>NC_083345.1:82636088-84008588 GCF_019175385.1 Lycium barbarum
TTTCTGTTTTTTTATTGTTTTGTTGTTATTTTAAGAAAAAATACATAAAAGGGTGCATGTGATATGTGTGTGTAGATGCGGTGTTAAAATTGAGTGGTAAAATGACAAATAATTAACAAGTGAGAATATAAAATATACTACTACTAAATTAAAATATGTACTTACTCTATATTTATTTATTAAAACTTTTAACTTGGAAATTAAACTGAAAATAAATAACACATTTTCGGACATTTTTTCTTTTTTGTACTAATAATAATAAAACTAAACTAAACATATATCCTAAATTGTGACTCTATTTTTGTGATTTTCGAATATTCAAATAAGACCTACTAAACAAAATAAAACCAAATAAAATGTCCAGGCCATATTTAAAGGAAGATTTAGATACTAAAAGGTGAAACACCCCGGGGAGGGTCAAAAATCACGTGTCTACAAGAGTTTTGATATTATGATAATTATTTTGTGTATTTCACCATTAAAAATACAAGAATCTCATAAAATTAAAGTATATAAAAGTAATGAAGGCCCAAAAAAATGCCAATAGGTAGAACAAAAGTAAAATATTTTAAAAAAGGATAAAATCAAAAGAGACAAACTAAGAAAGTTCGTATAGAATTCTTATGGAATGAAATCATAATTATAGTTAAGTATTTAAAATTTGAGATGAACTAATATCAAGAATTTAAATTAATATAAAATAAATTATTTCCTTTGATGTTGCGAACAAATAATTAAAATCTTGAATTAACTAATTAGAAAAAGAATTTCATTTTATTCTTTTCAAATTCTTCAATTTCTAAATTTATTTTTCAAATTGGCCGAACTTTCAAGTACATAAATTTGTTAAATAAGAAAAAACATTAGTGGTGAAATAAATTAGAAATAAAACAAAATTGATTTATTATAATGTTAGAGGTTAAATTGGTAAAATGCAAATTTATAGTGACAAGGATGAAATGGAAGAAAATAAAATGTATTCTAAATGAATTATTATTGTTTATTGTTATAGTTATTCTAACAAATGAAAATTTTCAGCATTCTTTTATATATGAAGTTATTTCACTACTAAATTGATATAAATTATCGACGGAAACTTAAGCATTTAAATTCATCGTTAATCCTACAATGCGGCGGACAAGTAACGAATTATCAAAAACGTTTAGCTACAAATAATTTATCAACAGAATAACGATGAAGTTCGTAGCTAAGTCCAATTTTTCTCTATAGTGTTTGTTGTCAAATGATGTACACGCTTTGTTTACGCGCAAAGCGCGTACAGTGAATCTAGTATGAAAAAGGACCTGGTTAGTTGTTAGACTTAATTCTGTGGACAACTATAAGGAGTCATCTACGACTTTAGTTGTAACGATCCGGTCAGTCATTTTGAGAACCGGTGCTCTCGTTTGCGTGTCGTCTATTCCAGAAGCTTCGTTATAATTATTTTGACTTGCTAGCCAAATTTGAAGTCAAACGAATGTTATTTGGTTTACTTTGAGAGAAGGTTTCACTTTGAAAAATTCGACATTCAATTATTTGGATAAATTTTTTACTTTGGGAAAACGTGCTCTGATTTTCAATTTGAAGATTTCGTTAGATTTGAAATATTAGTTATGATCTGTGGAAAGTGACGGGGCTAATTTTAGAGTTCGTCTGCTTGGTTTTTAACAATTAAGTCAGTTAATGTTTAATATGCCTATTTATGATGAAAAGATGGTTACGGGAAGATATTAGACCTGTATCCGAAATTTGTTGTTTCTGTTAGCTTTGTTGTGATGTTTATGACTTATGGGGTTGGGTGACTCTCCTGAGGTGATCAGATGAGAATCAAAGAAGAAAATCTAAGTTTTGGAATTTTCAAGGCTTAAGTTTGAAAAGTTTGACCAAAAGTTGACTTTTGGGTAAACATGCCCGTAATCAAATTTTGATAGTTCCATTAGGTGCAGAATGTCATTTTTGACTTAGACGAGTCGTTGGTTCAGTTCCCGAGAAGTTCGGATATGATTTGAGTGGTTGGTTGAGAAACTAGCTTTTGGTATGATTTGGAGTTGACCACGGTCAACATCGGGTCAAGAAGGTCCCGTTTGGATGTTTTGAGAGTTCAAGTAGGTTCGTATAATGATTTTGGACTTATCCACAAATTTTGATTAGATTCCGATGAGTTTCGGATGTGTTTGGATTGTATGATGTTTGTTTTTTGTTTCAACGCCATTTTGAGCAAAAAGGATACCATAATGAGCAAACGAGCTTTGACTTTTGTTTCGATTGAACTGTTATATCCATATTGTAATTTCAGAACTGTAGCAACAAGAATCATCGCATTTCTTCATTGTATGAGGGAGATATGAACATTTTACTAAAATTTTGCTGTGCTGATTTTCTGGTGTGATTTTTGTTGAACATTACGAAATTGCCACTGAGATCATCCTTTAAATTTATGCCTTCTTCCAAAAATTGAAACCACCATATCTCACTCATTTTAAGGCCAAATGAGTTATTTCAAAAGCCTAATTTGAGTGAAATTTCGCAAGGAATCTATTGGAGTTAATAAAAAAGAGCTTTGGGATTGTTCTAGGACTATATATGAGTCGGCCAGCTGGGTGTTTTCGTTCTTATTATTTTCTTGGAGTTTGTCACAATCGTAGAAGCTCGATTTTGGGAGACTTGAAGAGCCTCTTTCAAGAATTATCATTTGGGTAAGATTTCAAACACCTTTTTATGATTATTCCATCGTTTAGTAGGATTTTTCATGTTAAGATTCTTGAATTAAGTGAGGTAAATTGGGGATTTGAAACCCTACACTTGAACTTGGTTTTTCTTCAATTAAACATGAATTAGTGGATGGATTTCACTCATTTTTGATATATAGGCTCCATAAGTAATGGGTAAACTGATTTGAACTAAATTTTCTATTTTGACCTTCGTGGCTCGGATTCCTATTTTTGGAGACTTTTTGGGTTCAGATTTAAAGTGTGACAATATGGGTACCATTAGATTTGCATGACTTCCTAGATTAGTAATTTGACCTTATTGAACTCGATTTTCTTATGAAATGGCCATTTTGCCCCTTGAGGTTGGAAATGGGTTTTTGAACTAACTTTTGATGTTAAATTCTTCTAAGACTATTATGGGTATCCTTCGAATTCCCTCATTTTCCTCACTCCATGAGTTAGGATTTGGGACTTGATTAGGAATATGGTTATTTGGGTATTTTCTTCTTGATTCTAATTTCATATCCAGATATGATTATACTTTAATTATCACGAGGCACAAAGGAAGGGCAAGACCAAGGTTTGACTGTTGGATATTTGTTGTTCAGCTTTCCAGGTAGGTTACAGTTTATCTTATGGTGAGACTTCGATTTACAAAGCGTATGTTTAGATGATATTGCCGGAGAATGCATGTAAACCTTCGGGTATGAAATTGGGTTGAATATTGCCTTAGGTTGCGCCTTGTTGAATGATTTGGGGGCTAGTCACCCTGTTGCATTGTTGACTTATCTTGTTCTATTTACTTATTGGCTCGTTGCCACATTGAGACATTGGATATTGGTGAGTAGTGGTATATCATGACAATGATATTGCGGTACTTTACTTGATTTGATATTAAGATGAGAATTGTGATTCCATTATGGCTTAATGTGTAGCCTTATTATTGATGTTACTTGTGTTCCATGTGTGGTATCGTTTGGGATTGAATTGGTTGCTGATATTACATTGCATCTATTCATACTTATTTCCATGATATATTGATAATGCATTGTTATGGTACTGAGGATGGAAAGTTAGATGGAAATAATGTGCGTTGAAACATATTGTATATTGAGTCATCTCTAGGCTATGTGTGGAATGACTGATATGAGGCGTATAGGTGAGAATGGAGTCATCTCTGGTCTGTGTGCGGAGTGATTAGTACATGGACTTCGCGAGTCCCCTATGGGTTGGGCTGTCGAGATGTGATGTTCCATCAGTCGGAGTACATGTGTGCGCATATGCATTACATTTATCATTCATATATTATTGCCTTGCATTATACCTCTTGGTTTTTTGTGATATGGTTTTGATATGATTGTGATATACTGGTTATGGAATGGTTATACTGAGATTTGGCATAGTTGAGTTTAGATGCTATAACATAGGTGATGACTTATTGTGATATGATTGTGATATACTGGTTTGGATTGGTCATATTGAGATTTGGCACGGTTGGGTTTAGATGCTATTACATAGGGGATGACTTGTTGTGACATGATTGTGCTATACTGGTTCGGATTTGTCACATTGAGACATGATACAGTTGAGTTTAGATGTTATAACATAGATGATGACTTGTACCGTGGTTATGGATTCGTGTTGACTTGTACCTTGTTGTTTTACGTGTTTATCTTGCTTTATTGTCTTTATATATGTTAGCTAGTCTTAGTCGGCTTATGATACTTACCAGTACTTGTTGTTTGTACTGACCTGCACTTACTGCATTCTTTTATGAATGCAGAGTACTAGGTTAGATCTACTTCTACCCCTCATGGCTGATTATCGAGGTTGCTGCCGAGTCTATTCAGGGTGAGCATGAGGATGTTCGATGCCCGAAGACTCTTCTTACTATTTATGTCTTATTGACATTTCGAGACATCTTTTGAGATCTTATGTGTTATTCAGACTTGTAGTATTTGGTAGATGCTTTTGTATGACCAGACTAGATACTAGGGTTAGATTCTCATTACTTCTGCATTTCTTTATATTATTATCGTGAGACTTACGTTATTCTATATTCTTCTGCTTTATTTATGTTTTGTGATTGTTAGGATAAGAGTTCGCCTACTGAGGTAGGAAAGGTAGGTGCCCACACGACTTAGTGAAAATAGGCCGTGACATTAGCCAAAGTAGAACTATTATCCCTCGAAAGATGATGTGACAAAGAAAGTGTTTTCACTTTCTTAAAGTGCGTGACAACCATATTTTCTTTCTTTTTTTTCCTTCACTTTTCTTTTTTTCTTCTTTTGCCCATTGTATTTGTCATTTTGGCTGGAGCACCGTTCCCTTGTCTTCTCTATCAATTTTAAAGCGTCTCTTCTATGGGTCTTGAGTCCAAAGTTTTGTTCTTCTTGATGATTCTTTATATTTGTGTTTTTTTTTTTCCATAGAAAATGATTCAACCATATGCTTTTAAGTTTGTCTATTCTTCTTTTTTATTTAATCTTCTAAGCAAGAATTGATTCTTTCTAAATTTTTTCATTATGAATATTCTCAGTTGCATTCAATCAAAACTTTTTGCAATGGAAAGATTTTCATTGAAGAACTTCCGCTCATTCAATTACGTTTTCTTTTCCTCTTTGAATATTATGCAATGGAGAATTTTCTGAAAGCTCAGTTTTTCTCTTTTCTTTGTGGTGGAGCAGTTCAAGAATACCCCACCAATAGTATGATTCAGACTCATTCTAGTATGTACCCTCCTAAATTTGAAAACCATTTATAACAACCCGACCCATAATTTTTAGTATATGCATCCCAATTTATGCTTTGAGCCTTTGTACATGTCAATATTACTATTAGAGACGTGTTTGGATTGAGACTCAAAGTACTCAAGTGACTGTTAAATAAGTTTTGGACTTGAAAACAACAGTTGTTGTTGGTCCTTTTGACCCTTTTACCCCGTTGACCCTTCCCTTAGCCTGTTAGAGTGATTTTGACCCGCGGAGATTGGTGACACGGTTCCCGAGGTAGCTAGGTGATTATTGATGGAATTTTAAGAAATTAGAAGCTTTCAAGTTGAATAAGTGAAAAAGTGTCAACCAATAGTTGACTTTTGGGTAAATGAGTCGTTTTGAGATTTCTGTCGGTTCCATTAGGTCCGGAAGGTCGATTATAACTTCGTAGAATGTTTGGTTCGGTTCTCCAGGCACTCGGGGGCATTTTGGTCTTTGAGTTGGAAACCTTATTTTTGGGATTTGGGGGTTGACCGGGTCAAGATGACCTATTTTGGGAATTTTGTGGGCACGAATGGGTTCGTAGCGTATTTTTGTAGTGGGTTGACTATTTGAATTTTATCTGGCAAATCTCAAATTTCGGGTGGAATCTGGTGAAAAACTAGAACTTTTTCTGATTTCTGGTGTGCCGTATCTGCGGGCCCGCCTATGTAGGACTTGGTTCGCAGATGCGAAGTATGAGGTGTTAAGTGTGGCTTAGAGGGTTTTGTGAGGCGATTTTTAGGAGCATGGTGAGATTCTTCTTTGGGTAAGTTCCCTATCTTCATTTTATGTTTTGTTACCTTTAATTTTAGGGAACCATGTGAGAAACCATGTTCTAAGTTGGGGTTTTGGGTGATGAATCCTAAATTAATTTTTTATCTATTTTCTTCTAAATTGAGTTTTTTTTGAGAGGTTTCCTAGTCTCTAATCATTTAATCAACGGGTAATTAGTCCTTAAGTTCATCCCCGTTTTTATTCAAGAATCTTGTTATGGAAATTGAGGGCTTTTCTCCAAATTGGGGGGGGGGGGGGGGGGGGGGGTTTGGATTATTGATGAAATTAAGGCTCAATTGGGGTTAGAATTGCATGAAACCTGAGGTATTGGCTATTTAGACTTTGGGTAACCTAATTTTTCTAATAAATTTCGATTTTGCCCGTGTGGGACCGAGGACATTTTTGGAGTCGTTTAAGAAGTATTTCGATATGGATGTCCTTAGACTTGTGTACTAACATAGAGTACTAATTTGATAGACTTCGACCGTTTCGAGGCAATCTGAAAGGAGAAAGCTCAAGTGGAGTAGTTTGTGGCACCTGTTCAGCTATCGAGGTAGGTTATGACTTACCTTTGGTTCGACTCCGATTAGCGAAGCATATGTAGATGTTAGTTATTGACGGGGAAAGCATGATAGGCCTTCAAGCATGGTTATGGTGTTAAATCCACAGGTTTGTTATGATTTCTATTATCGCCATACTTGATGTTATGTGAATTTGACTGTATCTCTCTGTCTCTTGATATCTCACTTATCATTTGGAAAAAGGAAGGATAATACTGATGGATTGAATTGATATGCGGTCAATGGCAAGTATATGTTGATTTACTGATATGTGATGTTATTGAGGCTGATTTCATGCATGGCATTACATTAATCATATCACTAATATGATATGACTGTGGTTCTGAAATGAGGATAAATGAGAGAGTGTAGCCTCCGAGGTCTTTGCTAGAGGGCGTAAAAGAGAGACGATAGTAGTGATCTAAGGTCTTTACCGGAGAGGGATGAGTGCTCGTGATCTGAGGTCATATACCAGAGCGAGAGTGAGTGTGTGTGTCACGCTCCAAACCCAACTCTGAATGTAATAGGCATCCGATGCTATGACCAACACTAGAAGCACCTTATAAATCGACAGCCATCAAGTCCTTTTTTAATAAACTTTCATTAACTAATTAAAAAACTTTATAAAATAACTAAACAAACTCATGCTTATAATTTAAGAAATAAAAGCAGCAGAAGTCTGTAATAAATAGATTGTCAAAACGTAGCAATACCCATGAGAGTCGAACAACGACTCCAACCAATACCCACAAAACAACATTTATCTATGGAGCCTCTAAGACGAATAAGAAGTAGTCTACTTCAGGACGCAGCCCGAAAACTAAAAGCAATAAGTAAAATAGAGGGTGTTCCACGAGCGAAGGTGTGGGGTCACCAAAAGTCTGGAAGTAGCAAGCTCTTCTATTCCGCACGCGTATCACGAGCTTGCTCCTCAATGTTATCTAACACACCATCAAAAAATAATAGTATGCCTGAGTACTGGGTACTTGTGATGTCTAAGAGGCGATAGTTAACATGTCGAATAATATTGTAAAATTAGTAAACCAGTATCAATGAAAACAATTCAAAACCCGGAGATAGAGTAAACCAGTAAACTTAGTAAAATCACTAGTAAACGCCATAGTCACAAGAATGTATCAATTTCGACTTATCATACCGTTTACCATATCAAGTGTTTCACTTGTTGACACCTAATTTTTGACCTCCCATAGTTTACTTTAATTACTCAAAGTCCTTGGAAACTAAATAAAATAAGTTATGCACCTTAAAGGATTTAAATAATTTTTATAAAATTGCTCAGAGCAATATTTTGATCCTTTAAATTGGTGAAAGGTCTTTCATGACATCACGAAGTTGTTTAGAAAATTAATTGGTATTTTTATGACATTTATAAGATACTTATTTGATTAAATCAAAGAAAAAGGGTATTTTGTTTTCAAGATAATAATCATTATTTAATTGTTAAATTGTCAAAAAATCAAAATTAGCAAATACTTTATTCCCTTTAATACATGGAGTTTGAGTAATTTCTATAATTGACCATTTCACCATTTAATCTTTAATTTTTGCATAATTGTGTGATTTGTTGAAATTTATTTATAATTATCTATAAATGTTTTAATTAGTTAATTAAGTGGTCTTTATTACAAATTGATGTTTAAATTATTTAATTATTTTGCTATGGCCACAATTAATTTGACCAATTCATGGTTCAGGGAAATTGGGGTCATTGTTTGTAAAATTAGCCTCTTTATGGCTTTGATTGAAATAACCAAATTCATTGGCTTAAATTAATCAAGATCATTAATGCAATTTAATTTTTAAAACCTGCTAATTAAGCCAAATATGGTCATAATTGAAATGACCAATTAAATTAAAATAAATTAAGGCTAAATTTGAAGTAATTAGTTGGATCAGAATCCATTAGGGCCGTGTTCGCAATTTTAGGCCCATTAAGACAATTTGGCCAATTTTTAAACTATTTTAATAAAATAATTATGTCTTAATTTTGTCTATAAGTAAAATATTATCAATTTTAATCCTTAATTATCTTTATATGTATACATGAGGTATACATATACATGTATACACTTAGTATACATATATATGTATACAAAAGAAAAGGGCCCCTTTTAATTTCATAAGGTCTAGACCGAGTCTAGCCCAAACCAGGCTGGGACTTGGCCCAAACCACTTAATAACGATAAAGGGGTATACCCCCCCCCATTTCATTTCCTCTTTTAGGAAAAAACCTACCCACCCACCCCGTTTCTCTCCCTATCATTTCCTGTGTAACCCTAATCGTCGCCTCGTGTTTTCCTTCCTCTCTCTCTACCAAAAATGGCAAATTTACTGAGCATAGTAGATGTACACAGCTTTTACATGTCTATAGTAGTGAAACATTTAATGTTTCACTTGGTTTCGCGAAGATATGATCCAAACATGGTAATGAATCATTTTTTTTTTTTGCTTTATTTTACTTTATTATCCTGTGATTTACACGTTTTGTTATTGTACCTTGCTTGATTTCCATTGTTTGGGTTTGAAAAGGCTGGATCGAACCAAATGAGGTTCAGATCTGTCCGTTCATATGTTTGAGGAGTCATTTGAGACGTACATCTGATTTGAAAGTTCATTTTTAGGGGAATATGTTTGTCCCACATCGATGGTTTTAAGGGTTCAACAATTTTCGGAGTTCTATAAATAGAATCCCAACCTTGTCACACAGAGAAAGGTCCTTTTGGAGAGAAAAAGTCTGAGTTTTTGAAAGTTTAAAGTTTTAAAAGAGTTTCAGAGGTCAAAAATTGGAGAAAATTAAAAGGAAGGCTGAAAACTTCGGATTTCAAGCCTCTTTAGTAAATTTTTTTAAAAGACTTCACTAGTTTGAGGTTTTTTTTGAGTTTAAAAAATTTATCCTTTCTTTTGTTTTGAGTGTTTGTGGCTGGGTCTTGGAAGCACACAAGGGCTTTCAAATTCATTTTAGACCAAGGCTGCACTATTAAAAAGTAACATTCTATCCTTTATTTGTTTATTTTAGTACTGCTTAGTAGTTGGTTTTCTATGATAGTGGTTTGTTGATGTTAGTTGATTGATGTGTTGCCTTTTGGTTCAATTAAATGAATGAACTGCTTGGGTGCTGTTAAGATTCATTAGCTTGTTTAGACGTGGGGATTACTTCCTTTATTTTCGAAGCATATGTTTGACACTAATAAGCAGTTGTTGATGAGACTGAGTGTATGAGTTTCAAATACTGTATTGGTGTTCTATAAATATGTTTGAAAATATGTTTGAAAATATGGTTGAAACAGACTTCATCTACTCTATTGGATGTTGAAGTTTCCTATTTTGGCTGTTCAATACTTAAATATGATAAGAATGTGATCATATGAGTCATGATAGCAATTTGATGAACTTTTAAATCAACACTGATCCTATTTGAATGGAGTAGAACATTAAAGTACTGTGATGATCTATTTCAAGCATTTGAGGTAGTTGCTTTTGCTTGAACAAGACTATGACATTTTGATTTCCTAAATTTCTTCTTTCATAGGTGTGTACACTTGTCTAATGTCAACTAGATAACATGAAGTTATGATTGGGATAAAAATCGAAAAGATCATGAGCAAATCGTAACAAAGCTAGAGGAACCTAGGCATGTTTATAGGAGTCTTTGGTGAGTGTTTAAGGCATTTAGAGTTACGGGTGTGCTTGCATTTGTGTGGGTCTGAAACTTCCTAAGTCTATTTGAATGTACTTGAATAAGTCAAATAATTCTGAATAGTTGTATGTTATGCATTAAAGGTAATTTTAAAGCAGTATTATCCTAGAATATGATAGAGAAGTTTAAAAAATGGAGTTTTGGGTTTCAAGTTCATTCATGAGATAACAGGTTATTAAAGGGTTGATTAGGAGTAATAAAGAGAAGTCTAAAAAATGAAATTTTGGTACTCAAGTTCATTCATGAGATAACAGATTATTAAAGGGTCCATTAAGAGCTAATAAAGGTCCATAAAGTGGTAGAGATCATTTTAAAATGAAGTAGAATACATATATGCCATTAGCCGGATTATGTGCCATGTTTGTTTCATTTGAATAGAGTTCAATCTTGACATTCATATTATAAGACTTTCTCTTTTCTATATCTGGTTTATGCTTGAATTTTCAAAAGGAGTCTAAGAGGATTAAAAAGATGGTTTGAGTCCTAATGAGACCTTAACCACTTGAAAATGATTAATCAGTTGGAAAAGGAGTTGTTTCGAACCGGGAGGTAGATGTTCAGTCTGAACTTAAGCTTTTAAGTGATTTAAATGTTCAACTTTATCAAATGTTAGTGCCTAAAGGAATTCAAGTTGGCTTTCCATAATTAGGACCCTAAACTAAATTGATTAGAAGTTGTTCACTTATGTGATCCATTAGAGGTCTAGATGAAATTTAGTTTAAGGGGGCAGTGTCAAACTACTCTTGTCCATAAGTTCTTGGTGATTGCCAATAGGTCTGAGAATAAGGTAAAAGAGGATGGGCTTATCTTGGGAGAGTAAAAGATGAGCTTAGGCATGAACAGGAGGTAGCGACCAGTGGGGCCTTTGATCCCTTTTTGCTGAAAGTAAGGTTTAGAAAAGGGATGGAGAGGTGATGACCTCACTCTATCCTATTCCTCTTTCAGGACCCTGAGGCTTCCTTGTCTTCCTAGACCTTGTTCTCCTGACTGTGGGGTTCATTGAGACCTTAGGATTGGTCAAGGATGGTTTGTCATGCCTTGGGGGAAGTCCTGAGATTTCATGTTGTTTAAAACTAAGTCAAAATAAAGGGGTAAGTGTCTGTCACATCTTTGTCATGATTAAGGGGTCGAAACTGCCATTAACTAAGTCCTAAAGAGGTAAATTACTCACTTAGTGTCTGAATTCATATTTCCTTTTTTTTTTTTAGAAGTTTGACTTATCTACTTTTCTGTCTGCTTTATGAGGAATATGTTTAAAGCTAGTGTGATGTATTTATGTGTGGATTTGATCATGTGAATGAACTAATCTTGGTCTGAACTTAAGGAAAAAGCATTTAGTTAATCAAAAATTGGTAAGAACCTTTATTTCTTGAACCTAAACTGTGGCACCTAGACTTCAGTGGGCATTATAGTATAACTTAGATTAAAAGGACAAAATTATGATCTGTCTAGTAAGGTTTGATTCTATACCATTTGTGTGTTTTAAAATCATACCGAAAATTATGGTGGTTCGAGGTAAGAATTGTCCTTTTTATCCATCTCGGTTTTTGAGGAAATTTGGTAGGAGGCAAGTGAAACCTCAGGTAGGAAATCCTGAGCAGTTCATCATTGAGCGAACAGAGCATAAGATCAAGAACGCCGGGGTGATCCTCAGAGAATGGAATGGTCGCCTAAGTTGAGGCCCAGATACTTTAGCTCCAGACAGGTTCGAGACAAGGTGTGACCCAGGGTATCATGAATGGCTACAGGGACACTTGGCCCTGCATCCATTCCAAGGCCCACACTTACTCACGATCCCCAAGAAGAAGAGCGTCTAAGGAATGTTTGGAAAGCACAAATGAGCACTTAGCCAAGATTTTAGAAGAAACAGATCCGGTGATCATCAGGATGGAGATGTACCAAGCACGACTTTGGATTCAGACAACACTTCGGAGGGTGAAAAAATCCAAGATAAGCCAGGCCTCGACATCATCCGCTGGAGGAGAACCCTGCAGATTTACTGCTTTATATTACGCCACTTGGCTTTATCATCTTTGTAATCTCTTCGAGGAAGATATTTTTATTATTGTTATCTATTTACTAATGATGATTTTTTGGGGCAATGGTTCACTTTCACAAATGGCACTTGCATGTTTCAAGCGATTAAGAGAGCCTTAGCTCAAAAAGGCTTTAGGAACGCGAATAGTATAAATATCTGCAAATTACATGAATGCTTACTGCGTGCTTCACATGCTTGTTCGTTATGTGTGCTGTCATATATTAAGGCTTGAACACATTTGATCCGTTGATCTAAAACTACATACCAAAAGAAAAATCAAAATTTTAAAACTTACCCAAATTTATCTCTATTAAAAGGTTGACTTATGATGGCAAACCAAGGAGAGCAAGAAACGCGGACCCTGGGAGAGACAACTGAGATGTTAAGAGACAAGGTGCGACAAATGGAGAAGCACCTCTAAGAAATAGGGAGGAAAATTGAGGAAGTGGACAGATTGCTAGAGATGGTTGGGAACCCGCCAGAGGGCATACCCCATGAACAATACTATGGGAATGTCCCAGAAAGAGTAAAGGATTTGGTGCTATATATACCTTTAGAGATAAGGCCTATAACGCCTAGAGAGGGGACTTCGGGAGGAGTGATTAAAAGCTAAGGAGCTAGATCAGACCCGTGGGCGACAGAATCAGACTCGCAGAAGGAGTCAGAGCCTCAACAGGAAGCCTCCGAACCCGTCGAGGAAGAGGAACCAGGAGAGAGAAAGGAAGAGCCTCAAGATATAGAGGAGGAGGAATTAGAGCCCATTGACATAAAGGTTGAGGGAGAGGAAGAACCCTTTGAGATGTTTCCTGAGTTTTCAGAGGAGGAGAATGATGCCAATGAGGAATCTAACTACTATGCCTCAACCAACAACGGATCTGATTTCTATGCACCCTCACCCATGCTGGTACCCGCAACCTCCAGTATAGCGTCAGAGAATTTTGGAAGGGCAGGCCCTTGTGAACCCGCCTGGTGGGGAGTAGCTTTCAAAGCCCATTCTTCCCTACTTAGAGTGGCTCTGCGGCCCGTCACCTATAAGGAGGTATACGAAAGGATGGTTGCCACAGGAGTGTCTTGCACCACTAGGGCTAAGTTATTGCTGCCCGAGTTGGTGTACGTATACAAAAAGAGTTTTTAGTTTCAGCTTTACAAAAATCATTTATTATTATCCATATTTTAACCATATTTTACATTTTTTTTTAAATTTTTAGTCTTTTAGTCCTAATTAATTCAAAAAAGTCTAAGTCCATATTTTGTCAAAGATGTCCACATGTACACGGTCCATAGTCATTTTTTGTCTTAAGTCTATAAATTTAGTCAAGTCCATTTTTTGTCCAAAAATCATGTTTTCATTTAAAGGAAATGTCCATTTTTATTCGTAAGTAGCAATTTTAGTCTCAAAAACTTTTTTGCATGCTAGTATTTGTCAAAAATCAGTTTTGTATTTAAAAAAAATGATTTTTTGGCAATTCTAATATGTGACAATTTTCAAAGGTTCCAATAAGGCACCTTTTTCATCAATTTTGACGAATAAGTAATAAGAGATAGGGAGTTGGGCCTACCAAGCCCAACAACAAAAATGTGTATTAAAAATATGTTTGCTCCAAATATGCACCAAATGCTTAGTCCTTCCATGGTAGAGGTCGACTTGACCTAATGGAGTTGGTGTGCCTTGATAGACCCACTTACAAATTGGGGAGGTCACAAAAGATAGGTGTACAAAACATTAGTAAATAGCTGATGTCAATTATTTAATTTACAAATCCAAAAAATGAATTACAATGCTTTTAAGCCCATAATTATCATACTCATAAATAAATGGATAGTTTACGTAAAATATGCCAAGAACTAGAAAATTGCTAAAATTATAGTGGCCCAGGATCAACTATATTCAAGAGATTAACTCCGCATTCTTTTAAAAATCTTGTGACAACAATCCAGGTGTTAAGAAAGACATCCAAGAAAAACAAACAAGTTTTATTGATCAAAAAGTTCCTCATAATAAAATTAAGGCAAACAGTTCAAGTGAAAATAGAAGGTGCAAGCTACTTATCTTAACAAGACTCAAAAACAGGCTACTTGGTTTTTCTGAAACTCACACAAAGTTTCAAAACAAGACTCCATCATTCATTTTGAAAGAAAATTTTTACTAATCCAGTTTTAGAACCTAAGACTATCATATTTTTCTAAAAAATGATTTGAACTGCTAACTGCACTTTAAAACAATCAATATTCAATCAGATGATAAAAGAAGGTCAACTTCTCAACACTTAAGATTAGAACAGACCAGGGAAAGCACATTTTGAGACTTAGAGATATATTAACTCAAAAAACAAACAACCTCTATCCTATAATCTACTCAACCAATTTCTTAATTATTAAAATAGCCAAACAGGATCAAAAAATGAATAAATTGCCATGGACTAGTGACAGATTCACAAGAACTAATTGTATCCTATCAAAAATTAACAAGAATGACTAAACTATACTTAAATCTACCAGTGTCAAAGCTCCAACATAAACTATTCTTTTTCTCATTTTTATCAAACTTAGCTAACCAAAGATCACTTAATATCATCCAAATCAAGCTTTTAATTCATTTTACAGCTTCAAATGACATCAAGCTCACACAATATCCACTTAATCATCAAAATAGGACTAATTTAGCAAATAATTAGTTTTAACTAACACAAGCATCATAATAAATATATAATCACAACTAGAATGAAATAAAGGATAGACTAAGAGGTTACATTTTAATGGGGCAACCTAAAGATCAAAAGGAAGGATTGAATCCACCAAATTCAAGCACCAACACTTCACAGATCTTTTACAACCCCTTTGCCTTTTTAAATTTTTGGATGATATCCATATATATATATATATATATATATATATATATATATATATATATATATTGCATTTATATTTTTTGTAGTGTATTTTGAGTAAGAGTGTGTATAGGCTACTAAGTTTTTGAATATATAAATCCAACCTTAGTTTATTTTTGTGCTAATTTTCGAACTCCCTCTTTTTTTTTTTTTTTAATGATAATAGTCATTCAATTTATAGGCAAGCAAATTTAGAATCTAGGGACGAAAATAGGCCATTTGGCTGTGGCTTTTTCCCCCAAAACCCTTTATTTTCAAAAGACCTTATCCATAATTTCAAAAATCAAATAAGACAAAAATCCAACTAACAAATGTTTACCCTAATTAGAATAAAACAAAAGAATTTCAATAAATTCGTACTAGGATAGTACACATGACCGTACCTTTTCCCCCCAAAAACCCTTAATTTTCAAAAGACCTTATCCATAATTTCAAAACTCAAATAAGACAAAAAATCCAACTAAAATTTTTTTACCCTATTTAGAATAAGACAAAAGAATTTCAACAAATGCGTACTAGGATAGTACACATGGTCGTACCTTTTCCCCCCAAAACCCTTAATTTTTAAAATAATTTTTAAAAGACCTTATCCATAATTTCAAAAATCAAATAAGACAAAAAATCCAACTAACAAATTTTTATCCTAATTTGAATAAGACAAAATAATTTCAACAAATTTGTATTAGGATAATACACATGGCCGTATCTTCCCCCCAAAAGCCCTTAATTTTTAAAAGACCTTATCCATAATTTCAAAAATCAAATAAGACAAAAATCCAGCTAACAAATTTTTACCCTAATTAGAATAAGACAAAAGAATTTCAACAAATTCGTACTAGGATAGTACACATGGCAGCAACAATCATGCAAATAATACTAACAAAAGTACAAATGAATCAAATTGTACCATACAAATTAGAAAATGAACCCCTTCTTTTGTATAATAAAACATATGTCATAAATATATATTGGTTTAAAATACTAATATATATAATAATTATTTTGACCAATAAAAATCATAATTTCTAGAATTAAAATGCGAGCTTTAAATCGAGCCCAATATTTACATAGTTCCGAGAAATATTTCAAATATGTAAAAATGCGGTTAAAATAAGTCGTAATTCACGCATCGTTTAGATTAATAATTTTCCGGGACTAGACAGAGCAAGATGAAATTCAATAACTCATATTTCTTATATTTGTCAGTTTTTTCAGATAATAGTAATTAAACGTTAGTTTTACGATTTTCCCGGGATTTTTAAAATTTTAAAATTGAAAGGTAGTATCCTTACTCCGTCTTTGACTTGGGAAATTTGAAAATTAAAATACGCATCTTATGAGGTGAAAATTAGGTGTAAAACAACTGTCCCTTCAGAATTCGAGGATGGCAATTTTGACAAACCTAATTTTTACTTAATAATAGAAACTACAACTTTCTTTTTGCGCAAAATTATGAAAGTATTGCCAGACCCCGGTCTCTGGGCTTCCTACATATCTCAGGTTACATGAGAATCCAGGCCATTTTTAGTTCTGACTCTTAAAGGACTAAAAATAAAGAATTTTTAAATTATCTCAAGATGTTTTGAGATAGTCATAGGTATATGGTCGAGCGTTGATATTTGAGTAGCCTACATATCCTTAGTTTTGGGAATCAGGCCAATTGTAGTTCGACTCGATAGCCCGAAAAGGAATATCCCTTTATGTGGGAATCCCTTTGCCTATTTCTAGTAAAAATCCGACCGGAGACAATTTTTGGAGGATTTTAGAGTTTAGTTGCTTGAAGTGATGTTTCATCCTGGCGTAGAAAGCTTGACTCTCGTACACGATTTTTGATTGGTTGCCCAAGAAGAGTTCCACGTTTGCTCTGCATGTCTTGAGTCTGGCTGTTTGCTCATATCCTGGTAGCTTTTAGCCATCTCCAAATACAGAGTCCTGCGTGTTAGTGATTTGAATTTTTTTTATCGTTATCGTAAATGTCATACCATTGCGGAATTCTTGCCATTTGCTTTAAAAGTTAACTCTGTCATATTTTCGTCATTTGTCCGGCTCTTGGCGAATGCTCATCCGTCTTTTTCTTCTTTTCCTGTAAGTGTGTGCTTTTGTGTGTATATATATTTTTTGAAATAATTTTGACTACTTTGGATAATAATCCCGATACTTGAGTTGGCTCTTTTCTCGTTATTTTAAGATGTTTTCATTTCTCAATGATAACTTCCGTTGGGATCTCGGTCGGGCTATACCGCATTCTTGCGAAACTTTCACACCCCAATTCGATTTTTATTTTCGTAAGCAGGATGCTATTAATGAAGACCATATTTTCAAGCACGGGGTCATTTTTGTTTCTTATGACATCCGCTACACCCAAAAATTTGGAATCACATCATTTTCACATACTGCGGTAACTGTTGGAAATCTGGTGTCGACTGCATCGTTATCCTCATACAAAGTTTGCGTTATACCGGTTTGGGATCACATCACTTATATTCAAAAATACCCAAATGAAGACTGCACATCAGAGTACAGTATCATATTCCTTTCATGATAACTACTAACCACTGTATCCAGAATTACGACATTCAGTCAGAATATTCAAGTTAACAACTGCATACTTAAGTGTAGGGCCTTTTCTCATGACAACCGCTATCCCTAAATCAGAATTACATTAACTTGAGATAAACTGCAGTAGCGACCACAAATCTTGATGTAGGAATCACATTCGTATTTCAACGATTATGGACATCAACCTCGGGATTATGCTACCTATTTTTGGCTATATATGGATGACGACTACAACCCCTTCGGCACGAAGTTGTATTGCCCAAATCATCATTTTGAGGAATGAAGCTTACCTCGGCGGCAAGACTGACACACTCCTTTTTTTTACTCCGGGGAAGAATACCCGCCTGTCGACAAGGTTCATATCTTCCAAAAGGACTAGACTCTTTCGTAGTGAATATGACACTACAATGCCAGTATCAACTCTTTGTCTTCAAATCATAGATTGTCAGGATAAAAACCGAACCACCCTTCGGGCCAGAATTAATCCATCTTTGCTAACATTCCATGTCGACGATCTTAAATTTGATGTCAGAATTATGTCACCTGATTCAGGAAAGAACTACGCTTACCAAATTTAAGTCTTCTAATCAGTCAATGTATCAAGGCAAGCCATGCGACGTCTAGGCTGGGGTCTCAATACCTTGATACAATACTGTTTAGTGGTGATCGGACTTTAGTAAATCGTGGTTGTATCTTCCAGTAGTCTTAAAATGTTTCTTTTCTAAAAAAATTTATGCCCTGCAAAACGATCAAATTCATCAGTGTGAAACAACTTTACTTAAGGAGAGTTTTGTTACCCTTTTGTACGCTCTTCTTCGCCGTTTTTCTTGAGATTTCTTCTCCGTTTTTGTTTTGTCATTGTTGTTCCTGTTTCAAACATCTTTAGCAAACAAGTTAGTGTAAAAACATCCATGCTTTTGTTCCTGCACCCACAGAAAAATTTGTCAGTTTCCTATGTGGTCGACTGCTCTCCCTGCATATGGACTTCTTCCGTTCACACGTTGATAGGAAAGAATGCTGAATTTATTAAATCTTTTGTTTTTTTGCAAAGAGGGGATTTTTGGGCGATGATTTTGAAAACATATATATTTGTAAGCGATACATCTTAGTAATGGTAATTTTGAAAATGGTATATTTTATACACAGGCTTTTAATGTCATGACATTACTTACTTCGAACAAGATCTTCTATCATTTCTTCTTAATCTTGATCTTGACTCTTACTTAAAATTTTCAAATCCCTTTTGAAAATTTTGCCCCACTTTATACATGTCTTTGTACTAACTCAAATTTTACTATGTCAAAAGTATTTTTGAAACCCTCTCAAAAATTCAGCCCTAATGTAAAAGTGTACTTGTTGATTCTGGATTTTACGGCGTCAAAGGAATTTTTGAGATCCTTCTCAAAAATTCGGCCCCAGTGTAGAAGTTCTAACCAGTTCGTCCCTTTGAACTGATATATTCAAAGAATTTTTGAGGTCCTCTAAAAAATTCTGCCCCAACTTCAATGTGGGGTTACCTTTATCTTGTGGGGTTACCTTTATCTTTATCTTGCTAAAGTATCTCTGGGGTTTCCTAGGGTTTATCAAAAATTTATTTGGGATGACCGAGCTCAGAAGAACGCCTACGTATCCCGTTTTGGGAATCAGGTCGAAACGTAGTTCTGGGTAAATTTATCAAAATTTGTTTGTGAGACCAAACTCAAAGAGCGCCTACGTATCCCAAATGAGAATCAGGTCATAATGTAGTTCGAAAATACATAATTTTGGATTTTTGGGTTAAAGCGACCGAGCTTGGAGAAGCGCCTACGTATCCCCTTAATAGTATAAGGAATCAGGTCCTCACGTAGTTCGTACATAATTTTGGTTTGGTTTTTTCTAAGAATGAAAAATTACAAGCAAAGGAAATGCAATAAAAGCAACATAAACTATAGAAGTTACAAATCTCTGAAGTCATGTTCTTTCTCACACATAGCATTTCTTGATGGCGTCTGAATTTATTACTCTTGGCCACTCTTGGTCGTCCATTTTAGTGAGGACAACTGCTCCTCCTGATAACACTTTTCGTACAATATAAGGCCCTTGCAAGTTAGGTGCGAATGTTTCTTGTATTCTTCTTGATTTGGGAATATCCGTTTGAGCACAAGTTGCCCTATTTGGAAAATTATGGTTCTCACTTGTTTTTTGAAGGCTTGCGCCATCCTTTGTTAGTATAACTGACCATGAAAAACCGCGATCAGACCAAGCGAAAACATCTTCATATTCTTTCAACAGACTTCGATACCCTTCTTTCTCAGACTCTGTCAAATGTACACTTATCCTGGTTTCTCGAACCATTTCCTCATTCCCTAGATTAACTGCCTTTGTTTTCTCTAGGTTTGGAGTTGTTCTATTTTCATATTCCTCTTCGGCGTCTATCAACCACTCTGGTTCAGTTATCTTTTCTTCTCGATCTTTGCTTTGTTTGTCATCGTTCTTAATTGTTTCATAACATGTCATGACATTATTTGTGACTTATGTGTTATTACTGTGAAGCAGAGTAACACATTTATCAATCATATAAAACCATTCTCAATTATGTGTGTGTGTGTGTGTATATATATATATATATATATATAAAGTAAAACAATTTTGTCTTATTTCAAACATTGAGGCGTTTTCATTGAAATTTAAAAAGAGTGATACAAACTGTGGTCCTAACTCAGAATGGAACATCGAGTCATTTCCATTATTAAACAACACGTAATAAGGAAGTGTAAAAGCATGAAAAGGCAGTAAGTCGGGCCTCAAAGTCGACTTTCGTCGTTTTTTCTGAAAGTGAGCATTCTTTCTACTGCAAGGTGAACAACGGGGTATAAGTTCATCCGCTTGACATTTCTCCTAGCTCGGCATGACGAATATCCAGTGCTTCAAAGCATTATTTAATGATGGCTGCGCATTCCTCTTCCCAAAACAGCGTCCTTAAACCCTCTTCTGGATCCTCGCCGTTGTGACTCAATGGGCATGCGGTAAAGGACTGGTATAGATGAGGAAATGGCTTTCTCATTTTAATGGGACCTCTCGGTCCATGTTCTTCTTCTTCTTCTTCTTCTTCTTCTTCTTCTTCTTCTTCTTCTTCTTCTTCTTCTTCTTCTTCTTCTTCTTCTTCTACTTCACATGGCTCATATCCAACCCTAAATCGTTATTTCCCATTTTTGATATTCACTGGTTCTTTGTAAGTTCTTTCCCAGAACTTTCCCGGTCTCAAATCCGTTTCTTATCATAGTCGTGACAACCATTTTGTAGACCAGTGGCATAGGGATATCTTCATCACCCCCTCCCCATCTACGATCTAACATGGCTAATTCAATAGTGTGAAAATCAGTAGCGTTTGGCGATTTTTCTATGACTAGTACTGAATTGTTCGGATAGTTATGGATACTTCCTTTACCATGAATTACGACTTCTTGATCATACCAGATATAATTGAGAGATTGACTCAATGAAGACTTCATAACCCCAGAGGCGTGCGACCAAAGTCGTCCCAACAATAAGTTAAAACTTGTTTTGATATCCATGATAATGAACTCCACAACGAACTTCGCGGACCCATTTGTATGTGTAGATCTATCTCTCCAATTTGGTCGCTGGTCACGCCATCATAAGTTTTTACATTTGTTCGACTTTGGCGGATTTTGCCAACATTATATCCACGTTGTTTCAAAGTTGTCACAGGAGATACATTTAATCCAGCCCTTCCATCTATCAACACTTGAGGGATAATCTTGTCGTGGCCCTTGACCGTTATGTGTAAGGCTTGGTTGTGGGCTTTACCTTCTCTTGGCAATTCGTCGTCAGAGAATGATAGCCTATGTGCTCATACGATGTACCCCACAATATCGGCCAATGTTTCACTTGTAGTGTGGCAGGTACTTGGACTTCATCCAAAGATTTCATTAAGGCCAAACGATATTGGGATGAACTGAGTAATAATGACATTACGGATATTCTGGTCGGAGTCTTGTGCAGGTGCTCAACAATCGAATAATCCTTGACTGGCATTTGCCTCCAAAAGTTTTCATCTTCACCTTCAGTGATTGGTCTTTTCTGAGGATTTTCGCAACATAGCGCTTCGAGTACGGGCTCTTCTGGAGCATAACACCTTCCATACCTGGTCATACCCTGAATCACAACAGCTATCTCTTTTCCTTTATTGACCATCGTCAGGTGTGGTGGTTTGATCACAAAAGGTGCATTCTCAACTTGCCCTAATGTTTTGAGTACGAATGGCTCATTCTGAATTCGAGAGACTAGTGAGGATATTTGAGCATGAATGGCACTTGGGATATTTGAGCATGAATGGCTCTTTCTTGGCTACAACAGATGACTAGGGCATCTCAGATTTCCTTGTCATGGGGCTTAACACTTCTTTTTGTTCTTGTAAGGACAACGAGGCGACGGTGCTTTTCAATCCTTCAATATCTAGACAAATGATCGCAGGACTCTCTTCCCATTCATCACCTTTTTCTATCATGTGAATTTGATTCCCTCCATTCTTCAGGAGAGGATTTGTGTCCACATTCGGAGGTGTTGGCTCCAGGATAAGCTCATGATTGTCAATCATATATTGTAACTTGTGCCGTAAGTTTATGTAATATTTGTTAGTATGGACAACTTGGTTAGAATGATAGGTGTAAGTGAAATCTAGCCCGTACCATCGATTCTTGGGGTTAGCAGGTTTTGGCGGAACAACATTCACTCGACCGTCGTCTCTTAGGTTGGAAAACAAACTAGCCTTTGATTCTAGTAAAGGAGTGAATACTCTCGGAGGTTTCTTTTGGGGTGCCTCATAATTTGCTGGTGCAGGCTGGTTTTGGAAAGTCTAATTTTTTGGAGCTTGGTTATTGGGTGCTGGCATTTGATAATTTGGTCGCGGAGCTTGGTTGCTAGGTGCTGTAATTTGGTAATTTGGTAATTTGGTTGCGGAGCTTTTTAGCCAGGTTATGCGTAGCACACAAAAATCGGGCTATATTGAGGTGAAGTGGTTATATAACTGGTTGGTGGAGGCAATTGCTGGTTGTCTTGATTTTTTTTGGGTTATCTCTTTTCCTCAGCTATTTGGGCTAGCAGCTCTATAAACATAAGCTACATATTCTTTCTTCTTTTTGCCGCTCATGGTTCTAGACGCACATGCTCTATTTAGTACGCTGACAATCCTACCGGTCTTAAGGCCATCTTCGATGTCTTCCCCAACGGCGACTAAATCTGCAGAGGAGCTCCCTTTCATAGTTATCATTTTGTCAAAACAATCAGCTTCTTGGCATCGTATAATTGCAGCTACCAGCTCAGCTTCAGTCATAGGTGATAGCACACACGCCGCCTCGTCTCTCCCGCGACTGGTATATTCTCTATAGGTTTCAGTCGATTTATGATAGATTTTCTCCAATGAGAAGCAATCAGGCACATTTTCCACCTTGAAGCGGAGTCTCACCATGAATGAACTTTCCATCTCCTCTCATGTCTTCTATCGACTGATGTCTTGTGAGACGAACCACTCCATAGCCATTCCTGACAGACTTCAGTCGAATAATCTCATGAGCAAAGCTTCGTTTCCACCACTCCCGACCAACTGGTCGTAATAAGCTCTCAAGTGGGCCTTGGGATAGCCGGACCCATTGAAATGGTCAAATTTGGGAATTTTGAAACCTTTTGATATACCTAAGTCTGGATGTATGCACAAATCGGAGTATCTCGGCCCTTCTTTCTTTTTAGAGCCTTGCTCTAGTTCAGCAATTTTCTTCCCCATCTCCTTCTTGATTTTGTCTATTCTAGCCTCAAAGAACATTTCCATGTTCTCCAGTTCTAGTGAGGAGTTAATATGGGTGATATGGTCTTGAAAAGTAACATTTGATTGCACGAGGCGGGTTGTAGGAGTTCCCGTTGCCCGAGGAGTTTGATAAGCGTTTGGGTTATGAGATGATGTAGCATGAGCAGGTATATGGAAAGCTGGTGTTTGCTGGGAGGAATTACCCACATGGGTAGTGCTTTGACGCAGTGGAGTTTGAAAAGTAGTTCCGGTCTTAGTTTGTGGGAAATGGTCAGGGGTTGGTAAGTCTAAATTTGGGAAAGTGGGTGCAAGCCTTCTAGCCTCAGTATTAGTAGAATTTTCTTTTTCAACCCTCAGCTGGTTGCTTCTTCTCTAGCTTCAGCCTATTGCCTTATTAGTAGGTTAACGACCTCTTCCAAAGGCATTTTAGCTATGTCAGCTGTTAGGGTACCCTCGACTAAGGCAGCTCTGTTCTGGTTGTTGTTTGGTGGCGGAGTCTCAGGTATGTTTACTTCTTGTGGAGGGTTTAAGGACGCTGCAACCGCTTTTGATCGGGTAACTGGCGCCAACGAATCGACCCTTGTCTATAAGAGAAAATAACTATCAGGCTCCCAAGTTAGTGTTAGTTTAGGCACAAAATACAAAATATCACATTGTTCGCAGTTTATAGCACATAGATTCGTATATCTTATTTCAACTCTTGATTGATTTACATTCCATAGGTATTTTGGTCGTTTTGTGTTTTTAGGGACTTTGATTTTTCGGTAAGTGGTCTTCATGGTTGATTTGCTTCTACCCATCATGTATTAAGGGGGATTTTTAATTTTTATAATAAAAGGACCGAGTCTTAAATAGACTGTCTACGTATCCCACCAAAGGGAAATCAGGTCCGTCCGTAGTACAAGAATACACAGAAAAGGTTTTTTTCTATGCTGCCCGAAACTTAGTTTTCTACCATGACCAGGCTTTATGTAGGCTTCCCACGTATCCCCAACGGGACATCAGGTCCGCGTGGTTCCGTTTACATAAAAGGGAAAGGGATATTCCTCTTAATTGAAAGCAGTAAAGGGATACTTCTATTTTTCTACCCAACCAATGCTTGGCAACTTTTTCTTGATTGGAGTCTACATTTCTTATTAGCAAATCAATTTTATTTTTATTTTTAAAGAGGAGCTAAATTAGTTCTGTGGGTTGTTTTCTTGGGTTTTCTTTTAGGTGGTGTCCGGAATGTGGACCAATCAAGAGTTTTAACAATATATATATGATTTTCACACAAAGCAGATATATCAAATAAGCATTCAGACAATGTATAATTCGTTTTCCTATACCTCGTTACTCCAAGGCTACTAGCGTATGAAGTAAAATTGTGCTATATGTAAAACAACTTTATTTGTTCCCAAAAATAAAAATCCCAATGTTTTTCATTAATAATATCTTCCCAAGTGAGATTACAAGGCTTTCTAAAGTAAATAAATGCAGAAATATCCATCTGCAAAACAGAACACTGTTAGCTCCCCGCCCCCAGAAACAATAATTTATTTCACACAAGGCACAATGATGCTTCCAAATAGAAAGTAGTGGGATGCAGTGACTTCGGGCTTTTACACCGTCTGAATACAACAAGGTGTCCATCCTGTCCGATTCAGGTAGGTTTGAGATACCCAAACCGGTCTATGGTCAGTACGCGCTATATCAGTAAGGACTTGGCTTCGCTCTACACTAGTTATTCTAGAGTGGTTTTTCAAGAAAATGACATAGGTTACCCAATCGGACAAGCTAGGGGTGGGTTCCCTGAGGCTGTGCGACGACCGCGTGCCCACTCGAGCTTCAGAGACCGCCAAAGAAAGATAGCTAAAGGGTTTTTTAGTGGAGGTATAACCAGAGCTCGTCTCGCGTCATCACCTTTAGAAACAAAGTGTAAAATAAATGCTAGGAGTGGGCGAGTATGCATGCATGAATTATAGTTATTTGGCGGGAATTTAAACACAGAAGCAGTTTATATCACTTAAACAATTTATATCACACAAAACAAACAAATTATTGGAACCCTTATGGTTAGAACCTTAAATTTTCCCCAGCAGAGTCGCTATCCGTAGCGGTTCTATTTTTTCCTGTTCGGATTTGCACTTGCCTCATTTAAAAAGGAAATTATCTCGAGAAAGGACGGTTGTCAATCGTACCGGAAAGAAAGAAAAAATATACTTCTACGTGGATGCTACTCTAAATGGACATCAGTTTAGAGTCGCCACTTAACTTATAAGTAAGTTAGAAAAACCAGTTCGAAAGGGTTCTTTTAAAACGGTTAAATTTTAAAACAAACCAATCTATACCAAAGTATGGGTAAGGGTTCTGGTGATCTCCCGGGGAAGGTGTTAGGCACCCAGTATTAAGGATCCGTAAAATACGGTTGACCTGCGGGTTCTAATAATATGCCTTTTAGATATAAATTGTTTTTGATAAAAAAAAAATTGTTTATATTTCCACAAATAAAGGTTAGTCATATATGCAAAAATACAACACTTTCAAGAAATAAAAGTGGTAGAGTTTTGCCAAAATTGGGAGTTTTGGGTTTCGGACTAGAACATCTAGGTTAAAACCCGAAGGCGTTAACCTAAGTAGAACACCACATAAGCCCACCCGAGTTTTAGAAAAGAGTTTTTAGTTTAAGTTTTACAAAAATCATTTTTTTGGCATACTATTATTATCCATATGTTAACCATATTTTACATTTTTTTTAATTTTTAGTCTTTTAGTCCAAATTAATTCAAAAAAGTCTAAGTCCATATTTTGTCCAAAATATCCACATGTACACGGTCCACAGTCATTTTTTGTCCAAAAATCATGTTTTCATTTAAAGGAAATGTCCATTTTTATTCATAAGTACAATTTTAGTCTCAAAAACGTTTTTGCATGCTAGTATTTGTCAAAAATCAGTTTTCTATTTAAAAAATGATTTTTTGGAAATTCTAATACATGACAATTTTTAAAGGTTCCAATAAGGCACATTTTTCATCAATTTTGACGAATAAGTAATAAGAGATAGGGAGTTGGGCCTACCAAGCCCAACAAAAAAATGCGTATAAAAAATATGTCTGCTCCAAATATGCTCCAAATGATTAGTCCTTCCATGGTTGAGGTCGACTGGATCTAATTGAGTTGGTGTGCCTCGATAGACCCACTAACAAGTTGGGGATGTCACAAAAGATAGGTGTACAAAACATTAGGAAATAGCCGAGGTCAATTATTTAATTTACAAATCAAAAAAATGAATTACAATGCTTTTAAGCCCATAATTATCATACTCATAAATAAAAGGATAGTTTACGTAAAATATGCCAAGAACTAGAAAATTGCTAAAATTATAGTGGCCCAGGATCAACTATATTCAAGAGATTAACTCCTCATTCTTTTAAAAATCTTGTGACAGCAATCTAGGTGTTAAGAAAGACATCCAAGAAAAACAAACAAGTTTTATTGATTAAAAAGTTCCTCATAATCTAATTAAGGCAAACAGTTCAAGTGAAAATAAAAGGTGCAAGCTACTTATCTTAACAAGACTCAAAAACAGGCTACTTGGTTTTTCTGAAATTCACTCAAATCTTCAAAACAAGACTCCATCATTCATTTTAAAAGAAAATTTTTACTAATCCTGTTTTAGAACCTAAGACTATCATATTTTTCTAAAAAATTGATTTGAACTGCTAACTGCACTTTAAAACAATCAATATTCAATCAAATGATAAAAAAAGGTCAACTTCTCACCACTCAAGATTAGAACAGACTAGGGAAAGCACATTTTGAGACTTAGAGATATGTTAACTCAACAAACAAACAACCTCTAACCTATAATCTACTCAACCAATTTCTTAATTATTAAAATAGCCAAACAGGATCAAAAAATGAATAAATTGCCATGGACTAGTGACAGATTCACAAGAACTAATTGTATCCTATCAAAAACTAACAAGAATGACTAAACTATACTTAAATCTACCAGTGTCAAAGCTCCAACATAAACTATTCTTTTTCTCATTTTTATTAAACTTAGCTAACCCAAGATCACTTAACATCATCTAAATCAAGTTTTAATTCATTTTACAGTTTCAAATGACACCAAACTCACACAATATCCACTTAATCATCAAAATAGGACTAAGTTAGCAAATAATTATTTTTAACTAACACAATCATCATAATAAATATATAATCACAACTAGAATGAAATAAAGGATAGACTAAGAGGTTACCTTTTAATGGGGCAACCTAAAGATCAAAAGGAAGGATTGAATCCACCAAATTCAATCACCAACACTTCACAAATCTTTTAAAACCCCTTTTCCTTTTTAAAATTTTGGATGATACCCATGTTCTTCTATAAATATATAGCATTTATATTTTTTGTAGTGTATTTTGAGTAAGCGTGTGTATAGGCTACTAAGTTTTTGAATATAAATCAAACCTTATTTTTTTTTTGTGCTAATTTTCGAACTCCCTTTTTTTTTTTTTTAATGTCAATAGCCATTCTATTTATAGGCGAGCAAATTTAGAATCCTAGGGACAAAAATAGGCCATTTGGCTGTGGCTTTTCCCCAAAACCCTTAATTTTCAAAAGGACCTTATCTATAATTTCAAAATCAAATAAGTCCAAAATCCAACTAACAAATTTGTACCCTAATTAGAATAAGACAAAATAATTTCAACAAATTCGTACTAGGATAGTACACATGACCGTGCCTTTTCCCCCCTAAACCCTTAATTTCCTAAAGACCTTATCCGTAATTTCAAAAATCAAATAAGACAAAAAAATCCAACTAACAAATTTTCATCCTAATGTAACGACCCGTTTGGCCGTTATAGTTATTTTGGCATTTTTGCCCGTTCCCGAGCATCGATTAGCTCACTTTTGACCCGAGGGGACCGGTGATATGCTTCCCGGGGTGCCTAGACTGAATTCGAGTAACTTTGGTGAAAATATAGGCTTAAAGTGAAAAATGGTTGACCCAAAGTTAACTTTCAGGCAAACGAACCTTTTTCAGAATTTCGTCGATTCCGAGAGGTCCGGATGGTTGTTTAGACTTGTGTGTGTGTTTGATTCGGTTCCCAATGCACTTGGGTGCATTTCGGGACTTGGGATGGAAATGTAGAATTAAGGCACCGGGGGTTGACTCGGTTAATGAGACCTCCGTTGGGAATTTCGAGGCCACAGGCGCGTTCGTAGCGTATTTTTTTATGGGACTATGTGCCTAGTATGTGAGCAGATGGCCTCGGGAATTGGTTGAAAAATCGGATCGAAAGGAAATCTTGGATTATGTTTCTGGTGTCTGGTGCCCGCTTTAGTGGCACCAGCACTGCTGGAGCGGTATATGACGTTTAGTCATTACCGCTGAAGTGGCCAGGTGGTCGCTGGGGCGGCACCGCTGGGGCGGTCCAGGTACCACTTCAGCGGGTGACGGGCAGTTAATAATATTAATAAAGGGTTAAAAAGCCCTAGACCCTTATTTTACCCCATTTCGATATTTGAGCTTGAAGAAACTGCTCTTAAGGATATTTGGAGGAAAATCTTGGAGGTAATTTCTACTCACTTCTTCATTCTTCCTTTAAACCATAATCATGTTAATATTCCCCCTTCTCCCTTAATGAACCCAAGGTGGTAAGAGTTGAAAGAGGGTTTGGAAGAACAGTGTTCCTAGGATTATTAATAAATAAATTGGTGATGTTTTGTTAGATATTGACTAATCTAGGCTCATTAATCATAGATCTTACACTTTTAACGTTGAATTTAGGATTTAGAGATTTAGGATTTATACCCAATTAGGGGGTTTTTCTTGAAATAAGAATCTAGGCTAATTATTGAGCTAAATCAACAATTAAAGGTGGGATTGTGATTGCCTAGTACTTAATTTGGTATTTTTCCTGTGAATTTCTCATTTTGCCCTTGTGGGTCCGTTTTCCTAATTTCTAGGGTTAAAATGGACCTAGTTGATATCATAAGCAATATTATTATCATTCTTCATGATTTCTAATATAGAACTCGATTATGCTTGGACTACTTTGGTTCTGAGCTTCAGAGGAAGGGCAAGGCAAAAGAGTGACTTGTTGGTCTTGCGGTTCGGTAGTCCAGGTAGGTTATGATTTACCTTTAATGATACTTCGTATAGTGAATCACATGTTTAGATTATAAGGTCAGAGATAGCATGTGAACCTTCGGGTATGAAGTTGGGATGGATATTGCCTTAGGTTGGGCCCTGATGTGTGTTGGGACTAGCCACCCTGTTATGCGTGCTTGATTGTTCAATTGTGTTGGCTTGATGCCATGTGTAGTTGGTAATTATCGACTTCTATCTTGTCGTCTTTATTTGGATAGAATTGAGATACTCGTGGTTGGTATTTGTACTTGGATATATTGTTGGCGTACCCACTATTGGTACTTGACTTATTGATATATGTTGGCATACCCACTGTTGGTATTGTGATGTGATACTTGTTGGCGTACCCCGTTGTGGTACTTGTGATATTGAACTTGATCGATTTACATATGCATTGCACGCATTCTCTCATATTCATGCATGGCCGATACCCGGTAATGATCCAGTATCGTTGATTGTGCAGAATTGATATTTGATAAACTCTTTTACTTGAATGATTATAAAAAAGGCCAATGTCCGAAGATCCATTCCGGAATCGTTGATTATATAAAACTGATATTTTGATGAACTCTTTTACTTAGTGATTGTGAGAAGGCTGATGTCCGAGGTTCAATTCCGGAATCGTTGATTGTGAAAAACTGATATTTGATAGATTCTTTTACTTGATTGACTATGAGATGGTCGATGTCCGATGAGCTATTCCAGCATCGTTGTTGCATGACCGATTCCAATGTTATCCCCAGATTGTTGTTAGTGCATGGACTCCGCGGGTCCCCTAGGTGGTGCTGGTGAGACTCCCTCTGTGAGCAATTAGCTAGGGTCCCGTCTGTCTGTTAGGCAAAGATTCGGGATGGGTGGCACTTAGACTTCGCGAGTTACGCTGGGTTGTGCTACCAAGACATCGATATTTCCATCCGGAGTACATGTGCACACCTCATTTGCATGGCATGGCATCACATTCATACCATTATTGCACTGCGTTGCATTATGACTTGATTGAGATGTTGTGATGATGGATCGTGATGATTCTATTGTGGTGATTGGATTGGATCAAATACATTTGGACTTGACAGATTTGGGTTTAGATGCTTTACGTAGGCCATGATGGATATCTGGTTATGATTATATTGTCTTATACTTGCTAGATTCCTTGTTTATCTATTTTATCTTCTGAACTGTGTTAACTATACTTGGTCAGCCGATGATGCCTACCAGTATTGTTGTTTGTACTGACCTACACTTACTGAATTCTTTTATGAATGCAGAGTACCAGGTTGGATTTACTTCTCTGACCCGTGGCTGAGCGACTCTCGAGTTTTTAGGGTGAGCATGTCATTCGCTGACCTGGAAGACTTTCTCATTATATGTCTTACTTTTATTCCAGAGACAGATATTTTGTATTAGTACTTCCAGATTGTATTATTCTCCCTAGATGCTCTTGTATTATTCAGACTAGACCTTGGGGGTATTTACTGTCTTCCGCACTTTTTATTACTACCTATCTATAGATATCGTGAGACTTACGTATTTATTGATTTCCGCTACTTAACTTTATTCAATTTATGTATTAGTTCATTATTGGAATAAGGGTTCGCTTACCAAGGTGGGAAGGTATGTGCCCGCACTGTTATATCTCGCATTTTGTACGTTCGGATAATTCAAGACAATTGCAAGAAGTTACGGGCAAGGCTATATTTTGATCTTGTTTAACACACAAGTTGTTTATGAAATTTTTTGATGTGGAAACATTAAGAAAGGCTAGGGGTAAAAAGGGAAATTCACAAGGTGGCCCATGGAAATATTAAGAAGAATTTAGGGTTGAAAGTGAATTATGGAAAAATTTAATTCTTGAAACAAAGGGGTAAGTGGGCCGTCCAATAGGGTGTGGGCCTTGGCCCACATGGATGCAAGATAAATAACTAAAAGATGACTAATTGGAGCATATTATTCATCTTCATCTTTAGAAGACTCAAGAAACTTGGAGACAAAGAAAAAATGGAGAAGGCCATTCAGCCATAGAGCAAAAAAAATGAACCCTTGAAAATCTTGATCAATTTTTTTTTTCTTCTAGCATTTCTACTAATTGGAAGACCCTCTTTAACGTGGGATAGTTGTTGGAGCAATTAAACCCCTCTTTGTTGCAAGCTCATAACCCTAGCCAAGTGAGAAGTTAAGGGAAGAAGGTAAGATTTAATCTTCTTTCTATATGTTATGGATGGTTGTGCATGTTGTAGTATGTAGAAATGAACGAAATTCATGAGAATATGGATGTTGTGTTGTGGCCGTGCATGTCTAGGTGTTGTGTAGAAGTGACAAATTAATTTTACTTAGTATTTTGGTTGTTGTTGTAATGGATTCTATGATGAAAATGAGAGTTTAATGATTCATGTTGAAGCTGAAATTGTTGTGGGCTGTTTTGGAAGCCAATGTGATTTGAATGTAGTTTCTTGTATTTATGGAAAATAATGTTGTTAGTGTGTGAATTGTTGGTGTAGTTCATGAATTTGAAAGAAGGAAATGTGTTGTTATTGTTCTTGTTGCATTTGGAAGGTTTCGGGTGGAGTGGCATATTGGTTAGATTATTTTGAATATTGTGCGGATTGTTTGAAGTATTCTTGAATATTGTTTGAAAGGGTTCGGATTAGTACTTGAATATGTGAGCAATTATGAATTGAACATAAATGAAACGCCGTCGAAATTTGAAGAAAGAAATTGCTAATGTTGGAATGCGTTTTGAATTGATTGTTGATATTGTTAGAATGACTGTTGGCATTGTTGTTGATAATTTGGCCGAGTTGAATTCTCGGATTTGTTGTTGATGATTTGGCCGAGTTGAATTCTCGGGGTTGTTGAATGTACAGGGGAAATGCTGCCGAAATTTCTGTAAATAAAGTGTTGGTTTAGAATTGGACTCTTAAGTGTTTATGGCTAATGTTTGGTATATACTAATATTGTTGTAGATCTTTCGAAGCCAAAGACTTAAATTCGGATTAGCGTAGAAAGCGGAAAAGGTATGTAAGGCTTACCCTTTCTTTCTTTTGGCATGTCCTAGAGCTAAGTAAGTTATGATACGTATCTTGGGGTAACTCTATTCTTGATTCCGAGCTTGTTTACGATTCTTATTCACTTCTTGATGTGAGTATGCTTAGTATACTCGAGATTATCATATGATTGAATAACGAGCAAAGCATAAAGAGTTCGTGTTTTTTTTAAAGAGTTCTATAAGTATTAATGTCCCTAACTTTCGTAGACAGTCTCGGATTGCTTTAAAACGTTCGTAGAGGTTTCTATAAATGAACAACGTTCCTAACTTTCATATGCTAACTCGGATTGTTTTGGAAACGTAGCGTAACGATATCCATAATGAAACCATTCCTAGATGTAGGATATCCTGAGTCCTTTGACCTCTTAAGCCGAAGGGACATTCTCAAGTTGTGCGACTTCATAATGCTGTCTAAATCCCGAAGGGGACATTCATAAGGTCTTTCTCTTACCTATGCATTTTACATTTAAATTTATGAGTCTCGAAGAAGACAAATGAAAAGGGTTTGATTTCATACATGACGTCTATAATAGTTTTTTTTTCTAGATGATTTCATGACGCGACTGAGCGTGCTATATAACATATGGCCTCGGCTAAGCCCGAGTGTGCTATGGCCTCAGCTTATGTCTGAGCGTGCTATATAACATATGGCCTCAGTTTATGTTATGCCAATTGAGTTGTGCATATGGTTTCACTAATAATTTCGAGAAAAATCAGTTTTATACTAAAGGAAACATAAAGTTAGATTTTTAAAACCACTCCGAAGGGGGTGCGAGATTCTACTATTTAGATTTTTAAAACCACTCCGAAGGGGGTGCGAGATTTTACTATTTCGTTTCATTTACGATTTAGGTTTACACCCCATAGCATCATTTATTTGTATTGATATTCGTGGATTAAGTTGTGTTGACACCATCATTATTATTAAGCCGGAAGCGGCAGCCCGAAGGGGCCATCATTATTATTAAGCCGGAAGCGGCAGCCCGAAGGGGCCATCATTATTATTAAGCCGGAAGCGGCTGCCCGAAGGGGCCATCATTATTATTAAGCCGGAAGCGGCAGCCCGAAGGGGCCATCATTATTATTATGCTGGAAGCGGCCGTCTGAAGGGACTATTGTGATACTATATTTATATGGTGTATTCTAGAATTTGTGTATGCTGTATTTATATTAGGTATGCTAGAATTTGTGTAAGGTACTATATGGCACGAATTAAAATGCTGTTCCAGGTTACTCCCAGGTTGCTTCTAAACTTGTTTACTGTTATGCTTCTCCTTGTTTATGATTCAGTACTGCTTTACATATTCAGTACATATTCCGTACTAACCCCCTTTCTTCGGGGGCTGCGTTTCATGTCGTGCAGGTGCATACAGATGAGTAGAGGATATTGCTAGAAGATGTTCCAGCTGAATTGGTGAGCTCCATCTCAGTTCGGAGTGTTGCCGGGTCAAAGTACTTATGTCATGGTATTTTGTGTAGGTTAGAGACTTTGCAGACAGTGTCCTGTGGATAGGGCGTCAAGAAGTGCGAATCATTGTAGATGTTAAAAGAGTATGTATTCTCAGATGATTTCAGTTGGTTTAAAGTACGTAATTGATTGAAGGTTTTCATAATCTGTATAAAGACAATGATCTCTATTTGGAAAAGTTCCATGTTTTTAAAAGTTTTTGAAATAACAGGCTTTGGTAGAGCGAATGTTTAAGGGTTCGCTCGACTCTGATGAGAGTCGGGTGCCCGTCATGCCCTATCAAGATTAGGGTGTGACACGCACGGCCTAAGAAAATGGGTCATGACACCTAATTAGAATAAGACAAAAAGATTTCAACAAATTCATACTAGGATAGTACACATGGCTGTACCTTTTCTCCCCAAAACCCTTAATTTTCAAAAGACCTTATCCATAATTTCAAAAATCAAATAAGAAAAAAAAAATCAACTAAAAAATTTGAACCCTAATTAGAATAAGACAAAAGAATTTCAACAAATTCGTACTAGGATAGTACACATGGCAGCAACAATCATGCAAATACTACCAATAAAGGTACAAATGAATCAAATTGTACCATATAAGATAGAAAATGACCCCTCCTTTTGTATAATAAAACATATGTCATAAATATATATTGGTTTAAAATACTAATATATAATAATTATTTGGACCAATAAATATCATAATTTGTAGAATTAAAATGCAAGCTTTAAAATGAGCCCAATATTGACATAGTTCCGAGCCATATTTCAAATATGTAAAAATCCAGTTAAAATGAGCCGTAATTCACATGTCGTTTAAATTAACAATTTTCCCAGACTAGACGGAGTGGGATGAAAGTAAATAACTCGTATTTCTTATATTTGTCAGTTTTTTCAGGAAATTGTAATTAAACGTCATTTTTACGATTTTCTTCGGATTTTTAAAATTTTAAAATTGAAAGGAAGTATCCTTACTCAGTCTTTGACTCGAAAAATTTGAAAATTAAAATACCCATCTTATGAGGTTAAAATTAGTTGGCAACAGCCGACCTGATGTCCCTAAGGGGGGATACGCGGGAAGCCCTAGCCGGGCCTGATCTGGGGATATCTTTAGCTATGTGTAGCCTAAAGGATATTTAGAGAGTATATATATCCTTCTCTTGTAAAATGAACTACGATAGGGCCTGACTTTCCATGGTGGGATACCTAGGTAGTCTACGTAAGACTCGGCCCCTACATAATATAAATTATAATTCCCCCCCCCCCCCCCCCCCCCATTTGTTTGATTTTCGCAACGGGGAAGGGTTTGCTGAAAGTAAGTCAACCATGAAGCCCGTTGAACCAAGCTCTGCTCAAACATCAAGGGCCCATAAACATCTGAACCTTTAGAACAAAGGATCAAAAGTGTTCAAGCTTAATATATGACTTTGTGTGCTATGTGAGCTTTAAATATCAATGTGTGATACCTTGCCTTTATATGTTTGATAACTAACTAACTTTGTCTACCGTTGAGTTATTCTTGTCTTATAGAACGAGGCCGGTTAGCGTAGTACTAAAAGTTGGCATACTTCACAAGATCCAAAGCCGCGTTAGCATCCCTCGCAGACAAAGGCAAAGAGAAGATGTCTGGTACCCCCGATAATGGAAATGAGCTCGGTCTCCGTGACAAAGATGCCCAAGACCCATAAGAAATATCATCTCAAGAAGATGTGATTGCAACATTATTGACTGCCATTCGGCTCTCCAAGAAAAGGTAGCTAGGAATGAGGCAACAAATACGGACAAGGACGCCTCGACAGAGGAAAGAAGGCCTCCTCCTCCGTTCCCTTCGCTAAGCTCACCAATGCCCGATCACTTCCCTATATACCCACCAGGAACCGTCCAACCTCTACTAAGCTCCACCAACCCAAACCATGCTGATGCTTCTTACCGCACTCATCCACCAACAAAATTGTTACACCTTGGAAAATTCCCCGTTAGCGTACGGTGAATAGGATAGAGAAGAGTATAATGTATACGGTGATTTGATAAGTAAGACATAGCATTTGATGATCTTAATCGAGATTCGAAGACATTAGACGTAAAGAAAGATGTTTGACGAAGAACGTAAAGGATATGTTATGTGTCGAGGAAGAATTGCGGACGAAGAGTTAATGATGGCATAATGATGTCTTAGAGACGAGTGATAACGTCCCTTAGATTGGTATTGAAGTGTTAAACAAGTGTCAAGAAGGTTCCATAAGGATCAGAGATCAAACGAGTCGACGAGAACAAGTCCCGGATAACTGGACATTATACGGCCAGACATACTGGCCATATAAAATCCACGGACCGTATGTCCAACCGTGGATTCAGTCCAGCATAGCATACTTTAATGGACCAAACATACGGTCAGTGAAAAATATACGGACCGTATGTTGGTCCGTATAAGTTGGTCGGGACAACTTTTGTGGATTAATATAAGGGACCTCTTCCATTCCATTTTCATTTCATTTTCACTCCACAAGTCAAGAAGCCTCTAGAATACTCTCCAACATTCATCCACAAGAAAATCAAAGGAAAATCCATGATCAACCACTTCAATCCATGAAAACAAGTGTATGAAACCTAAGTGAAAGTTCATCTACCTCAAGAAATCCCAAGAGAAGTGAAATAGGGTTTTGGTGCAAGAGGAGTATTTTCATTTAAGGCTTGTTCAACCATCATCTAAGGTAAGTTTCATGACCATACCATGTTGTTTAAGGTATTGGAAGGCTAAGACACTTGAATTGTAGAAAGACATAGAAAATGGGTCATAAATGAGTGAATAGTGTCATTGTTGAATAGTGGTTGGGATGGATGATGAATTTTGGTATGTTGTGAATGTGAATACGTTATAAATGACATTTATACCATGAAATAAGTATTAAATATAAGAAAACGGGATAATGAGCTATAACCATATTGTGGAGAACTTGAAGGGAAATGGTGAATTGTGGTAAATATAGATAAATGAAGATTGTTGTTTGTGATATTGTGAATGTTGATAAGAACGTTTGGGAGTTGATATGGAACATGGGAAGAGTAGTATAAACAAAGGAAATGCTGCTCGATTTTCCCTAGAAATAGTAGCTCACTCTTATAGTGTTACACCTCGGAAAATCTTCCGCTGATGCAAAAGTGAATAGACTAGTGAAGAGTACGAGTATACGATATTTCCATAAGTAAGAAATGACATTTGATGACCCTAAGTGAGATTTCAAAGGCATCCGATGTTAGACAAGAAAGTTGGCCAAGAGGAGGCAAGGCATACGATGAGTATCGGAAAGGAAATATGAGTAACGAGCTAACGAGGATTTAATGATGTCTTGGAGAAGAGCGATAACGTCCCTTAGATTGGTATTGAAGTGTTGAACAAGTGTTAAAGAGGTTCCACATGGATTGAAGATCAAACGAGTCGACGAAACGAACTTCGGAATCACTGGGGATTATACGGCCAAACATACTGGCCGTATAAATTATACGGTCTATATGTTTGGGACCGTATAATCAGCCCAGAATAGCCTACCTTTCTAGACCAAACATACGGCCCGTATAAATTAGACGGACCGTATGTTGGTCCGTATATATGGTCGGGGATAGTTTTGCTCATTAAATAAGGGATTCAAGATTTATTTCATTTCATTCCTATATCACACCTCTTCTCTCTAAAACATCTCTCTACATTTATTCCACAAGAATTGAAGGATTATTAGTGATCAACAACATAAATTAAGTGCATCAAGTGTAAGAAAACCCATTAAAGATCATTCAAGTCAAGAAATCTCATTATGAACTAGGTTTTTTGCTCAAGTGGAGTATTATCAACCAAGGCTTGTTCCTACAACATCTAAGGTAAGATTTATGGTATATCTATGTTGTTTAAGGTATTTGAGAGTCGAAATACTCGGATTGTAGAAGGATATAGAAAAAAGGGTCATGAATGTGGAATAGTGCCATTTTGAGTAATAGTTTGAATTGAGTCGTGATTCTTGATGTGTTGCGATGTAAGTATGTTATAAATGATGTTGAGAACATGGGATAGGCAATGTATGTGAATGAACGTAGTCGTGTGTTAAAGCCATGGATATGAGTAATTGAAAGTGAATTGAGAAATGTGGATAATGTGGATGAATAATGGCTAATGTTATGATATTGTGAATGCATTATTGACGTTTGGGGAGTTGATATACGCTATGGAGGAATGTCGTATAAATAAAGGAGATGCTGTCCGATTTTCTCTAGTTTTAGTCATGTATACTAGCTATCGTTTTCTAATGATAGTATGACTTTAATGAAGGTAGAAACGCGAGCACTGAAGAAGAACGTGCAAGTGTAGAATAGTTGAACGGAAAGGTATGTAAGGCTAACCCTTCTTTCATAAGGCATGGTTCTTTGGCCAAACATGTAAATCTTCCATAAGTCTATGATGTCTTTCAAATGATTTGATCTTCCGAGCTATCGAGCTCACGATTCTTGATATGCCACGATTATACTAAGTTTCTCATATGACGAGTAGTCCTATAAAGATAGATGTAATGAATGACGATGATAGTGATAACGATAATGACTACGATAATAGTAGCAACGACGATAACGATGACGATGATGATAGTAATGATAATAGTAAAGAGGCTTATGAGCTATTATGTATATGTATCTATGTATGACGATTATGGAACCCCGAGCTTATAAGGTCGGGTAAAGTAAGTATGTATATGATTATGTAATGCGCGCACACCTCTGCAGATGGTACATATAACCCTGACACCTTGGTAGGGCCAGGAAGATGTAACCCTGAAGCCTTGGTAGGGCCAAGTATGTGTAACCTTGAGCCTTGACTGGCCAAGTATGTATGAAACACCGATCCTTCATGGTCGGGTATGCTATGTATATGATATAATGATGTATATGATATCGATATGAGAATGAATAGGAACATGATACAGATATGAATACGAATAAGACTATGTATATGAATATGATTATGGACGCAATGTAAATGAATACGGATATGAGTACGGATACGGATATGGATGTATGTACATGAATACGCGCTAGAAATGGAAAGTCCCTATGACAAGCAAGTAAGTGCTTATGGCGATGATATTACTATTTCCCATGCTATGTTATTTCTTATGTTGTCCATTATGCTTCTATGTTGATGTTGATCATGCTTTACATACTCAGTACATTCTTCGTACTGATGTCCTTTTGTTTGTGGACGCTGCGTCATGCCCGCAGGTGCACAAGGAGACAGACTTGATCCATAGCTACATTCTCAGGGACTACATAGCAGAGCTCCACTTCATTCAGAGCTATAGCTTTTGGGTACTTATTCTTTTGTGTACGTGATTATGGGCATAGCGGGGTCCTGTCCCGCCTATATGATATGTTATACTCTCCTTAGAGGCTCGTAGACATGTGTATATGGTTAGATATGTTTGGCCTTGTCGTCCTATATTTTGTATATCATTTTGTAGCTTTTTCGGCTTATGTACATGGGTACGTCATGGATGCCTATAATGATATAAAAGGTGTTGTTGTCCAATGTGACTAGCATGACGGATAAATAGAAATATATGTTTTATTATGTGGCTCACCTATATGTAAGTGTAAGTGTATGATAAGGGGTGCCCGGGTGGGATAGCACCGGGTGTTCGTCGCGGCCCAAGTCTGGTCGTGACAAAAGTGGTATCAGAGCAGTTCAGTCTTAGGGTGTGTCTACGAGCCGTGTCTAGTAGAGTCTTGGTTATGGGTGTGTTGCGCGCCACACTTATAAACGAGAGGCTGCAGGCATTTTAGGAATAAATGACCTTCTTTCTTCATAAGAATCGTGCGATAGAGCTATGATATAAGAACTTCTTGTTCCTTAACCGTGTGTTGTGTATTTCAGAAATGCCTATAAAGAGAAAGGCTATAGCAGCCCAAAAGGGCAAGACGGTGGCAGAAAAGCGGGCTGAAAGAGCGCCGCCATCGGTAGTAGAGAAAAGTGAGTCCCAGAGTGCGGTTCAATCTCAGTCCTCCCGTTCAGTACCTATATTAGAGGAGCGTGAGAGAGCCTCAGCCCCAGCTCCAGCACCTCCGGCTCCTCCACCGGATGCTTCAGGCCAAGATGTAAAAGAGGCCATACATTTGCTTACTCAGTTAGGTGCTACTCAGACTCAGCGGCAGAGTACAGGGCAGGGTGATAGGGCTGTTAGTGCAAGGGCCCGTGACTTCATTACTTTAAACCCTCTAAAATTCTTTAGATCAAAGCCGGATGAGGACCCTCAGGATTTTATTGGTGGTATGTTAAGGACGCTTCGATTGATACATGCTTCGGACACCGAATCAGTGGAGTTAGCATCGTATAGATTAAGAGATGTCTCGATCCAATGGTACACGGGTTGGATGGCTTCACGGGGAGCCAATGCACTTCCCCCGGTATGGCAAGAGTTTGTTGATGCTTTCCTCCGACATTATATGCCTCCAGAGGTTCTGCGAGCTAGGGCCGATACATTCTTGAATTTGAGGCAAGGTAGCATGAGTGCTCTAGAGTATAGTCTCCGCTTCAATTCTTTGGCTAGGTATGCTTCGGCCATGGTAGCGGATATGGGTGACCGGGTACACCGATTTGTGAACGTCCTAGGGCCACATTTGATGGATAGGTGTTTGACTGCGTCCCTTTAGGACAATATGGATATTGTACGCATTCAGGCTCATGCTCAGAACTTAGAAGAAAGTTTACAACAACAGAGAAGCGAACGTGAGCATGATAGGGGACATAGCAAGAGGGCCAGATCTTCAGGTCCGGTGAGTGAGTTCAGAGGTGGGCACAGACAGCAGATTTCTAGGCACTCGGGCTATTCTATGACTAGTGCGCCTCCACGGTTTTTAGGCCAGAGATTCGACAGATCTACTCATTCCGGGCCAAGTCAGAGTTTTTCGGGGTCTCAGTTCAGAGATGATTCGGGTCAGGCAAGGCCACTCGTACCACGATGTTCCCAGTGTGGGAAGTTGCATTGGGGTCGATGCCAATTGGGTTCAGATGTCTGCTATGCATGTGGTCGACCAGGCCATATTATGCGTGATTACCCCTAAGTTCATGGTAGAGGTAGGACCCAGCCTTCAGGGTCGGTAGCCGGATCTTCAGCGTCTGTACGCCCTATCGGGCCAGGTTCACATGCGCCAGTCGGCCATGGTAGAGGCAGAGGGAGAGTTGTTATATCGCATATTTTATACATTCGGATATTTCAAGGTGGTCGTGGTAAGTTAAAGGCAAGACTAACTTCCAAAATTATTTTAATGTACAAGTTGTTATGAATATTATTTATGAATATTATTAGTGTGAAAATATTGAGAAAGGCCAAGGGTAAAAAGGGAAATTCACAAAATGGTTCATGGTAAAATTGTGGAAGGTTAGGGGCAAAATGGGAATTTCACCCAAAATTCAAGAAAATTCTTGAATAGCCCATTTTGGCCATGTGGCCGTCCAAGCCAAGGTGGGCTTGGCCCACATGGGTGAATTATATGTATGTATATATATGACATATTAGTCATATTTCACACACCAAATTCTAGAACTTTGAAGAAAAAAAGAAAGGAGAAGAAGAAAGAAGAGCAAGGGTCGGCCATGGCTCCCAAAATTTAGCCATGGAAAATTGACCAAGAAAAATTATTTTCTTCTAGCTTCTCTACCAATTGGAACGCCCTTAATAACATGGAGTGGTTGTTGGAACATGCAAAGTATTCATTTGGGCAACTTATAAGTCTAGCCGAATGAAGGAGCTAAGTGAAAAGGTATGTGTTCAACTCTCTTTTACTTGTGTTATGGATGATTTATGTATGTTGGAGTGTGTAAAAAAGGATTAAATTCATGAAATATGTGTGTATAGGTGTTGGCCGAATGGAAGTGGTGTGGTATAGATGTGATGAATTAATTTTATTTAGTGGTTTGATTGTTGTGTTGTGGATTCCATGATGTAAAATGAATGAAAACCATGAATTTAGTGTGTTGGAGTGGTGGCCGTGTGGTGTGGAGCTTGGCCGTGTGTGTGTGTTGTGTTGTATAGGGTGATGAATTAATTTTGTCTAGTATTTTTGATTGATGTGGTAATGAATTCTATAATGAAAATGAAAGTTTAATGATTTTAGTGAAGTTCATAAATTTGGAAAAAAGTAATGTGTGGTTGTCTTTGATGGTGTTGTGAGATTTCGGGTGGAAGTGTGCATTAATTGGGTTGTTTGAATATTGTGTGAATTGATTAAAGTGTTCTCGAATCATGTTAGAATGTATTTTGGAAATAATTGTTGAAGTTGGAGATATGATTGTTCGTATTATTGTTGATACTTTGGCCGAGTTGAATTCTCGGGTTTGTTGTTGTTAAAATTGGCCGAGTTAGATTCTCGGGGATGGTGTATTTACAGGGGAAATGCTGCCGAAATTTCGGTAGATTATAAAGTGAATTTATGTGAGAAACTAAGGCAAGTGTATGACGACGAATCTAACGATTATGTGAATTCTTTTGAATGTAAACTAGCAAGCTTGGATAAGTAAGCGTAGCTAATAGGACGTGGAGCAGGTATGTAAGGCTTTCCCTTTCTTTCTTTTGGCATGATCTTTGTGGAACCAACATGACAAAGTATATGTATTATTTCAAAGAAACTCCCATTCTTAGAGCCACTTGGATGGCTAACGTTCTTGATTTCCATAAGCTGTTTCGTATGGTTCTGATGTTTACCCATGATGTCCGAAGTCCCGTTTGATATGTTTCTGAATGATATTCGAAGGATAATTAATATGACTAAAGGTTTGATTTCAAATGAAAATACGTTTGATTATTCCATTAAGTCTTTGATATATTTTGATACATATATATATGACTCCAAAGGCCCTATTTGATTCGATCCATAACGATATCCGAAAGGTACTTGACATGATTATGACCTTGATTTTCCAAATGGCTTCGGAAACACTTATAGAACGTTCTGTACTTCAAACACTCGTAACTTTCTCATACTAAGTCAGATTGACCCGAAACTCGTTTCTGAGCTCTAAGAGGTCGGTAAGTATACTTATCCATCGAGTCGGGATTTATGTCCATTTAGTTTCTCACTACTCTGCTCGTGCATGTGTCATTACTTCATTCGCCGAGTCCCGGGCCAGTATACATCGTGCGTATGGTTCGCTGGGTCCCCGCTTGAGGGCCGGGTGCCATATATGTATTCCGGAGTTAGATGTGTTACGGTGTTTTGATGTGTTTATTGTTCGCCGAACCATATATGATGTGATATTATGATGTGATATTACGATGTGTGACGGAGATTATGGAGCAAAACTTCTGGAGTTAGATGTGTGTGGCGCCAAAGGCAGGGTGGCGCCACATTTCCCCGGGTCCCGTAAGGGACCGGATACCGTTCTGGGCTTGCATGGTTTGTGTTTCCAGTAAGTGTTTTATTACCTTGCATATCGTGCTTACTTTCTGTTCTAATCTTCTGCACTATTTATCCTGCTTGTGATTCTGTTCATATTACTCTATGCTTTACATGCTCAGTACATATTTCGTACTGACCCCCTTTCGTTGGGGGCTGTGTTTCATGTCGCGCAGGTACACCCAGATGATGTAGAAGGCCTTGCTAGGAGGTGTTTCAGCGAGATTGGCGAACTCCACTTCTTTCCGGAGTGTTGCCGGGTCAGAGCGTATATAAGCTGTGATTTCTGATTGTGTTAGAGACTTTGCAGACAGAGTCGTGGGTACAGAACATAAGTTTTGTAAGCGGCTTCATCAGCCGATGTGACATTTTGTGATATGTTACAGATTTTACATGATTACAGATTTTGGCTTGATTTGAGAACGATAGAAAGAAAGTTTCTGAAAACCTTACTTTGTGTTTTACGATTATCTAATTTGAAAGTTTGAAAAGAGTATGTATGTAATAAGAGTCAGAGGGTTCGCTCGGCTCCGAATATAGGGTCGGGTGCCCATCACACCCTAATAAGGTTAGGGTGTGACAAAGTGGTATCAGAGCAGGTTTGTCCTTGGGGTTGTCTGCAAAGTCGTGTCCAGTAGAGTCCTGTTTATGGTGTGAAGCCGGCCACATTTATAAACAGGAGGCTACAGGGCATCTACGGATTGTTGAACTTCTTTCTGTCGTAGATCGTTCGATAGAACCAAGTAATAGGAAAATGAAATTCCTTATGTAAGCCTTACATACGACGGAAGAAGGTAAGTGGCGACATGGAAAGTCACAGGGGTAAGTATTGACATATTTGTTCTGTTACCTGAAATTGGCAGTTTCGGATGGCTAGAATATAGCCGTATGCTCTGTAAGGCATTGTTGATATTTGCTATGTACAAATTTTGGAAAGAAAGAATGGTATAAGAGGAACAAGGTCCGATGGAGGATTCACAAAGTCGACAATTAATTTTGCTGCTGGTTGTTATGTAAAAATGGTGAGTAGGATCCAAACAGGCTGATACCCGAGCACTTACAAGTAATGACGATAAGGGTGTGATCATTACCATCGGGACTCTGGGAATCCAGAACGGAAGGTAAGTATACATGAAAGTGAGAGGTGAATATTGAGGATCGAAAAGGGCAAAATGGTAATTGTAAAAGAAAGGATGTGTTACGAGAGTGTCTCGGGATCTGTAAGACCTCGACTCGCTCCAGATCATGTAATAAAAGTCATACGAGGAAGCAGACGCGATTATATCAACATTAAGGCACCGGATTTCACCAAAGTTTCGAGGTTAAGCGTGCTAAGGTGAGAGAAATATTGGGATGGGTGACCCCCTGGGAAGTATGCAAGAAATCTTAAAGATTTAGACGTAAGAGACAAATGAAAGGCTAGAGTAACCTAAGGGAAAGATAGAGTATATGGGATGGTTAGAGGCCATGAGAGGTCGCGTAGGACGAGACAGACTAGATCGGTAAAAGGAAAGAAAGTGCATTACAGCTTTGGAAGTAGGATAGGCTTGAATAGCGTTTGGAGGTATTTTGTGAGCAAGGTAGTAGTAATTATACATATGTATATATGAATGTGTAGGATATCCCATATGTGATTGTCTCGGTGGGCATGCGTGTGTTCCAGCAACCGGCGATACGGTATGGAAGGCCTCAATCGAGAAAAAGGGTACCGAAGCTTAAGTGACAACAAAAATAAATGGTGTAAGCGTTATAAGATAAGCTGATGTCGTTTTCACTATAGATTAAGACTGGAGAGTCTAACATAACGATATTTGGAAAAGAAGGGAAGAATGTAGATGGAAGATGAAGAGATCAAAGTGTCGGAAAAGGGTGCTAGGTAAGAAACCTTAGGGAGTGAAACCCCCGAGAGAAATTACTGGCAAAGTAAGAGACTATTTGGGTAAATATTCAAAGATAGGCACGCGAAAAGGGTAAAGTGCGGCAATATGGGACGGAAGAGGGATGTGTGAGGTATGAGAATCAATTTCAATAAGTGAGGCTGAAGGAATAGTGACTATGACAAGGGATGTGAAGCAAGAAAAGATTGATTGGGCCTTGCGACGATGCTAGGAGATTTAGATCTTTGAAAGGTATGTGAAGGAATAAGATGTGCAGCTATATTAATGTGGTTGCCTCAGAGATGGAAGTGCCTTTCTGAAAAGATGACTTAAGAGTGAAACAGAATTGCGCGTATAAAGTAATATTTCACAAACTTCAGAGCTGGTGCCGCAATACCGAGAGGAGAAGAGTGTTGAAAGAAGAAGAAACCCAAGAGGGTTAAGGATGAAAGTTGGCGCAGGGTGATTGGAAACCCCTAACCATAGGCGTAAGAAGAATACCTTAACAAGGTAGCGGTAGGAACCCAATTACACGTCAAGGAAAGAATAAGGATGACGAGTTGACACTGCTGATTGGGAAGCTAGTAGTATGGGATGAGAATTCATGTGAGGTCTGAAAGATTTGATCTTAGAGAAAATGAAATGAAATATAAAGAATGTGCATGGAAAACCGCTCAGTCATAGTGCTATAAGTATAGTCAAAGGGTTCAATGAGCAAGGGTAGAGGAAGTGTAAACTGGATGGAGTTTGTGCTGCGAGTAAAAGTAGCAGGACGTTCGAAAAATATGGGCGCACGGCTGCAGTGTAAGCACATAGTTTATAAGACTTACGAGTATGTGAATTAAATGGGCGAAAGGATTAGTAGCGGATGAAAGAGTATGGAAATGTGGACAAAATGATGATATAGACAGAAAGTACAAGAAAAACTTATGATAAGAAGTTTTCGATATGTTATGCACAAAGTTGGGAAGAAGGACGGGGAATAAGGTAATTATTGTAGACGAAAGTACTCGAAGACTGTGGACACATAAGGAACCCCATAAAGGGGGGAGACCATTTTATATTAGGCCAAAAAGGGATCGCAATATTTTCAAGCGGCAGAAAAGGAAATTTATTAGCTCGGGACCAGAAGTCGAAACATGTCGGCACATCAAAAGGATACACGGAAGAAGTAGAAACGAATTGACAATGAGTGTACCGTGAGACAGACATGAAGCAAAAAGATGGAAGACACCTTGAGAGAATGCTTCATGCTAATATGAATTATGATACGTTTAGGCCATGATTGGGATCCCTCATATCGGGAAAATTTGTGCCGTACCTAAGTACGCAACAACATGTTTCGAAGAGTAATAAAAAGAGCAAGAAAACGGCTACAAGTTAAGTCCACGAAGGACAATAGAGAAAAACGATAAGAATCAAAGGATATTTCGGACAACAACGACTATTATAACGAAAGTATCGACAATGGGTAGTCTGAAGTTTTTGAAAAAAAGAAAGAACGCAACGCCTGTGAGTGGAATGACGGAGTTCATCGGATACTAATAGTTCATGGACCATCAATTATACGGAACATAAGGACATACGCTATGAAATTATATGAACCATCAACGTGAAGCGATACTCAATCATATTTGTGAGGAATCCACGCCGGGGAGCCAACAAGGAATAACGATGGATGAAACGAGCGCCAACATAAAGAAATCAAAGACAAGTATACTTGAGTCGAGAAATGCGAGGGAAGGAAGTAAAGAAAAGTTGTAGTAAGAACTCAAGGATGTTGCGAACTAAGAAGATAAGTGAACTCGGATCATAAGTTACCGTAGGTATAACTGGACCGCAATACTATAGCTAAATGAGAGCAAGGAACAGCCTGTGGCCATATGGGATCGTTAAGTGAAGATTGAATACCAAAGACATGGCTTCTATTAAGGTATTGTAATGAAACAGTAACGGAGAAGAAATGACCTGGGAAGAACAAGGATAAGGAGTTGGCGCAATGAATTGGAAACCCATGACACGAAATAAGGACTCATGTAAAGACCGAGGAGTTCGACTATAAAGAAAATAGGGCGAAGGATAAGGAATGGGTATGAAGAAAAGGACCACTATAAGAGGAACCCTCCCCGAAGTGTTACAAAACCCCATAAGATCAGTCGAACATTCGAGGACGAATGCTGTAAAGGGGGGGAGGATGTTATATCCCGTATTTTATACATTCGGATATTTCAAGGTGGTCGTGGTAAGTTAAAGGCAAGACTATCTTCCAAAATTATTTTAATGTACAAGTTGTTATGAATATTATTTATGAATATTATTAGTGTGAAAATATTGAGAAAGGCTAAGGTAAAAAGGGAAATTCACAAAATGGTTCATGGTAAAATTGTGGAAGGTTAGGGGCAAAATGGGAATTTCACCCAAAATTCAAGAAAATTCTTGAATAGCCCATTTTGGCCATGTGGCCGTCCAAGCCAAGGTGGGCTTGGCCCACATGGGTGAATTATATGTATGTATATATATGACATATTAGTCATATTTCACACACCAAATTCTAGAACTTTGAAGAAAAAAGAAAAGGAGAAGAAGAAAGAAGAGCAAGGGTCGGCCATGGCTCCCAAAATTTAGCCATGGAAAATTGACCAAGAAAAATTATTTTCTTCTAGCTTCTCTACCAATTGGAACGCCCTTAACAACATGGAGTGGTTGTTGGAACAAGCAAAGTATTCATTTGGGCAACTTATAAGTCTAGCCGAATGAAGGAGCTAAGTGAAAAGGTATGTGTTCAACTCTCTTTTACTTGTGTTATGGATGATTTATGTATGTTGGAGTGTGTAAAAAGGGATTAAATTCATGAAATATGTGTGTATAGGTGTTGGACGAATGGAAGTGGTGTGGTATAGAAGTGATGAATTAATTTTATTTAGTGGTTTGATTGTTGTGTTGTGGATTCTATGATGTAAAATGAATGAAAACCATGAATTTAGTGTGTTGGAGTGGTGGCCGTGTGCTGTGGAGCTTGGCCGTGTGTGTGTGTTGTGTTGTATAGGGTGATGAATTAATTTTGTCTAGTATTTTTGATTGATGTGGTAATGAATTCTATAATGAAAATGAAAGTTTAATGATTTTGGTGAAGTTCATAAATTTGGAAGAAAGTAATGTGTGGTTGTCTTTGATGGTGTTGTGAGATTTCGGGTGGAAGTGTGCATTAATTGGGTTGTTTGAATATTGTGTGAATTGATTAAAGTGTTCTCGAATCATGTTAGAATGTATTTTGGAAATAATTGTTGAAGTTGGAGCTTTGATTGTTGGTATTATTGTTGATACTTTGGCCGAGTTGAATTCTCGTGTTTGTTGTTGTTAAAATTGGCCGAGTTAGATTCTCGGGGATGGTGTATTTACAGGGGAAATGCTGCCGAAATTTCGGTAGATTATAAAGTGAATTTATGTGAGAAACTAAGGCAAGTGTATGACGACGAATCTAATGATTATGTGAATTATTTTGAATGTTGACTAGCAAGCTTGGATAAGTAAGCGTAGCTAATAGGACGTGGAGAAGGTATGTAGGGCTTGCCCTTTCTTTCTTTTGGCATGATCTTTGTGGAACCAACATGACAAAGTATATGTATGATTTCAAAGAAACTCCCATTCTTAGAGCCACTAGGATGGCTAACGTTCTTGATTTCCATAAGCTGTTTCGTATGGTTATGATGTTTACCCATGATGTCCGAAGTCCCGTTTGATATGTTTCCGAATGATATTCGAAGGATAATTAATATGACTAAAGTTTTGATTTCAAAAGAAAATACGTTTGATTATTCCATTAAGTCTTTGATATATTTTGATACATATATATATGACTCCAAAGGCCCTATTTGATTCGATCCATAACGATATCCGAAAGGTACTTGACATGATTATGACCTTGATTTTCCAAATGGCTTCGGAAACACTTATAGAACGTTCTGTATTTCAAACGCTCGTAACTTTCTCATACTAAGTCAGATTGACCCGAAACTCGTTTCTGAGCTCTAAGAGGTCGGTAAGTATACTTATCCATCGAGTCTGGATTTATGTGCATTTAGTTTCTCACTACTCTGTTCGTGCATGTGTCATTACTTCTTTCGCCGAGTCCCGGGCCGGTATACAACGTGCTTATGGTTCGCTGGGTCCCCGCTTGAGGACCGGGTGCCATATATGTATTCTGGAGTTAGATGTGTTACGGTGTTATGATTTGTTTATGGTTCGCCAAACCATATATGATGTGATATTATGATGTGATATTACGATGTGTGATGGAGATTACGGAGCAAAACTTCTTGAGTTAGCTGTGTGTGGCGCCAAAGGCATGGTGGCGCCACATTTCCCCGGGTCCCGTAAGGGACCGGATACCATTCTTGGCATGCATGGTTTGTGTTTCCAGTAAGTGTTTTATTACCTTGCATATTGTGCTTACTTTCTGTTCTAATCTTCTGCACTATTTATCCTGCTTGTGATTCTGTTCATATTACTCTATGCTTTACATGCTCAGTACATGTTTCGTACTAACCCCCTTTCTTCGGGGGCTGCGTTTCATGCCGCGCAGGTACACCCAGATGATGTAGAAGGCCTTGCTAGGAGGTGTTTCAGCGAGATTGGCGAACTCCACTTCTTTCCGGAGTGTTGCCAGGTCAGAGCGTATATAAGCTGTGATTTCTGATTGTGTTAGAGTCTTTGCAGACAGAGTCGTGGGTACAGAACATCAGTTTTGTAAGCGGCTTCATCAGCCGATGTGACATTTTGTGATATGTTACAGATTTTCCATGATTACAGATTTTGGCTTGATTTGAGAACAATAGAAAGAAAGTTTCTGAAAACCTTACTTTGTGTTTTACGATTATCTAATTTGAAAGTTTGAAAAGAGTATGTATGTAATAAGAGTCAGAGGGTTCGCCCGGCTCCGAATATGGGGTCGGGTGCCCATCACACCATAATAAGGTTAGGGTGTGACAAGAGTTCCAGTTCTAGCGGTCCTCAGCACCGTATTTATGCTTTGGCTGGACGCCAAGATCTTGAGTCTTCTCCAGATGTGGTCACAGGTATATTATCGGTATTTTCTTATGATGTATATGCTTTGATTGATCCGGGCTCCACATTGTCATATGTTACTTCGTATATTGGGGGTCGATTTAGAGTCGAACCGGAATCGATCAAACCTTTTGAGGTGTCTACGCCCATTGGTGAATCGGTAATAGCTAGCCAAGTATATAGAAATTGTATAGTTGTCATTTGTGACCGCCGTACTATAGTTGACTTGCATGAGCTAAAGATGGTAGACTTTGATGTCATTATGGGCATGGATTGGTTGGCTTCTTGTTATGTCAATGTTGATTGTAGGATGAAAATGGTTCGTTTTCAATTTCCGGGAGAACCAGTGTTATATCCCATATTTTTATACATTGGGATATTTTAAGCTAAACGCGACAAGTTAAAGACAAGACTATTTAAGGTACGAGGTAGAGACTTTAACTCCCGATTTTGTTTCAAGTCACAAGTTGCCTATAAATTTCGTTTGGTATAGAAATATTAATGGAAATTTGGGATTAATTTACCATGATTAGATTATTAAGTGGGATTAAAATTTATTTACTTCATTAATTAAACCTAAGAGGCCGTGTGGGCCCCACCCGAATAAAAAAAAATAATACAAAACCAAAATCAGAAAAATAATAACACAAAGTGCATGGTGACTCAACATGGGAGGGGATACGTGTAATAAGGTAAGAAATCATATATATTTGACCAAGTGTAGTGGGAAATGATCATCTCCATATTCATTTGTTGCAAACAAAGTTTCAAAAACAAGAAGAGGTGCTCGTGGCTGTGCACGGCCAGATTGAAGATTAAAAAAAACAAAATCAGTTTTGTTGCTTAATAAAATTCTAAGGAGAAGACAAGGAGAAGGAAGTGGAGAAGCAAGAATTAGTATAAGAAAGTAAGACACAAATTGGAGCCAATTATTCAAGGTAAGAATTGGTCATTTCTTTCACATTTAGAACGAGTTGGATGCATTGTGAATATGTATAAATGTGAATTTAATGTATAAGGATTATGCATGTTGGTATTGGATTGTTGTTGTTGAAGTTTAAAGTGAGCCGTGTGTGATAGGCTTATATGAAGTAATGCTCAAATTTCTTGTACATGTATTGAGGATGGTTAGAATGTTGTAGTGTGTGTGAAAGGAATGAAAATTATGGAATTTTGTATGTGGTTATGTTAAAGCCGTGTAGGGGCTGGTTTAGGAGAATTAATGGACTGATTTAATTGTTGTTTTAGTTGTTGATTGTTGTGGACAGTGTGGTGTGTTGTTTGCATTGTAAATATGTGAGTTTGATGTGTAAAAGAAATGCTATGTGTGATGATGGAAAACAGTCCAAGCCGTGGACTGTTTTGGATTTGAATATGTAAAGAAATTTCACATGTTGATGTTGGAGCCGTGAACTATTTTTTTTTTAGATTTGAATGTGTAAAGAAGTTCCATATGTTGATGTTGGAACCGTGGACTGTTTTGAGAAAACAAAGGTGGATTAATTTTATTTTGAATATTGACTGTTATTATCATGGGTTCTAAAATAAGAATAAGGATATTGATGGTTAAAAATTGGAATTGGGATTGTTGCGGGCTGTTGTATAAATTAATAGAACGTTAATATATAGCTCCTTACAATCGTGTAAGTGACGTTGTTAACATGTGATTGTTCATAAGATTTGTGAATTGGAAGAAAGTATGTATTGTCATTCTTGTCAAGTGTGAAGATTGCGGGTTGTTTGGTATATGGAGTGGGTATTTTTGAATATTGCACGGGCTGTCCGAGATTCCTTCGAGTCATGTTAAATAGCCTTGGGTTGATACTTGAATGTGTGACTAGAAATATTAGCTTGTAGTATTAGTTGGTTTGAATGCGAACGAAACGTCGTCTAAATGTTTAGAAAGAGATTATTAACGTTAAAATACGTATTGAATTCCCTCGTAGCCTAATCGTAGCTCTTGATATCTTAATGTAGGATAAGGTACTATTGGGCAGCGTGTACGAGTTATAATACGACTAAACGCTAAGGTATGTAAAGCCTATCCCTTCTTTCTTTTGGCATGTCCTAGAAGTAGGTAAGACATGATATGAGCCTTGGGGAAATTCCACTCTCTAATTCCAAGCATGACTTATGATTTTTATTCTTTCTTGATGCTAGAACTTGTAGGATAGCCGAGCTATTGTTTCGCATTTATTATATGATCGGCTAATAAATGATGCATGAAATTCCTACTCTTAGAGAATTGCAAATAGAAGAATACTTGACTTTCATAGGCTATATCATGTTAAATTGATACATGTATACGAATCCTGAAACGTTTCTTGGTATAGGTTGTAATGACATTTAGGGAAAACTTAACATGATTATTATCCTGATGCTTGGGAGCTAATTAGTTTACTTATCTATTGAGTCTCAAAAGATGATTTGTATGTATGTGGTTGCTTATTACTCTGCTCGTGCTTACCGTTACATCCTTCACTGAGTCCCGGGCCAGGACATGTTTTCGTGCGCATATTCACTGCATTATTCACCGAGTCCCTCACTAGAGGGCCGGGACACGTTATATATATATATATATGTGTGTGTGTGTGTGTGTGTGTATATGATGGTATGATGACATGATGATATGGGGATGGTGGCCAGGATGGCATATGATAATTATTCACCGAGTCCCTCACTAGAGGGCCGGGACACGTTATATGTACATGTATATGATGATTTTATTTACCGAGCCCCTCACTAGAGGGCCGGGACACGTTATATATGTTTATATACAGAATGATTATTTAGCTATGATTACTAAACTCTATAATGATATGGGTATGATGTTGACACACATGATTTATGTTCGAAGGTAAGTCTTATGGTCTTCTGGTTGTTGCACTGGGTCCTACACTCCTTGTCTCAGTATGATCCTATTTACTGTATTTCATACTTTACATGCTCAGTACATAATCCGTACTGACCCCCTTTCTTGGGGGGGCTGCGTTTCATGCCCGCAGGTACAGACGCTCGTTTCGGAGATCCGCCAGCATAGGATATCTATTCATCTTTTTTGGAGTGCTCCTTTGTTCCGGAGCCTAGCCTTGTGGTATAGATCCTCTTTGTCGTATGTATATGTGGTTGTTCAGGGTACGGCGGGGCCCTGTCCCGTTATATGATACTGTCGTTACTCTTAGAGTTCTGTAGACATATGTGTGGGTCTGTATATAGTTGATGTTTCGTTGTGTGGACATGACTTATGTTTGGGGCGTACCCATTCGTAGTGGCAGCCTTGTCGGCTTGCGTATATATATATGTTTGGGATGCTGTGTAAAATGGTAGCCTTGTCGGCTTATGTATTACTTGGACGTTCCCCCATATATGACAGCCTTGCCGGCTTATGTGGGATATAAACTGTTGAAAGTTGTAACTCCTCAGGAGACAGGTGGCATTGATATGCATATATACGACAGCTTTAAAATAACGTCCTGCCTTTATATATAAATAAGTTCTTGCTATGCTAGCTGTAGATGATTATAGTTAACAGGTATGTATGAGTGTCCAACTCGGGCACTAGTCATGGCCTATGGGGTTGGGTCGTGAAAAAAGTGGTATCAGAGCGGTTCATCCTCGGAGTGTCTACAACCGTGTCTAGTAGAGTCTTGTTTATCGATGTGTTGTACACCACATTTATAAACAGAAAGCTACAGGGTATTTAGGGTGTCATCTTTCCTTCTGTCTTAGATCGTGCGATAGAGCCTGGACCTAAGAAAGATTTGTTTCTGACGTCTTTCCCGGTAGGTAGGTGCAGATTTACGAGAGATGAAGAGGCTAGCTTCAGATAGCGGGGGTCCTAAGAAGGCCCCTAGGGTATGTTCGGGACCCCAGGCTCCAGGACCGAGCAAGAGGAGCCTCAGTTATTCTATCGAGACTGACCCCTCGGAGGACCCAACGACAATTCCTCCAGAGTTTTTTATATCCAGGGAGGCGATACCTGAAGCCATACCAGTTGTTCCTGTGGCAGGGCACCACGTAAGACCGGCCACCCCGGTAAGTGTTACAGATTATTCCAGCCCCCTGTCCTGGTCATCGGTAAACCAGGAGTTGCCCGATTATCTACATTTCCCGGATTCAGATGAAGAAGACGATGAAGGTCAGACGAGTAGATGGTGGACAGACGATGATGAGGAGCACACTTCACTTTCTAGATCACCGGATCACACTAGAGACTGATCGACTACAGGTATATGAGACCTTATCGAAATTTCCTATGTATGTGCAATTGTTATAGATTGTTACCTAATAGCTGCAAGCGGAAATCAAAGGAATCAGTAACTGTAAGCAGAATATATGTTAGACATAGTATCAATGCTGCAGGTATGTTTGAAACCTGCAGTTAAAGATGGAAAGGAAAAATAAACAGGAAAGAGTAATAGGTACAGTTTGGGTTGGATACACGAGGCAAGCTCGTCATTTTCATCTTGTGACTGATATAGGAAGCCCTGTGCGGCTACGATACTATATAATATATATATGTGTGTGTATGTTGGCCCTGTGAGGCGTTGTTGGTATTTCCTGCGTGCAGGTTTTGGGATAGTAAGAAATACAGAGGAAACTCTGCCAAAAATTTCTGAGAAATAACAAGGAAATGACGTATAAGTTCGTAATATTTTTGGAAAGTCGCGCCAATAGTAACGATAAGGTTTGACTAAGTCGCAAGTGCGTCTGACTTTGAGAGATAAGGATTAACCGACGAATTGATGGTAATAGTAATTATGAGGTCGGTATCAGTATGGTAAAAAGAAATGCTAGGATAATTTGGAAGGGTTTGTGATACTAAGGGATGATTTAGAAGGGGCCGGCAAAATCTTAATAGAAAGTTATATTGAGGTATCGACGGAACTGATAAGCAGGGGGTAAATTACGACGAGTTTATAGTTAAAAGAAGAAATAGGATGATTGAGACAAGAGTGCAGGGGAGGAAGAATCATGACAAACACGAATGTATTGATAAGACAGCTTGTGAGATATTATGGGTAAGATTGACCAAAGGTTAAGTACGCCTACTCCACAGGGTGTAATTAAACCATAGTAAGAGTCGTGAATAAGGCCAAGAAGTGTTACACTATAGGATTGATTACGGACAAGATATTACGTGAATATAACAAGTGTTGTGATAAGAATGAGTAAAGCCTAGTGAGGAGGCGACTAAAGAATATGACATGATTTATGTGACTAAGGTATAAAGGCAAATATGATATGGAAAAGCAGAATATATGATGAATGAGGAAGATTTATGAAGTTCTATAGGAAAAGCCCAGAATAAAGAATATGCGGTGACGAAAATGAAAACGAGCACATGAAAAGAAGGATGGGTCGCTGCGAATGTGTATTGATATTGATTATAGGCAGCTGAACAAGGTGCCGACAAAGAATAGATATCCCTTTCCCAGAATTGATGACCTGTTTGACCAGTTGCAGGGTGCTAAGTGTTTTTCAAAGATAGACTTATGGTTAGACTATCACCAGGTGCGGGTAAGAGAGGCAGACATTCCGAAGACTGCGTTCAGGACCCGATACGGGCACTATGAGTTTAGGGTGATTCCCTTTGGGTTGACCAATGCTCCAGCAGTATTTATGGATTTGATGAACCGGGTGTTTAAGCCATTCCTTGACCTGTTCGTGATTGTATTCATTGATGATATTCTGGTCTATTCACGATCAGAAGAAGAGCATGCAGATCATTTGCGGACGGTACTTAGGGTCCTCCAGCACCAAAAATTATATGCTAAATTCTCTAAATGTGAATTCTGGTTGACTTCAGTAGCATTTCTGGGGCATATTGTTGGTGCTGACGGCATTCAGGTAGACTCGCAGAAGATTGAGGCCGTAAAGACTTGGCCTAGACCTACGACACCTACTGAGGTACGTAGTTTTCTAGGGCTAGCAGGGTACTACAAGAGATTTGTGGAGAAGTTTGCTTCGATTTCAGCGCCTTTAACAAGGCTAACTCAGAAGGCAACTAAGTTCCAGTGGACCAACGCTTGTGAACGAAGCTTCCAATTATTGAAGGACAAGTTGACTACAGCTCCAGTCCTAACTCTTCCAGAGGGGCCAGATGGCTATGTTATTTATTGTGATGCCTCCGGTGTTGGGTTAGGCTGTGTATTGATGCAGCATGGCAGAGTTATAGCCTATGCCTCCCGACAACTCAGGAAGCACGAAAGAAATTATCCTACCCATGATATGGAGTTGGCAGCGGTGATTCATGCCTTGAAGATATGGAGACATTATCTATATGGCATACATGTTGATATTTATACAGATCATAAGAGTCTCCAGTATATCTTTAAGCAGAAGGAGCTGAATTTATGGCAAAGGAGATGGTTAAAGTTGCTGAAAGATTATGATGTTGATATTCTATATCACCCAGGAAAGGCCAACGTTGTAGCAGATGCACTCAGCCGTAAATCTATGGGTAGTTTGGCAGATGTACCACCAGGGCAGAAAGAGATAGTCCATGAGGTTTGTCAGTTAGCTAGTTTGGGAGTTCGTTTAGCTGATTCTGATGATGGTAGAATTTGTGTGTGAGGTGTTGCTGAGTCCTCTATTATAGAGGAGGTAAGGAGACGTCAGTATGAGGATCCTATTCTTGTACATTACAGAGATACAACACTTCAGAAGGACGAAACCCCATTCAAGATTTCATTTGACGGAGTACTACGATACAGAGGCAGATTATGTGTACCTGAGGTTGCAGGATTACGGCAACAGGTTATGGGGAGGCACACTATGCTCGTTACTCTGTTCATCCAGGGTAACAAAGATGTATCATGACCTCAGATGCCTGTATTGGTGGGATGGCATGAATAGAGATATAACAGAGTTTGTCGCCCAGTGTCCGAACTGTCAGCTGGTTAGGATCGAGCACCAGAAGCCTGGAGGACTATTACAGGAGATGGAGATTCCGGCCTGGAAATGGGAGGTAATCAATATGGACTTCGTCACGGGTCTACCTCGCACTCCACGAAAATATTACTCTGTCTGGGTCATCGTTGATAGATTGACGAAATCAGCTCATTTCCTTCCAGTCAGGACTACATATTCAGTTGGGGATTATGCCAGATTGTATCTTAAGGAGATAGTGAGACTTCATGGAGTTCCCACAGCTATCATCTCTGATAGAGGAACCCAGTTTACAGCTAATTTCTGGAGATCCTTCCAGGAGGGATTGGGGACACAGGTGAGCCTCAACACAACATTTCATCCTCAGACTGACGGACAGGCCTAGCGTACCATCCAAACAATACAAGATATGTTACGGGCCTGTGTTATTGATTTCGGGGGTAGTTGGGATAACCACCTGCCACTTATTGAGTTTGCTTATAATAACAGCTACCATTCTAGCATCCAGATGGAACCGTACGAGGCCTTATATGGCAGGAAGTGCAGATCACCTATAAGCTGGTTTGATGTGGGTGAGACTAAGTTGATAGGCCCAGATATGATTCAGCAGGTTGTCAATAAGGTGAAGCTTATTCAGGAGAGATTACTGGCAGCCCAGAGCCGACAAAAATCGTATGCAGATAATCGACGTCGACACTTGGAATTTCAGGTTGGTGACTGGGTATTCTTGAAGGTGTCACCCATGAAGGGTGTTATGAGATTCGGCAGGAAAGGGAAGTTGAGCCCGAGATACATTGGGCCTTATCAGGTTATCCGTAAGGTAGGCCAAGTTGCCTACGAGTTGGACCTACCTGCCGATTTGGAAGCAGTACACCCGGTCTTCCATGTGTCAATGCTTCGCAAGTATATAGGCGATCCTTCTAGGGTGTTTCCAGCAGATGATATCCAGGTAACAGAGGAGTTATCCTACGAAGAGCAGCCAATAGCTATACTTGACCGACAGATCAGGAGGTTGCGAACCAAAGACGTGGCTTCGGTTAAATTATTGTGGCGAAACAATAACAAGGAGGAGATGACTTGGGAAGCTGAGGAGGAGATGAGGAAGAAATATCCTCACTTGTTTCCGACACCTACAGGTAACCTAAACCCCCTTGCTTAGTTGTGTTAATTGTCTGATCAATCTATATGTTGGCGATAAGGAGAACCTTTCCCAAGACTCTTAAAGAACCCAACGGGATAAATTTAACATTCGAGGACGAATGTTCCAAAGGGGGGGAAGGATGTTATATCCCGTATTTTTATACATTGGGATATTTTAAGCTAAACGCGACAAGTTAAAGACAAGACTATTTAAGGTACGAGGTAGAGACTTTAACTCTCGATTTTGTTTCAAGTCACAAGTTGCCTATAAATTTCGTTTGGTATAGAAATATTAATGGAAATTTGGGATTAATTTACCATGATTAGATTATTAAGTGGGATTAAAATTTAATTACTTCATTAATTAAACCTAAGAGGACGTGTGGGCCCCACCCGAATAAAAATAAATAACATAAAACCAAAATCAGAAAAATAATAACACAAAGTGCATGGTGACTCAACATGGGAGGGGATACGTGTAATAAGGTAAGAAATCATATATATTTGACCAAGTGTAGTGGAAAATGGTCATCTCCATATTCATTTGTTGCAAACAAAGTTTCAAAAACAAGAAGAGGTGCTCATGGCTGTGCACGGTCAGATTGAAGATTAAAAAAAAAATCAATTTTGTTGCTTAATAAAATTCTAAGGAGAAGACAAGGAGAAGGAGGTGGAGAAGCAAGAATTAGTATAAGAAATTAAGACACAAATTGGAGCCAAGTATTCAAGGTAAGAATTGGTCATTTCTTTCACATTTAGAATGAGTTGGATGCATTGTGAATATGTATAAATGTGAATTTAATGTATAAGGATTATGCATGTTGGTATTGGATTGTTGTTGTTGAAGTTTAAAGTGAGCCGTGTGTGATAGGCTTATATGAAGTAATGCTCAAATTTCTTGTACATGTATTGAGAATGGTTAGAATGTTGTAGTGTGTGTGAAAGGAATGAAAATTATGGAATTTTTTATGTGGTTATGTTAAAGCCGTGTAGGGGCTGGTTTAGGAGAATTAATGGACTGATTTAATTGTTGCTTTAGTTGTTGATTGTTATGGACAGTGTGGTGAGTTGTTTGCATTGTAAATATGTGAGTTTGATGTGTAAAAGAAATGCTATGTGTGATGATGGAAAACGGTCCAAGCCGTGGACTGTTTTGGATTTGAATATGTAAAGAAATTTCACATGTTGATGTTGGAGCCGTGAACTATTTTTTTTTAGATTTGAATGTGTAAAGAAGTTTCATATGTTGATGTTGGAACCGTGGACTGTTTTGAGAAAACAAAGGTGGATTAATTTTATTTTGAATATTGACTGTTATTATCATGGGTTCTAAAATAAGAATAAGGATATTGATGGTTAAAAATTGCAATTGGGATTGTTGCGGGCTGTTGTATAAATTAATAGAACGTTAATATATAGCTCCTTACAATCGTGTAAGTGACGTTGTTAACATGTGATTGTTGACAAGATTTGTGAATTGGAAGAAAGTATGTATTGTCATTCTTGTCAAGTGTGAAGATTGCGGGTTGTTTGGTATATGGAGTGGGTTGTTTTGAATATTGCACAGGCTGTCCGAGATTCCTTCGAGTCATGTTAAATAGCCTTGGGTTGATACTTGAATGTGTGACTAGAAATATTAGCTTGTAGTATTAGTTGGTTTGAATGCGAACGAAACGTCGTCTAAATGTTTAGAGAGGGATTATTAACGTTAAAATACATATTGAATTCCCTCGTAGCCTAATCGTAGCTCTTGATATCTTAATATAGGATAAAGTACTATTGGGCAGCGTGTACGAGTTATAATACGACTAAACGCTAAAGGTATGTAAAGCTTATCCCTTCTTTCTTTTGGCATGTCCTAGAAGTAGGTAAGACATGATATGAGCCTTGGGGAAATTCCACTCTCTAATTCCAAGCATGACTCATGATTTTTATTCGTTCTTGATGTTAGAACTTGTAGGATAGCCGAGCTATTGTTTCGAGTTTATTATATGATCGGCTAATAAATGATGCATGCAATTCCTACTCTTAGAGAATTGCAAATAGAAGAATACTTGACTTTCATAAGCTATATCATGTTAAATTGATACATGTATACGAATCCTGAAACGTTCCTTGGTATAGGTTGTAATGACATTTAGGGAAAACTTAACATGATTATTATCTTGATGCTTGAGAGCTGATTAGTTTACTTATCTATTGAGTCTCAAAATATGATTTGTATGTATGTGGTTGCTTATTACTCTGCTCGTGCTTACCGTTACATCCTTCACTGAGTCCCGGGCCAGGACAAGTTTTCGTGCGCATATTCACTGCATTATTCACCGAGTCCCTCACTAGAGGGCCGGGACACGTTATATATATATATATATATGTATATGTTGGTCTGATGACATGATGATATAGGGATGGTGGCCAGGATGGCATACGATAATTATTCACCGAGTCCCTCACTAGAGGGCCGGGACACGTAATATGTACATGTATATGATGATTTTATTTACCGAGCCCCTCACTAGAGGGCCGGGACACGTTATATATGTTTATATACAGAATGATTATTTAGCTATGATTACTAAACTCTATAATGATATGGGTATGATGTTGACACACATGATTTATGTTCGAAGGTAAGTCTTATGGTCTTCTGGTTGTTGCACTGGGTCCTACACTCCTTGTCTCAGTATGATCCTATTTACTATATTTCATGCTTTACATGCTTAGTACATATTCCGTACTGACCCCCTTTCTTGGGGGGGCTGCGTTTCATGCCCGCAGGTACAGACGCTCGTTTCGGAGATCCGCTAGCATAGGATATCTATTCAGCTATTTTGGAGTGCTCCTTTGTTCCGGAGCCTAGCCTTGTGGTTAAGATCCTCCTTGTTGTGTGTATATGTGGTTGTTCAGGGTACGGCGGGGCCCTGTCCCGTCATATGATACTGTCGTTCTCTTAGAGGTTTGTAGACATATGTGTGGGTCTGTATATAGTTGATGTTTCGTTGTGTTGACATGACTTATGTTTGGGGCGTACCCATTCGTTGTGGCAGCCTTGTCGGCTTGCGTATATATATATGTTTGGGATGCTGTGTAAAATGGTAGCCTTATCGGCTTATGTATTACTGGGACGTTCCCCCATATTTGACAGCCTTGCCGGCTTATGTGCGATATAAACTGTTAAAAGTTGTAACTCCTCAGGAGACAGGTGGCTTTGATATGCATATATACGACAACTTTAAAATAACGTCCTGCCTTTATATATAAATAAGTTCTTGCTATGCTAGCTGTAGATGATTATAGTTAACAGGTATGTATGAGAGTCCAACTCGAGCACTAGTCACGGCCTACGGGGTTGGGTCGTGACAACCAGTTTTAGAATGGAAAAGGAATACTGCGTCACCAAAAGGTAGGTTTATTTCTTATCTAAAGGGAAGGAAAATGATCACGAAAGGGTGTATTTACCATCTAGTTCTGGTCCAAGATGTAGAAGCTGAATCTCCAACTCTTCAGTCAGTTCCTGTAGTAAATGAATTCCCGGAAGAGCTTCCAGGCCTTCCTCCCGAGCGGGAGATTGATTTTGCCATTGATGTGTTGCTAGGCACTAAGCCTATATTTATTCCTCTTTATAGAATGGCACCCGCAGAATTGAAGGAGTTAAAAGAGTAATTGAAAGACTTGCTTGAGAAAGGCTTTATTAGGCCTAGTTCATCCCCGTGGGGAGCACCCGTATTGTTTGTCCAAAAGAAAGATGGCTCCTTGAGAATGTGCATTGACTATCGACAATTGAATAAGGTGACGATTAAGAAAAAATATCCTCTTCTGAGGATTGATGACTTATTTGATCAATTACAAGGTGCCAAATGGTTTTCAAAGACCGATTTGAGGTCCGGGTATCATCAAGTGAGAGTTAGGGAGAAAGATATCCCTAAGATAGCCTTCAGAACAAGATATGGTCATTTTGAGTTTCGAGTAATGTCATTTGGGCTAACTAATGCACCGTCAGTATTTATGGATTTGATGAACAATGTATTCAGGCCTTTCCTAGATCTGTTTGTGATTGTATTCATCGATGACATTTTGGTATATTCTAGATCCGAGGCAGAACATACGGATCATTTGCGTACTGTTCTTGGAGTTCTTCAAACCCGAGAGTTGTTTGCAAAATTCTCCAAATTCGAGTTTTGGTTGAACTCAGTGACATTTCTGGGGCATATTGTTGCAGCCGATGGTATTCGAGTGGATAATCAAAAAATTGATGTCGTGAAGACTTGGCCAAGGCCCACAACTCCTACGGAGGTTTGTAGCTTTCTGGGCTTAGCTGGTTATTACAGGAGATTTGTTGAAGGTTTTTCTTCTATTTCTGCCCCACTCACAAAGTTGACCCAGAAATCGGCAAAGTTTCAATGGACAGATGCTTGTGAACGTAGCTTCCAAGAGTTGAAAGATAGATTGACTTCCGCCCCAGTCTTGACACTTCCAGAGGGATTGAAAGGATATGTTGTTTATTGCGATGCTTCAGGCATAGGGCTAGGCTGTGTATTGATGCAACATGGTAAAGTGATTGCGTATGCTTCAAGGCAATTACGGAAACACGAGCAGAATTATCCAACCCATGATCTAGAATTGGCCACAGTGGTTCACGCATTAAAGATATGGAGACATTATTTATATGGTGTCCATGTGGATATCTATACAAATCATAAGAGTCTTCAGTATATCTTCAAGCAGAAAGAATTGAATTTGCGGCAACGACGATGGTTGGAGTTGCTAAAAGATTACGATGTTGATATCTTGTATCACCCTGGAAGGGCGAATGTTGTGGCTGATGCTCTTAGCCGTAGATCTATGGGAAGTTTGTGTGATGTTCAACTAGAAAAGAGAGAAGTGGCCCGTGAGCTCCAGCAGTTAGCTAGCCTAGGAGTTCGAGTAGTGGACTCAGGCAGCAGGGGAACTACTATTCAGAATTCGGCAGTCTCGTCGCTAGTAGCGGAAGTGAAAGAGCGACAATACGAAGAGTCCATGGTAATGCATTACAGAGATACACTCCCTTAGAAAGAGGAGTCATCATTTGATATTTAAGGAGACGGAGTTCTCCGATGCCGAGGCAGATTATGCGTTCCTGATGTGGCAGGTTTACGCTATAAGATTTTCAGAGAAGCTCATTGTTCCCGTTATTCTGTTCACCCCGGTGCGATGAAAATGGACCATGATCTTAAATCTATATATTGGTGGAATGGTATGAAGAAAGATATAGCGGAGTTTGCAGCTCAATGTCCCAATTGTCAACAAGTGAAAATCAAGCATCAAAAGTCGGGTGGATTGTTGCAAGCTATAGAAATTCCAACTTCGAAGTGGGAAGTGATTACCATGGGCTTCATTACAGACTTACCCCGTTCTCGACGCAAGTATGACTCTATATGGGTGATTGTAAATAGACTCACAAAGTCAGCTCATTTCTTACCGGTCAGAACGACCTATGTGGCAGAAGATTATGCGAGGCTTTATGTTAAGGAGATAATGAGACTCCATGGTGTCCCAATATCTATTATCTCTGATAGAGGGACTCATTTTACAGCTAATTTTTGGAAGTCTTTCCAAGAGGGTTTAGGGACCCAAGTGAGCCTTAGCATGATATTTCACCCGCAGACTGATGGACAAGCTGAACGTACCATTCAGGCTCTTGAAGATATGTTACGGGCATGTATGATAGATTTTGGAAGTAATTGGGATGATCACTTACCCCTCATTGAGTTTGTTTATAATAATAGTTATCATTCTAGCATTCGAATAGCACCGTATGAAGCTTTATATGGGCGAAAGTGTAGATCCCCAATTGGGTGATTTGAAACAGGAGAGGCTAAATTGATAGGGCCAGACTTGGTCCAGCAATCCATAGAGAAAGTCAAGCTCATACAAGACCGGTTGTTAGCATCCCAAAGTCGTCAAAAGTCCTATGCGGATAATCGTCGAAGAGACTTACAGTTTCAAGTGAAAGATTGGGTATTCTTGAAAGTGTCGCCAATGAAGGGTGTTATGAGATTTGGCAAAAAGGGGAAGATTAGTCCCCGGTACATTGGACCTTATGAGATTGTACGGAAGATAGGAAAAGTAGCCTATGAGCTTGATTTACCTCTGGATTTGGAGGCAGTCCATCCAGTTTTTCATGTCTCCATGCTTCGGAAATATGTTGGAGATCCTACCAGGATCGTGCCAATAAATGATGTACAAGTGACCGAAAAATTGATTTATGAAGAGGTACCCATTGCCATACTAGATAGGCAAGTACAGAGGCTTAGAAACAAAGAAGTGGCCTTAGTTAAGGTTTTATGGAGAAGCAGTAAGCGAGAAGAAATGACATGGGAAGCGGAAGAAAGTATGCGATCCAGATACCCGCATTTATTTCAGCCCTTGGAAGAGATCCAAGATGAGACGTCAAGATCATAAGGTACGTATGTTGTCCTTTCATTCTTTTGGGTCGTGTGTGGCCAAATTTTATTGCTATTATGTTGTGGTCCTGTGAGGCATTGTTATTATGGGTTGTTATGACAGGATGGTAGTGCCATATTATAGGGGAGACTCTGGCGAAATTTTCGTAGAATCCCCGAGCGCTTAACATTCGAGGACGAATGTTCTTAAGGGGGGAAGAATGTTACACCTCGGAAAAACTTCCACTGATGCACAAGTGAATAGACTAGTGAAGAGTACGAGTATACGATATTTCCATAAGTAAGAAATGACATTTGATGACCCTAAGTGAGATTTCAAAGGCATCCGATGTTAGACAAGAAAGTTGGCCAAGAGGAGGCAAGGAAAACGATGAGTATCGGAAAGGAAATATGAGTAACGAGCTAACGACGCTTTAATGATGTCTTGGAGAAGAGCGATAATGTCCCTTAGATTGGTATTGATGTGTTAAACAAGTGTTAAAGAGGTTCCACATGGATTAGAGATCAAATGAGTCGACGAAATGAACTTCGAAATCACTGGGGATTATACGGCCAAACATACTAGCCGTATAAATTATACGGTCCGTATTTTTGGGACCGTATAATCAACCTAGAATATCCTACCTTTCTGGACCAAACATACGGCCAAACATACGGCCTGTATAAATTATACGGACCATATGTTGGTCCGTATATATGGTCGGGGACAGTTTTGCTCATTATATAAGGGATTCAAGATTTATTTCATTTCATTCCTATATCACACCCCTTCTCTCTAAAACATCTCTCTACATTTATTCCACAAGAATTCAAGGATTATTAGTGATCAACAACATAAATTAAGTGCATCAAGTGTAAGAAAACCCATTAAAGATCATTCAAGTCAAGAAATGTCATTGGAGATGAACTAGGGTTTTTGCTCAAGTGGAGTATTATCAACCAAGGCTTGTTCCTACAACATATAAGGTAAGATTTATGGTATATCTATGTTTTTTAAGGTATTTGAGAGTCGAAATACGCGTATTGTAGAAGGATATAGAAAAATGGGTCATGAATGTGGAATAGTGCCACTTTGAGTAATAGTTTGAATTGAGTCGTGATTCTTGATGTGTTGTGATGTAAGTATGTTATAAATGATGTTGAGAACATGAGATAGGAAATGTATGGGAAGGAACGTAGTCGTGTGTTATAGCCATGGATATGAGTAATTGAAAGTGAACTGAGAAATGTGGATTATGTGGATGAATAGTAGCTAATGTTATGATATTGTGAATGCATTATTGACGTTTGGGGAGTTGATATACGCTATGGAGGAATGTCATATAAATAAAGGAGATGTTGTCCGATTTTCTCTAGTTTTAGTCATGTATGCTAGCTATCGATTTCTAATGATAGTATGACTTTAATAAAGGTAGACACGTGAGCACTGAAGAAGAACGTGCAAGTGTGGAATAGTTGAACGGAAAGGCATGTAAGGCTAACCCTTCTTTCATAAGGCATGGTTCTTTGGCCAAACATCTAAATCTTCCATAAGTCTATGATGTCTTTCAAATGATTCGATCTTCTGAGCTATCGAGCTCTCGATTCTTGATATGCCACGATTGAACTAAGTTCCTCATATGACGACTAGTCCTATAAAGATAGATGTAATGAATGACGATGATAGTGATAACGATAATGACTACGACGATAGTAGCAACGACGATGATGATAGTAATGATAATAGTAAAGAGGCTTATGAGCTATTATGTATATGTATCTATGTATGACGATTATGGAATCACGAGCTTATAAGGCTGGGTAGAGTAAGTATGTACATGATTATGTAATGCGCGCACACCTCTGCAGATGGTATGGATAACCCTGACGCCTTGGTAGGGCCAGGTAGATGTAACCCTGAAGCCTTAGTAGGGCCAGGTATGTGTAACCTTGAGCCTTGACTGGCCAAGTATTTATGAAACACCTATCCTTCATGGTCGGGTATGCTATGTAAATGCTATGTATATGATATGATGATGTATATGATATTGATATGAGAATGAATAGGAACATGATACGGATATGAATACGAATAAGACTATGTGTATGAATATGATTATGGACGCAATGTAATTGAATACGGATATGAGTACGGATACGGATATGGATGTATGTACACGAATACGCGCTAGAAATGGAAAGTCCCTATGACAAGAAAGTAAGTGCTTATGACGATGACATTACTATCTCCCATCCTATGTTATTTCTTAGGTTGTCCATTATGCTTCTATGTTGATGTTGATCATGCTTTACATACTCAGTACATTCTTCGTACTAACGTCCTTTTGTTTGTGGACGCTGCGTCATGCCCTTCAAGTGCACTGGGAGACAAACTTGATCCATAGCTACATTCTCAGGGACTACATAGCAGAGCTCCACTTCATTCAGAGCTATAGCTTTTGGGTACTTATTCTTTTGTGTACATGATTATGGGCATAGCGTGGTCCTGTCCCGCCTATATGATATGTTATACTCTCCTTAGAGGCTCGTAGACATATGTATATGGTTAGATATGTTTGGCCTTGTCGGCCTATATTTTGTATATCATTTTGTAGCCTTGTCGGCTTATGTACATGGGTACGACGATGCCTATAATGATATAAAAGGTGTTGTTGTCCAAAGTGACTAGCATGACGGATAAATAGAAATATATGTTTTATTATGTGGCTCACCTAGATGTAAGTGTAAGTGTATGATAAGGGGTGCTTGGGTGGGATAGCACCGGGTGCTCGTCGCGACCTTAGTCAGGTTGTGACATACAGTCGACTAACTAACGTTAATGCGAATTCTCTCTTGAAGGTAGAAACGTGACATTGAAGGCGAACAAGCGAACGCTAGCTTAGTTAAACGTGAAAGGTATGTGAGGCTAGTCCTTTCTTTCTAATGGCATGAATCCTATATTATGACTCTTCCTTCCTCTTCATGAATTCTTACATTCAAGAAAGCTAAAAGTCTATGTCCATGAATAGCTACATAAGATAAGAGATATATTATGAGCCTTATATGACGATGATGAGTCAAAGTATAGAGATTCTAAAATGTATGATATGATGATCCTATAACATTAATGATGTTATTTATTGCGTACACTCACCTTATATACTAATTCCTTCAAGGTGAGGCAGAATGTCAATGAATGCTCCATAATGAAATCGGGGGATCACGACCTTACGTCACCCCGATAAAGTATAGTTGTCCTTGAGCATTATGCATGTTCTATGATAAACATATTATGATAAGTATAGTATGATGAGAATATTGTGATATAACACCGCGCCTATATGGTCGGGCAGTCACCGCTAAGGCGGGCAGCGTATACACCATGGCCAGATGGCATGGGGAGATACCACTAGTGGGCGGCATGAGATGATACCCGGACGCGGGAGGCCTGGACGCAGGCTAATGTTATGATTACCACACCGATCCGATATGGACGGGCAGCTTACACATTTTTACACCGTAGCTATATGGACGGGCAGCTTATACATTTATACATACATGACATGATGATGATTATGAGTAAGCCAGCATGCATTATTTCCTTTATACTTGACAGTCAGATACATATGTTCCATATTGATGTTTCCTTTATATCATTGTCTTATTTCATTGTTTATGCCTCTCACACTCAGTACAATGTTCGTACTGATGCCCGTTTTTTTTGGACGCTGTGTTCATGCCCACAGGTAGACAGGGAGGAGAGCTTGACACAGACTCGTAGAAGCTGTTAGCTGATTGAAAGCACTCCTTTGTTCCGGAGGTGCTTGATTATTCTTTTGTGTACATATATATATATTTATTTTGGGCACGACGGGGTCCTGTCCAGTCTCTATGTCTAGCACTCCAGTAGAGGCTCGTAGATACGCAGTGTGAGTTATATGGTCTCACGAGGTTGCTACAATGTATATACATATATCTATTATTTTGATGGCCAAGAGGCTTATGTACATAAAAGTATTATGTTCCAAATGAAATATGATTTCTTTATAATTTGAGCATGAATGTGATAAAAGAATGTTAATGAGCATGATGAGTAGTAGAACGAGTGGTGCTCGGTGGTTAACCCCGGGTACCCGTCACGGCCCCTAGTTGGGTCGTGACAAAAATACACTCAAATTCTAGAGACTACTCACTCAGTCCCTTCTTACCAAGTTCCTCAGCCTGTTTTCATTAATCCAGCAAGCCAATTACGTGCTCCTACTCCACCAACTAGGCAGACCACCACTGCCCCGCTTAACCATACCACCCATCAGGTCTCATTCTTCACTCCCAACATCCCCAGTGAATTCTCCCCCGGGCATAAAGATCTAGATAATTATGAAGAAATGGAAAGGGCCTGGAGAGCCGAACAGGGTAAGCGTGAAAAAGATATGGATAAAAAGATGGAGGAATTACTGGAGAAATCCAATAGATCCGCAAGAAAGGCCATGGGCCTATGGTATGACGACCTGCGCATGCATTCGGATTTGGACTTACCAAAGGGGTTCAAAATCCCATAATTTGAGATGTTCAACGGGACAGTGAATCCTAAAGCGCACCTCCGATCCTACTGCGACCAATTGGTCAGAGTATAGAAGAATGAGCCCCTAATCATGCGACTATTCAGTCGTAGCTTTATTGGAGAAGCCGCTGAATAGTTCGCAACTCAAGATATGCGTCAATGGCACACTTGGGAGGACATGGCAGAATCCTTCATGGATAGATTTCGCTTTAATGTCGAAAAAGTACCAGACCGCTATTACCTTGAAAAGGTCAAGCAGAAATCAACAAAAAACTACAAGGAGTTTGCCAGCAGGTGGAGGGCCGAAGCAGCCCGTGTGCAGCCACCAATGTGTGAAGGAGAGCTAGTCTTTGTGTTTATCAGGTCCCAGGAGCTTGATTTTTACGACAAAATGTTGTCTATGGCTTAAAGACCGTTTGCTGAATTGGTTAAAATGGGAGAGGCCATAGAAAATGGCCTCAAATCCTGGAAAATAGTTAGTGTCTTTAACAAGGCATCTGGATAAGCTACTGCAGGAATCTTCCGCAAGAAGAAAGAAGACGTGGCTAGCATATCCCAAATTCCAATCCCAATCCTAAAAGAACCACAATCCTTCCATGTAACCGCACCCGTCATAAACTACTCCTTACCTTCCTATAATACAACACCTATGTATTATGCACAACCATGCTTCACCACCATTGTATCGACTTACATAGCCCCGCCTAGTGTCCGTGTGTCCGCTCCCATTAACCAAGCACCTCCTCAACAAAATTACCGCCCATTACCAAATAACCCACCATAAGCATATCAACTACTTCAGAATTACCAAAATTAACTGCCACCCCCAACATACAATGATCTATGTCCTGCTTTCGAGAAGAGGCCAGTAAGAGAATTCACAATGCTCCTCGAGCCTATGGCTCGGGTCTCCGAAAGGCTATTGGCCGCAGGCTTGATTCAGAAGGTCCTCCCGAAGACAGCACAGCCGGAGAACAGTTTTGACAGGGCTATTCAGACTTGTGCCTATCATTCAGGAGGAAATGGGCACAACACAGAGGACTGTATAAATCTCAAGCACAAAATCCAAGATCTGATCGACAAAAGGGAAATCATTTTGAAAACTATAGTTCCCACTATGAACACGATTCCTTTACCTAATCTTGGAAACAATGGAGTCCACATGATTGAGAGGAATGAGGACTGGGAAGCTTGCAGAGCGTTGATGTCACGACCCAATTCCGTAGGCCATGACTAGTGCCCGACCTGGACACCCGTATACATACCTATCAGATATAGTCAAACTGAAACTATGAACAATATGGAACTTTACAAAAGAACTCCGAAAGTTCATAGCATCGTCATATATGTATATTCAGATAAACTGTCTGCTGAGGAGTCACAACTGATCAAATCATAACATGATACGCAAGCCGACAAGGCTGCCACTACAGACGGACATCATATCATAGCACATCATATAGACACAACTGAACAGAACTTATACACAACCCACACGTATGTCTACAAACCTCTAAGAGTACGAATAGCGAAATATGACGGGACAGGGCCCCGTCGTACCCCTGGATAAACATACATATATATCATAAGATTTGGTTAAAGTCTAAACTCCGGAACAACGGAGCTCTCCAAGACAGCTGAATAGAAGTCATATGTTGAAGAGTCACCAAACCGACTATCTGTACCTGCGGGCATGAAACGCAGCTCCCCGAAGAAAGGGGGTCAGTACGGAATATGTATTGAGTATATAAAGCATGAAATACAGTAAAAAGGATCATAACCGAAATAAGGAGTACAGAAAATAAGTACAATGTCCAGAATACCAAAACACTTGCCTTTGAAATATAAATCATGCATGTCAGTATCATATACCATACCCGGCCCATTATGGGACTCGGTGACATAATCATATAATCATCATATACATATATACCGTACCCGGCCCTCTAGTGAGGGACTCGGTGAATAAAGTCATCATATGCCCTCCTGGCTGCCATAACATATCATCATATCATCATATTATATATATATATATATATATACCGTAGCCGGCCCTCTAGTGAGGGACTCGGTGAACAATGCAGTGAAACTGTGCACGATAACATACCCGGCCCAGGACTCGGTGAAAGACATATTGAGGCATGCACGAGCAGAGTAGTGAGTAATCATATGAAATTTAAAACATTATCAAGACTCAAACAGAATAAGAAGAAGGGATTTACACCTGAGTATCAATAGCGACAATCATACCAAATACCCCTCGAACGTCATCATAAATAATATCAAAAGAGCCTTAAGAGCCATATACATATGTCAATATAGAATGAAACAGCTTTTAGAAGTCAAGGACATCAGTTATTGTAGAGTTTCTAGGAATAGGAGCTTATATATATATATCGACCATTATCCAACGCATAGGGAACTGAAGAGGGAGGGTCAATCACTTAAGAGTTCTAACATCAAGAAGTGAAATAAGAATCATGAATGACACTCAAAACCTATGAATAGAATTACCCCAAATCTCATATCATTCATCACTTAAATCTAAGACATGCCAAAAGAAAGAAGGGAAAGCTTTACATACCCATTTAACGACTATTCGCAAATCTGTTTTCTTTGTCGCCCCCTTTAGCCTATTTAACGTCAAAGTAACGTTATCGTTAGTAACTATACTTTCTAGTTCATAAATCCGTATCCCATCGCTTATAGAACTTATTCTTTAACTTATACTTTCTCGTTAAGGGTTTTTCATTAGTTAAGGGCTTAACGAAAATCGGGCAGCATTTCCCCTATATATTCGCCTAACCCGAATTTCCAATTATTCTCCTGTTAACACAGAAATACCAACCACAGCGATATACACATAAAATTGTCACAACTCCGCTCATAACAATTCTAAATCCATTTCTACCCACGGTTTCCTATAATATCAATTTTATGCATTTTCTTGCTTCCAATTTCGTCCAATCCAATTTTAATAACTCCATTACAACACTATTAACACAACTACACCATAAAATAGGAAAATCTTACCACAATTTTCTCGAAGGAATTTCTACGCTCAATTGCTCCAATTTTACAATTTCTTCTTCTCCAACTTAATTTCCAATATTGCTATCACCTCCTTAAACTTGTATATTACTTGGAACTTGATCAATGAGCAACAAAATCAATTGTTTTCCTCCAACCATGGCTGCCTGAGCAGCCACGGAAATGTTTCTTGTTTTTCTTAAGCAAATTGTTTTTTTTGGAAATGAAAGTGAACTTCCAACTTTGAAAACCATTAACCATATCTTATATATGGTGGTCCCCTAAGGGACACGTACTCCCCTCCCTCTATGACTCACTACCTACATCATTTTAATTATCCATTCATTTATCATCTTTTTTATTTATTTTATATACGGGTGGGGCCCACAAGTATAACAAAATTAATTAATTTTAACTAATCACTAATCCCTACTTGATAATTTAATCACAATTAATTAATCCCTAATCTTTAATAATATTTTTACACTAAATAAAATTTGTAAACAATTTATGTTCTAATTAAAATTGAAAATTAAAGGTTTCTATTTCTTGTCCGAAAGTAATTCCACCTTTAACTTGAGTCGATTTGCTTGCGAATAATTCGACATATAAATATACGGGATATAACATTCTTCCCTCCTTTAGAACATTCGTCCTCGAATGTTAAACTGATCCTGGATTCCCAATACTTTCTCAAGTGTTCTTTTATTTAATTATGCTCTTCACATACCTCTTACATTGGTCGATTCGCTATAATTCATTATAACGCATTCCATGCCTCTACATAGTCATTCCTGTAATATCTCTTCTTTCTGTTGCTTCCCGAGGTAATAATTCCACGTCATTATCTTTACTCTCCTCTTTACTTCGCAGTCCGTTGTCAGTTGTATTGCGAGCTCCTCTGCTGAAATGTTACTGTCTCTCTTATCTGCATACTGTTCAGTTGGGCTTGTACTCATGGTGTATGTATTCATGACTCGACTCTTTCTTTTCCTATACTTACTCCTTCATGATGATGTATCGTTCACTTCACTTTACCGTCTTATCTTTAAACGCGATCCTGTAACGCGCAGACATCCCCCATCGACTCATTAGAATTCAATATCCCTGAAGTATTGCATGCCTCTGGTAACCTGTAGACCCTTCGTAGGTTCTACGAGTAAAACGAAATTTCCCAGAGGGTAACATTTTTGTACTCCAATATCTTTGCTTTACTCTGCTGTGACAGTCCGTACTCTGGAATCCTCAGCATCATGTGTCACTTTCTGACTTTCTGTTAAAGGTCTTTTAACTATCACTTGCTTTTACTTCTTGATCTCAATCTTTAGGGTTGGCTATCATCTTTCTCGCTACGGTCCCCTCATACTATAACTTTACTGCCATCCAGTAACCAGTAACCCGCTTGTTCTGATTGTCTCGGTTAGATCATTTCGTAATTTCCTCTACCCTAAATGGCAATACATTAGGCATATTATCTCATGTCGTTTCTCTATTTTTGATTCAAACTATCCCATTGCCTCTTTACTCAAATTTTCCCTTAGTTCTCCTATCATATATCCTATTGCAATCTTTACACGAGTATGTGTAGGTGCTCAAATTAACCTGGAAAATACATTAGCGTCGCCATGCTAGTCTTTATGCAGACCCTATATTCTTCTCTTATATCTTTCAATTGATATCAAGGCTCAACTATGGCTTTTTCCCTCAATACTAATTATACCTCTATAGTTTTGCCTCAAACCATCTTATACCTTTCTTTGATGTATCCAAAATATCACAATCACATTGTTGTTACTGAATTCTTACTCTTCTTACCAAGTACTCACTTGGTCTCATTCTTAGTATACAAATATTCGTAGGTTGTATAACTATTCTTCTACAATTCGTACAAAGTGCATCCAATTTTTGTCATTGTCTTTCCTTCTCCTGGTTTATTCGGCTCTACATATCTTATTGTACTATCACTCACTTGCTGTCTATTTCGCCATACTCCTTCCCCTTCCTCTATTCACCATTTGGTTTTCTCATGTCCTACTATAGGAGAGATTTCCTATCCTTTCTCCTTTGCTACTTATGTGTCACAATATCATTAGCCAATAACTCTGTTGCCAACATCTTAACCTCTGATCCCATATAGCCTTGCTATCCTTTATAATATCTTTTAAGTTACTCATTACCATTCTCTTGTCGTATTCTTCCTTTTTTTGAGCATCCACCTTCTGATGTCATATTATCCAAGATCTTTACCAATAATTCTCTGCACTGTCTCAAATACCATCTTGGCTTCTATCCGTTTATTGTTGGCCTTCAAATATCGCTAACTTGTTTCAGCAAGGGATCTCACTTAAAGTTTAAGTTTTCACATTAAACGTGTTGCAGTATCAGTTGATTTCATTTTACCCTTGCATTTTTCTTATCTGCTTCCCCCCTTTAGGGTGTACCCACTTTCAAATTTTCAAATTCGTATGATTCTTTTCCAATACATTTGGTTTACTGCACCATATCCATGTCTTCCTTTATATCATCTATAATTTAGATTACCCATGTATGAAACCCCAACGCAATCACGAGGCGATGAGAACTCTCGACATATAGTACAAAATTTCATCTGATGGTTGGTACTCGAGTAATATAATTAATATAGCAATTTATCCAAAGCCACATTCCATTTATTCCGACCAGTGATTAGCTAGTGCTTATAGTCGTTCCAAATTCTTCATTAGGTAGCACTTATATTCTAATGATAAGTGTCCCAAGCTTTCTTATAACACTATCTTTATCCCAACAGATATCATCTGTTTCTTCTAATAAATTCACAATACATCAGTTGTTTCGCAAATCCACAATCCTTGTCCTCTAAATATTTCACTATTTTCGAGGTGAAGTCACATATACGCAACACTCTTTTATGCCTTATGCTCCTTCATTCTTGTTGTATGCCCAACGCTAACTTCTAACTTACACAAAATCATATCAAATTTGTCTTAATAGTGATCTTGTCTTATCATCTTTTCATCGTACCACATCTTTAAGTCCATAGCTATATGTTTTTCTGTTTTATTTCATACTCGTACTCAATTATTTACGTCCGTCTTGAGTGCTTCCTTTAGTATTCCTTTCATTTCTCCAGTATCTGTCCACCTTTTATTCTGTGCACGAGAGATCTCATGCTACTCTTGTACCCTTCGGAAAACACTACTTCTACATAACCCCTTACGGATTACATGGAGGGTATCTCTTAAAGCTTTAGTCAAAAATAATAAATTTACCCTATCGGTATCAACTTTCAAGACATGTTATTAACCTATATCTCATTCTCTTCTTTTTCCTATTTCTGGGAAAATTTGGGCAGAGTTTCCTCTGTATTTCTTACTATCCCAGAACCTGCACGCAGGAAGTTCCAACAATGCCTCACAGGGCCAACGTATATACATATATATCATATCGTACCATAGCCACACAAGGCTCCCAATTTCCAGAAAAAAGTATAGAGGTGTCGGGACTTACCTCACATATCGCACCTCGAGACGTACCTGATCCTTTAACGATCTGTTATGTTATACTTTCCTATCCAGCTTCTCTTTCGTCCTCCAACTTTACATTTCAATCATATATCAATATTCCTACCTTATCCCATATATCTCTTTCGCACTGTTACTTACTTGTGTACTTTGTAACTGCCAATATCATCAGTCGTTTTCTTTTGTCGAAGTCGTTCTTCAGCTGAAATCAAAGGTTAGTACAAGGAATTTCATTTCCTATGGCTGGGCTCTATTGCACGATCTTAGAGATGAAAGAAAGGTAACATCCTAAATGTCCTGTAGCTTCCTGTTTATAGATGTGGTGCACAACACACCGATAAACAAGACTCTACTAGACACAGTTTGTAGACACTCCGAGGATGAACTGCTCTGATAACACTTTTGTCACGACCCAACTCCGTAGGCCATGACTAGTGCCCGACCTGGACACCCGTATACATACCTATCAGATATAGTCAAACTGAAACTATGAACAATATGGAACTTTACAAAAGAACTCCGAAAGTTCATAGCGTCGTCATATATGTATATTCAGATAAACTGTCTGCCGAGGAGTCACAACTGATCAAATCATAACATGATACGCAAGCCGACAAGGCTGCCACTACAGACGGACATCATATCATAGCACATCGTACAGACACAGCTGAACAGAACTTATACACAACCCACACGTATGTCTACAGACCTCTAAGAGTACGAATAGCGAAATATGACGGGACAGGGCCCCGTCGTACCCCTGGATAAACATACATATATACCATAAGATTTGTACCAAAAGTCTAAACTCCAGAAAAACGGAGCTCTCCAAGACAGCTGAATAGAAGTCCTATGCTGAAGAGTCACCAAACCGACTATCTGTACCTGCGGGCATGAAACGCAGCCCCCCGAAGAAAGGGGGTCAGTACGGAATATGTACTGAGTATATAAAGCATGAAATACAGTAAAAAGGATCATAACTGAAATAAGGAGTACAGAAAACAAGTACAATGTCCAGAATACCAAAACACTTACCTTTGAAACATAAATCCTACATGTCAATATCATATACCATACCCGGCCCATTATGGGACTCGGTGACATAATCATATAATCATCATATACATATATACCATACCCGACCCTCTAGTGAGGGACTCGGTGAATAAAGTCATCATATGCTCTCCTGGCTGCCATAACATATCATCATATCATCATATCATATATATATATATATATATATACCGTAGCCGGTCCTCTAGTGAGGGACTCAGTGAACAATGCAGTGAAACTGTGCACGATAACATACCCGGCCCGGGACTCGGTGAAAGACATATTGAGGCATGCACGAGCAGAGTAGTGAGTAACCATATGCAATTTAAAACATTATCAAGACTCAAACAGAATAAAAAGAAGGGATTTACTCCTGAGTATCAATAGCGACAATCATACCAAATACCCTTCGAACGTCATCATAAATAATATCAAAAGAGCCTTACGAGCCATATACATATGTCAATATAGAATGAAACAACTTTTAGAAGTCAAGGACATCAGTTATTGTAGAGTTTCTAGGAATAGGAGCTTATACATATATATATATATCGACCATTATCTAACACATAGGGAACTGAAGAGGGGGGCTCAATCACTTAAGAGTTCTAACATCAAGAAGTGAAATACGAATCATGAATCACACTCAAAACTTATGAATAGAATTACCCCAAATCTCATATCATTCATCACTTAAATCTAAGACATGCCAAAAGAAAGATGGGACAACTTTACATACCTGTTTAACGACTATTCGCAAATCCGTTCGCTTTGTCGCCCCCTTTAGCCTATTTAACGTCAAAGTAATGTTATCGTTAGTAAATATACTTTCTAGTTCATAAATCTGTAGCCCATTGCTTATAGAACTTATTCTTTAACTTATACTTTCTCGTTAAGGGTTTTTCATTAGTTAAGGGCTTAACGAAAATCGGGCAGCATTTCCCCTATATATTCGCCTAACCCGAATTTCCAATTATTCTCCTGTTAACACAGAAATACCAACAACAGCGATATACACATAAAATTCTCACAACTCAGCTCATAACAATTCTAAATCCATTTCAACCCACGATTTCCTATAATATCAATTTTATGCATTTTCTTGCTTCCAATTTCGTCCAATCCAATTTTAATAACTCCATTACAACACTATTAACACAACTACACCATTAAATAGGAAAATCTTACCACAATTTTCTCGAAGGAAATTCTACGCTCAATTGCTCCAATTTTACAATTTCTTCTTCTCCAACTTAATTTCCAATGTGGCTATCACCTCCTTAAACTTGTATATTACTTGGAACTTGATCAATGAGAAACAAAATCAATTGTTTTCCTCCAACCATGGCTGGTCGAGCAGCCATGGAAATGTTTCTTGTTTTTCTTAAGCTATTTTTTTTTTTTTTTTGGAAATGAAAGTGAACTTCCAACTTTGAAAATCATTAACCATATCTTATATATGGTTGTCCCCTAAGGGACACGTACTCCCCTCCCTCTATGACTCACTACCTACATCATTTTAATTATCCATTCATTTATCATCTTTTTTTTAATTTTATATACGGGTGGGGCCCACAAGTATAACAAAATTAATTAATTTTAACTAATCACTAATCCCTACTTGATAATTTAATCACAATTAATTAATCCCTAATCTTTAATAATATTTTTACACTAAATAAAATTTGTAAACAATTTATGTTCTAATTAAAATTGAAAATTAAAGGTTTTTATTTCTTGTCCGAAAATAATTCCGCCTTTAACTTGAGTCGATTTTCTTGCGAATAATTCGACATATAAATATACGGGGTATAACAATTGATCCCTAGAGCAGTCGAATCCCTGGAACACACAGTAGCTTCCCTTACACTCAAGAAGTGCCCCAATTTCAAGGTTCTGGTCCTAGAGCCAGGAGCCACGAAAGCTACACTGAGGTTCAGAACCTTGATTCCAACGCCTGTGGTAGCACAGAAAACACAACAAAGTTCTCTCACGCCCAAAAAGCCAATCACTGTACAAACGGCCATGGCTCAGGGCATGACCCGCTCGGGGAGGTGTTACACTCCTGAAGAGTTAGCTCAAAATGCTACAAGGAAAAAAAGCACCCAAAAGAGGGCAATAACTGAAAGTGAAGCAGAGGATTTCTGGCGGCGCATGCAGCCAAAAGACTACTCCATCGTTGATCATTTAAAGAAAACATCGGCACAAATATAAGTGTTGTCATTACCTGCTCCCCATCATACAAGCAGGCTCTTATGAGAGTGTTAGATGATGCACATGTGCCAGCTGGTACAAGCAGCGAAGATTTGGCTGGGCTGGTAGCCCACATCATTAGAGAACACAAAAGCTACTTCTCAAAAGAGGAGTTGCCAGCAGAAAGGAACTCTCAAAATAGGGTTCTTATAATCACTATGGAATGTGGAGGCAAGGCAGTAGGTAGAGTGCTTGTGGACAATGGATTAGGCCTCAATATCTGTCCCATCACCACATTAACAGAGCTCAACTATGATATGAGCAAAATTTGCCAAAGCGGGACAAACGTCAGCGGCTTTATGGATCCCAAAATGACTCCCTGGGAGAAGTAGACCTGCAGATCCGAGTCGGACCTGCCTCTTTCACAGCAGAATTTCAGTTCATAGCAATCACTGCCAACTATAATATGCTCTTGGGAAGACCCTGGATACACTCCGTCAGCGCAATCCCATCAACTTTGTACTAGCCCATAAAATTTGTATGGCAGGGATGGGAAATTGTAGTGGCAACTAAGAAGGATATTCAGAAAAATCCTTACAACATCATTCCTGTGATCGAGGGGAGTCCTCACTTACCAAACTCTCATGGGGTGGAATACATTGGGGCCACTCATACGGAGGAAGAGGTCGATAAACCTATGTCGTCAGTCTACAAGATGATTGCTTCCACCATGCTAAAAAGTTGTTTTGAAACAACAAAGGTCTAGGAAGGGACCTCGAAGGGATAACGGAGCCCGTGCCAACCCCAAAAGAAAATTACCACTTAGGTCTAGGGTATACTCCCAATGAAGACGAGCTCACAAAGGCAATCAGGAGAGAGCCCATAACAAGGAACTCACCTCGTCCAATTTCAGAACTATACTAGTCATTCCCCAGAAAGATGCCAATGCTAAATGAAGAAACAACTGGCGAGGGTCTCGAGTCGCTGTTCCAAGAAGAAGGATGCTACGCGATTATTGAAGAAATCCAGGAGATGCTCGCCATGCACAGTCTAAGACTGGGAGAGCGCCTGAACAATTGGGCATCTACCCCCATTTTGGCTCTTAGGTAGAGAGATGGATCTTCCTTAAAAAACCTTTTGCTAAAAACGGTGACATCAGTTGAGGCCCAAATGATCGCCTTTTCTAAATTACATTGTGATGTTTAAAAATGGAAATGGTCTGACGTTGTTCCGAACCAGGACCATAGTTGTAATCAATTGCTCTTGAATTAATGAAAAGCCTCGATCTATATAAAACTGTAATCATAATGAATTTTTACAATTAACTACATGTAACAAACAATAATAAACCGAACTTTACTTTACCTTGCCTTTTCAGTAGTAACCATAATAAAACAAATGAAAATGTCATGACGTGTCGTGAAACGAACGAGGAAAACAGATAACAGGAATACAAGGAGTACGATGAATCGACAATGATCCTAAAGGGACTGGTAGAAGAATTGGAAGAATTAAAAGAAAAGAAGAAGCCGAATATGGATGAAACTGAGGTGATCAACCTCGGTGATGAAGAGGATGTCAAGGAGACACGAGTCAACGCTCACTTAGGAGTTCCACAGAAAGAAGAGCTCGTAGATCTATTAAAGGAATATGTGGATGTCTTTGCCTGGTCATACACAGACCTGCCAAGATTGAGCACTAAAATTGTAGCCCATATATTACCCATCGACGAGGGTTTTGCCCCAGTCAAGCAAAAGATGCTAACATTTAAGCCAGACATGAGTATCAAGATAAAGGATGAAGTGGAGAAACAAATCAAGTCTAGAAGAGTGGAGGTGACGTCCTACCCACTTGGGTGGCCAACATAGTGCCAGTACCCAAAAAGGACAGAAAGATTCGAATCTGTGTGGACTGCCAAGATCTCAACCGGGCTAGTCCAAAAGATAACTTTCCTCTCCCAAACATCCACATTCTGATAGATGATTGCGCTAAGAACGAGTTGCAGTCATTCGTGGATTGTTTCGCCGGGTATCATTAAATACTCATGAGTGAAGAAGATGCAAAAAATACAACCTTTATCACCCTTTGGGGGGTCTACCATTACAGGGTAATGCTGTTTGGCCTAAAAAATGCTGGTGCCACTTACATGAGAGCTATGACTATATTGTTCCATGATATGATGCATCGAGAGATTAAAGTCTATGTGGAAGATGTTATCATAAAATTAAGGGAAATCTCGGAGCATACCAGCACCTGCGTAAGTTCTTTGACAGACTTTGCACATTCAATCTGAAGCTGAACCCTACAAAGTGCACGTTTGGAATGCCTGCAGGTAAGTTTCTAGGATTAATAGTCAGCCGTAGGGGTATTGAACTATACCCTACTAATACTAAAGCAATTTAGGAGTTACCGCCTCCCAAAACCAAGAAAGAAGTCATGAGCGTCTTGGGAAGGTTGAACTACATTTGACGGTTCATAGCCTAGTCAACTTTGATTATAAAGCTAATCCTTAAGTTGCTCAAGAAGGATGGTCCCACAAATTGGACGGAGGAATGCCAAGAATCATTTGACAGAATCAAGAGATACCTTTCCAATCCTCTCGTCTCGTTGCTGCCCAGGCTAGGGAATCCTCTGTTACTGTATCTGTCGGTATCAAAAAAAGCTTTCGGGTGATGCTCACCTAGCATGATGAGGAGGGAAAAAAGGAACATGCCATCTACTATTTAGGTTAGAAGTTAACTTCTTACAAAGCGCGGTTTACGTTCGTAGAGAAGACCTATTGTGCTTTGACCTATTTTCCCAAAAACTGAGACACTACCTATTGGTATTTATGTTACATCTCGGAGATATCAGATTGTTGCATTGTGAGTAGAATAACATGAGCTTAGCGTGAACATGAAGTCCCTATGAGATTAAGGGAAGAATTTGATAACTTTAAAGTGCGCACCATAAGAATTTGAAGTCATACGAATAAGTGAAACTAAGTTCGTTGAAGGAAGTGAAGTGTAAGTCATGTTTGAGAAGATTTCGTAACAATTGAGCTAATATTTATGTAGTAATGTCTTGAGGAGGAGCTATAGGGACTCTTATATGGTTAATGAAGTGTTTTATAAGTTTCAATAAGGTTCCATAAGGATTGGAGGTTGATCGAATCGACGAGAGAAAGTTTCAAAAATTTTGGGTTGTATGACCACTTATATGGACCGTATAAGTTATACGGCTCGTATAGATGGTCCGTATAACCCTTGCAGAGATGGGTGAAACAATGGTGAGATTATACGATCTATTTATACGGACCGCATTAGTGGCCGTATAATCGGGTCGGATCAGTTTTTTCTCTTTTTATATATCGACTGCCCTTGTTTCTATTTTTCATTTCTCACTTATCCCAAACTCTTAAAAGCTCTAGAACCTTCTTCCAAGCATATTGCACTCAAACCCAAGAGAAATCAAAGATCAAATAGCAAGAATCAGGGTATTCAAGTGTTGGGAGACTCATTAAGGTTTGTAGGATTTAAGAATTTCTTGTGTGTTGAAGCTAGGGTTTCATTCAAGTTGATAGCTTGATCCAAAGCTCATTCCTATGAGATAAAAGGTTAGTTTCCACGTCTATTTCATGTTGTTAAGCTTGCTTGGTTGTTGAATAACTTGGATAGGGGAATAAAATAGAAGATGGAGTTCAAATATAGATTTAATTATATTTTGAGTAGTAAACTAACATGAGTCATGATTCTTAGTATGCTATGGATATATCTTGTTATGAAGGGAATTAATGATTACAAGGAAGTGTTGTATACTGTTACACCTCAGAAATTTCTCCGTGAACGTACAATGAATAGACCAACGAAGAGTATGAGTGTACAATGTTTCACTGAGTAGGGAATGACGATTCATGAATTTTTGGAAATAAGAAAGTTGTAGAATTTCAATTCAGCCAGTGGTCGTAAAACAGAATACGGCCCGTAAAGTGATTTACGGACCGTATACTGCCATCGTCCTCCAACGTTAAGAAAAAATTCAACTTTCTGTCCAAAGTTTAAATGGTAAAATACGACCCAGTTTACGGACCGTAAACTGAAATACGGCCCGTATACTGTGGCCGTAAACCATCATGACCTCCAGCAAACCTTTCTGTTTTTTATATGCTTAAATACGACCACGTTATACGGGCTGTAAACTGGTATACGGTCCGTAAACTGTGGTTTATGACCATTGTACACCCCGACGACTGTTCATTAAAAATCAGATTTTGTGATTATTATAAGTGGCTTTCTCATTCATTTTCATTCATATTTCATCTAAAACCTTCAAGAACCCTCTAGAACTTATCCAAACATTTCATCCACAAAATTAAAGAGAATCAAAGGGAGATCAAGATTAACAACACCAAATCCATGAAATAAAGTGTGTGAAACTCAAGTGAAGTTCATCCAAACCAAGAAATTCCCAGGGAAGGAAAAATAGGGTTTTGAGGAAGGAGGAAGAACTCCACTCTAGGCTTGTTCCACCGCCATCTAAGGTAAGTTTTATGAATTTAGCATGAGTTTTAAGGTATTGGAAAGCTAAGATGCTTGAATTGTAGAAAGACATGAAAAATGGTCATAAAATGTGAATAGTGCCATAGTTGAATGATAGTTGGATTGAATTATGAATGTTGATGAGTTGGGAGTATAAATATGATATAAATGACGTGTAGACCATAAAATAGGTGTGATGTATGAGAAAATGTGATGGTGAGCTAAAACCCGTAAATGTGGAGAAATTGGAGAAAAATGGTGGAATGTAGTAAATGTAGATAAATGACGATTGTTGATAGGATATTGTGAATGTTTGGTAGTTGAAATGAAACATGGGAGAAGTAGTAGAAACAAAGGAAATGCTGCCCAATTTTCCCTAGAGAATAGTCACGCATTCTTATAGTCGATTAACTGACGTTGATGCAAATTCTCTCGAAGGTAAAGACGCGAATATTGAAGAGGAACGATCAAGCGGTAGAATAGCTAAAGGAAAAGGTATGTAAGGATTATATTTTCTTTCAAAAGGCATTAATCCTGCAAGTCTCATATAATCCTTCTGCAAAACGAAGCCTATGAGTTCTTCAATATATTGAATTACATACGAAAATATGATGGTGATGATAATGAGTTAGAGTATAGCAATTCAAGAAATTATGGCATTATGTTCCTATAAGGCTAATGATGTTATCTTTGTTAACACTCGCCTTATGCTCTGTTTCCTTCAAGGCAAGGCACGATACTCATAAACGTTCATAATATACGCGAGGGCTCTCGACCTTACGTCACCCCGACATTGTTATAGATTGTTCATAAGCCTCAATGTATGTCCTATGACCAATATTTCGAGAAACTGCGAGTCTATGTTCATAAAAGATTTCATGTGAGATAAAGGTAAGAGATACGCTATAGAAATGATAATGGAAATGATGAGCTTAAGCTCAAAGATTATAAAGACTATCATGCGATATTTATATGAAATTCATGCTACGAATATGATGTGATTTTCATAGATTGTCTTTAAACTTAAATGTGTGCATTAATGAAAGGTTATGATAAACTTATAAGATTTATGTGATGGCTATGATAATGATGAGACATATTGATCCTTGTATGATGCATGTGATATGGTCGAGCCACTACGTGAGCGAATATGGAAGATATGTATGTGATACTGTCGAGCCACCACGTGGCCGAATACGGATACTGTCGAGCCACCACGTGGCCGAATACGGATATTGTCGAGCCCTACGTGGCTGAATACGGATAATGTTTTATGTGTATGATAAGCTACTGCACCACGATGATGAATTATATGACATGATGATGTATACGCTATGATGGTTCATGTACGACGATTATGTATATGCGATATATGTATGAAATGTATTCACCCTTAAAGGTCGCGCAGGTTTTGCCTTCACCTCATGACTTATGATTTCTCTATTATGTTTGTTTCATTCATGCCTTACATACTCAGTACAATATTCGTACTGACGTCCGTTTTCTTTGGACGCTGTGTTCATGCCCACAGGTAGATAGGGAGACGGTGCAGACCTTTAGGAGCTATCAGTAGATTTGCAGAAGCACTCCATTATTCCGGAGGTGCTAATCGGGCTTATACTTTTGTGTATATACATATGTATAAATATTTTAGGCACGACGGGGTCTTGTCCCGCCCATATGTCTAGTACTCTTGTAGAGGCTCGTAGATACGTATGTGTGGGTTATATGGTCTCACAAGGTCACTACTGTATATACGTAGATATGTGTACATTATCTTTTGATAGAAAAAAAGGCTTATGTATATAAAAGTATTTATGTTCTGCAATGAAAATGATTTTCTTATGATTATGAGTTTATGAAAGAAAAAAAAGAAGGTTTATTGAGTATGATGAGTAGTAGAACGAGCGGTGCTCGGTGGTCAGCCCCGGGTACCCGTCACGGCCCCTAGCTGGGTCGTGACATATACATTTGTGCAAACGGTTGGTGTGAGGTTATTGATATAAGTTGCATATTGTAACATCCCGTAAATCCGAATTAGGTGTGAATGTGTAAAAATCTAGTATTAAGATGATATTATACGTATATGAATCCATTCTTGATGATCAAGTGCTGAATCGATGATGCAGACTCAGCATGGATCGGGGGATATTTTCTGGTTTCGAATTTTCTTTAAGTCCCACTTCGTTGTGTTATTTCCTACCTCATTTCAAATCAATATTTCTGAGGAAAAGAACCCTAGAAAAGTCTCTCGCAATATTGATCATTCCCACACCATATCCATCTCCTCTTGATAGCAAATTATCTATCTAAAACCCTAAATTCTTGTATTTTCTAGAAGAAGAAGATAGGGGCGTGTGGTATTCGTCTCTGATTGTTGAACCTTGGTAATTCAGTTCAATAGCTTTTTAGCGGGATTAAGGTATGTCGCTTTAAAAATAAAAATCCTTTTTGAATATAAAGGTAATTTATATGTCTTTTGCAAACTCTCTTGAAAGATTGATTCTTTATAAAAGCATGTTTTGAATGATATGATGAATTGGTTTTACACTCTTGAAATCTATTACATCTTTTGATTAATGGTTAATGTGTGTGAGGGGACAAGCCCACATTAAACCTTGATTATATTATCCTCTATATACGTATATGAAATCATAATCATTTTCTTCTATACGAGATGATCAATGATGATGGTTAATTGTTGGTATTGATGACTTTACAAGGAAACTAAGACAAAGGAATCTTGTTTAAAGAAGTGGAAATATTTTCAAGATTATCTATGAAATTATGGACTTTTGTAATGGTATAATGAACTTTAATGCTATTTGATGTTGTGACTACTTTCAGACAAATTGTGAATCGGCTTCTATGTTATGAACTTTGTTGTTCTGTTTGGCCTAGCTACTCGGGAGGAAGGGTAGCCACTATAGATCCTAGTGTGATAATGCCTAGCCATTCAGGAGGAAGAGTGGCCACTTCCGGGTTCGCTATCTGGGGTGTGATTATGCCTAGCTATTCGGGAGGAAGGATAGCCACCGCTGAATTTCATATTTCGGTGTAGTGCGCTGTGACAAGGGAACCTTTACAGTCACCCCTTCGATGTATTTGATTCTTGGGCCTGTATTGGCATGTATGATATTCTTATTTTCTCATAGAATTGTTGTTGTTAATTATGATCAATTGGAAGGCATAGTTGAAGTTGTGCCTTGATAAGAGGCCTTATAATCAGTTTTGAGATACACAAACTGATTAACTGTTCTTACATTGGGTTCACATGATTTTCAAGACTGATATCTTTATGTATTATTGTACTTTATTTTCATATTACTTGTTGTCCCCGAGGCACTCACTGAGTACGAAGTACTCAAGCATACCATTGTTTTTTTTGACGGTATGTTAGGTAACGGTGAATAGCAGGTTCTTGATACTCCGGGCGTTTAGGATGGACTTGCGGTTGCTGCTGATTTGGCGAGCCCACACATTCATTCGTGGGACACTCTATTTATTTAATTCCATTTATTTATATTATTTTCTGGGCTGCATCCCGATGGGTTAGACATTTATTCGTTATTCTTAGAAGCTCCTTAGTATACGTTCGAATGTGGGTAGAAGAAGAGTTGTCGTTTAACTCTTCCGGGAACACTATCATGTTTTGAGTGAATTATTTAAATTATAAAGACTTCCGCTGATTTAATTCATATATTCATGATTTGTTACATTTATTTATAAACTGTTGGAGGCCAATGTTGAACCTAGCGGGTTCAAGTATTATTATTGTGTTGTTTAGGTTCTTTCGATGTTGTTCTTGACGTCGGATGCTGGTCACGTCTAGGGTGGGTTTTGGGGTGTGACAAATATGAGAATGAATTTTGAGACTTAATTGACTACTTGATTATGATATTGTGGACGTTATTATAGTTGTTTGGGAGTTGTTTTGCAATATGGTGGAAGACGATGAAATAAAGGAAATGATGCCCATTTTTCGTTAGCTCATGAATTATACTAGATTGAACTTAAGAGTGTCTTTAAGGCTTAACCATGGTATGAATCTTTTTAAATGTAGATTTCTCAAGCGTTGGTGGTGAACGTTAAGTAGTTAAGAAGACGTAAAGGTATGTAAGGTTAACCCTTCTTCTTAAGGCATGTTCCCATGAATTCCATAATGTCTTCAATGATGACTTCATTCCTAGAATCACTAAAGCTCATAGTTGTTGATATTCTCATGATACCATTGGTTCCATCCTATGATAATTGATTCTCTAATGAAAGAAATAACGAAAATGATGATGATAATGTTGACGATACTAATGAACTCCTATATAAATATATATTTATATATGTATGGCGATTAAGTAGCACCGAGCTTATATGGCCGGGTATGATATCTATTGCGCACGTACCACTACAGTTGGGTGTGGATAACACTGAGCCTTGGTAGGGCCAGGTATGTATAACATCGAGCTTTGTCATGGTCAGGTATGTAAAACACCAAACCTCTATGGTCGGGTATGGTACTACTATTTATGTAAGTGTATATAACGGAAAGTTCCTATTAGAAATAGGGTAAGTAAATATGATGACCGTCGCTAGAGGTATAAATGGCTCTACCATCTCATGACACTACTGTCTTATGCTATCTTTCATGCTTCTATTATGCTATTGTTTATGCCTTAAATACTCAGTGCATTGTTTGTACTAACGTCCTTTTGTTTGTGGACGCTGCGTCATGCCCGCAGGAGGACAATGAGATAGACTTGATCCTTAGGCTGGTAATCCAGGGACTGCTTAGAGGAGCTCCATTTGATTCGGAGCTACAGCTGTTGGTACTATTCTTTTGGGTATATACATAGATGGACAAGACGGGCCCCTGTTCCATCTATATGATGCTACTTGTTCTTCTTAGAGGCTCGTAGATAGTTGTGTATAGCTAGATGTCTTTTAGCCTTGTCGGCTCATATTGTTGTATATAATTTTCTAGCCTTATCGGCTTGTGTATATGTAAATGGGAATAGTTGATGAAGTTGATATAAAAGTGCCCATCACGGCCCTCCGGTTGGGTTGTGACAAAAGTGGTATCAGAGCAGTTCCGTCCTAGGGCGTGCCAACGAGCTGTGTCCAGTAGAGTCTTATTTATGGGTGTGTTGCGCACCACACTTATAAACAGGAGGCAGCTCCTCCGCTAGTGGTTTCGGTCCAAGAGATGAAAGAGGCCATTCATTTGTCTTTCAATTGGTTGTTGTTCAGGCCCAGCGACAGGGTATGGGTTATGGCAATAGGGTTGTGAGTACTAGAGCCCGTGACTTTAATAACTTCAACCTTCCGATGTTAAATCGATAGAGCTAGCTTCCTATAGACTACGAGATACAACGGTTCATTGGTATACAGTTTGGTTGTCTTCTAGGGGAGTCAATGCACCTCCCTCGGTATGGCAAGAATTTGTTGATGCTTTCCTTCGACATTACTTGCCCCCAAAGGTTTGGCGGGCTAGAGCCGATAAGTTCTTGAATCATAGGTAAGGAAGTATGAGTGCCTTAGAGTATAGTCTCCGCTTCAATTCTTTGGCTAGGTATGCTTCGGCCATGGTAACAAATATGGGTGATCGAGTGCACCTGTTTGTGAGTGGCTTAGGGACACACTTGATGGATAAATGCTTGACTACATCACTTCAAGACGGTACGGACATTTCTCGCATTCAAGCCCATGCCCAGAATTTGGAAGAAAGCCAACAACAATAAATAAGTGAGCGTGAGTACGATAGGGGTTATAGCAAGATGGCTAGATCTTCGGACAAAGACCATATTTTTCTAGGCATTCAGGCTATTCTATGACAAGTGCGCCTCTACGGTTTACGGGCCAGAGATTTGATAGATCTACTCACTCCGGGCAGAGTAAGAGTTTTAGAGCTTTGCGTCTTATTACAGAGGCGAGTCGAGCCAGGAAAGGCCTCCCCTGCCACGATGTTCTCAGTGCAGGAAGTTACATTGGGGCCAGTGTCAATTAGGCTCAGATGTTTTCTATGCATGTTCTCAGCAAGGCTATATCATAGCTGATTGCTCCTCGAGAGGTACTAGAGGTACAGTTCAGGCCACAGGGTTAGCAGCTGGGTCTTCGTCGTCTATACGCCCTCCGAGGAAAGGTTCACATACGCCAGTCAGCTCTAGTAGAGATAGAGGAGGAGTTACCAGTTCAAGTGGTTCTCTGCACCATATTTATGCAATGGCTGGGCGAGAGGATCTTGAGTCCTCCCCTGATATCGTCACAGGTATATTATCGGTATTTTCTCTTGATGTATATGCTTTGATAGATCCGGGCTCTATATTGTCATATGTTACTCCATATATTGGTAGTCGATTTGGGGTCAAACTGGAGTCAATCAAACCTTTCAAGGTATCGACACCCGTTGGTGATCTTGTCATGCTACTCGAGTATAGAGATATTGTGTAGTTATGATTTGTGATCATCATACTATGGTTGATTAACATTAGTTTAAAATGGTGGACTTTGATGTTGTCATGGGCATGGATTGGTTGGCTTCCTGCTATGCAAATGTCGATTGTAGAACAAAGATAGTTTGCTTCCAGTTTCCGGGAGCACCAATTCTGGAATGGAAGGGGAACACAGCGTCCCCGAGTGGTAGGTTTATTTCCTATCTCAAGGCAAGAAAGATGATTGTTAAAGGTTGTATTTATCATTTAGTCCGGGTTCAGGATATAGAAGCCGAATCGTCAACTCTTCAGTTTGTCCCCGTTGTTAATGAGTATTCGGATGTATTCTCGGATGAGATTCCAGGCCTCCCTCTTGTGCGGGATATATATTTTTCTATTGATATGCTATCGGATACCAAGCCCATATCTATTCATCCCTACAGAATGGCTCCCGCAGTGTTGAAAGAGTTAAAGGAACAATTGAAGGACTTGCTTGAAAAAGGCTTTATTAGGCCTAGTTCATCCCCATGGGAACTGCCCGTGTTGTTTGTAAGAAAGAAAGATGGCTCCTTGCGAAAGTGCATTGACTATAGACAACCAAATATGGTGACAATCAAGAACAAATATCCGTTTCCAAGGATTGACGACTTATTTGATCAATTACAAGATGCCAAATGGTTTTCAAAGATAGACTTGAGATCCGGGTATCATCAGGTTAGGGTTAGGGAGGAAGATATTCCTAAGATGGCCTTCAGAACAAGATATGGTCACTTCGAGTTCCAGGTAATGTCATTTGGGCTAACTAATGCACCGGCAGTATTCATGGATTTGATGACCAATGTATTCAGTCCTTTCTTAGATTTATTTGTGATTGTGTTCATTCATGATATCCTGGTATATTCTCAGTCTGAGGCAGAACATGCGGATCATTTATATACCATTCTTAGAGTTCTTCAGACTCAAGAGTTATCTGTAAAATTCTCAAAGTGTGAACTTTGGTTGAATTCGGTGACCTTTTTGGGGCATATTATCTCAGCCGATGGTATTCAAGTGGACACCTAAAATCTTGAGGCCTTGAAGACTTGGCCAAGGCCCAGAACACCTACGGAGGTTCGTAGTTTTTTGGGCTTAGCAGGTTATTACCGAAGGTTTGTAGAAGGCTTTTCTTCTATTTTTGAACCATTGACAAAACTAACTTAGAAATCAGCTAAATTCTAATTGACGGATGCTTGTGAAAGTAGTTTTCAGGAGTTAAAGAATAGATTAACTTCTGCCCTAGTCCTGATACTTCCAGAGGTATTGGAAGGCTATGTTGTCTATTGTGATGCTTCGGGTGTTGGGTTAGGCTGTGTGTTGATGAAACATGGTAAGGTGATTGCTTATGCTTCACGGCAATTGCAGAAACATGGGAAAAAATTATCCAACCCATGATCTCAAATTAGCTGCAGTGATCCATAAATTGAAGATGTGGAGACATTACTTGTATGGTGTCCATGTCGATATTTATACATATCACAAGAGTCCTTCAGTATATTTTCAAGCAGAGAGAATTGAATTTACGGTAAAGGCGGTAGTTGGAGTTGTTGAAGGATTATGATGTTAACATCCTATATCATCCCGGGAAGGCGAACGTAGTAGCTGATGCTCTTAGCCATATATCTATGGGGAGTTTATTTGATGTTCAGCCAGAGCAAAAGGGAGTTAGCTCGTGAACTCTAGCAGTTACCTTGCCTAGGATTATGGGTAATGGACTCAGACAATATGGGAGCTACCATTCAGAATTCAGCTGTTTGGTCACTAGTAGTTGAGGTGAAAGAGCATCAATACAAGGATCCCATGCTATTTCTTTACAGAAACACCCTTCCCCAGAAGAGAAAGTCATCCTTTGGGGTTTCTAGAGATGGAGTTCTCTGATGTCGAGGCAGGTTATGTGTTCCTGATGTTGCCGAATTACGTCATTAGATTTTGAAAGAAGCCCATTGTTCCCGTTATTCTGTTTACCCCGAGGCAACAAAAATGTACCATGATCTTAAATTCATATATTGGTGGCATGGTATGAAGAAAGATATAGCGGAATTCGTGGTTTAATGTCCTAATTGTCAACAAGTGAAAATTAAACACCAAAAGCCCGGTGGATTGTTGCAAGCTATTGAACTTCCAACTTGGAAATGAGAAGTGATTAATATGGATTGCATCGTAGGCTTACCTCGTTCTAGGCATAAATATGATTCTATATGGGTAATTGTGGATAGACTTACGAAGTCAGCTAATTTCCTACCAGTCAGAACTACATATATAGCCAAAGATTGTGCAAAGCTTTATGTTAAAGAGATAGAACGACTCCATGGTGTCCCAGTATCTATTATTTCTGATAGAGGGACACAATTTAAAGCCAATTTCTGGAAATCTTTTCAAGAAGGTTTGGGGACTCAAGTGAATCTTAGTAGAGCATTTCATCCACCGACTGATAGAAAAGATAAGCGTACCATCCAAACTCTTGAGGATATGTTACGGGCACGTGTGTTGGATTATGGAAGTAGTTGGGATAATCACTTACCGTTTATTGAATTTTCTTACAACAACAGTTATCATTCTAGCATCCAAATGGCACCGTATGAGGCTCTATATGGGTGCAAGTGCAGATCGCCAATTGGGTGGATCGAAGTGGGAGAAACTAAACTGATAGGGCCAGACTTGGTCCAGCAAGCTATGGAAAAGGTCAAGCTTATACGGGATCTATTATTAACAGCTCAGAGTCGTCAGAAATCCTATTCAGATAATCGTCGATGAGATTTAGAGTTCTTAGTAAAGGACTGGGTATTCTTGAAGGTATCGCTAATGAAGGGCATCATGTGATTTGAAAAAAGGGCAAGTGTAGTCTACGGTATATTGGGCCTTATAAGATTGTACGCAAGGTAGGCCAAGTGGCTCATGAATTAGATCTACCGTCAGATTTGAAGTCAGTCCACCCGGTTTTCCATGTATCGATACTTCAAAAGTGCATTGGAGATCCTTCTGGAGTTGTACAGGTCGTTGATGTTCAAGTTACTGAGCAATTATCTTATGAAGAAGTTCCCATTGCCATTCTAGATAGGCAAGTACGGAGACTCAGAACCAAAGATGTAGCTTCAGTCAAAGTCTTATGGAGAAATAATAATAGAGTGGAAATGACATGGGAAGCGGAAGAAGACATGAAGTTCAGGTACCCACATTTGTTTCCCCTTTTAGAGGAGACTCTGGCAGAGACGCCGTTGTCCCCATGTATGTAATGCTTTCTTCGATGTTTTTCTTGGTCGTGTGTGGCCATGGTTGTTGATGTTGTTGTTGTAGCCCCTTGAGGCGTTATATTTTGGGTTTCTATGAGAGGATGGTAGTGCCATATTACAGAGGAAACTTTGGCAAAATTTTTGTAGAGTCCCCCAAGAGCCTAACATTCGAGGACGAATGTTCCGAAAAGGGGAAGAATTTTATATCTCGGAGATTTCGGATTGTTGCGTTATGAGTAGACTAACATGAGATTAGCATGAACATGGAGACCTTATGAGGTTAAAAGGGAGAGTTTGATAACTTTAAGGTGCGCACCATAAGATTTTGAAGTCATACGAATAAGTAAATCTAAGTTCGTTGAAGAAAGTGAAGTGTAAGTCATGTTTGCCAAGGTTTCGTAAAAATTGAGATAATATTTATTTAGTAATTTCTTGAGTGGGATATATAGGGCCTCTTATATGGTTAATGAAGTGTTTTATAAGTGTCAATAAGGTTCCATAAGGATTGGAGGTTGATCGAATCGACGATAGAAAGTTTCAAATATTTTTGGGTTGTACAACCACTTATACGGACCGTACAAGTTATACAGTCGGCATAGATGGTCCGTAGAACCATTCCAAAGATGGGTGAAACCATGGTGGGATTATACGGTCCATTTATACAAACCGTAAGTTATGCGGACTGTATAAGTGGTTGTATAATCGGGTCGAGTCAGTTTTTTCTCTTTTTATTTATGGACGACCCTTGTCTCTATTTTTCATTTCCCACTTCTCCCAAACTCTTAAAAGCTATAGAATCTTCTTCCAAGCATATTCCACTCAAACCCAAGATAAATCAAATATAAAATAGCAAGAATCAAGGTATTCAAATGTTGGGAGACTGACTAAGGTTTGTAGGATTCAAGAATTTCTTAGGTGTTGAAGCTAGGGTTTCATTAAAGTTGATAACTTGATCCAAAGCTCATTCCAATGAGATAATAGGTTAGTTTCCATTGCTATTTCATGTTGTTAAGCATGCTTGGTTGTTGAATAACTTGGATAGGGAAGAAAATAGAAGATGGAGTTCAAATATAGATTGAATGATATTTTGAGTAGTAAACTAACTTGAGTCATGATTCTTAGTATGCTAAGGATATAATCTCTTTATGAAGGGTATTAATGATGACAAGGAAGTTTTGTATACAATTGTGCAAAGGGTTGGTGTGAAGTTATTGATATAAGTTGAATAAGAGAATGAATTTTGAGACTTAATTGAATATGACTACTTGATTATGATATTGTGGATGTTATTATAGTTGTTTGGGAGTTGTTTTGCAATACGGTGGAAGACGATGAAATAAGGGAAATGCTGCGCAATTTTCGTTAGCTCATGAATTATTCTAGATTGAACTTAAGAGTGCCTTTAAGGCTTAACCATGGTATGAATCCTTTTAAATGTAGATTTCTCAAGCGTTGGCGGTGAGCGTTAAGTAGCTAAGAAGATGTAACGGTATGTAAGGCTAATCCTTCTTCTTAAGGCATGTTCCAATTTGTCGTATACCTTCACATGAATTCTATAATGTCTTCAATGATGACTTCATTCCTAGAATCAATAAAGCTCACAGTTGTTGATATTCTCATGACACCATTGGTTCCATCCTATGATAATTGATCCTCTAACGAAAGATATAACGAAAATGATGATGATGTTGACGATTCTAATGTACTCCTATATATATATATATATATATATATATATGTATGTATGTATGGTTATTAAGTAGCACCGAGCTTATATGGCCGGGTATGATATCTATTGCGCGCGTACCACTGCAGTTGGGTACGAATAACACTGAGCCTTGGTAGGGCCAGGTATGTATAACATCGAGCCTGGTCATGGTAAGGTATGTGAAACACCGAACCTATATGGTCGTCTATGGCATTACTATAAATGTAAGTGTATGTAATGGAAGGTTCCCATTAGAAAAAGGGTAAGTAAATATGATGAACGTCACTAGAGGTATAAATGGCTCTACCATCTCATGAATCTGCTATCTTTCATGCTTCTATTATGCTATTGATTATGCCTTACATACTAGGTACATTGTTCAGTGACGTCATTTTGTTTGTAGACACTGCGTCATGCCCGCTAGTGGACAGGGAGATAGACTTGATCCTTAGGCTGCTTATCTAGAGATTGCTTAGAAGAGCTCCATTTGATTCGGAGCTGCAGCTGTAGGTACTATTCTTTTGTGTGTGTGTGTATATATATATATATATATATATATATGGGCATGATGGGGCCCTGTCCCGTCTATATGATGCTACATGTTCTTCTTAGAGGCTCGTAAACAGTTGTGTATAGCTAGATGTCTCTTAGCCTTGTCGGCACATATTTTTGTATATCATTTTGCTAGCCTTGTTGGCTTGTGTATATGTAAATGGGCATAGTTGATGATGTTGATATAAGAGTGTTTTAGTCCAATACAAATTATATTAATGATTCATAAGATCGAGAGTTAGCCAAGTGGCTCACCTAGTTATGATTATGAAAGTACGATGGGAGGTGCCCGGGTGGGTTATCTCTGAGTTCCCGTCACCGCCCTCTGGTTGGGTTGTTATAAAAGTGTTATCAGAGCAGTTCCATCCTAGGGTGTGTCTACGAGTTGTGTCCAGTAGAGTCTTGTTTATGAGTGTGTTGCGTGCCACACTTATACACAGGAGGCAGTGGGCATTTTAGGAATGAATGACCTTCTTTCTTTATAGATCGTGCGATAGAGCTATGGTATAAGTATTTATCTTTTCTTAACTGTGTGTTATGTATTTCAGAAATTCTTGTAAAGAGAAAAGCTATAGCAGCCCAAAAGGGCAACACAGTGACAGAAAGACAGGCCGAAAGAGTACCGCCAACAAATATAGAGGAGGGTGAGTCCCAGAATGAGGTTCCATGTCGGTCCTCCCACTCATTACCTGCTTCAGAGGAGCAAGAGGGAGCTTCTGCCCCAGCTCCAGCACCCCTAGCTCCTCCACCAGAGGTTTCGGGCCAAGAGATGAAAGAGGTCATTCATTTGTCAACTCAATTGGTTGCCGCTCAGGTCTAGTGGCAGGGTATGGGTTATGGTGATAGGGTTGTGAGTGCTACAGCCCATGACTTTGCTACCTTAAACCCTCTGAAATTCTTTGGGTCAAAGCCGGATAAGGACCCTCAAAACATTATTGATGGAATGTTGAGGACACTTCGGTTAATGCATGCTTCCATAATTGAATCGGTAGAGCTAGCTTTCTATAGACTACAGGATGTAATGGTTCATTGGTATACGATTTGGTTGTCTTCTAGGGGATTCAATGCACCTCCCCTGGTATGGTAAGAATTGTTTGATGCTTACCTTCGACATTACTTGCCCCCAAAGGTTTGGCGGGCTAGACCTGACAAGTTCTTCAATCTTAGGTAAACAATATGAGTGCCTTAGAGTATAGTCTCCGCTTCAATTCTTTGGCTAGGTATGCCTTGGCCATGGTAGCAGATTTGGGTGATCGAGTGCATTGGTTTACGAGTGGCTTAGGGCCATACTTGATGGATAAATACTTGACTGCGTCACTTCAAGATGGTATAGACATTTCTCCCATTAAAGTCTAGGCTCAGAATTTAAAAGAAAGCCAACAACAGCAAAGAAGTGAGCGTAAGCAGGACAGGGGTTATAGCAAGAGGGCTAGATTTTCGGCTCTGATTAGTGAGTTTAAAGGAGGGCAAAGACAGAAGTTTTCTAGGCATTCAGGCCATTCTATCACTAGTGCGCCTCTACGGTTTATAGGCCAGAGATCTACTCACTCCGGGACGAGTCAGAGTTTTAGAGATTCAGGTTCTCATTACATAGGTGACTCGGACCAGGCTAGGCCGCCCCTGCCACGATGTTCTTAGTGCGGGAGTTACATTGGAGCTAGTGTCGATTAGGCTCCGATGGTTGCTATGCATGTGCTCAGCTAGGCTATATCATGCATGATTGCCCCTTGAGAGGTACTAGAGGTACATTTTAAGCCACAGGGTCAGAAGCTGGGTCTTTGTCATCTATACACCATCCGAGGCAAAGTTCACAGACGCCAGTCAGCCGTGGTAGAGGTAGAGGAGGAGCTCCCAGTCCTGCTATGCCAATGTCGATAGTAGAACAAAGATAGTTTCCTTCCAGTTTCCGGGAGCACCATTTCTAGAATGGAAGGGGAACACAGCGTCCCCGAGTGGTAGGTTTATTTCCTATCTCAACGCAAGAAAGATGATTGTTAAAGGTTGTATTTATCATTTAGTCCGGGTTCAGGATATAGAAGCCGAATCGTCAACTCTTCAGTTTGTCCCCGTTGTTAATGAGTATCCGGATGTATTCTCGGATGAGATTCCAGGCCTCCCTCTTATGCGGGATATATATTTTGCTATTGATATGCTATCAGATACCAAGCCCATATCTATTCATCCCTATAGAATGGCTCCCGCAGTGTTGAAAGAGTTAAAGGAACAATTGAAGGACTTGCTTGAAAAAGGCTTTATTAGGCCTAGTTCATCCCCGTGGGAAACACCCGTGTTGTTTGTAAGAAAGAAAGATGGCTCCTTGCGAGCGAAAGTGCATTGACTATAGAAATCTAAATAAGGTGACAATCAAGAACAAATATCCGCTTCCAAGGATTGACGACTTATTTGATCAATTACAAGGTGCCAAATGATATTCAAAGATAGACTTGAGATCCGGGTATCATCATGTGAGGGTTAGGGAGGAAGATATTCCTAAGATGGCCTTTAGAACAAGATATGGTCACTTCGAGTTCCGGGTAATGTCATTTGGGCTAACTAATGCACCGATAGTATTTATGGATTTGATGAACAATGTGTTTAGGCCTTTATTATATTTATTTGTGATTGTGTTCGTTGTCGATATCCTGGTTTATTCTCAATCTGAGACAGAACCTGTGGATTATTTACATACCATTCTTAGAGTTCTTCAGACACGAGAGTTATTTAAAAAATTCTCAAAGTGTGAATTTCGGTTGAATTCGGTGACCTTTTTGGGGCATATTATCTCAGTCGATGGTATCCAAGTGGACACCCAGAAGATTGAGGCCGTGAAGACTTGGCCAAGGCCCACTACACCTATGGAGGTTTGTAGTTTTTTGGGCTTAGCAGGTTATTACAGAAGGTTTGTAGAAGGATTTTCTTCTATTTCAGCACCATTGACAAAGCTAACTCAAAAATCAGCTAAAATTTCTATGGACGGATGCTTGTGAATGTAGTTTTCAGGAGTTAAAGAATAGATTAACTTCTGCCCCAGTCCTGACATTTCCAGAGGGATCAGAAGGCTATGTTGTCTATTGTGATGCTTCGGGTGTTGGGTTAGGCTTCGTGTTGATGCAACATGGTAAGGTGATTGCTTATGCTTCAAGGCAATTGCAAAAACATGTGAAAAATTATCCAACCCATGATCTCGAGTTAGTTGCGGTGGTCCATGCATTAAAGATGTGGAGACATTACTTATATGTTGTCCATGTTGATATTTATATGGATCACAAGAGCCTTCAGTATGTTTTCAAGCAGAATGAATTGAATTTATGGCAAAGGTGGTGGTTGGAGTTGTTGAAGGATTATGATGTTAACATTCTATATCATCCCGGGAAGGCGAACGTAGTAGGTGATGCTCTTAGCCATATATCTATGGGGAGTTTAGTTGATGTTCAGCCAAAGAAAAGAGAGTTAGCTCGTGAACTCTAGCAGTTAGCTTGCCTAGGATTTTGGGTAATGGACTCGGGCAATATGGGAGCTACCATTCAGAATTCAGCTGTTTCATCACTAGTATTTGAGGTGAAAGAGCACCAATACGAGGATCCCATGCTATTTCTTTATAGAAATACCCTTCCCAGAAGAAAAAGTCATCCTTTGAGGTTTCTGGAGATGGAGTTCTCCGATATCGAGGCAGGTTATGTGTTCCTGATATTGCCAAATTACGTCATCAGATTTTGAAAGAAGCCCATTCTTTTCGTTATTCTGTTCACCCCGGGGCAATGAAAATGTACCATGATCTTAAATCCATATATTAGTGGAATGGAATGAAGAAAGATAATGCGGAATTCGTGGCTCAATGTCCTAACTGTCAACAAGTGAAAATTAAAAACCAAAAGCCCGGTAGATTGTTGCAAGCTATGGAAATTCCAACTTCGAAATGAGAAGTGATTAATATAGATTGCATCACAGGATTACCTCGTTCTAGGCATAAATATGATTCTATATGGGTAATTATGGATAGACTTACGAAGTCAGCTCATTTCCTACTAGTCAGACCTACATATGTAGCCAAAGATTGTGCAAAGCTTTATGTTAAAGAGATAGTATGACTCCATGGTGTCCCAGTATCTATTATTTGCGATAGAGGGACACAGTTTAAAGCCAATTCTGGAAATCTTTTTAAGAAGGCGTGGGTACTCAAGTGAATCTTAGTAGAGCATTTCATCCACAGACTGATGGGAAAGCTGAGCGTACCATGCAGACTCTTGAGTATATGCTACGGGTATGTGTGTTGGATTATGGAAGTAGTTGGGATGATCACTTACTGCTTATTGAATTTTCTCACAACAACAGTTATCATTCTAGCATCCAAATGGCCCCGTATGAGGCTCTATATGGGCGCAAGTGTAGATCACCAATTTGGTGGTTTGAAGTAGGAGAAACTAAATTGATAGGGCCGGACTTGGTCCATCAAGCTATGGAAAAGGTCAAGCTTATTTGGGATCGATTATTAATAGCTCAGAGTCGTCATAAATCTTATGCAAATAATCGTCAATGAGATTTAGAGTTCCATGTAAAGGACTAGGTATTCATAAAGGTGTCACCAATGAAGGGCATCATGAGATTTGGAAAAAGGGCAAGCTTAGTCCTTGGTATATTGGGCCTTATGAGATTGTACTCAAGGTAGAACAAGTGGATTATGAACTAGATCTACCTTCGGATTTGAAGTCAGTCCACCTGGTTTTCCATGTATCGATGCTTCAAAAGTGCATTAGAGATCCTTTCAGAATTGTGCCGGTCGATGATATTCAAGTCACTGAGCAATTATCCTACACAGAAGTTCCATTGCCATTCTAGATAGGCAAGTACAAATACTCAGAACCACAAATATAGCTTCAGTCAAAGTCTTATGGAGAAATAATAATAGGGTGAAAATGACATGGGAGGCAGAAGAAGACATGATGTTTAGGTACCCACATTTATTTCCCCTTTCAGGGAGACTCAGGCAGAAACTCCGTTGTCCCCAGGAATGTAATGCTTTCTTCGATGTTTTCTTGGTCGTGTGTGGCCATGGTTGTGGATGTTGTTGTTGTAGCCCCTTGAGGTGTTATATTTTGGGTTGCTGTGACAAGATGGTAGTGCCATATTACAGGGGAAACTCTGGCGAAATTTTTGTAGAGTCCCCCAATAGCCTAACATTCGAGGAGTAATGTTCCTATGGGGGAAAGAATGTTACATCTCGGAGATTTCTGATTGTTGCGTTGTGAGTAGACTAACACGAGCTTAGCGTGAACATGAAGTCCCTATGAGATTAAGGGCAGAATTTGATAACTTTAAAGTGCGCACCATAAGATTTTGAAGTCATGCGAATAAGTGAAACTAAGTTCGTTGAAGGAAGCGAAGTGTAAGTCATGTTTGAGAAGGTTTCGTAACAATTGAGATAATATTTATTTAGTAATTGTTACACCTCGAAAAAATTTCCGTTGATGCACAGTGAATAGACTAACGAAGGGCACCAAGCATGCGATGTTTCAATAAGTAAGAAATAGCATTTGATGATTCTAATTTAGATTTCAAAGACATTTGAAGAGAAGAAAGTTTGCGAAGAAAGTCAAGGTATACATTATGTATCGAGAAAGATTTACGAGTAATAAGTTAATGATGAATTAATGATGCATTGGAGAAGAGTTATAATGTCCCTTAGATTGTTAATGAGGTGTTAAACAAGTGTGAACAATGTTCCATAAGGATTGGAGATCAAACGAGTCGACGAGAACGAATTCCGGGATGTTGGGGCAACATACGGTCCAACATACTGCCCGTATAAAACATACTGGCCGTATGTTTGGCCGTATGTTCTGCCCAGAATGGGACCTTCACTGGACCAAACATACGGCTAGTATAAAAGATACGGACCTTATGTTGGTCCGTATGTTCGTGTCGGGACAGATTTTAAGTTGATATAAGGAGGACCCATGTTCATTATTTCATTTCATTTTCTCACTCCACACCTCAAGAACCCTCTAGAAAACTCTCCACACTTCTTCCACAAGAACTGAAGAAAGATTCATGATCAACCTCATCAAACCAAGGAAATCAAGTGTAATAAACTCATTGGAGTTCATCCAAGGCAAGACATCCCATTGGAAGTGAACTAGGGTTTTGGCTCAAGTGAAGTATTTCCACTGAAGGCTCATTCCCACACTATATAAGGTAAGTTTTATGATTATTCCATGTTGTTTAAGATATTGAGAGGTTGAAAGACTTAGATTGTGAAAGGAAATAGGAAATGGGTCACAAAGATGAGAATAATGAGATTTTTAGTAGTAGCTTGGGATGAGTCATGATTCTTGATAAGTTGTGATTATAATTATACTATAAATGATATTAAGGACATGGGATAAGCATTATATGTGAGTAAATGTAATAGTGAACTATGACCATAACTATGGAGGGATTGAAGTGAAATTGTGAAATGTGGATAAGGTAGAGTGAATGAAGATTATTTGTTATAATATTTTGAATGTTATTATAGATGTTTGGGAGTTGATATACAATATGGGGAAAGTTTTATAAACAAAGGAAATGCTACCCAATTTTCTCTAGCTTTAATGGAGCATGTTCATGTGATCGATTAGCTAATTATAATGCAAACTCTCTTGAAGGTAACAACGTGAGCGTTGAAGGAGAACAAGCAAGCAATAGAATAGCTAAATGAAAAGGTATGTAAGGCTAGTCCTTTCTTTCTAATGCATGATTCCATGGCATGAATTCTCCTATATTTCCATGACTTTCCTACACATCGGAAATTATGAGTCTAAGGTTATAAAGAACTTTTCATAAGATAAAGAAAAGAGATACGATATGAGTAAGATGATGATAACTAGGAGTTGAGCCTAAAAGTTCTAAAGTTCATGATATGCTAATTCCATAAAGTTTTTGCTATGAATACGATATGATGTTTGTTCAATCTAATGACCCTATTTACGATCCCTTGAGGTTGCTCGTTGTGTTACACTCACCTTAAAATTTTAGTTCCTTCAAGGTGAGATATGATGAATATGATCACTCCATAATGTAATTGGGGGTTCTCGACCTTATGTCACCCCGATATTGTTATAGATTGTCTATAAGCTCTAATGAATGCCTTATGACAAATGTTCCGGAAGAATTACGAGTCTATGTTCATAGAGGATTTCATATGAGATAAAGGTAAGAGATATTCCATAAATGCGATAATGGTAATGATGAGCCTAAGTTTAGAGATTATAAGCCTATCATACGATTTTTTTTATGAAGTTCATGCTACGAATATGATATGATTTTCTTAGATTGTCTTTAAATTCTAATGCATGCTCTATGAAAAGTTCATGATAAGTTATGAGATATATGTGATGATATGTTCCACCGCGCCTAGATGGCCGGACATGTCACCGCTAGGGCGGGATGCTTATGGTTTCACCGTGCCTGAATGGCCGGACATGACCACCAGTAGTGGGCTGCGTATGAGTGCACCGTGCCTAGAGGGCCGGACATGGCCACCACTAGTGGGCGGCGTATGATGGTTACCTGGACCCGGGTTAACGATGAGGACATATGTGATATGTTGATATATGTGATTTCATGGTATATGTGATATGATTAAAAGGCACTTACTCTTAAAAGTTAAGCAGGTTATATCCTCATCTCATGTCTTATGATTTCTCTATTATGTTCATTTTATTTACGCCTTACATACTCAGTACAATGCTCGTACTGACGTCCTTTGCTTTGGACGTTGTGCTCATGCCCACAGGTAGACAGGGAGGCGACCTAGATTTATAGAAGCCGATAAGCAGACTTTTGAGTGCACTCCATTATTCCGGAGGTGCCATTGATTTACTATTTTATGTACATATATGTTTTGGGCACGACGGGGTCCTGTCCCGTCCATATGTCTAGTACTCTAGTAGAGGCTCGTAGATACGTATGTGTGGGTTGTATGGTCTCACGATGTCCTTATTGTATGTACATTATATTTATAGCCGATGGGCTTATGTATATAAAGGTAATTATGTTTCGAACCGAAAAATGGTTTTTCCTATGACTTGTGTATAAGATAATGAATGAATGCTCGATGAGTACGATGGGTAATGGTATGAGCAGTGCTCGGTAGTTAGCCCCGGGTATCCGTCATGGCCCCTAGTCGGGTCGTGACAAAAGTGGTATCATAGCAGTTCTGTCCTAGGAAACGTCTACGAGCCGTGTCTAGTAGAGTCTTGTTTATGGTGTGTTGCGCGCCACAGTAATAAACAGGAGGCTACAGGGCATTTAGGAAAAATAACCATTCTTCTTCTTACTAGATCGTGCTATAGAGCCATGTTATACGATTTTCCCCTTCCTAATGGTGCTTTTATGATTTCCGCAAAGTTGATGAAAGGAAAAGCTACTGCAGCCCCGAAGGGCAAGGTAGTGATTGCAGAAGGGCTTGAACGGGGACCATCTACGGATATGGAGGAGAGTAAACCCCAAAATAAGGCCCTATCTCGATTTTCCCATACCTCGCCCACTTTAGAGGATCAGGGGGGAGCCTCAACTTTAGCTCCCGCACCCCCAGTCCCTCCACCAGATGCCTCGGGCCAAGAGATGGGACTGGCCATTCTTTTACTGACCCAGTTAGTAGCCGCTCAGGCTCAGTGGCAGGATGTGGGCCACGGTAACAGGGGTCAGAGAAAGAGAGTTAATTCTTCAGGTTTTGATCATGAGTATTGGGGTGCTCCGAGACAACAATTCTCCAGGCACTCAGTTCGTTCAACAACTAGCGCTCCTCCACAGTTCCTTGGACCAAGGTTTGATTGATCTACTTATTCTTGGCCGCCCAGAGTCTCAGAGTTCCAGTTCTTGGGTTAGGGGTGATTCAAGCTAGATGAGATTACCCGTACCACGATGTAGTCAATGCAGAAAGTTACATTCTGGACCGTGCCGCTTCGGTTCGGATGTTTGTTAAGCCTGTGCTCGGCCAGGACATTTTAGGCGCGATTATCCATTGCTACGTGGTAAAGATAAGGTTCGTTCTACGGGAGTGGTAGTTGGCTCTTCATCATCAATACGCCCTCCTAGGCGAAGGCCGCAGATAGTAGCAGGTTGTGATAGAGATCAAAGAGAAATGCCCAGTCTGAGTGGATCCCAGCGCCATACCTACGCATTAGCTTGGCGACAGGATCTTGAGTACCCCTCTGATATTGTCCCAGGTATATTTTCAGTAATCTCTTATGATATGTATGCACGGATTAATTCGGGTCCTACACTGTCATATATTACTCCCGATGTGATGATTGTGTTGAGGTGAAAAATCTGAGCCAACCCAACAATTTGAGATGACTATATTTGTTAGTGACCTAGTGATAGCCAAAATTGAGATTTACGAGTAAGTTGATCGACAATGTGAGAAAAAAAATATGTGTATGTGTATATATTGGAATTCTAGACCGAGTGTGCAGGCACAACTTATGAGAAAAGCTCTATTATTTATATCCTTTAATGGTAAGTGATCTTGTGTTGCTGAGTTGCATATTATGTGTGTCCCGATATATGTCCCATTAAGGCATGGGACGTGTTCTCTGAGCTATGTGCAGGTTTGGGATTGTTATGTTTACAAGAGAAACTCTGCCGAAATTCTCCGAAGAATCTAAAGGAAATTGTGGGAACTGTATACAGAATTGCCGTGAAAAGAAAAGAAGGCCAGCAACGAGTGATGAAGGACGGAGCTAGTGACCAAAATGTGGGATAGACATAGCAAGTATGTTTTATACTAAGGAAATGATGAATAGGTTAGGATGGAATAAAGAACATGGGAAGGGAGAATGGTGTGCTTGAGGCAGAAAGAATTTTTATATACTAAGGAGGATTAAAGGGATAAGCACTCCAGAAGAAGTTGTAAGTTAGAAAGTTTGGTTAGTTTCCTTCATTTTGGGAGATCTTAAGTTATGAGATAAACTTGATGTGTATGTGTAAGCCGATGCACGATGCGCCGACTAAGATTATTAAACTATGCTTCGCCTGAGGAATATCGTGGGAGAGACTTTCATGTCACTATAAGCTAACCTTAATGACCATGGCGATACTTTGAGAACAGAGACTAGAAGAGATGTGTTCACAAAAATGCTTTGCCTAGTAACTGGTTGACCTTGTGATCGCGGTTGTGTTCGGTGTTATAGTTTAAGTTATACCTCCAGGAATCTGTTCGGATGATATTACGGCAGGGATTGCTATTATAGATATGAGGAAAAGCGAAAATAAGATAAAAGTGATTGGCAAAACAAAAGGATGACAAGTGATGAATGCCTAGCATATGTGATGTATGTGGTAGAAGTGTTAGAAACAAGGAAGGAAGGGTAGGAGTGAGGCAATAGAAGGGAAGCCCACTAGAGCAGTAACTCGATAAGCGGAGGGTGGAAAAGAATAAAACCCTACGGATCCCCTAATACTACGAGGAAATGTTAGTAGGTGTCGTGAAACGATTGAAAATTTTAATCAAGCCGTGAGAGCGGTGTGGCTAATTAAATTATGACCCGAGGTATGGAACCAACTATCGAGTAAGATATCTTATATGTGGAGGGCGACTTTACACAACATATGTTCGGAGAATTCTAAAAGGACCATGTATTACGCTGCCATTAATATGTTGAGGTAGTGGAGGATAGTACTTCTATGGCAGTGTGAATTGATCAGAGGAGATTATGCAAAGAGCGACGTTGAATCTTAAGTTGCAGCTTTATCAAAGGGGAGTCAATGATACTCAATGTTTAGGAATATTGTCCTATGAATTAAATCATTTGAGAAAAAGGATGAGAATTAAGACAAAAAAAGAAACAAGGTTTGATTGTGAAGGATCAATGAACTGACTTTATATATATGTCAAGACAGCAACAAATGGAGTCGCGTCCTTGGTGAGTTATGCAGTGAAAGTCTTAAAGAAAGATTTTCGAGAAAAAAGGTGAGTTAAGAGAGGCTAAGTTGAGGACGATATGGTATAGAGAGTATAGAGTGAATATGAGTTATATTAGTGGAAATGGCGAGCATACAAAATGGTCTATGGGTGTTGATAGATGTAATGAAAGAAACATAGGGCTAAAGGAAATCCCCTTATAGTTGATAGTGGTGGCATAAGCGGGTAACCAACAGAGACCATCAAAGAAGTAGCCTCTGACTATCCGAGGCAATGTGACCGCCGAAGGCCTAAGAATGAGATGACACAGGATATGGGTCGTAGAACGTAAGACAGGCAGAGAATCCACATGGTAGTCGTACAATAGTAAATAAATTACGGGGTAGAGTTAACAAATGTGCATATGATGGAAGAGCAGCATTAATCCCAAGGAGATACATCGCGTGAGTATCGCGGCTTTAGCTCAAGCGTAAGGTAGACAGGAATAAACTAGTGTTTCCATATAATAAGGGCCCATACGAATTATTTTATAGCGAAGAGTTACAAGTGACGAGGGTAAGATTCGGACTAAAAGGGGGGAAGTGAATGATGGATTGAGATGGGAAGTCAAGTGCAATAGTCACCGCGAGCAAGTTACATGGATGCGAAGTTTCAATGTCGCATAACAATTTAGGAAGTATTGTATAGTGAAAGCCTTAAAGGCGGAGTGCTTGACTCAGAATTTAGTAATGCCTTTGCCAATGGAAAGGTGCGGCACTAGCAATAAGAGAGGGCCGAAATGGAAATGAATTATTTAAAAGCGTGTAAATACTAGAAGGTAGCAACCTACATTCAAAGGAAAAGATATGTATGGTCATTTAGAAGAAAAATTTGATGGATTATGCGAGAATTTCAAGCTTAAGGTACTCAAACGCAAGGAAAATTAAGACCGCATAGCGCAGTAAATGTAGTAAGATATATTTAGACGAGAAATTGGAAGCGAGCAGTGGGAATGAAGAAGGACATAAGGAGTAAACTTGTGTGAGGCAATTCCGCGGTACTGCTTAAGGATGAGGATGGATTTAGAGCTGAAATAAGTGTGGCAGTGTAAGGAATCATATAAGCTACCTATGAAAAATTTTCAAAATGCTTGGTTCTCTACCAGCACCTAATGGCCGATACATTCGAGGGAATTGGAGAGGATTCTTGAAAGATTTTATGAGAATTTTTGATTGTTTTTAAATGGGATAAAGTGGTAAGGGAAGAACTAATGTAAGCTTGATGAAGATATTAGAAAGAAATGTCGAAGTAGAAGAGCTGCACTGGGAAATGAAAGAGGGTACGAAGCCCAAGCAGACGCATCAATCCCCACCCCTGGAGGAGACTCAAGATGAGACGTCAACATATTGAGTTATCTATGCTTTTTCTTCTTGTTTTGGTCGTGTGTGGCCATAATATATTGCAATGATATTGTGGACCTGTGAGGCATTGTTATTATGGGCCTTTGTGACAGGGTGGTAGTGCCATATTACAGAGGAAACACTGGCAAAATTTTCATAGAATTCCCGAGCGCTTAACAATCGAGGATGAATTTTCTAAAAGGGGGGAAGAATGTTACACCTCAAAAAAATTTCCGTTGATGCACAGTGAATAGACTAACGAAGGGCACCAAGCATGCGATTTTTCAATAAGTAAGAAATAGCATTTGATGATCCTAATTGAGATTTCAAAGACATTCGAAGTAAGAGAAGAAAGTTATCCAAGAAAGGCAAGGTATACATTATGTATCGAGAAACATTTATGAGTAATAAGTTAATGATGAATTAATGATGTATTGGAGAAGAGTTATAATGTCCCTTAGATTGTTAATTAGGTGTTAAACAAGTGTTACCAAGGTTCCATAAGGATTGGAGATCAAACGAGTCGACGAGAATGAATTCCGGGATGTTGGGGCAACATACAGTCCAACATACTGACCGTATGTTCTGCCCAGAATGGGACCTTCACTGGACGAAACATACGGCCAGTATAAAAGATACGGACCGTATGTTGGTCCATATGTTCGTGTCAGGACAGATTTTAAGTTGATATAAGGAGGACCCAAGTTCATTATTTCATTTCATTTTCTCACTTCACACCTCAAGAACCCTCTAGAAAACTCTCCACACTTCTTCCACAAGAATTGAAGAAAGATTCATGATCAACCTCATCAAACCAAGGAAATCAAGTCTAAGAAACTCATTGGAGTTCATCCAAGGCAAGACATCCCATTGGAATTGAACTAGGGTTTTGCCTCAAGTGAAGTATTTTCACTCAAGGCTCATTCCCACACTATCTAAGGTATGTTTTATGATTATTCCATGTTGTTTAAGATATTGAGAGGTTGAAAGACTTAGATTGTGAAAGGAAATAGGAAATGGGTCACAAAGATGAAAATAATGAGACTTTTAGTAGTAGCTTGGGATGAGTCATGATTCTTGATAAGTTGTGATTATAACTATGCTTTAAATGATATTAAGGACATGGGATAAGCATTATATGTGAGTAAATATAATAGTGAACTATGACCATAACTATGGAGGGATTGAAGTGAAATTGTGAAATGTGGATAAGGTAGAGTGAATGAAGATTATTGGTTATAATATTGTGAATATCATTATAGATGTTTGGGAGTTGATATAAAATATGGGGAAAGTTGTATAAACAAAGGAAATGCTGCCCAATTTTCTCTAGCTTTAGTTGAGCATGTTCATGTGATCGATTAGCTAATGTTAATGCGAATTCTCTTGAAGGTAACGACATGATCTTTGAAGGAGAACAAGCAAGCGATAGAATAGATAAACGAAAAGGTATGTAAGGCTAGTCCTTACTTTCTAAGGCATGATTCCATGGCATAAATCCTCCTATATTTCCATGACTTTCCAACACATCGAAAATTATGAGTCTATGGTTATAAAGAGCTTTTCATAAGATAATGAAAAGAGATACGATATGAGTATGATGATGATGACTACGAGTTGAGGCTAAAAGTTCTAAAGTTCATGATATGCTAATTCCATAAAGTTCTTGCTATGAATACGATATGATGTTTGTACAATCTAATGACCCTCTTTATGATCCCCTGAGGTTGCTCATTGTGTTACACTCACCTTAAAATTTTAGTTCCTTCAAGGTGAGATATGATGAATATGATCACTCCATAATGTAATCGGGGGTTCTTGACCTTATGTCACCCCGATATTGTTATAGATTGTCTATAAGCTCTAATGCATGCCCTATGACAAATGTTCTGGAAGAATTACGAGTCTATGTTCATAGAGGATTTCATATGAGATAAAGGTAAGAGATATTCCATAAATACGATAATGGTAATGATGAGCCTAAGTTTAGAGATTATAAGGCTATCATACGATTTTTTTTATGAAGTTCATGCTACGAATATGATATGATTTTCTTAGATTGTCTTTAAATTCTAATGCTTGCTCTATGAAAAGTTCATGATAAGTTATGAGATATATGTGATGATATGATTCCACCGCGCCTAGATGGCCGGACATGTCACCACTAGGGCGGGCTGCTTATGGTTCCACCGTGCCTAAATGGCCGGACATGACCACCACTATTGGGCGGCGTATGATTACACCGTGCCTAGAGGGCCGGACATGACCGCCACTAGTGGGCGGCGTATGATAGTTACCCGGATGCAAGTTAACGATGAGGACATATGTGATATGATAAACGTGATATGATGATATATGTGATTTCATGTTATACGTGATATGATGAAAATGCACTTACTCTTAAAAGTTAAGCAGGTTATATCCTCATCTCATGTCTTATGATTTCTCTATTATGTTCATTTTATTCACGCCTTACATTCTCAGTACAATTCTCGTGCTGACTTCCTTTGCTTTGGACGCTGTGTTCATGCCCACAGGTAGACAGGGAGGCGACCCAGATTTATAGAAGCCGATAAGCAGACTTTTGAGTGCACTCCATTATTTCGGAGGTGCCATTGATTTACTATTTTGTGTACATATATGTTTTGGGCACGATGGGGTCCTGTCCCGTCCATATGTCTAGTACTCTTGTAGAGGCTCGTACATACATATGTGTGGGTAGTATGGTCTCACGATGTCCTTATTGTATGTACATTATTTTTATAGCCGAAGGGCTTATGTCTATAAAGGTAATTATGTTTCAAAGCGAAAAATGTTTTTTCCTATGACTTGTGTATAAGATTAATGATTGAACGCTCGATGAGTACGACGGGTAATGGTATGAGCGGTGCTCGATGGTTAGCCCCGGGTACCCGTCATGGCCCCTAGTCAGGTCGTGACAGTAATGTCTTGAGGAGGGGCTATAGGGCCTCTTATATTGTTAATAAAGTTTTTATAAGTGTCAATAAGTTTCCATAAGGATTCGAGGTTGATCGAATCGACGAAAGAAAGTTTCAGAAATGTTTGGGTTGTACGACCACTTATACGGACCGTATAAGTTATATGGCCGGTATAGATGGTCCGTATAACCATTAAAGAGATGGGTGAAACCATGGTGGGATTATACAGTCCATTTATACGGACCGCATGAATTATTCTAAATTGAACTTAAGAGTGTCTTTAACGATTAACCATTGTATGATTCCTTTTAAATGTAGATTTCTCAAGCGTTGGCTGTGAACGTTAAGTAGTTAAGAAGACGTAAAGGTATGTAAGGCTAACCCTTCTTCTTAAGGCATGTTCCCATTTGTCGTATACCTTCACGTGAATTCTATAATGTCTTCCATGATGACTTCATTCCTAGAATCACTAAAGCTCATAGATCTTGATATTCTCATGATATCATTGTTTCCATCCTATGATAGTTGATCCTCTAAGGAAAGATATAATGAAAGTGATGATGATGATGATGATGATGATGCTATTGATTATACTAATGTGCTCCTATATATATATGTGGCTATTAAGTAGCACCGAGCTTATATGGCCGGGTATGATATCTATTGCGCGCGTACCACTGCAGTTGGGTACGAATAACACTGAGCCTTGGTAGGGCCAGGTATGTATAACATCGAGCCTGGTCATGGTAAGGTATGTGAAACACCAAACCTGTATGGTCGTCTATGGCATTACTATATATGTAAGTGTATGTAATAGAAGGTTCCCATTAGAAAAAGGGTAAGTAAATATGATGAACGTCGCTAGAGGTATAAATGGCTCTACCATCTCATGAATCTGCTATCTTTCATGCTTCTATTATGATATTGATTATGCCTTACATACTAGGTACATTGTTCACTGACGTCATTTTATTTGTAGACACTGCGTCATGCCCGCTGGTGGACACGGAGATAGACTTGATCCTTAGGCCTATCCAGAGACTGATTAGAGGAGCTCCATTTGATTCAGAGCTGCAGCTATTGGTACTATTCTTTTGTGTGTATACATATATAGGCATAGCGAGGCCCTGTCCCATCTATATGATGCTACATGTTCTTCGTAGAGGCTCGTAGATAGTTGTGTATAGCTAGATGTCTCTTAGCCTTGTCGTCTCATACTTTTGTATATCATTTTGCTTGCCTTGTCGGCTTGTGTATATGTAAATGGTCATAGTTGATGATGTTGATATAAAAGTGTTTTAGCCCGATAGAAACTGTATTAATGATTCATTAGATCGCGAGTTAGTCAAGTGGCTCACCTAGTTATGCTTGTGAAAGTATGATGGGAGGTGCCCGGGTGGGTTAGCTCCGGGTGCCCAGCACGGCCCTCCGATTGGGTCGTGAAAATATCAGAGCAGTTCCGTCCTAGGGTGTGTCTACCAGCTGTGTCCAGTAGAGTCTTTTTTATGGGTGTGTTGCGCGCCAGACTTATAAACAGGAAGCTGCGGGCATTTTAGGAATGAATGACCTTCTTTCTTCATAGATTGTGCGATAGAGCTATGGTATAAGGATTTCTCTTTTCTTAATCGTGTGTTATGTATTTCAGAAATGCCTATAAAAAGAAAAGTTATAGCAGCCCAAAAGGGCAAGACAGTGACAAAAAGACAGGCTGAAAGAGTACGACCAATGAATATAGAGAAGGGTGTGTCCCAGAATGAGGTTCCACCTCGGTCCTCCCACTCATTACCTGCTTCAGAGGAGCCTCAGCCCCAGCTTCAGAACCCCAAGCTCCTCCACCAGAGGTTTCGGGCCAAGAGATGGAAGAGGCCATTCATTTGTTGACTCAATTGGTTGCTGCTCAGGCCTAGCCGCAGGGTATGGGTTATGGCGATAAGGCTGTGAGTGATAGAGCCCGTGACTTTATTAGCTTAAACCCTCCAAAATTCTTCGAGTAAAAAAAAATGAGGACCCTCAAAACTTTATTGATGGAACGTTGAGGATTCTTCGGTTAATGCATGCTTATGACGATGAATCAGTAGATCTACCTTCCAACAGACTGCGGGACGTAGCGGTTCATTGGTATACGGTTTGGTTGTCTTCTAGGGGAGTCAATCCACTTCCCTCGGTATGTCAACAATTTGTTGATGCTTTCCTTCGTCATTACTTGCCCACAGAGGCTCGGCGGGCTAGAGCCGCTAAGTTCTTGAATCTTAGGCAAGGAAGTATGAGTGCCTTAGAGTATAGTCTCCACTTCAATTCTTTGGCTAGGTATGCTCCGGCCATGGTAACGGATATGGGTGATCGAGTGCACTGCTTTTTGAGTGGCTTAGGGCTGCACTTGATGGATAAATGCTTGACTGTGTCACTTTAAGATGGTATGGACATTTCTCGCATTCAAGCCCATGCCTAGAATTCGGAAGAAAGCCAACAACAACAAAAAAAGAGCGTGAGCAAGACAGGGGTTATAGCAAGAGGGCTAGATCTTCGGGTCCGACTAGTGAGTTTAGAGGAGGACAAAGACAGCAGTTTTCTAGGCATTCAGGCCATTCTATGCTGGCAAAAAGCCCCGTTGATGATGAATTGGAACCATTACGGACTTTCTTCCCGGACGAGGAAGTGATGGCTATGGAAGAAGAGGTGGCAGAACCATTCTCGTGCTGGAGACTATTCTTCGATGGAGCAATCGTTACAAAAGATCAGGCATTGAGGTGGTGTTCATATCAGAGACAGGGCAACATTATCCAATGGCAGAAAAACTCAACTTCAGATGTACCAACAACATGGCGGAATACGAAGCACGTATCCTCGTCCTCAGGATGGCATTAGAAATGAACGTACATGAGTTGTTAGTGATCGGGGATTCTGATTTTCTCATAAATCAAGTAAAAGGAAATTGGGCAACCAAAAATGATAAGATACTCCCATATGTGAGTCTAGAACAAAGATTGTGCAGATGATTTGAGAGTATTGACTTCAGGCATACCCCAAAGGCTCAGAATGAGTTCACAGACGCATTGGCTACAATAGAGTCTATGATCCAGCACCCTGAGAGTACCCACATTGATCCACTAGAGATCACACTGAGAGAAGAACAGACTCACCGCGCCCATGTCGAGGCCGAGCCAGATGGCTAACCATGGTATGCCGACATTAAGGCCTGCTTAGAAAAAAGAGAGTATCCCAGAGAGTTCAGCAAATCAAAAGAAGACAATCAGGAGATTGGCTAATAGTTTCTTCTTGAACAAGGAAGTGTTATACAAAATGACCCCTAACCTTGGGTTGCTCATGTCACGACCCGACTAGGGGCCGTGACGAGTACCCGATACTTGTACCGAGCACCCCTTATTTATCTTGTTACCTTTACCTCTTAGCAAGCCGTATAAACAGTGCCATGTTTTTTTTTTTTTTTGAACATTAACATTAGCAGCGTCATTATGAACATAGACTAGTAAAATTCGTTATCACTTTATACAACAACCATGCCAAAACACCATATATCTAACCGTACCTGACTGACTGTACATATCTGTTTACGAGCCTCTAGACATAGTACACTTATACATAGAAAGGGCCGAGTACTGTCGTGCCCGAAAATACATACACAAAATAGTACCACGAAAGTGGGGCTCCGGAACAACTGGAGCGCTGTCAACACTGCTGGTAAGGCTTCTAAGGATCAAGTCCACCTGTCTACTGACCTGCGCGGCATGAAACGCAGCGTCCACATGAAGGGACGTCAGTACGAATAGTGTACCGAGTATGTAAGGCATGAAAGATAACACTAGCAGTAACATAATGTATAATTAATAATGTCATGGAGTCATAGAATATAGAAGATAGAACATATCTCATGTCATATATTATCATCTCGTATCATATCGTATTATATCTTATCTTGTCTTGTCGTAGTATATCACATCATAGTATATCGTGTCATAGAGTGTTAGGCTATAGTATATCATAACATAGTACCTTATATCGTAGCATGGCATGTTATAGCATGTCGTGTCATAGCATAGCGTGTCATAGCATGTCTTACCATAGCATAGCATATCATAGTGTATCATAGCATAGCATAGCTTGTCATATCATGTCCTGTCGTAGCAGATCATAGCATATCATGTCATAGTATAGCTTACCATAGCATATCTTATCATAGCATGTCTGGTCATGACATGGTAGGTCATATCATAGCGCCGAACAATGCCGGCTCACCCACATAGCGCCTATATACACCGGCTCACCCATATATCCCGCGTCCGGGCACCCCGCGTCCGGGATGATAAGCCAGTTGATCAGGTAGCAATGAAACATGTTTCCCTTCCCATTCCCCCATGTATCCCTTCCCCCCAACCCAGGTTCATATACATAGCTTGCTTACATATACATGTCTTATATACATTTACTTATCTTATATACATATATATCTTTTATATACTTATACATATCTTATATACATATACATGTTTTATATATATATACATGTCTTATATACATAGACATGTTTTCTATATGTATATATCCTATAAGCACACAAGGGAGCCCAAGGAAAAATCATATAGCCATCGGAGCGGCGTAAAGCCGGTGACCTCCGATTACATTATAGAATACTCGTGATCGCTCTTGTCTCACCTCGAAGGGACGAATATTTTGAGGTGAGATGGTCAATGGAGAATAGTATTAAAGTAAACGTAGAATGAAATTGTGGGCATCATAGATGACAGTTCATAGACTTTGAAATCTTTAGAAAATAAAGTCATAGCTAGGGAATATAAATAAGATTCAAAAATTAATTTATCATTTTCATATTTACATAAGATACTTAGCTTAGTTATCTTGGTCATAGAGTCGTTCCGGTAGTGCGTATCATACGCATATCCTCTTATGTAATGTCATTGTTATCATTCTCGTCATGGAAGGGTACTCGTTGGAGGAGTCATAGTACTTATCATTTGGTAACGAACTCGGGATCAAAAGTTCCCTTTGGATTCACTTCTAATAAGTCAAGCAACACTGTAAGGAAAAATCCGAGAGTAGCGGGCCCACCTCAGGCCGGATGGGGTGGAGTATGTTATTTACATATATTACGTGTCATGTCATTACTTGTGAGGGTCCTAGGGTAATCGGGTCCCACTTATGCAGGTTCTAGGGGCTTAAGAGGTCTTTCCATCATTTGCACACTTTCTAGTTCAATTCTATTGAACAAAAAGTGGAAAACTTTGGATGCGGATTTCGGGGAAGAGAGTTGTCCCCGAGGCGCATACCCAACTTATTCTGTCTAAGACATGCCATAGAAAGAAGGGTGAAACCTTACATACCTCTTTCCGCTCCTTTTGCTATTCCAAATTCACGTCGCAATCTCATCAAAATCTGCAAATTGGTCATGTTTACCAAAACTCTTATTAGGGTACTTAGAGTTAGAATCTTAAGGAAACATTTGGCTACCGAAATTTCGGCAGCACTTCCTCTATAAATACTCCATCCCACCAGGTTCAACTTGGCTAATTTCAATCAACAACAATCCCGGGAATTCAAACCCGGCCAAAATATCAACCACAATTCCAACAACAACAATACTAACAACTTCCATATTCAATCAACTTACTACTTCTTCCAAAAACTTTCTAACTTTAATGAAAACAATAACAACCTCATAATCTATATTCCAACAACATCATACTAACCACATTACCTTCCATGCATGCAAGAACATTACATTCAATTTACACAACTTCTAAAACAAACCTCCACCTACTTCAACTTCACTAAGGTTCCTAGACATTCATTAGCAACATAGAGTCCACAACATAACAACAAACAAAATACTAAATAAAATGGACTCATTCTCTTCCATTTTTTCACCATAACCACACGGCCAACACCAACATACACACTACAACTTCTCAAAATTCATTCAACTTCCATCTTCCACATATCATTCACAACAATAACAACCAAACACTAATTAAAATAATTGAAGCATGACTCCTACACATATATACATACACACGGCCATGTACTATATTTCTCTCCTTCATGAATTTCATCCATTTTAGCATACTACAACACATATAAACCATATATAACACATAAAACAAGATCAAAACTCACCTTTCTTCTTCAACTTCTCACTTGACTACAACTTGACAACTTGTATGATTTTGAATTTTTCTTGCTCCAACAACAACTCCACCTTGTTAATCACCCTTTACTTGGTAGAAAATGATTTTTTAAGAATTGTTATCAATTTTCTTGTTGGTTTTTGATCTTGGCCGAAATGGCCTTCAAGTTTTTCTCCTTCTTTTCTTGTTCTCACTTTCTTGAAAATTCTAGAGAGTTTGATGAAAAAGATGACTTGGTCATCTCTTTATTTACTCATTAACCTTGATGTGGGCTTAAGCCCACACCAAATGGACGGCCAAACAAGGCCCAAACCTTAGCCCACTTATTTTTTTTTTTTGATTTTTTTGGGCCAACTCGGTTTGGTCCCTAGTTGGGCCTAGCCCACTGACCTTTCAACCTTAAAACGTCCATATCTTTTTGTACCAACGTCACCTGGGAGCCACGAGCTATGGTTGGAAAGCTAATTCAATTATCTACAACTTCTATTTCTTGGTACTTTTCCAAATTCCAAACTTATCATACCGTTTTTGCCCCTTGAAGTCAGATCACCCGAAAACGTTTTCTTAAAATATTCGTTTGGAGGACTTCCACTTTGATTTGGCCCAAGGGTCCTTCTTGAGTTGTGTTTAACTTCTCATATGTGATTCATATGAATTTTCAGATGTCCCAAAAAAATCTCGATGTGTGGGTCCCACCTCAGCAATTAATCTGACGTTCAAAAATACGGGATATAACATTCTCCCCCCCTTTAGAACATTCGTCCTCGAATGTTAAACTGGCCTCATGGTGTATCATAATACTTCGGGGAGGTCTCCTTCGTAGACATCTCACATGTCGCTTAGGTCGCTTTTATGTCGTAAGTCCATTGAGTAAGCTCTGAACGTTGGCCCCACGTTAATAAGTCCCCTTTCTGTCACACTTTCTCCTCTTCTGTTAGTCTTGTCCGTCTCAGCCTACATGACTCTTATAGGGTTTGTAACCACTCCACGCACTCTAATTTACATTGGGCTACCTAGCTTTACATTCGTCTCTTGTTCCCACATTTGTGAAAATTTCAGCATATTTCCCAGGGGGTCACCCATCATAAAATTGCTCCCACCTGAGCACGCTTAACCTTGAAACTCTGGTGCTTTTTAATACGCGAACGCTGGTGTAATTTTTCCGACTGTCCCGTACGGCCTTTGTCACATTATTTAAAGTAAGTCGGGGTTCTAACAACTCCCAAAACGTCCTCACGGCGTGTCCCGCTCCTATCTTCACTTTCCTAACCATACAACTACCGTATTGCCTCTGCTTAAACTTCGCTATTTACTCCTATCCATACATATAACTATCTTTTACCGGGGTTTCTAAACACACACTGGTGACGGGGACATCTCAGTCGCCATTACTTATAGCCGCTAAACCTTTGACCCCTTTTTGAATTTCTACCTGCCGTTATTAATCAGTATTCCTGCAGAGATTACGTATACATAGAAAGTTTCAAAGAAAATCTCATATACCTGTAGCCGATCAATCTCGAGCCTAGCCCGGGGAGCTACCATGCGAAGTATATTCTTCATTCTCGTCTGTCTGCTCATCGCTCGCCCGACCCTCGTCATTTCTCACGTCCAAGTGCGAAGAGAATAGCGGTGATTCCTGGTTCTCTGATGGCCGGAACAAGGGACAGGAGAAATCCGTAGCACTCTCCGAGGTGGCCGGACTGACACGGTCCTCCATCACGGGGGTAACTGGCGTACCCCCGGAAGCCTCCTCGTCCGTCGTCCCAGAAGAGTGCTCTGACGGATCTGTGCCATGACTATCCTCCTCCCTGGAGGTAAGAAGCTCTGGGGGAGTCATCGTCGAATCCTCTGAGGGATCTGTATCATAGCCACTGTCTGTGGAGTCCCCTGCTCTAGGGGTCAGAATCTCTGGAGGAGTTGTGGCTGGGTCCTTTGACGGGTCTGACTCAATCGAATAGCCGAGGCTCCCCCTACTCGGCTCCGGAGATACTCTAGGGGCCTTACTGGTGCCCCCATCATCTGAAGCTGATCTCTTCATCGAAAGTACTGAAACCATAGCATAGGATTAGGAAGGGAATATAGGAACCTGATAGCATAGCTCTATCGCACGATCTTGAGTACAAAGAAGGTCATATTTCCTAAATGCGCTGTAGCCTCCTGTTTATAAGTGTGGCGCGCTACACATCCATAAACAAGACTCTACTGGACACGGCTCGTAGACAAACTCCTAGGACCGAACTGCTTTGATACCACTTCTGTCACGACCCGACTAGGGGCCGTGACGAGTACCCGATACTTGTACCGAGCACCCCTTATTTATCTTGTTACCTTTACCTCTTAGCAAGCCGTATAAACAGTGCCATGTTTTTTCTTTTTTGAACATTAACATTAGCAGCGTCATTATGAGCATAGACTAGTAAAATTCGTTATCACTTTATACAACAACCATGCCAAAACACCATATATCTAACCGTACCTGACTGACTGTACATATCTGTTTACGAGCCTCTAGACATAGTACACTTATACATAGAAAGGGCCGAGTACTGTCGTGCCCGAAAATACATACAAAAAATAGTACCACGAAAGTGGGGCTCCGGAACAAATGGAGCGCTGTCAACACTGCTGGTAAGGCTTCTAAGGATCAAGTCCACCTGTCTACTGACCTGCGCGGCATGAAACGCAGCGTCCACATGAAGGGACGTCAGTACGAATAGTGTACCGAGTATGTAAGGCATGAAAGATAACACTAGCAGTAACATAATGTATAATTAATAATGTCATGGAGTCATAGAATATAGAAGATAGAACATATCTCATGTCATATATTATCATCTCGTATCATATCGTATTATATCTTATCTTGTCTTGTCGTAGTATATCACGTCATAGTATATCGTGTCATAGAGTGTCAGGCTATAGTATATCATAACATAGTACCTCATATCGTAGCATGGCATGTTATAGCATGTCGTGTCATAGCATAGCGTGTCATAGCATGTCTTACCATAGCATAGCATATCATAGTGTATCATAGCATAGCATATCTTGTCATATCATGTCCTGTCGTAGCAGATCATAGCATATCATGTCATAGTATAGCTTACCATAGCATATCTTATCATAGCATGTCTGGTCATGACATGGTAGGTCATATCATAGCGCCGAACAATGCCGGCTCACCCACATAGCGCCGATAAACACCGGCTCACCCATATATCCCGCGTCCGGGCACCCCGCGTCCGGGATGATAAGCCAGCTGATCAGGTAGCAATGAAACATGTTTCCCTTCCCATTCCCCCATGTATCACTTCCCCCCAACCCAGGTTCATATACATAGCTTGCTTACATATACATGTCTTATATACATTTACTTATCTTATATACATATATATCTTTTATATACTTATACATATCTTATATACATATACATGTTTTATATATATATATATACATGTCTTATATACATAGACATGTTTTCTATATGTATATATCCTATAAGCACACAAGGGAGCCCAAGGAAAAATCATATAGCCATCGGAGCGACGTAAGGCCGGTGACCTCCGATTACATTATGGAATACTCGTGATCGCTCTTGTCTCACCTCGAAGGGACGAATATTTTGACGTGAGATGGTCAATGGAGAATAGTATTAAAGTAAACGTAGAATGAAATTGTGGGCATCATAGATGATAGTTCATAGACTTTGAAATCTTTAGAAAATAAAGGCATAGCTAGGGAATATAAATAAGATTCAAAAATTAATTTATCATTTTCATATTTACATAAGATACTTAGCTTAGTTATCTTGGTCATAGAGTCGTTCCGGTAGTGCGTATCATAGGCATATCCTCTTATGTAACGTCATTGTTATCATTCTCGTCATGGAAGGGTACTCGTTAGAGGAGTCATAGTACTTATCATTTGGTAACGAACTCGGGATCAAAAGTTCCCTTTGGATTCACTTCTAATAAGTCAAGCAACACTGTAAGGAAAAATCCGAGAGTAGCGGGCCCACCTCAGGCCGGATGGGGTGGCGTATATTATTTACATATATTACGTGTCATGTCATTACTTGTGAGGGTCCTAGGGTAATCGGGTCCCACTTATGCAAGTTCTAGGGGTTTAAGAGGTCTTTCCATCATTTCACACTTTCTAGTTCAATTCTGTTGAACAAAAAGTGGAAAACTTTGGATGCGGATTCCGGGGAAGAGAGTTGTCCCCGAGGCGCGTACCCAACTTATTCCGTCTAAGACATGCCATAGAAAGAAGGGTGAAACCTTACATACCTCTTTCCGCTCCTTTTGCTATTCCAAATTCACGTCGCAATCTCGTCAAAATCTGCAAATTGGTCATGTTTACCAAAACTCTTATTAGGGTACTTAGAGTTAGAATCTTAAGGAAACATTTGGCTACCGAAATTTCGGCAGCACTTCCCCTATAAATACTCCATCCCACCAAGTTCAACTTGGCTAATTTCAATCAACAATAATCCCGGGAATTCAAACCCGGCCAAAATATCAACCACAATTCCAACAACAACAATACTAACAACTTCCATATTCAATCAACTTACTACTTCTTCCAAAAACTTTCTAACTTTAATGAAAACAATAACAACCTCATAATCTATATTCCAACAACATCATACTAACCACATTACCTTCCATGCATGCAAGAACATTACATTCAATTTACACAACTTCTAAAACAAACCTCCACCTACTTCAACTTCACTAAGGTTCCTAGACATTCATTAGCAACATAGAGTCCACAATATAACAACAAACAAAATACTAAATAAAATGGACTCATTCTCTTCCATGTTTTCACCATAACCACACGGCCAACACCAACATACACACTACAACTTCTCAAAATTCATTCAACTTCCATCTTCCACATATCATTCACAACAATAACAACCAAACACTAATTTAAATAATTGAAGCATGACTCCTACACATATATACATACACACGGCCATGTACTATATTTCTCTCCTTCATGAATTTCATCCATTTTAGCATACTACAACACATATAAACCATATATAACACATAAAACAAGATCAAAACTCACCTTTCTTCTTCAACTTCTCACTTGACTACAACTTGACAACTTGTATGATTTTGAATTTTTCTTGCTCCAACAACAACTCCACCTTGTTAATCACCCTTTACTTGGTAGAAAATGATTTTTGAAGAATTTTTATCAATTTTCTTGTTGGTTTTTGATCTTGGCCGAAATGGCCTTCAAGTTTTTCTCCTTCTTTTCTTGTTCTTACTTTCTTGAAAATTCTAGAGAGTTTGATGAAAAAGATGACTTGGTCATCTCTTTATTTACTCATTAACCTTGATGTGGGCTTAAGCCCACACCAAATGGACGGCCAAACAAGGCCCAAACCTTAGCCCACTTATTCTTTTTGATTTTTTTGGGCCAACTCGGTTTGGTCCCGAGTTGGGCCTAGCCCACTGACCTTTCGACCTTAAAACGTCCATATCTCCTTGTACCGACGTCACCTGGGGACCCACGACCTATGGTTGGAAAGCTAATTCAATTATCTACAACTTCTATTTCTTGGTACTTTTCCATATTCCAAACCTCTAATACCGTTTTTGCCCCTTGAAGTCAGATCACCCGAAAACGTTTTCTTAAAATATTCGTTTGGAGGACTTCCACTTTGATTTGGCCCAAGGGTCCTTCTTGAGTTGTGTTTAACTTCTCATATGTGATTCATATGAATTTTCAGATGTCCCAAAAAAATCTCGATGTGTGGGTCGCACCTCAGCAATTAATCTGACGTTCAAAAATACGGGATATAACAGCTCAGGTGTGTGGACGCCGAAGAGGCTACAAAATTGCTAAAAGTGTTGTACACAGGAGCATGCGGACCCTACATGAATGGATTCATCCTTGCTAAGCCCTACATGAATGGATTCATCCTTGCTAAGAAAATCTTAAAGACAGGATATTATTGGATGACCATGGAGCATGACTCCTGCAAATTCGTGCAAAAATGCCATCAGTGTCAGATACACGGGGATCTAATCAAGGTTCCCCCTATGGAATTACATGCAATGAGCTCGCCCTGGCCTTTCATGGCATGGGGAATGGACGTCATAGGAACCATCGAGCCTCCGGCCTCCAACAGACATCGTTTCATCTTAGTCGCCATAGATTACTTCACTAAATGGGTGGCGGTGACTTCCCACAAATCAGTTACCAAGAGAGTCGTGGCTGACTTCGTAAAAAATATACTAATATGTCAATTCGGTGTGCCGGAATCCATCATCACTGACAATGGTGCCAATCTGAATAGCCATTTGATTAAAGATATCTGTGAGCAATTCAAAATCACCCACAGAAACTCTACCGCTTACCGGCCACAAATGAATGGAGCCGTAGAGACTGCCAACAAGAATATCAAAAGAATCATGAGAAAAATGGTTGACAGCTACAGAAATTTGCATAAGCAGTTTCCTTATGCTCTGTTGGGATATAGAACGACGACCCGAACCTCCACTACAGCTGCCCCATACCTCCTTGTCTATGGTACTAAAGAGGTCATACCCGCAGAAGTGGAAACCTTTTCACTCAGGATCATCCAAGAGGCAGAGGTAAAAGATGCAGAATGGGTTAAAAATCATTATGACTAATTGGCCATGATAGAGGAAAAGAGAATGGTCGCAGTCTGCCACAGACAACTGTACAGACAGAGTATGTCCTGAGCCTTAAACAAGCAGGTCAGAACTCGACTCATCCAGATCAGACAACTCGCACTCAAGCGAGTCTTCCCTCACCAAGAGGAATATAAAGGGAAATCCGCGCCGAACTGGCAAGGAACATATATGGTCAAGAAAGTACTTTCAAGAGGAGCCGTAGTCCTAGCTGAGATGGAGGGACAAGAGTGGCCAAAGCCATCAGTATAGACGCGCTCAAGAGATACTACGTTTGGGATCCCATTTGCTTGTAATATTATTATTATTTCCTTGTAATCGTACCTTTTGCTTGTAATCGTACTCTATAATGGAATAGGAGAAAATGAATCATCTATGTAATGAACCACGCAATGACCTGAATTCCCCACAATGGGATACGTAGGCAGTCCATACCGAACCCGATCGCTTTATTAGTGAAACCAAAACTCAATTACTTTATTCCGAACTACGTTTGACCTAAATTCATGATGCGACAGGATATGTAGGCGTTCTAGAGCTCGATCGTCACGATAGAAAAACGAAGAAACCCCTAGGAACAAAAGAAATGATAAGGCAGGAAAAGTCAACAAGATCACTGTTGTAAGGGTCGGCATAAGAATTAGAAACAGTCAGCAAAGAAAGAGACAGAGTAAAGCAATACACTGGGGCAGAATTTTTAAGGTGACCTAAAATATTCCTGCATAACAAGGCAAGACAAAAGTCACTTAGAGCAAGTCCTGAAATCGGGGAAGAATTTTTTAGAAAGATCTCAAAAATTCTACCAGTAAGAAAGTCAGCAATCATACCTCCGGGAAGAACCAAAAAACCTCGTTCGAAGAAAACACACGTCATGACACGTAAAAATGATACAAACATTTACTTTAAGAAAAAAAATAACATGCATCTTATAAATTTTTACTCTGAATTTTCCAAAAATGTAGCATAATTACATCCCAGCAACATCTCTCGAAATATCGAGCCCAAGAGGGTTCAAAAGAGCATCAAGAGGAGACACCAGCTAGGAAGATAACCACGCTAATTGGCTTCTTAGGAAACTTAAAATTTTTCTGTGGATGCAGGTTTTTCTTTTACAGGGCAGCAGGCACGCCGCCACTCAGTCTACTCATAGTAAAAACTGGCGGGAAAACCTAACCCAATGGATAGAGACCAAAAGGGTCATGACAAAAAATGGGTAATAAAGACACATCTGGCCGCAAGGGTCATAAAGCAAATGAGCGTAAAAATGAATCTGACCAAAGGGTCACACAAAGAGTGAACAACGAAGATATACCAGACCAAGAGGGTCACGACTGATGAGCATAAAGATATATACAACCAAAAGGGTCATAACAAGCACAAAAAGGGCACATCCGACCACAAGGGTCAACAACCAATACAATGGACGAAAGAAAGATTATCCAGCCAAGGGCCATAATTGTCATATGCATGCCAAAAGGACCATTCATTTACTTTGCCGAGAGGGCCATTCATTTATTTAAATTGCCAAGAGGGCCATCCATTCATATCAAATTTCCAAGAGGGCCATTCATTCAAACAAGTCAAAAGGGACATTCATATCAAATTGCAAAGAGGGCCATTCATTGAAACAAGCCAAAAGGGATATTCATTCATACAAACAATCCAAGAGGACCATTTATACAAACTGTCGAGAGGGCTATTTATTCAAACAAGCTAAGATGGACATTCATACAAACAGCCACGAGGGCTATTCATACAAATTGCCAAGAGGGCCATTCATTCAAACAAGCCGAGAGGGTCATTCATACAAATACCTAAGAGGGACATTCATCTAAAATTCTGTGAAAAACATCTGCATATTGTCAAATCCAAGGAAAGGCACACAACCTCCAAAAAGAATCCGGCTTGCTGAACAAGATCCAGACAAATTGCGGAGCAAACGTGGAACTTTTTCTTACGCAGCCGGTCAAAATAGGGTGCCCATCAGAGTCAAGCTCTCCGTCCAGGATTTGGAAGCCATCCGAACTCAGACTCAGCCAGAATTTGTCTTGTTTTTATTTTCTTTTCTGAAAAAACCGCGACGGGTCGGACACACATCGGGAAATCTGAAAGTATTCCTGCATAAGGTACATATTCTTCTCCAGCGAGTCAAACTAGATATGACCTGATTCCCCGAGACCAGGAATATATAGGCGAACTCAAGACCATAGGATCGGTCACATTCTAACAGTCGCCCGAAAAAATCCTAGTCACAACACGGAAGGTATCAGGACTTTCTTTCTGAATCACTTAAAAGTCTTTAGTTGAGTCGAACTACAAGTGGCCTGAATTCTTATATAACCTGAGATATGTAGGAAACCCAAAGACCAGGGTCCGACCACGTATGTGAAAATTGCATGAAAAGATAAAGGGTGAAATGAGCCGAGTCAGTCAAAAATTAGGGTTAGTCAAATTTCCTCGCTCAGGGATGGTCCTGCCATCCCTGAACACTGAAGGGGCAGTTGTTGACACCTAATTTTTTACCTCCCATAATTTATTTTAATTACTCAGAGTCCTTAGAAAATAAATAAAATAAGCTATGTATCTTAAAGGGTTTAAATAATTTTTATAAAATTTCTTAGAGCAATATTTTGCCCCTTTAAATTGGTGAAAGGTCTTTCATGACATCACAAAGTTGTTTAGAAAATTAATTGGCATTTTTATGACATTTATAAGATACTTATTTGATTCAATCAAAGAGAAAGGGCATTTTTTAAAGATAATAATCATTATTTAATTGTTAAATTGTCAAAAAATCAAAATAGCAAATAATTTATTCCCTTTAATCCATGGAGTTTAAGTAATTTAAATAATTGACCATTTCACCCTTTAATCTTTAATTTTTGCATAATTGTGTGATTTATCGAAATGTATTTACAATTATCTATAAATGTTTTAATTAGTTAATTAAGTGGTCTTTCTTACAAATTGATATTTAACTTATTTAATTATTTTGTTACGGCCACAATTAATTTGACCAATTCATGGTTCAGGAAATTGGGGTCAATTTTTGTAAAATTAGCCTCTTAATAGCTTTGATTGAAATAACCAATTTCATTGGCTTAAATTAATCAAGGTCATTAATGAAATTTAATTTTTAAGACATGCTAATTAGGCCAAATATGGCCATAATTGAAATGACCAGCTAAATTAAAATCAATTAAGGCCAAATTTGGCCATAATTGAAGTAATTAGTTGGATCAGAATCCATTAGGGCCATGTTCGCAATTTTAGGCCCATTAAAACAATTTGGCCAATTTTAAAACTATTTTAATAAAATAATTATGTCCTAATTTTATCTATAATTAAAATATTATCAATTTTAATCTTTAATTATCTTTATAAATATACTAGGTATACATATACATGTATACACTTAGTATACATATATGTATACAAAAGAAAATAGTCCCTTTTAATTTCTTAAGGTCTGGATCGAGTCCAGCCCAAACCAGGCTGGGACACGGCCCAAACCACTTAATAACGATAAAGGGTTATACCCCCCCCCCCCCCCCCCCCCCCATCCGCAAACCCCGTTTCTATCTCTCTATCTTTTTCTAACCCTAATCGCCGCTTCATATTTTCCTTCCCCTTTCTCCACCAAAAATGGCAAATTTATAAAGCATAGCAGATGTACATAGCTTTTACATGTCTATAGTAGTTAAACATTTAATGTTTCACTTGGTTTCGCGAAGATATGATCCAAACATGGTAGTGAATCTTCATTTCTGCTTTATTTTACTTTATTATTCTGTGATTTACACGTTTTGTTATTATACCTTGCTTGATTTCCATTGGTTGGGTTTGAAAAGGCTGGATCGAACCAAGCGAAGTTCAAATATGGCCGTTCATATGTTTGAGGAGTCATTTGAGACGTAGATCTGATTTTAAAGTTCATTTTAGAGGAATATGTTTGTCCCACATCGATGGTTTTGAGGGTTCAACAATTTTTGGTGTTCTATTCACATAGAGGAAGGTCCTTTTGGAGAGAAAAAGTCTGAGATTTTGAAAGTTTAAAGTTTTAAAAGAGTTTCAGAGGTCAAAAATTGGAGAAAATTAAAAGGAAGGCTGAAAACTTCAAATTTCAAGCCTCTTTAGTAAAATTTATTAAAGACTTCACTAGTTTGAGGTTTTTGCTAATATTAAAAAATTTATCCTTTCTTTTATTTTGAGTTTTTGTGGCTGAGTGTGGTCTTGGAAGCACAAAAGGTCTTTCAAATTCATTTTTGACCAAGGCTGCACCATTAAAAGGTAACATTCTATCATTTATTTATTTATTTATTTATTTTAGTACTGCTTAGTTGTTAGTTTTCTATGATAGTGATTTGTTGATCTTAGTTGATTGCTGTGTTGTCTTTTGGTTCAATTAAATGAATGAACTGCTTGGATGCTGTTAAGATTCATTAGCTTGTTTAGATTTGGGGATTACTTCCTTTATTTTCAAAGCATATGTTTGACACTAATAAGCAGTTGTTAATGTGACTGAGTATATGAGTTTCAAATACTGTATTGGTGTTTCTATAAATATGGTTGAAACAGACTTCATGTACTCTTGGATGTTGAGGTTTTGTATTTTGGCTGTTCAATACTTAAATATGATAAGAATGTGATCATATGTGTCATGATAGTAATTTGATGAACTTTTAAATCAACAATGATCCTATTTGAATGCATTAGAACATTGAAGTACTGTGATGGTCTATTTGAAGCATTTGAGGTAGTTGCTTTTGCTTGAACAAGAAAATGACATTTTGATTTCCTAAATTTGTTCTTTCATAGGTCAGTATACTTGTCTAATTTCAACTAGATAACATGAAGTTATGATTGGGATAAAAATAGAAAAGATCATGATAAGGTTGTACAAAGCTTGAGGAACCTAGGCATGTCAACAAGAGTCTTTGGTGAGTGTTTAAGGCATTTAGAGTTAGGGGTCTGCTTGCATTTGTGTGGGTTTGAAACTTCCTAAGTCTATTTAAGTGTGCTTGAATTAGTCAAATAATTCTGAATAACTGTATGTTATGCATTAAAGATAATTTTAAATCAGCAATATCCTAGAATATGATAGAGAAGTCTAAAAAATGAAGTTTTGGGATTCAAGTTTATTCATGAGATAACAGGTTAATAAACGGTCCATTAGGAGCTAATAAAGAGAAGTCTAAAAAATGAAGTTTTGGGATTCAAGATCATTCACGAGATAACAGGTTATTAAAGGGTCTATTAGGAGCTAATAAAGGTCCTTAAAGTGGTAGATATCATTTTAAAACAAAGTACAATACCTATATGCCATTAGCAGGATTATGTGCCATCTTTGTTTCATTTGAATATAGTTCAGTCTTTACATTCATATTATCAGCCATTCTCTTTTCTATATCTAGTTCATGCTTGAATTTTCAAAAGGAGTATAAGAGGATAAAAAGATGGTTTGAGTCCTAATGAGCCCTTAACCACTTGAAAATGATTAATCAGTTGGAAAAGGAGTTGTTTTGAACCTGGAGGTAGATGTTCAGTCTGAACTTAAGATTTTAAGTGATTTAAATGTTCAACTTTCTCAAATGTTAATGTTTAAAGGAATTCAAGTTGGCTTTGCATAATTAGGACCCTAAACTGAATTGTAGAAGCTGTTAACTTATGTGATCCCTTAGAGGTCTAGATGAAGTTTTAGTTTAAAGGGGCAGTGTCAAACTATTCTTATCCATAAGTTCTTGGTGATTGACATTAGGAGTGAGAACAAGGTAAAGGGGGCTGGGGTTGTCTTAGGAGAGTAAAATGTGAGCTTAGGCATGAACTGGAGGTAGTAACCAGTGGGGCCTTTGATTCCTTTTTACTGAAAATAAGGTTTAGGAAAGGGATGGGGAGGTGATGACCTCACCCTATCCTGTTCCTCTTGAAGCACCCTAAGGCTTCCTTGTTTTCCTAGACCTTGTTCTCATGACAGTGGGGTTCATTGAGACCTTGGGATTGGTCAAGGATTGTTTGTCATGCCGTGGATGAATTCCTGAGATTTCATGTTGTTTAAAACTAAGTCAAAATAAAGGGGTAAGTGTCTGTCGCATCTTTGTCATGATTAGAGGGGTCAAAACTGCCATTAACTAAGTCCTAAAGAGGTAAGTTACTTGGTGTTTGAATTCATGTTTCCTTTTTTTTTTTTTAGAAGTTTGAGTGGTCTGCTTTTCTGTTTGCTTCTTAAGGAATATATCTAAAGCTGGTGTGATGTATTTATGTGTGGACTTGGTCATGTGAATGAACTAATCTATGTCTGAACTTAAGGGAAAAGCATTTAGTTAATCCAAAATTAGTATGAGCCTTTACTTCTTGAACCTAAACTGTGGCACCTAGACTTCAGTGGGCATTATAGTATAACTTAGATTAAAAGGACACAATTTTGATCTGTCTAGTAAAGTTTGATTCTATACCATTATTGTGTTTTAAAATCTTGTCATATATAGAATCAGCGGGATGAAATAATTGAGTACTGTGTATGTGTTCTAAAAAATGAATAGTGTTAGACTGGAATTGGTTTGATGTTGATTATTGGGGATATGGTGAGTATTCTTAAAGGCAGTGTGGACCACTTGGCTTGGGATGGTATTTTCAAGACACCATAAAGAGGGGGTAGAGAAGAGTCAAGCCCAGCTTGACTCATAGTATCTACCCCCCAAATGAGGGGTTTCATGACCAACCTATAGACCATGGGGGACACTCTTGTCTTGAAGGTATATTGGCTTCCTTAAATCCCATCACTTTACCAAAGGGTTGCAGATAAAAAGGGTTACGAAAACTAGTTTGTTGAAAGGTCTAGAGGCATTTAGGAAGTCAAGAATAAGGAAACTGGTTGTTTCTACAGGGTCATCCTTGCATTTCTTTAAAGAGAAGTGAACTGGTTTAAGATTATAGATAATGTGTATCCTGTTAGAATTTAGAGAATCTGAATGTGTAATGATTTGTTTGAAATTCATGCCATTTCTTCTACGATTTGTTAACATACATAGCTGATCCCTTCTCCTGTGTACCTCAAGTGGTGACTTACATGAAGCCGTGTTGTAATGTGTTCTTACTACTGTTGTATTGAAACAAAGATTCTTTTCTATGGTCTTTCCTGAGAATATGAAACTGTACACTCCCAGTTCATGTGATGTCATTTGGTCCAGGCCTTTTGGTGCTCCAATCCTGTTTTGGATGATTACAAGTCATAAAATTTCCTCTTTGCCTACACTTTCCATTGTGCTTCTGTGGTCACATTAAGCAATTCCAGTTTCCTGCTATTAGGGATATTAACATATGAGGTTGATAAGTCAATTATTTGATGTGTACAAGAGTTAAAGTTAGATTTTAATTAGTTTTGGTTTTTTTCCCTTGAACACTGATTATAAGGGACAGGATTCAATTAAGTAAATAGAATGATCTTGAGGTCTAAAAGTTGAACACATAAGAGTGTGGATATACACCGAATATATATACTATTTATAATAAAAATGAAGGGAAATATATACATGGTATACACATACTATGCGTATATCTGGTATGTTTATACCATAGATATACTGTGTGTGTATATATACATATATATATATATATATATATATATATATATATATATATATATATATATATATATATATATATATATATATATATATATATGCAAATAAAAGAGTATGATTTGTCCATGCCACTTATTTGACTAAGTACCGTGAAATTGTTATACATATTCTATGTGCTTCATTGTATTACAATACTTGCCTCAGTCGTTGTCATGATTTTGAATTCATTTTAATGTTACTTGTATTTAAATTACATCTCATAAAATGATGCTTGTGCACAACTTTGCGACTCTAGTTGTATACTATGGCAACACTGGGTTTTTGAGAGTTTGAGCAGATTTTGGGGATAGGTCTAGGCACTCCCCAATATCCAGCCATGTCTGGGGTTCATGAAACCCCTTAGAACTTGTGCAGTGTCGGGAATAAGGGTGGTGACAACTTTTCCCATTGGTATGGTGTGATTTGGTGTTTCCAGTGAAGCAATAGTGTGTGATCAAGTCTTTAGTTGTGCACTTGCAATCAAATGGGGTGTATATGTATATGTATATATATGTATAGTTTTGATAGTACTAGGTCCATCAAACATAAACTAATTCGATTCCTTTTCCTTTTTCCCCTTCTCCTACTGCACGACTTTTTGGGCCAGAGTCCAACCAACCTGTTGGGCCAACGGCCCAATAGGAATATTCTTTCAAAACACTGTTAAGTCCAAGAACGGGAAAGGGAAGCTAATATTAGTGAAGGCCCAGGCATGGGTGAGAATGGCATGAAGGCCAAACCATGGGTAAAAATGGTCTTTTAAGGGGTTTGGTACACTTCTAACACATCTCTTTTTCATTCAATTTCACTATGCTAGTTTCCTTTTGGTTGAAATGTTGTATTTGTATGACTATAAAAAACTCACATTATTATCGGAATCCTTTATATTTGGACTAGGCATCCTAGGTGAACGGTGCATATGCCCTTTAGTTTGACCTTAGGCCCCAACACGATTTTCCAAAACTCGGATTAATATAAATATTTTCCAAAAGAGTAAAAGCGGCTAAAAACAGTAAGAGGAAATAGGGGATTAGTTTCGTCCCACTAATATATACACGTTGCTATCATTTTTCTAAAAACCAGGCTTAAGCACTTTGAACAAGAAAAAACATTTTTTTCTAGTTATAAGTTCGGTTTTTCAAAAGTCCTTTTTTCTGTCGGGCAAAAAAAAAAAGTGTAAATGATAGTCTTTCAAAAGTGAGTTCTTTCCTTTTAAACTGCATACCAAAGGCCAAATGATTTCTAAAACATATGCAATGTGTGGCATATTCGTATCAAAACATACACATTTTCTGGAAATAGTTCAGGAAAACAAAAGTAGCGTTTTTTTTAGGGTTAAGGCCCATCCCAAAGATTAGATTTTTAGGCCCTACTTAACCAAATTATGCAGAAAAAGATAAGTGCAAATATGTTTTGGGCTTAGCCCAGTAACCGAAGAAAAATAAGAGAATTTGGGCCAAAACCCAACAGACCTTAATCATTTTGTAGAAAAAAGAGCATAAACTTGGACCTATGCCCATGAAAAAAAATGTTATTCATATATCATAAACAAATTGCTTCTGAAGATAAGTTCCAGGATCAAAAGTTAATTTTGATTATATAAACAAACTCTTGTAAATTCAACCCGTGTAAACTGTTTATAAATAAGTAAAGTTTTGATAAGGACGTTCTAAAAAACATATTAAATGGATCAACCCGGACCAAGTGTGAGTCAAGCATGAACAAGTTTATTTATCCCAAACTTTTATAAGGCTTTTTACCTTTACAAAAATTAACATTATCCTTATGTATTAAAGGAACTAACTATCCGGATATTATAATTCTGAACCTAAATACCCTATATGTAAAGGGAATATATTCAATTCTTTTAAAAAAATTATATGCAAAATGACAAACTTTCTTTCGCGAAATAAACACCAAATAAACAGTTCGTGCAAATATTCACATATTGGAATTTGAAGGTCAATCGTATAGTACGGATCCTTAATACTATGGTGCCTAACACCTTCCCCAGGGGATCACCAGAATCCTTACCTAGAACATTGGATTAAGAAGGATTTTTCATGATGTATGAATAAACCTTTCAAAATTTGTTTTCCTAATTTCCTAAAAATTAGGTGGAGACTCTTTTAAAACAAAGTCCGAAAGGGCACCAATGATTTCGAAGTAGCTTTTCCGAGCGCTAACCCCGCACGCGAAAATGCAAACTGTTACATCATTTACAAACTCAAGATCACCATAGCCACTCACAGGCAACCAAAAGATCAACACATGACAATTCACAGGCAAACAACCATTCGATTCACCGAGGCTATTATTCCATAGAGGCTAATCGTCCTCTGGACTAGCACAACAGATGCACCGGGCTACATGCCACAGAGGTCATGTCCTCTAGAATGACACATCAATAGATTCACTAGGATACACGCCACGGAGGTTAATTATTCTCTGGACTGACACATCAATGCTCAAAAAGATACATTCTGATCCATAACAACTAATCGTCCACTGGACACAAGCCCAAACACAAACAAATACAAGTCATGGTATATCGGCCAAATCATCAATCATAGCTTATAGTCGAATTCACTTCTCAAGTCATCTTCTCACAATAGAGGTATTTCAAGTCTGTACTCATTTAGAAACCTTATTCAAATCACTTATTCACTTTCAAGTTCAAGAAAGCCCATTCAAAGGCAAAACACGTTTAAAGCTTTAATCTTTACAAAATAAGCTCAACCATCCCATAATGAGGCAAAACATATTCATCACAATATTATAATTTGTATTCGATGCGGGCTTTATCCTACACGCGCATGACCTTGTTCAAATATCACCTTTAATTAGAAAATAAGTTCAACAAAGATCTACTACCAAACTAGGGTTTCAACTTGTGCAAACAATCAAGTAGGATTCTCAAAGATTTCAAAAATATTCATACATCCAAATACCTTTTCAAAAGAAAGTAGACATACTTCAAAATAAGATTTTGAAAGTAGACATACCTCAATTCTCACTCCAACGCTACCAAACGGTCTTTCTGAGGTTCAACAATCAATCTACAACGATTAATAATGATAAAGCTCAGAACTTTAATCAAATTCTAAGAGTTCTTACCCTTATAAGAAAAACCAGGGCTTTTTGTGTCCAAAAATGTGTTGTTGAATCCCCTATTAACCCCCCATGGATTCCCATGTTTCTAATACACTACACTAGTATAAACCTTCTCAATAACATCAGTAAGAATCATAGAACATACCTTTAAGAAGTTTCTCAAAGTTTCCTTCAACTTCTCTTTCTTCGGTTTTCAAAATTTATGGTTTTGAAGGATGAACTAGGGCTAATTTGATATTAGATTGATGTAAAACCAATGGGGTTTGAGGAAGAACGTACCTTAGAGTTCGAGAGAGGTCCTTAGGGAAAAAGAAGTGGGGAAGGTTTATAAAGAAGTTAGGCCTTAAAAGAGTCATTCCCGGTGTGTGGCCACGCAGCTGATCATGGAGCAAAGGCAGTAACACTGCTAACGGTGCGCGATCGCGCAGATTGCGTAGTGACCAGTAAAATAGGCATAACTCCTACTACAGAGCTTCGTTTGAGCTCCATAATGTATCCCATCATAAGACTCTGTTAATACCCTAACAATAACCATATGGTCCTCATAAGGACTCCCACAACTACAACAAACAAGCCAAAATTTGAAACAAGAAATTCACACCTTTAATCGACAATTTCGCTAGGATTCGATAACCAGAAGGTTCAACACATATCTGGAATTGGGAATAAGTGAGGATATTATGGCCTGAGCATCATTAATGGCAAATAGATGGTAACCACACCCCTTTTGAGTAGGGTTGGGCGTTCGTCAGTTCGGTTCGATTTCACAAATTCAATTTTGTTTTTCAATTTTTGATTTGTAAAAACATGGGAACCGAAACCGAACTGAAATAACTTCGGTTCAGTTCGGTTTTTAAAATTTTGTTCGGTTTAGATATGGAAAATTTCTCACAGCCACAAGTAAGAGTTTACACAATTTCTAGCAATGTTTAACAAACATAAGCTAAAACGAAAGCAATGTCTGCTAAGTTCATAGGAAACAGGAAACTGTACTAGACAACTAGTACATCTGATTGGGTCAAAGAAATCATAGGCCGAACATAGAAAGTAGCCAACAACAACAATAACCCAGAGAAAGCAACCACCCTCAAAGAAATCCATTTTCTACTCTCTGTTTGCCTCATTCTTCATATATTATGTATATATGTAATATGTGAAGTGAACCCAATAAATTATGTATATATGTAATGTTTCATGTGAAATATGGCTTGCTAAAATTCTGTTTTTCGGTTAAACCGAATTAGAATTTGTATACACTAAAAACCGAACCAAAAAATTGTAGAAATCCCATAAATTAAAACTGAACTGGGCCAAACAAACCGAAAAACCAAAACAAAAATTAGACAAAGTTTAGGTTGGTCGATTTTTTCGATTTGAACTGAAATATGCCCAGCCCTACTTTCGAGTTCACTCTACGAGCCTTAAGATATGTTATAAGTCTACGTCGAGGTTTAACAATACCACTCTTCCACTCTATAATGAGTTCATCAAGAAATTCAAGCCTAACTATTTTGATTGATAGCCTAGAGTTTCAATCACTTGGGAGGCCAGTCCATTCTGATAATTACATCAAAGTTCACCATCTCTAATTCAAACAAATCAGCAGTAGTGTCACGACCCTTAACTACAATTACACAGTCCCTTTAGGCTCTAGAAGTAATAACAGGGACACTGGCAATGAAAGGGATTCTAACAATTCTTCGAGTTCCACACAAAATCAAGGGTAAGGCACAAAGTCACATAAGAAGGATTCGAACCCGGATCAATTGACAAATACACATCAAGAAAACAAATAAGTAGGATACCTGTGACCGTGGCATTAGAGGCTTCACCCGTGTCCCTACAAGTCAAACCATAAAGCTGAGCTTGTCCCCCATTATGGCAACTGCTTTACCAGCAATGTTACCATGAGCACTGGGAGTGTTGTTAGCATTACCACCAGACGGGTTATTCCTCTGGCCAGAAGAGTTAGCCATTTCATGTAGCCACTTCCTACAATCTTTCTTGATATGACCTATTATACCACAATGATGACAAACCTGATGTTCCCATCCAGATAATGTCGATCTCCACCTTGAGAATACCTGTTTCGATTATCACTTCTCCACCCCTATCCACCAGATGGAACACCCATATTAGATTAAGTAACAAACTGATCAGGTGCGGAATTCCCTTTCCGTTGCCCTCCATCATATGCAACATTGAAACCACCAGCAGATCGGGACTTCTTATTCTGCTATTCCTCCAACACTTCTTGACCTCTTCAATATTCTTGCTGTTTAGCAAACCTAACCAAAGATGAAAAGGTGCAAGCAAGGGACATAGCAGTAGCAACACATACAGACTTAATACGTGGTGCCAAACCACGCACAAACCTACTCAACTTATGCTTTGCTATTGGAATCATGTACATAACATACCTTCCCAAATGATAAAAGTTCAAACTATACTCAAGAACAGACATGGTGCCCTGCTCGATCCTCTCGAACTTAGTAGCCATAGAAAACTACTCCTCATCGGAAAGAAACCTATCCATAAACGCCATCTCAAATTCAGCTCAAGTAGGAGCTACGACATCATTACCCCCACTCTGTTTCCCACAATTCGAACCAAGCATGAGCAACATCTTTTTATTGGTATGCTGCGAATTCTACATCCTTAGAACTATGAGAACCCATCACCTTTATATCCTTGAAAGTCTCATCTATAAAGTACTGGGGATTATCCTTCTCTTGCGAACAAAAGAACTTGGGCGGACTCAGGCTTAGAAAGTGGTTAAGTCTTCCTTCCCTACCAAGTATCGAATCCCCAACTCCACGTTGCTGCTGAGATGCCACCAGGGTGGTGAGCATCTAGATTATAGTCTACATTGACCCAATTTCAGTCACACTTGCAGCAGGGGCCGCAGGAGCAGGTGGAGTTGGAGGTAGTACTTGGTTTCCATTCCCATTCTCAGCCTTAACATTGGTCTGAGTAGCAGTACAGTTAGTGATCCTAGTGGTTCGTCTGCTAGATGACGAACCACAAACACCATTGATTTCTTAATAGGCAACCTCCTCAGGAGTTAAAGTTATTTATGTGAGGCACGAATTATCGAATATGTCAGAACGATCCTAAAGAGAAGTTCAAGCTCTATATCACAATCTAGAATCAATAAGAGTAAGAAACTTTAACATGCCTTGGTAGTCATACCTCCATATAGGTGGCCAGGCTGCATAAATGAGAATCCCTAGACACTGCTCTACAAACAATCCAAGGACATATCCTAACCGAGGCTTTGATACCAAGTTTGTCACACCCCAAACTTGACCCTAAACGTAACATACATCTGATGCTATGAACAACACCAAAAGCACCTTATAAATCGATAACATCAAGTCCCTTTCTAATAATCTTTCATTAAATAATTAAAAGACGTTATAAAATAACTAAACAAACTCGTTATCATCATTATTGGCTCATAATGTGTCTCTTATCTCATATGGCTATTCATGAACATAGATTTTTAGCTTTCCGGGATGTAGGAAATTCATGGAGAAGAAGGGAAAATCATGCCATAGGATTCATGCCTTAGAAAGAAAGGACTAGCCTCACATACGTTTTACGTTTAACTAATCTATTACTTGCTTGTTCTCCTTCGATGCCCATGTTTCTACCTTCAAGAGAATTCGCGTTAATATTAGATAATCGATTACTTAAACGTGCTTACTAAAGCGAAAGAAAATTGGGCAGCATTTCCTTTGTTTATACTACATTCTCTATATCATATATCAACTCCCAAACATTGATAACAACATTCACAATATCACAAGCAACAATCATCATCTATCTATATTATCCACATTTCACAATTCCACTCAAATTTCTCCATAATCATGGTCATCATTCATTATTGCATTTTCTCGCATATAATACTTATCCCACATTCTAAATGTCATTCATAACATGTTTACAATCACAACATATCGATAATCATGACTCAATCCAAACCTTTAGTCAACAATGTCACTATTCCCACATTTATGACCCATTTTCTATATCTTTCTACAATTCAAGTGTCTTAGCCTTCCAATACCTTAAACAACATGGAATTATCATAAAACTCACCTTAGATGATGGAAGAACAAGCCTTAAGTGGAACTTCCCTTCTTGCACCGTAACCCTAGCTCACTTCCCTTGATATTTCTTGGTGTAGATGAACTTTTATTAGGTTTCATACACTTGATTTTGTGGGTTTGATGTAGTTGATCATAGATTTCTCTTGGTTTCTTGTGGGTAGAATGTTCTAGAGATTTCTAGAGAGAAGGGGAGTGAAAAGGGAAATGAAATGAAATAAACTTGGATCCCTTATTAATACACAACAATCTAACCCGTCAAGGATATACGGACCAACATACGGTCCGTATCTTTTATACGGGCCGTATGTCTGGCCGTATGTTTGGTCCTGTGAGGGTTGCCCATCTTGTCTAAATATAAGGCCTAACATACGGCCAGTATAATTTATACGGCCAGTATGTTGGGCCCTATAATGCCCAGCTGTTCCGATTTCGTTCTCATCGACTTGTTTGATCTCCAACCCTTGTGGAACCTTCTTAACACTTGTTTATCACTTCATTAACAATATAAGGGACGTTATAAATCTTCTCCAAAGCATCATTTAATCATCATACATTGTTACTCGTAAATCCTTTCCGATACATAACGTATGCCTTGCCTTCCTTACCAACTTCCGCCTCCTACTTCTCATGTCTTTGGAATCTCATTTAGAATCATCAAATGTTATTTCTTACTCATCAAGACATCGGATACGTCACACCCTTCGCCATTCTATTCACTGTGCATGAGCAAAAAAATTTTCGAGGTGTAAAATTCTTCCCCCCTTTTGGAACATTCATCCTCGAATGTTAAACACTCGGGGATTCTACGAATATATCACCAGAGTTTCCCTTGTAATATGGCACTACCATCCTGTTACAACAACCCATAATAATATTGCCTCACAGGGCGACAACACAATAGCACTATATATTGGCCACACACGACCCATATGCATAGAAAGAAATCACACATACCTTAAAATCTTGATGTTTCGTCTTGAATGTATTTCGGGGCTGAAATAAGTGCAGGCATGTGGATTTCATATTTTCTTCCGCTTCTCGAGTCATTCTTCTCGGTTGTTATTTTTCCATAAGACCTTAACTGAGGCTACTTACTTGTTTTGAAGTCTTCGTACTTGCGTGTCTAATATGGCAATGGGCACTTCTTCGTATGCTAGATTTTCTGTCACTTGCACATCATCTATTAGAACAATTTTCGTGGGATCTCCAACACACTTACGGAGCATCGAAACATGAAAACTGGATGAACTGACTCCAAATCAGGAGGTAGATCTAATTCATAAGCCACCTTGCCTATTGGTGCACAATCTCATAAGGCCTAATGTATCGGGGACTAAGCTCCCCCTTTATTCAGTGATCTTATTGCATTCGTAAGCTATCACACCCCAGAGCTACCATAGGAAGCGTCTAGCATGTACTTATGTCATATTCCAAGTAATTGTCCTATTTAACCCTAACGATAATCGCAACTCAACATCTCAACTCAATTCATCATATATTTCCCTTTAACTGGCCCAAAGTATCATGACTACATTATCCTTGTTTACCTCCTACTCCTCTTTTTAAGTACCCACTCGGTTTCATTGGTGATGTATAAATACTGGTAAGTTACATAGTCGTTCTTGCTTAGTTCGTGTACATACACATCTATACACATACATGTATCCACATCTGTATACATATTCGTGTCCATATTCATAATCGTACTCATTTACATATCGTATCCATAGTCATATTCATGTATATATCATTTACATAACATATCCGACCATGAAGGTTTGGTGTTTCGCGTACCCGAACATGGATAGGCTCGGTGATTATATATACCTAAGCTCTTTTGTCTATCTGTAGTAACTCATCTCGTCATGCTCTCTTCCTTCCTTTATTTTTTTTCCTTGATTATCATATCTTATGTCCTATGATAGAAAACCTGAGGTCCCTTTCTTAATTGTCGCTTATAACTCGCATTATCATTTATTACGACTTTACCGTTAGTGCCTTTACCTCTATTCTAGTATAACATCGCCATCCTTTACAATACCCCTTGAGTTATTTGCTCTCAATGTCACGTGGTTCAAGGTCGTCATGAATGATTTCCAGTACAGTCTCAGATGCCTGCTCAATTCGTGTTCGTTTATTTACTAGTCATTAGACTCATTTCTGCATAACTCTCACTCTTTGTTTTAGAGTCTATATCTGTCACATCTTAGGTCCATCATTTCAATCTCTACACTTGTATTCTCTTTACTCGCTTCCCCCCTTTAAGGGTTTTACTTGTACCATTCTCAAATCTGTTGCCTCACCTTCAAATCTTGAATTCATATATCCCTCACTATGCTACATCTTATTCATGTCGTCTCCCATAATTTATAGCTACGATAATTCATGTGTGAAGTCTTAACATATTCACCTTGCAGTCTTGTAACCAAATAACACAACTGATATAGCAATCCGAACAAGGATATATTTTACTTAGCTCACCTGGTAATTATGAGTCAATGTCTAAATTCGCTCCAATTAACAACTTTTGTCCCATAGCGATGCTCACAATAGTAGTATGTCTAGTTATCCATACCACCCATGCAATGTCAATTGCCCTCTTCTTCGGTGCTCAAAGTTCACTTGTAACGTCATCTTTGTTTTCCAGGGCCTAAGTCTCATGCGTAACTACTACCCCTTATGTCTCAAACTCTTTTACTCTTGTTTTGCGCTCAACATTGGTTTCAAAACCAATCATAATCATATTGTGTTTGTCGTTGATGATAGCTTTACTCTCTCGCTTTATCGTCGTACAGTAAACTCATAACTTATGGCCACCCTTTTTCTTTTCAACTCTTTACTTCATATACGTTTACTCGTCCTAACTTGGTATAGGATATTCGTAGGAGATGCATCTTTCTTTAACCATAACACAACTACTTCTTAAGTACGCATACTTTGTGGCGCATTTCCTTTTTTTTCGATTCCCATTCTTATTCCTTTACATTCCTTCCTCCTCAATTTATCTTATTTCCTCCTGTTTTACAATCAATCCTTTATTCTTTGCACGAGGAACCCTATTCTCAACTTAGTAACGCTTTGTCCTTTAGAATATACTACCTTTGTACAATCCATTCTTTGCTTCCAAAACTTGTTATGTTCATTCTGATCATGTCCTCTCATCCTTATTGTGTTTATCCTTTTCCTAACAATCGTCCTATTTCGTTATTCATCTTTCTGTAGTCTTGGTCTTTTACATCCAGCTAAAGATATTACTCATACTCTTAATTATACCGATCACAAACTGCTACTACTTTGCCATATCACCTTTCTCTGATTTCTTTTTCAAGTTGACTTCCCCCTTTTTGCTTGCTATCATTTCTGTCATTGAGGAATCCTTATGCTGGACTTTCCCCTAAAAAGGTCTTTTTAAGTTTTCTCATCTATAGCCCCATGGCTCGCTGGTTGGTTTCATACTTGCGTTCACTCTTTATTCACATAAGACATGTCACATCCTCAGTCGTTTTCTCGCTATGCTTTGTATTACAGTTCTTGTTACGTTCCCCTTATACCTTGATCATAATCAACGCTATAAAGTGCCACTTCTTTACCTCATTCGCAAACCTGCTCGTAAAACAGAATAAATCTTGCGAAGTAAGAATACTCAACCTGTTATTCTTTCTAACCAATTCTATTACACTTACCATATATATTGTTTTACCAACGTATTCTCATTCATTATATCCCTTTGTATTCGTACCTCTATCTCCGGGTACTGTTACTTTATTCACTAGTAAACTTATCGTATCTTACTCGCACTTATCCGTCCAATCAATACTCTGGTATCCCACTCTATTGGACTTATCCTTTCTCTCCCATGTCATGTTTTAGTACTACCAAGAATTTCTCTTTACTGAATCAATGCCGCTCTTATAACTACTGTTACTATCAATTCAATAGTATTTAACTCCTCTCGTGTAGTTGTTAATGACAATCCTAACTTAATATCGTCCTGCCATTACCTTGTTGCACAACATCTTTTCTCGTTAGGACGTATTACAAGCTTATACCTTATCTCCTATAGATTCTAGGAAAATTTCGGCAGAGTCTCTCTTGTAAGCATAACAATCCCAAACCTGCACATAGCCCAGAAAACACATCTTCTGCCTTAATACGACAAATATCGAAACACATATAATATGCAACTCGGCACCACAAAACTGTTTACTATAAAAGGATGTAAGTAATAAAGCTCGTCTCATAAGTTGTGCCTGCAGACCCTGTCTAGAACTCCAATATATGTATATATATTTTCTACACACGGTCAAGCAACTTATTCATAAATTATGATTCTGGCTATCACTGGGTCACTAACAAGCGTAGACATCTCAATTTGCTTGATTGGCCCAGACTTTTACTCCAACACAGTCAATAATATCAAAAGTAATATATGACGACGTTGGACCTGAATCAATCGATGTGTACATATCATAAAAGGATACTCACAATATTCCTGGGACAATATTAGGGGAAGACTCAAGATCCTGTCGCTCAGCTAACGCATGGATATGATGCTGGGATCCACTTGGATTGGGCGTTCCTCTTTGGTCTCTATCACCACCTACTAACATCTGTGGCCTTGGCCTTGGAGGGCGTACCGATGACGAAGAGCCAGCTATCACTCCCGTAGCCCGAACCTTACCTTTACCATGCCTCCATGGGCAGTCGCGCAGGAGATGGCCTGGCTGAGCACAGGTATAACAAACATTCGAGCCCAAGCGACACGGTCCCCAATGTAACCTAGAACACCGAGTACATCGTGGTACCGAGGATCTCGTCTGACTAGAACCACTCCGAATCCGAGAACTGGAAACTCGGAGACCATGGGGTGACCTAGAATAAGTAGATCCATCAAATCTGGGTCTAGAAAACTGCGGAGGAGCACCACTTGTTGAACAAACTGAGTACCTAGAGAATTGTTGCCTCGGAGCACCCCTAAACTCATGATCAAACTTGAAGAACTAACTCTCTTTCTCCAACCCCTGTTATCGTGGCCCACATCCTGCTGCCGAGCTTGAGCGGCTACTAATTGTGTCAGTAAAAGAATAGCTTGTCTCATCTCTTGGCCCGAGGAATCTAGAGGAGGAACGGGGGTTGCTGGAGTTAAAGTTGGGGCTCCCCTCTGATCCTCGAAAGTGGCCGAAGTATGGAAAAACCGAGGTGGGGCCTTATTCTGGGGTTCTACCTCCTCCATATCTGTAGACGGCTCTCGTTCAAGCCCCTCTTCAACCACCATCTTGCCCTTCTGGGCTGCCGTAGCTTTTCCTTTCATCAGCTCTGCTGAAATTATAACACACAATTAGGGAGGGGATAATCTTCTGATACAGCTCTATCGAACAATCTCTTAAGATGAAAGATGGTCATTTTTCCAAAATGCCCTGTAGCCTCCTGTTTATTAGTGTGGCGCGTAACATACCATAAACAAGACTCTACTAGACACGGCTCGTAGACACTTCCTAGGACTGAACTGCTCTGATACCACTTTTCTCATGACCCAACTAGGGGCCGTGACGGGTACCCGGGGCTAACCACCGAGCACCACTTATTCTACTACTAATCATACTCCGTAAGCGTTCTTTTATCAAATTCATACTTAAATCATAAGAAAATCATTTTTCATTTGAGAACATAAACACTTTTATATACATAAGCCTTTTTCTATCAAAGTGATAATATATATATATATATATATATAGTATTAACATCGTGAGACCATATAACCCACACCTGCGTATCTACGAGCCTCTACTAGAGTGCTAGACATAGGGACGGGACAGGACCCCGTCGTGCCCAAAATATACATATGTACACAAAACAATAATCAAAGGCACCTCCGGAACAATGGAGTGCTCTCAAATCAGCTACTAGCTCCTACGAGTCTGGATCAACATCACCTCCCTGTCTAACTGTGGGCATGAACACAGTGTCCAAAGAAAACGGACGTCAGTACGAACATTGTACTAAGTATGAGAGGCATAAGTACTAATAATAACAATACATCAATGAGAATCAGGAAGCATCAAATAAGGAACAACTGTATCTGACTGTCACTTATAAAAGAAATAATGTATGCTGGCTTACTTCGTAATCATCATCATATCATGTATGCATAAATGTATAAGCTGCCCGTCCATATAGGTATGGTGTGATAATTATTAGCCTGCGTCTAGGCCTCCCGCGTCCGGGGTACCATCTCATGCCGCCCACTAGTGGTGCTGCCCGTGCCATATAGACACGATGTAATCATCTATAAGTGGCCCGCCTTAGCGGTGCTGCCCGTGCAATATAGACACAGTGTAATATCATCAACATGTACTCATCATACTATTATCATAATGCATGACTGGGAACTTAAGACAACTGTACTCTGTCGGGGTGACATAAGGTCGTGAACCCCCGATTCCATTATGGAGTATTTATAAGCATTCTGCCTCACCTTGAAAGAAATAGTATATAAGGTGAGTGTATACAATAAACAAGGTCATATCATGAACTCTAGAATCTTTAGACTTAAGCTCATTATCATCATTATTGGCTCATAATGTATCTCTTATCTCATATGGCTATTCATGAACATAGACTTTTAGCCTTCCGGGATGTAGGAAATTCATGGAGAAGAAGGGAAAATCATGCCATAGTATTCATGCCTTATAAAGAAAGGACTAGCCTCACATACCTTTTACGTTTAACTAATCTATCACTTGCTAGTTCTCCTTTGATGCCCATGTTTCTACCTTCAAGAGAATTCACATTAATATTAGCTAATCAATTACTTAAACGTGCTTACTAAAGCTAAAGAAAATTGGGCAGCATTTCCTTTGTTTATACTACATTCTCCATATCATATATCAACTCCCAAACATTGATAACAACATTCACAATATCACAAGCAACAATCATCATCTATCTAGATTATCCACATTTCACAATTCCACTCAAATTTCTCCAAATCATGGTCATCATTCATTATTGCATTTTCTCGCATATAATTCTTATCCCACGTTCTAAATGTCATTCATAACATTTTTACAATCACAACATATCAATAATCATGACTCAAACCAAACCTTTACTCAACAATGTCACTATTCCCACATTTATGACCCATTTTCTATATCTTTCTACAATTCAAGTGTCTTAGCCTTCCAATACCTTAAACCACATGGGATGATCATAAAACTCACCTTAGATGATGGAAGAACAAGTCTTGAGTGGAACTTCTCTTCTTGCACCAAAACCCTAGATCACTTCCCTTGAGATTTCTTGGTGTAGATGAACTTTTATTAGGTTTCATACACTTGATTTTGTGGGTTTGATGTAGTTGATCATAGATTTATCTTGGTTTCTTGTGGGTGGAATGTTATAGAGAGTTCTAGAGAGAAGGGGAGTGAAAAGGGAAATAAAATGAAATAAACTTGGATCTCTTATTAATACACAACAATCTGACCCGTCAAGGATATATGGACCAACATACGGTCCGTATCTTTTATACGGGCTGTATGTCTGGCCGTATGTTTGGTCCAGTTAGGGTTTCCCATCTTGGCTAAATATACGGACTAACATACGACTAGTATAATTTATACGACCAGTATGTTGGGCTGTATAATGCCCAGCTATTCCGATTTCGTTCTCATCGACTCGTTTGATCTCCAATCCTTATGGAACCTTCTTAACACTTGTTTATCACTTCATTAACAATCTAAGGGATGTTAATACTCTTCTCCAAAGAATCATTTAATCATCATACATTGTTACTCGTAAATCCTTTCCGATACATAATGTATGCATTACCTTCCTTAACAACTTCCGCCTCTTACTTCTCATGTCTTTGGAATCTCATTTAGAATCATAAAATGTTATTTATTACTCATCAAGACATCGAATACGTCACTTCCTTCTCCAGTCTATTCACTGTGCATGAGCGGAAAATTGTTCGAGGTGTAACAATTAGATAAGGGGTGTTTGGCTTACTTTGCGCATATCCGGGATACGAGTGTAGATACCCCTTCCTTATAGTCAGTACCAGTAGTTAGTGAGTTTGCGGAGGTCATTCCCATAGACTTACCCAGTATGCCACCTGATCATGATATTGATTTTATTTCTATCCCACCTTACCGTATGGCTTCGACAGAGTTGAGGGAGTTGAATGAGTAGTTAGAGGACTTGTTGAGTAAGAGATTCATTAGACCTAGTGTTTCCCCTTAGGGTGCTCCTATTTTGTTTGTGAAGAAGAAGGATAGTTCTATGCGTATGTGTATCGATTATCGACAGTTGAATAAAGGTACTATTCGGAACAAGTATACATCTGATACCCCACATTGATGACTTGTTTGATTAGCTTCAGGGTGCGTCGGTCTTCTCTAAGACTGATTTTAGATCGGGCTACCACTTGAATATTAGAGCTGATGATATTCCAAAGATACCCTTCAGGACCCGCTATGGTCACTATGAATTCTTGGTGATGTCTTTTGGACTTACCAATGCCCCTACATCTTTCATGGATTTGATGAATGGGATATTCAAGCCTTACTTGGATTTGTTTGTGATTGTATTCATTGATCACATCTTGGTGTACTCTCGTAGTAAGGAAGAACATGAGAAGTATTTGAGGGTAGTACTTGGGTTATTAAGGAGAAGAAGTTGTATGCCAAATTTTCTAAGTGTAAGTTCTGACTCAGTTTCGGGGCTTTTTTTGGGTATGTTGTGTCTAAGGATTGGATTATGGTGGATCCCAAGAAGATTGAGGCTGTTAGATATTGGGCTAGGCTTACTTCAGTAACTGAGATTCAGAGTTTTATGGGCTTAGAGAGTTACTATCGTCGATTCGTGAAGGGGTTCTCATTTATTGCTTCCTATTTGACCCGTTGGACTCAGAAAAATATTCCCTTACAGTGATCCGATGAGTGTGAGGAGAGCATTCAAAAGCTCAAGGCTGTATTGATTTTAGCTCCAATTTTGGCTTTACCGTTTATTGTGATGCTTCTCGAATTGGTTTGGGTTGTGTGTTGATGCAAGAGGGTAAGGTGATCACGTATGCCTCGAGGCAATTGAAGGTCCATGAGAAGAACTACCCCACTCATGACTTAGAGTTCGCAGCGGTAGTATTTTCTTTGAAGATTGGAGGCATTACCTATATGGAGTCCATTGTGATATATTCATGGATCATCATAGTTTTCAGCATATGTTCAATCATCGAGATCTAAATTCAAGGCAGCGTAGGTGGATGGAGTTGCTCAAGGACTATGACATTACCTTTTTTTATCATCTAGGCAAGGCTAATATGGTAGTTGATGCGTTGAGCCAAAAGGCAGTGGATATGGGTAGCTGATACGCTCAAATTACACCTTTTAATGGCATAACGCGGACGTTGTCAAATATAGTAAGCCACAAAGTTGAGGTAGAATCCCAAAGAGAACAATATGTAGACGCTTAAGCATATTAAGATATATCACCAACAACAGCTAGGCCGAACACATCAATGGTGGTTTTTAAATATGGTTTTGATAAAATACGAAAATATAAAATCTAATCTAGAAAGCAAGTAAATTGATCAATGACCATAAGAATAGAATAAAGGAAACTACTTCTCAAGTAACGATACAATATATTTCACGAAGTACAGATAATGGTAATATTATGTTAATTAGCCTCAGATAATAACTCTAAATTAACTTCTCCCGAAGATTAACTAGACTATCTAATTGAATATCCCTAAAGAAATTAGGAGCATTAAGAACACCCGACTATAGCTACAAGTGGTATCGCCTATTCCTAGGTCAATTTCCATTAGATGGGGGTTAACGCCCCAAATTCCTGTTAATAATTCTATCTCAACCCCATTCTTCCTCTTCTGAGTTTCAAACAAAGTAAATGGGCAAGTCCTTGATTAAAAATAATGTCGATCAATAAATAAGCACAACAAGAGTTTCAATCTCAATTGTCACCAAGAAATTTCCATAAACAAGGTTTGAATAAAAGAAAGAAAATATACGTAGGAACCCTAGCCTCCAAACTTGTGTTTTATGTCAAAGCTAATTTTACCATGCTCTAAATTGGCTTTTATAGGAACTGGAATAGAAAATATCATCAAAATCCAAGTTCTGCCAGGACTGGGCCTGAAGACCTTCAGCACGAACGCGCCGCGTGGCAGCGCGAACGGGTGGATAATGTCAGCACCACTGCTCTTCTTCAGCGTGATCGCGTGACATACGTGCGCGAACGCGTAGAGTTACCGATGCGCGTGGGCGCGATCGCTTGCAGTAACTGGGCGACCGCGCAGGCTTAATTTCCATCAAGAATTTCCAGAATCTCTAGTTTTTCCAGTGATCAACTCTTTTTCTCTTGTTTTCCACACTTAGGCTCTAGGGACCTCGTAATACCTGAAACCTAATCAAAACGCGTAAAAATAACACAAACTAGCTTGAAACACAAGTAAAAACCACCATTGAAAGCATTAAATGTGACGTAAATACGCGGCACATCAACACCCCCAACTTAAAGTCTTTGCTTGTCCTCAAGCAAGCCATATAACACAACGATTCAATCTACCCCCTAGATATCACAGAGTAATAATGTCTACATTGGTTTTGACTCTGAACTATCGGCATGCACGTTTTTTTTTCTCATCCAAGGACCACCCCATTTTTCTATTTTCAAACAATATGCACAACTCAAGAATTCTACGACTAACAATGATGCTTCAATGCATGATATTACATTGTCGAACATATTATGATGCACACAAACGCTACTTTAGGCGGTCACTTTATTTTAATCAATGCTCATCCTTATGCCCTTAAATAGACCAAAGAATGTCCCAACACACATATATACAATGATAATGGGATGAAGAGGAAAGAGAAGAGAAAGACACTCACACTCACAAAGAAGTTCATATCTACACATGCAAATACCATACGTTTGCCCTTATTTTCTTTGTTTTCATCCTAGGTTCGTTCGGTTGTGATAACATTAGGACTTGTTTTTGGCTTGTAATGTAGGCTTAGGGATGGGTAGGATACTTTTTGGGTATTAGTGACTCACCCTCCTTGAACACTACAACACTGCTTCACCTTAATTTGCCTCTTATTTAACCCTCTTTTATTCGCCTTCAAGTTTCCAACCTCGATGTGGTTTTATTCCTAAACAACATACAATTCTTTTTGTGTTACACTTTTCTGATTTTTCTCTTCTTTTTTTTTCTTTTTTTTTTTTCTATATATGCAACCACCACATCGAATCTCAACTAGCAAGCTCCACCACCCCCAACTTATGTTTTTAACATCTACTTCACATTTATTTCACCCCCAACTTAGGCCATTTGTCTCATCTATCTAGTAGCATCAAGTAGGGAATGGGTGCGAAGATCGATTGCTAAGATCGATTCATTATCAAAGGGTAGGGTTTCATTATTGGCTAGCCAAGAAAAAGGTCAAAAGGCTCAAAAAGGGAAAACTAGGGATATTTGCAATTTTTGGTACGACTTATTTGGGCAAAGTGACTATTTACACAATGAAAGCGTAAGCTGATTTCACAACCAAATTAACTTTCAGAATTAAACAAGACTAACTAGGCAAGTTCTAGATTATACATGCGTAAATAGAACGAAACTAGAAACTCACACATTCATTGGCATAAGAACGATTATTTTTGCAATAGTGACCTCCTAAGTAATCATTCATCACACACAATACCCCAATAATCATAATGACATACAAAGAATCAATCATCTCCATCAATAGCTGTTCTAAGTATGCATCTTTCAAAATTTTCGAGGGGTCCAAAATTTTCAACAAATCACAAAAAACATGCCATCAGTTAGAGAACACTACCAAATAAGTCAAAACTACTCTATTCAACCTAAGCTACAACCTAAACATGCCAGTTTCAACAAAAAATAAACCTCTCAGGAAAAGAACTCAGGCAAAGAAAAGTCGAGGGGTTCCTAAACACATATTTACAATGCAACAATACCAGATAACCTACCCCCAACTAAAAAATTTGCATTGTCCCTACTACATCACACAAGCATAAAAAACAAAGGTTAGGCATACCTGCTAGCACTGAGTGTTGGAGTCATCTTTGCTCACCCGGAGCTGGAGCTACTGGGCTCTGGTATGACAAAATCTTCCTCATTTTTCTCTTCATTCTGTGATCCACAAACACCCCTCAAAACACTCATCATCTTGTTTAAAAACTTGCTTTACTTTTTTGGCGTGCTCTCTTGCCTTTTTCTGCCTCCTCTCCATCTTGCCCTATTTTTCCTTTATATTTTTCAGCTCCTCTACTACACTTGCTAATGTCGGACCACCAGATCCAGAAGGAGCTGTAGATGTGCCCTCTTCAGATGGGCCCGAAAGGAGACCAGCTACTAGCTGCTGAATTCGAGTGTCCACCCTATGGACCTAGGTGGAGATATACTGGAAAGGCCTGATGGCCTCCTGCAATAGCGGCAAGGGTGGTATAGTTGGAGTAGGAGCAGGCGCCTCATCAGTGGAAGCGGGGGAAGTCCAATACGATGCAGTAGAGGTGAACTGCCCAAATGACGGAGCTGCTATGTCAATGCTCAATCCTCCTTTTCTTCTGCACATTACTAGGTCCTCTCTTCTTTAATGGATCAATCGGTCCACCGGGCCCCTTTTCTTTATCACCTGGCCTCGTGGGCACCCCCTCACGGGAGCACAAATAGGTGATAAACGATGAAAAGAATAGACTCTTAGTCCTTTCAAGCACCACCTCCCTTATTTCCTGCATAATAAGCCTCCCCACGTCCACGCTCAACCCTTCCATCGCAACACAAATTAGTTTAGCCCTCTCAAGAGGCACGTCTAAATCATGTTTGGCAGGCAGCACCCTTGATGTCACAATATCTAGCCAAGTTTTGGCCTCAGCAGTGAACTCTGTGGAGTCAATCTTTCATTGCATGATGGTCAAACACTTTGGTTGCTCCACACCGTGAAGGTGGGTCACAACCCATTGTTGCCGCATTTGTTCGTACCTCCGGGCGATCTCACTATTATCACCATCCTATAGATCATAGTAGGCATTGATTTGAGAAGCATTGCACAGTACATCCACGCCTCTCACTTTGACAATCACCCGATCTGTAATGTCCGCCTTTACAGCATTTGCATAGAATTCCCTCACAAGGATTTAATTTTTCTTAATCAGTTCATCCACAAAGCATATCCATCTGCTTGTTACCAACCTTTCACAGAACTCAGGCATCTTTTCTTCCAAATTTTCCGTTACGATGCCCCTTTCTTCGACGAAGCTCTTTCCAGCAATCTATCATAGAGCTTAGAGCATTTTGCTAACTGAAAGGTGGTGGCATCATAGTATTCAGGGCACTTGGGAAACATTAGATGTTGTAGCCATTTTTCAAGTTTAAGTACCTACAAAATGAACAGACATGTCGAACATAAGTATGGATACCTAAAACAATGTATAAAGAGGCAATAAGGCCAAAGAACTGGGTCACACAAGTTTCGGGCAACTATTGTGCGAGCATTCTATTTTTGCACTACATATTTTCCTCTAGCGTATTCGCGAAATACAGGGGCGCGATCGCGCTATTTTACTTTTTTTCTTTCTGCGTGTTTACGCATGGTACAAGCACGATCGCGCTGAGTCGGTGTCAGTCCAAAATTTTAGAAGGCATTTTTACAAACAGGTTGTGGGCATGATTTTGGGGCTTCGATTTCATGATATTCATCACGTATTTTGCCCTAACTTTTGTAACAAATCAACACCAAACTCTCAACTCACATCACCCAACAACTAACAAAAATTTACATGACAAGAAATTAGACAATTCATCAAATTTTAATGCTTAAACAAGTGAAAGTACACATTTTCTTTCACAATTTCTAACACAAAAAGATGATAATAACAACTCTATGAACAAGACAATGATAGAATCACATACCTTGTGGTTGCAAGTTGAAGAATTCTTAAAGATTTGAAGTTGATTTTCAGAGAAATGGGGGGTTTTTTTTTTCAGTCATTTTTTTACCCCCTCACTTTGCTTTTGTTTTTAACTGTTTGCTTACCTGGTGCTTCCGCATTGGCGCGTTCGCATGGTCAACCAGCGCTTTCGCGCTGACCAATTTTTGTCTTTCTTTTTCAACGCGTTCGCACCACATTACAATGCGTTAGTGCAGAGGTATTTGAGACCCCCTTTTCAAGATCGCAGTTTTCAGGATTATGGTATGAAAATTGTTGCCCTGCTCAAATTAAGTCCTAAAATTCTGAAACTCTGTAGGTTAGTCGGCAACAATAAAATAATAATAAAAAAAGAAATATAAAAAAAAAAAAAAAAAATGATGCAATAGAATATTCTAAAAATTCAAAAATGATGGGTTGCCTCTCGCTAAGCGCTTGATTTAACATCGTAGCACGACGGTTACCAATTTTATCGCTTTTCTCGAGCTTATGAATTGGGCACCCAACTTGGATTCAAGTTTGTGACCACGAGTGGCGGGGGGTGGTAAGTGGATGAACAAGCCAAGCATAATATTTTCCACCCTAAACTTCTTGGCTTTCAAGTGAGGAACGTCATTTTGTCGTCTTGAGCTTTAAGATTACAAAATTTATGGCATTTGAACTTCTTGAATTATGACATCCTCTTCTTCCCCTGGACTGGAGTCAACAACAACCATATTTTTTAGAACACAGGTTGACTCCGATTTATTTTTTCCTTTGGCACCCCCAATAAACTCATCTTCATGATTGACCCCCAACAAAGGGATTACTCATTCACTTTGAGCATTGGAGAAATCATATTGAATCTGATCTGGATCGAATGCCCATGATGGATTTTCTTCTGTCATCAAACCTTGTTGGACACTAGTTTCCAAGTATTCTTCCAAGGCTTTTTTATTTTCCTTACCCTCACCTAGCAGACACTCCATCATGAGTTTGAAGTCACCAATTTGGCCATGCTCACAATAAAGATCACAACTAAACAAGTTTTCATGGAAAGATGCCATTTTTTTCTTTTTTATTTTCTAAAAATAAAATAAATTACAGAAAACAACTATGCAAATATTCACAGGTTCGGTTCAAAGCAAGTTAGCTTATTTCCTAAATTAGCCAAAATACGCCAATTGTTCCCCGGCAACGGCGCCAAAATTTGATACGCTCAAATTACACTTTTTAATGGCATAACGCGGACGTTGTCAAATATAGTAACCCAACAAGGTTGGGGTCTCATCCCACAGAGAACACTATGTAGACGTTTCAACGGATTAGGAACAATCACCAACAAAAGCTAGGCCGAACGCATCAATGGTGGTTTTTAAATATGGTTTTGATAAAATACAAAAATATAAAATCTAATCCAGAAAGCAAGTAAATTGATAAACGACCATAAGAATTGAATAAAGGAAACTACTTCTCAAGTAACGATCCAATATATTTCACGAATTACAGATAATGGTAATATTATGTTAGTTAGCCTTGGATAATGACTCTAAATTAACTCCTCCTGAATATTAACTAGACTTCCTAATTGAATATCCCTAAAGCAATTAGGAGCATTAAGCACACCCGACTATGGCTACAAGTGGTATCGCCTATTCCTAGGTCAATTTCCATTAGATGGGGGTTAACGCCCCAAATTCCTATTAAGTATTCTATCCCAACCCCGTTCTTCCTCTTCCGAGTTTCAAACAAAATAAATGGGCGAGTCCTAGGGTTAGCTACTCCCTTGAGAAGTGTTGAAGAACAAGAAGAATTAAAACAACAATAACTTATTTGATCAAAAATAATGTCGATCAATAATAAGCACAACAAGAGTTTCAATATCAATTGTAACCAAGAAATTTCCATAAACAAGTTTGAATAAATGAAAGAAAATATATATAGGAACTCTAGCCTCCAAACTTGTGTTTTATGCCAAAGATAATTTTACAATTCTCTGAATTGGCTTTTATAGGAACTGGAATATAAAAAACCGTCAACATTCAAGTTCTGCTCGGACTGGGCCTGAAGACCTTCGCCGCAAACGTGCCACGTGGTAGCGCAAACGCGTGGATGTCGTCAGCACCACTGCTTTTCTTTAGCGCGATCATGTGACACACACGCGCGAACGCGTAGAGTCACCGACGCGTGTGGGCGCGATCTCGTGCAATACCTGCGCGAACGCTATTACTCTATCGGATTGACGTAAGGTCAGTAACCCCCGATTATATTATGGAATAATCATCATCGCTCTATCTTACCTTGAAGGAACAATTATTGTAAGGCAAGATCAACAACAATGAATAAAATCGATAAAATCATGAAATAACTCAACATTCTCGTAATAACATTGAAATCATAAACTTGGAACCCTTAAACATAAAATCATCATCATCATTATAATCATCATAGAATCATTCTCATCTTTAACATCATGAGAAGCTTTAAGAATCATGAACTTCTAGCTTTCGAAAACAAGGAGGTTATGGAAACATTTATGGAATCATAACATAGGAATCATGCCTTTGAAAGAAAGGGACGAGCCTTAACATACCTGTTCAGCCTTCAATTATCTACACTTATTCGTCCGAGCTCGCAAGTCTGTATTTAAAAGGATTCACACTATCGTTAGACTCATCATAGTATACTTGTGCTAAACTATCAAGTAAACCTTTCTAGAATCTGCCAAAATTTCAGCAGCATCTCCTCTGTTTATATGCCTAGCCCGAAATCTTAATTCAGCAAACAACAACAATATCAACATTAATAACATTATCTCCAACACCAATATGTACCATAAAATATCCCTCATGACGTTATTCCAATTTCCACAACCAACAACTTTATTATACGACCATTTAATCACTCTATCTTCGTGAATAAACCAAAAGTAATATTAATAAAGAGAGATTCATACCTTATTCTTGTTGAAATAGCAATATCTTCAATATCCACTTGGAATCCATGTAAAAATCCACTGGACAACAATACTAGAATTATGATTATGCGCTACCCGAGCCTCGACTAATCAAAATCACTCCAATTCCTCACTTTTTTTATGACATAAATACCCCTATGTGTTGCTGAGCTCCCAATCTGATTTTTGGAGAGAACAAATGGGGTTTTTCCCCTTTTATAAGGTTCAAATTCGGGTCGGGTCACTGTAGCAGTTTACTTTAGCAGTACTGTAGCAGGTCGGGTACAGTAGCAGTACTGTAGCATGCGTTTCTGCTTTGTCAACCGAACTTGTAACGTCCACAATTCTCTACTCCGATGTACTGTCGAGTAGCGGTTTGTTGCGTTGGAAACTAGACTTGATGAAATTTGTTTTAGGCTTTTGAAACACCTTAAAACACTTCATATGCTAAGAGATATTCTTCCCTGAAGTTGGATCAAAATTTTCGCACGAAACTTTACCCATCCTTTTTCCAAAGTCGTACTACTCCATTTCTTCCACTCATTTCCTTATAAAAACTTCCGGTATACCTTATATACATCCTTCACTTATTAAATATACTTAATAATGCTTGCTCCTTATTTTCAAAAGTGGTTTTACTTAACCATTACTCAACGTACTTATGTGTCAAATTTGATAAGTGTTTCTTTGAAGATACGGGGTGTAACATCCTTCCCTCCTTAAAAACATTCGTCCTCGAATGTTGTAGTGCGTCGATCCTCAGTGTCCTCATTGAATCTTTTGTTTAATTAACGTATACTTATACCATAATTTAGTCAGTTTCTTCCTGTTTTTTCTTAGCTCTTTATCAAATTCATTTGTGAGTCGTACAGTCTTCAATCCTCATGTATATAATCACAAGTCAACTAGTATTCCATTCTCATTCTGTCTTTATTCCTGTGGTCTAACTGGCCATGCCACGGCTACTCACCATCCTGCAAGCGTCCTTCCTCTTCGTTCCTCATTTCTTTATTAACGGATAACTCCCTTGCTCGAATAAAACACTTTCTTTTGTTGACTCCTCCGATACTATCTTGGCTATCCCTAATTGTACTTGTTGAGCTTAGATACGTGCTAGATTATCCCCTCGTAATTCGTCAGCCAAGCTCTCCGATTCATCATAAATTTTCTTATACTAATCTAGTTGCTTGTTCAACGGTACTCTGCTACCATACTTTATCCCTTTCGCATGCCTACCTTCGAATTTTATCCACATAGTCCCTTGCCTTGCCCGTCGTCTCTCTTGGAAGATTCACTCACCCCCTGTTTCTTACACTTTACCTTATATATACTCACTTTCTTCCTTTCCCTAATGTTATTGCATTAGAACTTTCCAACTCTAACCTGTGGTGAAAATATCATCAGCTTACCTTGTAACATCTATCACTTGAACTTCACTACCCTGTTCGATTGATGCCTTCAGTATACCGCAACGTCGGTTGCTGGGACACATATACCGATTGGCGCAGCCACATATGGGATGTCATACACACACACACACACACATAGATATATATATATACTAATGCCTCTCTTACAAAGTACTTCCCAATACTATTCGAACTCATCCTAATTCTATAGTTGTGATGCACTTTCTTTCTCTTTGTCGATCTAGTCAGCCTCATCCTTTGTGACCTTTTAGGGTTTCTAACCACTCTGCATACTCCAATTTCCCTTAGGTTACTCTAGCTTCTCATCTGTCTCTTTTGTCTGTGTTTGTAAGACTCTTAATATACTTCCCAGGGGGTCACTCAACCTAGTATTACTCTCACCCCAGCACGCTTAACCTTAGGGTGCTAATGGGATCCGGTGCGTTAGTGCTGGTACGATCACATCCACCCTACTGCGTGACCTTGATCACATGACCTAGAACAAGTTAAAGTTCTAACGGGTCCCAATAAATTATTGTAATGCATCTCCTTTTGGATTAAAAATGATCTCTTACTCTTCTGACTAAGCAAATGCTATTTTGGCCTTTGAAATCCTGAATAATCACCTTCAATCTGCATGTATGACTACTTTTAATCCTAACTTTCAAGATTTCCAATGGTGGCGAAAGCATCTTAATCGCAGTTACTTATAAATACTTTGGTTATTGGTCCCTTGAGGATTTCCGCTTGTCGCTATTAAGTAATAATCTACAGTAAATGCACACACATAGGAAATTTCCATAAAAGACTCGTATACTTGTAGCCGATCGGTCCTTAGCCTAACCTGGTGGGCTATAGAGTGAAGTGTGCTCTTCATCCTTGTCTTCCAATCGTCTACTAGTCTGGCCTAACATAATGCTGAAACATAGGGAAAATCTAGATGTGCCAAACTCTGTACTTCCTCAATTACGTCTTCGTCCATAGGAGTCTCGTGAACCCTTAAACGGGTCTTTTTCATATGATTTCTCAGTCGGGTCTCCTCCTACTAGAGCCACATCCTCCGATGGGTCCATCTCAATAGAATAGCTGATGCTTTTTCTTATACCTCTTGACATCCTTGATCCTGCGTCGACGGGTGATACGGGTCTCATGTCCCCCTTCGGAACCTTACTTACGCTCCCATTAACTGGACTTGTCCTCTCCTCCAATACAATCCTGCAATTTAACAAAAATCATACCAAGAACGAGCTTCCCTATCATTGGCTCTACTGCATGATCTATGATCAGAAAGAAAGATGACATCCTAAATGTCCTGTAGCTTCCTGTTTATAGATGTGGTGCCCAACAAACCAATAAACAAGACTCTACTAGACACGTTCTGTAGATACTCCGAGGATGACCTGCTCTGATACCACTTTTGTCACGACCCAAACTGATGGGCCATGACTAGTGCCCGAGCTGGACACTGGCATACGAACCTACTAGATATAATTAGACTGAAACTAAGGACAATATGGAAATTTGTAAAAGCATGTTGTAGACTCGTAGTGTAATATATCAGAGTGAACCTGTCTCTTGAGGAGACATAGTTAACCAAAACATAACAAAGTATGCAAGCCATAAAGGTATCCAGTATATACGGGTATATCCAAAACGAACTGCGTCGATATAGCTGTCCAAACATATACACAACCCACATATGTCTACAGACCTCTAAGAATATAACAGTGATATATGATGGGTCAAGGCCCCGTCGAACCCCTGAACATGCATAAGTCTATATCAAAAGGGATCTGTACCAAAATGACTCAAGCTTCAGAACAATGGAGCTGTCCAAGCAACTGAGCTGAAATCCTAGGCTGGTGGATCACCAAACTGAGTGTCTGTACCTGCGGGCATGAAACGCAGCCCCCAAAGAAAGGGGGTCAGTACGGAAAATGTACTGAATATGTAAAGCATGAAACACAGTAGTGAAGGTCATGACTGAATGAAAAGATGACATGAGGTAAGTATGATAATCAAAGGATACCAGTGCATCTATACCTTATGTGGTGAGTCATGCATATATATACTTTGTATACCGTACCCGGCCCATTATGGGACTCGGTTATATAAATATATACCGTACCTAGCCTTTTAGTAAGGGAATCGGTTATGTAAATATATACCGTACCCGACCCTTTAGTAAGGGACTCGGTTATGTAAATATATATTGTACCCGGCCCTTTAGTAAGGGACTCGGTTATGTAAATATATACCATACTCGGCCCTTTAGTAAGGGACTCGGTTATGTACATATATACCGTACCCGACCCTTTAGTAAGGGACTCGGTTATGTAAATATATACCGTACTCGGCCCTTTAGTACGGACTCGGTTATGTAAATATATACCGTACTCGGCCCTTTAGTACGGGACTCGGTTATATGAATATATACCGTACCCAACCCTTTAGTAACGGACTCAATTATATAAATATCTACATATAAATACATTATAACATAAGTAGCATCCATGAGAGCCCAAAGAACGCTATGACTCTATCGGAGTGACGTAAGGTCGGTAACCTCCGATTATATTATGTAATAATCATCATTGCTCTATCTTACCTTGAAGGAACAATTATCATAAGGCGAGATCAACAACAATGAATAAAATAGAAAATCATGAAATAATTAAACATTCTCGTAATAACATTGAAATCATAAACATGGAACATTTAAACATAAAAGCATCATAATTATTATAAACATCATAGAATCATTCTCATCTTTAACATCATGAGAATCTTTAAGAATCATGAACTTCTAGCTTTCGAAAATAAGGAGGTTATGGAAACATTTATAGAATCATAACATAGGAATCATGCCTTTGAAAGAAAGGGACGAGCCTTAACATACCTGTTCAGCCTCCAATTATCTACACTTATTCGTCCGAGCTCGCAAGTATACATTTAAAAGGATTCACACTATCGTTAGACTCATCATAGTATACTTGTTATAAACTTTCAAGCAAACCTTTCTAGAATCTGCCGAAATTTCGGCAGCATCTCCTTTGTTTATATGCCTAGCCTGAAATCTCAATTCAGCAACCAACAGCAATATCAACATTAATAGCATTATCTCCAACACCAATATGTACCATAAAATATCCCTCAAGATGTTATTCCAATTTCCACAACCAATAACTTTATTATACGACCATTTAATCACTCTATCTTCGTGAATAAACCAAAAGTAATATTAATAAAGAGAGATTCTTACCTTATTCTTTTAAAAATAGCAATATCTTCAATATCCACTTATAATCCACGTCAAAATCCACTGGACAACAGTACTAGAATTACGATTATGCGCTACCCGAGCCTCGACTAATCAAAATCACTCCAATTCCTCACTTTCTTTATGACATAAATACCCCTATGTGTTGCTGAGCTCCCAATCTGATTTTTGGAGAAAAAAAATGGGGTTTTTCCCCTTCTATAAGGTTCAAATTCGGGTTGGGTCACTGTAGCATGTGTTTCTGCTTTGTCAGCCGAACTTTTAACGTCCATAATTATCTACTCCGATGTCCTATCGATGTCCGGTTTGTTGCGTTTGAATCTAGACTCGACGAAATTTATTTTAGGCTTTTGAAACACCTTAAAACACTTCATATGCTCAGATATATTCTTCCCTCAATTTGGACCAAAATTTTCACACGAAACTTTACCCATCCTTTCTCCAAAGTCATACTAATCCATTTCTTCCACTCATTTCCTTATAAAACCTTCCGGTATACCTTATATACATCCTTTACTCGTTAAATATACTTAATAATGCATGCTCCTTACACTCTAAAGTGGTTTTACTTAACCATAACTCAACGTACTTATATTTCAAATTTGATAAGTGCTTCTTCAAAGATACGGGGTGTAACAATGCCATTCCCTTTCCTCATACCCTATATATATATTATACCCGCGTATATAACGCATTCTGGTCACGGGTCAACAAGCATATATATATATATAGGAATGATTGTTATGCACTTTATACATAGAACTGGACCCATGAACAGAAGGAACAATCATAAACGGGGTGCATGAGCATCAAAGTGTAAAGTACTCGTAATGCTTCTAAGAGTAGAGTAATATGGAAGCTCGTTTACCCGCTTGTTGATTCATATCATAAGATCATGCCAAAATGAAGGAAAGCATAGCCTTAACATACCTTAACGTCTCCTTAATCGCTTAATGTTCTCCTTCCAATTCGCAAAGTCCACATTCAAGAGAACTTACACTAAAGTCAAGTCTTGAAGAACACTCTTAAGCTCACACTAGCATAGTTAACGAATTAACGAAATTTGGACAGCACTTCCCCTATATCATTAACTTTCACCAAATGACAAAACAACTCCCAAACAACAATAATAATATCCAATATATCACAATCAAGAAGTTATATTCAATTAAACCCTAAGTCTAGCCAAAATGCCCTTTTTAAGTTCAGTCATAGTGATCTTCTTCGTTACTCCATCCATGGCTTCTCCACTTTCATTCTTTTCCTTTTTAAAGGGTGCTAAACCTTTACCCCAACTCAACCAAAAGAATAAGATGGAAAACATACTTTGTAATCAAAGAAATTCACTTCACTCAACTTCCTCCAAGCTCACATTCAACACAACTTTGAAAAGGAGCAAGAAACTTCACCTTCCATGGATTATCTTAAGCTCTTGATGTTGATATTCTCTATTGATGATATGCAAAGGTGGGAAGGGTTTTATAACATTCAAAATCTCTCAAAAGGACTCTAGAAAGGTAAGGAAATGAGTGAGAGAAGGTGGAAATGAATTTGGGGCCATTTGGGTTTTAAAAAGATGGCCATATCACACTCCGATGCACTCGGCGAAGAGTATGCGGCTCAGCACACTGAGTGTGTGGCCGCACAGTCCTCCCTTGGCTTGGATAAAGCCTTGGGTAGAAAGGCCAGACATTTTGGAAAGTTGGCACCCAGCGTGCGGGTCAGCACGTTGAGTGTGTGACTGCACACTGCCCACTTTTTCCCGATTTCGCTAAAATGCAATCCTTTCGATTCGTTTGATCTCCAATCCTTATGGAACCTTCTTGTCACTTGTCTAGAACTTCATTAACAATCTAAGGGGTGTTATATATCTCCCTCAAGGTGATTATAGGTAATGCATAGCTCAAATGATATGAAATTTCCAGAATATGGCTCAACCTTAACTTTCTCCGACAAACTCACTCTTTTTACCTCAACTGCCTTTGGAATCTTAATTAGAATCATCAATGATCCTTTTTAACCTTAAAAGGGATTCTTGTATACTTTAGGTTTACATTGGGATGTTCATAATGCGATCGACACGAATATCCAAGGTGTAACATTCTCCCTCCCTTAAGAACATTCGTCATCGAATGTTAAACTCTAAAGGATTCTATGAAAATTTCGCAATAGTTTCCCCTGTAAATTTACCAATCCATCTTTTATACAGCAACCTAAAATAATGCCACAAAGGGCCACATACTAAAATACACGACATCATGGCCTCACACGACCAATAACAACAACTAAAAAAATCAAAGCCATGGCCTCACACGACTAATCATAATAACTATACTTAAAACAATACTTGGGGATGATGATGCTTCACACTGAGTCTCCTGGAATGGCGAAAACAAGTACGGGTACTTCGTCTTCATCTTTTCTTCAGCTTCCCAAGTCATCTCCTCAACATTATTGTCCCTCCAAAGCACTTTAACAGAAGCTACTTCTTTAGTCCATAATCGACGGGCTTGTCTATCCAATATAGCTATAGGGACCTCCTCGTATGATAACTACTCATTCACTTGAATATCATCTACCGGCACAACTCTCAAACGATCTCCTATACACTTACGGAGCATGGATATATGAAATACTAGATGTATAGACTTCAACTCAGAAGGTAGCTCTAACTCATATGCCACCTTTCTCATTGTACGAATGATTCTATATGGCCTAATGTATCGAGGGCTCGATTTTCCTTTCTTTCCAAAGCTCATCACTTCTTTCATAGGCGAATTAATGATTTTAGGAAGACCGTGAAGTCGCACAATCTCTCTAAGATAGAGCTTTGCGTAATCTCCAGCTACATAAGTGGTTCTGACAGGCAAGAAATGAGCGAACTTTGTAAGTCTATCAACTACGACCCTTGTTGAATCATACTTCTATTGCGTAAGGGGCAAACCTCTAATAAAATCCATATTGATTACCTCCCATTTCCATGTCAAAATCTCCATAGCCTGCAATAACCCACCAGGCTTCTGATGCTCTATTTTGACTTGCTGACAATTTGGACACTGAGCAACAAACTCCGCTATATATTTCTTCATAACATCCCACCAATACACTTCCTTGAGATCATGGTACATTTTTTTTGTGCCCGGATGGATAGAATAGCGAGAATAATGGGCTTCCCCCATAACCTTCCGATGAAGGGCTGCAACATTAGGAACACACAATCTACCTCGATATCTGAGTACTCCATCTCCTGTAATCACAAAGGGTGTCTTTTCTTTCCGAGGAGCTGTATTTCGGTAGTGAACTAAAACAGGATCCTCGTACTGGCGCTCCTTTATCTCAACTACCAAAGATGACGTTGTTGTATCCTGAACTGTAACTCCTGCATCACCTGAGTCTACCAATTGGACTCCTAAACTGGCTAGCTAACAAATATCACAGGCTAGCTCTCTCTTCTCTGGCTGCAAATGTGATAGGCTACTTATAGACTTACGACTAAGAGTGTCGGCTACTACATTGGCCTTCCCAAGATGGTACAGAATATCAACATCATAATCCTTTATCAACTATAGTCATCGCCTTTGATGTAAATTTAAGTCTTTCTGCTTAAAGATGTATTAGAGGCTCTTATGGTCCGTATATATATCGACATGAACACCATATAAATAATGCCTCCACATTTTCAAAGCATGGATCACCGCAGCTAACTCAAAGATCATGGGTTGGATAATTCTTTTCATGCTTCTTCAGTTTTCTAGAAGCATAAGTAACAGCCTTACCGTGCTGCATAAACACACAACCCAACCCAATACCTGAAGCATCACTATAAACCACGTAGTCATCTGCTCCCTCGGGAAGAGTCAAGATAAGTGCTAAAGTCAACTTGTCTTTCAATATCTGGAAACTCTGCTCACACGCATCCGTCCACTGAAATTTAGCTAATTTCTGAGTCAGTTTGGTCAACGAGGTTGAAAGAGAAGAAAATCCTTCTACGAACCTTCTATAATAACTAGCCACACCCAAGAAACTTTGTATCTCTGTTGGTGTTGTAAGCCTTGGTCAATTCTTCACAGCTTTGATCTTTTGAGCATCTACTCTAATGCCTTCATCTGAAATAATGTAACCCAGAAATGCCACAGAGTTCAACCATAACTCACACTTGGAAAACTTTGCCTACCACTTTCTGTTTCGAAGAACTCCGAGCACTGCTCGTAGATGTTCTGCGCGCTCAGCCTCTGACGGTCAATAAACCAGAATATCATCTATAAACACAATTACGAATATATCCAGGAAAGGTCTGAATACACAATTCATCAAGTCCATAAACATAGCTGGAGCATTAGTTAACCCGAATGACATAACACGAAACTCATAGTGGCCACATCTAGTCCGAAATGCCGTTTTCAAAATACCTTCCTCTTTCACCCTAACCTGATGATATCTCCATCTCAAGTCTATCTTCAAGAAGTATTTAGCGCCTTGCAGCTGATCAAACAAGGTATCAATTCTCAGAAGTGGGTACTTATTTTTCACAATCACTTTATTCAATTGCCTATAATCAATACACATTCGCAAGGAGCCATTTTTTTTTCTCACAAATAATACCGGCACTCCCCACGGCGATGTACTAGGCCTAATAAAGCCCTTCTCAAGCAAATCCTTTAATTGTTCCTTCAATTCTTTCAATTCCGCAGGTGTCATTCTATTAGGAGGAATAAATATTGGCTGAGTATCTGACAAAAAGTCAATAGCGAATTCGATTTCTCACTATGGCGGAATGCCTGGAAGCTCATTTAGAAACACTTCTGGAAACTCATTCACCATAGGAATGGACTAAAAGGTCGGTGACTCTGCTCGTACATCCTGGACTTGAACTAGGTGATAGATGTACCCTCTTCTGATCATCTTCCTTACTTTAAGGTAGGAAATAAACCTACGCCTCGGCGAAACAGTCTTGCCCTTCCATTCCAGAACTGGCTCGCCTGGAAATTGAAATCGAACTATCTTTGTTCTACAATCAACATTAGCATACCAAGAGACAACCAATCCATACCCATAATAACATCAAAATCAATCATGTCTAACTCAATCAAATTCGCCAGGGTGTGGCGATTGCAATCTATCACTACACAGCCTCGGTATACTTGCCTAGCTATGACGGGATCACCAACTGGTGTAGACACCTCAAAAGGTTTAATCAACTCAGGCTCTATCCCAAACTTGCCAGCAAAAAATTGCGTAATATACTGGGTCAATCAGTGCATACACATCATAGGAGGAGACTGATAATTTATCTATGACGACATCAAGAGACGACTCACGATCCTACCTACCAGCTAGTGCATATATGCAGTGCTGAAGAACACTCGAGCTGGATACTCCACTCCTCTCTCTACTCTTCCTGTTGGTGTTTGAGAAAATTGCCCTGAAGGGCACACTGCAGAAGATGAACCAGTTGCGGAACCTGGGGGCTGAACCACACCCTGTGACCTAGCTAACCACAAGCATAACAACCATCTGATCCCAACCGATACTGACCTGCGTGTAACTTTCCACACTGGGCACACCGAGGCAAATGGTGTCTCATCTGGCCTGACTCTAGTATGTGCTGAGAGCCTGATGCTATAGAACTCTGGCCCACTTCGAAATAAGAAAATCAATAAAATCTCAGACCTGAAAACCGCAGACATGAACTCGTTGCTGAATGTAAAGGATATCGGGAATACTGCTGCCTCTGTACTCCCCTGGACTCGCCCTCGATATCTAAAGATCTGGGCCTCTTACCATGGCCCCGGTCTTGGTCATGATCTGTCCTCCTCTGACGCTTGCGATCTTCCAGATTCTGTGCATATGCTTATATACGGGAGATATCCATGCCTAGTTGCAATGGCGGCAATCGTACAAGCATCTATCAAATGCGGCCCTAGACTAGCCACAAAACGATGAACTATGTCCTCCATCTCAGCCACCATGGCTGGGGCATATCTAGCCATATAATAAAAATATACAAAATACTCTTGGACACTCATACTGCTCAACTCAACACGGAAAAACCTATCTGCCTAGGCTCGTCAGACATCTGGAGGTAAATAATGGCAAATAAAAGCATCTGAAAACTCTCGCCAGACAGCTGGAGGGGCATTCTCTCCCCTAGATAGCTCCCAAGTCTCATACCATTGTACCGCAATATCACGAAGCCTATACAAAACCAACTCCATAGACTCGACGTCTTCCGCGTGCATAACCCTTAAGGTCCTCTGTATACCATCAACGAAATCCTAGGGGTCAATATGTTGCTTTATCACTGAAAACTCTGGAGGATCTAACCCGAGGAAAGTCTTAACCCTCGAACCACCAGCCCTGTCTGCCTGGTCAACACCAACACCCTGCCGCTGAGCCTGAGCGACCATCGATCTGGTCAATAACTACACAGCATCCCTCACATCCTAGCTCAGTGAATCCGATTGAGGAACTAGGCCAGGTGTTGGAGGCGGGGTATGCGAAGTCTCAGACGGGCTCTCACTTTGGATCTCATCTCCATCCCTCGTAGCCTGCCGAGTATGGCTAGTAGCCTCATCGATCATTCTCTTGCCCTTCCGGGCAGCTGTAGCATTCTTGCGGGGCATCACTGAAATCATAACAAATCATCAGAAGCGTCACTCTTAACCCATAGCTCTATCACACGATCTAAGAGTGAAAAGAATGACATCATCCTAAATGTCCTGTAGTCTCCTGTTTATATGTGTGGTGCATGACACACCCATAAATAGGACACTACTAGACAAGTTCTGTAGACAACCCTAGGACGAAACTGCTCTGATACCACTTCTGTCACAATCCAAGCCGATGAATCGTGACAAGTATCTGACCTCTAGTGACAAAACGCCCCTATACTTATATCTGGACAGTACTGCACAGCAAGGGCCCATATATAACTTAAACTGATCTCATACTGCCTCATAAAAGGGTGACATTATGAACTCTGTACAATCTGTATATATATACATACATGCTAAAGAAATAGTGCAAGCCAACTAGGATGCTACATATACTGTACAAAAAAGAATAGAAGCCGACAAAGCTACATCATCTGACATATATAAACAACTGTTTACAGACCTCTACTGGAATAAAGCTATAGAAAGGACGGGACAGGGCCCCGTCATACCCATATGCATATACATCTCAAAAGGGGGCATACCAAAACCGACTGTAGCTCCAAATAAAATGGAGCGCACTAACCAATGCTGGATATAGAGGCCTTACTGAGCTACACCACCTGGCTGTCTACCTGAAACTGTGGGCATGAACGCAGCCCCCCGAGCAACGAGGAGGCAGTACGGATAATGTACTGAGTATGTAAGGCATAAGAGTAGCATAAGCATAAGAATCATGAACTGAATCTGGAACTCAAATATCACTGACTGTCCACATAGATTTGTATGAACCAGTACCTGTAAGCATGTGCATAAATCGGTATAACTGACAATGCCTCTGTGGGCGCATAATATGCATGCTCTCAATGATAATCATACTCATGCCTATCAATGTAGGTCATACATATATATGCGTATATATAACGCCTGCCAAGCCTCTTTGGGCATCCCATCATATCATATCGGTGTCTCGGTGGCCATCATCATCATATATATTGCTGCGGTACATGCAGCCTGATCCTTATATCATTATTATGGCGCACCAGTTGATCACGTGGTAATGCGTATATAATGCCATTCCCTTTCCACATACCCAATATAAATATAATACTCGCGTACATAACGCCTTCTGGTCACAGGTCAATATGCATATATATATATATATATATATATATATATATATATATATTCATATGAATGAATGTAATTCATGAATAACTATATTCATAGAACTAGACCCACGAACAAAAGGAACAATCATAAGAGGGGTACATGAACATCAAAGAGTAAAGTACTCCTAATGGTTCTAAGAGTAGAGTAATATGGAAGCTCGCTTAGTCGCTTGTTGATTCATATCATAAGATCATGCCAAAATGAAAGAACGGATAGCCTTAGCATACCTTAACGTCTCTTTCTAAAAGGTTAACACCTAGAAAGGATCTCTTCATGGCTAGCTTACTAAACTAAAAGAAGGGAGAATCTATCTCACGACTACCAAGCTTCAGCGCTAAACATTATGACTGGTTGAAGGTTAGAATGCAAGACTTCATCACTGGTAAGGATACAGATCTATGGGACATGATCTATTATGGTCCTCATATCCCCGATTTGAATGACTTTACTTTGCAAAAAGATCAAAAAGCTAAAAAGATTCTTCTTCAAAGCATTGGATTAGGGGAGTACAATCTAGTTTCCTCTTCTGAAACATCAAAGGAGATCTAGGATGCTCTCAAAGGTGCACATGATGGAGTTGACAAAATTAGTACAAAGCTTGATCTTCTCAAAATGAAGGGTAGTGAAACCACTCAAGATCAAGAAGGGATGATATGGTCATTGGTATCGTAGATCTATAAGAGAAATTGAGGAAGTTACTAAAGAAAATCCTCTTCTAAACAGCCGCATCAAACAACTGTTGAATACATCATGTAGAGGGAAGGAGATGACAAACAACGCTCAGGATGAGTATGAGGGCAGACAAGAGTATGGATCACAAAAAACCAGCATCTTCAACCTTCTTCAAAATGAAGATACCGCCAAACAGAAGTCAAGAGATAAGGAACCTGGTCTGTGGAAGGAAAAGGAAGAGTTGCTTGAATTAAAAAAAGAAAGCTCAATTCACACCATTTCTCACTCTAAGGGACCCGTTTGGATGCAGGTTCCCAAACGGAGTCAGTAATTTCGCCAGAAGACTTGGGTGAGTAATGGACAGTCAAAAGGTATCATTGCTCAAAATCCTTTTGAAAAATGAAGAATGTCACTTCACTCAAGGAACTCTAAGGAAAGTGTGTGTCCTTTAAAAAATGAAAAGCACCTTCCGATGATATTGAAATTAGCTGCTACTAAAGAAGAGACGGCAAGATCAGAAGAAGCTCTTGACATTCTAAATGAAAGTGACCAAGGAGAAGCACACTCTCATGCCACTCTCAGGACAACATAAGTATTGGAGACATTGCATACTTTTGAGTTCCCTGCTGCTTTAAAAAAAACTGTCAAGGAGCCTAGTTCCTGTGATTCAGGTTATTAGTCTATCCAATGCTTATATATGTGTGTTAAACTGCTAACATGTCATGTCATTAAAAGTTTTCCTGCCCAAAATCCTAAGCCCAAACGTTACTTTTTTCCTGGACCGTCCCGGTCTATAAAATAAATAAATAAATAACTTCAGGTATTAACCAACCTGAATCGGTTCCTTGTCTCAAATATTTAAGGCTACTATTTGTGTCTCTCTCTTACTAAACCCCTCTTCTCTATTCCCTTTGTTAGTGTAACATTCACAAGCTCAAATCCCTCTCTTCCTCTCAAAACCTTAGCCAAGATCAATCATTTTTAACAACGAGTCCACCTCTCAAGCTATATAAGACATAAAACTTTTCCCTTCACCTTCTAAAAACACATCCTCAGATCCCATTCCATCTAAAAAACTAGTTTCAGATGGAAGTGTTTAAACACTTTCAGTCTCCAAATTCTTTCAAACCACTCAGGAAATCAACGAAAGGGATGATGGAGTGGAAGTTTCAAGCAACATCATGAGATCTGAGGGTTTAGATACCAATATCCAAAGGTCTGTTGTTGAAAAGTCAAACTGTGAGGATATACAAGACTCAAAAACTGGAGGTACGACTAAGGAAAATGAAGTTGGTGCAGAAATCTCAGGTAATCCTAATTCCTTTGGTTGTGAAAAAGGAGCATAGGACTCACTACAAGAAACTTGATTTTTAACGACCATTTCTTAACGAAGGGAGATGAATCCGGTCGTTATAAATATACATATAACGACCGAAAAAAAATTCAGTCGTTAAAATTAACTTTTAGCTCAACTCTAACGAGAAAATAATATCCGGTCTTAAAAAGCATGACATCCAGTCGTTACTAAACTAAAAAAAGAGCGCCACATTTGTTTCCCTCAAAATTTTCTCCCCAACGCCTCCCCTCTTAAAAAAAACCAAGAAAAACCCTAAGACACAAACAAAACAGTTTCAGCGATTTGGTCATTCCCCAAGCCCCTTCTCCATATATGTGCCACTGATCAATCTACAGTGCTTCTATCTCCAATTATCACCGCTTTACAGTGGCGGCACAAAGCTAGGGTGAGTTTGTTCACTTTACTACATGGTTCTACTTTGATTTTCCGTTGGTTTTTAATTTCTGCTAGATCTCCAATTTCAGTTCTAGTTGTTCTTCCCTCTGTTTCCTAAAGTTGTCATCCTATTATCATCTTGCTTAATCTGGTAAAGCCCATAAATTTCATTTGTGTAGGAGTGTATCTGTTTATTGTCTCTTACTAATCGATTATGTGTTATAATATGAGAGGCTTCGAGTTCTGAATCAAATGCCATAGTGTGTTCACATATGTCTGAATAAATATTAAGACATAAGGATTATGGTTTTGCCAAAGAGAATTACATAATACATCTCTGTATATAGTATGTTATTTATCTCTAACTTAATGCATGCAGAAGTGAATCAGTCTTGTACTTAATGGTGTTAATCCTAATTTTCATCATGTTTTGGATTGCTCTCTTGGTCATTAAGGAAAATTTTGTGTGTATGGTTTGATTTTGGGCATATGTGAACCTATTAAAAAAGAAATTTCATCTATTTCTTGCTGTCTGACTCCTATTGATAGGACTTGAATGGTAATATTTGATGAGTCTTTAAGGCATTGTGGTATGAAAAAGAGATAGTAGAAGAACTGTAATAGTTAAGGATAACTCTTGAACTTGTATAGATACCATTTCCATTAATTATAAATTCAATTAGACAGATGATTCAAGTTTAGATATTCTCCAAGATTAAAAAATAATAGAATTTTAAACAAATATGAGTAGGGATCGAAATGGTGTCGTATGGTGTGATTGTTTCTTAACCTGCAAAAGTTCAACCCGCCCCGCCCCACTGAAGTGTTTTCTTTTTTATTTTGTTAGTCTTATTTCTTTTTGTTCTTTTGGCTGAACTTTTTCATGTCTTCTAAGGATTTAAGGTTGACCGTTCTTGAGTTCCTTTTTTTTGGCCTTTAATGTAGCTGCTTTGTTAAGTTTCACCTGTATATTGCAAATAGGATTAAAACTGCTTATAGTCTAAAAATAATAGTAAAGATCTTTAGAACTTGATGTCTTTTTCAAAACGTTCTGAGTAGAAAAATTTGGCTCTATGTCTGGAATCCTGTTTAGCAAAATCAAGACAAGCCAAGTGCATTTCTCACTTTTTAAACAAACATTGCCAAATTTGACTGGTGTTAGTACACATCTATAGAACAGTAACCTAAAGATTCCAACCTAAACATTCACTTCAGAGAGTGAGTATGGCTTCAACTTTCAAGTTGTTATCCTTTTCTAATATAATCGCATGTAGCAAGAGCTTGTTTTACCTGATGACATTAAATTGTATCAACAAATGATACTCCGTAGAACATTAATTTTTTTATTTCGACACACCCCGTACCAGCATATGTTTAAACCTGCACCGTCACCGCCCCATTGCCATCCCTAAATATGAATAGTTGAGGGGATGTCAGGTGACAGTTCAACTACATATATGAGCTGCTCTATCTCTGAGAAATAAGATTGTAACAGCTTCATGGGTATTTACTCTTTTTCCATGAACATATAATTTATTAAATGCCAGATTTCTACACTTCTAGAATTAGAATTTCACTCTGCAATATTTCTGCACTCCTTAAATTGCAACATCTTTTGCGAAGCTTGCTATTTTTGCTATCACAGTTCTTTGGATATTGACATGCATGCCATACAAGTAAGTTGTATTTGTAGGTATGTCCTTGAAAATATTATTCAAAAAAGACACTTTTGAGCTTCCAGCAATTCCAAAAGGATAGGCATGTGTTCAGGAAGAACCATAATATTAGAGTTAGTATTTTGCACCTTTTAATGATAAATACATAGGAAATGCCAGGAAAACACTAAATGATAGTCATACATCTAAATTACATCTCGATGTATTTCTTCTATGGAAGTGTGATTCTAACATATTCAGACCATTTCTGTGCTGATTTCTAGCTCAGGAGTGGAGTTTTGTCATGGAACTTCGATATCAATGTTTTTAATTACTGTAATATGATATTAACATGGTCATTGGCAGGTTGGTTTGCAAGAATTTATCTATATGAGGTCACATGTATCTATCCTTTTCATTGCAGTTCTTTTGGAAACAATGGCATGACGAAAATCTTGAACAGATTTTCATTTGTACACATATATGATTGGGAAACATCGTAGAATTGTATGGTGAATAAAGAAATTTGTCAGAGAAATTTAGGACATGGACTGGAGAGATTTTCTCCATTTGCTTCACATTCCTTTCAAGTATTTGTATTTTGTTTTTTCCTTTTTTAAGTTTTTGTTCTATACAATTTACGTGCGGCATTTACACCTGTATGGTATTTTCTATGTTGATATTCATTGTAGAATGAATTTTTTTTTGGTAGGCAGTGCTTTAATCCTACAGATTCAACTTAGTTGTATGATATGTCATATAGGAAAAGAAAAAAGTAGAAGAGAGGTATAGCAACTAGAGATGGGATATGGGCGGATAACATTAAATTTGAGCTGGTTAAAATTGATCAAGTTAATAGATGGGTCATAAATTTGAGAAAATATCTACTGTATGAGCCTGTTTGGATTGTGGCTTATTTTTAGGTGCTTTTAAGCACTTTTGTAGTGTTTGGGTAAGACAAAAAAGTATTTTTAAGCCAAAATTAACAAAATAAGCCAAACCTATAAGTTAGGATTCCAAACTGATGGCTTATTCTTATAAGCCATAAGTTATAAGCCCATCCAAATAGGCTCTATATCTACTTTCAGTGTGGCTAGTCTTGATCTCCCATTTTATTCTAGTTCCATGTTTTACATTCATTGATCCTGGAGCTCTCTTGTCGAATAAATTGTGATGTCTTTCTCTGGACAGTTCCCTTTCAATTTAGTTTTCTTTTGGATAAATTTATATTTATAGTTTCTAGATATTTCGAATCTTGATTTTGTGGAAAATAAATAGAAAAAATTAATAGATATTAGTTTTATTATTAACTGACATGTGAAGAGAAATTAGGTAGTGACATAAGAAGTAAAGATCTACTTATCAAAAAATCATACAGAGTTTTGGAATAGATTCTGTGTGCAAGCAAATTGATCGGTTAATTGACCCTGATATGATAGGATGTTAGATGTTTGGAGCATTGTATGAGGAGAATAAAACAATTGCATCTTTGGGTTACCTTACTGGTTTTATGTAACTTTATTGTGGTGGCTGATTTTACAAGTGATGGATTTCTAAGTCTTATATTGATTATACTACTAGAAAGAAGAGAAAAAAGGTATGCTGCTATGAGAGGTATCAGGAGGAATACTTTTGTCAAGATGGAAAAATAATCTGAAAATGAACAAGAGAAGGATTAAGTAGTTTGTTTGATGCTCATGTGTCAGGTAACTTGAAAGTAAATGACTGCTTTCTCTTAGTTATAATTTCATTTGAAAAATCTTGAACAAATCAACGGGCCTTGACTATTATAGTCAAATTTTCATGGTATCTTTAACGTTAGACTCTTTACAGGCAAGCTGCAAAATATTATAAAAATGCCAAGTGCAGCACTTACGAGATTTGGGCCTGTGATGACAATTTTCTTTAGTACATTAGTGAGATGAAAATGAAGTGATTCATCGATTGGCAAAGGCCCGGATGACCGGCAGTTTAGATGCAACCAACATTTGCATCCACCATGTCATCCTCATTTTTTTTGCCCAATTGTAATGTCAACAGATCTGAGCCTCAAATCTGAATATCTCACTGTATCTGGTTTGTCCTTGTTCGACTTAAATTTATCTTCTTGGTATCTAGTCTTTTTGTTTTTGGTTTTCACGCTTCAAAGGTCAGGTCTTCCTTTCAAATTGTTTCTCTGTGTTTCCCATTGACAAATATAGTATTTTCTTTGAACTCAATTGAAATCATGATCTCAGATTTTCTTTTAGTAATCATGTTTATTAGACCTAATAACTCATGTTTCACTTGATAGAATCTGTTCTAGAGTATTAACTGTCTGAACTACTAATGTTCCTTTTTATTTAGAAATAGTGGTTCAGTTCTTAAAACATAGAAAATATTAATGTACAGTTGAGATTATTGTCCTCCTCATCAGAATACTTGTTCTTGAACTCAAATTATACACTGATTATGCCGCCTCCTTTCACAGTAAAAGACAACTTTATTCATGGTTTAGCTTTTTCACTTTATTACTTAACCAAGTTGATGCTCTAATTTATTGGCTTATTGTACAGGAACAAAACTAATGTGGTATATCTATGTATATATGCTTGTAAAAGATTTTAACTCTTTTTGTTAATAAATTCTTTTAACATTGTTTTTTAACAGGTCATGATTTTGAAGTTTGAAGAACTTGTCCTAGAATAAAGTGTTGAGCAAGTATAAGCAATTGAAAATGTTAAAGAACAAGTTGAAGCACAACAGAGATCTATTTGGTTTGAGTTGTTTAAGATGTTCTCGATTGTACATTCTACAAATCTATTATCTTTGTTAGGAGTTGACAAAAATAATATCATCAATTTGAATGAGTATAATTTCTGTAATATGATTCTCTTGTTCTTTGTAATGACCATAAAATTTATATGAATATCGATTTTTGATATGTTTCTGGATGTGTATTTATATAGATTATCAAACAATGACTGAATTTTTGGCTATTGTAGAGGATTAAGAAACAATTAGCGAAGGTAAAAGAACTTTTAGCGTCCGTATCTGTTGTTGTATTTAATGGATTTAACGACTGGAATGACAATCAATGAAGGGAAAATGGGGTCGCTAAAGGAGGTACAATGATCGGATCTCTTGCTGTCGCTAGAGATTCTTTAATGACTGGATTACAAATTCTTTAATGACCGGATTTGTAATCCGGTCGTTAACCTTTAACGACAGAGCTTTTAGTGACCGGCGACGACAGGATTTTTTCCGGTCATTATTACCTAATAGCGATCGGATTGGGACTTTTAATGACTGGATTTCCCCTCGCTAAAGGCCTATTTTCTTGTAGTGTACTCCATCTCAATTATAGATAGTAAACTATCAGAGAAAAGAGTAGGATTTTCTAATATACTAGAGAGTGCAAAAGAAATAGTGGCTGGGTTTGATGATGCCATGCAGGATGAAATGGGCAGTGACAAGGTTCAGGGGAATGAAGAAAGTACAGGGGTTGTGTAGGAGGGACCTGATCTCTCAGCATAAGGAGTGTTTGAATCATTTATACTTCGTACTACTCCCACGGTAGTTGAGATTCCAGACCCCTCTAAAGTAATTAGAGATGTTAAACCAACTGTTGTGCACTTAAGAGGACTATCTCTGGGGAAGGAAACATCTGAAAACTCCTCTGAGGAAGTAGATTCCGATGGTGATATCATCCTAAGTACCGTAATCAAGAGACCCTCTGGCCCTATAACTCCAAGAACCGGGAAAGTCAGGAAACATATTGCTTATAAAGCTCCAAACACTAGGCAGAGAAAAGCTAGGCTTGAGTCCGCCCTAAAGGCAAACAAAGTGAAATGGGTGGACAAGAAGAAAGGAAGATTTGGGAAGAATTGTTTAAAAGATGAGGAGGTGCCATCGTCTTCGGATGTGGTGACAGTTCCTGATGAAGAAGAGGAACCTGAACAACTATCTCTTGAGAAAGGGTTATCTAAAAGAAAAGAAGAAGAAAAACGAAAAGGGGTTATCAAGGAGGATACACCTACTAATAGAAATGAGCAAAGCTATTAAGAAGAAGAGTACACCTCGACAACCCAAAAGAAAAGAGAGCAAACTAAGAAAGGAACTAGGTTGCTCTGAGAAAAGGATAAGGTTACAGGACTCAGATGAGGAAAGGGAAAATACTCTAATGAATCAAAAAGTGCTGCTGGGAAGAGTATTTGATCATGACTTCTCTGACAAGCCTGGAATGAGGGAACTTAAGAGATCGTAAATTTTTTAAAATGGGAACATCTGTTTATTGCTCCAGCTCCCAGCGTTTTTGAACAAGAGGTGACTGAGTTCTACCTGAATCTGATGTATACTGATGACTCTACCTTGGCTCTGACAATTCATTCAGAGGAATTCGAGCTAGATGTAGCAAAGCTTGGAGAAATCTTGGCAGTCCCAACCTGTGGACTGAAGAAACTGTAAAAGGATAAGCCTCTCAAGATTTCCAAAACTCGATTGTCAAGAAGGACCCTACATCCTTTGAAAGGTTCCATAAGAAGCAACTAAAGCTGTAATTTCAACTTATGTTTGAGTTTGTTAACAAAGTGTTGCTTCCTAGAGCTGAGGGGAGATGCACGCCTTCATTGTCAGACCTGGTGCTTCTTAAAGCTCTTGCAAACTTTCAACCCATCCACTTGCCTGGTATAATGATTGAACATATGATAAAGGTTATGAATATCAAAGACAACAAGCATGGACTTTCTTATGGCATCTTCTTGACCAATGTGTTTGAGAATTTCAGTATCAAGACTAGAAAGGCTACTAAGGGAACAAGGAAGCATATGATCACTCTAGGGACCTTGCAAGAGTGTGAATTCATACACAAAAGGGAAGGTGTAGGGAGAAGCTCTATTATATATGATCTAATTGACGCACCGGAGCAAGAAACCATTGAAATCAATCATCCTCAAGCTGAAAATGATCGCCTGAGAGCTAATTTGGTTGAATAAACATGTGAAACTAACCCTAGTAGTGAGCTTGCATGTGCAAATACTGAGCTTCGAGCAGAGAATGCTCGCTTGAAGGGGAAGTTGTATGAGCTTCGTGATAAGGTGATTGAAAATCAAAGAGATGCTAGTGAGCAAGTGAATTATATTCTGAAAGCCTTTGCTCGTGCTCCCTGATTCCATTCCTTATTCTATCCTCTATATTCCGGTCCCTCAAGATGCCCCCTTTTCCCCCAATCCTCTCTGTCTATGACATGATGTTTTAACTTCTTAACTATCATATATGTATTGCTTAGACTACTGGTTTTGGATAATGTTTGTTACTTTATCATGTGGGCAAATTAATCTGATAAATGCAATGATTATTCTAACTTTAGGCCATAAGGGCCATAAGCTATCTCTATTATCCTGTATACTTATATTTTATAGCTCTGAAAGGGCGCTACTAAATCGTTTTGATCATGCCAAAAGGGGGAAGATATTGTTGATGATATGAATGGGTACATTCGACTGTGATCAGAATAAGTGAAGACATGCTGCTGAACTAAAGGGGAAGATATACTGTAGAAATGTGTTGCGTTGTTGCTAACATATTGCAGGTGCTCTAAAATGATGGTCTACTTTGCAGGGGGAAAAAGTGGGAAACAGGTTTTTTGGGGGAACATCGTCTATGAGTTTGTCATCATCAAAAAGGGGGAAATTAATAAGTCCAAGTGGTCCAAGTGCATTTATGTTTTGATGATTGTAAAACTATTTTAGAACAACATGGAGACCTGGTTTGCAACCTGCTCTCTGTGCGCCTTGTACCGTCAGTAGAGAACAGCTATAAAGCTGAGCCACTTGCTGTACACATGTACAACTATGAGTTGGCCCATGCATTAGGTTAAAGTGAATGACTAGTCTCTATCCATCCCACATGCTCCCACTATATATACAACATGATGGCAACATATTGAGAAAACTTAAAAAACCTAATCCATATTATGCAAAATCTATCGACACAGGTTTCTCAAGTGCTCTTAAGAACAAAGCCATCTACAAGTTGAAGAACCTGATCCAAATACAAGATATTATCTATGTTCTTTAGTAGTTGTAAGTCTTTTTTTTACTTGTGCTTAAACTATAAACCTATTCTTCCCAAAAAATGAAGCTGTTTGTATGTGTTCTTATTTCTTAAGGTTGCTTCCACAAGCTCCTGAGTGGTACACTATGCTAGAGTTAGCTTAGTTATATTAGTGTGTGGTTAGAGTTAGTCACGGTAAAATCTCAAAGGGTGCCTTTGAGTGGTACCCTAGGCTAGAGTGATCCTAGGTGTATTAGATTCCTTGGCTAGAGTTAGTGAAGTGGAGGTGCTTTCAATTGGACTATTGAAAAGGTTGAGGGACTATGGGAGTTAGTTCCTTGGTTGCATAAGTGTTACTGTAAGGTAGAGGGATTATGGGAGTTAACTTCTAGTTTACGATAGAGTTGTAACCTGAAGTTGCTCGTGTAGTGGATTGAAATCCTATTGGTGTAGGCTGTGGTTTTTAATCCCTTGAGCAAGGAGTTTTCTACGGTAAAAACTTATTTTCTGTAGTTATTGCATTGCATAAGGGAACTTGTACTCAACCAGGTCTCTTAATATTATGTTTAGTGGACACCTAACTTACATGAAAATGCCGATGATAATATAAGTCACAATGCCATAGATCATAACAAGACTCAGATAAACCAGCTCAACAATAGTATGAATCATACAAACTATCTCAATCAACACGAAGAGTATATATCAACCCATTCCTTCCAGAATGCAACAATTACACCACATGATTCAATACATAAAGTAACAATGACAAGCACACAAAATTAGAAGTCATACCAACCTAGGTAATATCCAACCAGACTTCATGCCCGAAGATCTAATCATGGTTCCTCCTGTCAACTCAACATATATATATATATATTTCACTAATCAAAGTCTAACTCAAGTAAGCCGTAACCTACCTTGAATGCAGAACAGGAGCCACGAACTACTCCACCCGAACCTTCTATAGCCAAATGCCTCAGAACGAGGGTAGTCTAACAAACATCATTTACTAAGTAAGTAAAGTACCACAACACCCAACTAATCAAAAGAAGAATCGATTCAGGAAAGGTTAATCAAAATACCCCTAACGGACACAAGGGAAAAATAGGAAATTAAGGGTGGAAATACACTACTCAATATCACATTAGTCATTATCCTTATTTATGAGGAGTTCTAATCTTAAATGATTCCTTAATTTCAACATTTAGACCCAAATCCCCATTTTAGAAGAACCTTTAAACATGGATTAATTTTAGAAGCCAAAGAGAAGATTTAAGACTAGAATCTAATAACCTATTGATTAAGTATAAGAAATCAGTAATTAAATTAATCGAAATACATAAATGAAGATTTCTTAAATAATTTAGGGTTCATAGATCTGTCTTCCCCAACCTTTCCCCCATTAACAATCCAAAGAAATTTACTAGTAAGAAAGATCAAGGTAAAGGGAGAAGACTTACCCCCAAGGGCGAACCTCCCAAGGTTCCTTGGAAACTGCCCCTCATAAACCTAGAACTTAGGTTTTTGAAAATGGAATAAAATATTCGACATTGGAATAAATTAAGAATTCTGGTCTTGCTATTCCGCCGTGGCGGAAGGATAATCGTCGTGAAACTGCTATGGTGGTGAAGAGTCCCATCATGGTGGAATCATTTTAAATCTCCAGTGTCCACTATGGTAGAGCCTCTCAACATGGCGACTTGAGGGGGTTGACTGGATTAAGAAGATATCGAAGTTTCATTCTAACGTTGTTTAAGGTAGAATTTCAACTAGAAGTTATGCAAAAAATCGTTGGTATGTCCCTTTACGAGGATCTCCTTTAGGGAATGGTCCAAAATACCCCGTAACAACCAAATGAGTCGTTACATCAGATACTAATTAAACAATCATTCTCCTTCGAATGGAGAGAAATAGATAGGCGCTTAGCTTGGCCAAAACACATATGTAGAAATAAACACTTGGGGAATTCAGAGATGAGAGCTTAGGAGAAAGTACGGCTCAAGAGATCTTTAACCATGGAGCTTGTTATTGGTTACCTCGAGAAGCGTTTAGGATATTCAAGGGTCGGGAGCGGTAGTTTGTGCGAGTGGTGAATTTTCCACTAATCGCGATTTCGTTGATTTCCACTGACTATCAACTTTGGATTGCTAGGAGTGCGCTATTTTCGGCAGTCACTTGTTGATATTTAAAAGGTTTTGCTAGTTTGTTATGGTCTAGATCATAGGGCAAGGGAGTACCTTCGGTCAGATTGACTCACTCGAGTGGAATAATAATCGGGATAAGACTTAATATCATCAGGGCGGACTAAGTACCACTTACTTGAATGACATTGAGGGGTTCGCCATGGCGGAACATAAAATCTCCATGGCGGACCCGCTGTGGCGAAGAGGTAGCCGCTACAACGGTTCTTGGAAAAGGATAACAGGGCTCACCATGGCGATCCAGCTACTCCGCATGACAAACACGCCATGGCGGAACACTTTCGACCTGGCAGAAATTGGGAAAATTAGAAATATACCTAGAGGTCTACTCCCTTTGCTCACCCACTTCAAATTCCCCAGTACCTAAAAATTCCTTTCCCAATCCCCAAACTTACACCCCTAGAACCTCACCCCAATTCTCAATAAGACTTCCCCTCAACTCTAACTCTTACTACCCACAAAGTCAAAATCATTTTCCCTACCAAAACTCCCAAGGAAAAAGGTGCAAAAATGGTCTCTCCATCAACTTTAAGTCTCCTCTCGAATGTTCACAACAAGGCACGTATTTGCTCTTATAAATTTAAAATATAACTATGGTGATGCGAATATGTGTTCATACAAGACTAGGATTGGAATTTCTTGAAATAAAAATTGAAACTTTGGGTTGTTGTTTTTTTTTAGGGTGGGCAGTGGCATAATCAGAAAATTGATTATTGATTAACATAGTAAAAAACTCTCCATTGAGTAATGCACTATTTCTTAAAATTTGAGTTAAAAACTTGAAGAATAAAGGATGGGTGTTCATGGTGTTTTAGATGAATCCTTTGAATTTTTTGGGTGTTTTGTTGCTTGAGACCATGTTCTATGAAGTTTAATAATCATGCATGCTTGAATTTTAGATACTCTAGGGGAACACACTAACTTTTGGTCCAAAATTGCGAGGAAAAATAAAAAAATTCTAGGTCTGTCTATGGGTTGAAGATGGGTTCGCCATGGTGGTACCCTTCCGCTATGGCGATCCCGGCCACAGCATGTCACCGTGCGCCGTGGCGACAAGGGTCAGGGAATTGGACTGTCGCCATGGCAAAGGACTTTGCGCTGTAGTGATCTCGCTATGGCGGTACTCTGCCTGCCATGGAAGAACTGCATATTTTTCGCCCAAAACAGTAGCTTCGCACTGGACGGGCTGAGAGGAATTTCAATGGATTCTTCAGCTTGAAGGACATGAAATTTATTGTAGGATGTGGGAAAATCATTGAAACTAATTTATGTTGTCAATGCAAGTATCAATCAGTGATTATGGCCCAACAAGAAGAAGAAAATGTTGACCAAGGACAAGGAAATGCCGAAGGAGGTGGCAATACAGGATATGACACTTACCGATTTATGGCTTCGAAGTGCGAGAGTTGATACTACAATGACTTACACAGCAAGATGCTTTTGTGTGAAAGGGGCATAAGAATGGACAAGGTGGATGCATAGGCCCCAGATTTTTTTTGCACGGTTTTACGGGATAGGTTGAATTGCTTCATTGATGAGCCCGAACAAGCCAACGAAAGGTGGGTAAGGGAGTTTTATGCTAACGTGCGATGAGTAAACTTGACCGCTTCGAATCCCGTAATCAAAATTCGGGGAAAAATGGTGAGAATTGGCGCTAAAGAGATCAATGTTTACTACAACTTGACAAATCACCCCGTGGAAGACATGCGGAGTAAAGACATTTGTGGTAACGGGGTATGGCTAGTCTCTAAATTGGTAGCGGAGGAGGATAGAGGAAAATTGACTGGGTGAATAAGAAACAGGGAATCGCAAATGCTCACTTTACTGCTGAAGCCAAGAGGTGGCGGAATATCTTTATTCATCTGGTGCGGCTGTCTAGTAACACTTCGCCTGTCACTTACACTCGAGCACTGATGATTGCTTGTATTCTGGATGATGTTCCAGTGAACGTGGGGTATCACATTATGCAGGAGTGGAAAGAATATGTGGAAAAACCGAGTTCGAGTTTCATGATCCCTTCATTGGTCACCGCTCTATCCAAGAGGGTGGATGTTCTTAGTGCTGAAGTTGATGAGATGGTTTATCCTAACGCTACTTTCAATCCTCTGAGGATGACGGTTGCTAGCTTCGCTATCCGAAGTAAGAAAAAATAAAGGCTGAGTCGAGACTAGGGGAGGGTGAAGGTGGTGCCGCTACCTCGTAGCCGCAGGGACCTTTTGAGCAGTTGATCTCACAGATTCATGATATGAGCGATTTAATTGTTGGCTTTCCAAGCCCCCTACTTAGGCTGGTTTATCAGGGACTGCTGCGGGTTCCTTCACTCGGGATGATATGAAGGAATATTTGCAGGCCCAAAAGGCGATGAAGAACACAGTCTCCACTCTTAAGAAGGCCTACACTTCCCTAGCTAAGGCTTATGGGGAACTCTGTCTAGACCTTGATAAGGAAAAGAAGAAGTGCAAATCATCGAGCAAGTTGATGGTTCAGATATGGAGGGGTGTCAAGGGACTTTTCACGAAGATATCTCCGGGTGTACAACTTCCAGTCAAGGAAAAGGATGATGATGAGCAGTACTCCTTCTTAAGTGAGTTGGAGAGTGAGGATGGTGATAGTGGCGCTGGTGGCGATAATAGCTCGGACTCAGGTGATAAGGCTACCAGTCGTGGGCAGTAGTAAGGGTCTTCCTCAGCAGATGATCTAGTCCTTGTCGAGCTTTAATTTCAGTCTTTGGATGTTTTTATGGTTCTTGGATATTTCAGACATTTTGATGCTTGTGTTTCATTTCTGTTGTTGTTTTTGATTGGCTTGGATATTCGCTTTGCGTTGATGACATTGTGCCATTGCCTAGCTTTGATTATATGTTGCTGTTTTTGGGATTATTGCATACTGTATTCTGAAATACTGATTCTAAAACAGGTTGGAGAACATCAGATAGAATGTCACTGGTTTTCTGCCCAGTGATTCACCATGACTGATGGATTTACCACCGTGGCAGTCACGCTATGGCGAACAGGACTTCACCATGGTAGAAGTCTGAGAAAGATTGAGGACTGCTATGGCGGACGTACTACCGCCATGGCCATAACGCCGTGGTGAGATTCGCTGAAGCTAGAAAATTTTGCTAAGTATAAGATACTTCCAACATCACAAGACTCAATTAGTCTACCATAAATACACAATAAAATACACATAATACAAACAAAACACGACATTCTAGGTACCAATTGGAATCGACTAGATATCAATTGGATTCAACCAGATATCAATTTAAAAGAAGTGGCACGATGGGAATAAAAGAGGTGGAAAATTCCTAAATGTCCTATAGCCTCTTGCGGATGGGTATGGACTTTCACCTACTATTCCACGAGACTCTACTTGACATTCCTCTTATACTTGTGAGACCGGTAACCTGCGGCTCTGATACCATCTATCACGACCCAAATTACGGATCGTGCGGGCACCTACGTTATCCCACCTGGTAGGCGAACCCTTCATCACTAACCCGTTAATAGAATAGCCCACAAAATTAACTAGTAAGTAAAATGGTAACTGTAAATGATAGACATGAATAAGACTCCTTATTATTTAAATAACAACTCCTAAAATTGGGTCTAGACTTGTATAAGAGCTTCTACAGTACAAGGAAATGAAACACAATGAAATATTACAACTTTTGTTTTTAGAATGCAAATAGACAGGAAGCTTTAGGATGACATCCGCTAACTCTGGCTAATGAGACTTCGAACAATGACCTGAAACACATCTATACCCCGAAAGGAGTGTAGGAAGAGTAGTATGAGTACATCACGTACTGGTAAGTATCTTAGGCCGACTAAGATTAAGTAACACATACAAGTATAGAATCGATCAAGATAAACAAGCAAGTACAATCATCCACACATTCATAATTTGTAGCCTTTAGTGAAACCATCTATGCCCAAGTATACCAAGCTTTCCTCGTACAAGTGAAAGAACCTGAATAGAGCCAACAGCATGCACACGTTCAACACAACCTTAGCCACTACACTTTCCCTCTCGATCTTATACTTTACATGTTTTATGACTTGTTCTTGACTGCTTATACGCTCTACTTGTCTATTTCTATCTATTTATATATGTGAACTAGTTGTTGTCTGCCTATGATACCTACGAGTACATGTGTTTGAACTATTACTACACTTGTTGCACTTTTCTTGTGTGCAAATTTTGTTGCTCATTTGACATTCCGACCTCGTGAGTGATCTGAGGCCCTTAACCGGAGACTTCCGGGGTGAGCTACTTGCTTGATCCGCAGCCCGAAGGCTCCTCTTGCTTACCTGTCTTCTTTCTTAGTATGGGACAACATTATCTAGTTTATGAGGGTGTATTTCCTCTATCAAACTATATAATTGTTATTAGTGGCTCTTGTATGATTTCAGACTATTCTAGGGGTTATGTGTATTTAGTATTTTTGCACTATTAATATATGAGTTCAGACTGTTATTTATCTCTGTTTACTTCCTTTTGTTGAATGTTAAGTGAAATAATTTAGCTTTAATGGAAGGGTTTGCCCACCATAGAGGATAGTGTGGGTACCTGCACAAACCACGAGTTGGGTTGTGACAGTTGTACATAAATATAGTGCAACTGCAATTGCGGTTGGTAGGCCGCTATCACGGGGAAGTAAGTTCAGACTCTAGTCATCGTTCTCGTAAGGGCAATCACGCCCGCAAAGAGAGTCAACCCAGTGAACCTTTGCTTGTGTGTATTCATGAAAATGACGTTTTGTTCACAACAGAATTCAAACTTATGATATTTACAATTTCGATGATGCATGAGTATAAATATGGCAGTTTCGTGGACCGCAACTATTTTTTACCATCTTTGACATTACAAGCTACAAGAATGAGAGAACTGGACAAAGAGTTCAACATTTAAGTTGGGGTAAGTTTTTTAATCGGTACCTTGAGTTTATATCATACTTTTACTGAATATTTACCATTAAAACATCAAATTTCATGGTGAAAATTGGGGACTTTGAATTAGGAACACAAAATTATGGATTAGATGGACTAAATGGACCCCAAAAGGAAATCTAAGTATATCTTTGGTCTTGTGGGATTATGAATAACTCGGATATGAATTTTGTTTCAAGGTTTGATGACGTTGATCCGAGGTTTACTTTGACTTTGATAGAGTCTTAAATTATGAAGTTGAGTTCAATAACTTTGTTTGACATCGTGGATTACTTTTCCGAATGTGGTAAAGTGATTGTGGAAGTTTAATCCTGGCTGGATCGAATTGTTGGGCATATCGATTGATGTCAATGGTTGTTGTGTATAACATCATATGCTTTGCTTTTGTGCATATTGTCATGTGCTATGTTTGTGCATTATATGAATGTAATAAAAGTGGATACTTGAGGCACTGTGTCACGACCCAACTAGGGGACGTGACGGGTACCCAGGGCTTACCACCGAGCACCGCCCATTCTACTACTCATCATACTCAAATCATTTTGATAGCCAAAAGGCTTATGTATATAAAAGTATTTATGTTCTCAAATGAAAAATATATATATTATCATTTTGATAGCCAAAAAGCTTATGTATATAAAAGTATTTATGTATATATATATATATATATATATATATATCAGTAGTAACATCGTGAGACCATACTACCCACACCTGCGTATCTACGAGCCTCTACTAGAGTGTTAGACATAAGGACGGGACAGGACCCCGTCGTGCCCAAAATATACATATATACACAAAAGAATGATCAAAGGCACCTCTGGAACAATGGAGTGCTCTCAAGTCAGCTAATAACTCCTATGAGTCTGGATCAAGATCACCTCCCTATCTACCTGTGGGCATGAACATAGCATCCAAAGAAAATGGACGTCAGTACGAACATCGTACTGAGTATGAGAGGCATAAGTAATAATAATACGTCAATGAGATAAAGGAAGCATCAAATATAGGGCAACTGTAACTGACTGTCAATTAATAAGGAAATAATGCATGCTGGCTTACTTCATAATCATCATCATATCATGTATGCATAAATGTATAAGCTGCCCATCCATATAGGTACGGTGTGATAATTATTAGCCTGCGTCCAGGCCTCCTGCGTCCGGGGTACCATCTCACGCCGCCCACTAGTGGTGCTGCCCGTGCCATATAGACACGATGTAATCATCTATAAGCCGCCTGCCTTAGAGGTGCTGCCCGCCCATATAGGCGCGGTGTAATATCATCAACACGTACTCATCATAATGCATGCATAGAAACTCAAAGATAGCTATACTTTATCGAGGTGACATAAGGTCGTGAACCCTCGATTCCATTATGGAGCATTTATAAGTATTCTACCTCACCTTGAAGGAAATAGTATATAAGGTGAGTGTACACAATAAACAACATCATTAACTTTATAGGAACATCATATCATGAACTCTAGAATCTTTATACTTAAGCTCATCATCATTATTATTGGGCTCATAATGTATCTCTTATCTCATGTTGCTATTCATGGACATAGACTCTTAGCTTTCCGGGATGTAGAAGATTCATGGAGAAGAAGGAAAAATCATGCCATAGGATTCATGCCATAGAAAGAAAGTACTAGCCTCACATACCTTTTTCGTTTAACTAATCTATCGCTTGCTTGTCCTTCTTCAATGCCCACGTTTTTACCTTCAAGAGAATTCGCATTAACATTAGTTAATCGATTACTTAAACGTGCGTACTAAAGCTAAAGAAAATTGGGCAGCATTTCCTTCATTTATACAAATCTTCCCCATATTCCATATCAACTCCCAAACAGCGATAACAACATTCACAATATCGCAAGCAACAATAATCATTCGTCTATATTACCCACATTTCACCATTTCTCTCCGATTTCTCCATAATCATGGTCATAGTTCATTATTGCATTTTCTCACATATAATACTTATTCCATGTTCTAAATGTCGTTCACAATAGACTTAAAATCACAATATACCAATATTCATAATTCACCCCAAACTACTACTCAATAATGACACTATTCACACATTCATGACCCATTTCCTATATCTTTCTACAATCCAAGTGTGTTTTACTTTAAACACCTTAAACAACAAGGAATGATCATAAAACTCACCTTAGATAATTGAAGAATAAGCCTTGAGTGAGAGTTGTATAGGTTTGATAGGTTTCTACACTTCCCTTAGGATTTCTTGGCATAGATGAACTTTGATAGGTTTTCTACACTTGATTTTGTGGATTTGATGAAGTTGATCATGGATTTCTCTTGTTTTCTTGTGGATGGATGATGGAGAGAGTTTTAGAGAATTTTTGAACTGTGGAGAGTGGAAATGAAATGAATTAATGAGATAGAGGGGTCCTTATATCAACTTGAAATCTGTCCCGACCAGATTCTACGGACCAACATACGGTCCGTATAATTTATACTGACCGTAGATCTGGTCCAGTGAAGACCCTCATTCTGGGCAAGACATATGGCAGGACATACGGTCCATATGTTTTATACGGCCAGTATGTTTGGCTGTATAATGCCCAGCTCTCCGAAACTCGTTCTCGTCAACTCGTTTGATCTCCAACCCTTATGGAACCTGCTTGAAATTTGATTAACACCTCAATACCAATCTAAGGGACACTATCACTCTTCTCCAAGACATCATTACGCCATCATTAACTCGTCGCTCATCATTCTTACTCGACATGCAACATATCCCTTACTTTCCTTGACAACCTTCTTCCCTTACGTCAAATATCTTTGAATCTAGATTAGGATCATCAAATGCTATTACTCACTTATCAAAACATCGTATACATCATGCCCTTCGCTATCCTATTCACTGTACGTTAATGGGGAATTTTCCAAGGTGTAACATCCTTCCCCTCTTTTGGAACATTCGTCCTCGAATGTTAAACACGCGGGAATTCTGCGAAAATTTTGCCAGAGTTTCCCCTGTAATATGGCACTACCATCCTGTCACAACAGCCCACAATAATATTACCTCACATGGCCACAACAAAATAGCAATATAAATTGGCCACACACGACCCATATGCATATAAAGAAATCATACATACCTCATAATCTTGGTGTTTCGTCTTGAATGTCTTCCGGGGCTGAAATAAGTGCGGACACTTGGATTTCATATTTTCATCTGTTTCCCGAGTCATTCTTCTCGGTTGTTATTTTGCCATAAGACCTTAACTGAGGCCACTTCTTTATTTCGACGTCTTCGTACTTGCCTATCTAATATGGCAATGAGTACCTCTTCATAAATCAACTTTTCTGTCACTTAAAAATCATTTATTGGCACGATCCTAGTAGGATTTTCAACATATTTACGAAGCATCGAGACATGGAAAACTGGGTGAACTGACTCCAAATCAGGAGGTAGATCTAATTCTTAAGCCACTTTGCCTATTTTGGGTACAATCTCATAAGGCCTAATGTATCGGGGACTAAGTTCCCCCTTCATTCAGTGAACTCATTGCATTCGTAAGTTGTCACACCCCATGGCTACCGTAGGAAGCGTATAGCATGTACTTATATCATATTCCCAGCGTATATCATACTCCTCTTTTTAAGTACCCACTTAGTTTCATTGGCGACATATAAATACTTGCAAGTTACATAATCATTTTTGTGTGATTCGTGTACATACACATCTATACATGTCACGACCCAAATCGATAGGCCCCAACAAGTGCCCGACCACTACTGGCCAAGCACTCCTGTGCTTCCGTTTACTTCTCACTGACTATCCTGGGCCCATATACAATCTGTCACTATGCTACACTGTCTCTCGAACAATCGTCATAAAAGATACCGTACCTGGAACTCACGGCCAACGCATACATATAAACATAAACACTGAGAATAACAGCGTGAGCCGATTTGGCCGCCATTCATATATACTGTACAACAAAATAAACGCCGACGAGACTGTATATTATCACGACTACATATCACTGTCTACAGACCTCCATGTAAACTGTAGAAAGGACAAGACAAGGCCCTGCCATACCCATATATGTACGCAACCGAATAGCATACCAAAAGGACTGTAGCTCCGGATCAATGGAGCGTACTGACTGCCGCTGAGGAGAGGTCCTAATGCTGTGAATCGTCCGACTGGCTACCTGATCTTGCGGGCATGAACGCAGCATCCACAAGAAGGGACGTCAGTACGAGTAATGTACCGAGTATGTAAGGCATGAACAAATCACTGTAGTAGTACTGTAGCAAGCATTTCTGCTCTACCAGCCGAACTTGTAACGTCCATAATTCTCTACTCCGATGTCCTATCGACGAGACGTTTGTTGTGTTAGATACTATACTTGACGAACTTCATTTTAGGCTTTTGTTTCACCTTAAAACGCTTCATATGCTCAGAGATATTCGTCCCCCAAGTTGGACCAAAATTTTCACACAAAACATTACCCATCCTTCCTCTGAAGTCGTACCACTTCATTTCTTCCACTCATTTCCTTATAAAACCTTCCGGTATATCTTAATTACATACTTCACTTATTAAATATAATTAATAATACTTGCTCCTTATATTCCAAAGTGGTTTTACTTAACCCTAACTCAATGTACTTATGTTTCAAATTTGATAAGTGCTCTTCGAAGATACGGGGTGTAACATCCTTCCCCCCTTAAAAACATTCTTCCTCGAATGTTGCAATATTGCCAACCCACGACACCATCTTTGATTTGTTAGAACAATTATTTTTTTCCTTTAGGGTCCAATTACCATTTGGTTAAACTATAACTTGGATCAATCTCTTCTCATTCTTTCTTGACTCTTTTATTTTCCTTCAATCATCTTCTTTCACTTCTTTGTCCTCATGTACATAATCGGAAATTAACTAGCATCCCGCTCTTGTTCTTTCTCCATTATTGTAGTCTTGCTTATCGTGCATAACTATTCATCGGTATACGGAACACTCTTTGCGTTTATCTCTTTGGTACCATCTCGGGCTATCCTTTTTATACCTGTTGAGCTTAGACATACACTGCATCGACTCCCTGTAGTTCATTAGTTCGGCTCCCTGTTCTTTTACATCTTTGTCACAATCCCTCTTAATCTTACATTCCAAATATTTATCCAATCATGACTATGTCGCTAGTGAACCTAATGGTTATGTTTCGTTCTAAGGCCAGTTATAGCATTATCCGAAATACGTATATACGCAATGCTTCTTCACCATTTGTTATCCTTCGCAGTCCAGTTACACTTATGGCAGACTTATAATCCGAGTTCAACTAATTTCATAGCTCAAAACATCTTTGAGCTCCTACGACAACTTTTTCTTTAATTCCTTCCCTCACATCTATCAATACAATCCCAGAAGCATAGGACTACCGCAATTCTCACTCCATTACGACTCTCTTACAACATATATATATATATATATATATATATATATATATATATATCTAGCTTCAATTTCCTTGTACTAGCGGTCGCTTCATCGGTCGTTATTCCTTATTGACTTTGTGATGTGGCTTTTTTTTTTTTACAATTATAGTTGGGCATAGCTTCACATTGACGGTTCATATAATTCCATAGTGTATACTCTCATGTTCAGTATAATTAGTGATCCGAGATGTTCTCTCATATCCAGTGAACTCTTTTATTCCCATTCACAAGAGCAGCGTTCTTCCTTTCCTCGGAAAATTACCAAACTACCAATCGTTGTTACTTTCTTTACAATAGTCGTTGTCATCCGAAGTGTCCTTTGGATTTGTCATCCTCTCTAACACCCTTTGTGAATTTAGCTTGGAGATTTTTCTTGCTCTTTTCATTACCCTTTAGGGCATGTCGCTACATACTTAGGTACGGCACAATTTTTGCCCGATATGAGGGATTCAAACCATGGTCTGGAAATGTCGTAGCTGATGTCGGCGTGAAGCATTCTCTTAAGGTGTCTTCCATACTTTCTTCCTATGTCTGTCTCATGGTACACTTATTTTCAACTTGTTTCTGCTTCTTTCTGATACCTTCCTGACATGCCAATACGCCTCCAGCTAATAAGTTTCTTCTTTTGGAGCTTAAGAGCATCCCAGTTCTTTTCAAGTCTAATATGCTCTTTCCCCCTTAAGGAGGTCCTTATATACCAATAACCTTCGAGTATCCAGCGTCTTCACTACTTATCTACCATCCTTCACGATCTTCCCAAGGCCGCATTTTCGCCATCGTATGGTCTGACTTACCTATCTTTTTTCTAGTTACACTGTCGTATTCAATTAGAATACTTTTAAGGGTTAGGTCCAATTCCAATGCCATCTTTTCCGTCTTTTCACACCTCTGTCTTTTTATGACTAATGGTTTTCCGGACCTGCAAGTTAATGGGGACATCGAGATTCACCACGTCCTTTATGAAGTCTTCGATTATACCTTACTTCTTGTTTTTCTATTCCCGACTTTGCTTATAACATATCTAGAATTCTTCTTATCTTGAGTTCTTCTTCCATTTATGTCTATATCATCATTTTTTTTCAACATTTCCATACCCTACCATCCACTACTAGTCCTTTCACCCGCTTAGCTCACTTACTCATAATCCTTCTTAACTACGCGTTTATGTTGCAGTTGTGCATCCAAGCTTTTCGAGTGTCCTGCTACTTTTGCTCTCAGCACAGAATTCTTACAGGTTACACTCTCTCTATCTTCGTTCATCGAAGTTTTACCTATCTTTCTGATGCTACGGCTGGGTGGTCTTCCATGCACGTTCCTTACATTTCATTTCATTTCCTCTATGATCAAATCTATTGGTCTTCACATGAATTCTTATTTCATGCCATTAATTTTCTAATCAACTGTGTCAACTCATCATCCTTGTTCTTTCCTCGATGAGTAATCGGTGTCCTACCGCCAACTCGTTAAAGTATCCTTCTTACTCCCATGGTTAAAGATTTCCAGTTACTTTACTCCTAAATGCTCTCCTCTTCCTTCGACCAAACCATTAGTATACCTTTCCTACTTTCATCCTTAACCTTCCTTGGGTTTCTTCCTCCTCGAGCACCTTTCTTCTTTTGTTATTTATGGTATCGACTCTTGAGTTCGTGAAATATTCCTTTAAATGTACAAACCCGTTCTATTCTTAAGTCATCCCTTTAAGAGAACTTCTCCATGTCCGAGGCAACCATGTCAATATAACCATACATTTATCCCTTTGTATATATATATATATCTTTCGAGAGTTGGAAATCTTTTAGCATCGTTGCAAGGCTTAATCATTCTTCCTCTTACTTCACATTCCTTGTCATGGTCGCTATCCTTTTAGCCCCACTGGTTGAATTCGGTTCTCGAACCCCACCATTCCTCTTTTGTTCCATACTACCACACTTTATCCCTTTCACATGCCTACCTTCGAAATTCTTTTCCCAAATAGTCTCGTGCTTTGCCCGTCGTCTCTCTTGGAGGCTCTACTTACTCATATTTCTCACTTTTGACATTTTACCTTCCATACATTCACTTTCTTTCTTTTCCAAATATCAGTACATTAAAGCTCTCCAGGCCTAACCTGTAGTGAAAATAGCATCAGCTTACCTTGTAACATTTGTACCATTTTTTTTGTCACTTGGACTTCGTTACCCTATTCGATTAATGCCTTACATATACTGCAACGTTGGTTGCCGGGATACACATACCTGTTGATATAGCAACATATGAGATATCATATGCATACGTTGTTACACCTCGGAAAAATTTTCCGTTCATGCACAGTGAATAGACTGACGAAGGGTACGACGTATGCGATGACTCTAAATGAGATTTCAAAGACATTCGAAATAAGAGAAGAAAGTTGCCAAGAGGAGGCAAGACACACGAGATGTATCGGAAAGGATTTACGAATAACGAAGTAACGATGACTTCATGATGTTTTGGGAGAGGAGTTATAACGTCCCCTATATTTTTAATGAAGTGATAAACAAGTGTCAAGAAGGTTCCATAAGGATTGGAGATCAAACGAGTCGACGAAAATGATTTTCGAAAAACTGTGGATTGTACGGTCCATTATACGGACCGTAAAAAAGATACGAACCGTAGGTCTGGCCATATAACTTGTCCAAAGAAGATTCTCCGCTGGAACCATTATACGGTCACACATACGGACCGTATTAATTGTACGGACCGTATATGTGTCCGTATAATTGTGTCGGGACAGATTTTGGGTATTTAATAAGGGGCCAAGCTCATTCCATTTCATTTTCCCCTTCACTCCCCTTCTCTCTAAAATATCTCTCTACACTTCTCCAACAAGAATTCAAGGATATTTGTGATCAATTACATTAAACCAAGTGAATCAAATGTAAGAAACTTATTAAAGTTCATCCAAGACAAGGAATCCAAGTGAAGGTGAAACTAGGGTTTTCTCAAGTGAAGTGTTTGCACTCAAGGTTCATTCCTACACCATCTAAGGTAAGTTTTATGGTATTTACTTGTTTTTTAAGGTATTTGAAAGTTGAAACACTTGGATTGTAGAAGGATCTAGGAAATGGGTCATAAACATGTGAATAATGAGATTTTGAGTAGTAGTTTGGAATGAGTTATGAATTTTGATATGTTGTGATTATAAGTATGTTATAAATGATATTGAGGACACGGGATAGGTATTATATGCAAAAAAACGTACTAGTATACTATGACCATGATTATGGATGAATTAAGGTGGAATTGTGAAACGAAGGTAATGTAGATGAATGAAGATTGTTGGTTACGACATTGTGACCGTTATTATAAATGTTTGGGAGTTGATATATGATATGGGAAAAGTTGTATAAACAAAGGAAATGCTACCCAATTTTCTCTAGCTTTAGTAAGCACGTTCATGTAATCGATTAGCTAATGTGAATTCGAATTCTCTTGAAGGTAGAAACGTGAGCATTGGAGGAGAACAACCAAGCGATGGAAATTATTAAACGAAAGAGGTATGTAAGGCTAGTCCTTTCTTTCTAAGGCATGAATCATACGGTATGAATCCTCCTATCTCTGTATGATTTTCCTACATATTTGGAACTATGAATCTACGAGTATAAAGAACTTCATATGAGATAAAGAAAAGAGATACGTTACGAATACGACGATACCGATGATGAATCTAAGTCTAGAAGTCATAAAGCACATGATATGATAATCCTACGAAGCTAATGATCCTTATATGATTCCTATGATAGTATTTTCCTTACCTTTCCATGACTTTCCTACCTTTCGAAAAACTAAGAGCCTATGTTCATGAATAGCTATATGGGATAAGATAAGAGGTATGTTACGAATGCCATAATGATGATGATGAGTCTAAGTCTAAAGACTCTAAGGCCTATAATATTATAGTTCTACAAGGCTAATGATCTATATTACGATCCATGGATGTTGTTCATTGACTACACCCACCTTATATGCTAATTCCTTCAAGGTGAGGCATAATGCTTATGAATGCTCCCTAATGGAATCGGGGGCTCTCGACCTTATGTCACCCCTACATTGTTATAGATTGTCTATAAACTCTAATACATGTCCTATGACCAATGTTCCGAAAAGTTACGAGCCTATGTTCATAAGCGGTTCCATATGAGATTAAGGTAGGAGACATGCCATAGATACGATGATAGTAATGATGAGCCTAAGTTAGAGATTATAAAGTCTATTATGCGATATTATTACGAAGTTCATGCTACGAATACGATGCGACTCACATAGATTGTCTTTAAATCCAAATGTATGCTCTATGAAAGGCTATGATAAGTTTATGAGATATATGTGATGATAATGATGACGATGTTGATAGTGATGATGATAATGATGACGATGATAATAATGATGACGTTAAAGCTACTTATGGGCTATTACGTATATATATGTGTGCCTATGTATGACTATTATGAAACCTCGATCTTATATGGCTGGGTAGAATGTGTATGAATATGTATATATCTATGTAACGCGCGCACACCTCTGCAGTTAGGTACGTATAACCCTGAAGCCTTGGTTGGCCAGGTATGTGTATCCCTGAAGCCTTGGTTGGTCAGGTATGTATATGATATAAATATATATATGATATGGATATGTACATGATATAGCCATGAATATGATATATGTAGGAAAAGCCCGGAAAATATGTATGTGATATTGTCAAGCCACTACGTGGCCGTATACGGATAACGTTTAATGTGTATGAGCAGATTGCGGTGTTATGATATATATATATATATATATATATATATATATATATATATATATATATATATATATATATATATATATATGTATGATACGACGATGTATGAGCTATGATGATACATGTACCGTGATAATATATGATATAGGCTTGAAAGGTATCCTCCCCTAAAAGTTACGCAGGTTATTTCTTCATCTTATGTCTTATGATTCTCTATTATGTTCATTTCATTCATGCCTTACGTACTCTGTACAATATTCGTACTGACGTCCGTTTTTTCTGGACGTTGTGTTCATGCCCACAGGTAGACAGGGAGGCGACCCAGATTTATAGAAGCTGATAAGCAGAGTTTTGAAATCACTCCATTATTCCGGAGGTTCTATTGATTTACCAATTTATGTACATGTATGTTTTGGGCACGACGGGGTCCTGTCCCGTCCATATGTCTAGTATTCTAGTAGAGGCTCGTAGATACGTATGTGTGGGTAGTATGGTCTCACAATTTTGATAAGCGTATATATGTATATATGTATGTGTGTATTATTTTGATAGTCGAGGGGCTTATGTATATAAAAGTAATTATGTTTCCAAATGAAAAATGATTTTTCTAGATTTGAGTATGAATTTGATGAATGGACTCTTAACGAGTATGATAAGTAACAGAATGAGCCGTGCTCGGTGGATAGCCCCGGGTACCCGTCACGGCCCCTAGTCGGGTCGTGACATACGTATATATATAATTACTACCATCTCGCTTACAAAATATTTCCAAACACTATTCAAACTCACCCTAATTCTAGAGCTGTGATGCACCTTCTTTCTCTTCACCGGTCTAGTCTGCCTCATTCTACGCGACCTCTTAAGGTTTCCAACCACTCCGCACACTCTAATTTCCCTTAGGCTACTTTAGCTTCTTATTCATGTCTTATGTCTAAATTTATAGGACTTTTAGTACACTTCCCAAGGGGTCACCCTTCCTAGTATTTCTCTCACCCCAGCACGCTTAACCTCGAAACTCTGATGAAATCTGGTGTGTTAATGCTAGTATAATCGTATCCACCTCACTGTATGACCTTCACCACATAATCTAAAGTAAGTTTAAGTCTTGACAGATTCCAAAACGTTCTCGTAACGCATCTCCCTCCGAATTAGAAAGGGTCTTTTACTTTTCTGACTATACAATTACTATTTTCACCTTTTCAATCCTCAATATTCACTTTTCACCTATGTGTATGACTACTTTCCGTCCTAGAATTCCAGATTCCCAATGGTAACGAACACACCTTGGTCGCCGTTACTTATAAATACTCAGTTATCGGCCTCTTTAGGTTTCCACTCGCCACTATTAAATAATAATCTACAGCAAATGCACATACATAGAAAATTCCAACAAGAACTCATATACCTGTAGCTGATCAGTCTCTAGTCTGATCGGGTGGATTATAAGGTGAAATGTGTTCTTCATCAAGATTTTCCCACCATCGGCACCATCTGCTCGTTTGGCCTTCATCATCTCTCTCATCCGAGTCCGAGGAATATAAATAACTGAGCAATTCCTGGTTTACCGACGACCAGGATAGGGGGCTGGAGTAATCCGTAACACTCACCGGGGAGGCTGTTCTGACATAGTGCTCTACCATAAGAGCAGCTGGTATGGCCTCCGGTGACCCAGACGAATACTCGTACGGATCTGTATCATAGCTGTCCTCTGGGGGGTCCTCCTCTCTAGGAGTCAAGAACTCTGGAGGGATCGTCGCTGGGTCCTCCGAGGGATCAGTCTCAATAGAATAACTTAGGCTCCTTCTGCTCGGTCCTAGAGCCTGGGGTCCTGGAGATACTCTAGGGGATTTCTTAGCACCCCCACTATCTGAAGCCAATCTCTTCATCTCTTGTGAGTCTGCGCCTACCTACAGGAAAAGAGGTCAGAAGAAATCTTCCCTAGACTCTGGCTCTGTAGCACGATCTATGATAGAAGGAAAGGTCAATGATTCCTAAATGCCATGCAGCTTCCTATTTATAAATGTGACCGGCTTCACACCCATAAACAGGACTCTACCAGACACGGTATGTAGACAATCCCTAGGACGAACTACTCTAATACCACTTTTGTCACGACCCAAATCGATGGGCCGCAACAAGTGCCCGACCACTACTGGCCAAGCACTCCTGTGCTTGCGTTTACTTCTCACTGACTATCCTGGGCCCATATACAATCTGTTACTATGCTACAATGTCTCCCGAACAATCGTCATAAAAGACGCTGTACCTGGAACTCACGGCCAACGCATACATATAAACATAAACACTGAGAATAACAGCGTGAGCCGATTTGGCCGCCATACATATATACTGTACAACAAAATAAACGCCGACGAGACTACATAATATCACGACTACATATCACTGTCTACAGACCTCCATGTAAAGTGTAGAAAGGACATGACAAGGCCCTACCATACCCATATATGTAGGTAACCGAATAGCATACCAAAAGGACTGTAGCTCCGGATCAATGGAGCGTACTGATTGCCGCTGAGGAGAGGTCCTAATGCTGTGAATCGTCCAACTGGCTACCTGATCTTGCGGGCATGAACGCAGCATCCACAAGAAGGGACGTCAGTACGAGTAATGTACCAAGTATGTAAGGCATGAACAGTAACATAGTAAGGGATGTAAAGTATGAATAATAACAGAATGGAAATATAGAGCATGTCGTAAGATAAAAGAGTAACATGTACATATAAGTGCCTCTTAGGGCGGATGCCATGCATGCTTAGCTTTTTTGAAAAAAAAACATTTCTTGTTCATATATATAGAAAATAGAACATATCATGTTGCCGAGGCGTCGGCTCCGATCCATTTAGCCACATATGTCCCGCGTCCGGCATGATATCATATATAATACCAACTGATCAGGTGGATACGCGTCTATAGCTCTCTGGCCCTCTTTCCCATATTCATATACATGTATCATGTACATATATCATGTTCATGTAGCATATACATATATCATGTAAGCAGCATGCAGGAGAGCCAAAGGAAAGTTATGTCTCTATCGGAGTTACGTAAGGTCGGTAACCTCCGTTTATATTATGGAATAATCATCATCGCTCTATCTCACCTTGAAGGAACAATTATTTTAAGATGAGACTATCAACAAACAATATCATCAAGAGAAAACATAGAATAAGTTCATAAATCTCATAAGGCGTCAATTGATACACTTTGAAATCTTTAGAAAATAGAGTCATTACCAAGGAATAAAATTGAGGATCAAGAAATAGCTCAATATTCTCATATTCATATTAAATCCACAACCTGAGACTTTCAAACATGAAACCATTCTCATCATAATCATCGTAGGCATATTCTCATCTTTGACATTATCATTGTCATTACAAAAACATGTTCGTCGTTATAGTCATAAAAGCTTACAAAATCATAAACCTTTGTTTTGGAAATATACGGACATTTTGGAAAACATTTACAGGTTATCAGGAAAGGAATCTTGCGTAGGAATCATAGACTTCTAACTTTTGAAAACAGAGATGTCATGGAAGTATTTATGAAATCGTAACATAGGAATCATGCCTTTGAAAGAAAGGGACGAGCCTTAACATACCTTTCGGTCGCCTTAGTCGTTCAACGTTTATCCTTCGAAGCTCGTAAATCTACATTTACGAGGATTCACACAATCGTTAGACTCATCGTAGTATATTTGTGCTAAGCTTTCAAGTCAAACTATTTTATATCCTGCTGAAAATCGGGCAGTATCTCCCCTGTTTATATGCCTAGCCTGAAATCTCAATTCAGCAACCAACAAAAACAACAATAATACCAACATCAATAACATCATTTCCAACACCAATATATACCATAAAACAACCCACACGCTGTTTTCCAATTTCCACAACCAACCAACTCGCTATACAATTATTTAACGACTTTATCTCCGTAAATAATCCTTAAATAATACCAAAAGAGAAATATTCATACCTTTTTTTCTCTTTATGATAGCAATATCCTCAATATCCACGCTAAAATCTCCCGCAAAGCAATACTAAAATCACAACCATGCGTTACCCGGACCTAAACCACTACTCCGCGACTTAAATATTGCTCACTTTGTGATCCCCCCTCTCTCTCTCTTCAACTTTCTGGAAATTTCTGGGCAAATCTGGTGAAAAAAAGGGTTCTTACCCTTTTTATAAGGTTCAAATTCGGGTCAGGGGTCACTGTAGCAGCACTGTAGCACGCGTTTCTGCTCTGTCAGCCGAACTTGTAATGTCCATAATTCTCTACTCCGATGTCCTATTGACAAGCCGTTTGTTGCGTTTGAACCTACACTCGACGAACTTGATTTTAGGATTTTGGTTCACCTTAAAACACTTCATATGCTCAGAGATATTCGTCCCCCAAGTTGGACAAAAATTTTCACACAAAACATTACCCATCCTTTCTCCGAAGTCGTACGACTTCATTTCTTCCACTCATTTCCTTATAAAACCTTCCGGTATATCTTATATACATCCTTCAATTATTAAATATACTTAATAATTCTTGCTCCTTATATTCCAAAATGGTTTTACTTAACCCTAACTCAACGTACTTATGTTTCAAATTTGATAAGTGCTCTTCGAAGATACGGGGTGTAACAATACGTATACATGTATCCATATCCGTATCCGTATTCATAACCGTACCCATTTACATATCGTATCCATAGTCATATTCATATACATATCATTTACATAGCACACCCGACCACGAAGGTTCGGTGTTTCGCGTATCCGACCATGGCAAGGCTCAGTGATTATATATACCTAAATGCTTTTGTCTATCTGTAGTAACTTATCTCGTCTTGCTCTCTTCCTTCCTTTAGTTTTCCCTTGATTATCATATCTTAGGTTCTACTATAGAAAACCTTAGGTCCCTTTCTTAATTGTCGCTTATAAATCGCATTATCATTAATTACGACTTTACCGTTAGTGCCTTTACCTCCATTCAATATCCCTTGAGTTATCTACTCTCAAAGTCACGTTGTTCAAGGTCTTCGCGAATGGTTTCCATTACAGTCTCAGATGACTGTTCAATTTATGTTCGTTTATTTACTAGTCATTCGACTCATTTCTGCGCGACTCTCACTATTTGTGTTAGAGTCTATATCTGTCACATCTTAGGATCCACTGTTCCAAATCTCTACACTTGAATTCCCTTTTACTCGCTTCCCTCCTTTAAGGGTTTTACTTGTACCATTCTCAAATCCGTTTCCTCACCTTCAAATCTTGAATTCATATATCCCTTACTATAAACTATACCTTATTCATGTCGTTTCCCATAATTTATAGCTACGACAATTCGTGTGTGAAATCTTAATATACTCATCTTGCAGGTTTGTAACCAAGTAACACAACCGACATAGCAATCCGAACAAATATGTATTTTACTTGGCTCATCCGGTAATTATGAGTCAATGTCTAAATCTTCTCAAATTAACAACTTTTATCCCCACTGCTCGTTCCCAGTTTCTCTCCCAAATCTATCTTACTGCAGTTACTGCGCTATGCGGCTTTAATTTCTTCGTGTTTGACTACTTTAAGCTTCACGTTCTCGCATAATCCATAAAATTTCTCTTCTAAATGATCATACACATCCTTTCCTTCTGAATGTAAGTTTTTACCATCCAGTATTTGCATGTTTTTAAATAATTTATTCCCATTTCGGCCCCCTCTTATTGTTAGCGCCGCACTTTCCCGTTAGTAAAGGCATTACTAAATTCTGAGTCAAGCACTCTGCCTTTAAGGCTTTCACTGTATAATGCTTCCTAAATTGTTATGCGACATTGAAACTTCGCATCCATGTAACTTGCTCGCGGTGACTGTTGCACTTGAATTCCCATCTCAGTCCATCATTCACTTCCATATTCCCTTCTGATCAGTTCACACTGTCATAGTGGTTCTGTCTTTACTATCTCAACATATTGACGACAGGGTAATACATGGTCTTTGTAGAATTCTCTAAAAATATGTTGGGTAAAGTTGTTCATCACACTTAAGATATTTTACTCCATAGTCGATTCCGTACTTCGGATCGTAATTTAATTAGCCACACTGCTCTCACGACCTTATTAGAATCTCAATCACTTCACGACACCCATTACTATTTCTTCGTAGTACTAGAAGATCCATAGGGTTTAATGCTCTTCCACCTTCTGTTTATCGAGTTACTGTTCTAGTGGGCTATCCACCTATTTTCCTCGCTCCTGCCCTTCCTCCTTTGTTTCTAACACTTTTACCACGTTCATCACATATACTTAGCGTTCATCACTTGTCATGCTTTTGTTTCACCGATCACTTTTTCTCATTTTCACTACTCCTCATAGCTATAATAGCAATCCCTGCCGCATAATCGCCCGAGCAAATTCCGGGAGGCATAACTTAAAGTGCACCCAGAGCACAACGACGATCATAAAGTCAACCAATTGCTAGGCAAGGAGCTTTTGTGAACACATCTCTTTTAATCTCTCTTTTCAAAGTATTGCCCAAGTCATTAAGGTTAGCTTATAGTGACCTGAATGTCTCTCCCACTATATTCTTCAGGCGAGGCATAGCTTAATAATCTGATTCAGCGCATCGTGCATCGGCTTATACATACACATCAAGTTTATCTCATAACTTAATATCTCCCAAAATGAAGGGAACTAACTGTCACACCCTAATTCCACTAGGGTGTGATGGGCACCCGGCCCCACATCCGGAGCCGAGCGAACCCACAGACCTTTAGGGCACACATAATCTTAATAGACCTTTAAATCAAATAAAGATAAAATACATAATAAACTCTCAAAATATTCTTTTTCGATGCTTCCCAAATCCAACAGAATCTGTGGTCATATAGAATTTAACACATAATACAGAATGACATATCGGCTGATGAAGCCGCTTACACAACTGACATACTATACCCACGACTCTGTCTGCAAAGTCTCTAACATCAATCCAGAAGAAGCATACATACAAACTCTGACTCGGCAGCACTCCAGGAGCAAATGGAGCTTGCCAACTCTGCGGGAACATCCTCTATAATAACTTCACATCGTCTAAGTGTACCTGCGCGGCATGAAATGCAGCCCCCGAAGAAAGGGGGTTAGTACGGAATAGGTACTGAGTATGTAAAGCATGAGATACAATAAACAGAATCATGATCTGAACAGGGAGTACAGAAAAAATAAGTGCAATAACCGGAGTATCAAAATGCTTACTCATAAAACATAGGTAATGTATGTCAAACATATGCCATGTCTGGCCCCATTATGGGACTCGGTGAACAGAACGTGGTCTCCACCCCGTCACTGGCCCCACAACACATCATGGTCCAGAGTAGGGAATAGCTCCGTAACATATCATAACACATTATATGGCCATATCACATCATATCATATCATATCATATCATATCATATCATCAAATATCAGAATATATGTACATGGCACATCATACTCCAGAACCCATGTACATGTCATACCTGCCCCTCACATCGAGGCATGGCGAAAAATGCAGTGGAATACGCGTGATAACATATCCTGGCCCGGGCTCAGTGAAGGAAGCATTGAGGCATCCACGAGTAGAGTAGTGAGAAACTATATGCATCATAAAATACATATAAAGACTCGATAGAATAGTCCGAACGATAGGTCATTTAGAAAAGAAATCAAACGATAGTCATAGTACGTACCTTTCGGATGTTACGACGGATTATGTCAAAGAAAAACTTCTGAGATCATTTGCACATATCAAATATATCATAGGATTCAATGGAATAGTTAAACAACTAGCGTTTAGTAGTCGGAACAGTAACTAAAGGTTTCTTTTAATTATCGTATGGAAATAGGTCAAATAGAAAAATACAAGAAGGTTACGGGAATTGTGGGCCCACCTCGGGTCAAGTCGAGGTGGCGTACATAAATTACGGACATTAGGGCTTATGAGGTCATCTACGAGCGTTTCAAGGTAATTCGATTCTATTTGTAAAAGTTACGGACGTTTTATGGCACAAGACTCTTTTAGAAGTAAAAAGTGTTTTAAGCTATTTTCCATCAAAGCATAGGGTTCATAATTCAATTGCATTGAAATGAATAAGAGTCATAACCATACTCAGATTTCTAAGAATGGAGTTTTCCCAAGAGTCGTATCATAGCCTATTATGACTAGGACATGCCAAAAGAAAGAAAGGTAGAGCTTTACATACCTTATTCGCTCCTTACGCTACTCAAAACTCAAGTTCCAAACTCCCCAAAATCTACAATTGGTCACAAATACCAAACATTAACCATAAGCCCTTAGGAGTTAAATCTTAAAGTAACACTTTTCTACAGAAATTTGGGCAGCATCTACCCTATAAATTCAGCATCCCCGAGAATTCAACTCAGCCAAAACATCAACAATAAACCCGAGAATGGAACTCGGCCAAAATATCAATAACAATACCAACAATCATACTAACAATTTCAACAATCAATCCAAAATACATTCTAACATCAACAATACTTGCCACACAATTCATCGGCACTTTATTTGTATTCAATTCAATTTCATATAACCCAACTAACACCAATGACCCCACATTCAAGTATTAATCCGAATTCTTTCTAACATGACTCAAGAATATTTCAACCATTCACATGACATTCAAAACAACCCAATCAACATTCTACTCCACCCGAGACCTTCCAACTTCAATAAGAACAATAACAACCTAATTTCTTCTTTCAAATTCAATCACAACAACCCAACAACTTACTCACTAACAACATTATTCATCCACATATAAAAATTCATGCTAGTGTTACATTACTTCTTCAACATTCCCTCAACGATTACAACTTCCTTTCAAACCATTAATTCTTCATTTAACATCATGGAATCTACAACACAACAACCAAAATATTAGATAAAATTGATTCATTCTCTTCTACATCACATAGCAACCCCACGGCCACAATACTACATCCATAGTTTCATATATCTCATCCATTTCTTCAATCTACAACATATACAAATCATCCATAGCAACAATCAACAATCAACACTAGATAAAATAATTGGTTTATCATTACTACACCCTACCATAACCACACGGCCACCACTCAATACACACACCCACACGGCCACACACAACACACACTATCCATGATTTTCATTCATTTCAATATACTATAACATACATAAACCTTCTATAACATATAAAATAATGGAATTCTTACCTTTTCTAAAATTTCCACTTGCCACCAAGAGTGGTTTTCTTGTTTAAACAATTATGCCACGTTAAAGAGGGCCCTTGACTTAGTAAGAATACTAGAAAAATAAAAATTTTGCATCAAAGATTGTTGGCTTGAATTTGTTTTTTTTCTCTTTCTTGCCTTAGCCGAAACCTCGCCCTTCTCTTTGCTCTCAATTTTTCTTGAAATTTCTTGAAATAATAGTGGCCTTTTCTCTCTTTTATTTACTTAATTTGGCCCTTACATGGGCCTTGGCCCATTTCACTCTATGGCCGGCCATGCTTGGCCATTTCAAGCCCAAAAAATTCTTTTTCTTCCAAGCCCACTTTTATTTCATGACAATTTGTAATTCATGGAACCATTTTCCAAATTTTCAATTTTACCCTTGGCCTTCCTCAATATTTCCACATCAAAATTTTTTATGAACAGCTTATGTAGCCAACAAGATCAAAATTATAGCCTTGCTCTTAGCTTCCCGCAATTATCTTAAATTATCCGAGTGTACAAAATGCGGGATATAACATCCTCCCCCCCTTTAGAAGATTCGTCCTCGAATGTTCAACTGACCTTATCAGGACTTATGAGAATTTTGGGGGAGTTTCTTTTTATGGTTATCACATACAATTCATTCATTCACAAACACAGCCAAATAAGGAAATTTTTAGTACTTGTGGGTATAGGAAATAGGTAGGTTATTCCTTCTTCGTCTCCTCTTCAATTCCTTCCTATTATTGTTCCGTCATCAAACTTTAACGGATGCCACATCTTTATTACGCAATCTCCTCTCCTGACGATTCGGTATGGCTATAGGCTGTACTTCGTAGGACAATTCCTTTGTCACCTGGATGTCTTCCACGGGAAATACTCTGGAAGGGTCACTAATGCATTTACAAAGCATAGATACATGGAGCACTGGATGTCCCGCCTCTAAGTTAGATGGTAGGTCTAATTCATAGGCAATCTTGCCTACTTCACGAACGATTTGATAAGGTCCCATATATCTCGGCCGAGCTTTCTTTTTCTGCTGAATCTCATTACGCCCTTCATATGTGACACTTTTAGAAGTACCTAATCACCGACTTGGACTCTAAATGTTGACGTCGGTCGTCTGCGTATGATTTCTGTCGACTCCGAGCTGCTAATAGCCATTCCCGAATGAGTTTCACCTTATCAACTATCCGTTGAATTATATCCGTGCCAAGTAACTTAGCCTTGTCACTATTAAACCGGCCAAGTGATGGCGCACACCTCTTGCCATACAGAGCCTTATACGGTATCTTCTGAATGCTAGAACGGCGGCTATTATTACCAGTAAACTCAACAAATGGAAAGTGTCCATTCTTGCTGCCTCTGAAAGCAATGACGCGGGCTCACAACTTATCTTCTAGCGTCTGGATAACACGCTTAGCCTGTCCGTCAGTTAAAAGCTAATGCTGTGCTAAGACTAACTTGTGTCCTCAATTCCTTCCGAATAGATTTCCAGAAGTTACTATACACTAGGCCCTTTGTCCGATATAATAGATGTGGAAACCTTGTGAAATCTCACTACCTCCTTGAGGTATAACTTTACATAGTCCTGATCGTCCTGCTTAAACCATTCTATAATTTCCCCAATTTAGCCTGTCATACTTCAGGCATATTACCTTGTATCACTCCTTTGTCTTTGATTTAAACTCTCCCATTGCCCTTTTTCTGCGATTTTGCTCTTAATTTTTCTGTATCGTATCCAGAATATTATAACTACATTGTTGTTATCCAAAATATCCTTTGAGTCTTATAATTCTCTCCATTATTCTGTATAAACTTAGCTCGTAGCCATTTTCTTCCTTCCTTTACTATTCTTTAAAACATATTACTGCGTACTTCGGTATGACGACAACTTGCCCGATAGGAGGGATTCAAATCATGACATAAACATGTCATAATTCATGTTGGCAGGAAGCATTTTCTTAAGGTATCTTTCATTCTTTCCCTTTATGTCGGCCTCTCGGTACACTCATTATCAATTCATTTCTACTCCTTTCATGTATTCTCTTGGTATGCCGATACATTTAAGCTCCGGCCTCGAGCTAATAGATTTCCTTTCTTAACGCTTGAAGATATTGTGACTCTGTTCTATGTCTAATATAATACGTTCTCCCCCCCCCCCCCCCCCCCCCTTTAAGGGGCTCCTTGTGTGTCAACAGTCCTCGAGTACCTTCGGCTACGATAATTACCTCATTCCTCGTCCTTGTTTCCGATTCCGTATATAACATATCAAAACTCCTTATCCTAAATTTTTCCTTTTAATTCCTGTCTATGTCGTCATTCTATCCATATTTCCGTCCTTTTTCATCTACTATTAATCCTTTCCCCCATCTAATTCACATACTCGTAAGTCTTCTCAACTCTGCATTGGTGCCACAATTGTGCATCCATGTTGTCTTGAGCGTCCTGCTACTTTTGCTCTTATTACAAAATACTTACGATTTGTACTCTCTCTCTATCCTTGCTCATTGAGCCTCTAACCATACTTATGACACTATGACCGAGCGGTCTTCCATACATATTCTTTAAATTTTATTCTAATTCCTTCAAGACCGAATCTCTCAAACCTCACATGAATTCTCCTTCCATACCACTAATTTCCAAATCAACAATGTCGACCCATTATCCTTATTCTTTCCTTGGTGCGTAATCGGGTTTCTATTGCTAATTTGTTAAGGCACCTCCCTTACTTATATGGCTAGAGGTTTTTAATTATTTTGCTCTCACACATTCCATTCTTCCTTCAATCAACCCATTAGTATACCTTTTTCTATTTTCATCCTTGACTTTATTTAGTTTCTTCCTCCTCGAACACTTTTCTCCCTTTTGCCACTTGTGGCATCAGCTTTAAAATTCGCGATTTTTTTTTTAGTCTGAATCCGTTTTGTTTCTAAGTTACCCTTTCAGGAAAACACTTCCATTTCCGAGGCAGTCATATTAATGCAATTGCACATTTATTGCTTATATACCTTTCGGGAGTCTAAATCTCCTAACATTGTCGCAAAGCTTTATCATTCCTTTTCTTACTTCACATTCCTTGTCATGGTCGTTGTTCTTTCAGACCCACTTATTGAAATTGGTTTTGAACCTCACACACTTCTCTGTTGTTCCATATTACCACACTTCTCCCTTTTCACGTGCCTACCTTTAAATTCTCATCAAAATAGTCTCGTACTTTACCGGTAATTTCTCTCGAGGTTTTCACTCACTAAAGTTCTCTTACTCTCTCATCTTTTCCCGACATCTGATCTCCTTGCCTTCCACTTACTCACACTTTTCCTTTCCAAATATTGTTGCATTAAAATTTCCAATCTTAACTTGTGGTAAAAATAATAGCAGCTCATCTCGTAGCACTCGTACCATTTACCTTTGTTGTTACTTGGAGTTCGATATCCTTATTCAATTTGGGGTCTTCCATATCGTAGCACCGGTCGCTGGACACATGCGTCCACTGATACAATCACAGATGAAATATCGTACGCATTCATATATATACATATAACTATTATCAACTAGCCCACAAAATACTTCCAAACGTCATTCAAGCCTATCCTAATTCCAAGTTGTGTCGTACTTTCTGTCTCTCCTCTAGTCTAGCCTGTCGCGTGCTGTGTGGCCTTTTATGGTCTCCAACCATCCCGTATTCCCTAATTTCGCTCAGATTATCCTAGCTTTTCATTTGTCTCTTATGGCTAAATCTTTGGGATTTCTTGCATACTTCTCGAGGGTCACCCATCCTAAAATTGCTCCCACCTTAGCACGCTTAACCTCTAAACTTTGGTGGAATCCGGTGCCTTAATATTGATATAATCGCGTCCGCTTTCTCACATGGCCTTTATTACATGATTTGAGGCCAGTCGAGGTCTTACAGGTTCCGAGGCATTTTCGTAATACGTCCTACTTTGTACAATTACTATTTTACCCTTTTAAATTCCCAATGTTCACTTTTCACTTATTTGTATGTTTATTGCATGTCCTAGGCTTCCAGATTACTGATGGTGGCGAACATACCTTCGTCGCCATTACCTATAAGTACTCAGGTATCCGTATGTCTAAATTTCCTCTCGCCATCCGTACATAATAATCTACAGTGAAACTGATTGTTAACCTTCTCTGAATCGCCCAACAGACCTTGTTCTTACTAACCTCAAATGTTATCCCCTTTTAACCCTTCGGGCTGTTAATTATCTTTCTTACAATCGTTCTTCACGTCGTGCCCAAATCTGTAGCTTCTCTAAAATGTCACATCCCACTTATCGTCTATTTACGATGTTTCCTTTCCATGCATCTTCCTGTTAGGTATACCTAGTTGAATGACCACATTTTGAAAAAAAAAATTGACCGAGTCTCCTTTACCATTCTTACTATTCAGAATCTGTACGTAACAAATATCAACAATACCTTACAAAGCATACAGCTATATAACACATTCCAGCCATCCAGAACTTCCAATTTCAGATAACAGAACAAGTACATCAAAACTTACCTTTATGACTTTCTATGCCATCCCTTACCTTCTCCCATCGTATGTAAAGCTCATATAAGGAATTTCATTTTCTTATGACTTAGCTCTATCGCACGATCTAAGACAGCAAGAAGGTCAACAACCCCTAGATGCCCCGTAGCCTCCTGTTTATAAATGTGGCGCGCTTCACACCATAAACAGGACTCTACTAGACACGACTTTGCAGACAACCCCTAGGACAGACCTACTCTGATACCACTTTGTCCCACCCTAATTCCATTAGGGTGTGATGGGGCACAAGAATCTTTTAGAAGTAAAAAGTGTTTTAAGCTATTTTCCATCAAAGCATATCAAAGCATAGGGTTCATAATTCAATTACATTGAAATGAATAAGAGTCATAACCATACTCGGATTTCTAAGAATGGAGTTTTCCCCAAGAGTCGTATCATAGCCTATTATGACTAGGACATGCCAAAAGAAAGAAAGGTAGAGCTTTACATACCTTATTCGCTCCTTACGCTACTCAAAACTCAAGTTCCAAACTCCCCAAAATCTACAATTGGTCACAAATACCAAATATTAACCATAAGCCCTTAGGAGTTAAATCTTAAAGTAACACTTTTCTACAGAAATTTGGGCAGCATCTCCCCTATAAATTCAGCATCCCCGAGAATTCAACTCGGCCAAAACATCAACAATAAACCAGAGAATGGAACTCGGCCAAAATATCAATAACAATACAAACAATCATACTAACAATTTCAACAATCAATCCAAATTACATTCTAACATCAACAATACTTGCCACACAATTCATCGGCACTTTATTTGTATTCAATTCAATTTCATATAACCCAACTAACACCAATGACCCCACATTCAAGTATTAATCTGAATTCTTTCTAACATGACTCAAGAATATTTCAACCATTCACATGACATTCAAAACAACCCAATCAACATTCTACTCCACCCGAGACCTTCCAACTTCAATAAGAACAATAACAACCTAATTTCTTCTTTCAAATTCAATCACAACAACCCAACAACTTACTCACTAACAACATTATTCATCCACATATAAAAATTCATGCTAGTGTTACATTACTTCTTCAACATTCCCTCAACGATTACAACTTCCTTTCAAACCATTAATTCTTCATTTAACATCATGGAATCTACAACACAACAACCAAAATATTAGATAAAATTGATTCATTCTCTTCTACATCACATAGCAACCCCACGGCCACAATACTACATCCATAGTTTCATATATCTCATCCATTTCGTCACTCTACAACATATACAAATCATCCATAGCAACAATCAACAATCAACACTAGATAAAATAATTGGTTTATCATTACTACACCCTACCATAACCACACGGCCACCACTCAATACACACACCCACACGGCCACACACAACACACATTATCCATGATTTTCATTCATTTCAATATACTATAACATACATAAACCTTCTATAACATATAAAAGAATGGAATTCTTACCTTTTCTAAAATTTCCACTTGCCACCAAGAGTGGTTTTCTTGTTTAAACAATTATGCCACGTTAAAGAGGGCCCTTGACTTAGTAAGAATACTAGAAAAATAAAAAATTTGGATCAAAGATTGTTGGCTTGAATTTTTTTTTCTCTCTTTCTTGCCTTAGCCGAAACCTTGCCCTTCTCTTTGCTCTCAATTTTTCTTGAAATTTCTTGAAATAATAGTGGCCTTTTCTCTCTTTTATTTACTTAATTTTGCCCTTACATGGGCCTTGGCCCATTTTCACTCTATGGCCGGCCATGCTTGGCCATTTCAAGCCCAAAAAATTCTTTTTCTTCCAAGCCCACTTTTATTTCATGACAATTTGTAATTCATGGAACCATTTTCCAAATTTCCAATTTTACCCTTGGCCTTCCTCAATATTTCCACATCAAAATTTTTTATGAACAACTTATGCACCCAACAAGATCAAAATTATAGCCTTGCTCTTAGCTTCCCGTAATTATCTTAAATTATCCGAGTGTACAAAATGCGGGATATAACACTAACCAAACTTTCTAACTTACAACTTCTTCTAGAGTGCTTATCCCTTCAATCCTCCTTAGTATATAAAAATTCTTTCTATTCCGAGCACGTCATTCTCTCTTCCAGTGTTCTTTATTCCATCCTAAACCATTCATCATTCCCTTAGTATAATGCATGCTCGCTATGTCTATCCTGCATTTTAAACGCTAGCTTTGTCCTTAATCACTCGTTGCTGGCCTTTTTTTCTTTTCATGGCAATTTTGTCTACAGTCCCCGCAATTTCCTTTAGATTTCTGAGAAAATTTCGGCAGAGTTTCTCTCATAAACATTACAATCCCAACATGCACATAGCCCAGAAAACACATCTTCTGCCTTAATAGGACACATATCGAAACACATATAATATGCAACTCAGCACCACAAAACTGTTTACCATAAAATGATGTAAGTAATAAAGCTCGTCTCATAAGTTGTGCCTGCAGACCCAGTCTAGAACTTCAATATATGTATATATATATTTTATGCACATGGTCAAGCAACGTATTCATAAATTATGATTCTGGCTATAACTGGCTCACTAACAAGCATAGACATCTCAATTTGCTTGATTGGCCCAGACTTTTACCCCAACACAGTCAATAACATCAAAAGTAATATATGATGGTGTAGGACCCGAATCAATCGATGCATACATATCATAAAAGAATACTGACAATATACCTGGGATAATATCAGAGGGAGACTCCAGATCCTATCGCCCAGCTAATGCATAGGTATAGTGCTGGGATCTACTTGGACTGGGCATTCCTCTATGATCTCTCTTCCAGCCTGCTGATATCTGCGGCCTTTGCCTTGGAGGGCGTACCAATGATGAAGATCCAACTACTAACCCCATAGGTCGAACCTTATCTCTACCACGCCTCCATGGGCAGTCGCGCCTGAGATGGTCTGGCCGAGCACAGGTATAACAAACATCCAAGCCCAAGCGGGACGGTCCCCAATGTAACCTAGAACACTGAGTACATCATGGTACCGAGGATCTCGTTTGACTAGAACCACTCCGGATCCGAGAACTAGAAACTCTGAGACTCTAGGTGACCTAGAATAAGTAGATCCATCAAACCTGGGTCCAAGGAACTGTGTAGGAGCACTAGTTGTTGAACGAACTGAGTGCCTAGAGAATTGTTTCCTCGGAGCACCCCTAAACTCATGATCAAACCCTGAAGAATTAACTCTCTTTCTCCAACCCCGGTTACCGTGGCCCATATCCTGTTGCCGAGATTGAGCGGCTACTACTTGAGTCAATAAAAGAATAGCCTGTCTCATCTCTTGGCCCGAGGCATTTGGAGGTGGGACTGGGGTGCGGGAGCTAAAGTTGAGGCTCCCCTCTGATCCTCGAAAGTGGGCGAAGTATGGGAAAACTGAGGTGGGGCCTTATTTTGGGGTTCATTCTCCTCCATATCCGTAGATGGCCCCCGTTCAAGCGTTTCTGCAATCACTGCCTTGCCCTTTTGGGCTGCGGTAGCTTTTCCTTTCATCAACTTTGCTGAAATCATAGCACACTATTAAGGAGGAGAAAATCTTATAACACAGCTCTATCGCACGATCTCTTAAGATGAAACATGGTCATTTTTCCTAAATGCCCTGTAGCCTCCTGTTTATTAGTGTGGCGCACAACACACCATAAACAAGACTCTACTAGACACGGCTCGTAGACACTTCCTAGGACTGAACTGCTCTGATACTACTTTTTTCACGACCCAACTAGGGGCCGTGACGGGTACCCGGGGCTTACCACCGAGCACCGCCCATTCTACTACTCATCATACTCTAATCATATGAAAATCATTTTTCATTTAAGAACATAAATACTTTTATATACATAAGCCTTTTGGCTATCAAAATGATAATATATATGTACAGTAGTAACATCGAGAGACCATAGTACCCACACCTGCGTATCTATGAGCCTCTACTAGAGTGCTAGACATAGGGACGGGACAGGACCCCGTCGTGCCCAAAATATACATATATACACAAAAGAATGATCAAAGGCACCTCCGGAACAATGGAGTGTTCTCAAGTCAGCTAATAGCTCCTACGAGTCTAGATCAAGATCCCCTCTCTATCTACCTGTGGGCATGAACACAGCGTCCAAAGAAAATGGACGTCAGTACGAACATTGTACTGAGTATGAGAGGCATAAGTAACAATAATACGTCAATGAGATAAAGGAAGCATCAAATAAGGAGCAACTGTAACTAACTGTCAATTAATAAAGAAATAATGCATGCTGGCTTATTTCATAATCATCGTCATATCATCTATGCATAAATGTATAAGCTGCCCGTCCATATAGGTACGGTGTGATAATCATTAGCCTGCGTCTAGGCCTCCCGCGTCCGGGGTAACAACTCACACCGCCCACTAGTGGTGCTGCTGGTGCCATATAGACACGATGCAATCATCTATATGCCGCCTGCCTTAGAGGTGCTGCCCGGCCATATAGGCGCGGTGTAATATCATCAACATGTACTCATCATAATGCATGCATAGAAACTCAAAGCTAGCTATACTTTATCGAGTTGACATAAGGTTGTGAACCCCCGATTCCATTATGGAGCATTTATAAGTATTCTACCTCACCTTGAAGGAAATAGTATATAAGGTGAGTGTACACAATAAACAAGATCATTAACTTTATAGGAACATCATATCATGAACTCTAGAATCTTTAGACTTAAGCTCATTATCATCATTATTGGGCTCGTAATGTATCTCTTATCTCATGTGGCTATTCATGGACATGGACTCTTAGCTTTCCGGGATGTAGAAGATTGATGGAGAAGAAGGAAAACTCATGCCATAGGATTCATGCCATAGAAAGAAAGGACTAGCCTCACATACCGTTTTCATTTAACTAATCTATCGCTTGCTTGTCCTCCTTCAATGCCCACGTTTTTACCTTCAAGAGAATTCGCATCAACATTAGCTAATCAATTACTTAAACGTGCTTACTAAAGCTAAAGAAAATTGGGCAGCATTTCCTTCGTTTATACAACTTTTCCCCATATTCCATATCAACTCCCAAACATCGATAACAACATTCACAATATCGCAAGCAACAATCATCATTCGTTTATATTACCCACATTTCACCATTTCACTCTGATTTCTCCATAATCACGGTCATAGTTCATTATTGCATTTTCTCATATATAATACTTATTCCATGTTCTAAATGTTGTTCACAAAATACCAATATTCATAACTCACCCCAAACTACTACTCAACAATGACACTATTCACACATTCATGACCCATTTCCTATATCTTTCTACAATCCAAGTGTTTTTTACTTTCAACACCATAAACAACAAGGAATGATCATAAAAATCACCTTAGATAATGGAAGAATAAGCCTTGAGTGAGAATTCTCTTCTTGCACAAAAACCCTAGCTCACTTCCCTTAGAATTTCTTGGCTTAGATGAACTTTGAAAGGTTTTCTACACTTGATTTTGTGGATTTGATGAAGTTGATCATGGATTTCTCTTGGTTTCTTGTGGATGAATAATGGAGAGAGTTCTATAGGATTCTTGAAGTGTGGAGAGTGGAAATGAAATGAATTAATGAGAGAGAGAGGTCCTTATATCAACTTGAAATCTGTCTCGACCAGATTCTACGGACCAACATACGGTCCGTATAATTTATACTGATCGTATGTCTGGCCGTAGATCTGGTCTAGTGAAGACCCTCATTCTGGGCAAGACATACGGCTGGACATACGGTCTGTATGTTTTATACAGCCAGTATGTTTGGCCGTATAATGCCCAGCTCTCTAAAACTCGTTCTCCTCGACTCGTTTGATCTCCAATCCGTATGGAACCTTCTTGACACTTGATTAACACCTCAATACCAATCTAAGGGACACTATCACTCTTCTCTAAGACATCATTATGCCATCATTAACTCGTCGCTCATAATTCTTACTCGACACGCAACATATCCCTTACTTTCCTTGACAACCTTCTTCCCTTACGTCAATTGTCATTGAATCTCGATTAGGATCATGAAATGCTATTTCTCACTTATCAAAACATCATATACATCGTGCCCTTCGCTAGCCTATTCACTGTACATTAATGGGGAATTTTCCAAGGTGTAATAGTGCATATTACTATTATATGTTTTATTTTCTTTATATGAATGTAGTAAATGTGGATACTTGAGGCACTGTGCATATTGTCATAAGCTTTATTGGTGCATATTAATATTATATGTTTTATTTGCTTGTTAATTATATGCGATTTATGTTGCTATTTTGGATATCTGTACATTAATGTTGTTGATTATAATATATGTATAGGCTAAAGGTTTAAAAGATTACTTTTTATATCACGACTATTGTCATTACTTTTCTTAGTAGATACTTCACTAGCATTAAGGTGAAGTCTGTTCTGTGGGTTATTTTGGTGAACCAGATGACTATGGTAGCCAATTTACAAATATATTTGCAATACAGTGGGACAAGACTTGGTTTATGGGGTCCTGGAATTCTTTTGCTGAGAGGGGTCAATGATACTGTCATTACCCTTATTTCAAAGACCATACATGTTGTTAATGTGAGTGAATTTAGACTAATTTCTTGCTACTACAAAGTATACAAGGTCATCTCCAAAATGACATGTCAAAGATTGAAAGAGATCCTGCCAAGCATCATTTCTGAGAACCAAAGTGTCTTTCTGAGACAGGGTGATCCCACATCAACTCTACTATTTGTGGTGTGCATGGAATACTTTACTAGGATTATGCAATTGGTGGCTGAGCATGAAGGATTTGCATTCCATACCAAATGTAGATCCATTAGGCATAATCACCTTTTTTTAGCTGATAATATGTTAATCTTTATAGGGGTGAATTCATTCCAACTGTGTTAATGTTAAGAGGACTTGAATCTTTCTTACTGGCTTCTGGACTGACTACAAATACTGCTAAGTCCAATATTCTTACAACCAATATGTATAGTCAAGTTGTGGAGGATATTTGTGAATTGACATGGTATGTAAAGGGAAGATGCCCTTCAAATATATTGAGTTTCTTATCTCCTTCAAGAAAATCTCAGCAGTGGATTATGAAGTACTAATTGATAAGATAACTTGCAGAATTAAGACTTGGAGTTCAATACACCAATTTTATGCTGGTAGAGTTCAGCTAGTGAATTCAGTCATGTTACATATATTTCTATTGGGCTTCCATGTTTATTTTTCCTAGGAAAGTATTGAAGCAAATAACAACTATATGTAGGAGTTTCATTTGGAGTGGTCAGGAGCACACTCCTAAAGCACCTCTAATTGCTTGTCACTTAGTGTGTAGATCAAGAAGGGATGGAGGGTTAGGTATTACGGATTGCATTGCACGGAATGAGGTTGTTGTGGCTAAGTATGTGTGGAACATTGCAAGCAAGTTTGACAACCTATGGGTGAAATGGATAAACCACATATATTTAAAGGGGGAAAACGGGTGGCAGTATAAAGCCCTAATGGACTGAAGCTGGTATTGGAAGAAAGTGTGTGACGTGAATGAGACATTTGCACCAGGGTATGTGCAAAATGGTTGGTTAAGTGCTATAGGGGAGTATACTGTGCACAATGGCTATTTATGGAGGAAGGGAATTGGTGAACAATGGCCAAGTTGGAGAGGGGTTTGGAACAATGCCAATGTGCCAAACAACAACTTTATTTGTTTGGTTGCCACACATAATAGACTACTCACAAGGGAAAGGTTAGCTAACCAGGGGTTGTGCCATGATGATGCCTGCATGCATCCAGAAGCTAGAGACCATTGATTTTTCTAATGCACATTTTCCTAAACCTTCCTGAAAGAAGTATTGTACTGCATGCAGATCAGACTACAAAACTTGGAGTTGCAAAGCATCTGGAGAAGAGCAGCAAGGAAGGCTACAACGAAGGTCAGTAGAGCATTGATTTGGTCAATAATGGCTGCAGTAATATACCGTGTATGGATGACCTGGAATGATGAATTATAAAATTTAATATTATCCCATCTAACAAACATCATTAAGAAGGTAATGCTGAAGAGTAAACAAGATTTTGGAGATACTACACAAAAAGTATACTTGCAAAGATAGGAGATGGATAGCGGATACATTACAGAGAAAAATTATATAAGGAATATAGGCAAGTATAGAGGTAGCAAAGAGTTGGTGGTGGTCATTTTTTCTTTCTCTGTATTTGATTTTGCTGGTTGTTGTTTAGGTAATTTGTATGTTTTTTGTTTGCTTGGTGATTAATAATATGTGGATAGTTCGACCAAAAAAAAGTACTCTTTCTACTGACCACTTCTTAACTTTCCTGCATTTAAATGTAGATACGAATCCTAGCACTAGCAGGCCACGAGGTTGATAATTATTGATTATAAAAGTGTGAAATTCAATGCTGAGCAAAGTGCCTAGTTCTTTTTTGGCTTGGGGTTATTTTATGTTATTCAGTACAATCTTATTTTCAGGCTTTGGGATTGTACGTATGTATTCTTAGATGCTAATAACTTAGTATGTACTAGTCCCATTTTATGTTGGTATCCCATATATACAAACAACAAACCCAGTGTGATCCCACAAATGAGGTCTGGAAAGGGTAGGATGTATGCAGATCTTACCCCTATTTTTGTGAGGTAGACCTTCAGCTAGTATTCCACATTGTATTTAAGAATATTTTCTTTATCTCTATTATTGTATGTGGCATTATTTTATTTATGATGTGGTCGACACAGGAGTTGTTGGGTGTCAATCACGAGGATATGGGAGGGGTTGTGAAAAATTTGGTGTCGGCCCTTAGGTTAGAGGCCCTAGAATTCTTGAGCAATGTCTTAGTGGAGTCTTGTATATGAGTATGTAGAGCTCTATATCTATGAGTGACGGGTTACAGAGTCATTTAAGTAAGTGGTCCATTCTGTCATTTATTCCTATAGAACTTGAAGTAGGAATTATGATATTCCTTCTTTTCTTTCCTAACCAATCAGGGGAACATGTTTCATAGTTTAGGCATTAGCGGCTAATGATATCACGGATGAGGTGCATAATTTTCCCCGTGATGTGGAGGTAGGACAAAAGAACATGTCCATATACATATAGTATCTTAGAATCGAGGGAGCTTGTCGCGCCCCCAAATATTTATGGGGAAGACCAATACCTGATGTCTCAACTTGATCGAGAATCTATTGGTCAAATTTAGAGGATCGAAGGATTAAAGATACAAATTTATAAGTTGAGGACTAGCGTTGAGCTTTAGAGTGGCTAATGACCCAATATTTGAGTACGGATGTTCCCAAGAGGTCGGGGGGGGGGGGGATAATGTAATATCCCGTAAATTTAAATCTTAAAAATTAGACCAAAATCGGAGCATTGGGACCAACATAGAATTCTAAATTTAAAAAGTAATTAAATGGACTAGGACGGTGTGGAAGCGCATTGGTAAAAAGGATGCAGTTCCGAAATGATTTATAACTTCAAGGTGCGTTAACAACGATTATAAATAATATACATTGTGCCAAAAGGGGATACAGACTAGTACCATATCACATGAAAATAATAATAACTATATGTGGTCTTTTAAATGTGATTTAAGGTCTAAGAAGAACCACAACACAATGCTAAGTTAGAATGTCACGGCCTAATAAGTCATGAAAGGGGTTTGGAATAATGCCAATGTGCCAGAGCACAACTTCATTTGTTAGGTTTCCATACATAATAGACTACTCACAAGGGAAAGGTTGACTACTCACAAGGGAAAGATTTGCTAAATAGGGGTTGTGCCATGATGATACCTTCTTGCTATCTGGGTATCATCCAGAAACTAGAGACCTTTGATTGTTCTAATGCACATTTTCATAAACCTGCCTGAAAAAGGTACTGGACTGCATGCAGATCAGACTACAAAACTTGGAGTTGCAGAGCATCTAGAGAAGAGCAGCAAGGAAGGCAACAAGGAAGGTCATTAAAGCATTGATTTGGTCAATAATGGCTGCAGTAATATACCATGTATGGATGACCTGGAATAATGCATTATAAAATTTGATATTATCCCATCCAACAAACATCATTAAGAAGGTAATGCTGGAGAGTAAACAAGATTTTGGAGATACTACATAAAAAGTATACTTGCAAAGATAGGAGATGGATAGAGGATACATTACATAGAATAATTATATAGGGAATATAGGCAAGTATAGAGGTAGCAAAGAGTTGGTGGTGGTCTTTTTTTCTTTCTCTTGATTTGATTTTACTGGTTGTTGTTGAGGTAATTTGTATGATTTTTGTTTGTTTGGTGATTAATAATATGTGCATATTTCCACCAAAAAAAAGTACTCTTTGTACTCACCCCTTCATCACTTTCCTGCATTTAAATGTCGATACGAATCCTAGCACTAGCAAGCCACGAGGTTGATAATTATTGATTGTTAAAGTGTGAAATTCAGTGGTGAGCAAAGTGTCTAGTTCTTTTTTTGGCTTGGGGTTATTTTATGTTATTCAGTATATTCTTATTTTCAGGCTTTGGGATTGTACGTATGTATTCTTAGATGCTCATAACTTAGTATGTACTAGTCCTATTTTATTTTGGTATTCCATATTGTACAGCAACAACAAACCCAGTGTGATCCCACAAATGAGGTCTAGAAAGGATAGGATGTATGCAGACCTTACCCCTACCTTTGTGAAGTAGACCCTTGGCTAGTATTCCACATTGTATTTAAGAATATTGTATGTTTCCCTATTACTGGACTTATTATTGCATTGGAATGCATTTAGCATTATTTTATTTATGATGTGGTCGACACAGTAGTTGTTGGGTGTCAATCACGAGGATATGGGAGGGGTTGTGAAAAATTTAGTGTCGGACCTTAGGTTTGAGGTCCTAGAATTCTTGTGCAGTGTCTTAGTGGAGTCTTGTTTATGAGTATGTAGAGCTCTATATCTATAAGTGACGGGTTACAAAGTCATTTAAGTAAGTGGTCCATTCTTTCGTTTATTCTTGTATAGCTTGAAGTAGGAATTATGATATTCTTTCTTTTCGTTCCTAACCAATGAGGGGAACATGTTTAACAGTTTAGGCATCAACGGCTAATGATATCGCAGATGAGGTGCATAATTTTTGCCATGATGTAGATGTAGGACAAAAGAACATGTCCATATACATATAGTAGCTTAGAATCAAGGGAGCTTGTTGCACCCCAAATATTTATGGGGCAGACCAATACCCGATGTCTCAACTTGATCGAGAATCTATTGGTCAAATTTAGAGGATCGAAGGATTAAAGAAACAAATTTGTAAGGTGAGGACTAGCGTTGAGCTTTAGAGTGGCTAATGACCCAACATTTGAGTACGCATGTTCCCAAGAAGGGGGGGGGGGGGGCATAATGTAAGATCACATAAATTTAAATCTTAAAAATTAGACCTAAATCAGAGCATTGGGACCAACATAGAATTCTAAATTTAAAAAGTAATTAAATGGACTAGGACGGTGTGGAAGCACATTGGGCAAAAAGGATGCAGTTCTGAAATGATTTATAACTTTAAGGTGCGTTAACAACGATTATAAATAATATACATTGTGCCAAAAAGGGCTACAAACTAGTACTATATCACATGAAAATAATAATAATTATATGAGGTGTATTAAATGTGATTTAAGGTCTAAGAAGAGCCCCAACACAAAGCTAAGTTAGAATGTCATAGCCCAATTAGCCATGAGTGGCACCGACACTATTTTCCCCTAGTGGTCGAACCATCCTTTTTACCCAATTACTTAATACCAATAGCCAAAATTAAATCATAATCTGTCTAATAATGCCATAAATAAATAAATAGCGGAAATCCTAGCTATTACAACCCCAAAATCCGAAAGTCATCGTACAAGGACTCTAAACTCCTATCCATATTTAATGAAAAAAATAACTATGTAACTGGAATGAAATTAGACACCCAAATAAGGAAAGATCTTCATGTGTCATGGAGCTCACACTTGGATCTGTTCGGGAACTGGCCTAACACTAGAGATAAGGTCTGGAAGATGTCTTTTGTTATGACCCAATTTAGCTAAGTCATGCGGGTACCTACCTTTCCTACATTAGTAGGCGAACCTTATCCCAACAATCTCAAAAACATGAAATAGTAAATAGATAAGCAGAAGAGATTGAAATACGTAAGTCTGACATAATAATAGATAGAATATGCGAAAATACATCAAAACCACCCAGAAATATGTCTAATCATACAAGAGCAACTAAGTAGAATCTATGAATCTGGAAATATCAATAGTCTAAATATGTCTCGGAATATCAAGTGAGACATGAAATAAAGGAAGAATCTCCAAGGCGGAAGACGTCCACATGCTCACCCTGTAGACTCTAAGCGACAACTCTCAAACTACTATTAGCCACGAGAAGCAGAGGTAGATCCCACCAAGAACTTAATGCAGCAAGTACATTTTAGTACAAACAACAAGTACTAGTAGGTATCATAGGTCGACTAAGTTTAGATAACACATATCAAGTCAATAAAGTAAGATAAACAGGTAAATCAACAAGGTATAAGTCAAACACGAGCCAGACTTCAAGTACATGTCATCACCTATGTTTAGCATCTAAACCCAAATATGCCAACTCTCAAAATACTCAGTCAGAATCGGTATATCATAAATACATCACAAGACTATCACAATAAAAGCCATAGTATGATGTAATGCAATAATGTATGAAATGTGTATGCAATGTATATGCAGTGTACGCATATACTCCAATGATAGAACATCACATCTCGGTAGCACACACCATGGGGGGACCCACATAGTACATGTACCTCACGGTTCCGGCAACTACCTCAGCAATGGCTACCTTACGATTCTGGAAACAACCTCAGCAACCGCTACCTTAAGATTCTGGAAACAACCTCGGCAATCGCTATGCACATCCTCAATTCCGGCATAACCATCACACATCAGTCCTCACGTCACTCTCATCCAACTGAGCCTAGCTCATAATAGTATTTCCTCAAGTATCATACAATGTATCAACAATATATCATGAAGGATGAGAATGCGTGCAATGTATGAGTTCAGTGTCAATAATCAAATCTATATCACAAGTACCACGCAGGGGCACTGTTACACCTCGAAAAAATTCATGCCATTGCACAGTGCATAGATTAACGCAGGGAAGGAAGTATAGGATGTTTCCCCAAGTAATAAATAGTACTTAATGGTTTCCATTAAGATTCCAAAGATGTTTGAGGCAAGAGAAGAAAGTACGTCAAGAAAAGCGAGGAGAAAGTACGTCAAGAAAGGCGAGGTATACGTTGTGTTTCAGAAAGGATTTACAAAGTATTGAGTTAATGTTGACTTAATGATGTCTTAAGAGAAGAGTTATAATTCCCCTTAGAATGTTAATGAAGTGTTAAACAAGTGTTAAGAAGGTTCCATAAGGATTGGAGATCAAACGAGTCGACGAGGACAAGCTTCGAAAAACTGTGAATTGCACGGTTCACTATACAGACTGTATAAAAGATACGGCCCGTATAACCTGCCCAAAATTGGGATATCTAATGGAACCATTATACGGTCACACATACGGATCGTATAATTTGTACGGACCGTATGTGTGTCCGTATAATTGTGTCGGGATAGATTTTTATGTTTTAAATAAGAGGACCCAAAGTTCATATTTCATTTCTCATTTTCTCTCCACACCTCAAGAAGTCTCTAGAACTCTCTCCATACTTCATGTACAAGAATCCAAGAGAAATTAAGGATCAACTTCATCGAAACAAGGGAATAAAATGCAAGAACTCTCTAGGGTTGCTTGGAGTCAAGAAAACTCTTCGGATCAAAGCTAGGGTTTTCCTTCAAGTGAAATATTTTCATCCAAACTTGCTCCTACCCAATAAAAGGTAAGTTTTATGATTCTTCCATGCTATCAAGACTATTGAGGGGTTGAAAGACTTGGATTAATTAAGGGAATAGAAAATGGGTTATAAGTATGAGAATAGTGACATTGTTGAGTAGTAGCTTAATAAGAATCATGCTCCTTGATATGTTTTGAATATAATTATATTATAAATGATATTAAGAACATGGGAGAAAAATTATATAAGGATGAATGTAATGTTGTATTTCGACCATGGTTATGGCTGATTTGAAATGGAATTAGGAGACTTGAATAATGTGGGATGAAGGAAGATTGTTGATTATGATATGATGAATGTTATTATTGACATTTGGGAGTTGATATATGATATGGAGAAAGTTGTATAAACGAAGGAGATGCTGCCCAATTTTCTCTAGCTTTAGTTCAATCATGCTTATGTTATCGATTATATAATATTAGTACGAACTCTCTTGAAGGTAGAAACGTGAATATTGGAGGGGAACATTCAAGCGATAGATTAGCTAAACGAAAAGGTATTTAACGCTAATCCCTTCTTTTCTAAAGCATGAATCTTATGACATGGCTTTCTTTATCCTCCATGACCTTCTTACATTTCGAAAATTATGGGTCTATGTTCATAAAGAGCTTTGCATGAGATAGAGATAAGAGATACGTTATGAGTACGATAATGATGATGAAGAGCCTAAGTTTAAATATCCTTGTATGACTCATTTTATGTGGCTTATTGTTGTTACAGTCACCTTATCATGTTAGTTCCTTCAAGGTGAGGCAGAATGCTTATGAATACTCTATAATAGAATCGGGGGTTCACGACCTTACGTCACGCCGATAGAGTTATAGTTGTATTTGAGTTTTTATGCATGCATTATGATAAGTATATGATGACGAGATTACACCGTGCCTATATGGCCGGGCAGACACCGCTAAGGTGGGCAGTGTATACTCCATGTCTAGATGGCATGGGCAGACACCACTAGCGGGCGGCATGAGATGTTTACCCCAGATGCGGGAGGCCTGGACGTGGACTCATGATGATCAAACCGTACCTATATGGTCGGGCAGCTTGTATATATATATACATGCATGATATGATGATGTTTATGAAGTAAGTTAGCATGCATTATCCAGTCTTAAATGGCAATCAGTTGCAGGTTGCTCTTTACTTGATGTCTCCTTATTTCACCGATGTATTATTGCTGTTTATGTCTTACACACTTAGTACAATGTTCATACTGACGTCCTTTCATACAGACAGAGAGGTGACCCAGATTCATAGGAGCGGATCAGCAGATTAATAGGAGCACTCCATTATTCCGGAGGTGCTATTTGATTTATTGTATTGTGTACATATTTGGGCACGACGGGGTCCTGTCCCGTCCTTATGTTAGGTACTCTAGTAGAGGCTCGTACGTGTGGGTAAATTGTGTCTTATGATAATGTCAGTGTACATTTTTGTATATCATTTTTGTGGTCGTACGGGCTTATGTATATCTATGTATGGTTTTGGGGTTTATATATGTTCAGACTGAGTATTATGAATTGTCTAATGAGTGGTGCTCAGTAGTCAGCTCTGGGTACCCGTCATGGTCCCTAGTCGGGTCATGACAAAAGTGGTATCAGAGCAGTTCCGTATGTCTAGGAGCCGTGTCTAGTAGATGCTTGCTTATGGGTGTGAAGCGCGCCACACTTATAATCAAGAGGTTGCGGGACGGGACATCTAGGAAAAATGACCATTCTTCTTCTTTTCAGATCGTGCGATAGAGCCATGTTATAAGATTTTCTCCTCCCTAATAGTGTGTTATGATTACAGCTATCCCGGTAAAGAGAAAAGCCACAGCTGCCTAGAAGGGCAAGGCTATGACAGAAAGGCGGATAGAAAGGGAGTCACCAACTAATGTAGAAGAAGGTGAATCACATAATGAGGCTCCATCTAATACCTCTCCCACTCCGCCTGTTCTAGAAGAACAAGAGGGGGCTTCAGTTCCAGCTCCTATGCCTCCAATCCCTCCACCGGCTGCTTCGGGTCAACAAATGACCGAGGCTATTCATCTATTGACATAGTTAGTTGTCGCTCAGGCACAGCAAAAGAGTACCGGTTCAGGTGACAGGGCGACTAGTACTCGAGCCCGGGATTTTATGAATTTAAACCGTCCAAAGTTTTTCGGGTCAAAGCCGGATGAAGACCTCCAAGATTTTATTGATGAGATGTTGAGGACATTGAAAATTATCCATACCTCCGAAACTGAATCTGTGGAGTTGGCATCTTATAGACTCCGGGATGTAGCGGTCCTATGGTATAATAATTTGGTATCTTCAAGGAAGGAAAATGCACCTCTCCCGGTTTGGCAAGAATTTGTAGATGCCTTCATCTGTCACTATTTGCCACCCGAGATTCGTCGGGCCAGAGCGGATAAATTCTTAAATTCGAAGCAAGGAAATATGAGTGCTTGGGAGTATAGCCTTCATTTTAACTCATTGGTGTCACGACCCGACTAAGGGCCATGACGGGTACCCGGGCCAAACCACCGAGCACCGCTCATTCTGCCACTATTATACTCATTAAGCGTTCTTTCATTAAATTCATACACAAATAATAGGAAAATAATTTTTCATTTGGAAACATAATTACCTTTATGTGCATAAGCCCTTCAGCTATTAAAATAATACACACATACATATATACGTATTTACGCTTATCAAAATCGTGAGACCATACTACCCACACATACGTATCTACGAGCCTCTACTAGAATACTAGACATATGGACGAGACCGGACACCGTCGTTCCCAAAACACATATGTACATAAAATGGTAATTCAATGGCACCTCTGGAATAATGGAGTGCTTTCAAAACTCCACTTATCGGCTTCTATAAATCTGGGTCGCCTCCCTGTCTCCATATGGGGATGAACACAGCGTCCAAAGAAAACAGACGTCAGTACGAATATTGTACTGAGTATGTAAGGCATGAATGAAATAAACATAATAGAGAATCATAAGACATAAGATGAAGACATAACCTGCGTAACCTTTAAGGGAGGATATCTTTCATGCCTATATCATATATTATCACGGTACATGTATCATACATATATATACACCATAACACTGCATCTGCTCATACACATTAAACGTTATCCGAATACGGCCACGTAGTGGCTTGACAATATCAAATATATATTTTTCGGGCTTTTCCTACATCTATCATATTCATGTCTATATCATTTACATATCCATATCATATACATATTCATATCCTATACATACTTATATCATATACCTATTTATATCATATACATACCTGGACAACCAAGGCTTCAGGGTTACACATACTTGGCCAACTAAGGCTTCAGGGTTACACATACCTGGCCCTACCAAGGCTTCAGGGTTATATCTACCTGGCCCTACCAAGGCTTCAGGGTTACACATACCTGGCCCTACCAAGGCTTCAGGGTTATATCTACCTAGCCCTACCAAGGCTTCAGGGTTATCCATACCCAACTGTAGAGGTGTGCGCGCGTTATATAAATATATACATTCTACCCGGCCTTATAAGATCGGGGTTCCATAATAGTCATACATAAGCACATATATACACAAAAGCCCATAAATATCTTTAGCGTCATCACTATTATCATCGTCATCATTATCACCATCACTATCAACATCGTCATTATTATCAACACATATATCTCATAACTTATCGTAACTTTCCATAGAGCATGCATTTGGATTTAAAGACGATCTATGAGAATCGCATCGTATTCGTAGCATGAACTTTGTAATAATATCGCATAATAGACTTTATAATCTCTAACTTAGGCTCATCATTACCGTCATCGTATCTATGGCATATCTCCTACCTTAATCTCATATGGAACCCCTTATGAACATAGACTAGTAACTTTTCGGAACATTAGTCATAGGACATGCATTAGAGCTTATAGAAAATCTATAACAATGTCGGGGTGACAGAAGGTCGAGAGCCCCCGATTCCATTATGGAGCATTCATAATTATTATGCCTCACCTTGAAGGAATTAGCATATAAGGTGAGTGTAGTCAATGAACAACATCAATGGATCGTAATATGGATCATTAGCCTTGTAGAACCATAGTATTATAGGCCTTAGAATCTTTATACTTAGACTCATCATCATTATTATCGCATTCGTAACATGCCTCTTATCTTATCCCATATGGTTATTCATGAACATAGGCTCTTAGTTTTTCGGAAGGTAGGAAAGTCATGGAGGGGTAAGGAAAATACTATCATAGGAATCATATAAGGATCATTAGCTTCGTAGGAATATCATATCATGAGCTTTATGACTTCTAGACTTAGATTCATCATCGGTATTGTCATGTTCGTAACGTATATCTTTTCTTTATCTCATATGAAGTTCTTTATACTCGTGGATTCATAGTTCCCAATATGTAGGAAAATCATGGAGAGATAGGAGGATTACCATAAGATTCATGCCTTAGAAAGAAAGGACTAGCCTTACATACCTCTTTCGTTTAACAATTTCCGTCGCTTAATTGTTCTCCTTTAGTGCTCACGTTTCTACCTTCAAGAGAATTCGCATTCAACATTAGCTAATCGATTATATGAACGTGCTTACTAAGCTAGATAAAATTGGACAGCATTTCATTTGTTTATACAACCTTCCCCATATTGTATATAACCTCCCAAAACATTTATAATAACGTTCACAATATCATCATCAATAACTTTCGTCAAATTCATCATTATCCAATCTCAAGGTCATCCCTAATCATGATCATAGTACAACATTACATTCATCCTCATCTAACGTTTCTCTCATGATCTTAACATCATTCATAATGTAATTACGATCACAACATATCAAGAATCATGATTCATATTAACCTACTATTCACAATTGCCACTAATCTCATCTTTTGTAATCCATTTTCCATTTTCCATTTTCTTCCATAATCCAAGTGTTTCAAATTTTCCTTACCTTAAACAACATGGAATAATCATGAAACTCACCTTTGAATGCGTAGGAATGGGTTTTGGTTGACAATCCTTCACTTGGAGAAAACCTTAACTTCACTCCTAAGAGAATCCTTGACTTGGTGGAACCCTAGTAAACTTCTTGCACTTGATTCACTTGAATTCTTGATATTGATCTTTGATTTCTTTTTTATTCTTGTATATGAAGTGTGTGGAACCCTCTAGAAGCTTGGAGAGAAGTGGTGAAGTGAGGAGAATGAATAAAATGAAGTGGGATCACATTTAAATACTTGGAATAACTCAGCCCGTCGGGACTTATACGGACCACTTATACGGTTCGTATAACATTTCACGGGCCGTATAAGTGTCCATGGTTCACCACCATGAACACATAGTTGTTGTTGAGTTATACGGACCATTATACGGTCCGTATAACATTCCACGGTCCGTGTAAGTGGTCGTGTAACTCACAGCTTTTCCAAAGTTGTCCTCGTCGCTTCGTTTGATCTCCAATCCTTATGGAATCTTCTCGACACTTTTCTAACACTTAAATACCAATATAAGGGTCATTATAACTCTCCTCCAAAGTGTCACTAAATCATCATTAACTCGTTACTCATAAATCCTTTCCGATACATCTCGTATGTCTTGCCTCCTCTTGGAAAATTTTCTTCTCTTACTTCGAATGTCTTTGAAATTTCATTTAATTATCAAATGTTATTTCTTACTCATCAAAAGCTCGTATGCATCGTGCCCTTCGTCATCCTATTCACAGTGCATGAACGGAAAATTTTCCGAGGTGTAATGTCACGACCCAGGTAGGGGCCGTGACGGGTACCCGGGGCTAACCACCGAGCACCGCTCGTGCCATCACTTATTAAGCTTATTTAACAGTCATTTATCTGATTCATGCTTAATTTATAATGAAATCCACTTTCATTTAGAAACGAAATGCTTTTATACATACGAGCCCTTAGGCTAGCAAAATAATATACACACACACATATATATATACATAATGACCATGCCATGAAACCACACGACCCACGTCGAGTATCTATAAGCCTCTAAGAGATGACACCTACAACTGTACACAAACGAATCATCATAGGCACATCCGGGACAATGGAGGGCTTCCAATCAGCTAGCAGCCCCTAAGAATCCGAAGCAAGATCTCCTCCCTGTCTACCTGTGGGCATGAACATAGCGTCCATAGAAAAAAGGACGTCAGTACAAATATGGTACTAAGAATGTAAGGCAGGAATGAAATAAACAAACATCATAGAAAGATCATGAGTCATGGGACAAAGATATAATCGGCACACATGTCATAGGCAATCGTATTACTATCATATTTCACATTTTACACAATCATAGTACCCATGTTATCACATCCCATACATCATCACGTATGTCATCATATACCTCATCACATCATATTCTGTATTGTTACCCGCGTCCGGGTAACCCTCGTATGCTGCCCACTAATGGTGATCATGCCCGGCCCTCTCGGCTCGGTGTAAACATCGCAGCCCGCATTAGCGGTGACATGCCTCGCCATATAGGCGCTGTGGAATCATACGCAGCCCGCATTAGCGGTGACATGCCCGGCCATATAGGCGCGGTGGAATCATATCATCACAACATCAATCGTAACACGTCATTATTATACCTCTCAAGCCATAGCGTCATGTTATCATTTCTTAGTGTTCCATGTATCCCATAGTGTTACAAGTTAGCATTTCTTATCATCTTATTGTCATAACATACAATAGCAATAAGAGCATTCATTAGGCTTTAAGACAATCATACTATGTCGGGGTGACGTAAGGTCGTGAATCCCCGATTGTATTATGGACATTTATGAGTATCATGCTTCGCCTTGAAGGGAAGAAAACGTAAGGCTAGTGTTAACAATAATAGAATCATTAGCATTGTAAGAACATCATGCCACAATTTCTTGAGTCTCTAGACGCTAGCTCATTGTCATCACTATCATGCTCATAGGGGATTTAATATATAGAAGGACTCTTAAGTTTCATCTTATAGAAGGATTTGTGGAAAGCTTGAAGGATTCATGCCTTTTGAAAGAAGAGCTAAGCCACACATACCTTTGTCGTTTAAGCAATTTAGCGTCTGCTTATTCTCCTTCAATGTCACGTCTCTACCTTCAAAAAGAGGATTCGTACGATCGTTAGTTAACCAACTATAAGAACGCACTATTATTTCTACAGAAAATTGGGCAGCACTTCCTTTGTTTATTATACTTTTCCCGTATTCCCTATCAACTCCCAATCACCCACAATAACAATAACAATATAGCAAATCACAATTATCATTCATATACAATGGCCATGATCCACCATTCCTCTTCATTTTCCCAACACTTATGGTTTTGGGTTCGCTATCGGATTTTCCCATGTATCACACTTATCTCATGGTCTTCATGTCATTTGTAACATATTCCTACTCACAACACACTAACATTCATAATTCAATTCAACTACCACTCACTCATGACTCTATTCACTCTTGAATGACCCATTTGCTATGTTCTTCTACCATTCGGGTATATTAACCTTCCAATACCTCAAACAACATAAAATGGTCATGAAACTTACCTTGGATGATGGTTGAACAAGTCTTGAGTGGATTTTCTCCTCTAGCAACAAAACCCTATCTCACCTCTTTTGGTTTTCTTTGAGGAGGATGAACTTTACATGGGTTTCACACTCTTGTTTTCATGAACTTGGTGTGGTTGATCTTGATTTTTCACTTGGATTCTTTTATTGGAAGAGTTTTGGATGGTTCTAGAGAGATGTTGGGTCGTGTAGAGAGAGGATGAAATAAGATAAAATGAACTTGGGTCCTTATTTAAAAATGTAAATCTATCCCGACATCATTATATGGTCAATTATATGGTCCGTATAATCGACCGTAAAACTGCTCCAATGACTACCCTTTTCCTGTGTCAACTTGACGGTACATTATACGGGCCGTATAATTTTATACGGTCCATATAATTGACCGTAAAATCATCCCTTCAGCCCGTATAATGTTATACAGTCCGTATAACCCATCAGTTCACTGAGTCTTATTCTCGTCATTTGGTTTGATCTCCGATCCTTATGGAACCTTCTTAACAATTATTTAGCACCTCAATACCAGTCTAAAGGACGTTGTCCCTCGTCAAAGCACCATATACGTCATACCCTTCATTGGCCTAATTACTGTATGCTAGCGGGGGAAATTTCCAAGGTGTAACATTCTTCCCCCCTTTGGAACATTCGTCCCCGAATGTTAAACACTCGGGATTCTAGAAAAATTTTGCCAGAGTTTCCCCTGTAATTTGGCACTACCAACCTGTCACAACAACCCATAATATCATTGCCTCACGGGGCTGCATTACAATATCAACATATCTATGGCCACACACGACCCAAAGAGTAAAATAAAGCATACATACCTTATACCGTTGACGTCTCAGCTTGGATCTCTCCTGGAGGTTGGAACAAATGGGGGTAATCGGATCTCATCTTCTCTTCCGCCTCCCAAGTCATTTCTTCCCGATTGTTGTTTCGCCATAAAAATTTGACTGAAGCTACCTCTTTATTTCGAAGCTTTTGCACTTGCCTATCCAAGATGGCAATAGGCACCTCTTCATAAGTTAGCCTTTCTGTTATCTGCACATCGTCTATCGGGACAATCTTTGTGGGATCTCTAACACACTTGCGGAGCATCGAAACATGAAAGACTGGATGGACTGATTCAAGCTCCGAAGGCAATTCCAATTCATATGCTACCTGTCCCACTTTGCGAATGACTTTGTAGGGCCCTATCTACCTAGGACTTAGCTTCCCCTTCTTCCCAAATCTCATTATCCCTTTCATTGGTGACACTTTCAAAAATACCCAATCGGCAGTTTGAAATTCCAAGTCTCGCCGGCGGTTATCCACGTAAGACTTTTGGCGACTTTGGGTTGTCAACAACCGATCTCGAATCACCTTGACCTTTTCTACTGCTTGTTGGAACAATTTAGGGCCCACTAATTGTACTTCTCCTATTTCGAACCATCCGATTGGAGATCTACATTTCCTTCCATATAACGCTTCATACGGAGCCATTTGTATACTAGAATGGTAGTTGTTGTTATATGCAAACTCAATTAATGGAAAATGATCATCCCAACTACCACCGAAATCCAACACACACGCCCGTAGCATATCTTTTAAGGTTTGAATGGTACGCTCGGCCTTCCCGTCAGTTTGTGGATGAAATACCGTGCTAAACTTCACTTGCGTGCCCAAACCTTCTTTAAAAGACTTCCAGAACTTAGCTGTAAACTGTGCTCCCCTATCCGTGATAATGGACAATGGAATACCATGGAGTCGTACAATTTCCTTGAGATACAGCCTCGCATAGTCTTCTGCTGAGTACGTGGTTCTAACTGGAAGAAAATGGGCTGCTTTTGCCAATCTATCCACGATCGCCCATATAGAATCATATTTACCACAGGAACGAGGTAATCCCACGATGAAATCCATGTTAATCACTTCCCATTTCCAAGTGGGTATTTCTATCGCTTGCAATAAGCCTCCTGGCTTTTGATGCTCTGCTTTTACTTGTTGGCAATTTGGACATTGTGCTGCAAATTCTGCTATGTCTCTCTTCATGCCATCCCACCAATACATCATCTGGAGATCATGATATATTTTGGTTGAACCCGGGTGAATAGAATATCGAGAGCAATGTTCTTCTTCTAGAATTCGTCGGCGCAATTCCGCCACATTCGACACACACAACCTGCCTCGGTATCTAAGAATTCCATCACTAGAAACTTCAAACGGAGACTTTTCCTTTCCATGCGACGCGTCTCTATAATGACATAACTGGGGATCTTCATACTGCCGTTCCTTCACTTCCAGATCCAAGGAAGAAATTGTGGAATCTTTGATACTAATACCTGCATCACCTGAATCAATTACACGCACTCCAAGACTAGCCAAACGATAAAGTTCTTGAACCATCTCTTTCCTTCCCGGATGGATTTCACATAAACTGCCCATTGATCGGCGGCTAAGTGCATCGGCTACTACATTCGCCTTCCCAGGGCGGTATAAAATGTTAACATCATAATCTTTTAATAATTCTAACCACCGCTTCTGCCGTAGGTTCAACTCCCTTTGCTTGAAAATGTACTGGAGGCTCTTGTGATCTGTATAGATATCAACATGCACACCATACATATAATGCCTCCACATTTTCGGGGCATGAATAACCGCAGCCAATTCAAGATCATGCGTCGGATAGTTCTTTTCATGTTTCCGCAATTATCTCGAAGCATATGCAATAAGTTTATCATGTTGCATCAACAAGCATCCTAGTCCCACACCGGAAGCATCACAATACACAACGTAGCCATCTGGCCCTTCTGGAAGTGTTAAAACTAGAGCTGAGGTCAACCTATTTTTCAACTCTTGGAAACTACGTTCACAAGCATCATTCCATTGGAATTTAGCCGACTTCTGGGTTAACTTCGTCAATGGGGCTGAAATGGATGAAAATCCCTCTACAAACCTCCTATAATAGCCTGCTAAACCCAGAAAACTATGAACTTCTATAGGCGTCGTAGGCCTTGGCCAAGTCTTCACTGCTTCAATTTTCTGAGTGTCGACTCGAATACCATCATTGGAAATAACATGGCCTAGAAATGTCACAGAATTCAGCCAGAACTCACACTTCGAAAATTTTGCGTATAGCTCTCGGGCTCGGAGAATACCAAGAACGATCCTCAAATGATCTGCGTGTTCCGATTCCGTGCGACAATACACCAGAATATCATCAATAAACACTATCACGAACAAGTCCAAGAGTGTCCTGAACACATTGTTCATTAAATTCATGAATACTACCGGAGCGTTAGTTAACCCAAACGACATCACCCGAAATTCATAGTGGCCATATCTCGTTCTGAAAGTTGTTTTGGGAATATACGCTTCACTAACTCTCACTTGATGGTAGCCCGACCTCAGATCTATTTTAGAAAACCACTTGGCACCTTGTAGTTAATCGAATAAGTCATCAATCCTTGGAAGAAGATATCTATTCTTTATTGTCACTTTGTTCAGTTGCCTATAATCGATACACATTCGTAGAGAACTGTCTTTCTTCCTCATGAACAGGACTAGTGCTCCCCACGGTGATGAACTGGGCCTAATAAACCCTTTCTCGAGCAAATCCTTCAACTGTGTCTTTAGCTCTTTCAATTCTGTCGGAGCCATTCGATAAGGTGGAATAGAAATAGGCTTGGTATCCGGCAACACATCAATGGCAAAATCAATCTCTCTTTCTGGAGGAAGGCCTGGAAGTTCATCTGGAAATACGTCTGGAAACTCATTCACCACCGGAACTGACTGAAAAATTGGTGGCTTTGCCTCGGTATCATGAACCCGAACTAAGTGATAAATATAGCCCTTGGATATCATCTTCCTTGCCTTGAGGTAGGAAATAAACCTACCTTTCGGAGATGCTGTATTACCCTGCCATTGAAGCACGGGCTCTCCCGGAAATTGGAATCGAACCACTTTTGTGCGACAATCCACATTTGCATAACATGAAGCCAACCAATCCATACCCATGAATACATCGAAATCTACCATTTCTAACTCAATCAAGTCAGCCTGGTCTGTCGATCGCATATCACAATAACACAATTTTTGTATACTTGTCTTGCTATCACAGGATCACCAACTGGAGTGAGTACCTCAAAGGTTCTAATTGAGTCGGGTTTTACCCCGATGCAACCAGCAACGTATGGAATAATATAAGAAAATATAGAACTCGGATCTATCAACGCATACACATCATGGGAGAATATAGACAATATACCTGTGACTACATCCGGAGAGGTCTGGAGATCCCGTCGTCGCGCTAAAGCATATACACGGGGCTGAGTGGCACCCGAAGTAGATGCTGCCCCTTGGCCTCTGCCTCGGCCTGCTGTCATCTGAAAAGTCTGCCCTGCGGGGCGTGCTGATGAGGAACCCACTGCTGAGCCTGTGGGCTGAACCCCACCTATACCATATCGCGAGGGACAATCTCGCATCAAATGTCCAGTTTGCCCACAAACATAGCAACCATCAGTGTCCTGATGACACGACCCTGAATGTAATTTGCGGCATCAACTACATCATGGAACTGATGATCGTCTCTGGCTGTAATCACCCCCAAACTGAGAGCCCAGAACTCTCGAGCTCTGACCCTGTCCCGACGGAAAAGAGCAATCAAATACCCTATCCGCGAACCGGGGAGGTGCACTAGTCGCTGGCTGGCCTGAATGTCGGGAATAAGCCTGCCTCGATCCCCCTCTATAATCACCACATGTGCCCTCAAATCTAGCCCTTTTGTTTTTCCTCCTATCACTGTTGCGATCGCCCCTTTGTTGTCGTTGTCACCCCTCTAAATTCTGAGCATGGGCCTGTATCTGGGAAATGTCCATCCCGTCTTGCAAGGAAGCCGTCAGACAATCTCTAAATAAATGTGGTCCCACACCACTCACAAATCTATGTACCCGATCTCCCATGTCGGCCTCCATAGTCGGAGCATATCTAGCCAAAGAATTGAATTGCATGCTATACTCCTAGGCACTCATGCTTCCCTGTCTCAAATTCAGAAATCTATCCGCTCTAGCTCGGCAGACCTAGGATGGCAAATAGTGGCGAATGAAAGCATCTACGAACTCTTGCCAAACCGGAGGAGGCACATTCTCCCCTTTTGATAACACCCAATTGTTGTACCATAACACCGCCACATCCCAGAGTCTTTAGGATGCCAACTCCCCGGATTCGGTTTCGGAGGCATGGACAATCTTCAATTTCCTCAATATTTCATCAATAAAACCTTGTCGGTCTTCCTCCGGCTTTGACCCGAAGAATTCCAGGGGATTTAGACTCATAAAATCACGATCCTTTGTACTTGCTGCCCGGTCACTTGAACCCACATTTTGTCGTTGTGCTTGTGCGGCAACCAATTGGGTCAATAACTGAATAGCCTCGGTCATTTGTTGACTCGAAGCAATCAGTGGAGGGATCGGAGCTAGGGCTCCTCCTTGCTCTCCCAGATCGGGCGGGGTAGAAGAAGTATTTGACAAGACCTCGTTGTGTGATTGGCCTTCCTCTACATTCATCAGAGGCTCTCTTTCTACCCGCCTCTTTGTTGTAATCTTTCCCTTCTGGGCGGCGGTAGCTTTTCCCTTTGGCGGCATTCTGAAATCATAACACACTATTAGGGAGGATAACATCGTATACACGGCTCTATCGCACGATCTCATAGAATAAAGATGGTCATTTTTCCTAAATGCCCTATAGCCTGCTTATTGATGTGGCGCGCAACACACCATAAACAAGACACTACTAGACACGGCTCGTAGACACTTCCTAGGACTGAACTGCTCTGATACCACTTTTGTCACGACCCAGCTAGGGGCCGTGACGGGTACCCGGGCCTAACCACCGAGCACCGCTCGTGCCATCACTTATTAAGCTTATTTAGCAGTCATTTATCCGATTCATTCTTAATTTAAAATAAAATCCATTTTCATTTAGAAACGAAATGCTTTTATACATACGAGTCATTAGGCTAGCAAAATAATATATACACACACACACACACACACACACATATATATATATATATATATATATATATACACACATAATGACCATGCCATGAAACCACACGACCCACGTCGAGTATCTACGAGCCTCTAAGAGATGACACCTACAACTGTACATAAAGGAATCATCATAGGCACCTCCGGGACAATGGAGGGCTTCCAATCAACTAGCAGCCCCTAAGAATCCGGAGCAAGATCTCCTCCCTGTCTACCTGTGGGCATGAACAAAGCGTCCATAGAAAAAAGGACGTCAGTACGAATATTGTACTGAGTATGTAAGGCAGGAATGAAATAAACAAACATAATAGAAAGATCATGAGTCATGGGACAAAGATATAACCTGCACACATGTCATAGGCAATCGTATTACTATCATATTTCACATTTACACAATCATAGTACCCATGTTATCACATCCCATACATCATCACGTACGTTATCATATACCTCATCACATCATAATCTGTATCGTTACCCACGTCCGGGTAACCCTTATATGCCGCCCAATAGTGGTGATCATGCCTGGCCCTCTCGGCTCGGTGTAAACATCGCAGCCCGCATTAGCGGTGACATGCCCGGCCATATAGGCGCGGTGGAATCATACGCCGTCCGCATTAGCGGTGACATGCCCGGCCATATAGGCGCGGTGGAATCTTATCATCACAACATCAATCATAACACGTCATTATTATACCTCTCAAGCCATAGCGTCATGTTATCATTTCTTAGTGTTCCATGTATCCCATAGTGTTACAAGTTAGCATTTCTTATCATCTTATTGTCATAACATACAATAGCATTAAGAGGATTCATTAGGCTTTAAGAAAATCAAACTATGGCGGGGTGACGGAAGGTCGTGAATACCCGATTGTATTATGGACATTTATGAGTATCATGCCTCGCCTTGAAGGGAAGAAAACGTAAGGCGAGTGTTAAAAATAATAGCATCATTAGCATTGTAAGAACATCATGCCACAATTTCTTAAGTCTCTAGATGCTAGCTCATTGTCATCACTATCTTGCTCATACGGGATTTAATATATAGAAGGACTCTTAAGCTTTTTCTTATAGAAGGATTTGTGGAAAGCTTAAGGATTCATGCCTTTTGAAAGAAGAGTTGAGCCTCACATACCTTTGTCGTTTAAGCAATTTAGCGTCTGCTTATTCTCCTTCAATGTCACGCCTCTACCTTCAAAAAGAGGATTCGTACGATCGTTAGTTAACCAACTATAAGAACGCACTATTATTTCTAGAGAAAATTGGGCAGCACTTCCTTTGTTTATTCTACTTTTCCTGTATTCCATATCAACTCCCAATCACCCACAATAACAATCACAATATAGCAAATCACAATTATCATTCATATACAATGGCCATGATCCACCATTCTTCTTCATTTTTCCCCACACTTATGGTTTTGGGTTCGCTATCAGATTTTCCCTTGTATCACACTTATCTCATGGTCTTCATGTCATTTGTAACATATTCATACTCATAACACACTAACATTCATAATTCAATTCAACTACCACTCACCCATGACACTATTCACTCTTGAATGACCCATTTGCTATGTTCTTCTACCATTCGGGTATATTAACCTTCCAATACCTCAAACAACATAAAATGGACATGAAACTTACCTTGGATGATGGTTGAACAAGTCTTGAGTGGAGTTTCTGCTCTCGCAACAAAACCCTATCTCACCTCTTTTGGTTTTCTTTGAGGAGGATGAACTTTACTTAGGTTTCACACTCTTGTTTTCATGAACTTGGTGTGGTTGATCTTGATTTTTCACTTGGATTCTTGTATTGGAAGAGTTTTGGAAGGTTCTAGAGAGATGTTGGGTCGTGTAGAGAGAGGATGAAATAAGATAAAATGAACTTGGGTCCTTATTTAAAAATGTAAATCTGTCCCGACATCATTATACGGTCAATTATACGGTCCGTATAATCGACCGTAAAACTACTCCAATGACTACCCTTTTCCTGTGTCAACTTGACGGTACATTATACGGTCCGTATAATTGACCGTATAACCCATCAGTTCACCGAGTCTTATTCTCGTCATTTCGTTTGATCTCCGATCCTTATGGAACCTTCTTAACAATTATTTAGCACCACAATACCAGTCTATAGGACGTTGTCCCTCATCAAAACACCATATACGTCATACCCTTCATTGGCCTAATTACTGTACGCTAGTGGGGGAAATTTCCAAGGTGTAACATGTAACATATTTCCCCCCAGGGAACATTCGTCCTCGAATGCTAAACTATCCGGGATTCTGCAAAATTTCGCCGTATATTTTCCTTCAACTGACCCAGAGTATTTTGACCACACTATTCTTGGTTACCTCTTGCTCCTCCTTTTAAGTACCCACTTGGTTTCATTGGCGACGTATAAATACTTGCAAGTTACATAATCGTTCTTGTGTGATTCATGTACATACATACCTATACATATACATGTATCCGCATCCGTATTCGTATTCATAATCGTACTCATTTACTTATCGTATCCATAGTCATATTCTTATGCATATCATTTACATAGCATGCCCGACCTCGAAGGTTTGGTGTTTCGCGTGCCCGACCATGGCTAGGCTCGGTGATTACATATACTAAAACTCTTTTGTCTATCCGTAGTAACTTATCTCGTCATACTGTCCTTCTTCCTTTATTTTTCCCTTGATTATCATATCTTATGTTCTACTATAGAAACTTTAAGTCTCTTTCCTCATTATCACTTATAAATAGCAATATCATTAACAACGACTCTACCGTTAGTGCCTTTGCCTCCATTCTAGTATCACATTGCCATCCTTTGCAATACCTCTTGAGTTATTTGCTCTCAATGTCACGTGGTTCAAGGTCTTCATGAATGAATTCCCGTATAGTCTCAGATGCTTGCTCAATTCATGTTCGTTTATTTACTCGTTATTAGACTCATTTCTATGTAACTCTCATTCTTTGTTTTAGAGTCTATATCTATCACATTTTAGAGGCCATCATTTCAATCTCTACACTCGAATTCTCTTTACTCGCTTCCCCCCTTTAAGGGTTTTACTAGTACCATTCTCAAATCCGTTGCCTCACCTTCAATTCTTGAATTCATATATCCCTTACTATACTACATCTCATTTATGTTGTTTCCCATAATTTATAACTACGATAATTCATATGTGAAGTCTTAGCATACTCATCTTGCCGTTTTGTAATCAAGTAATACAACCGACATAACCGTTCGAACAGGGATGTATTTTTTTTTTACTTAGCTCACCTGGTAGTTATGAGTCAATGTCTAAATCCGCTCCAATTAACGACTTTTTGCCCCATAGGGATGCTCACAATAGTAGTAGGTCTAGTTATCCATACCATCCATATAATGTGACTTTCCCTCTTCTTCGGTGCTCAAAATTCACTTGTAACGTCATCTTTGTTTTCCAAGGCTTAAGTCTCAGGCGCACTAATACTTCTTATGCCTCATACTCTTTTACTCTTGTGTTGCACTCAACATTAATTTCAAAACCCATCATAATCATATTGCATTTGTCGTTGGTGATAGCTTTATTCTATCGTTTTATCGTCGTACGGTAAACTCACAACACATGATCATCTTTTCTTTTCAACTTATTACTTCATATACTCTACTCGTTCTAACTTGGAATAGGATATTCGTACGAGATGCATCTTCCTTTAACCATAACACAACTACTTCTTAAGCACGTGTACTTCGTATATTTCCTTTTCTCTCTATTCCCATTCTTATTTCTTTACATACCTTCCTCCTCAATTTATCTTGCTTTCTCCCATTTTATAATCAATCTTTGATTCTTTGCACGAGGAACCTTATTCTCAACTTAGCACCGCTTTGTCCTTCAGAATATACTACCTCTGTACAATCCATTCCTCGTATCAAAACTTCTCCTGTTCATTCTGATCATCCCCTCTCATCCTTATTATGTTGATCCTTTTCTAACAATTGTCCTATTTCATTATTCATCTTTCTGTAGTCTTGGTCTTTTACATCCAGCTAAAGATATCACTTATACTCTTGATTATACCAATCACAAACTACTACTACTGTGCCATATCACTTTTCTCTAATTTCTTTTTCAAGTTGACTTCCCTTTTTGTCATTGCTTGCTATCATTTCTGTCATTGAAGAACCCCTACGCTGGACTTCCCCTAACAAGTTCTTATAAGCTTTCTCTTCTGCTGCCCATGGCTAGCTTGTTGGTTTCACACTTGCATACACTCTCTATTCATATAGAACATGTCACATCTTTAGGCGTTTCCTCGCTACACTTTGTATTGCAATTCTTGTTACATTCTCATTATACCTTGATCATAACCAATTCTATAGAGTGACACTTCTTGATCTCATTCACAATCCCGCTTATGACATAGAATAAACCTCATGAAGTAAGCATACTCAACCTGTTACCCTTTCTGATTATTCCTATTTCACTTACCATATAAGTCATCTCACCAATGTATTCACATTCATTATAACCCTTCATATTCGTACCTCTGTCTCTGTGACACTGCTGCTTTATTTTGCTAGTAAACTTATTGTATCCTTCTCGTGCTTATCCCTCCAATCAATACTTCAGTATCAAACTCTATTGTAGTTATCCTTTCTCTTCTATGTCAGGATTTAGTGCTACCAATCTTCTAAATTTACTCTAGCATTTCTCTTTACCGTATTAATGTAGATCTTATAACTATTGTTACTATCAATTCGATAGTATTAACTCACCTCGTGTAGCTGTTAACGATACTCCTAGCTTAATCCCGTCATGCCATTACTTTTTGCACAACATCTTTCCCGCCAGGACATATTACAGGCTTATATCTTATCTCCTTTAGATTCTAGGAAAATTTCGGCAAAGTTTCCTCTATATTTCTTACTATCTCAAAACCTGCATGCAGCAAATACCAACAATGCCTCACAGGGCCAATATATATATATATATACGACATATCTCAGCCACACAGGGCTCCCACTTTCAAGTAAAAGCTCAAAGATGTCGAAACTTACTTCATATATCGCACTTCGGGATGTACCTAATCCTTTAGCGATCTGCCCTGTTACCTCTTCCTATTTGCTTTCTCTTTCATTCTTCGGCTTTACATTTCGATCACATCTCAATATTATTACTTTATTCGATGTACATCTTTCGTACCGTTGCTTACCTTTGTTCCGATTCATTCAATTTGCTTAGTTCTCAACTTATAACTGAACTTATCATCAAGAGTCACATTTAATCAATTTCTCTGTCTTATGAGAACTGACTTACTTTCACGACAATCAATTCAGCATCATATAATTACATATTTCGATAACGTAGCCTCAACGAAGGGGCTTACCTTTGTAACTTTCAATGCCATCGATCACTTTCTTCTATCATTATCATTCTTCTGCTGCAATCAGGGGTTAGTATGAGGAATCTCATTTCCTATGGCTTAGCTCTATCACACGATCTTAGGGATAAAAGAAGAGTAACCATCCTAAATGCCCTGTAGCCTCCTGTTTATAGATGTGGCGCTCAAAACACCATAAACAAGACTCTACTTGACACGCTCGTAGACACTTCCTAGGACAGAACTGCTCTGACACCACTTTTGTCACAACCCGACTAGGGGCCATGACGGGTACCCGGGGCTAACCATCGAGCACCGCTCATTCTACCACTATCATACGCGTTAAGTGTTCTTTCATCAAATTCATACTCAAATCATAGGAAAATTATTTTTCATTTGAAAACATAATTACCTTTATGTGCATAAGCCCTTCGGCTATCAAAATAATGCACACATACATATATACGTATATACGCTTATCAAAATCGTGAGACCATACTACCCACACATACGTATCTACTAGAATACTAGACATATGGACGGGACAGGACACCGTCGTGCCCAAAACACATATGTACATAAAATGGTAATTCAATGGCACCTCCGGAATAATGGAGTGCTTTCAAAACTCCGCTTATCGGCTTCTATAAATCTGGGTCGCCTCCCTGTCTACCTGTGAGCATGAACACAGCGTCCAAAGAAAACGGACGTCAGTATGAATATTGTACTGAGTATGTAAGGCATGAATGAAATAAACATAATAGAGAATCATAAGACATAAGATTAAGACATAACCTGCGTAACCTTTAAGGGAGGATATCTTTCATGCCTATATCATATATTATCACGGTACATGTATCATCATAACTCATACATTGTCGTATCATACACATATATATATATATATATACCATAACACCGCATCTGCTCATAAACATTAAACGTTATCCGTATACGTCCACGTAGTTGGTTGGCAATATCACATACATATTTTCCAGGCTTTTCCTACATATATCATATTCATGTCTATATCATGTACATATCCATATCATATACATATTAATATCCTATACATACTTATATCATATACCTATTTATATCATATACATACCTGGCCAACAAAGGCTTCAGGGTTACAAATAACTGGCCCTACCAAGGCTTCAGGGTTATATCTACCTGGCCCTACCAAGGCTTCAGGGTTACACTTACCTGGCCCTACCAAGACTTCAGGGTTATATCTACCTAGCCCTACTAAGGCTCCAGGGTTATCCGTACCCAATTGCAGAGGTATGCGCGTGTTATATAAATATATATATTCTACCCGGCCTTATAAGCTCGGGGTTCCATAATAGTCATACATAGGCACATATATACATAAAAGCCCATAAATATCTTTAGCGTCATCACTATTATCATCGTCATCATTATCACCATCACTATCAACATTGTCATTATTATCATCACATATATCTCATAACTTATCGTAACTTTCCATAGAGCATACATTTGGATTTAAAGATGATCTATGAGAATCGCATCGTATTCGTAGCATGAACTTTGTAATAATATCACATAAAATACTTTATAATCTGTAACTTAGGCTCATCATTACCGTCATCGTATCTATGGCATATCTCGTACCTTAATCTCAATAGAGCTTATAGACAATCTATAACAATGTCGGGGTGACATAAGGTCGAGAGCCCCCGATTCCATTATGGAGCATTCATAAGCATTACGCCTCGCCTTGAAGGAATTAGCATATAAGGTGAGTGTAGTCAATGAACAACATCAATGGATCATAATATGGATCATTAGCCTTGTAGAACCATAGTATTATAGGCGTTAGAATCTTTAGGCTTAGACTCATCATCATTATTATCGCATTCGTAACATGCCTCTTATCTTATCCCATATGGCTATTCATGAACATAGGCTCTTAGTTTTTCGGAAGGTAGGAAAGTCATGGAGGGGTAAGGAAAATACTATCATAGGAATCATATAAGGATCATTAGCTTCGTAGGAATATCATATCATGAGCTTTATGACTTCTAGACTTAGATTCATCATCGGTATTGTCATGTTCGTAACGTATCTCTTTTCTTTATCTCATATGAAGTTCTTTATACTTGTGGATTCATAGTTCCCAATATGTAGGAAAATCATGGAGAGATAGGAGGATTCATACCATAAGATTCATGCCTTAGAAAGAAAGGACTAGCCTTACATACCTCTTTCGTTTAACAATTTTCGTCGCTTGATTGTTCTCCTTTAGTGCGCACGTTTCTACCTTCTAGAGAATTCGCATTCAACATTAGCTAATCGATTATATGAATGTGCTTACTAAGCTAGAGAATTGGGCAGCATTTCCTTTGTTTATACAACCTTCCCCATATTGTATATCAACTCCCAAAACATTTATAATAACGTTCACAATATCATCATCAATAACTTTCCTCAAATTCGTCATTATCCAATCTCAAGGTCATCCTTAATCATGATCATAGTACAACATTACATTCATCCTCATCTAACATTTCTCTCACGATCTTAACATCATTCATAACGTAATTACGATCACAACATATCAAGAATCATGATTCATATTAACCTAATATTCACAATTGCCACTAATCTCATCTTTTGTAATCCATTTTCCATTTTCTTCCATAATCCAAGTGTTTCAAATTTTCCTTACCTTAAAAAACATGTAATAATCATGAAACTCACCTTTGAATGCGTAGGAATGGGTTTTGGTTGACAATCCTTCACTTGGAGAAAACCTTAACTTCACTCCTAAGAGAATTCTTGACTTGGTGGAACCCTAGTAAGCTTCTTGCACTTGATTCACTTGAATTATTGATATTGATCTTTGCTTTCTTTTGTATTCTTGTATATGAAGTGTGTGGAACCCTCTAGAAGCTTGGAGAGAAGTGGTGAAGTGAGGAGAATGAATAAAATGAAGTGGGATCACATTTAAATACTTGGAATAACTCAGCCCGTCGGGACTTATACGGACCACTTATACGGTCCGTATAACATTTCACGGGCCGTATAAGTGTCCATGGTTCACCACCATGAACACATAGTTGTTGTTGAGTTATACGGACCATTATACGGTCCGTATAACATTCCACGGTCCGTGTAAGTGCTCGTGTAACTCACAGCTTTTCCAAAGTTGTCCTCGTCGCTTCGTTTGATCTCCAATCCTTATGGAACCTTCTCGACACTTGTCTAACACTTAAATACCAATCTAAGGGTCATTATAACTCTCCTCCAAAGTGTCACTAAATCATTATTAACTCGTTACTCATAAATCCTTTCCGATACATCTCGTATGTCTTGCCTCCTCTTGGAAAACTTTCTTCTCTTACTTCGAATGTCTTTGAAATCTCATTTATAATTATCAAATGTTATTTCTTACTCATCAAAACATCGTATGCATCGTGCCCTTCCTCAGCCTATTCACAGTGCATGAACGAAAAATTTTCCGAGGTGTAATGTCACGACCCAGGTAGGGGCCGTGACGGGTACCCGGGGCTAACCACCGAGCACCGCTCGTGCCATCACTTATTAAGCTTATTTAGCAGTCATTTATCTGATTCATGCTTAATTTATAATGAAATCCATTTTCATTTAGAAACGAAATGATTTTATACATACGAGCCCTTAGGCTAGCAAAATAATATACACGCATATATATATATATATATATATATACATAATGACCATGCCATGAAACCACACGACCCACGTCGAGTATCTATAAGCCTCTAAGAGATGACACCTACAATTGTACACAAAAGAATCATCATAGGCACATCCGGGACAATGGAGGGCTTCCAATCAGCTAGCAGCCCCTAAGAATCCGAAGCAAGATCTCCTCCCTGTCTACCTATGGGCATGAACATAGCGTCCATAGAAAAAAGGACGTCAGTACAAATATGGTACTAAGTATGTAAGGCAGGAATGAAATAAACAAACATAATAGAAAGATCATGAGTCATGGGACAAAGATATAACCGGCACACATGTCATAGGCAATCGTATTACTATCATATTTCACATTTTACACAATCATAGTACCCATGTTATCACATCCCATACATTATCACGTACGTCATTATATACCTCATCACATCATATTCTGTATTGTTACCAGCGTCCGGGTAACCCTCGTATGCCGCCCACTAGTGGTGATCATGCCCGGCCCTCTCGGCTCGGTGTAAACTTCGTAGCCTGCATTAGCGGGGACATGCCCGGCCATATTGGCGCTGTGGAATCATACGCAGGCCGCATTAGCGGTGACATGCCCGGCCATATAGGCGCGGTGGAATCATATCATCACAACATCAATCGTAACACGTCATTATTATACCTCTCAAGCCATAGCGTCATGTTATCATTTCTTAGTGTTCCATGTATCCCATAGTGTTACAAGTTAGCATTTCTTATCATCTTATTGTCATAACATACAATAGCATTAAGAAAATTCATTAGGCTTTAAGACAATCATACTATGTCGGGGTGACGTAAGGTCGTGAATCCCCGATTGTATTATGGACATTTATGAGTATCATGCCTCGTCTTGAAGGGAAGAAAATGTAAGGCGAGTGTTAACAATAATAGCATCATTATCATTGTAAGAACATCATTCCACAATTTCTTAAGTCTCTAGACGCTAGCTCATTGTCATCACTATCATGCTCATAGGGGATTTAATATATAAAAGGACTCTTAAGCTTCATCTTATAGAAGGATTTGTGGAAAGCTTGAAGGATTCATGCCTTTTGAAAGAAGAGTTAAGCCTCACATACCTTTGTCGTTTAAGCAATTTAGCGTCTGCTTATTCTCCTTCAATGTCATGCCTCTACCTTCAAAAAGAGGATTCGTACGATCGTTAGTTAACCAACTATAAGAACGCACTATTATTTCTACAGAAAATTGGGCAGCACTTCCTTTGTTTATTATACTTTTCCCGTATTCCATATCAACTCCCAATCACCCACAATAACAATCACAATATAGCAAATCACAATTATCATTCATATACAATGGCCATGATCCACCATTCCTCTTCATTTTTCCCCACACTTATGGTTTTGGGTTCGCTATCGGATTTTCCCATGTATCACACTTATCTCATGGTCTTCATGTCATTTGTAACATATTCATACTCACAACACACTAACATTCATAATTCAATTCAACTACCACTCACTCATGACACTATTCACTCTTGAATGACCCATTTGCTATGTTCTTTTACCATTCGGGTATATTAACCTTCCAATACCTCAAACAACATAAAATGGTCATGAACCTTACCTTGGATGATGGTTGAACAAGTCTTGAGTGGAGTTTCTCCTCTCGCAACAAAACCCTATCTCACCTCTTTTGGTTTTCATTGAGGAGGATGAACTTTACTTGGGTTTCACACTCTTGTTTTCATGAACATGGAGTGGTTGATCTTGATTTTTCACTTGGATTCTTGTATTGGAAGAGTTTTGGAAGGTTCTAGAGAGATGTTGGGTCGTGTAGAGAGAGGATCAAATAAGATAAAATGAACTTGGGTCCTTATTTAAAAATGTAAATCTGTCCCGACATCATTATACGGTCAATTATATGGTCCGTATAATCGACCGTAAAACTGCTCCAATGACTATCCTTTTCCTGTGTCAACTTGACGGTACATTATACGGGCCGTATAATTTTATACGGTCCGTATAATTGACCGTAAAATCATCCCTTCAGCAACCTCATTCTGGCTCATTCCGTGACTCTTTTACGGTTCATTATACGGCCGTATAATGTTATACGGTCCGTATAATTGACCGTATAACCCATCAGTTCACTGAGTCTTATTCTCGTCATTTTGTTTGATCTCCGATCCTTATGGAACCTTCTTAACAATTATTTAGCACCTCAATACCAGTCTAAAGGACGTTGTCCCTCGTCAAAACACCATATACGTCATACCCTTCATTGGCCTAATCACTGTATGCTAGCGGGGGGAATTTCCAAGGTGTAACATTCTTCCCCCCTTTGGAACATTCGTCCCCGAATGTTAAACACTCGGGATTCTAGAAACATTTTTCTAGAGTTTCCCCTGTAATTTGGCACTACCAACCTGTCACAACAACCCATAATATCATTGCCTCACGGGGCTACATTACAATATCAACATATCTATGGCCACACACGACCCAAAGAGTAAAATAAAGCATACATACCTTATACCGTTGACGTCTCAGCTTGGATCTCTCCTGGGGTTGGAACAAATAGGGGTACTCGGATCTCATCTTCTCTTCCGCCTCCCAAGTCATTTCTTCCCGATTGTTGTTTCGCCATAAAAATTTGACTGAAGCTACCTCTTTATTTTGAAGCTTTTGCACTTGCCTATCCAAGATGGCAATAGGCACCTCTTCATAAGTTAGCCTTTCTGTTATCTGCACATCGTCTATCGGGATAATCTTTGTGGGATCTCCAACACACTTGCGGAACATCGAAACATGAAAGACTGGATGGACTGATTCAAGCTCCGAAGGCAATTCCAATTCATATGCTACCTGTCCCACTTTGCGAATGACTTTGCAGGGCCCGATGTACCTAGGACTTAGCTTCCCCTTCTTCCCAAATCTCATTATCCCTTTAATTGGTGACACTTTCAAAAATACCCAATCGGCAGTTTGAAATTCCAAGTCTCGCCGGCGGTTATCCGCGTAAGACTTTTGGCGACTTTGGGCTGTCAACAACCGATCTCGAATCACCTTGACCTTTTCTACAGCTTGTTGGATCAATTTAGGGCCCACTAATTGTGTTTCTCCTATTTCGAACCATCCGATTGGAGATCTACATTTCCTTCCATATAACGCTTCATACGGTGCCATTTGTATACTAGAATGGTAGTTGTTGTTATATGCAAATTCAATTAATGGCAAATGATCATCCCAACTACCACCGAAATTCAACACACACGCCCGTAGCATATCTTTTAAGGTTTGAATGGTACGCTCGGCCTTCCCGTCAGTTTGTGGATGAAATACCGTGCTAAACTTCACTTGCGTGCCCAAACCTTCTTTAAAAGACTTCCAGAACTTAGCTGTAAACTGTGCTCCCCTATCCGTGATAATGGACAATGGAATACCATGGAGTCGTACAATTTTCTTGAGATACAGCCTTGCATAGTCTTCTGCTGAGTACATGGTTCTAACTGGAAGAAAATGGGCTGCTTTTGCCAATCTATCCACGATCGCCCATATAGAATCATATTTACCACGGAAACGAGGTAATCCCACGATGAAATCCATGTTAATCACTTCCCATTTCCAAGTGGGTATTTTTATCGCTTGCAATAAGCCTCCTGGCTTTTGATGTTCTGCTTTTACTTATTGGCAATTTGGACATTGTGCTGCAAATTCTGCTATGTCTCTCTTCATGCCATCCCACCAATACATCATCTGGAGATCATGATACATTTTGGTTGAACCCGGGTGAATAGAATATCGAGAGCAATGTTCTTCTTCTAGAATTCGTCGGCGCAATTCCACCACATTCGGCGCACACAACCTGCCTCGGTATCTAAGAATTCCATCACTAGAAACTTCAAACGGAGACTTTTCCTTTCCATGCGACGCGTCTCTATAATGACATAACTGGGGATCTTCATACTGCCGTTCCTTCACTTCCAGATCCAAGGACGAAATTGTGGAATCTTTAATACTAATACCTGCATCACCTGAATCAATTACACGCACTCCAAGACTAGCCAAACGATGAAGTTCTTGAACCATCTCTTTCCTTCTCGGAGGGATTTCACATAAACTGCCCATTGATCGGCGGCTAAGTGCATCGGCTACTACATTCGCCTTCCCAGGGTGGTATAAAATGTTAACATCATAATCTTTTAATAATTCTAACCACCGCTTCTGCCGCAGGTTCAACTCCCTTTGCTTGAAAATGTAGTGGAGGCTCTTGTGATCTGTAAAGATATCAACATGCACACCATACAAATAATGCCTCCACATTTTCAGGGCATGAATACCCGCAGCCAATTCAAGATCATGCATCGGATAGTTCTTTTCATGTTTCTGCAATTGTCTCAAAGCATATGCAATAAGTTTATCATGATGCATCAACAAGCATCCTAGTCCCACACCGGAAGCATCACAACACACAACGTAGCCATCTGGCCCTTCTGGAAGTGTTAAAACTGGAGCTGAGGTCAACCTATTTTTCAACTCTTGGAAACTACGTTCACAAGCATCATTCCATTGGAATTTAGCCGACTTCTGGGTTAACTTCGTCAATGGGGCTGAAATGGATGAAAATCCCTCTACAAACCTCCTATAATAGCCTACTAAACCCAGAAAACTACGAACTTCTATAGGCGTCGTAGGCCTTGGCCAAGTCTTCATTGCTTCAATTTTCTGAGTGTCGACTCGAATACCATCATTGGAAATAACATGGCCCAGAAATGTCACAGAATTCAGCCAGAACTCACACTTCAAAAATTTTGCGTATAGCTCTCGGGCTCAGAGAATACCAAGAACGATCCTCAAATGATCTGCGTGTTATGATTCCGTGCGAGAATACACCAGAATATCATCAATAAACACTATCACGAACAAGTCCAAGAGTGGCCTGAACACATTGTTCATTAAATTCATGAATACTGCCGGAGCGTTAGTTAACCCAAACGACATCACCCGAAATTCATAGTGGCCATATCTCGTTCTGAAAGTTGTTTTGGGAATATCCGCTTCTCTAACGCTCACTTGATGGTAGCCAGACCTCAGATCTATTTTAGAAAACCACTTGGCACCTTGTAGTTAATCGAATAAGTCATCAATCCTTAGAAGAAGATATCTGTTCTTTATTGTCACTTTGTTCAGTTGCCTATAATCGATACACATTCGTAGAGAACTGTCTTTCTTTCTCATGAACAGGACTGGTGCTTCCCACGGTGATGAACTGGGCCTAATAAACCCTTTCTCGAGCAAATCCTTCAACTGTGTCTTTAGCTCTTTCAATTCTGTCGGAGCCATTCGATAAGGTGGAATAGAAATAGGCTTGATATCCGGCAACACATCGATGGCAAAATCAATCTCTCTTTCTGGAGGAAGGCCTGGAAGTTCATCTGGAAATACGTCTGGAAACTCATTCACCACCGGAACTGACTGAAAAATTGGTGGCTTTGCCTCGGCATCATGAACCCGAACTAAGTGACAAATATAGCCCTTGGCTATCATCTTCCTTGCCTTGAGGTAGGAAATAAACCTGCCTTTCGGAGATGCTGTATTACCCTGCCATTCAAGCACGGGCTCTCCCGGAAATTGGAATCGAACCACTTTTGTGCGACAATCCACATTTGCATAACACGAAGCCAACCAATCCATACCCATGAATACATCGAAATCTACCATTTCTAACTCAATCAAGTCAGCCTGGTCTGTCGATCGCATATCACAATAACACAATTATTGTATACTTGTCTTGCTATCATAGGATCACCAACTGGAGTGAGTACCTCAAAGGTTCTAATTGACTCGGGTTTTACCCCGATGCAACCAGCAACGTATGTAATAATATAAGAAAATATAGAACTCGGATCTATCAACGCATACACATCACGGGAGAATATAGACAATATACCTGTGCCTACATCCGGAGAGGTCTGGAGATCCCGTCGTCCCGCTAAAGCATATACACGGGGCTGAATGGCACCCGAAGTAGATGCTGCCCCTTGGCCTCTGCCTCGGCCTGCTGTCATCTGAGAAGTCTGCCCTGCGGGGCGTGCTGATCAGGAACCCGCTGCTGAGCCTGTGGGCTGAACCCCACCTATACCATATCGTGAGGGACAATCTCGCATCAAATGTCCAGTTTTCCCACAAACATAGCAACCATCGGTGTCCTGATGACACGGCCCTGAATGTAAATTGCGCCATCAACTACATCTTGGAACAGGCGATCGTCTCTGGCTGTAATCACCCCCAAACTGAGAGCCCGGAGCTGTTGAGCTCTGACCCTGTCCCGACGGAAAAGAGCAATCAAATCCGCTGTCCGCGAACCGGGGAGGTGCACTAATCGCTGACTGGCCCGAATGTCGGGAATAAGACTGCCTCGATCCCCCTCTATAATCACCACCTGTGCCCTCAAATCTAGCCCTTTTGTTTTGCCTCCTGTCACTGTCGCGATCGCCCCTTTGTTGTCGTTGTCGCCCCTCCAAATTCTGAGCATGGGCCTGTATCTGGGAAATGTCCATCCCGTCTTGCAAGGAAGCCGTCAGACAATCTCTAAATAAATGCGGTCCCACACCACTCAAAAATATATGTACCCGATCTCCCATGTCGGCCTCCATAGTCGGAGCATATCTAGCCAAAGAATTGAATTGCATGCTATACTCCTGGGCACTCATGCTTCCCTGTCTCAAATTCAGAAATCTATCCACTCTAGCTCGGCGGACCTAGGATGGAAAATAGTGGCGAATGAAAGCATCTACGAACTCTTGCCAAACCGGAGGAGGCGCATTCTCCCCTCTTGATAACACCCAATTGTTGTACCATAACACCGCCACATCCCGGAGTCTATAGGATGCCAACTCCCCGGATTCGGTTTCGGAGGCATGGACAATCTTCAATTTCCTCAATATTTCATCAATAAAACCTTGTGGGTCTTCCTCCGGCTTTGACCCGAAGAATTCCGGGGGATTTAGACTCATAAAATCACGATCCTTTGTACTTGCTGCCCGGTCACTTGAACCCATATTTTGTCGTTGTGCTTGTGCGGCAACCAATTGGGTCAATAACTGAATAGCCTCGGTCATTTGTTGACTCAAAGCAACCGGTGGAGGGATTGGAGCTAGGGCTCCTCCTTGCTCTCCCACATCGGGCGGGGTAGAAGAAGTATTTGACAAGGCCTCGTTGTGTGATTCGCCTTCCTCTACATTCATCAGAGGCTCTCTTTCTACCCGCCTCTTTGTTGTAATCTTGCCCTTCTGGGCGGCGGTTGCTTTTCCCTTTGGCGGCATTCTGAAATCATAACACACTATTAGGGAGGATAACATCGTATACACGGCTCTATCGCACGATCTCATAGAAGAAAGATGGTCATTTTTCCTAAATGCCCTATAGCCTGTTTATTGATGTGGCGCGCAACACACCATAAACAAGACTACTAGACATGGCTCGTAGATACTTCCTAGGACTGAACTGCTGTGATACCACTTTTGTCACGACCCAGCTAGGGGCCGTGACGGGTACCCGGGGCTAACCACCGAGCACCGCTCGTGCCATCACTTATTAAGCTTATTTAGCAGTCATTTATCCGATTCATTCTTAATTTATAATAAAATCCATTTTCATTTAGAAACGAAATGCTTTTATACATACGAGCCATTAGGCTAGCAAAATAATATACACATATATATACATAATGACCATGCCATGAAACCACACGACCCACGTCGAGTATCTACGAGCCTCTAAGAGATGACACCTACAACTGTACACAAAGGAATCATCATAGGCACCTCCGGGACAATGGAGGGCTTCCAATCAACTAGCAGCCCCTAAGAATCCGGAGCAAGATCTCCTCCCTGTCTACCCGTGGGCATGAACACAGCGTCCATAGAAAAAAGGACGTCAGTACGAATACTGTACTCAGTATGTAAGGCAGGAATGAAATAAACAAACATAATAGAAAGATCATGAGTCATGGGACAAAGATATAACCTGCACACATTTCATAGGCAATCGTATTACTATCATATTTCACATTTTACACAATCATAGTACCCATGTTATCACATCCCATACATCATCACGTACGTTATCATATACCTCATCACATCATAATCTGTATCGTTACCCACGTCCGGGTAACCCTCATATGCCTCCCAATAGTGGTCATCATGCCCGGCTCTCTCGGCTCGGTATAAACATCGTAGCCCGCATTAGTGGTGACATGCCCGGCCATATAGGCGCGGTGGAATCATACGCAACCCGCATTAGCGGTGACATGCCCGGCCATATAGGCGCGGTGGAATCTTATCATCACAACATCAATCATAACACGTCATTATTATACCTCTCAAGCCATAGCGTCATGTTATCATTTCTTAGTGTTCCATGTATCCCATAGTGAATTGCATGTATCCCGCAAAAGCACAACGACAAAATGTCCTCGTCGACTCGTTTGATCTCCAATCCTTATGGAACCTTCTTAATACTTGTTTAACAATTCATTAACATTATAAGGCGCATTATAACTCTTCTCTTAAGACATCATTAAGTCAACATTAACGAGGACAAGCTTCAAAAAACTGTGAATTGCACGGTTCACTATACAAACTGTATAAACGATACGGCCCGTATATTAGACCGTATAACCTGCCCTGAATTGGGATATCTAATGGAACCATTATACGGTCACACATACGGACCGTATAACTTGTACGGACCATATGTGTGTCCGTATAATTGTGTCGGGATAGATTTTTATGTTTTAAATAAGACGACCCCAAGTTCATATTTCATTTCTCATTTTCTCTCCACACCTCAAGAAGTCTCTAGAACTCTCTCCATACTTCGTGTACAAGAATCCAAGAGAAATTAAGGATCAACTTTATCAAAACAAGGGAATCAAATGCAAGAAGCTCTCTACGGTTGCTTGGAATCAAGAAAACTCTTCGGATCAAAGCTAGGGTTTTCCTTCAAGTGAAATATTTTCATCCAAACTTGCTCCTACCCAATAAAAGGTAAGTTTTATGATTCTTCCATGCTATCTAGACTATTGAGGGGTTGAAAGACTTGGATTAATTAAGGGAATAGAAAATGGGTTATAAGTATGAGAATAGTGACATTGTTGAGTAGTAGCTTAATAAGAATCATGCTCCTTGATATGTTGTGAATATAATTATATTATAAATGATATTAAGAACATGGGAGAAACATTATATAAGGATGAATGTAATGTTGTATTTCGACCATGGTTATGGCTGATTTGAAATGGAATTAGGAGACTTGAATAATGTGGGATGAAGGAAGATTGTTGATTATGATATGATGAATGTTATTATTGACATTTGGGAGTTGATATATGATATGGAGAAAGTTGTATAAACGAAGGAGATGCTGCCCAATTTTCTCTAGCTTTAGTTCAATCATGCTTATGTTATCGATTATATAATATTAGTACGAACTCTCTTGAAGGTAGAAACGTGAATATTGGAGGTGAACATTCAAGCGATAGATTAGCTAAATGAAAAGGTATTTAAGGCTAATCCCTTCTTTTCTAAAGCATGAATCTTATGACATGGCTTTCTTTATCCTCTATGACCTTCGTACATTTCGGAAATTATGGGTCTATGTTCATAAGGAGCTTTGCATGACATAGAGATAAGAGATACGTTATGAGTACGATAATGATGATGAAGAGCCTACGTTTAAATATCCTTATATGACCCCTTTTATGTGGCTTATTGTTGTTACAGTCACCTTATCATGTTACTTCCTTCAAGGTGAGGCAGAATGCTTATGAATACTCTATAATAGAATCGGGGGTTCACGACCTTACGTCACGCCGATAGAGTTATAGTTGTATTTGAGTTTTTATGCATGCATTATGATAAGTATATGATGACGAGATTACACGATGCCTATATGGCCGGGCAGACACCGCTAAGGTGGGCAGTGTATACACCATGTCTAGATGGCATGGGCAAACACCACTAGCGGGTGGCATGAGATGTTTACCCCAGATGCGGGTGGCCTAGACGTGGACTCATGATGATCACACCGTACCTATATGGTCGGGCAGCTTATATATATATACATGCATGATATGATGATGTTTATGAAGTAAGTTAGCATGCATTATCCAATCTTAAATGACAATCAGTTGTAGGTTGCTCTTTACTTGATGTCTCTTTATTTCACCGATGTATTATTGCTGTTTATTTCTTACTCACTTAGTACAATGTTCATACTGACGTCCTTTCTTTTTGGACGCTGTTTTCATGCCCACAGGTAGACAGAGAGGTGACCCAGATTCATAGGAGCGGATCAGCAGATTAATAGGAGCACTCCATTATTCCGGAGGTGCTCTTTGATTTATTGTATTGTGTACATATTTGCGCACGACAGGGTCCTGTCCCGTCCTTATGTTTAGTACTCTAGTAGAGGCTCGTACGTGTGGGTAAATTGTGTCTTATGATAATGTTAGTGTACATTTTTGTATATCATTTTTGTGGTCGTACGGGCTTATGTATATCTATGTATGGTTTTGGGGTTTATATATGTTCAGACTGAGTATGATGAATAGTCTAATGAGTGGTGCTCGGTAGTCAGCTCTGGGTACCCGTCATGGTCCCTAGTCGGGTCATGAAAAAAGTGGTATCAGAGCAGTTCCGTATGTCTACGAGCCGTGTCTAGTAGAGGCTTGCTTATGGGTGTGAAGCGCGCCACACTTATAATCAAGAGGTTGCGGGACATCTAGGAAAAATGACCATTCTTCTTCTTTTGAGATCGTGCGATAGAGCCATGTTATAATATTTTCTCCTCCCTAATAGTGTGTTATGATTTCAGCTATCCCGGTAAAGAGAAAAGCCACAGCTGCCTAGAAGGGCAAGGCTATGACAGAAAGGCGGATAGAAAGGGAGTCACCAACTAATGTAGAAGAAGGTGAATCACATAATGAGGCTCCATCTAATACCTCTCCCACTCCGCCTGTTCTAGAAGAACAAGAGGGGGCTTCAGTTCCAGCTCTTATGCCTCCAATCCCTCCACCGGATGCTTCGGGTCAACAAATGACCGAGGCTATTCATCTATTGACACAGTTAGTTGTCGCTCAGGCACAGTGACAGAGTACCGGTTCAGGTGAGAGGGCGACTGGTACTCGAGCCCGGGATTTTATGAATTTAAACCCTTCAAAATTTTTCGGGTCAAAGCCAGATGAAGACCTCCAAGATTTTATTGATGAGATGTTGAGGACATTAAAAATTATCCATACCTCCAAAACTGAATCTGTGGAGTTGGCATCTTATAGACTCCGGGATGTAGCGGTCCTATGGTATAATAATTTTGTATCTTCAAGGAAGGAAAATGCACCTCTCTCAGTTTGGCAAGAATTTGTAGATGCCTTCATCTGTCACTATTTGCCACCCGATATTCGTCGGGCCAGAGCGGATAAATTCTTAAATTCGAAGCAAGGAAATATGAGTGCCTGGGAGTATAGCCTTCACTTTAACTCATTGGTGGCACGACCCGACTAGGGGCCATGATGGGTACCCGGGCCAAACCACCGAGCACCGCTCATTCTGCCACTATCATACTCATTAAGCGTTCTTTCATTAAATTCATACTCAAATCATAGGAAAATAATTTTTCATTTGGAAACATAATTACCTTTATGTGCATAAGCCCTTCAGCTATCAAAATAATACACACATACATATATACGTATATACGCTTATCAAAATCGTGAGACCATACTACCCACACATACGTATCTACGAGCCTCTACTAGAATACTAGACATATGGACGAGACCGGACACCATCGTTCCCAAAACACATATGTACATAAAATGGTAATTAAATGGCACCTCTGGAATAATGGAGTGCTTTCAAAACTCCGCTTATTGGCTTCTATAAATCTGGGTCGCCTCCCTGTCTCCATATGGGCATGAACACAGCGTCCAAAGAAAACAGACGTCAGTACGAATATTGTACTGAGTATGTAAGGCATGAATGAAATAAACATAATAGGGAATCATAAGACATAAGATGAAGACATAACCTGCGTAACCTTTAAGGGAGGATATCTTTCATGCCTATATCATATATTATCACGGTACATGTATCATACATATATATACACCATAACACCGCATCTGCTCATACACATTAAACGTTATCCGTATACGGCCACGTAGTGGCTTGACAATATCACATATATATTTTTCGGGCTTTTCCTACATATATCATATTCATGTCTATATCATTTACATATCCATATCATATACATATTCATATCCTATACATACTTATATCATATACCTATTTATATCATATACACACCTGGACAACCAAGGCTTCAGGGTTACACATACTTGGCCAACCAAGGCTTCAGGGTTACACATACCTGGCTCTACCAAGGCTTCAGGGTTATATCTACCTGGCCCTACCAAGGCTTCAGGGTTACACATACCTGGCCCTACTAAGGCTTCAGGGTTATATCTACCTATCCCTACCAAGGCTTCAGGGTTATCTGTACCCAACTGCAGAGGTGTGCGCGCGTTATATAAATATATACATTCTACTCGGCCTTATAAGATCGGGGTTCCATAATAGTCATACATAAGCACATATATACACAAAAGCCCATAAATATCTTTAGCGTCATCACTATTATCATCGTCATCATTATCACTATCACTATCAACATCGTCATTATTATCATCACATATATCTCATAACTTATCGTAACTTTCTATAGAGCATACATTTGGATTTAAAGACGATCTATGAGAATCACATCGTATTCGTAGCATGAACTTTGTAATAATATCGCATAATAGACTTTATAATCTCTAACTTAGGCTCATCATTACCGTCATCGTATCTATGGCATATCTCCTACCTTAATCTCATATGGAACCCCTTATGAACATAGACTCGTAACTTTTCGGAACATTAGTCATAGGACATGCATTAGAGCTTATAGAAAATCTATAACAATGTCGGGGTGACAGAAGGTAGAGAGCCCCCGATTCCATTATGGAGCATTCATAATTATTATGCCTCACCTTGAAGGAATTAGCATATAAGGTGAGTGTAGTCAATGAACAACATCAATGGATCGTAATATGGATCATTAGCCTTGTAGAACCATAGTATTATAGGCCTTAGAATCTTTAGACTTAGACTCATCATCATTATTATCACATTCGTAACATGCCTCTTATCTTATCCCATATGGTTATTCATGAACATAGGCTCTTAGTTTTTCGGCAGGTAGGAAAGTCATGGAGGGGTAAGGAAAATACTATCATAGGAAGCATATAAGGATCATTAGCTTCGTAGAAATATCATATCATGAGCTTTATAACTTCTAGACTTAGATTCATCATCGGTATTGTCATGTTCGTAACGTATCTCTTTTCTTTATCTCATATGAAGTTCTTTATACTCGTGGATTCATAGTTCCCAATATGTAGGAAAATCATGGAGAGATAGGAGGATTCATACCATAAGATTCATGCCTTAGAAATAAAGGACTAGCCTTACATACCTCTTTCGTTTAACAATTTTCGTCGCTTGATTGTTCTCCTTTAGTGCGCACGTTTCTACCTTCTAGAGAATTCGCATTCAACATTAGCTAATAGATTATATGAACGTGCTTACTAAGCTAGAGAAAATTGGGCAGCATTTCCTTTGTTTATACAACCTTCCCCATATTGTATATCAACTCCCAAAACATTTATAATAACGTTCACAATATCATCATCAATAACTTTCCTCAAATTCGTCATTATCCAATCTCAAGGTCATCCCTAATCATGATCATAGTACAACATTACATTCATCCTCATCTAACGTTTCTGTCATGCTCTTAACATCATTCGTAACGTAATTACGATCACAACATATCAAGAATCATGATTCATATTAACCTACTATTCACAATTGCCACTAATCTCATCTTTTGTAATCCATTTTCCATTTTCTTCCATAATCCAAGTGTTTCAACTTTTCCTTACCTTAAAAAACATGCAATAATCATGAAAATAACCTTTGAATGCGTAGGAACGGGTTTTGGTTGACAATCCTTCACTTGGAGAAAACCCTAACTTCACTCCCAAGAGAATCCTTGACTTGGAGGAACCCTAGTGAGCTTTTTGCACTTGATTCACTTGAATTCTTGATATTGATCTTTGCTTTCTTTTGTATTCTTGTACATGAAGTGTGTGGAACCCTCTAGAAGCTTGGAGAGAAGTTGTGAAGTGAGGAGAATGAATAAAATGAAGTGGTATAACATTTAAATACTTGGAATAACTCAGCCCGTCGGGACTTATACGGACCACTTATACAGTCCATATAACATTTCGCGGGTCGTATAAGTGTCCGTGGTTCACCACCATGGAACACATAGTTGTTGTTAATTTATACGGACCATTATACGGTCCGTATAACATTCCACGGTCCGTGTAAGTGGCCGTGTAACTCACAGCTTTTCCGAAGTTGTCCTCGTCCTTCTTGACACTTGTCTAACACTTCAATACCAATCTAAGGGTCATTATAACTCTCCTCCAAAGCGTCACTAAATCATCATTAACTCGTTACTGGTAAATCCTTTCCGATACATCTCGTATGTCTTGCCTCCTCTTGGTAAACTTTCTTCTCTTACTTCGAATGTCTTTGAAATCTCATTTAGAATTATCAAATGTTATTTCTTACTCATCAAAACATCATATGCATCGTGCCCTTCGTCATCCTATTCACTGTGCTTGAACGAAAAATTTTCCGAAGTGTAACAATTGGCTAGATATGCTTCGACTATGGTGGCTGACATGGGAGATAGAGTGCACATATTTGTGAGTGGCCTAGGGCCAGATTTTTTCAAAGATTTCTTGACAACTTCATTGTAAGAGGGGATGCATATTTCCTGTATTCAGGCTCATGCACAGAACTTAGAAGAGCAGCAACATCCGCAAAGGGCTGAGCGTAATATTAATAGAGGGCAGAGTAAAAGGGCTAGATCTGTTGGTGCTGGCAGCGACTATAGAGGGGGATCGAGGCAGTCATATTCCAGATATTCAGGCCAGTCGGCGACTAGTGCACCTCCTCAGTTTGCAGGCAGGAGATTTGATTGCTCCATTCATTCAGGACAGGGTCAGAGTTTGAGGGTCTCAGGTTCTCATTATGGGGGTCATCCTAGTCAGTGGAGACCACCGGTACCGCGATGCAGCCAGTGCGGTAGATTACATTCTAGACAGTGTCACCGAGGTTCAAATGCTTGCTATGCTTGTGGCCAGGTTGGGCATATAATGCGAGATTGTCCATCGATGAGTGGTAGAGTTGGGGTTTAGCCCACAGGATCAACGACTGGTTCTTCTTCCGTACGCTTGATAGGGCAGACTCCCCAGATTTCAGCAGGTCGAGGTAGAGGCAGAGGGGGATCATCCAGTTCAGGTGGTACCCAGCCCCGTATTTATGCTCTAGCAAGACGGCAGGATCTTGAGTCCTCCACGGATGTAGTTACAGGTATATTATCCATATTCTCTCATGATGTTTATGCATTGATAGATCCGGGTTCCATGTTGTCTTATATTACTCCATATATTGCTGGTCGTATTGGGGTGAAACCCGAGCCAATTAAGCCTTTTGAGGTATCTACTCCGGTTGGTGATCCCGTAATAGCTAGACATGTATACAAGAATTGTGTAATTGTGGTATGTGATCATCAGACTAAAGTTGATTTAGTTGAATTGGAAATCTTGGACTTCGATGTAATTATGGGTATGGATTGGTTGGCTTCTTGTTATGCGAATGTTGATTGCCGAACGAAAGTGGTTTGATTTAAATTTCTGGGAGAATCCGTACTAGAATGGAAGGGTAATACAGCGTCTCCTAGAGGTAGGTTTATTTCCTACCTAAAGGCAGGGAAGATGATAGCAAAAGGCTATATTTATCACATAGTCCGAGTTCATGACACCGAAGCCAAGCCAACGACTTTTCAATTCGTCCCGGTAGTGAATGAGTTTCCGAATGTATTTCCAGATGAACTTCTAGGTCTTCCGCCGGAAAGAGAGATTGAATTTGCTATTGATATAATACCGGATACTAAACCAATTTTTATCCCTCCTTACCGAATGGCTCCTGCAGAATTGAAAGAGCTAAAGGCCTTGTTGAAAGATTTGCTTGAGAAGGGATTTATTAGGCCCAGTTCATCACCGTGGGGAGCACCTGTATTATTTGTGAGAAATAAAGATGGTTCCCTACGGATGTGCATTCATTATAGGCAACTGAACAAGGTGACGATAAAGAATAAATGTCCTCTCCCGAGAATTGATGATTTGTTTGACCAATTACAGGGTGCCAAGTGGTTTTCCAAAATAGATCTGAGGTCAGGTTATCATTAAGTGAGAGGAAGATATTCCTATAACAGCCTTCCGAACGAGATATGGCCACTATGAATTTCGGGTGATGTCATTCGGGTTAACTAATGCTCCAGCAGTGTTACTGAATCTAATGAATAATGTATTCAGGCCTCTCTTAGATCTGTTCGTGATCGTGTTTATTGATGATATTTTAGTATACGCTCGGACAGAATCAGAGCATGTAGACCATTTGTGTATTGTCCTTGGAATACTTCGACCTCGAGAATTGTATGCAAACTTTTCAAAATGTGAGTTTTGATTAAATTCTGTGACTTTTCCGGGCCATATTATTTCAGCTGACGGCATTCGGGTTGATACTCAGAAAATTGAAGCTGTTAAGACTTGGACAAAGCCTACAATGCCTACAGAAGTCCGTAGTTTTTTGGGATTGGCAGTTTATTATAGAAGATTCGTGGAAGGATTTTCCTCTATTTCGGCACCATTGACAAAGTTAACCCAGAAGTCAGCAAAATTTCAATGGACTGATGCCTGTGAGGGTATTTTCTAGGAATTGAAAGACAGATTAACCTCAGCTCCAGTCTTGACACTCCCAGAAGGGCCAGATGGATATGTTTTATATTGTAATGCCTCTGGTGTTGGGTTAGGATGTGTGTTGATGCAGCACGTTAAAGTCATTATCTATGCTTCAAGATAGTTACGAAAACATGAGAAGAACTATCCAACTCATGATCTTGAATTGGCCGCGGTTATTCATGCACTAAAGATGTGGAGACATTACTTGTATTGTGTTCATGTTGATATTTATACAGATCACAAGAGTCTCCAATATATTTTCAAACAGAAGAATTTGAATCTTCGGCAGAGACGGTGGTTAGAACAACTGAAGGATTACGATGTAAGTATTTTATACCACCCCGAAAAAGCGAATGTAGTGGCTGATGCCCTTAGCCGCAAATCAATGGGCAGCCTATGTAAGGTTTCTCCATAGAAGAAAGAATTAATTCATGAGCTCCACCATCTAGCCAGCCTCGGAGTTGTCTAATTGATTCAGGCAATACAGGAATTGATATTAATAATCCGACTATTTCATCCTTAGATATGGAGGTGAAAGAGCGCCAATATGAAGATCCTTAGTTGCGCCAATATAGAGATGCATTTCACGAAAAAGAGAAGTCGGCTTTTGAAATTTCTATAGATGGAGTTCTTAGATACCGAGACAGGCTATGTGTTCCGAATATTGTGGAACTACGTCGTCAAATTCTAGAAGAACCTCATTTCTCTCGGTATTCTATTCAGCCATGAGCGACAAAGATGTATTATGATCTTAAAATGATGTATTGGTGGGATGGAATGAAGAAGGACATAGAAAAATTTGTAGCTCAATGTCCAAATTGCCAGCAAGTGAAAATTAAACATCAAAAGCCGGGAGGATTGTTACAAGCCATGGAAATCCCTACTTGGAAATGGGAAGTGATTAACATGGATTTCATTGTAAGGTTACCTTGTTCCGGAAGCAAGTATAACTCCATATGGGTGATCGTGGACAGAATCATGAAATCAGCTCATTTTCTTCAAGTCAGAACCACATATTCGGCAGAAGATTATGCAAGGTTGTACCCTAAGGAGATTGTGCAACTTCATGGTGTTCCAGTGTCCATTATCACAGATCGAGGGGCATAATTTACAGATAAATTTTGGAAGTCTTTCCAAGAAGGTTTGGGTACTCAAGTGAGGCTTAACACAGCGTTCCACCCGCAGACCGATGGTCAAGCCGAACGCACTATTCAGACCTTGGAAGATCTGTTGCGGGCATACGTACTAGATTTTTGTGGTAGTTGGGATGACCACTTACTCCTCATTGAGTTTGCATACAATAATAACTATCATTCTAGTATTCAAATGGCCCCGTATGGAGCTTTGTATGGAAGAAAGTGTAGATCCCCAATTGGGTGGTTCTAAGTAGGAGAGATACAGATAATAGGCCCTGAGTTGATTCAACAAGCAGTGGAAAAGGTCAAGGTTATCTGAGATCGGTTACTGACAGCCCAAAGTGGTCAGAAATCTTATGTGGACAACCATCGGCGAGACCTAGAATTCCAAGTTGATGATTGGGTATTCTTAAAGGTATCACCGATGAAAGGTGTGATGATATGGTAGCGCCATATTACAGGAGAAACTCTGGCAAAATTTTCATAGAAATCCCGAGAACTTAACATTCGAGGATGAATGTTTTAAAGGGGGGAAGAATGTTACACCTCGAAAAAATTCATGCCATTGCACAGTGAATAGATTAACGTAGGGAAGGAAGTATAGGATGTTTCCACAAGTAAGAAGTAGTACTTAATGGTTTCCATTAAGATTCCAATGACGTTTGAGGCAAGAGAAGAAAGTTCGTCAAGAAAGGCGAGGTATACGTTGTGTTTCAGAAAGGATTTACAAAGTACCGAGTTAATGTTGACTTAATGATCTTATGAGAAGAGTTATAATTCCCCTTATAATGTTAATGAAGTGTTACACAAGTGTTAAGAAGGTTCCATAAGGATTGGAGATCAAACGAGTCGACGAGGACAAGCTTCGAAAAACTGTGAATTGCACGGTTCACTATACGGACCGTATAAAAGATACGGCCCGTATATTTTACCGTATAACCTGCCCAGAATTGGGATAGCTACTGGAACCATTATACGGTCACACATACGGACCGTATAATTTGTACGGATTGTGTATGTTCATATAATTGTGTCGAGACAAATTTTTATGTTTTAAATAAGAGGATCCCAAGTTCATATTTCATTTCTCATTTTCTCTCCACACCTCAAGAAGTCTCTATAACTCTCTCCATAATTCATCTACAAGAATCCAAGAGAAATTAAAGATCAACTTCATCAAACCAAGGGAATCAAATGCAAGAAGCTCTCTAGGGTTGCTTGGAGTCAAGAAAACTCTTTGGATCAAAGCTAGTGTTTTCCTTCAAGTGAAATGTTTTCATCCAAACTTGCTCCTACACAATCAAAGGTAATTTTTATTATTCTTCCATGCTATCTAGACTTTTGAGGGGTTGAAAGACTTGGATTACAGAAGGGAATAGAAAATGGGTTACAAGTATGAGAATAGTGACATTGTTGAGTAGTAGCTTAATATGAATCATGCTCCTTGATATGTTGTGAATATAATTATATTATAAATGATATTAAAAACATGGGAGAAACATTATATAAGGATGAAGGTAATGTTGTATTGCGACCATGGTTATGGATGATTTGAAATGGAACTGGGAGACTTGAATAATGTGGGATGAAGGAAGATTGTTGATTATGATATGGTGAATGTTATTATTGATGTTTCGGAGTTGATATATGATATGGAGAAAGTTGTGTAACTGAAGAAGATGCTGCCCAATTTTCTTTAGCTTTAGTGGAAGCATGCTTATGTTATCGATTATCTAATATTAGTACGAACTCTCTTGAAGGTAGAAATGTGAATGTTGGAGGGGAACGTTCAAGCGATAGAGTAGCTAAACGAAAACTTATGTAAGGCTAATCCCTTCTTTTCTAAGGCATGAATCTTATGACATGACTTTCTTTATCCTCCATGACCATCTTACATTCCGGAAATTATGAGTCTATGTTCATAAAGATCTTCTCATGAGATAGAGATAAGAGATACGTTATGAGTACGATAATGATGATGAAGATCCTAAGTTTAAAGATACTTATAGGACCCCTTTGATGTGGCTTATTGTTGTTACACTCACCTTATCATGTTAGTTCCTTCAAGGTGAGGCAGAATGCTTATGAATACTCCGTAATGGAATCGGGTGTTCACGACCTTACTTCACCCCAATAGAGTTATAGTTGTACTTGAGTTTTTATGCATGAATTATGATAAGTATATGATGACGAGATTACACCGTGCCTATAAGGCCGGGCAGACACCGCTAAGGCGGGAAGCATATACACCATGTCTAGATGGAATGGGCAGACACCATTAGTGTGCGGCATGAGATGTTTACCCCGGACGCTTACTACTGATGATCACACCGTACCTATATGGTCCGGCAGCTTATATATATATATATATATATATATATATATATATATATATATATATATATATATATACATGATATGATGATGTTTATGAAGTAAGTTAGCATGCATTATCCAGTCTTAAATGGCAGTCAGTTACAGGTTTCTCCTTACTTGATGTCTCCTTATTTCACCGATGTATTATTGTTGTTTATGTCTTACATACTCAGTACAATATTCGTACTGATGTCCTTTGTTTTTGGACGTTGTGTTCATGCTCACAGGTAGACAGGGAGGTGACCCAAATTCATAGGAGCGGATCAGCAGATTGATAGGAGCACTCCATTATTCCGGATGTGCTATTTGATTTATTGTTTTGTGTATGTATTTGGGCACGACGGGGTCCTGTCCCGACCTTATGTCTATTAATCTAGTAGAGGCTCGTAGATATGTCCGTGTGGGTAAATTGTGTCCCATGATAATGTAAGTGTACATTTTTTTATATCATTTTTGTGGTCGTACGGACTTATGTATATCTATGTATGGTTTTGGGGTTTATATATGTTCAGACTGAGTATGATGAATAGTCTAATGATGCTCGGTAGTCAGATCCGGGTACCTGTCATGGTCCCTAGTCGGGTCGTGACACGCATACCATCAATATCATGAAAAGGCTACACAATAAGTTATAATAGAACACTATCCTCATATCAAACGGCAACAAGTGATATACTACAATATCATGGTCAAGATATATCAATAGTCTCCAATATCTACTATCTCCATGTGGCATCAAGCCAACAATAATAAAACAAGATAAGTGACAACATAACAGAGTGGCTAGCCCCAATCACACAACAGGGCCAAACCCAACTTCATACTCGAAGGCTTACAACTTCATACTCGACCCAACTTCAACCTAGGACAACATCCAACCCAACTTCATACTCGAAGGCTTACATGCTTTCTCTGACAATATTGTCTAAACATATGCTTCGCTAAACAAAGTCTCACCATAGGGTAAATGGGAACCTACCTGGAAGGCTGAACAGCAATATCAATAACAATCATTCTTTAGACTTCTCTTTCCTTTTAGCCTCTAGATAAAGAAAGTCTAGACACATTCGAATCAAGAAACTAGAATCAAGAAGAACATCAAACAAACCTTACTAGAATCAAGAAGAACATCAAACAAACCTTACTTCTATTCAAGACCCAAATTCCCAACCTATGGAATGGGTTTTATGAATTAGAAGGGTGAAGTTAGGAATATAAAGGTCCCAACATGAAATTAAGCTCTAGGTGATCAATTCCCATCATTATGAAACTAGAATAACTAACAATTTACTCAAATTCGAATTCTAGGCAAAACTCCCAAATTTGGGTATAAACCCTAACTTCCAATTCCAAAAATTCAACAACTAATTAGGAAGAATCATGCAATTATAGGTTCTTGTCATCAATTCCAAGCTTAATAGAGCTAACCCAACCAACAAATCAGGATTCAGAAGCCTAGAAGGAAGAACTCATGGAACCCTCTCTTAATTCTTCAACCACTTAATAAACTAACAAGATAAAGAGATTCTAAGGTGATTAAGGACAATGGAATAGTAAAGGAATTAGAAGAACTTACCATCAAGAAATTCCCCCAAGAATATCCTTGAAAAGCTCCTAAGAACTATAAAGTCGAAATAATAAAGAATGACGGACTTAGGGCTTTTAATACACAGTTAATGAAATAACCAGTGCGATACAGCTTCAGCGGTCCCACCTCGACGGTCAGCCCTAAAATTCACTTAGCCGCTGTGGCGGCCCAGCTAACCGCTATGGCGGTACCGCTGAGGCGGTAAGGGTGACGCTATAGCGGGCACCAGTACCAGATTTTCCCCAAAATAATCACAATCTCAATCTAAAATCCCGACTAATACCCGAGGCCATTTTCTCACAAACCACATGTACATACACACATAAAAACACTCTACGAACGCACTCTTGGCCTCGAAATTCCCAACGGAGGTCTCATTGACCGAGTTAACCCCCGATAGCTTAATTCCAACTTCCCAACCCAAGTCCCAAAATGCACCCGAGTGCATTAGGAACCGAACCAGATATGCACACAAGTTCAAAATGACTATCCCAACCCCTCGAAATCAATGGATTTTCAAAAAAGGTCCGTTTACCCAAAAGTCAACTTTGAATCAACTCTTTTTTTATTAAAGCCAAATTTTCCCAAAAAGTCACCCAAATCAACCCCCGAACACCTCAGGAACCGGGTCAATGATCCACTCTAGTCAAAAGTGAGATAGCAAGTGCAGTAAGGTAGTATCAGTACAAACGCCATGTACCGGTAGATATCATAGGCCGACTAATATTAGTATCATGCATACTTCATAAAATCAACAATATGGGTAGATAGGCACAACAACACATAACCAAATAATGTCATCATTAAAAATCAGCCAACACAGGAATAAGATAAGTCCAGCTATCAATCAATCTCTGAGTTGGTATACGTTCCGTCATCAGCCAACAACAGAAATAACATGAGTCTGATACAATGCTATAAAATAATGAATGTATCTCAACCGTGCACACACATTCTAAATAGCATTGTTTTTCCCAAATAGCCATGACCAGCAGGGGACTCATGGTGTTCATGTACCACTCGCTCCGGAACTGACCTCGGATCACGAGCCCATAACTAGGCCACATCCTCACTCTCTGTCCAATGTGAGGAATGGGTTCGAAATATGGAATATAAAACACAGTTTCTGCCTCCCATTGACCACTGTAGCGGTCTCGCTATAGCGGGAATGGTCCCACTATGGTGGACCTCAGTTACTCTCTAAACTTCGCGGCGACAACTGGCTAGACTCGGTGGCGGACTCGCTATAGCGACACTACCACCACTGCAGTTGTCCATATTTACCAGTAGCTCTGGTTTTTCTACTAGTTTTCACCTGAAATCCCAACACCAATCCGAGGCCCTACAGACGCAAACCAAACATGCACATATACATAAAAACAAACTATAGACTTACCCGTGGCCTCGAAATTCCCAAGGGAGGTCTAATTTACTAAATCGTACCCCAACGGAAATGAAAACAAGTTTAAAACAATGCACAACCACAACCAACATAAGTTTCAGTTTTTTTGACTTCTAACTTTTTGAGTTCTCATTAAGCTCATTTCAATTCTCGGGAAGGTACTTGTCACGACCCAACCCCGTAGGCCGTGACTAGTGCCCGAGATGGACACTCGTACATACTTACTAACCAAAGTCTACTTGCGTTTAACATATTAAGGACTTTTGTGCATCCTAAGCAACATATCACTTATATCGTTACTTATAATACAACACATAAACCGATCAGGTTGTCATAGTATAGGGGAAAGCCGGACACATACCATAGAGTCATCACTGAACAAATACGACCCACGACCCACATACATATCTACAGGCCTCTAACAAGACAACAAAATCATATGACGAGACAGGGCCCCGCCGTACCCCCAAATAGTCATGTACACATAAATATATACAACGGAGAGATCTGTACCAACAGTAAGGGCTCCGGAACAAGGGAGCACTTCAACACCGCAGGATGAATGTCCTAAGCTGGCGGGTCACTCACGTGCGCGTCTGTACCTGCGGGCATGAAACGCAGCCCCCGAAGAAAGGGGGTCAGTACGGAATATGTACTGAGTATGTAAGGCATGGAATACAGAAAATAGAAACATATCCGGAACAACGGTACAAGAAAGTAAGTACATTAATCAGAATACTAAGGTGCTTATTTCCCAAACGTACATCATGTTTACCGATGTCATATGTCAGAAAAAGTACCGAAAATGAGTGAATCATCCAGAGTAAAAACATACTTACTTTCCAAACACAGATCATACGTGCTGACATCATATGTCTCCATATACATATACATATAACCGATCCATACGAATATGATAGTGCCGAGGAACGTACGGCCCGATCCATATATATATACATAACATATACTGCCGAGGAACGTTCGGCCCGATCCATATATATATACATAACATCTACTGCCGAGGAACGTTCGGCCCGATCCATTTATATACTATATACATATCCACAGTAATACTTCCTTTGAAAAACATATCTTGCTCATAGATATACAGAAAACACAACATATCATGTTGCCGAGGCGTCGGCTCCGATCCATATATATATAGATAACATGTTAGTGGCGAGTATAACATAGTGCATACAATGACATAACCGGCCCGAGGCTCGGCGGATGATATAATAGTAGCACGCACGAGCGGAGTACTGAGAACCATATGTATGTAAATCAATTCTAAGCCTCGATGGACAAGTATACTCACCGACCTATGAAGGCTCAGAAACAAGTTTCGGATCAATCGTAGTTAGTATAAGAAAGTTAGGAGCGTTTGAAGTACAGAACCCTTTACGAACGTTTCAGAAGCTGTTTTTGGAAGATCAAAGCAAAAACCACGTCAAGAACCTTTCGGATATCGTTATGGATCAAATCAAATAGAGCTTTGGAACCATATGTACGTATCAGACTGTTTCAAAGACTCGATGGGATGATCAAATGTGTTATCATTTAGGAAAACCAAGACATTAATCACATCAATTATCTTTCAAATGCCATTCAGAACATATTAACCGAACTTTGGACATCATAGATAGGCATCAAAACCACATGAAACAACTTATGGAAATCAAGAACGTTAGCCATCCTAGTGGCTCTAAGAATAGGAGTTTCTTTGGAATCATATACATATCGTACGTTCGTTTCACCAAGATCATGCCAAAAGAAAAAAAGGTAAGCCTTACATACCTTGCCCGCTTTCTACGCAGATCCGAATTTGAGTCTTTTGCTCGCAAGATCTACAACAATATTCTTACATACCAAACATTAGCCATAAACACTTAAGAGTTCAATTCCAAACCAACACTTTTCTACAGAAATTTCGGCAGCATTTCCCCTGTAAATACAACAACCCCGAGAATTCAACTCGGCCAAATTTATCAACAACCATACCAAAAATCATTTCAACAATACCAACAATCAATTTAAAACATATTCTAATCATTAGCAACCAGCACAACATTCAAAACGATCCAACCAAGCTCTAATCCACCCGAAACTCTACAATTGCAACAAAACTACAACGACACATTTTCATCTTTCAAATTCGTAAACTACAACATAAATTCATACTTTAGCAACTTCATTCTCACAACTACATAAAATCATATTAAAATCACATTGATTCCTACAACAAATTTCAATACCGACTTGAACCATTAAACCTTCATTTACATCATAAAGGCCACAACAACACAACTAACATGCTAAATAAAATTAATTCATCTTTCCTTCACCAAACAACACCACACGGCCACCATTCTCCACACACACCCACACGACCCACACACAACACATAATATTTCCATGATTTTCATTCTTCTCTACATACTACAACATACATAAACCTTCTATAACATATACAAGAAGAGAAATTCTTACCTTCTTCCTCAATTTTCCACTTGACTAGAATTCTTGGACTTGGCACAAAAGTAGTTTTCTTGCTCCAACAATTATACCACGTTAAAGAGGACCTTTGAATTAGTGAAAATACTAGGAGAGTATATTTTTTTGGATCAAGATGGATGGAATCAAATTTTTTTTCCTTTTCTTGTTCTTGGTCGAAAGGCCTTCTTTCTCTTGCTCTCAGTTCTTTTTCTTGAAAGTTCTTGAAATGAGGTGATAATGATATGGCCCTCTCTTTTTATTTCTTGAATTTAATTTCCCAAGTGGGCCTTGGTCCATACCTTGGCCGGCCACACTTGGACTATTTTCTCTTCTTTTTTCCAAGCCCAATTATTTCATGTCTAGTTCTTGTAATTCATGAAACTATTTCCCAAATTTCCAATTTTTCCCTTAGCCTTCCTCAATATTTCCGCATCAATATTTTCATGAACAACTTGTGTGCTAAACCGAATCAAAATAAAATCTTGTCCTTGACATCCTGCAATTATCTCGAATTATCCGAATATGTAAAATGCGGGATATAACATCCTCCCCCCCTTTAGAACATTCGTCTTCGAATGTTCATCTGGCCTTATGGGATCTCATAATACTTCGGGGAGGTCTCTATCTTTCCTTCAAAATTTCCCAAACGTCACAATTACTATCCCCTTTTTACGTACTCGCTTTCTTTCCATTCCCGAACATCGTTGTGCTAGGACTTTCCAGCCTTAACTAGTGGTGGAACCAGTATCAGTCTACTTTGTAACATCTGTACTATATCTTTCGCTTTGTCTCTTGAATTCCGTTCAGTTAATGTCTTTCATATATCGCAACACTGGATGCTGGGGCCCACTTGCCGATCGGTACAGTCATAAATGGGATGTCATATGCGTACATATACATTTACTACCATTTTGCTTACAGAACATTTCCAAACGCTATTCAAACTTACTCTAATTCCAGAGCTGTGTTGTGCTTTCTCCCTTTTCACCAGTCTAGTCCTTTTCAGCCTACGTGACCTCTTTAAGGTTTCTAACTACTTCATATATTCTAATTCCCTTCAGATTACCCAACTTTCACATTTGTCCTTTATATATACATTTATGGGAATTTTTGTATACTTCCCAGGGGGTCACCCATCCTAAAATTTCCCTGGCCCTAGCACGCTTAACCTTGAAATTTTGATGAATTTCGGTGCGTTAATGCTGGTATAATTGCACCCACTTCCCCGCACGACCTCTGTCACGTAATCTAGGGTAAGTCAGGGTCTTAAAACCTTCCGAAAGGTTCTCGTAACATATCTCATTCCGATCTAGAGAGAATCTTTTACTCTTATGACTATACAGTTATCGGGTTAACCCCTTTTAAATTGTTAACATTCACTTTTCATCTGCACGTGTGACTACCTCAGACAGCTCTATCAATTTGGGTTTTATCCCAGTTTTACTATCAACAAGGGGGGGAAAATATATATGATAAAAATAAAGTCTGGATCTATCAATACATATACACTTCGGGAGTAGGTTAGTAATGTACCTATAACCACATCTGGTGGTGCCTCCTGGTCCTATCGGCTGGCCAACGTATATGTGCGGTTTGAAGGACCGCTAGAACTGGGAGCTCCGCCACGACCTCTACCGCGGCCTGCTCGTGTCGGCATACCCTGCCCCGTAGGGCGCATAGCTACAGAAGGGGAAGATGAACCAGCAACTGACCCGGTAGGAAGAGCTGCACTAGCTGAACCTCTCCTAAGCGGACAGTCCCTCATAAAATGGCCTTGACGGCCGCAAGTAAAACAAGAACCCGTGGAGCCCGAAGCCCTGGAGCTCTGACCCGCTCCTGAATACACTGCACTATCTGGTTTCCTACCCGTAGACTGTGGGGGTGTACTTCATGCTGATTGGGAAGGGTATCTTCTATACTGCTGCTGGGGCTGGCCGCCTCGAGGCTCCCCAAAATATCCAGCTAATCTATCCCTCTTGGGCTGACCTCTATCACGATCTCTGTCGGGCTGACGCCCTTTGTGGCAGTCCTCCATTTCTTACGCATATGCCTGCACTCGAGCAATATCCATCCCGGACTGGGATGCCACCGCCATGCAGCTATCGATCAGATAATCATCTAACCACATCACATACCGATGCACCCGATCAGTCATATCAGCTACAATGGTGGGTGCATATCTGGCTAGGGAGTCAAACTCTAGGCTATACTCTCGAACGCTTCTGCCCCCCTGTCTCAGTTGTAAAAATCTATCAACCCTCGCTCGCCGCATCTCTGGAGGCAGAAAATGGCTAAGAAAAGCCTCCATAAACTCATCCCACACCGCAGGGGGGGCATCCTCACCCCTAGATAGCTCCCAGGACTCGTACCAATTAACAGCTACGTCACGTAATCGATATGAAGCCATCTCGATAGACTCAGTCTCAGAAGCTTTGACTAACCTCAGCGTATGCTGTATCTATCGAATAAAGTCCTGGGGATCCTCCTCGGGCTTCGACCCGTAGAACTCTGGGAATTACAAGTCATAAAATCACGAACCCTCCAGCTGTCACGTCTATCCACATCGTCACCCCCTAGCCCGCGTCTGCGAGCCTGCCCTGCTACTAGTCTAGTCAGCAACTGTACGGCCTCTCTCATTGCCCTATCCTCCGCCCCGGGCTGGGGAGCTGGAGGCTCGGGCGCTGGAACCTCTGGAGCTACTGGTGGGGCCGCCCCCCGATCCATAGTGGTAGCGGCTGCTGCTCCAGGCTCCTATGATGGTAATGGCGTAGCAGAGCCTGCTGACTGGGGCATAACCTCGGGTATAGTCTGGGCACGGGCCCTGGTAACTCTCTGGGCCTGGCTAGTCTCTCCAACTGCAACTGACTTTCCCTTCTGGGCAGCTGTCGCTTTTCTCGGAGGCATCGCTGAAACATAACAATCTGTTAGAAAAGAGCCACCCTAATAGCACAGCTCTATCGCACGATCTAAGATTGAAAGAAAGGTGACATCCTAAATGTTCTGTAGCCTCCTGTTTATAGATGTGGTGCACAACACACCGATAAACAAGACTCTACTAGACACGTCCTGTAGACATTCCGAGGATAAACCGCTCTGATACCACTTTTGTCGCGACCCAACCCCGTAGGCCGTGACTAGTGCCCGAGATGGACACTCGTACATACTTACTAACCAAAGTCTACTTGCGTTTAACATATTAAGGACTTTCGTGCATACTAAGCAACATATCACTTATATCGTTACTTATAATACAACACATAAACCGATCAGGTTGTCATAGTATAGGGGAAAGCCGGACACATACCATATAGTCATCACTGAACAAATACGACCCACGACCCACATACATGTCTACAGGCCTCTAACAAGACAACAGAATTATATGACGGGACAGGGCCCCGCCGTACCCCCAAATAGTCATGTACACATAAATATATACAACGGACAGATCTGTACCAACAGTAAGGGCTCCGGAATAAGGGAGCACTTCAACACCGCAGGATGAATGTCCTAAGCTGGCGGGTCACTCACGTGCGCGTCTGTACCTGCGGGCATGAAACGCAGCCCCCGAAGAAAGGAGGTCAGTACAGAATATGTACTTAGTATGTAAGGCATGGAATACAGAAAATAGAAACATATCCGGAACAACGGTACAAGAAAGTAAGTACATTAATCAGAATACTATGGTGCTTATTTCCCAAACGTACATCATGCTTACTGATGTCATATGTTAGAAAAAGTACCGAAAATGAGTGAATCATCCAGAGTACCAACATACTTACTTTCCAAACACAGATCATATTTGCTTACATCATATGTCTCCATACACATATACATATAACCGATCCATACGAATATTATAGTGCCGAGGAACGTTCGGCCCGATCCATATATATATACATAACATATACTGCCGAGGAACGTTCGGCCCGATCCATATATATATACATAACATATACTACCGAGGAACGTTCGGCCCGATCCATATATGTATACATAACATATACTGCCGAGGAACGTTCGGCCCGATCCATATATATGTATACATAACATATGCTGCCGAGGAACGTTCGGCCCGATCCATATATATACTATATACATGTCCACAGTAATAAATCCTTTGAAAAACATATCTTGCTCATAGATATACAGAAAACTGAACATATCATGTTGCCGAGGCGTCGGCTCCGATCCATATATATATACATAACATGTTAGTGGCGAGTATAACAAAGTGCATACAATGACATAACCGGCCCGAGGCTCGGCGGATTATATAATAGTAGCACGCACGAGCGGAGTACTGAGAACCATATGTATGTAAATCAATTCTAAAGCTCGATGGACAAGTATACTCACCGGCCTCTGAAGGCTCTGAAACAAGTTTCGGATCAATCGGAGTTAGTATAAGAAAGTTAGGAGAGTTTGAAGTACAGAACCCTTTACGAACGTTTCAGAAGCTGTTTTTGGAAGATCAAAGTAACAACTACGTCAAGAACCTTTCGGATATCGTTATGGATCAAATCAAATAGAGCTTTGGAACCATATGTACGTATCAGACTGTTTCAAAGACTCGATGGGGTGATCAAATGTGCTATCATTTAGAAAAACCAAGACATTAATCACATCAATTATCTTTCAAATGCCATTTGGAACATATTAACCGAACATTGGACATCATAGATAGGTATCAAAACCACATGAAACAACTTATGGAAATCAAGAACGTTAGCCATCCCAGTGGTTCTAAGAATAGGAGTTTCTTTGGAATCATATACATATCGTACGTTCGTTTCACCAAGATCATGCCAAAAGAAAAAAAGGTAAGCCTTACATACCTTGCTCGCTTTCTACGCAGATCCGAATTTGAGTCTTTGGCTCGCAAGATCTACAACAATATTCGTACATAGCAAACATTAGCCATAAACACTTAAGAGTTCAATTCCAAACCAACACCTTTTCTACAGATATTTCGGCAGCATTTCCCCTGTAAATACAACAACCCCGAGAATTCAACTCGGCCAAATTTATCAACAACCATACCAACAATCATTTCAACAATACCAACAATCAATTTAAAACATATTCTAATCATTAGTAACCCACACAACATTCAAAACGATCCACCAAGCTCTAATCCACCCGAAACTCTACAATTGCAACAAAACTACAACGACGCATTTTCTTCTTTCAAATTCGTAAACTACAACATAAATTCATACTTTAGCAACTTCATTCTCAAAACTACATAAAACCATATTAAAATCACATTCATTCCTACAACAAATTTCAATGCCGACTTGAACCATTAAACCTTCATTTACATCATAAAGGCCACAACAACACAACTAACATGCTAAATAAAATTAATTCATCTTTCCTTCACCAAACAACACCACACGGCCACCATTCTCCACACACACCCACACGACCCACACACAACACATAATATTTCCATGATTTTCATTCTTCTCTACATACTACAACATACATAAACCTTCTATAACATATAAAAGAAGAGAAATTCTTACCTTCTTCCTCAATTTTCCACTTGACTAGAATTCTTGGACTTGCCACAAAAGTAGTTTTCTTGCTCCAACAATTATACCACATTAAAGAGGACCTTTGAATTAGTGGAAATACTAGGAGAGTATATTTTTTTGGATCAACATGGATGGAATCAAAAAACAATTCCTCTTCTTGTTCTTGGCCGAAAGGCCTTCTTTCTCTTGCTCTCAATTCTTTTTCTTGAAAGTTCTTGAAATGAGGTGATAATGATATGGCCCTCTCTTTTTATTTCTTGAATTTAAATTCCCAAGTGGACCTTGGCCCATACCTTGGCCGGCCACACTTGGGCTATTTTCTCTTCTTTTTTTCCAAGCCCAATTATTTCATGTCTAGTTCTTGTAATTCATGAAACTATTTCCCAAATTTCCAATTTTTTCCTTAGCCTTCCTCAATATTTCCGCATCAATATTTTCATGAACAACTTGTGTGCTAAACCGAATCAAAATAAAATCTTGTCCTTTACTTCCCGCAATTATCTCGAATTATCCAAATACGTAAAATGCGGGATATAACAGTACTAGCAAGGTTAAAATGGTCAAATCCCCTATAACGACCTAGCGGGTCATTACATGAGATACCAATTAAACAATCATTCGTCCCCGAATGGACAAGGAAGGGAAACAAGGGAAAGGTACCTGACTCGGTGAAAAGATGGGGATAGTTATTGCGTATATTGGATTCGGTCTCCTACTAAGCTTTCTCAACGGGGCAGTTCTTCCACTGAACCTTCGCTGATGTAATCTCTAGAGACCTCAACTTACGAACCTCTCTATGTAGAATTGCAATAGGCTCTTCCTCATAAGACAAATTCTCATCTAACAAGACAGAATCCCAACGAATGATAAATGAATCATCACCATGATATCTCTTCAACATAGAGATATGAAACACTGGATGAACACCTAAAATACCTGGAGGCAAAGCCAACTTATGGGCTATGTCCCCCACGCGACTAAGAATCTTAAACGGACCAACGAATCTAGGACTAAGCTTATCTTTTTTCCCAAGTCTCATCACACCCTTCATGGGTGATACTTTCAACATACTTGTTCTCCAACTATGAACTCAAGATATCGGACCTTTCGATCCACATATTCCTTCTGTCTACTCTGAGCCACCAAGAGCTTTTCTGGAATCACCTTAACCTTATCTAATAACTCTCTCAAAAGATTAGTATCCCATGGCCTTACCTCAAATGCATCAAACCACCCAATAGGAGACCTACACCTCCTCCCATAAAGAGCCTCAAATGGGGCCATATCAATGCTCGAGTGGTAACTATTATTACACGCAAACTCGGCCAAGTAAGAATTGATCCCAATAGCCACCGAAGTCAATCACACACTGTTACACCTTGGAAAATACCCCGTACATGTACAGTGAATAGGATAACAGAGGACATAGCATATGCGATGTTTTAAAGAGTTAGAAAGAGTATTAGATGACCCTTAAAGAGATTTTAAAGGCATACAATTCAAGGAAAGAAAGTTGTCAAGGGAAGCGAATTATATGTGGTGTAATGGATAAAAATTTCGAGCAACAAGTCTATGATGGCATAACGATGCCTTAGATAAGAGTAATAACGCCCCTAAGATTGATATTGAGATGTTAAACAAGTGCCAAGAAGGTTCCATAAGGATCGGAGATCAAACGAGACGACGAGAACGAAAACGGAATCACTGGGCATTATACGGCCCACCCTACGGACCGTATAAATTGTACCAGCCGTATGTTGGACCGTATAATTGGCCAAGAAGGCCACCATCTACTGGACCAAACATACGACCATACATACGGTTCGTATAAATAGTACGGACCGTATGTTTGTCCGTATAACATGGTCGGGCAGATTTTAAATTTAAGTATAAGGGACCTCTTTCATTTCATTTTCATTCTACTTTCACTCTACCTTCAAGAAACATCTAGAACCCTCTCTACTTTTCAACTACAAGAGAAATCAAAGGAAAACCAAGATCAACAACATCAAATTCATGAAAACAAAAGTGTGAAACCTAACTAAAGTTCATCTTCCTCAAAGAAAACCAAAAGAGGTGAGATAGGGTTTTGGTGTTAGAGGAGAAACTCCACTCAAGACTTGTTCAACCATCATCCAACGTAAGTTTCATGACTATCTCATGTTGTTTAAGGTATTGGAAGGTTAAGATACCCGAATTGTAGAAAAGCATAGCAAATGGGTCATAAATGAGTAAATAGTGCCATGGGTGAATGGTAGTTGAATTGAATCATGAATGTTAATGAGTTGAGATTACGAATACATTGTAAATGATGTTTAAACCATGGAATAAGTATTATATACACGAAAGATCGATAATGAGTTATAAGTATAAATGTGAAGAAATTGGAGAGAAATGGTGAATTATTGTTAATGTATATGAATGACGATTGTTGATTGGGATATTGTGAATGTTGTTGTGAACGCTTGAGAGTTGATATAGAAGGTGGTAAAAGTAGTATAAACAAAGTAAACGCTGCCCAAATTTCTCTAGAATTAGTAACGCGTTCTTATAGTCGATTAACTAACGTTAGTACGAATTCTCTATTGAAGGTAGAGGCGTGATATCGAAGGAGAGCAAGTGAACTCTAGATTGATTAGACGATAATGGTATGTAAGGTTTATCTTTTCTTTCAAAAGGCATGAATCCTTCAAGTCTTATATAATCCTTATCAAAACGAAGCCTACGAGTCCTTCTATATATTGAACTACATATGAATATGATGGTAATGATAATGAGCTAGAGTATAGCGATTCAAGAAGTTGTGGTATGATGTTATCTTTGTTAACACTCGCCTTATGCTCTATTTCCTTCAAGGCGAGGCACGATACTCATAAACGTTCATAATATAATAGAGGGTTTACGACCTTACGTCACCCCGATATAGTGTGATTGCCCTTAAATCCTAACGTATGCTCTTAATGCTAATGTATGATATGTCGATAAGATAATGCTATGTAATGAGATGTGTAAGAGTGATGTGTTATGATTGATTTTTTGATGATATGATTCCACCGCGCCTATATGGCCGGGCATTTCACCGCGAACGCGGGCTGCATATGATTCCACCGTGCCTAGATGGCCGGGCATGTCACCTTTAAGGCGGGCTGCGATGTTACACCAAGTCCAGAGGGCCGGGCATGATCACCACTAGTGGGCGGCATATGATGGTTACCCGGACGCGGGTTAACGACGAGGACTATGATGAGATGATTTATGTGATGTGAAGACATGTATACTATGATTATGTAAAATGTGATATATGTAAGTAATGTGATTGCCTATGACACTTGTGCAGGTTATATCTTTGTCTCATGACTCATGATCTTCCTATTATGTTTATCTCCTTCTTGCCTTACCTACTCAGTACAATGTTCGTACTGACGTCCGCTTTCTTTGGACGCTGTGTTCATGCCTACAGGTAGACAGGGAGGCGAGCTTGAGCCAGACCCGTAGGAGCTGTTAGCCGATTGAAAGCACTCCTTTGTCCGGAGGTGCTTAATTATTCTTTTGTGTATATTTGTATATATTGGGCTTGACGGGGTCCTGTCCCGTCTATGTGTTTTGTATTCCAGTAGAGGCTCGTAGATACACGATGCGGGTTATGTGGTCTCACAAACTTACTATGGTGTATATGTATAAAACCATTATTTTGATAACCTAAAGGCTTATGCATATAATGATATTATGTTTTGACTTGAAAGGTGATTTTCTTGTAACTTGAGGATAAAATTGGTGAAAGAGTATAAAATGACATGAAAAGACATAGAACGAGCGGTGCTCGGTGGTTTACCCGTCGCGGCCCTAGTTGGGTCGTGAAAAAAGTGGTATCAGAGCACCTCGGTCCTAGGAAGTGTCTACGAGTCGTGTCTAGTAGAGTCTTGTTTATGGTGTGTAGTGCGCCACATCAATAAACAAGAGGCTACAGGGCATTCAGGAAAAATGACCATCTTTCTTCTTATGAGATCGTGCGATAGAGCCATGCATAAGATTTTATCCTCCCTAACAGTGTGTTATGATTTCAGAATGCCACCAAAGGGGAAAGCCATATTCGCCTAGAAGGGCAAGACTACGACAAAGAGGCGGGTAGAAAGAGAGCCTCCAATGAATATTGAAGAGGGTGAAACGCATAACGAGGCCTTGTCTAATATTTCCTCTACCCCACCCAATGTGGGAGAACAAGGAGGAGCCCCAGCTCTAATTCCTCCGCCGGCTGCTTCGGGTCAATAAATGACCGAGGCCATCCAGTTATTGACAATTTTGGTTGCCGCACAAGTACAACGACAAAACGTGGGTTCAAGTGATCGGGCAGCAAGTACCAAAGCCCGTGATTTTATGAGTTTAAATCCTCCGGAGTTCTTCGGGTCGAAGCCGGAAGAAGACCCACAAGGTTTCATTGATGAGATGTTGAGGACATTGAAGATTGTCCGTGCCTCCGAAACCAAATCTGTGGAGTTGGCATCTTATAGACTCCGGGATGTGGCGGTGTTATGGTACAACAATTAGGTATTATCAAGAGGAGAGAATGCGCCTCCTCCGGTGTGGCAAGAGTTTGTAGATGCTTTTATTCGTCACTATTTGCCACCCAAGGTCCGCCGAGCTAGAGCGGATAGATTTCTAAATTTGAGGCATGGAAATATGAGTGCCCGGGAGTATAGCATGCAATTCAATTCTTTGGCTTCATGTGCTCCGACCATGGTGGCTGACATGGGAGATCGGGTACATAGATTTGTGAGTGGCCTAGGGCCACATTTATTCAGAGATTGTCTGACAGCTTCCTTGTAAGACGGGATGGATATCTCCCGAATATAGGCTCATGCTCAGAATTTGGAGGGGCGACAACAACAACAAAGAGGTGACCGTGATATTGACAGAAGGCAAAGAAAGCGGGCCCGATCTATGGGGACAGGTAGCGACTATAGAGGGGGATCGTGGCAGACTTATTCCCGACATTCAGGCCAGTCAGTGACTAGTGCGCCTCCCCGATTCGCAGATAAGAGATTTGATCGCTCTTTTTCTTCAGGCCAGGGTCAGAGTTCGAGAGCTTCGAGTTCTCAGTTTGGGGGTGATTACAGTTAGAGGGGACCACCAGTTCCACGATGTAACTGGTGCCAGAAGTTGCATTCAGGGCCGTGTCGTCAGGACACCGATACTTGTTATGTTTGCGGACAAACTGGGCATTTGATGCGAGATTGTCCCTCGCGGTATGGCAGAGGTGGGGTTCAACCCACAGGCTCAGCAACGGGTTCCTCATCAGCACTCCCAGCAGGGCAGACTCCCCAGATGACAGCAGGCCGAGGGAGAGGCCGAGGGGCAGCATCTACTTTAGGTGCAACTCAGCCCCGTGTATATGCTTTAGCCGGACGACGGGATCTCGAGTCCTCTCCGGATGTGGTTACAGGTATATAGACTATATTCTCCCGTGATGTGTATGCGTTGATAGATCTGGGTTATACATTCTCTTATATTACTCCATATGTTGTTGGTTGTATTGGGGTGAAACCTGAGTCAATTAAACCCTTTGAGGTGCTTACTCCGGTTGGTGATCTCGTGATAGCAAGACAAGTGTAGAAAAATTGTGTCATTGTGATATGTGACCACCAGACAAAAGCTGATTTAATCGAGCTGGAAATGATAGATTTCGATGTAATCATGGGTATGGATTGGTTGGCTTCGTGTTATGCATATTTTGATTGCCGAGCGAAAGTAGTTCGATTTCAATTTCCGGGAGAGCACGTGCTTGAATGGAAAGGTAATGCAGCATCGCCAAAGGGTAGGTGTTACACCCCGGAAATTTTCCCGTTAAGCATACAGTGAATAGGCTAACAAGGATACAGTGTATACGATGTTGTGGAGACGAGTGGTAACGTTCATTTGATTGGTATCGAGGCGTTGAACAATTGTTAAGAAGGTCCCGTAAGGATCGGAGATTAAACGAAGTGACAAAATAAGACTCAGTGAACTGGCGAATTATACGGTAGGTTATACGGACCGTATAATGGTTTTACGGCCGTATAATGAACCGTTAAAGTGTCACAGAAAGAAGTTGAGGAAAAGTGGGTTTTACGGTAGATTATACGGACCGTATAAAATTATACGACCCGTCAAATGAACCGTCAAGTTGACACAGAAATGGGTGATCACTAGGTCAGTTTTACGGTCAATTATACGGACCGTATAAATTTATACGGACCGTATAATGGACTGTATAATAGCCTCGGGACTGGTTTTCTATTTATAAAAATATGATCCAAGCTCATTTTTATTATTTCCCCTTCTTGCAACACGACCCAATCTCTCTCTAGAAACTTCCAAACCAAGAATTCAAGTGAAAATCAAGATCAATAACACCCCAATTCATGAAATCAAGAGTGTGAAACTCCTCATAGTTCATCTAAGTCAAGGAATTCCAAAGAAGGTGGAACTATGGTTTTGTCTAAGTGAAGTATTTCAACTCAAGACTTGTTCAACCATCATCCAAGGTAAGTTTCATGATCATTTCATGTTGTTTAAGGTATTGTAAGGCTTAGATACTTGAAATGTAGAAGAACATAGAAAGTGGGTCATTACTGAGTGAATAGTGACATAATTGAATGATAGTGGAATTGAATCATGAAAGTTGAAGAGTTGTGACTATGAATACGTTATAATGATGTTTATATCATGAAACAAGTATTAAAGGCGTGAAAACACAAAGATGAGTTATAAGGAGAAATATGGGAAAATTGGAGGAAAATGGTGGATTTTGCTAAATATACATAAATGATGATTGTTGATTGTGATATTATGAGTAGTATTGTAAATGTTGGGAGTTGATATAGAACATGGGAAAAGTAGTATAAACAAAGGAAGTGCTACCCAATTTTTCCTAGAATTAATGATGCGTTCTTGTAGTCAATTAACTAATGTTAATTCGAATTCTCTCAGAAGGTAACAACGTGATATCGAAGGAGAACAAGTGAGCGATAGCTTAGTTAAACGACCAAGGTATGTGAGGCTAGTCCTTTCCTTCTAATGGCATGAATCCTATAGTGTAAACTCTTTATCCTCTTCATGAGTTCCCATTTTCCGGAAAGTTAAAAGCCTATATTCATAGATGTCTATATAAGATAAGAGATACGGTATGATGATGCTATATTGATAATGATGTTATTTATTGCCTACACTCACCTTATGTGCTAGTTCCTTCAAGGTGAGGCAGAATGTCAGTAATTGCTCCATAATGGGATCGGGGGATCACGATCTTACGTCACCCCGAGAGAGTAAAACTGATCTTGAGCCTTATGCACATACTATGATAAGATAAGCATAGAATGATAAGCATATTACTATAAGTATTTTATGTTAAGCATGACATGAGCATTTTACACCGTGCCTAGTTGGCCGGGAAGTCACCGCCAAGGCGGGCAGCTATACGGATACACCATGACCTTTTGGCATGGGCAGACACCACTAGTGGGCGGCATGAGATGGTACCCCAGACGCGGGAGGCCTGGATGCGGGCTAATGTTATTGATTATCACACCGTTCCGACATGGACGGGCAGCTTGCATATTATGCATATATGACATGATGATGAGTATGAGTAAGACAGCATGCATTACTTCCCTTATGATTGTCATTCAGACCCAGATGTTTCATATTGATGTTCTCATTATATTATTGGTGTCTTTCTTCATTGTTTATGCCTCTCATACTCAGTACAATATTCGTACTGACGCCCGTTTTCTTTGGACGCTGTGTTCATCCCCACAGGTAGACAGGGAGGTGAGCTTGGCCCAGATCCTCAGTAGTTGTCAGCTGATAGAGAGCACTCCATTGTTCGGAGGTGCTTACGGTCATTCTTTTGGTACATATGCATATTTTGGGCACGACGGAGTCTTGTTCTGTCTATATATATAGTATGTCAGTAGAGGCTCGTAGATACGTAGTGTGTGTTAGATGGTCTCACAAGATGTTATTACATATATATATATATATATATATATATATATATTATTTTGATGGCCGAGAGGCAAATGAATATAAAGTATTTATGTTTCTATACAAAATATATTTTCTTATACTTTCATGTATAAAATTTGCAAAAGAGCATTAAATGAGTAAGATGAGTAGTAGAGCGAGCGGTGCTCGGTAGCTAGCTCCGGGTACCCGTCGCGGCCCCTAGTTGGGTCGTGACAGTAGGTTTATTACCTATCTTAAGGCAAGGAAGATGATAGCCAAGGGTTATATTTATCACTTAGTTCGGGTTCATGACACCGAGGCAAAGCTGCCAACTTTCCAGTCAGTTTCGGTAGTGAATGAATTCCCAGATGTGTTTCCAGATGAACTTCTAGGACTTCCTCTAGAAAGAGAGATTGACTTCGCCATTGATGTGTTTCCAGATACCAAGCCTATTTCTATTCCTCCTTATCGAATGGCCCCGGCGGAATTAAAAGAGCCTAAGGCGCAGTTGAAAGACTTGCTCGAGAAGGGATTCATTAGACCCAGTTCATCACCGTGGGGAGCACCGGTCTTGTTTGTGAGAAAGAAATACGGTTCCCTGCGAATGTGCATCGACTATAGGCAATTGAACAAGGCGACGATAAAGAACAAATATCCTCTTCCAAGAATTGATGACTTGTTCGACCAGTTGTAAGGTGCCAAGTGGTTTTCAGAAATAGATTTGAGATCGGGTTACCATCAAGTAAGAGTTAGAGAAGAAGATATTCCCAAAACAGCTTTTAGAACGAGATATGGCCACTATGAATTTCGGGTGATGTCATTCGGGTTGACTAATGCTCCGGCCGTGTTTATGAATCTGATGAATAATGTATTCAGGCCCCTCTTGGATTTATTTGTGATAGTATATATTGATGATATTCTGGTGTATTATCGCACGGAATCAGAACATGCAGATCATTTGAGGATTGTGCTTGGCATTCTTTGAGCTCGGGAATTATATGCAAAATTTTCAAAGTGTGAGTTCTGGCTGAATTCTGTAACATTTCTGGGCCATATTATTTCAGATGATGGCATTCGAGTCGACACTCAGAAGATTTAGGCTGTGAAGACTTGGCCAAGGCCTACGACGCCTACAGAAGTTCGTAGTTTTCTGGGTTTGGTAGGTTATTATAGAAGATTCGTAAAGGGCTTCTCATCTATTTCAGCCCCATTGACGAAGCTAACCCAGAAGTCCGCTAAATTCCAATGGAATGACGCTTGTGAGCGCAATTTCCAAGAGTTGAAGGATAGATTGACCTCAGCTCTGGTCTTAACACTTCCAGAAGGGTCAGATGGCTACGTGGTATATTGCGATGCTTCGGGTGTCGGATGAGGATGTGTATTGATGCAGCATGGTAAAGTTATTGCATATGCTTCGAGACAATTGCGGAAATGGTAATGTTACCAAACTCATGATCTCGAATTGGCTGCGGTCATTGATGCCTTAAAAATGTTGAAACATTATTTGTATGGTGTGCACGTTGATATCAATACAGATCACAAAAGTCTTCACTACATTTTCAAACAGAAGGAGTTGAATTTACGGCAGAGGCGGTGGTTAGAATTATTGAAAGATTATGATGTAAATATTTTTTACCACCCCGGTAAAGCAAATGTAGTAGCCGCTGCACTTAGCCGACGATCGATGGGCAGTTTATGTGAAATCCCTCCGTAAAGGAAAGAGATGGTTCAAGAACTTCATCGATTAGCTAATCTGAGAGTGCGTGTAATTGATTCGGGTGATGCAGAGATTAGTATCAATGATTCCACAACCTCGTCCTTGGATGCGGAAGAGAAGGAACGACAGTATAAAGATCCTCAGTTGTGTCGTTATAAAGACGCATCTCATGGGAAAGAAAAGTCTTCGTTTGAAGTTTCGGTGGATGGGATTCTTAGATACCGAGGCAGGTTATGTGTGCCGAATGTGGCGGAATTGCGCCAACGAATTCTAGAAGAAGCACATTGCTCTCGATATTATATTTACCCAGGTGCAACCAAGATGTATTGTGATCCTAAGATGATATACTAGTGGGATGGCATGAAGAGAGACATAGCAGAATTTGTAGCACAATGTCCAAATTGCCAACAAGTAAAAGTTGAACATCAGAAGCCAGGAGGCTTATTGCAAGCAATAGAGATACCCACCTGGAAATGGGAAGTGATCAACATGGATTTCATCATGGGATTACCTCATTCCCGTGGCAGGTATGACTCTATATGGGTGATTGTGGATAGATTGACGAAAGCAGCCCATTTTATTCCAGTTAGAACTACAAACTCAGCCGAAGATTATGCGAGGTTGTATCTCAGAGAAATTGTGCGACTCCATGGAATTCCATTGTCTATTATCACCAGTAGAGGAGCACATTTTACAGCCAAGTTCTGGAAGGCTTTTCAAGAAGGTCTAGGCACTCAAGTGAAAATTAGCATGGCATTTCATCCACAGGCCGATGGGCAAGCCGAGGGCACTATTCAGACTTGGGAAGATATGCTACGAGCATGTGTGCTGGATTTCGGTGGTAGTTGGGATGATCATTTGCCGCTAATTGAGTTTGCATACAACAATAGCTACTATTCTAGTATACAAATGGCTCCATATGAAGCTTTATATGGAAGGAAATGTAGATCTCCAATTGGATGGTTTGAAACAGGGGAAGCATAATTAATAAGCCCCGAATTGATTCAACAAGCAGTAGAAAAGGTCAAGGTGATCCGAGATCGGTTGTTGACAGCTCAAAGTCGCCAAAAGTCTTATGCGGACAACCGCCGGCGAGACTTGGAATTTCAAGTTAATGATTGGGTATTTCTGAAAGTGTCACCGATGAAAGGGGTGATGAGATTTGGAAAAAAGGGGAAGCTAAGTCCTAGATACATTGGACCCTACAAGATCACCCGCAGGGTGGGGAAAGTAGCCTATGAATTGGACTTGCCTTCGGAGCTTGAATCAGTCCATCTAGTTTTTCACATTTTGATGCTCCGTAAGTGTGTTAGAGATCCCAAAAAGATTGTCCCGATAGACGATGTGCAAATAACGGAAAAGCTAACTTATGAAGAGGTGCCTATTGCCATCATAGATAGGCAAGTGCGAAAGCTTCGAAAGAAAGAGGTAGCGTCAGTCAAGGTATTGTGGCGAAACAACAATCGGGAAAAAATGACTTGGGAAGCGGAAGAGAGTATGAAGTTCAAGTACCCACACTTATTCCAACCCCCAGGAGAAATCCAAGATGAAACACCAACAATATAAGGTGTGTACACTTTATCTTTATGCTTTTGGTCGTGTGTGGCCATAGATATGTTGATATTGTGATGTAGCCCTGTGAGGCGATGATATTATGGATTGCTGTAACAGGTTGGTAGTGCCATGTTACAGGGGAAACTCTGGCAAAATTTTCGTAGAATCCCGAGTGTCTAACATTCGAGGACGAATGTTCCAAAGGGGGGGGGGGGGGGGGGGGGAAGAATGTTACACCTTGGAAAATCCCCCGTACATGTACAGTGAATAGGCTAACAGAGGACATAGCATATGTGATGTTTTGACGAGTAAGAAAGAGTATTAGATGACCCTTAACGAGATTTTAAAGGCATACAATGCAAGGAAAGAAAGTTGTCAAGGGAAGCGAATTATATGTGGTGTAATGGATAAGAATTTCGAGCAACAAGTCTATGATGGCATAACGATGTCTTAGAGAACAGTAATAATTCCCCTAAGATTGATATTGAGATGTTAAACAAGTGCCAAGAAGGTTTCATAAGGATCGGAGATCAAACGAGACGACGAGAACGAAAACGGAATCGCTGGGCATTATACGGCCCAACCTACGGACCGTATAAATTGTACTAGCTGTATGTCGGACCGTATAATTGGCCAAGAAGTCCACCAGCTACTGGACCAATCATACGGCCATACATACGGTTCGTATAAATATACGGACCGTATGTTTGGTCCGTATAACATGGTCGGGCAGATTTTAAGTTTAAGTATTCTTTCATTTCATTTTCATTCTACTTTCACTCTACACTTCAAGAAACATCTAGAACCCTCTCTACTCTTCAACTACAAGAGAAATCAAAGGAAAACAAAGATCAACAACATCAAATTCATGAAAATAAAAGTGTGAAACCTAACTAAAGTTCATCTTCTTCAAAGAAAACCAAAAGAGGTGAGATAGGGTTTTGGTGCTAGAGGAGAAACTCCACTCAAAACTTGTTCAACCATCATCCAAGGTAAGTTTCATGACCATCTCATGTTGTTTAAGGCATTGGAAGGTTAAGATAACTGAATTGTAGAAAAGCATAGCAAATGGGTCATAAATGAGTAAATAGTGCCATGGGTGAATGGTAGGTGAATTGAATCATGAATGTTAATTAGTTGAGATTACGAATACATTGTAAATGATGTTTAAACCATGGAATAAGTATTATATACGCGAAAGAGCGATAATGAGTTATAAGTATAAATGTGGAGTAATTGGAGGGAAATGGTGAATTGTGGTTAATGTATATGAATGACGATTGTTGATTGCGATATTGTGAATATTGTCGTGAACATTTGAGAGTTGATATAGAAGGTGGGAAAAGTAGTATAAACAAAGGAAACGCTCCCCAAATTTCTCTAGAATTAGTAACGCGTTCTTATAGTCGATTAACTAACGTTAGTACGAATTATCTCTTGAAGGTAGAGGCGTGATATCGAAGGAGATCAAGTGAACGCTAGATTGATTAGACGATAAAGGTATGTAAGGTTTATCTTTTCTTTCAAAAGGCATGAATCCTTCAAGTCTTATATTACCCTTCTCGAAACGAAGCCTACGAGTCCTTCTATATATTGAACTACATATGAATATGATGGTAATGATAATGAGCTAGAGTATAGCGATTCAAGAAGTTGTGGTATGATGTTATCTTTGTTAACACTCGCCTTATTCTCTATTTCCTTCAAGGCGAGGCACGATACTCATGAACGTTCATAATATAATCGGGGGTTTACGACCTTACGTCACCCCGATATAGTGTGATTGCCCTTAAAGCCTAACGTATGCTCTTAATGCTAATGTATGATATGTCCATAAGATAATGCTATGTAATGAGATGTGTAAGAGTGATGTGTTATGATTGATTTTTTGATGATATGATTCCACCGCGCCTATATGGACGGGCATTTCACCCCGAACGCGGGCTGCATATGATTCCACCGTGCCTAGATGGCCGGGCATGTCACCGCTAAGGCGGGCTGCGATGTTACACCGAGTCCAGAGGGCCGGGCATGATCACCACTAGTGGGCGGCATATGATGGTTACCCGGACGCGGGTTAACGACGAGGACTATGATGAGAAGATTTATGTGATGTGAAGACATGTATACTCTGATTATGTAAAATGTGATATATGTAAGTAATGTGATTGCCTATGACACTTGTGCGGGTTATATCTTTGTCTCATGACTCATGATCTTCCTATTATGTTTATCTCCTTCTTGCCTTACCTACTCAGTACAATGTTCGTACTGACGTCCGCTTTCTTTGGACGCTGTGTTCATGCCTACAGGTAGACAGGGAGGCGAGCTTGAGCCAGACCCGTAGGAGCTGTTAGACGATTGAAAGCACTCCTTTGTCCGGAGGTGCTTAATTATTCTTTTGTGTATATTTGTATATATTGGGCTTGACGGGGTCCTGTCCCGTCTATGTGTTTTGTATTCCAGTAGAGGCTCGTAGATACACGATGCGGGTTATGTGGTCTCACAAGGTTACTATGGTGTATATGTATAAAACCATTATTTTGATAACCTAAAGGCTTATGCATATAAAGATATTATGTTTTGACTTGAAAGGTGATTTTCTTATAACTTGAGGATAAAATTGGTAAAAGAGTATAAAATGACACGATAAGAAATATAACGAGCGGTGCTCGGTGGTTAGCTCCGGGTACCCGTCGCAGCCCTAGTTGGGTCGTGACACCCACGCACGGAGCATATCCTCTAGAACCTGAATTGTCTGCTCAGACTGACCATCTGTCTAAGGGTGGAAAGTTGTACCAGGCCACATCCCCACCCTTTGTCAAATGTGCATGTTTATATATATATCTCTGTATTTGGTCATAATATGAATCTCAATGTATATTTAGTCCAATAGTCAATATGGAACATGATCAATCAATAATATCAATGTCAATGAATACAAGGAACTATTCCACAAGTCATAACAAGTCTCGGATAAATTCACTCAACACAATATGATTATACAACCATCTTAATCAACAAGAGGAGTATATATTGGCTCCTTCCTTTTAAAGACACAACCATTCTATCTCAAGTTTCGGTATATGAAGGAAAGGCACCAGCCCACATAATAAGAATTCATACAACCAATCATACTTTCTCCTATCAACCTCATTACATATACAATCAACTAATCAAAGTCTAACTCAAGTAAACCGTAACCTACCTCGAAGAAGAACTGTAACAATGCAATTATTCTGCAACCTCTTTCCCCTTTTGCAAAGCTTCTGAACGTGCAAAGTCTAAAAATCATAACGCTAAATGAGTATTGGATTATCTACTCAACAGAATTACAATTTGGGGAAGGAAACCCCACTACTTCTACCCCTTTTTTTTTAATGAGTGAACTATCATTTGGCATGAATTCATCCTAAACTCAATCCCCACAATCATGCTATAACAATTCATGGGTTGTATAATTAATTCAACGCCTTTCAATCAGTTTTTCTACTAAAGCTTCCATTTTTATTGGAACCCTAAGTCTCAATCAACAATTCCCAGCATTAGTAATCAAATTCTTATCCTAGGAAGTGATAATCTATGCTCCTAGATGATTAAACAATAATAAAATCAATACCCATACATTGTTCAAGGGTTTCATAAGCTCTAGGGCTCTAGCCTTTCAATTCACCATTAAAGAACATTAAATGATGTAGGGACTTGAGACGATTATGGAATGAATGAAGTCAAAGGTAGAGACTTACCTTGATGAAGAGTGGTGCCCTAGCCTTTGAAAAATTACCTTAATATTATTGGGAACTATTTTTGGTGTTATGTGGGGAATGGGTTCGAAATATGGAATATAAAGCACATTTTCTGCCTTCCATTGACCGCTACAGCGATCAGTGTTCCGCTACAGCAGTCTCACTATAGCGGGAATAGTCCCGCTATGGCGAACCTCAGTTAATCTCTAAGCCCCGTGGCGGCGGACTCACTACAGCGTTACTACCACCGCTTCAATAGTCCATATTAACCAGTAGCTCTTGTTTTGCCACAAGTTGTTCACCTGAAATCCCAACACCAATCTGACACCTTACAAACGCAAACCAAACATATATATATATATATATATATATATATATATATATATATATATATATATATATATATATATATATATATATATATATATATATATACATAAACAAACGAACTCACCTGTGGCCTCGGAATTTCCAACGGAACTCTAACTAAGTCACCCCTAACGGAAATGAAGAAAAGTTTCAGACAATGCACAACCACAACCAATAGAAGTTTCAGTTTTTTTAACTTCTAGATTTTTGAGTTCCCATTAAGCTCATTTCTATTCTCGGGAAGGTACTAACAAGGGTAAAATGGTCAAAGCCCCCATAACAACCTAGCGGGTCGTTACATAGAAACTATGCCACAAACTAAAACTTCGAATGAGCATAAATACAAGGATATAAAGAATTATGATGTGAAATTCACATCCTATTAAAGCTCTTCATATCTATTTTCCAACTCTGCAAACCGTTCGCTAATTTGAGCTCTTTATAAAAGGTTATGTACATTTTACTGAATTGCAACCAGAATGGCCTAGCACCTATGGCTTGCATCGTACGGTGCATCACGTAGGGAAAAATTAAGAGAGTCATTTTTTCAATTAGTGCTGGCACCCTATGCCACGCGTCCTAGCTCGTGTTGTGGTAAGCCCAAAATATGCAGATTCCTTTATTTTTTTGGGTTGTGGTAACTCCTAAATGGTTCAAGCATGATTTTACTCATTTTGGTTTTCATATATTTCTCATTTACTGAATGATGACATTTAGTTCCTTCAAACATTTTATATGAATTTTTGCAAGTTTTTCATTATCTATGATTCATGACTTTAAAGATGAAAATAACTTTATGGGCCATAGAACCATATACTTTGATTTACTAAAAGTAATAAAGGTAGAGGTAAGGTCTGCGTACACTTTACCCTCCCTAGACCCCATATTGTAGGATTTCACTTGGTATGTTATTGTTGTTGTTGTTGTTTTATTTTGGGAGTATCGCTTAGTTAGTTAAGAGGATATTTCCTAGTGATAGTTGCCCGAAACTACACGTACGGTGTAGAGAAAGACGATTGAGTTCGAGTCCCATCACAATCGCATATGACGAGTGGGTTCGAGTGCATGGGTAAGATGTTGGGTTCGAGTCCCACGCACTATGACCAGATAATTAATTAAGATATATGTATTGCTAGCATATGATACGTCTATCCGCACAGCATTATGGTGAGCCAACCTATCTGATTGGGCCGTAATATCAAACATCATGACGTACACATGGTGGAACTATGATATATCGATAACGAAATGAACTCCACTAAATAATTCCATGTTTACTTACATTCCGGGAAATCCTTATATGACGATGTTAAAGGTTATTAGTTTCTCCATATTTTTACATCTCATGACGACATGTTGTATTATTTTACTCATCTTCTCTTATATCCTTGTTGCTCAAAATTTCTTTTCATGTTTGTGCTATTTCACAGTACTCACATCCCTCTTGCTGGTCACATTATATCGGTTCATTATGTAGGTCCAGATTCTCAAGAAAACAAGGCTCCATGCTAGGCACTCCTTTCTTCCAGCTACTATTAGTGAGTCCCATTTGACACTCGGGGCACTTTTACCATGTTATGCCATTTATACATTTTGAGTATAGTCAGGGACTTTTCCCGGCACTTCTTCACCTCATGTATATCTTAAAAGGCTTCAAAGCCTATTATATTACGTTAATGTTTTGTAAAATCTTTTATGTTGACTCATATGGCATCCATGACTATGAAATACTTTTGGACTTAACCTTCCCACTTAATGAAATATATAATAAAATTTATTTATGAAAACAATCTTGTACCGCTTTTATATATGTATCATTCCATATATATATTCATGAGTTCATTTAGAGTTAGTCCGCTCGGTCGAGTTGACGCACCGGGTGTCGGTCCGCTCCATCAGGGTTTAGGGCATGACAAGTTCGTGCCATGTAGTATGGACGTTGAATATTATTCTTTCGTTGCCATAAGGGCATTCTGTGTAATGTTGCAGACCTGTCAGAACGTTTGGTTAGTTCCTTCATTATTGTTTATGACAAGTATAATATATTGATTATGTTAAGATGTGATATATATTTTGTTGAATATTTGGTTTGGCCATTGATGTATAGTTATTGTCGAGATATTATTGATTAACTATGGTTATGAATATGTTATGTGTGGATGTATTCTCTAACTCATGTTCTTCAGATATTCAGAGTGACGGGTCGAAAATCTTACTAAGTTATATTTATTAACTGTGTTACACCTCGGAAAATTTCATGTCGTTGTGCGGTTAATAGACTAACGCAGGGTAAGATGCATATTATGTTCCTACAAGTAAGAAGGGGCACTTAATGATCCTAATTAAGATTCTAAAGACATTCGAGGCAAGAGAGGAAAGTTTGTTGAGGAAAGCGAAGTATAAGTCGCGTTTTGAAAAGGTTTTGCAAAGTACCGAGCTAATGTTAATTTAGTAATGTCTTGATGAGAATCTATAATGCTCCTTAGATGGTTAGTGAAATATTAAACAAGTATTAAGAAGGTTCCACAAGGATTGGAAGTTAAACGAAACAACGGGAGCAATTTTGGAGTTTGTGAGTTATACGGCCACTTATACGGCCCGTATAACTTATACGGTCCATATAAGGGACCGTATAAACTGTCCAAAGAGGGGTTTTAACTGGAGGTATTATATGGTCACTTATACGGACCGTATAAGTTATACAGACCATATAAGGGTCCGTATAATCCTCGTCAGGCAGCTTTGTCCATTTTATAAATATAAGACCCCAAAGTCATTATTTTCATTTATTATTTCCTCCACACTTCTTGAAACCTGTAGAACACTCTATACCTCTTACTAACACAAATTCAAGAGAGATCAAAGATCAATACCAAGAAAATTAGTGGAATCAAGTGTAAGGATGCTAACTAGGATTAAGGGAAGCCAATAATCTCTTTGGAGTTGAAGTTAGGTTTTCTCCAAGTGAAGTATTTTCATCCAAAGACCATTCCTACACATTCAAAGGTGAGTTTCATTTTTATTTCATGTTATTAGGAATATTGAGTGGTTGAATGACTTGGGTTGAGAGGAAGAAAGTAGAATATGGAGTTCCAATATGGAAATAGTGATGTCCTTAAATAGTGATTTGACTTCAATGATTGTTCTTGACATGTTATGGGTATAATCTTATTGTGAATGATATTAAGAATGTAGAAGAAGCATTATATGTGAATGAATACGACGTTGGGTGATGACTACGGTTATGGATGACTTTGAGAGGGAATTTTGAGAATTGAATAATTTCTAGCTTAACAAAGTTTATTGATTATGATATTACGGGTGTTGTTGTTGATGTTTGGGAGTTTTTAGATCATATGGAGGAAGTTGTAGAAACAAAGGAAGTGCTGCCCAATTTTCGTTAGCCCTTAGTCGCCTTAGCTTAGCTTCAAGAATGTTTCCAGTTATCTAATCTTAGTACGAATTCTCTTGAATGTAGAATCGTAAACTTGGAAGGAGGCGTTTAGTCGGAAAAGTTAGAGAGATGTAAAGGTATGTATGGCTAGTCCCTTTCTTCCAAAGGCAAGACTTCTTTTCCATATTTCCATGACTTTATTACATTCCAAAGATGAAAGTTAAAGATTCTTAAGAACTTCTTATGAGATAGAGGCGAGATATATTCCATGGCAATGATACTGATAATGATGCTATGATGAGCTCGATATTCTTACCTTTATAATTCCATTGATGTCATTTCTTGTTGTTACCTCATCTCGTGATATAGTACCTTTGAGGTGAGATATAGGGATGAGGATTACTCCATGATGCAATCGGAGGTTACCGACCTTACGTCACTCCGATAGAGTACAACTTTTATTTGATCTCTTATGCATGTGTCATGATAAGTATATAATGACGATTACACCTTGCCTAGATGGCCGGGAAGCACCGCTAAGGCCGGCGGATTACTACACCATTTCTGTATAGCATGGGCAGTCACCACTAGTGGGCGGCGTGACATGATTACCCCGGATGCTGGCTAATGATGTAATTAATTCAGACAGTTTATGCATGTATATGTGATATGTTCTAAAGGTAAAAGTGAGCATGTATGATTCCTCCGTAAAAGGCAAGCAGTTACAGTTATCTATTCTTCCGATGCTTTCTATATTTTCTTATTATGTTATCATATATACCTTACATACTCAGTATATTGTTCGTACTGATGTCCTTTCTTTTTATGGACGATGTGTCATGCCCACAGGTAGACAGAGAGGCGGCCCAGATTCATAGGAGCTATATCAGCCCATACAGGAGCACCCCACGACTCCTGAGGTGAATCTTGTTGATGCATTCTTTTGTGTTCATATTTGGGTATGACGGCGTCCTGTCCCTTCCTTATGTCTCAGTACTCCAGTAGAGGCTCGTAGATAAGTACGCGTGGGCAACAATTGTCTCATGAATACATCAGCATAAATTGTGTATATTTGTTTTGGTAGCCTCGTGGGCTGATGCATATATATATAAGATGGTCGTCTACATATACAAAACATATATATATATATATATATGTTTCGTAAATGTAGAAGACCATCTTATGATAAGTTTGATGGCGAGCATGATAGGTGGTGCTCGGTAGGGTAGCTCCGGGTACCCGTCATGGCCCCTAGTCGGGTCGTGACAAGTGGTATCATAGCAGTTCCATCCTAGGGTGTGCCTACGAGTCGTGTCCAATAGAGTCTTGTTGATGGATGTGAAGTGCAAAACATTTATAAACAAGAGGCTGCGGGGCATTTAGGAATAATGACCGTCTTTCTTTTTATTAGATCGTGCGATAGAGATATGTTATAAGATTTGTTTTTCCCTAATGGTGAGTTGTGATTTCAATGATCCCGGTAAAGGGAAAAGCCACAGCCGCCCAGAAGAGTGAATGCTATGACAGAAAGGCGGATGGAAAGGGAGCCACCTATGAATGTAGAAGATGGTGGATCCTATAATAAGGCTCCACCCCATACCTCCCGTACTCAGCCTATTCTAGAAGAACAAGAAGGGGTCTCTACACCAGCTCCTATGCCTCCAGTTCCTTCACTAGGTACTTCGGGTCAATAGATGATCGAGGCTATTCAGCTATTGACTCAATTAGTTGTCGCTCATGCTCAACGATAGAGTATGGGCCCCGGGGATCGGGCGGTTAGTGCAAGGGCTCGTGATTTTATGAGTTTAAACCCTCCAGAATCTTTTAGGTCCAAGCTGAATGAAGACCCGCAGGGTTTTATAGACTAGATATTGAGGACGCTGAGGATTATACCTACTTCTGATATTGAATCATGGAGTTAGTGTCCTATAGAATGCGGGATGTTGCCGTTCTATGGTTCAACAATTGGATATCTTCGAGAAAGGAAAATGCACCTCCCCCAGTTTGGCAGGAATTCGTAGATGCCTTCATCCGCCATTATCTGCCGCCGGAGGTCCATCGGGCTCGAGCTAATAAGTTTCTGAATCTGAAGCAAGGGAATATAAGTGCCCAGGAGTACAACCTTCACTTTAATTCATTGGCTAGATATGCTTCGACCATGGTATCCGATATGGGAGACAGAGTACATAGATTTGTGAGTGGCTTAGGGCCACATTTGTTCAAAGATTGTTTGACGGCTTCACTGCAGAAGGGGATGGACATTTCCCGTATCCAGGCCCATGCCTAGAATTTAGAAGAGCAGCAGCAACCGCACGGAGGTGAGCATGATGTAGACAGAGGGCAGAGTAAGAGGACCAGATCCATGGGTGCTAATTGCGAGTATAGAGAGGGTCAGAGGCAGTCATACTCCAAATATTTAGGCCAGTCTCTGACTAGTACACCTCCTCGATTTGCGGGTATGAGATTTCATCACCCTATTTATTTAGGACAGGGTCAGAGCTCGAGAGTTTCAGGTCCCCAGGTTAGAGGAGATCCTAGATAGAGGAGACCAACGGTCCCACGATGTAGTCAGTGTAGAAGATTATATCCAGGTCCATGTCGCAAAGGCTTAGATGCTTGCTATGTCTTTGGTCAGGTTGGGCATATGATGCGTGACTACCCCTGGATGGGTGGTAGAGTTGGGGCCCAGCCTGCAGGATCAGCAATTGGCTCTTCTTCGTCTGTGCGCCCGGTAGGGCAGACCCCCTAGGCTCCAGCAGGCCGTGGTAGGGGCAGAGGGGTGGCATCCAATTCAGGTGGCCGCCAACCCCGTATTTGTACTTTATTCGAAAGACAGGATCTTGAGTCCTCCCCTGATGTTTTCACAGGTATACTATCCATATTCTCCCATAATGTTTATGCATTGATCGATCTGGGTTCTACATTGTCTTATATCACTCCTTATATTACTGGCCATATTGGGGTGAAACCTGAGCAAATTAACCTTTCGAGGTATCTACCCCAGTTGGTGATCCAGTAATAGCTAGACAAGTATATAGAAATTGTGTGATTGTGGTATGTGATCATCAGACTAAAGCGGATTTGATTGAACTAAAAATGCTAGTGTCACGACCCAACCCCGTAGGCCGTGACTAGTGCCCGAGCTAGACACTCGTACACACCCCTGTTAGCTATATGATCAATCCACACCCAAACATAATATGGAACCCATAGGACCAACACATAGTCACAGAACTGTCGCATAAATATATATATGTTAAGCAACCTGTCTCCTGAGGAGACACAACTATCAACAGATAACACAGTACATAAGCCGACAAGGCTGTCATAGCATGTGGGAACGTCCTAACTATATACATACGTAAGCCGGCAAGGCTACCACTACACACAACATCCCAAAACATATATATATACGCAATCCTACGAGGCTGCCACTACGAGTGGGAACGTCCCAAAACATAAGTCATACTAACACAGCTGGACAACATATATACATATAACCCACACACATGTCTACAAACCTCTAAGAGTAACAACAGTAGCATATGACGGGACAGGGCCCCGCCGTACCCCTGGGCAAAACACATATATACAACAAAAGGTTCTGTACCAAAATTCTGGGCTCCGGAACAAAGGAGCACTCCAAGATAGCTGAATCGTAGTCCTATGCGGAAGGGTCGCCAAACCGACTATCTGTACCTGCGGGCATGAAACGCAGCCCCCCGAAGAAAGGGGGTCAGTACGGAATATGTACTGAGTATATAAAGCATGAAATACAATAAGGAAGATCATAACTGAAGTAGAGATTGCAGGAGACAAGTATGATAATCAAGAAATTACTGTACCTGTGCCTTACGAACCAAATCATACATATCATTATCATATACCTTACCCGGCCCATTATGGGACTCGGTGCCATAGTCATATCATCATATCGTCATATCGTCATATCATCATATACATATATTGTCACGACCCAGCCCCGTGGGCCGCGACTGGCACCCTATCTGGGTACCCAGACCAAACCGCATATTCATTTACCAAATCCGAGCATGTTCCAAAAATTCATAAAAGTCATATCAAACTGAATCTTTATCAAATATGTCTTAAGCGGTCGCACAAATCAAAATGCCATATCAAATACAAACTGAGCAGCCGAATAGACATCGCCGGTCGAAAGTGCAAACATAAGCATAAGGGCCATTTAGGGCCATCAAAACAAACGGACCGCTTTAAGACCAGAAAACAAAATCAAACAAACATATATAGGACCCTCGCCCCACATATATGACTACAGGCCTCTACGCACTCAAAACAAAGACATATGGCGAGACAAGGCCTCGCCGTACCCAAATCGTCAAATATACAGAGCATATACATAGCAAAAGGAGTCTGTACCAAAAGTGGACTCCGGATCAGAAGGAGTACTCCAAAATAGCAGAAAGTGAAGCCTACAGTGGAGGATCACCAATGTCTGTACCTGCGGGCATGAAACGCAGCCCCCGAAGAAAGGGGGTCAGTACGAAATATGTACTGAGTATGTAAAGCACGGAGTACAGAAATATGGATCAAAACTGAAAGCAAATCAGATAACAAAGTGGAGTACAAATCAGTATGTCAAAATCCGTATCAAAGTCATATACGTATACATAATGCAAACGAAATCATGCAAACGCTTAAGAACGTGGTCCCCACTCCGACGCTGGCGCCACACACAACATAACACCAGAAAGTTTCAAATCTCCGTATCTCCGAACACAAACACAAACATAGGTGAGCATATCGCATCACGAGCCATATCACAGCATAACTCCAAACGGAACTCGGCCCTATGAAGAAGCCTCGGGAACCGTAACACAGCATACGGCCGAATTATTGTAAGGCGTACGAATCATAACCGGCCCGGGAACCGGTGAACGAAGTCATAATAAGGCACGAGCGGAGTCGTGAGCAACCAAATGCAATTCATATTTCAAAATAGCCTTTCAAAACTTAGTAGTCTCATAAGTCATTTCATAGTACAAAATAATCGAATACTTAGTCCATACAAAGTTTCCTTTCACAAAACGTTTCCAAAATATTACATATGGCTCAAAACGTAACTTAGCATATCATAATATTCAAAACATAGCTCATAGCAGAACGTTTCAAAATCAAAGGGTTCATATCAAACCTTATTCCAAAGGAGAGCCCGATAGGACAAATAGGGCGTCTCGGGGTTAGCGGGCCCACCTCGAGTCAAATTGAGGTGGCGAACATAATTTACGAACATTAATAGGCCAAAAGGTCATACATAATCATTACCAGGTGACCCGATCACATTTCGATAGGTTTCGGATGATTGGTGGCATTCTAGCCAAAATAGAGCCCTTAGGCTTCAATTGAATTGAATGAATAGTAACGTTTCTGTGGATCGGGTTTCGAGGAGCAGAAATGCTCCGGAAGTTCCAATATTCACCTAGCAAACTAAGACATGCCAATGAAGAAGTGGGAAGCTTTACATACCTTACAGACATCTTATGCTCTCCCAAAAATCAAGTCCCGTTTCGTCCGAAATCTGCAAATGGTCAAAGTTACCAATTTGAGATTCTTAGGCTTAAAAATGCCATTAACTTCATTTTTGCCTACCGAAATTTCGGCTGCATTTCCCCTATAAATCTAACACCCCCGAGACTTAGCTCGGCTCAAAATACATCAACAACAACAACCCAAACATCATCAAACAATATAAACCATATTCAAACTTCAAAAGTCTACCTTACTACGCAAGTTGGAAATCTTTCATTCAAACTTCAAAATTCCAAATCTATATCCATATTATTGTATTCATTTACTCATTCAAGATTATGCCATCACATTCCAAATACATTCCAAGCCATACACGAAATTGCCCAAAATCCATTACTTTCCATAATTCTTCCAAAACACCAAAAGTCACGACGAACATTCTAACTTGCGTCGTTTCATTCCGAATTCATTAACATCAACCATAAATCATATTTAAAGTCTTTAGCATCAAAGATATACAATGATATACGCAAATATACCAAAGGTATATACTTTCCGATAATGTTCCGAACTCCTTTTCCAACGCCAATTCAATTCATTAATCATTCATTTACGTTATAAAGGCCACCACGACGCAACTAAACAAACTAAACAAGATCAATTCACATTTCTTTCCCCTTCTAAGGGCACATGGCCAAACACACCCTTTTCACACACACACGCCATGCACAAACACAACACCATCCCACAATCTTCATGCAACATCAATCACTATAACATACAAACCCATTTCATAACATAAAAACATAGATTTCTCACCTCTTTCTTGAAATTCCGATTTGCCGCAAACGCGCACCTTACGCCAAACTAATTGTACCCCGTTGAAGAGGGTCTTGAGTACTTCACAACTATGCAAAAATCAAGATTTTTGGATTGAAACAAAGGCTAGCAAAAAAATTTCTTTCTCTCTTGCTCACTCTCGGCCGAGAGCCTCACTTGAGGTGTTCTTGAATTTTTTGTGATTTGTTCTTGATAACTACTAAGGCATCTAGATATATATCCACTTATAGGTCATGTGCACAGCACGTGACCTTAATAAAATGGGCTTGGACCTTGCCCCTTGGCCGGCCACTTCAATGCTTTGGGCCCCAATTTTTGTTTCATATTTTTCTTGGCCCAATTCGTTAAACGTCCCGTTTTGTAATTCCCGAAACTAATTTCCGAAATTCCAAATTTACCCTCGGCCTTCCCCGATGTCTTAACATCTATGATTCCATAACCAACATAGTCATATTCACCAAAATCAAAAATATTTCCTTATAACACACAAGTCTTGTTTATTTCTCGATTTCCAATCATACTAAAGCACGGGACATAACATTCTCCCCCCCTTAAGAACATTCGTCCTCGAATGTTGAATCGACCTTATGGGGCATCATACTACTTCGGGAGGGTCCTCTTCATAATTGTCCTTCGTGGATTTTCCGACATAGCTTTTTCACCCACATGACGGGGTAATTCTTCACATCACTAATGCAAATGCCTTCATAATATATTTTCTCATACCCCACGTAATCACCGAACCATACGCTATATTCTTGTAATGGACGAACACTTTCCAGACATCATAGTCAATATCATTTTTTTGTTACACTTCTGAGTTTCTTACCACATCGCCGTAATCTCACTTTACTTCATACCAGACACTTCATGCCAAACAGATTCAGAACTAGGGCCAGACGCGTATAAGCATATCGGACGGATTCATAGTCAACATCAGAGGTACGGAAGTATATCAGACAAATCTGAGATCGGAGTCAGACGTACAAAGGCGTATCAGACGGATTCGTAATCAGAATCAGACACACGAAGACATACCAGACAGATTCATAATCGAAGTCAGACGTACAAGATCATATCGGACAGATTCGAAATCAGAATCAAATGTACAGAATTGTATCATACAGAGTCGTGATTAGACAAACCGAAATGTATCGAACATACGCGTGATCAAAATCAAACGCACAGAAGCATATCAGACGGATTTATATCCAGAGTCAGACATACAGAGGTGTGCCAGACAGAAACGTATCCAGAATCAGACGCACAAGGATTCATCAGACGGGAACATAATCGAGCTCAGAAATACAGAGGCGTACTAGATAGAGCCTTATCGGAATCGGGAGTGCAGAAGCACAACAGATAGAATGTCGAATTAGAATCAAATCGCTCCTATTAAGGCTCCAATAATTCATGAGAATTTCCCCTTTATTGGTAAACTTATTCGCCCAATTGTTACACAATTTGTCTTGCGTCTCGCGTATCGACTCTTTCAAAGATTCCACTTGCTCACACTGCTTACCTTTCATCTTTCCTACCCTCCATACTCATTTTCTATTTCAGACATCGTCATTCTAAACTGAGTTATGGTGTACTTAGGGATTTTCTATCCCTTGACAACTTTCGGATCGTCGCCCCCGCTTCGCTTCAAGTATTCGGTTTAGTAAAACCTTTCGTCTATCACAACATTAGTTGCCGGGTCTCGGCTCTTAACCCACATGGGCACCAAACGAAGATCATACACACACACACACATTTACTAATACCTTACTGGCGAACGTCTCTGACGGTTATTCAAATTCGTTCAACTTCCCAAGTGGTGTTGTCCCCTTTTCTTTTTGCCCATTTAGTCCGCCTCGTTCTGCGCGACTCCCGAAAGGGCACTAATTCCTCTACACACATTCTATTTACCTTTTGGTTACCCCAAATTTCCATCTATATTTATCGCACTCTCACTTATGAAAAACTTTACATTACTTCCCAGGGGTCACCCATCCCAGAATTGCTCTGGCTTGAGCACGCTTAACCCCGGAACTTTCATGCATTTTGACGCGTTAGGGCTGATATAATTTCGTCGATTGCCCCGCACGGCCTTTGTCACGTAATTTTAGGGCAGATCGGGGTCTTAGCAAATTTTCAGAAAATTTTTGTAGCGGGTCCCACCCCCGGTTAAATCGTACCATTACCATGTCGCCCTTCTGAATCTTAAACATTCACTTTCCTACACATATACATATGATTACGGGTAACCCACGGATTTAAGTCTTCGTCCCACGAATTCCGCCTCCAAATAGTCGGTGGAATCTGATAAAAATAACACCGTAAGGTGTTCTCCGGCCACCGACCGAGGAAAATTAAAGTCCGACAAGTATCGCGGGACCTTTTTGTACTTAGTCTACATATTTACTTCCATATTTCTGGAAATATTTGGGCAGAGGTTCCTCTGTTTTTCTTACTATCCAAAACCTGTACACCAGAAAATACCAATCATGCCTCACAGGGCCAACTCATATACACATACATACATATCATATCATGTCGTATCGCAGCCACACGGGGCTGATAACTTCAAATAAGAATTATAACGCCGTCGACACTTACCACACGTGCCCAACTCAAACAGCATCGGAGGCACTTTCCTATTTACTTTCATCCGGGATTTCCAGACTCACACTGACGGTGGGGACATCTCAGTCGCCCTTGCCTTGGGTCACTAGGTCTCTAATCCTTTTAAATTTCCGATATCGTCATTGAACAACGTTTTACAGATATCATACATATATCGAAAATTCTAGGAAACTTATATGTTTATACTTATCAATCTCGAGTCTAACCTGGGGAGCTGCCGTGGGAACTGTGTCCCTCATCCTCGTCGTCCGACTGGCCCCCACTATTCCCTGCATCTGAATCGGAGGAGTGTAGGTAGCCTGGCAATTCCTGGTTCACCGACGGCCAGGACAAAGGGCTAGAATAGGGCGTAACACTCTCTGGGGAAGCCTGTCTAACATACTGCTCCACTACCGGAGCTGCTGGCACATCCTCGGGAATCTCCTCCTCCGGCGTCCCAGAGGAGTGCTCTAGTGGCTCAGCCTCGGGGCTATCCTCCTCCCTGGGAGTAAGAAACTCTGGAGGTATCGTCGCTGGGTCCTCCGAAGGGTCGGTGTCATAACTGTCTTCCCTGGGAGCCTCTGCTCCGGGGATCAAAAACTCTGGAGGAATTGTCTCTGGATCCTCCGAAGGGTCGGTCTCAATCGAGTAGCTGGGGATCTGTCTACTCGGTCCTGGTGATGTCCTAGGGGCCTTATTAGCACCCCCATCCCCATCATCCGAAGCGCTCCTCTTCATTATTTATCAACCTACGATCACCTGCAGGAAGAGGGTCAGAAACATTTTCCCCAAATACCGACACTTCTGCTCTTCTGGAGCCTCGCTGTAGATACAGCAATTCGTAGGGGAGAATCATCCAAATCATATAGCTTTACCGCACGATCTAAGAATCCAAAGAAGGGTAACATCCTAAATGCCCTGTAGCTTCCTGTTTATAGATGTGGTGCACAACACATCGATAAACAAGACTCTACGAGACACGGCCTGTAGACATTCCGAGGACAAACTGCTCTGATACCACTTTTGTCACGACCCAGCCCCGTGGGCCGCGACTGGCACCCTATCTGGGTACCCAGACCAAACCGCATATTCATTTACCAAATCCGAGCATGTTCCAAAAATTCATAAAAGTCATATCAAACTGTATCTTTATCAAATATGTCTTAAGCGGTCGCACAAATCAAAACGCCATATCAAATACAAACTGAGCGGCCGAATAGACATCGCCGGTCGAAAGTGCAAACATAAGCATAAGGGCCATTTAGGGCCATCAAAACAAACGGACCACTTTAAGACCAGAAAACAAAATCAAACAAACTTATATAGGACCCTCGCCCCACATATATGACTACAGGCCTCAACGCACTCAAAACAAAGACATATGGCGAGACAGGGCCTCGCCGTACCCAAATCGTCAAATATACAGAGCATATACATAGCAAAAGGAGTCTGTACCAAAAGTGGACTCCGGATCAGAAGGAGTACTCCAAAATAGCAGAAAGGGAAGCCTACAGTGGAGGAACACCAATGTCTGTACCTGCGGGCATGAAACGCAGCCCCCGAAGAAAGGGGGTCAGTACGAAATATGTACTGAGTATGTAAAGCACGGAGTACAGAAATATGGATCCAAACTGAAAGCAAATCAGATAACAAAGTGGAGTACAAATCAGTATGTCAAAATCCGTATCAAAGTCATATACGTATATATAATGCAAACGAAATCATGCAAACGCTTCAGAACGTGGTCGCCACTCCGACGCTGGCGCCACACACAGCATAACACCAGAAAGTTTCAAATCTCCGTATCTCCGAACACAAACACAAAAATAGGTGAGCGTATCGCATCACGAGCCATATCACAGCATAACTCCAAACGGAACCCGGCCCTATGGCGAAGCCTCGGGAACCGTAACACAGCATACGGCCGAATTATTGTAAGGCGCACGAATCATAACCGGCCCGGGAACCGGTGAACGAAGTCATAATAAGGCACGAGCGGAGTCGTGAGCAAGCAAATGCAATTCATATTTCAAAATATCCTTTCAAAACTTAGTAGTCTCATAAGTCATTTCATAGTACAAAATAATCGAATACTTAGTCGATACAAAGTTTCCTTTCACAAAACGTTTCCAAAATATTACATATGGCTCAAAACGTAACTTAGCATATCATAATATTCAAAACATAGCTCATAGCAGAACGTTTCAAAATCAAAGGGTTCATATCAAACCTTATTCCAAAGGAGAGCCCGATAGGACAAATAGGGCGTCTCGGGGTTAGCGGGCCCACCTCGAGTTAAATTGAGGTGGCGAACATAATTTATGAACATTAATAGGCCAAAAGGTCATACATAATCATTACCAGGTGACCCGATCACATTTCGATAGGTTTCGGACGATTGGTGGCATTCTAGCCAAAATAGAGCCCTTAGGCTTCAATTGAATTGAATGAATAGTAACTTTTCTGTGGATCGGGTTTCGAGGAGCAGAAATTCTCCGGAAGTTCCAATATTCACCTAGCATACTAAGACATGCCAAACGAAGAAGTGGGAAGCTTTACATACCTTACAAACGTCTTATGCTCTCCCAAAAATCAAGTCCCGTTTCGTCCGAAATCTGCAAATGGTCAAAGTTACCAATTTGAGATTCTTAGGCTTAAAAATGCCATTAACTTCATTTTTGCCTACCGAAATTTCGGCAGCATTTCCCCTATAAATCTAACACCCCCGAGACTTAGCTCGGCTCAAAATACATCAACAACAACAACCCAAACATCATCAAACAATATAAACCATATTCAAACTTCAAAAGTCTACCTTACTACGCAAGTTGGAAATCTTTCATTCAAACTTCAAAATTCCAAATCTATATCCATATTATTGTATTCATTTACTCATTCAAGATTATGCCATCACATTCCAAATACATTCCAAGCCATACACGAAATTGCCCAAAATCCATTACTTTCCATAATTCTTCCAAAACACCAAAAGTCACGACGAACATTCTAACTTGCGTCGTTTCATTCTGAATTCATTAACATCAACCATAAATCATATTTAAAGTCTTTAGCATCAAAGATATACAATGATATACGCAAATATACCAAAGGTATATACTTTCCGATAATGTTCCGAACTCCTTTTCCAACGCCAATTCAATTCATTAATCATTCATTTACGTTATAAAGGCCACCACGACGCAACTAAACAAACTAAACAAGATCAATTCACATTTCTTTCCCCTTCTAAGGGCACACGGCCAAACACACCCTTTTCACACACACACGCCATGCACAAACACAACACCATCCCACAATCTTCATGCAACATCAATCACTATAACATACAAACCCATTTCATAACATAAAAACATAGATTTCTCACCTTTTTCTTGAAATTCCGATTTGCCGCAAACGCGCACCTTACGCCAAACTAATTGTACCCCGTTGAAGAGGGTCTTGAGTACTTCACAACTATGCAAAAATCAAGATTTTTGGATTGAAACAAAGGCTAGCAAAATTTTTTCTTTCTCTCTTGCTCACTCTCGGCCGAGAGCCTCACTTGAGGTGTTCTTGAAGTTTTTGTGAATTGTTCTTGATAACTACTAAGGCATCTAGATATATATCCACTTAAAGGTCATGTGCATAGCACATGACCTTAATAAAATGGGCTTGGACCTTGCCCCTTGGCCGGCCACTTCAATGCTTTGGGCCCCAATTTTTGTTTCATATTTTTCTTGGCCCAATTCGTTAAACGTCCCGTTTTGTAATTCCCGAAACTAATTTCCGAAATTCCAAATTTACCCTCGGCCTTCCCCGATGTCTTAACATCTATGATTCCATAACCAACATAGTCATATTCACCAAAATAAAAAATATTTCCTTATAACACACAAGTCTTGTTTATTTCTCGATTTCCAATCATACTAAAGCACGGGACATAACATATATATACCGTACCCGGCCCTCTAGTGAGGGACTCGGTGAATAAAGTCATCATATACATATACCGTACCCGACCCTCTAGTAAGGGACTCGGTGAATAAAGTCGTGTACACGTATGTCGTACCCGGCCCATCATGGGACTCGGTGTCATAATCATATCATCATATCGTCATATACCGTACCCGGCCCTTTAGTACGGGACTCGGTGAATAATGCAGTGACACTGTGCACGATAACATACCCGGCCCGGGACTCGGTGAAAGATGTAAACACAGTATGCACGAGCAGAGTAGTGAGTAACCATGTGCATATGAATCATCTTTTTAGATTCAATAGATAAGTAGACTAATCAACGCTCAAGTATCAAGATGATAGTCATATTCAGTGTTCTTTGAATATCATTATGAACTATAGCAAATACAGTCTCAGGGATCATAGGCCGATATCAAGTCAATACGAGATAGCTTATGAAAGTTAATGACATTAGTCATTATATGGCCTTTTAAGAATAGGAACTTTTATCCATCATTTACTATCCAATCATATAAAAGACTCGAGGGCAGTAGCTTAATTACTTTAAAAGTTCTAACATCAAAAAGTGAATAAGAATCATGAATCATATTCGGAACTTATGAATGGAATTACCCCAAAGCTCATATCATTCCTTACTTACGTCTAGGACATGCCAAAAGAAAGAAAGGACAACTTTACATACTTGTCAGCGACTAATCGTGAATCCTTTTCACTTCATCGCTCTTTTAGCCTATTTGTATAAAAGTAACATTATCGTTAGTAACTACATTTTCCAGTTCACAAATATATATCCCATTCTTCTATAGGACCTACATTTCAGTTTATATATATTCTCGTTTAGGGTTTTCTATTATCTAAAAATTTAGCGAAAATTCGGCAGCACTTCCCCTATATGTTCACCTATCCCAAATTTCCAATTGCTCTCCTGTTGACACAGAAATACCAACAACAACATATGGATACAATTATATTTCTAATTCCTTCAATTCAACAAGAATGACAACATGTCCATGAAACAACACAACTTTAAATTTAACCATTTAACTCCTCCATAATGCTACTAAAATCAATTCATCATCCTTGCTCAAAACACTCCCCTTACACAGCTCCATTATAGTTCAATATCAATATATATAACCCTTTAATATTCAACACACATCTACCAAGCTATACAAATCTAACTACCTCTGAAACATGTAGGAAAGGATTGAATCTTACCTTAGAGACAAGTTCCAATTTTTACCACGTAACGTCTTCAAGGACAGCCATGGCCGTGAGTTTCCATTGCTGCCATGATCTCTACCTTTCTCCTCCTCTTGATATTAATATCCCGCCAATCAATGGCGTAGAATGGGCGGAGAAGGGGCTGGTCGTGAGCCCCCTTGGTGGCTGCCATGGCCGAAACCACCCCTAAATTTCCAAGCTTGGAAATGTTTTCCTCTCTTTGCCATTCACGAAAATGGAATGCAAAATGTAGATCCTAGTCATATCCTTCTCTTTACATGGCATCCACAAAGTGGACACGTGTCCTTTGCCATGACATGTGTCCATCTTTGTTGATGGCCAATCAATGCTTGCCACGTGTTGTGGGGCCCACTTTCAAAAATTAAATTAATTAATCACTAATCCCTACTTAATAATCTAATCACAATTTATTAATTTCTAATCTCTACTAATAATATTTTTACCCTAAATAAAATTTATAAACAATTTATGTGATAATTAAACTTGGAAATTAATTGTCCCTATTTTATGTCCGAAAATAATTTCGCCTTTAACTTGAATCGATTTGCTTGCGAATAATTCGACGTATAAATATACGGGGTATAACAGCTAGATTTTGATGTGATTATGGGCATGGATTGGGTTGCCTCTTGTTGTGCTAATGTGGATTGCAAAAAAAAAGATAGTTCGATTCCAATTTCCAGGAGAACTAGTGCTTGACTAGAAGGGCAATACAGCGTCTCCAAGGGGCAGGTTTATTTCCTACCTCAAAGCGAGAAAAATGATTGCAAAAGGCTATATTTATCATTTAGTCCGAGTTCATGACATCGAAGCACAACCCCCGACTTTTCAATCCGTCCTGGTAGTAAATAAGTTTCCAGATGAACTTCCAGGCCTTCCACCGAAATGCAAAATTGATTTTACTATTGATGTGTTACCGGATACCGAACTTATATCTATACCTCCTTACAGAATGGCTCCTGCAGAATTGAAAGTGCTAAAGGAACAACTGAAACATTTGCTCGACAAGGGATTCATTAGGCCTAGTTCATCACCATGGGGATCACCTCTCTTGTTTGTAAGGAAGAAAAACGGTTCCCTACGAATGTGCATTGATTCTAGACAGATGAACAAGGTGACGATAAAGAATAACTATCCACTTCCGAGAATTGACGATTTGTTCGATCAATTGCAAGGTGCCAAGTGTTTTTCCAAGATTGATCTGATATAGGGATATCACCAAGTGAGAGTCAAGGAAGAAGACATTCCGAAAATGGCTTTCAGAACTTGATATGGTCATTATGAGTTTTGGGTGATGTCATTTGTGTTGACCAATGCTCCAGCAGTGTTTATGAATTTGATAAATAATATATTCAGGAGTTTTCTAGATCTATTTGTGATCGTGTTCATCGATGACATTCTAGTATATTCTCGTACAAAAGCGGAACATGTAGATCATTTACTTACTGTCCTTGGAATTCTTCGGACTCGAGAATTATATTCAAAATGTGAATTCTGGCTGAATTTTGTGACTTTTCTAGGCCATATTATCTCAGCTGATGGTATTCGCATAGATACTCAAAAGATTGAGGCTGTGAAAAATTAGCCGAGGCCTATGACACCTAAATAGGTCCATAGCTTTTTGGGATTAGCGGGTCATTATAGGAGATTTGTGGAAGGATTCTCTGCTATTTCTGCACCATTGACGAAGCTAACTCAGAAATCAGCAAAAATTAGAATAGACTGATGCCTGTGAACGTACCTTCCAAAAATTGAAAGATAAATTGACTTCGGCCCTAGTCCTGACACTTCCAGAAGGCTATGTTGTTTACTATGATGCCTCCGGCATTGGGTTATACTGTGTATTAATGCAGCACGCGAAGGTTATAGACTATGCCTCTAAACAGTTGAGGAAACATGAGAAGAATTATCCGACCCATGATTTTGAATTAGCAGTAGTTATTCATGCACTGAAGATATGGAGACATTATTTGTATGGTGTACATGTTGATATTTATATAGATCATAAGTGTCTCCAGTATATTCTCAAGCAGAAGGAGTTAAACCTACGGCAGAGGCGATGGTCAGAATTGCTGAAGGACTATGATGTGAGTATTTTATATCACCCCGGAAAAGTAAATGTGGTGGCTGATGCTCTTATCTATAAATCTATGGGCAGCCTATGTGATGTTCAATCGGAGAAGAAAGAATTAGTTCGCGAGCTCCACCAGCTAGCAAGCCTCGGAGTTCATTTAATCGATTCAGGCAATGCCGGAGTTGATATTCATAACCCAATTGTTTCATCCTTGGACATAGAAGTGAAAGGGCGCCAATATGAAGATCCCCAATTGAGTCCATATAAAGATACACTTCCTCAAAAAGAGAAGTCACCATTTGAGGTTTCTTCAAATAGAGTTCTCAGGTATCGAGGCAGGCTATGTGTGCCAAATGTGGCAGGACTACGTCATGAGATTCTGGAAGAAGCTCATTACTCCCGTTATTCTATTCACCCAGGAGTGAAAAAGATGTACCATGATCTCAAATTAATGTATTGGTGGGATGGAATGAAGAAGGATGTAGCAGAAATTGTAACTCAGTGCGCAAATTGCCAACAGGTGAAAATTGAGCATCAGAAGCCAGGAGGGCGGTTACAGGCCATGGAAATCCCAACCTGGAAATGGGAGGTGATCAACATGGATTTTATTATAGGTGTGCCTCTTTCTCGGTGTAAGTACGACTCTATATGGGTGATCGTGGACAGACTGACGAAATCAGGCTATTTTCTTCTGGTCAGAACCACATATTCGGCAGAAGATTATGCTAGGTTGTATCTTAAGGAGATAATGCAACTACATGGTGTCCCAGTGTCTATTATCACCAATAGAGGAGCACAATTTACTACTAAATTCTGGAAATCATTTCAAGAAGGTTTGGGGACTCAAGTGAGGCTCAGCACAGCATTCCATCCACAGACTGACGGACAAGCTAAGCGCACTATTCAGACCTTGGATGATATGTTGCGGGCATGCATATTAGACTTCGGAGGTAATTGGGATGAACATTTGCCACTTATTGAATTTTCCTATAACAATAGTTATCATTCCAGCATCCAGATGACCCTGTATCAAGCTTTGTACAAAAGGAAGTGTAGCTCGCCAATTGGGTGGTTTGAAGTCAGAGAGACACAATTAATAGGACCAGAATTGGTTCAGAAAGTGGTGGAAACGATCAAGCCTATCAGAGACCGATTGTTGATAGCCCAAAGTCATCAAAAATCTTATGCAAACAACCGCTAATGAGACTTGGAATTCCAAATCAATGATTGGGTGTTCTTGAAAGTGTCACCGATGAAAGGCATAATGAGATTCAGCAAGAAGAGCAAGCATAGTCCCCGATATATTGGACCTTATAAGATTGTATGCTAGGTGGGCCAAGTGGCTTATGAACTAGATTTACCTCCAGAGCTTGAATCAGTCCACCCAGTTTTCCATGTGTCGATGCTCCATAAGTGTGTTGGAGATCCCTCCAGAGTTATGCCGATAGATGATGTCCATATTACTGAGAAGTTGATTTATGAAGAGGTGCCCATTGCCATACTAGATAGGCAAGTGCGGAAGCTCAAGAACAAAGAGGTAGCTTCAGTCAAGGTCTTATGGAGGAATAATAACAGAGAGGAAATGACTTGGGAAGCGGAAGAAAATATGAAGTACAAATATCCACAATTGTTTCCACCCCCGGAAGAAATTCAAGATGAGACGCCATTATCATAATGTACATAATGCTTTATTTAATGCTTTTGGTCGTGTGTGGCCATATTTTCTTGCCATTGTGTTGTAGCCCTGTGAGGCGATGTTATTATGGGTTGTTGTGATAGGATGGTAGTGCCATATTATAAGGGAAACTATGGTGAAATTTCTGTAGAATTCTCGAGAACTTAACATTCGAGGATGAATGTTTTTAAGGGGGGGAGAGTGTTACATCTCGAAAAAATTCATGTCGTTGTGCAGTAAATAGACTAACATAGGGTAAGATGCATATTATGTTCCTACAAGTAAGAAGGGGGACTTAATGATCCTAATTAAGATTCCAAATACATTCGAGGCAAGAGAAGAAAGTTTGTCGAGAAAAGCGAAGTATAAGTCGCGTTTTGGAAAGGTTTTGCAAAGTACCGAGCTAATGTTAATTTAGTAATATCTAGAGGAGAAGTTATAATTCTCCTTATATGGTTAATGAAGTATTAAACAAGTGTTAAGAAGGTTCCATAAGGACTTGAAGTTAAACGAAACAACGGGAGCAATTTCGGAGTTTGTGAGTTATACGGCCACTTATACAGCCAGTATAACTTATACGGTCGTATAAGGGACTGTATAACCTGTCCAAAGAGGGGTTGTTAACTGGAGGTATTATACGGTAACTTATACAGATCGTATAAGTTATACGGACCGTATAAGGGTCCGTATAATCCTCGTCGGGCAGCTTTGCCCATTTTATAAATATAAGACCCCAAAGTTATTATTTTCATTTCTCATTTCCTCCACACTTCTTGAAACCTCTAGAACACTCTATACCTCTTACTAACACAAATTCAAGAGGTCAAAGATCAATACCAGGAAAATTAGTGGAATCAAGTGCAAGGATGCTAACTAGGGTTAAGGAAAGCCAATAATCTCTTTGGTGTTGAAGTTGGGTTTTCTCCAAGTGAAGTATTTTCATCCAAAGACAATTTACACAATCAAAGGTGAGTTTCATGTTTATTTCATGCTATTAGGAATATTGAGTGGTTGAATGACTTGGATTGAGGAAGAAAGCAGAATATGGAGTTCAAATATAGAAATTGTGATGTCCTTAACTAGTGATTTGACTTCAATGATAGTTCTTGACATGTTATGGGTATAATATTATTGTGAATGATATTAAGAATGTGGAAGAAGCATTATATGTGAATGAATACGACGTTGGGTGATGACTATGGTTATAAATGACTTTGAGAGGGAATTTTGAGAATCAAATAATGTCTAGCTTAACAAAGTTTATTGATTATGATATTATGGGTGTTGTTGTTGATGTTTGGGAGTTGTTAGATCATATGGAGGAAGTTGTAGAAACAAAGGAAGTGCTGCCCAATTTTCGTTAGCCCTTAGTCGCCTTAGCTTAGCTTCAAGAATGTTTCCAGTTATCTAATCTTAGTACGAATTCTCTTGAATGTAGAATCGTGAACTGGGAAGGAGGCGTTTCGTCAGCAAAGTTAGAGAGACGTAAAGGTATGTATGGCTAGTCCCTTTTTTCCAAAGGCATGACTTCTTTTACATATTTCCATGACTTTCGTACATTCCAAAGATGAAAGTTAAAGAATCTTAAGAACTTCTTATGAGATAGAGGCGAGATATATTCCATGAGCTCGATATTCTTACCTTTATAATTACATTGATGTCATTTCTTGTTGTTCCCTCATCTCGTGATATAGTACCTTTGAGGTGAGATATAGTGATGAGGATTATTCCATAATGCAATCGGAGGTTACCGACCTTACGTCACTCCGATAGAGTACAACTTTTATTTGAGCTCTTATGCATGCTTCATGATAAGTACATAATGATGATTACACCGTGCCTAGATGGTCGGGCAGCACTGTTAAGGCGGGCGGCTTACAACACCATGCTTATATAGCATGGGCATACACCACTGGTGGGCGGCGTGACATGATTACCTCGGACGCGAGAGGCCCGGACACTGGCTAATGATGTAATTAATTCAGATAGGTTATGCATGTATATGTGATATGCTCTAAAGGTAAAAGTGAGCATGTATGATTCCTCTGTAAGAGGCAAGCAGTTACAGTTATCTGTTCTTCCGATGCATTCTATATTTTCTTGTTATGTTATCATATATGTCGTACATACTCAGTACATTGTTCGTACTGACTTCCTTTCTTTTTATGGACACTGTGTCATGCCCACAGGTAGACAGAGAGGCGGCCCAGATTCTTAGGAGCTACATTAGCCCATACAGGAGCACCCCACTACTCTAGAGGTGTAGCTTGTTGATGCATTCTTTTGTGTTCATGTTTGGGTATGACGGGGTCCTGTCCCGTCCTTATGTCTCAATACTCCAGTTGAGGCGCGTAGATATGTACGTGTGGGCAGTAGTTGTCTCATGAATACATCAGTGTATATTTTGTATATCATTTTTGGTAGCCTCGTGGGCTCATGTATATATATATATATATATATATATATATATATATATATATATATATATATATATATATATATATATATATATTTATGTTTCATAAATGTAGACGACCATCTTATGATAAGTTTCGTGTTGGGAATACTGTGTAGTCAGGTTGATTTTAATGGCAAGCATGATAGGTGGTGCTCGGTAGGGTAGCTCTGGGTACCCGTCATGGCCCCTAGTCGGGTCGTGACGTTATGCCTCACTCCTTACATGCTTCCATGTCGATACAATTATAGGCGATGCTATGAGTGGATGACAAGAGCGTGAGATTGATTAAGTTGCTAAGGTGAGTTGCCACTAGCCCATCGAGGTTGTCGATTTTCTTTCACCATTACATATGTCTTTTCGGACTTTGCACACCTGATATCTACACTTGTGTAGATCATTTAGATTCCATGGTCTAGTGTTGGGGTTTGGGATAGATTTACGTTATTTCGATGGTATTATTATTAACTTTCATATTTATTTATTGAAATGTTTTGGATATTTACCTATCTTGTTGAGTTCTCGAGTGAATGCTACGTATATGTGATATTTGGCACAAATATCTAGATTTAGTGTCATTTACACTTTACTTCTTAGCACTTTCGTCGCAGTTTTCAATGTGAATTGTTGTATATGAGCTTATGTTGGTATGTTTATATGAATAGGTACAACAAGGACCAACGAAGGGTATTCCGGGCAGTTTTGAGTGATTCCGAGGCTGGGTACGTCGATTGAAGGTTGCGAAGGAAGCTCCACCACTTGAAGGCAAAATCTGACCACTGAAGGGTCTCATGCGCTGGACATGCGCCGCATATCCAGCGCACAAAAACACCATTCCTGAATCTCAGACAGACCATGCGTTGGTCATGCGCCGCACAAGAAGAACATAAAGGAGGTTATGCGTTGGCCATGTGACGCACAGCCAGCACACAAGCAGTGTCAGTTGTACTATTTAGATCGGGATTGGGCCAACTTCTCATATTTACCCTAGCATATAAATAGCCGTTTTGAACATTAGAAAGGCGGCTTGGACGAATTTTGAGACTTGTGAAACTCTTTCTAGGTTTTATTCCTCTTCTATTATTTTTCTTTACATCAAAACCCTATGTTAATCGTGAATTCTTGCTTCCATTATCGAATCATGTGTAACTAAACACCTAAATTCTGGGGTTGTGACCTAGCCATGAATATTGACGTTTGATAAGTATTTCAATCTTAGTAGCGTGTTCGTATGCAATTTCTTCGTTACTTCTGTGTTTAATTTCTTGATTGTCTGCGAACAGTTGAGTTCTATTTACTCATTGATATACGTGCTTGGGAAAGACGTTGTTAAGTTGGAGAAGAAGTAATGAGATTGTGATCTGAATATCCCTAAAGTTGGGCTAGGATTTGTGACTAGGATAGGAATATACTTAGTTACCTCAATCAATTATATACCGTGCTCTTATTGCATTCTTGATAGGTCAATACCATAGGAATATAGGAGGAGAATTATCTTGAATCGGCGAGTAGTGGTTCGGAAGAATACTGCGAGATTAATAATCCGGTTAATTAGCTATTGTGAACAAAGTTGCTAAGGTGTGATACTTGACTGACTCAATAGGATTCGTGAACCAACCACGACCCTGGAATACTTCTAAAATCTTGATAAAAGCCGTTCTCAATTACGTTCTAAGCACAATTTCTGGATACATTATTTGTCAATTACATTATAGCATATAGTTATCAAAGAACCAACACTTTTATTCTTCACTTGCATAGATAGTAAGCAATAGTTTGTTTTCGTGAAATATTGGTCATAAGTCTCTGTGGGTTCGACATCCAATTTTATATAATCACTTTATTACTTGTACGATCACGTACACTTGCGTGTGTATTTGGACGCAACAAGTTTTTGGTGCCATTGCCAGGGACTTAGAAATAAATTAGTTTTGCCATAATAAATTTTATTGCTTCATTTTATCCAAGTGTTAACGTCTTGATCTTAGTTGTTACTTGATTGCAGGTACTTTACTCGAATGCGAAGGACTGCGAGTCAAAACAATCTTGAGGAATTCGATCCTGAGCCTGAACGTACTTTAAATCGGCACAAGAGAGATTTGAATTTATTGCAGAACCCGCAGGCTGTCGCAGAATTACTTGTGGTCATGGCTAATAATCAACCGGCGAAAGTGAGAGAGGTTGCAGTGCCTCGTGTGGCGGCTGTCACTTCAAGCATTGTCAAGCCCACCATCGAAGGACACTTTGAGCTAAAGCATCCTATAATTCAGCTACTTCACTCTAGTGGCCAATTCACAGGAATGTCACATGAGGATCCTCAGCGTCACATCCATACTTTTCTACAGATTGTCGATACGTTTGCTACTGGAAGGGTCACTAAAGAATATGTGCGACTGACACTGTTCCCCTTCTCTCTATTGGGGAATGCAAGTAACTGGTTATTAGCAGAGCCCACCAATTCTATCACTACGTAGGATGACTTGGCGACGAAATTCTTGACAAGGTTCTTTCCACCAGTAAAGACCGCTCGCCTCCAAAGGGAGATCATGTCATTCAGGCAGAAAAATGGAGAAAATTTGTATCAAGCATGGGAGAGGTTTAAGGGTCTTCTCAGAGATTGTCTTCACTACCATCAGACGAATGAAGTTCTGGCACACACATTTATTGAGAGTCTGGATGCCCAACATAAGTCATCACTAGACATTGCTGCAGGAGGGCAGGCTCTTGATCTAAGTTATGAAGAACTATTCAGATTATTGAACAGGTTTACTCAGAGCACTCCAGACTGGCAGGATGATGCAGCTAGCAATTCAGTTAGGAAAGCACCGGGCATCTTTGAGGTAGATAATTTTACAACATTATCAGCATAAATTGATGTCATGCGTAACGAACTCAGGAAGTTAGCTGCGTCGCAAGCGCCACCACAGGTGCATGCAGTGCAGCAAGCCATAGCCTTTTGTGATGTCTGTGGAGAGGGTCACAACAGTGATGAATGCCCTGCAAATCCCGCATCCATATACTTTGTGGGTAATGCAGGCAAGGGGCAAGGAAACAACAATCAATACGGAAATTCCTACACTCCAAATTGGAGGAACCACCTGAATTTCCAAAGGCATGAGTTCTTTTAGATATTTCCATGACTTTCGTACATTCCAAAGATGAAAGTTAAATATTCTTAAGAACTTCTTATGAGATAGAGGCGAGATATATTTCATGAGCTCGATATTCCTACCTTTATAATTACATTGATGTCATTTCTTGTTGTTCCCTCATCTCGTGATATAGTACCTTTGAGGTGAGATATAGTGATGAGGATTATTCCATAATGCAATCGGAGGTTACCGACCTTACGTCACTCCGATAGAGTACAACTTTTATTTGAGCTCTTATGCATGCTTCATGATAAGTACATAATGATGATTACACCGTGCCTAGATGGTCGGGCAGCACTGTTAAGGCAGGCGGCTTACAACACCATGCTTATATAGCATGGGCATACACCACTGGTGGGCGGCGTGACATGATTACCTCGGACGCGAGAGGCCCGGACACTGGCTAATGATGTAATTAATTCAGATAGGTTATGCATGTATATGTGATATGCTCTAAAGGTAAAAGTGAGCATGTATGATTCCTCTGTAAGAGGCAAGCAGTTACAGTTATCTATTCTTCCGATGCATTCTATATTTTCTTATTATGTTATCATATATGTCGTACATACTCAGTACATTGTTCGTACTGACTTCCTTTCTTTTAATGGACGCTGTGTCATGCCCACAGGTAGACAGAGAGGCGGCCCAGATTCTTAGGAGCTATATCAGCCCATACAGGAGCACCCCACTACTCTAGAGGTGTAGCTTGTTGATGCATTCTTTTGTGTTCATATTTGGGTATGACGGGGTCCTGTCCCGTCCTTATGTCTCAGTACTCCAGTTGAGGCTCGTAGATATGTACGTGTGGGCAGTAGTTGTCTCATGAATACATCAGTGTATATTTTGTATATCATTTTTGGTAGCCTCGTGGGCTCATGTATATATATATATATATATATATATATATTTATGTTTCATAAATGTAGACGACCATCTTATGATAAGTTTCGTGTTGGGAATACTGTGTAGTCAGGTTGATTTTAATGGAAAGCATGATAGGTGGTGCTCGGTAGGGTAGCTCTAGGTACCCGTCATGGCCCCTAGTCGGGTCGTGACATTATGCCTCACTCCTTACATGCTTCCATGTCGATACAATTATAGGCGATGCTATGAGTGGATGACAAGAGCGTGAGATTGATTAAGTTGCTAAGGTGAGTTGCCACGAGCCCATCGAGGTTGTCGATTTTCTTTCACCATTACATATGTCTTTTCGGACTTTGCACACCTGATATCTACACTTGTGTAGATCATTTAGATTCCATGGTCTAGTGTTGGGGTTTGGGATAGATTTACGTTATTTCGATGGTATTATTATTTACTTTCATATTTATTTATTGAAACGTTTTGGATATTTACCTATCTTGTTGAGTTCTCGAGTGAATGCTACGTATATGTGATATTTGGCACAAATATCTAGATTTAGTGTCATTTACACTTTACTTCTTAGCACTTTCGTCGCAGTTTTTAATGTGAATTGTTGTATATGAGCTTAAGTTGGTATGTTTATATGAATAGGTTTAACAAGGACCAACGAAGGGTATTCCGGGCAGTTTTGAGTGATTCCGAGGCTGGGTACGTCGATTGAAGGTTGCGAAGGAAGCTCCACCACATGAAGGCAAAATCTGACCACTGAAGGGTCTCATGCGCTGGACATGCGCCGCATATCCAGCGCACAAAAACACCATTCCTGAATCTCAGACAGACCATGCGTTGGTCATGCGCCGCACAACAAGAACATAAAGGAGGTTATGCGTTGGCCATGTGACGCACAGCCAGCGCACAAGCAGTGTCAGTTGTCCTATTTAGATCGGGATTGGGCCAACTTCTCATATTTACCCTAGTATATAAATAACCGTTTTGAACATTAGAAAGGCGGCTTGGACGAATTCTGAGACTTGTGAAACTCTTTCTAGGTTTTATTCCTCTTCTATTATTTTTCTTTACATCAAAACCCTATGTTAATCGTGAATTCTTGTTTCCATTATCGAATCATGTGTAACTAAACACCTAAATTCTGGGGTTGTGGCCTAGCCATGAATATTGACGTTTGACAAGTATTTCAATCTTAGTAGCGTGTTCGTATGCAATTTCTTCGTTACTTCTGTGTTTAATTTCTTGATTGTCTACGAACAATTGAGTTCTATTTACTCATTGATATACGTGCTTGGGAAAGACGTTGTTAAGTTGGAGAAGAAGTAATGAGATTGTGATCTGAATATCCCTAAAGTTGGGCTAGGATTTGTGACTAGGATAGGAATATACTTAGTTACCTCAATCAATTATATACCGTGCTCTTATTTCATTCTTGATAGGTCAATATCATTGGAATATAGGAGGAGAATTATCTTGAATCGGCGAGTAGTGGTTCGGAAGAATACTGCGAGATTAATAATCCGGTTAATTAGCTATTGTGAACAAAGTTGCTAAGGTGTGATACTTGACTGACTCAATAAGATTCGTGAACCAACCACGACCCTGGAATACTTCTAAAATCTTGATAAAAGTCGTTCTCAATTACGTTCTAAACACAATTTCTGGATACATTATTAGTCAATTACATTATAGCATATAGTTATCAAAGAACCAACACTTTTATTCTTCACTTGCATAGATAGTAAGCAATAGTTTGTTTTCGTGAAATATTGGTCATAAGTCTCTGTGGGTTCGACATCCAATTTTATATAATCACTTTATTACTTGTACGATCACGTACACTTGCGTGTGTATTTGGACGCAACAAGTTTTTGGTGCCATTGCCAGGGACTTAGAAATAAATTAGTTTTGCCATAATAAATTTTATTGCTTCATTTTATCCAAGTGTTAACGTCTTGATCTTAGTTGTTACTTGATTGCAGGTACTTTACTCGAATGCGAAGGACTGCGAGTCAAAACAATTTTGAGGAATTCGATCCTGAGCCTGAACGTACTTTAAATCGGCACAGGAGAGATTTGAATTTATTGCAGAACACGCAGGCTGTCGCAGAATTACCTGTGGTCATGGCTAATAATCAACCGGCGAAAGTGAGAGAGGTTGCAGTGCCTCGTGTGGCGGCTGTCACTTCAAGCATTGTCAAGCCCACCATCGAAGGGCACTTTGAGCTAAAGCATCCTATAATTCAGCTACTTCACTCTAGTGGCCAATTCACAGGAATATCACATGAGGATCCTCAGCGTCACATCCATACTTTTCTGCAGATTGTCGATGCTTTTGCTACTGGAAGGGTCACTAAAGAATATTTGCGACTGACACTGTTCCCCTTCTCTCTATTGGGGATTGCAAGTAACTGGTTATTAGCAGAGCCCACCAATACTATCACTACGTGGGATGACTTGGCGACGAAATTCTTGACAAGGTTCTTTCCACCAGTAAAGACCGCTCGCCTCCAAAGGGAGATCATGTCATTCAGGTAGAAAAATGGAGAAAATTTGTATCAAGCCTGAGAGAGGTTTAAGGGTATTCTCAGAGATTGTCCTCACCACCATCAGACGAATGAAGTTCTGGCACACACATTTATTGAGAGTCTGGATGCCCAACATAAGTCATCACTAGACATTGCTGCAAGAGGGCAGGCTCTTGATCTAAGTTATGAAAAACTATTCAGATTATTGAACAGGTTTACTCAGAGCACTCCAGACTGGCAGGATGATGCAGCTAGCAATTCAGTTAGGAAAGCACCGGGCATCTTTGAGGTAGATAATTTTACAACATTATCAGCATAAATTGATGTCATGCGCAACGAACTCAGGAAGTTAGCTGCGTCGCAAGCGCCACCACAGGTGCATGTAGTGCAGCAAGCCATAGCCTTTTGTGATGTCTGTGGAGAGGGTCACAACAGTGATGAATTCCCTGCAAATCCCGCATCCATATACGTTGTGGGTAATGCAGGCAAGGGGCAAGGAAACAACAATCAATACGGAAATTCCTACACTCCAAATTGGAGGAACCACCTGAATATCAGGTGGAGTGACAACTCAGGTAATCAGAAGCAGAACTATCAGTCAGTACCTGCTCCTCAAGCTCCCTCAAATAGTATGGAAGAAATGATGAAAAATATGATGGGTGACATGCAGAAGATGATGATAGACCAGCAGAAGTTGATAGCAGATAATCAGAATCGCGATTTGGCAGTGCGGAATGTAGAGAGGCAGATGGGACAGATAGTTGGTGCACAAAATACTAGACCACCTGGAGGACTTCCAAGTGACACATATGTGAATCCCAAGCCTTGCAATGTTGTAACTCTGCGAAATGGGCGAGAACTAGAGGAAGTGACTTCAAAGAAAACTGGTCGAGTAGAGGCTGAAAAAAAAAGGCAATCGAGGCACCAGTGGCAAAGCAGCCACAGGCCGTGGTTGCAAAGCCACCGCCTCCATTCCCTCAACGTCTGGCGAGACAGAAAGAAGGGGCTGCTTATAATAAGTTTCTTGATTTGCTTAAGCAGGTACACGTGAACGTCCCCCTGGTTGATATGCTGCAGGGTATTCGAAAATATGCTAAGTACATCAAACATATTGTTGCAAACAAGAGCAGTTTCACAGAGTATGCCACGGTTGCACTTACTGAGGAGTGCACTTCTCGTATTCAGAACAAGTTGTCCACAAAATTGAAGGATACCGGAAGTTTCACTATTGAGATTTCTATTGGGACACAGGTTGTTGCTCGAGCACTTTGTGATCTAGGTGCAAGTATAAATCTGATGCCATCGTCTATCTTCCAGAAGCTAGGTTTGGGAGTGCCCAGACCAACCACTATAGTTCTTCATCTGGCAGACAGATCGGTAGCAAGACCCGAAGGCATTATTGAAGATGTATTAGTACAAGTAGGGTCGTTGACAATTCCTGCTGACTTTGTGATATTGGATTTCGAGCCAGACCTGGAAGTCCCATTTATTTTGGGGCGTCCGTTCTTGGCTACAGGGAGAGCACCTATTGATGTAGCTACTGGGCAGCTCACCATGCGAGTACATGATAAAGTAGAGGTCTTCAATGTATACCAAGCTTTGAAGATGCCTGCAATATATGAGGAGTTGTCCGCCATTACTGTTCTGAATAATGATACACGAAGGCCACTCATCACTTCTCATGATCCTTTGAAGAGAGCCTTAGTGGGGGATGATATTTTTGATGACACGGCGGCGTTTGAGATGGTGCAGAGTCTGGATATGGCGAGTATTTATATTCAGGCAGGCGAGTTTGAGCACTTAGACAGGACAATAGGAGTAACTCCGAAGTTATCAATTGAAGAGCCTCCGACGTTAGAATTGAAGCCCCTGCCCGCTCATCTTAAATATGCATTCATAGGTGAGGGGGATACCTTGCCAGTGATATTGGCTGTTGACCACCGAAGAGGTTAATATTTGTCTCAAAGTATTGAAGTCCCACAAAAGAGCATTGGGGTGGCAGACATCTGATATTCAAGGAATTAGTCCCGCGCTGTGCATGCACAAGATACTCATTGAAAATGATCATAAGCCTAGCGCACAGCATCAACGGAGACTAAAACCTGTGATGAAGGAGGTTGTCAAGAAAGAGGTAATCAAGTGGTTAGATTCAGGCATTATTTTTCCCATTTTGGACAGTAAGTGGGTGAGCCCGGTGCAATGCGTCCCGAAGAAAAGAGGGATGACAGTTGTGAAAAATGACAAAAACGAGCTCATTCCTACTAGAACAATCACTTGATGGAGAATCTGCATGGATTATCGCAAGCTGAACGAGGCAACCAGAAAAGATCACTATCCTATTCCCTTCAAAGATCAAATGCTAGACAGGTTAGCCGGGCAAGAGTTTTATTATTTTCTGGATGGGTACTCTGGCTACAATCAGATAGCTATTGCTCCGGAGGATCAGGAGAAGACCACGTTTACCTGCCCATATGGCACATATGCTTTCAAACGCATGCCATTTAGGTTGTGTAATGCACCCGCGACTTTCCAAAGGTGCATGATGGCTATTTTTTCAGAGATGGTCGAGGACTTCGTAAAAGTGCTCATGGATGATTTTTTGGTATTCGGGAACTCTTTTGAGGTTTGCTTGCAGAATCTAGACCAAGTGTTGGCAAGATGTGAAGAAACCAACCTGGTCTTAAATTAGGAAAAATGTCACTTTATGGTCCGAGAAGGCATAGTCCTTGGGCACAAGGTTTCAAAGAGAGGGCTGGAGGTTGATCTTGCAAAAGTGGAGGTTATCGAGAAGCTACCACCCCCCATATCAGTCAAGGGTGTGCGCAATTTCCTCAGGCATGCAGGATTCTACAGGCGCTTCATAAAGGATTTTTCAAAGATCTCAAGTCCGATGTGAAGATTACTTGAAAAGGATGTGAAATTCCTATTTGATGATGCATTTATTAATGCCTTTGAAGGTCTAAAGAAGAGATTGGTAACTACACCAATAATCATTGCACCTGACTGGGACATACCATTCAAGTTAATATGTTATGCAAGTGACAACGCTGTGGGGGCTGTGCTGGGACAGCGATGAGAGAAAGTTTTTCATTTTATCTACTATGCTAGTAAGATGTTAGACGCTGCCCAATTGAATTACATTTTGATAGAGAAGGAGCTGCTAGCTGTGGTTTATGCGTTTGATAAGTTTCGGTCCTATCTTATTGGAACACATGTTATTGTTTACACAAACCATGTAGCTATTCGCTACTTGTTCCGCAAGAAGGATGCTAAACCCAGGTTGATTCGGTGGATTCTTCTGTTGCAAGAATTTTATATTGAGATTAAAGATTGAAAGGGAGCGGAGAACCAAGTTGCAGACCACCTGTCTAGATTGGACAACCATAACCATTTTGTGGAGGATGTTCAAATTCGAGAGTCTTTCCCTGACGAGCAGCTATTTGCAATTCCTGCTGCTGAAGTTCCATGGTATGCTGATATTGTGAACTTGATCGTAAGTGGGGTATACCCACCTGAAGCCACTTCACAGCAGAGAAAGAAGTTATATCATGACTCACGGTTTTACATATGGGTTGAGCCGTATTTGTTTAAGCAAGGAACTGATCAGCTAGTGAGGAGATGCATTCCACAGACTGAGGTGGGTCAAGTGTTGGACAGTTGTCATTCTTCCCCATACGGGGGACAATTTCAAGGTGATCGTATTGCGGCTAAGGTATTACAATCTGGCTTCTATTGGCCCACCCTCTTCAAAGATGCCCATGCATTTGCTAGAAGTTGTGATCGATGTCAACAGACGGGAAACATCTCTAAGAGGCATGAGATGCCTCTGACGAACATATTAGAGGTGGAGATATTTGACATTTGGGGCATCGACTTTATGGAGCCCTTCCCACCATCCTTCGGTAAGAGGTACTTTCTGCTTGCTGTCGATTATGTTTCAAAATGGGTAGAGGCAGTCCCTCTTCCAACCAATCATGCGAAGGTGGAGGTGAATTTTGTGCGAAGGAATATATTCGCGAGGTTTGGAACTCCACGGGCTATGATCAACGATGGGGGTGCCTACTTCTGCAACAGCTTGCTAAAGAACCTTCTGGCGAAATATGGGGTGAAGCATAAGGTGTCTACAGCTTACCACCCACAGACATGCGGACAGGTAGAGGTCTAAAATAGAGAGGTAAAGCAAATCTTAGAGAAAACTTGAACGCTCAGAGGAAGGATTGGGCAATGAAGTTAGATGATGCTTTATGGGCGTATCGCACAGCATATAAAACCCCCATCGGAGCTTCACCTTACAGGTTAGTCTATGGAAAGGCATGTCATTTGCCGGTTGAGCTAGAGCACAAAGCATATTGGGAAATCAAAAAGCTAAATCTTGATATGAGCTTGGCCGGAGAGAAGAGGTTGTTGCAGCTGCACGAGCTTGATGAATTCAGATTGGGGGCGTTGTAGAATGCAAAGCTGTACAAGGAGAAAACAAAGAGATGGCATGACAAACATATACAACATCGTGAATTCGCCCCAGGGCAGCAGGTACTACTCTTCAACTCTAGGTTGCGGTTGTTTCCGGGAAAGCTTACGTCCCGATGGTCTGGCCCATTTGTGGTGTCGAAAATCACACTCCATGGGGCTGTCGAAATACAAACTACGGATTGGGTGCGCAAGTTCTTGGTCAATGGGCAGCACCTCAAGCGATAATCGGGCTGAAATTTTGACAAGGAAAAGGAGCAAGTGCTCCTCGATGACTAGTAGAAGGATATGCATCGTGCCGCGACGTTAACTCAGGCGCTTCTTGGGAGGCAACCCGAGTTTGTAATGTAACAAAAAAAAAGTGTCATGCCACGACTTTAACTAAGGCGCTGGTTGGGAGGCAACCCAACTTTTGTAGCATATATGTCATGTGTGTGTTCATGTTGCAGGACCAAATAATGAGCAGGAACAATAAACGCTCGAAGCAAGTAATGAAACAGCTCCGGGTTTGTGTGTGCTATGCCCATGCGTCGCATGGCAATCGCACGAGGGGTAAGCAGGCCAAAATTTTGGCTAAGTACAAAGTTCAGAAAGGGGTGTATTATGTGCTAACCATGCATCACATGGTCAGCGCATGATCAGCACTTAGAGCCAAAATTTTTGCTAAGTACAAAGTTTAGAAAGGGGTGTATTGTGAACTGGTCATGCGACGCATTGCCAGCGCATGAAGGGAAATCAGGGCAAAAAAATTTCTAAGTATAAAGTTCAAAAAGGGGGATGTTGTGCGATGACCATGTGACGCATGGCCAACGCACGGGTCGGCGCAGTTCGAATTCTTTTAAAAGAATAAGACACGGCCGACCCCCTCCCCCCCCACTTATTCCCCAATCCTCACAACCCCCCTCTAAAACAGCTCCCAACCGAACTCAAACACTAAAACCCTTCTCCCAATCCCTTCCAACCCCAAGGAAAGTAGTGTAAATCATCTCCTCCACAACACAAGGTAAGAATTCGTGTGTTTTCATCAATGAAATCCCATTCCTTCTTTTCCCTTTTTGTTGGGGTGAGAGATTGATAAACAAGGGTTTGTGGGTTGGGCGAATTTGGATGGATGCTTCGGTATTATGTTGTTTGTAAAGAGTGTTGGATGCTAGAACAATGAACCCCAAACATAAGGGAGGGTTTTACAACCTTCCATTGTTGCAAAACTTCAAGGGATAGTTCTATGCCCACAAGTTGCTTGATAAAATTCCTCAATTAAGTTTCGTGTGATTTTTGTGAAGTCTTGAGTAGCAAATAAACTTGAAACAACATTCTAAACCATAGGGCATTGCCATGAACACCCATAGGTCATTCAACATGCTTTTCTTTGTTTTGTAGGATAGTCTTTATTTCATTAATTTTGTCGTTTTAGGCTAAAATTAATTTAACTTCTTTGTTTTGAGTTTTGTGTATCATAGTCGGAAGTAAGTGTGGGGTCGTTTCACGACCCCACTGGAGAGTCATTAAAGCCATGAGAGTACCCAAACATCAAGAAAGATGAGCATTCAATGCATAAACACACGACTTGCAATAAGTGTCGGGTCGTTTCACGACCGCACTTGGTTTATGATTTGCTAACGAAGTTGGATGTTTCTGTTTTGAATCTCCACAGGTACAATGGTGAACAAAGGAAAAGGAAAAGTGGACGAGTCAGGCCCGTCACAAGGTTCCAAGAGGAGTAGAGGTGGCAAGCACAACGCCACTAAGAAAGGGCCAACAACTCAGGGTAGAGAGCAACTAGTGGTCCTTAACCCTCGGGCCTCTTCCCAGAGGCCTCGACCTACCTTTTACGGAGCTAGTTTGGCAGAAGAATGGTACAAAGAGTTCCCCTTGGCTGATGGATGTGTGCATGAACGACCTATCAACAAGGTGGCGTTGAAGAAAAAATTCAGAGGAATTTACAATCAAATAGTCGGAATGGGCTGGAGCTCAGTATTTGATAACCCAGGGCCGGTAAACATTGACATGGTTCTGGAGCTTTACTCCAACATGATTTTGGCAATAACAGAGGGTGGCGATCCTCATCATTCAGTGCAATTGAGGGGTGAATGGGTGTCGTTGACAGCCTCCACTTTGTGTGAACAATTGAGAGTTCCAGACCATCCCGTGGGCCCATTGCTTGAGTTCATAAAAATGCCTGACTATAAGGCCATTCGGGAAACCTTGTGTGGCCCTAAGTCCATGGCTAAGTGGGCAAGATACCGAGAGGACCTGAGGAAGCACAAGACTATGCTAATGGGTGATTTTATGAAGGAGGCACGAGTGTGGCTACGGCTACTAAATTATCGCGTTATGCCTCTTGACCACTTCACCACCGTGCTGAAAGAGAGAGTGGCACTAGTGTACTTCTTCTTGACTGGACAGCCGATCAACATTGGATACTGGATGCTTCAGGATATGATCCGCATCAGAGAGGGAAAATCCCTCATGCTCAGCTTTGGAAACCCACTTACAACATATTTGAGGAAGCTGGTCCCGCATTTGGAGAGTAAGTATAACATGGTGCTTGAGTGCCCAGATAACATGATAGATATCTCTAATGTCAAAGCCCCTGAACAGAGCAAGTTCAACTTGACTCCAGCACAAGAAAGATCGGCTCAATCGACCGTGCTAACACAACTATACAAGATAGCGGTACTCACTAGTGAGCAGTTTGAGCTGGATATCAAGAGTGTGTTTGCGGAGTGTCCTCACACCACTTACTCAAGAGTGCTCATTGGAGAGGAGGGCAGGATGCCCGCTGATGAGGACTTGTGTTCTGCGGATCTCATAGCCGCTGAGATAGAGGAGGGTAGTGAAGAAGAATCCCAGGCACAGGATGCTGAGGATGATGAGGAAGAAGATGTCGAGCCGTCTGGTGGCAAGGCTGAGGATGATGAGGATGATGAGGATGATGAATAGGCTCTAGTGGGCCTCAGGGAGTATTTCTTGCCTTACTTTGTTTCTAAATTTTTCCATCTATATGCTTCGAGGGCAAAGCATGATTTAAGTGTGGGGTGGGAAATACATCCTTTATAACAACATTTTGAGGTTAAGGATGGTGATCAAGTTGCTATAGGTTTTCTTTTTGTTAGTGTTTGAGTCTTTGAGTCGAAAAAAAAAAAGATTTCCAGTTTTCTTGCGTTAGGTTTTCTGGGTAGCTTCTTGAGTCCCTCGTTAGTGGCACACACCATCCACCCCTTTGGGACCTCGGTTCTTTCCTAAGGGGGGACCTTTTGAACCGGGTTAGATTTTTTTAGTTTTTGTAAAAGAGTCGTAGGAGTCAAGCCTGTCAGACCACTCGAATGCAAGGTGCTCAGGTTAGGTGGAATGTGGAAACCATGAGTTTTTCTTGAAAATCTTTAAAAATGCATGCTAAAAAAAATAGGCAACCTACCTCGAAACATTTCAATAGTAGACTGCATTGACTCATGTATGACCCACTTGGCATGATTTGTGATAGTTGTTTGATTGGATGGTTGTATGAATCTGTTTTATTTTGATTATGTGTTGTGTGCGATGTGAGGAAACTCTGGTATGATCCATGCTTGATAATGATGATTAGAACTTGCCCGGTGTGTTTGTGAAGTGAAATTAAGTGAGAAGTTTAGGAAGTGATCTAGGCATTTGTTTGTTAGCCAAAGTTTGAAACGTCGCTTGCCTACCCTTTGTGTATGTATATCCCTAGTCAACCCCGTTGAGCCTTTAGCTTTTCTTTTTACAACAGCCAATTAGCCTACTCTCGTTGTTCTTATTGACCTAATTTGATCCCTGTTTTACTCCTTAGGCACTTTTAATGGTCACTTGTTGAATAGGAGTTAGGATGTGAAGTTAAGCGAGGGCTGTTGAATGAAGTTAAAAATGAAGTCTATGGGTGTGTCTGAAGGGTAGATGATGGTTAGTGGGAAGTAAAAAAAAAAAAGAACTGCAAAACAGGAACTGTCTAGTTTGTCATCTGCGTTCTTAATGTCGTCTCCCACTAGTCTGTCGAAAACAAGAGATACTTAAACTTGAGAAAATAAATGGGTATTGATAAGATAGAATGGGTAGCATGTGGATGAATGCTATGGGTGATGAAGGATGGTGCAAAAATGAACTATGATTGTAAGGTATTAAAAGTGCTTAGGGAGTTTATTCACTATTTTCCAAAATATATCCTACCCGTCCCTTAAGCCTACATTGCAACCATACAAGTCCTAAGTGATCCTAAATTCACCTCACTCTAAGTTGTTGAACGGTTACACTAAGGGCAAGCCTATGGTTCGTCATGTTTGAGCATTGGATATTCTTTGTGAGAGTGAGTGATATTGTTGCATCTCATGTCCATTGAAATAAGTCGTTAACTTTGTGTGAGATATGGACAACTCTCTTTTGGGTGAGGACACATAATTAATAGGAGATGGATGAAGTACTCCCGCTCGGTCAAGTAGCAGGTTCTTTATGTCTTGAGTGGTGTCTAGAGTCATATGCATGTTTTGAACGTATCGTTTCTTGAGAGGTTTGGTTACTAGAATTTTGAAGCATAAGAAAATGGTGGTTTTGAAGCAGTTGGCATGACTTTCAAGAATTGGCTCAATGTGTCTGTTAATGCAATTTTGAAACTTGCATATCCACCGAACTCTGATGTAGACCAGTTTGAGTGGCATGGCCAAGTAAAGTACTAGGGAATGTATGATAAGTGGTTGCTCAAGGGCGAGCAAATTCTAAGTGGGGGGTGTTGATATTTGGCACAAATATCTAGATTTAGTGTCATTTACACTTTACTTCTTAGCACTTTCATCGCAGTTTTGAATGTGAATTGTTGTATATGAGCTTATGTTGGTATGTTTATATGAATAGGTACAACAAGGACCAACGAAGGGTATTCCGGGCAGTTTTGAGTGATTCTGAGGCTGGGTACGTCGATTGAAGGTTGCGAAGGAATTCCAGCACTTGAAGGCAAAATCTGACCACTGAAGGGTCTCATGCGCTGTACATGCGCCGCACATCCAGCGCACAGAAACAGCATTCCTGAATCTCAGACAGACCATGTGTTGGTCATGCGCCGCACAAGAAGAACATAAAGGAGGTTATGCGCTGGCCATGCGACGCACAGCTAGCGCACAAGCAGCGTCAGTTGTCCTATTTAGATCGGGATTGGGCCAACTTATCTCATATTTACCCTAGCTTATAAATAGCCGTTTTGAACATTAGAAAGGCGGCTTGGACGAATTTTGAGACTTGTGAAACTCTTTCTAGGTTTTATTCCTATTCTATTATTTTTCTTTACATCAAAACCCTATGTTAATCATGAATTCTTGTTTCCATTATCGAATCATGTGTAACTAAACACCTAAATTCTGGAGTTGTGGTGTAGCCATGAATATTGACGTTTGACAAGTATTTCAATCTTAGTAGCGTGTTCGTATGGAATTGCTTCGTTACTTCTGTGTTTAATTTCTTGATTGTCTGCGAACAGTTGAGTTCTATTTACTCATTGATATACGTGCTTGGGAAAGACGTTGTTAAGTTGGAGAAAAAGTAATGAGATTGTGATCTGAATATCCCTAAAGTTGGGCTAGGATTTGTGACTAGGATAGAAATATACTTAGTTACCTCAATCAATTATATACCGTTCTCTTATTGCATTCTTGATAGGTCAATACCATAGGAATATAGGAGGAGAATTATCTTGAATCGGCGAGTAGTGGTTCGGAAGAATACTGCGAGATTAATAATCCGGTTAATTAGCTATTGTGAACAAAGTTGCTAAGGTGTGATACTTGACTGACTCAATAGGATTCGTGAACCAACCACGACCCTGGAATACTTCTAAAATCTTGATAAAAGCCGTTCTCAATTACGTTCTAAGCACAATTTCTGGATACATTATTAGTTAATTACATTATAGCATACAGTTATAAAAGAACCAACACTTTTATTCTTCACTTGCATAGATAGTAAGCAATAGTTTATTTTCGTGAAATATTGGTCATAAGTCTCTGTGGGTTCGACATCCGATTTTATATAATCACTTTATTACTTGTACGAGCACGTACACTTGCGTGTGCATTTGGACGCAACATTATGAAATATGGTTCGCTTAGCAGATAGTATTCGTTAGGTGCCAATCATGTCTGGGGGGTAGTATGAGACTTGACACAAATACTAGATGATAATTAAGAAATAATTACTAGAGAAGACATTTTTCTAAATTTATTTGAATAGGTTCAATTGAATCCCTTCCGTCAGCCTACAAGCGCCTACTTTTTATCCTTCTATCAAATATTACTGTTGATTACCATTAATTACCTTTATTACTTTGATAAGGTTATGGGACCACCGATTGGCACCCCTCTGGCGCGTGCTGCTCATCAAAAAGAAGCCTCAACTGAGGCGATCCCACCAAGGTATGATTCTATAGGAACGTATGCTACAACTCTCACTGAAACTTCGGGTTCATCTGGGACTCCAATTCACATTGAACCTGAATAGATCAAAACTCGAAGAACCTCTCACAATGGCAAACCAGCAGTGATATTTAAAGCTAAAGAATTATATGGAGTAATGGCGAACCATTTTTGAACAACAATTATTGGAAGATTTCTCAAAAGCAGACCTCAAATTGATACGATTAGGGCAAAATTCTCAGAAAAATTCCCAATGAAAGGGACTCCAAAAATTGGTGTGTTCGACAATTTCAACATATTTCTGAACTTCACTAATGAGGAGGACTACAATTTCATTCTTTACAAGAAAGTGATTGAGGTAGATGGTTATCAAAGCTTTAAAAATGGACACCAGGACTTCAAACCGAAGGAGGATCTACCCATTGTACATGTTTGGATTCAATTTCCAGGTTTACCTTTTCATTTACATAATTTGAATTATGTTGAGAAAATAGCTAAAGAAATAGGTACTCCTCTCGAAATAGATGTTGCTACTAGAAGTATGACAAGACCAAGCATGGCAAAGGTGAAGGTAGAAGTGGATTTACTCAAGCCTTTAGTGAAGAGTGTGCAGATAGGAATTGAAGATGATATGCTTCTCTAAAAGGTTCTGATCAAACGATTGAGTTTGATAATATTCCTACATACTGCAAACATTGTAGGAAAGTAGGACATGACACAACCAACTACAGGATCCTTGAGAAAAAAAGATTAGAAGATAACAAAGAAGAAGATGAGAGGTTAATGAGCTTATTAGGGTCAATGAAATCATGCTAATAACAGCACCAAGAATCCCAACAGTGTCAAGAATGACCATAATTTTAAAACACCAGAAGAACAGAAGGTAGTACAAGAATCTACTAAACCTGTACGAAAAACTTTTATGATAGATGATCCTAGTTGACTGGAGGTTGTATTGTTTGAAGATGGATGGGAAGCTGCTGAAAGAAAGAAACACAAAAGAAGTTCCAACAAAAAAGCAAAGGATAAAGAGAATAAGGGACAGGATAATCTCATCACTCATAGTAGATTTGATGAATTAATGTAGGATGAGACCACAGACAATGATAAATCAGACCATTTGGATGCAGATGGTGGAGATCAAGGAAATGAAGATGAATGGGCTGAAGTGTCATCAACAGAAGCTGAAGAAGAAGAAGAAGAAGAAGAAGAAGAAGAAGAAGAAGAAGAAGAAGAAGAAGAAGAAGAAGAAGAAGAAGTGTCACGACCCGACTCGGGGCCGCGACGAGCACCCGGTGCTAGACCACTGTTATATCCTGCATTTTCGAACGTCGAATTAATTGTAAGCTGAGGTGGGGCCCACACGTCAAGATTTTTTTTGGGACATGTGACAAGTTATATGAGTCGCATATGTAAAGTTAAACACAACTCGTGAAGGGCCCTGGGGCCAAATCAAAATGGAAGCCCTCCAAACGAATATTTTTAAGAAAACGTTTTCGGATGACCTGACTTGGAAGGGCACACACGGCATTATACGTTTGGAATTTGGGAAAACGCCCAGAAATAAAAGTTGTAGATAATTGAAATAGCTTTCCAACCATAGGTCGTGGGATCCCAGGCTACGTCGGTACAAGGAGATATGGACGTTTTAAGGTCGAAAGGTCAGTGGGCTAGGCCCAACTCGTGACCAACCGGGTTGGCCCAAAAAAAAAATTATTACAAATTAGAGGCCCAATTGGGGTGGCCGGCCAACTAAAGGCCCAAGCCCATAAATTGGTCATGTGATTTATCATGTGATCAAGAATTATAATAAGGGGCTAAGGTTCAAGAAAGTTCATGAAACAAACAAAAAAAAGAAGAAGAGCATTGAGAGCAAAAGGGCCAAGGGTTTCGGCCAAGAGAGAAAAAATTGTGTTCATCAATCTTTGGTCCAAAAATCTTGTTCTTCTTGTATTTATAGTAAGCTCAAGACGCTCTCCGACGTGATATAATTGGTTTAGCGAGAGAGCGGCATTTGCGGAAGATTGAAGTTGGAAGAAAGGTAAGAATTTTTGTCTTGTTATATTGGAAGAATTCTACATATATGTTGTAGCATGTGAAAATGAACAAAAGTATGAAATTTTGTGTGTTGGGGATATGTGTGTGTTGGCCGTATGCCTCTAGTTGGAGGGAGGAATATGAATTAAATTATTTAGTATGTTAATCGAGTTGTTGAAGTCTTGTGATGAAAATGGAAGGTTAATGGTTCTTGTTGTTATGGAAAATATGTTGTAAGGTTGATGTAGGAAAATATGTAACCTTGTAGTAGGTTATGTAATTATAAGAATTGAAGTTGTAGGGTGCAAATAGTGATGGTTGTAAGTGAAATGATAACATAAAAATGTGTTGTGAACATTTATGTTGAAAGTTGGAGGTTTTGAGTGAATTATGATTTTGAAGGAAAACTTGTATATTTTGTGTATCTTGTGTATATTGTGTAAAATGATATGAAATGCCTCCAAATCGTATTGTAATGGTCGTGATTAGTAAGGGATGTGAAATTAATAAGATTAGTTTGGAGGTATGAAGTTTGGGTAGAAGTTGTCGCTTTATGTAGAAAAGAAGACTATTTATACTATGTTGTATTATGTGGTGATTGTCATTTGTTGTTGGTATTGTTGTTGGGTTGGTTGTTGATGTTTGGAGCCGAGTTAAATCTCGGGGATGTCGTATATATAGGGGAGATGCTGCCCAAATTTTTGTAGAAAAGTATGAGTTAAAGTTCAAGTTCTAAAGGCTTGAAGTTTCTAATTGGTAAACATGACCATTTGTAGATTTTGGGCGAAACGGGAATCGAGTTTGAGCGAGCGTAGGACGCAACCAAGGTATGTAATGTCTTTCCCTTCTTTCTTAGGCATGTTCTAAATATAATAGGCTCAGATGCGAGCCTTAGAAACAACCCTGTTCCTCGGAATTCGAGATTGAAATTGGCTCCAAATCATTCAGTAAGATTGAACCAGTTTCTTCTAAATTGACCTATAAGTAGGCAACTTTTACAAATGGAGCCGGAATGCCTTAAGACTCTCATGAATGACTCCATATTACCTATGATCCATAATTTCATGTACGTCCACTCGGCTCGGCCCAAGGTGGGCCCACGTAATTCTGATATTTTCTGTAAGGCTCTAATTAACCCATTTCTGTCCGAACTCACAGGTAACTTTAGGTTACTATTCTGTCTGCTATATGACAAGCGTTATGACCACAGTTATGACTCTCATAATATATTCTGACGTCTGGAGCGGTTCTAGACATTTTATTCTGACATAATCTGTCGTGCCATCCCAAATGACGTTTATGCGTATCTACTATGAATTTTGTCCGATTATTCGATTTGATCTATCATCTAGACTATTTCAGTTTCATTGAGTCTGTATGCATATGGTTTCTCATTAATCTGTTCGTGGATGCCTCAATGCTTCCTTCACTGCGCTCGGGCCAGGTTCTGTTACTCGTGCACATTCCACTGCATTGTTCACCGCGTCCCTCGGTGTGCGGGCCGGGTTCTGTTTACATCTGTATATGATTTGATGATGTGTTTGTATGGGGATGGTGGCCAGGATGGCATATGATCTGATCTGTCTGTCCACCGCGTCCCGTACTAAGAGGGTCGGGATCTGTTACCGCGTCCCTTACTAAAGGGCCGGGATCTGATATGTATGTATATGCTATCTGCATCTGTATATGCTTATGACTCTGCATGCATGATTTTGTCTGTTACAGCTCTGTATGTCTGATCTGGAATATGATTCTGTCTGTCACACTTCTGGAAATCTGATCTGGATCATGACTCTGTCTGTTGCACTTCTGTACGTCTGATTTGAATTATGGGTCGGTCTGACATATTTTTGTACCTCTGACTCAGATTACGATTTTGTCAGCCACACTTTGTACCCCTGATCTAGATTATGATTATTGTTGTTACATTTCCGCTTTACATACTCGGTACATTTTCCGTACTGACCCCCTGTTCTTCGGGGGCTGCGCTACATGCCCGCAGGTACAGACGCACAGCGTGATACGCCACCAGTATATGATCTCTGTTCTGCGATTTGGAGTGCTCCCTCTTGATCTGGAGCTCATACTTTTGGTATACACTTTTTGCTGTTGTATATTCTGTACATGTGCTTATTTGGGGTACGACGGGGCCCTGTCCCGTCATCTGATTCTGTTATGTCTGTTAGAGGCCTGTAGACATGTTTGTGGGTTGTGGGTTGTCACAGTTCTGACGGGTATGTGTGAGATTGCGACATAAGGGACCCTGCTTGCTGTGATAGCCTTAACGGCTTATGTCTAAGTCTATGTATATATATATTTTGTGTGATGTATTCTATATCCGTATGAATCTATGTATGTCTAATTTGATTAGTTGGTTAGTACGCTAACTCCGTCCGGTAGGTACGTATGGGTGTCCAGTTAGGACACCAGTCGCGGCCCACGGGGTTGGGTCGTGACACCCACCCGGGCACCCTCTTAGCTTACTCTTATTCTTACATCTAGGTGAGCCACATAATTATACATGCATTTTCATTCATTCGTCAACTACTCCCATTTGGACAACAACATCTTTAATAATCATAGGCATCTGTACCACAACAATGTACAGGGGCCGACGAGGCCAACAAAATGACATAAAAAATATAGGCCGACAAGGCCGGACATATCTAACTATATACACGTGACTACGAGCCTCTAAGAAGAGTATAACATATCACATGAGCGGGACAGGACCCCGCTATGCCCATAATTATATACACAAAAGAATGAGTACCCAAAAGATATGGCTCCGAAGGAAATGGAGCTCTCTATGTAATCTCCGAATAGGCAGCTATGGATCAAGTCTGTCTCCCTGTGCACCTGCGGGCATGACGCAGAGTCCACAAACAAAAGGACGTCAGTACGAAGAATGTACTGAGTATGTAAAGCATGAGCAACATCGATAAATAAGCATCATGAACAACATATGAAATAGCATAGGAGGGGGGAGAAAATAATATCATCGTCATAACGCTTACCTGCATTTCGTAGGACTTTCCATTTCTCATACGTATTTGTACACCTACGTCATCATCCGTATTCCATAATAGTACTCGTACCATACTTGTGCTCATATTCGCATACATGTCCTTATTCGTATCCTTATACGTAGTCTTATCACATTCATACTCATATTATATACATAGTCATTTCATATACATAGCATACCCGACCTCTTAGGATCGGTGTTTCATACATACTTGGCCAACCAAGGCTCAAGGTTACTCATACCTAGCCCTACCAAGGCTTCAGGGTTATCCGTACCATCTACAGATGTGTGCGCGCGTTTCGTAATCGTATACATACTTTATACATATTCATATACATATATCCTACCCGGCGTTATAAGCTCGGGGTGTCATTATAGCCCTTCATAGGCACATGTAAGTATAATAGCCCGTAGGCACCTTTAGCATCATTATTATTATCATCGTCATCACTATCATCATCAATTTTGCTACATCTATATCTTATGCTTACTCGTCATATGGGGTGCGTAGTACAATCGTAGCACATATCGAGGATCGTGAGCTTATGAGCTCGGAGTGTCAATCGTCTGAATACAAGATACTCATATAGAGGATTTAAGAGTTTGGCCAAGGAACCATGCCTTATGAAAGAAGGGTTACATACCTTTTCGTACTATTCTACACTTGCACGCTTCCTTCCAATGCTAGCGTCTATACCTTCATTAATATCATAACAATGGCCATTAGTCATTCACATTATCCACATTATTTAGATTCCTTAATTTGCCTCTAATTCTCCCATATTCATGGTCATAACATCCAACTTCGTCCATTCGTCTAAAGTGTCTAGTTCATGATCTTAGTACCATTTATAATGCATTCATATCACAACACAACAACATTCGTGATTCAATTCAAACTATTCCTCAAAATGTCACTATTCATCATTCATGACCTACTTGACCATATTTTCTACAATCCATGTATTTCAACTCTTCAATACCTTAAACATCATGTAAAAATCATGAATCTTACCTTAGAAATTGTAGGAACAAGCTTTGGTTAATAATACTCCACTTTGAGCAAAACCCTAGTTTTTCTCCATTTCGATTTCTTGACCTAGATGATCTTTGTTGATGTTCTTACTCTTGATTCACCTTGTTTTGTGTTGTTGATCCTTAAATATCCTTGAAAACTTGTATAATAAATGTAGAGAGAGGTTTTCTAGAGAAGTGGTGTAATGTTGTAATGAATTAAAACAAGTTTTGGTCCTGATATTTAATGAATTGAAAATCTGTGCTGAGGTGAACAGTGGTCATCCATGGAGGTTTACGGTCCGTATTCCTATTTACGGACCGTCCCTCGTGGTCGTCTTTAACCCTAAGCAGAACCAGAAACTTTGGCTGCATGCATGGTGATTTACGACCATGGTTTACGGGCCGTAAATCACTTTACGGTCCGTCCACCAGGTCGTTTTTAACCATTTACCCGACTGGCAGAAAGTTGAAGTTTTTTCATGCCACTTTACGACTGCCAGTTTACGGACCGTATTCCATTTTACGGTCTGTATTTTGCACTTTACGACCACTGGGCAGTTTTGCCAACTTTCAACTTTTCACATTTCTCGACTTTTCATTCTAATCATTCTCGTCCATATACGCACATTGCTCATGAAACATTATACACTCGCACTCCTCGCACACATCACTAGTTCATTTACTTGCGTACCAACGGGAAATTTTCCGAGGTGTAACATTCTTCCCCCCTTAGGAACATTCGTCCTCGAATGTTAAAGTCTCGGCGAATTCTACAAAAAATTTCGCCAGAGTTCCCCTTATAATATGGCGCTACCATCCTGCCACAACAACCCATAATATCGATGCCACACAGGGCCACAACGTAACAACATAAAAATTTTGGCCACACATGACCCAAAAGCATAAAAGGAAATATACATACCTTATGATCTTGACGTCTCATCTTGGGCTTCTTCCAAGGACTGAAATAAATGTGGGTATTTGGATCGCATATTTTTTTCTGCTTCCCATGTCAGCTCCTCTCGTTTACTGCTTCTCCATAGAACCTTAACCGAGACCACCTCTTTGTTTCTAAGCCTCCGTACTTTCCTGTCTAATATGGCAATGGGTACCTCATCAAAAGTCAATTTCTCTGTCACTTGCACATCGTTTACTGGGACGATCCTAGTGGGATCTCCAACACATTTCCGGAGCATCGAGACATGGAATACTGGATGGACTGACTCCAATTCCGGAGGTAGTTCTAACTCATAGGCCACTTTGCCTATCCTTCGCACAATTTCGTATAGCCCAATATACCGGGGACTAAGCTTCCCCTTTTTGCCAAATCTCATAACGCCTTTCATTGGCGACACTTTCAAGAATACCCAATCCTTCACTTTGAACTCCAGGTCTCTTCGACGATTATCCGCATAGGACTTCCGACGACTTTGAGCTGCTAACAACCGATCTTGTATAAGCTTGACTTTCTCTATAGCTTGCTGGACCAAGTCTGTCCCTATCAATTTAGTTTCTCCGGTTTCAAACCACCCAATTGGGGATCTACACTTTCGCCCATATAAAGCTTCATATGGTGCCATTTGAATGCTGGAATGATAACTATTATTGTAAGCAAATTCAATGAGTGACAAATGATCATCCCAATTTCCTCCAAAATCTATCATACATGCTCGTAGCATATCCTCAAGAGTCTGAATAGTACGTTCAGCTTGTCCATCAGTCTGGGGATGAAATGCCTTGCTAAGGCTAACTCGGGTCCCTAAACCCTCTTGGAAAGACCTCCAAAACTTAGCTGTAAACTGAGTCCCTCTGTCGGAGATAATAGATACCGGGACGCCATGGAGTTTTACTATCTCTTTAAGATAAAGCTTCGCATAATCTTCTGCCTCATAGGTCATCCTGACTAGCAAGAAATGAGCTGACTTGGTGAGTCTATCCATAATGACCCATATGGAATCATACTTACATCGAGAACGGGGTAAGCCTGAAATGAAGTCTATGTTAATCACTTCCCACTTCCAAGTTGGGATTTCTATAGCTTGCAACAATCCACCTGGCTTTTGGTGTTCAATCTTCACTTGTTGGCAATTAGGACACTGAGCTACGAATTCCGCTATATCTTTCTTCATCCCATTCCACCAATATATAGACTTAAGATCATGATACATCTTCATCGCTCCGGGGTGAACAGAATAACGGAAACTATGAGCTTCTCTCAAAATCCGGTGGCGTAGACCTGCCACATCAGGGACACATAATCTGCCTCGGCATCGGAGAACTCCGTCTCCTGAAATATCAAACGATGACTCCTCTTTCTGAGGGAGTGTATCTCTGTACTGCATTAGCATGAGATCCTCATATTGTCGCTCTTTTACTTCCGCTACTAGCGATGAAACTGCTGAATTCTGAATAGTAGCTCCGCTGCTACCTGAGTCCACTACTCGGACTCTTAGGCTAGCTAACTGTTGAAGCTCACGGGCCATCTCTTTCTTTTCTAGTCGTACATCACTTAGACTTCCCATCGACCTACGGCTAAGAGCATCAGCCACAACATTTGCCTTTCCGGGGTGGTACAGGATCTCAACATCATAGTCTTTTAGCAACTCTAGTCATCGTCGTTGCCGAAAATTCAACTCTTTCTGCTTGAAGATGTATTGAAGACTTATGATCTGTGTAAATATCCACGTGGACACCATATAAGTAATGTCTCCATATCTTTAATTCATGGACCACCGCGGCCAATTCTAAGTCATGGGTAGGATAATTCTGCTCATGTTTCCGCAATTGCCTTGAAGCATACGCAATCACCTTGCCATGTTGCATCAACACATAGCCTAGCCCAACACCTGAAGCGTCGCAATACACAACGTATCCTTCCAATCCCTCTGGAAGTGTCAGAACTGGGGCAGAAGTCAATCGACCCTTTAACTCTTGGAAACTACGTTCGCAAGCATCTGTCCATTGAAACTTGGCTGATTTCTGTGTCAACTTTGTGAGTGGTGCAGAAATAGAGGAAAAACCTTCAACGAATCTCCTGTAATAACCTGCTAAGCCCAGAAAGCTACGAACCTCTGTAGGAGTTGTGGGTCTTGGCCAAGTTTTCACGGCCTCAATATTTTGACTATCCACTCGAATACCATCGGCTGCCACAATATGCCCTAAAAATGCCACTGAATTCAACCAAAACTCACATTTGGAAAACTTTGCAAACAATTCTCGAGTTCGAAGAACTCCGAGGACAATACGCAAATGATCCGCATGTTCTGCTTGGGATCTAGAATACACCAAAATATCATCAATGAATACGATTACAAATAAGTCCAGAAAGGACCTGAACACATTATTCATCAAATCCATAAATACCGTTGGCGCATTAGTTAGCCCAAATGACATCACCCAGAATTCAAAATGACCATATCTCGTTCCGAAGGTTGTCTTAGGGATATCTTTCTCCCTAACTCTCACTTGATGATACCCGGACCTCAAATCAATCTTTGAAAACCATTTGGCGCCTTGCAATTGATCAAACAAATCATCAATCCTTGGGAGAGGATATTTATTCTTAATCGTTACTTTATTCAATTGCCTATAATCAATGCACATTCTCAGGGAGCCATCTTTCTTTCGGACGAACAATACGGGCGCTCCCCACGGGGATGAACTAGGCCTAATGAAGCCTTTATCAAGCAAGTCCTTCAATTGCTCCTTCAACTCTTTCAATTCTGCGGGTGCCATTCTATATGGAGGAATAGATATAGGTGTGGTGCCTAGCAACACATCAATAGAAAAATCAATCTCCCGTTCGGGAGGAAGGCCTGGAAGCTCTTCCGGGAACACATCCGGAAATTCGTTCACTACGGGAACTGACTAAAGAGTCGGCGATTCAGCTTCTACATCTTGAACTCGCACTAGATGATAAATGCACCCTTTTGTGATCATTTTCCTTGCCTTTAGATAGGAAATAAACCTACCTTTTGGTGATTTCGTATTTCCTTTCCATTCTAACACTGGTTCTCCCGGACACTGGAAACGAACCACCTTCATCCGGCAATCAACGTTGGCATAACAAGAAGCCAACCAATCCATGCCCATAATGACATCAAAATCTACCATTTCTAGCTCATGCAAATCAATCATAGTACGACGATCACAAATCACAATCACAGAATTCCTATATACTCGGCTAGCTATTACCGATTCACCCACAGGTGTAGACACCTCAAAAGATTTGATAGACTCCGGCTCAATTATAAATCGACCTGCAATATATGGAGTAAAATATGATAATGTGGAGCCCGGATCAATCAAAGCATATACATCATGAGAGAATACCGATAATATACCTGTGACCACGTCAGGAGAAGACTCATGATCTTGGCGTCCAGCCAAAGCATAAATACGGTGCTGAGGACCGCTAGTACTGGGAGCTCTGCCTCTACCTCTACCATGGCCGACTGGCACATGTGTACCTGGCCCCGTAGGGCGCACAGATGCCGAAGATCCAGCTACCGACCCTGATGGTTGGGTCCTACCTTTACCATGTACTGAGGGGCAATCACGCATAATATGGCCTGGTCGACCACATGAATAGCAACCATCTGAACCCAATCGGCATTGACCCCAATGCGACTTCCCACACTGGGAACATCGTGGTATAGGTGGCCTTGACTGGCCTGAATCACCTCTAAACTGGGACCTCGAATAACTCTGACTCGGCCCGGGATGAGTAGATCTATCAAGGCTCTGGCCTGAAAACCGTGGAGGTGCACTGGTCGTAGAATAGCCCGAATTTCTAGGGAACTGTTGCCTGTGTCCGCCTCTGGACTCACTTATTGGGCCCGAAGATCTGGCCCTCTTGCTATGTCCCCTATCCTGTTCACGTTCACTTCTCCACTGCTGTAGGCTTTCCTCTAAGTTCTGAGCATGTGCCTGAATGCGTGCAATATCCATACCGTCCTGAAGGGACGCAGTCAAGCATTTGTCCATCAGATGGGGTCCTAGGCCCTTTACAAATCGGTGTACCCTGTCGCCCATTTCTGCTACCATGGCCGAAGTATACCTGGACAAGGAGTTAAAATGGAGGCTATACTCTAGGGCACTCATGCTTCCTTGCCTCAAGTTCAAGAATTTATCGGCCCTTGCTCGCCGAAATTCTGGAGGCATATAATGACGGAGAAAAGCATCAACAAACTCTTGCCATACCGGGGGAGGTGCATTGGCTCCCCGTGAAGCCATCCATACTGTATACCACTGGATCGAGACATCTCTCAATCTATATGACGCTAGCTCTACTGACTCGATGTCTGAAGCATGTATCAATCGGAGCATCCTTAGCATACCATCAATAAAGTCCTGGGGATCCTCCTCCGGTTTTGACCCAAAAAATTCTGGAGGGTTCAAAGTAATGAAATCACGGGCTCTTGCACTAACAACCCTATCACCATACCCTGAACTTTGCCTCTGAGCCTGGGCCGGAACCAACTGGGTCAACAAATTAATGGCCTCTTTCACATCCTGGCCCGAAGCATCTGGTGGAGTAGCTGGAGGTGCTGGAGCTGGGGCTGAGGCTCCCTCACGCTCCTCAGAGACGGACACTGTCTGGGAGGACTGAGATTGAGCTGCACTCTGGGACTCATCTTCCTCTACTACCGGTGGCGGTGCTCTTTCAGCCCGCTTTTTTGCCACCGTCTTGCCCTTTTGGGTTGCTGTAGCCTTTTTCTTTTTAGGCATCTCTGAAATACACAACACACGATTTAGGAACAAGAATTTCATACATCATAGCTCTATCGCACGATTCATATGGAGAAAGAAGGTCAATCATTCCTAAAATGTTCGCAGGTTCTTGTTTATAAGTGTGGCGCTTAACACACCCATAACCAAGACTCTACTAGACACGGCTCGTAGACACACCCTAGGACTGAACTGCTCTGATACCACTTTTGTCACGACCCGACTCGGGGCCACGACGAGCACCCGGTGCTAGCCCACCCGGGCACCCTCTTAGCTTACTCTTATGCTTACATCTAGGTGAGCCACATAATTATACATGCATTTCCATTCATTCGTCAACTAGTCCAATTTGGACAACAACATCTTTAATCATCATAGGCATCTGTGCCACAACAATGTACAGGGGCCGACGAGGCCAACAAAATGACATACAAAATATAGGCCGACAAGGCCGGACATATCTATCCATATACACGTGACTACGAGGCTCTAAGAAGAGTATAACATATCACATGAGCGGGACAGGACCCCGCTATGCCCATAATTATATACACAAAAGAATGAGTACCCAAAAGATATGGCTCCGAAGGAAATGGAGCTCTCTATGTAATCTCCGAATAGGCAGCTATGGATCAAGTCTGTCTCCCTGTGCACCTGCGGGCATGACGCAGCGTCCACAAACAAAAGGACGTCAGTACGAAGAATGTACTGAGTATGTAAAGCATGAGCAACATCGATAAATAAGCATCATGAACAACATATGAAATAGCATAGGAGGGGGGGAGACAATAATATCATCGTGATAGCGCTTACCTGCCTTTCGTAGGACTTTCCATTTCTCATACGTATTTGTACACCTACGTCATCATCCGTATTCCATAATAGTACTCGTACCATACTTGTGCTCATATTCGCATACATGTCCTTATTCGTATCCTTATACGTAGTCTTATCACATTCATACTCATATTATATACATAGTCATTTCATATACATAGCATTTACATAGCATACCCGACCTCTTAGGATCGGTGTTTCATACATACTTGGCCAACCAAGGCTCAAAGTTACTCATACCTGGCCCTACCAAGGCTTCAGGGTTATCCGTACCATCTGCAGATGTGTGCGCGTGTTTCGTAATCGTATACATACTTTATACATATTCATATACATATATCCTACGCGGCGTTATAAGCTCGGGGTGTCATTATATCCCTTCATAGGCACATATAAGTATAATAGCCCGTAGGCACCTTTAGCATCATTATTATTATCATCGTCATCACTATCATCATCATTTTCGCTACATCTATATCTTATGATTACTCGTCATATGGGGTGCGTAGTACAATCGTAGCACATATCGAGGATTGTGAGCATATGAGCTCGGAGTGTCAATCGTCTGAATACAAGATACTCATATAGAGGATTTAAGAGTTTGGCCAAGGAACCATGCCTTATGTAAGAAGGGTTACATACCTTTTCGTCGGACTATTCTACACTTGCACGCTTCCTTCCAATGCTAGCGTCTATTCCTTCATTAATATCACAACAATGGCCATTAGTCATTCACATTATCCACATTATTTAGATTCCTTAATTTGCCTCTAATTCACCCATATTCATGGTCATAACATCCAACTTCGTCCATTCGTCTAAAGTGTCTAGTTCATGATCTTAGTACCATTTATAATGCATTCATATCACAGCACAACAACATTCATGATTCAATTCAAACTATTCCTCAAAATGTCACTATTCATCATTCATGACCTACTTGACCATATTTTCTACAATCCATGTATTTCAACTCTTCAATACCTTAAACATCATGTAAAAATCATGAATATTACCTTAGAAGTTGTAGGAACAAGCTTTGGTTAATAATACTCCACTTTGAGCAAAACCCTAGTTTTTCTCCATTTCGATTTCTTGACCTAGATGATCTTTGATGATGTTCTTACTCTTGATTCACCTTGTTTTATGTTGTTCATCCTTAAATATCCTTTAAAACTTGTATAATAAATGTAGAGAGAGGTTTTATAGAGAAGTGGTGTAATGTTGTAATGAATTAAAACAAGTTTTGGTCCTGATATTTAATGAATTGAAAATCTGTGCTGAGGTGAACAGTGGTCATCCATGGAGGTTTACGGTCCGTATTCCAGTTTACGGACCGTCCCTCGTGGTCGTCTTTAACCCTAAGCAGAACCAGAAACTTTGGCTGCATGCATGGTGATTTACGACCATGGTTTACGGGCCGTAAATCACTTTACGGTCCATCCACCAGGTCATTTTTAACCATTTACTCGACTGGCAGAAAGTTGATGTTTTTGCATGCCACTTTACAACTGCCAGTTTACGGACCGTATTCCATTTTACGGTCCGTATTTTGCACTTTACGACCACTGAGCAGTTTTGCCAACTTTCAACTTTTCACATTTCTCGACTTTTCATTCTAATCATTCTCGTCCGTATACGCACATTGCTCATGAAACATTATACACTCGCACTCCTCGCACATATCACTAGTTTATTTACTTGCGTACCAACGGGAAATTTTCCGAGGTGTAACAAGAAGAAGAAGGAGAAGAAGAAGGAGAAGAAGAAGAAGAAGAAGAAGAAGAAGAAGAAGAAGAAGAAGAAGAAGAAGAAGAATAAGAAGAAGAAGAAGAAGAAGAAGAAGAAGAAGGAGAAGGAAGAGGAGAAAGAAGAGGATAAGGAGGAGAGGGAGGAGGAGAAGGATGAGGAGAAGAAGGAGGAGGAGGAGGAGCATAAGGAGAAGCAGAAGAAGAAGAAGAAGAAGAAGAAGAAGAAGAAGAAGAAGAAGAAGAAGAAGAAGAAGAAGAAGAAGAAGAAGAAGAAGAATAAGAAGAAGAAGAAGAAGAAGAAGAAGAAGAAGAAGAAGGAGAAGGAAGAAGAGGAGAAGAAGGAGGAGGAGGAGGAGAAGAATGAGGAGGAGAAGCACGAGGAGGAGGAGAAGGAGGAGGAGCAGGAGGAGGAGGATGAGGAGGAGGAGAAAGAGAAGGAGGAGAAGAAGAAGAAGAAGAAGAAGAAGAAGAAGAAGAAGAAGAAGAAGAAGAAGAAGAAGAAGAAGAAGAAGAAGAAGAAGAAGAATACCTTCCAAAACAGTGATGAACAAGAAAGTTAAAGAACAAAGTAGAATGCATATCACTACAAGCAATCAAAAGAAGGATATTAAAAAGTCCTCTAAGCAGCCTATCAATGATTAACTGCTTAAACTGGAATATTAGATGGATGAAATCTCAGGCTGCTACTGAGAGACTTAAATACTTGATAAAAGAGCACAAAATTCCATTTGTTTCTCTTCAGGAACCTTTTATAAAGTAATAAAAAATTGAATCATATAAGATTACTTTGGGAATGCAAGGTGAATATGCCAATAGTATTAATAAATATGGATTTTCTGAGGAAATGATACAGACTGCTCTATCTATAGCTCTGAAGATGAAATGGTGACCTGCAGGATTGTTTTGAACTCTCAGCAGGTTTCATAGTAGTTTATGCAAAATTAAGATCAGCGGTTAGAGAAGAGTTGTGCAGATATATGAGAGTGTTGCTTCAACTATTGATGATCCATGGGAACTATGTGGAGATTTTAATTGTATTCTACCTGTAGAAGAGAAAATGGAGGGTAATCCTCATATTTGACCAAAAATATACCACTTGTGGAATGTAGGCAAGACTGTTATTTGAAAGATAAGGGTTTTTCTGGATGCTCTTTTACATGGTCAACTGAGATAAAGGAAGAGAATGTTATAAGTAAATATTGGATAGAATGACTAGTAATGAGAAATGGGCTGAAATGTTTGAGAAGTCTGATATAGTGCACTTACCTAGAGTAAGCTCATATCATTGTCCATTACTGATCACCTGCAAGAATGATCAGCAATCATATGTGAAGTATTTCAGATATTTGAATTTATGGACATAGATTGAAGGATATCAAGAAGTGGTTAAAAACCATTGGTGCTCAAATACTAGTGGTAACATCTTCTAGGAGATTCAACAAAAGCTTAAAAACTCTAGTAGAGCATTAGGGGAATGGTCTAGATCAAAAGTAGGGAATATTTTTGATAAGGTTCAGCATCTAGAAGAGGAGGCTATAAAGGCTGAATAGAAGTTTATGGAGACACTAAACCAAATGGATAGGATGTTGATGAACAAAACTAAGGCTGAACTTATCATACACCACAAGCATGTTGATAATTTTTGGAGTCAAAAGGATAATTTAAAATGGAATTTAGAAGGAGATGAGAAACACCAAAAAATTTCACTCTATTGTGAAAGATAGAAGGACAACACACAGATCAAAAGAATTTGTGATAATGGGGCATGGTTAGAAGGGGAGGAAGAAATTGGCAATGTCGCTGCATAGTTCTATCAAGATCTCTTCTCACAACAGGACAACAACATTGACATCAGTATCCTTAAACATGTCCCTAAGTGCATTAATATTGTTGATAACGAGCTTTTAACAAAAACTACTTCTGAAGAGGAGGTGAAAAATGTTGTTTTGATATAAATCCCAATAGTGCTACTGGTCCAGATGGATTCAGCGAACTATTTTTTCAAAATTCTTGGGATATTGTAGAAACGGATATTTTCAATATAGTTAGAGCTGTTTTTAATGGCAAGAAAATGCCTAGATATTTTAATAATACCTATCTGATTTTTCTTCCAAAGATTGAATCACCTCAAACATTTTCAGATTTTAGACCTATAAAGTCTTAGCAATGCCACTCAAAAAAATTGTTTCTACGGTGTTGTCTGATAGGTTGTCTAATATGATTCCCAAAAATATTTTTACTAATCAGAGTTACTTAGTTGAAGGTAGATAAATAGGGGAAAATGTATTATTAGCCTAGGAAATTATTCATGAGATCAAAAAGGAAAATAGTGGGGCTAATGTGGTTTTTAAAATTGATATGAATAAGGCCTATGATAGAATTTCTTGGTATTTTCTATGTGCTATTTTGAGGAAAATGGGATTTGAAAAAAAAAACTAGATTTTTATCATTTGGAACCTGATTTCTAATAATTGGTCTAGTGTTGTCATAAATAGTAAGAAACATGGATTTTTTAAATCCCAAAGAGGGGTAAAACAAGGAGATCCAATATCTCCATCTCTGCTCATAATAGCTGTTGAAACTTTGTCTTGTCTGTTGAACAATTTGTACAATAATACAAGATTCAAAGGTTTTACTACGCAAGAAACAGGTCCTAAAATCAATCACTTATCATATGTTGATGATCTGATAATTTTTTGTGCAGGGAAATCAAAAACTCTTAAACTTGTCATGAAGTTCTTAGAGGATTACTCCATAAATTCTGGACAGATGATCAATAGGAGCAAGAGCTGTTTCATAATGGATAAAATGATTTCTGTGAAAAGAAGCAGCCTAGTGTCCAATATTCTTCAAGTACAAAGGCAAGAATATCCTATCCCATATTTAGGATGCCCACTATTCCAAGGTAGGAAACTGATTCAGTATTTTGCTGAGATGGCCACAAAAATTCTCAAAAAGGTAAACTCTTGGAATTTTGGTAGATTATCCACAGGAGGTAAATCATTCTGATCAAACATGTTTTATTTGGTATGCCAATACACCTTCTTGCCATTTATGAACCTCCAAAAACTATTTTCAAACAAATGGAACAGATTTTTACAAATTTTCTTTTGGGGGGGGGGGGGGGGGGGGGGGTAATGAAGGTAAGCATAAGTACCATTGGGAAAAATTTCCTAGTCTCTGCTTACCTACTATGGAAGGTGGTATTGGCATAAGATCCCTTTATGATGTATCTGAAGGCTTCTCTGTTAAATTATGGTGGCAATTTAGAACAAAAGAATCCCATTGGTCTGATATTTTGAAAGCTAAATATGCTACAAGAATTCACCCTGTTGCTAGAAAATGGGGATATAGTCAGTCTCATCACTGGAGGAGAATGTAGAACATTAAATTGAAGATTGATCACATTATTTTATGAAGGATTAACAAGGGCAGTGCTAGTTTTTGGTGGGATAACTAGTCTAGTCTTGGTGCCTTAGCTCAATTCGGTATTGCCAATACTTTTGTTAGAGGAAATGTATCTGAGTATAGTAATGATGGTTCTTGGGATGTGTTGAGCATGTGGTGCATCAGATTCTACGAATTAGAATTAAATCTTCTGAACTTAGTGATTGTCCAGTTCGGACTACTACTACAAATGGAAGATTTAGTTGTAAGTCTGCATGGAATATTATCAGGAAAGCTCAAAATCCATCTCTTGTTAAAAAGATGATGTGGCACAAAAAATATCCATTAAAAGTTTCTTTCTTTCTGTGGAAAATTTTAAGAAATAAAGTGCCAGTGGATTTAAACTTGCAGAAATTTTTATGCATTTACCATCCATTTGCTCTTACTGTACTAACCATTATCAGGAAGATGTTGAACATCTGTTTTATAAGAGCAGGATTAACATGGAGAGCTGGACTCATTTCAATCAATGGCTAGGATGAGGAAAAGTCCCAACTTTACCCCATGAACCCAAAACAAGCCAAGTAAGGATTTCTAAATAGTAATGACCGATTTATCCTTACGTCTTACTTTTGCGAATTTGATAATTATTAGACTTCGTCATGCTACGAGGTGACCTGAAGGAAGGAACAAAGTTCGAGACAAATGTTCGTGGCACCTGCTCGGCTACGAGGTAGGTTAAGGCTTACCTTTTTTATTAGACTCCGATTAGTGAAGTATATGTGTGGCTAGGAATTGACGGGGAAAAAATGTTGAGGATGTAGCCCTATGTGTACTTGTGTTTGGTGTAAAATGAAATGAATAAGAGAGTCACAGGGGTAATAGGAAGGGAGATTCTGATATTTTTGAGGTGACGAGCACCAGTATTGGATACCAGCCATCATGTATGGGTATTTGTGCAGTTTAAACCGTATAGTTAGTCTGAATGCCATGCTTTGAGCACTAGCTGATTGAATTAGTATGATTCTTTGGGATCCGTGATTGAGGTACGATGCCCATATTTGTGTCTATCATTATTATTGCCTTCTTGTCTGTTGTGCATGCATATCACTTATATATCCTCGTCGAAATAAAAAGAAGTAAAAGATGACTCCTTTATGATATTACGAGCATATTGATGAAATTCATATTTTACACGTGTTCTTGATTGATGTATACCATATTCACATTTTATACATGTTCATGCATACGGTTTGAGAATACGATTAAGTTTGAGGAGACCTTGTTCCGGACAAGTGATGATGATGGCACTGGATTGTGGTACTTGAGCCCGGTTGTCTATGAGACAGGTTATTGAGATAGAAGTGAGGTTGTGATCTGTCAAAATTATTGGAGCGGTGATATATGGGCCTCATGAGCCCCCCATGGGTAATGATGTCATTCATATTCGACCGCGTGTATATCGGGAAGTGGAAACAAAGGACATGCATTGCATATTTCATCTCATCCACTTATTTTTTGTATGGATTTGTTGTGATTCATTATATTGATTTGTCTTATCTTGATATGTACCCGTTACGTGGATGTAATTGTTGGAGTTATGACTGACCCATTCTTGGATTATTATTAGTTAAGGAACATGACTTTACGTCACTTTTACGTACAATTTGATAAACGTCATAACTTGCTAAATATAAGCCGACTAAAAGATTCCGTGCACTAGAAGTTGTGGTTTCCACTTGAGGCCAATTAATTATGGGAACATCGGACAATTAAGGGCATTTAAGTCGTATTGTATTAATTATGGTACTCCTCTTTTATACTTAGTTGTTTCTAGTCGAGTTTAGTGGAGTGGTAAGTAATGACTTTATTTAAGTATCAATGAATTGGTTTTTATCTTCCGTGTCTACTTGTCGGTTTCGTTTACTAGGACATATGCCAACTAATTTTTGTCGGCCTATGATGCCTACCGGTACGTGTTGTTTTGTACTGATACTGCACTTGCTACACCTTTTTGGGTGTAGAGTTGTTTCAGGTATACGGATGAGGATTTATTGATTCCGGCAGGTCTCACGGTGCCACTCCGAGTCCCATGTCTACTCTCATTCTGTACAGTGGTTATGTTTATTCGATTTTGTAATTCATTATGTTGTAAAGTGTCTTAGTACCTTATGTACACTTATGACCCAGTTTTGGAGGGTTTTCAAGTTTTCGTTGATTTTTTCGCAACATTGTAAAACTTGTAATGTATTATTATTTTTCAATAAGAATGATATTTATCTTACTTAGCCGTAAATGGTTTAAGCTGTTTTAGGTTTGGCTTGCCTATCGGGTAGGGAAAAGGTAGGCGCCATCATGACCTTGTATTTTGGGTCCTGACACTGTTGGAACAGGCTGAGAATTGGAGCATTGAACATAGTTTTAGAGAAGGCAATTGTAACTACCCGCCTGGTTGTTATTGGACCTTCCGCAACCCGTGTATAAAAACCAAGTTTCTTGTTATAAAAATTAGTACAGAGGAGAGTTGTACGTGTAATTTTAATCGTCATCAAATTGGTAAGAGTTAAAATGTTATGGGCCCGGATAGGATCGCTTCGTTGCAGCAGTTGAGGCACCGCCACAGCGAGTCTGCCATAGTGGACCGTTGCAGCAGTTGACGCGAACCAGATCCTGTTTAGAAACCTTATTTTGGGGTTTAATCTCACTTTTCCCCCAAACTATCTCTAATCCATCACTTGGGAGAATTTTTGGACAGAACGCATAGAAACTTGAGCAAGACTACCCCCTCATGGTCTCTGAATTTGGAAGCACATGATAAATACTCCATGATGGTTCGTGGCCCCTGCTTGACCTCGAGATAGGTTATGATTTACTTGAGTTAGACTTTGAATAGTGAGTCGTATATATGTTATATAATTTGATGAGAGAAAGCATGATTAGGTCTTCAGACACGAAGTTCGGTTAGACCTTAGATATATTGGTATTAATAAGTACTTGGCCATGTACTTGGAAACCCCCCATTTTCCAATAGAAATGTTGGCCTACTTCCACACTGGATATATCATATAACCCCTTTAGGGTATTGATGGAACATGATAGAACATTCATATTGCCTTGCCCTCCGAAAAAATTGAACTTTAGAGAAATTTTTTTGATTCAACCATCTCTTAATTATTGAATTATGTGAGCTTGTTGCCATTAAGTGAGTAGTTGAATCAAGGTGTATAGTCGTAATGCTTGACGGAAATATGGTGGTGTTTATGTTCTTAGGATTGATTAAGTTAGAAGGTTGGGATTCATGTACGTACGGAGTTGACCACTATAGAGTCTTGTTGTACCAATGGGCGGGGTGACTTGTGGTGTAATTACATGTGTTTTCATTAAAGTATTCATGCTATGATTTAGTGGATTTCGTATTTATATGATTAATGAGCTGAAGTATTTGGGTCTGGATATGACTTGTGGAATGATTTCTTGTGATCATTGATATTGTTGACTGATCATGTTTCATATTTACTGATGAACTGAAAATACGTGAAATACATATTGTGATGAGAAACAATATATATATATATATATATATATATATATATATAAGGCACATTTGACAGGGGGTGAGACTGTGGCCTAGCTAAGGGCTCGTGATCCGAGGTCATTTCTGGAGCGAGTGGTACGTGGACACTATAGGTCCCCTGCAGATCATTTGTGATGAGAAACAATATATATGTATATATATATATATATATAAGGCACATTTGACAGGGGGTGAGACTGTGGCCTAGCTAAGGGCTCGTGATCCGAGGTCATTTCTGGAGCGAGTGGTACGTGGACACTATAGGTCCCCTACAGGTCATTTGTGATGAGAAACAATATATATATATATATATATATATATATATATATATATATATATATATATATATATAAGTCACATTTGACAAGGGGCGAGACTGTGGCCTAGCTAAGGGTTCGTGATCCGAGGTCAGTTCTGGAGCGAGTAGTACATGGACACTATTGGTCCCCTGCAGGTCATGGCAATTGGGAAAACAATATCATCTAGAATGTGTGTACGGATGTGATACTAACTCGAGTTGCATTACATTTTACTTACTTCATGCGTGTGATAAAAGTGATACTCGTCTTGGTTGTATCACATTAAATCATGACTCATTCTATGATTTCTTACTTGATTTGTCCTTATTGTTGAGCGGATGTGTTTACATATAATTTCATGACTCTGTTGACTAATGAGAAAAGGTAGTGTCGGAGTGATTTCATTTAGCATGATTCAAGTATGGAAGTACGATTGAGATACCGTCGAAGGTTGTATTGCTTTCACTTAGTTTTACTTGCATTTGATAAGTGATTATTGATTAATACCTGAGGTGAGTTGTGGTGTTATTGCTTCTATTTGCCAAGTTACGAGTCTTTTAGATTATGGAGGAAAAAGGTAAGGGTTAGTGGTTCTACTTAATATTGGTTGGTATAGGGGTGATGTCTGTTCTTCATAAATTGTTGTGGTTTAGCTTGTCCAAGAGTCCTTGAATGTAGCTGTTTGTTGTCTATGGGTCCTTACTTCCTGGTGCTGCGTTGACGTAGTAATGGGATATGAGCATGTTTATGTTAGACTTGTTTAAATACAGGTAGGATTTAAAAAAGTGTTACGACTATACCTATCTGTTTTTTCTGATTGATTTTATATCATATTGCGTGAATTAATCTTAGTTGGCCGATGATACTTACAAGTATGTGTGGTGTATTGATACTACTCTTACTACATCTTTTTCGGGTGTATATGCATTTCAGATTATTGCTGAAGGTTTCATAGACCAGAGGGGCGGACATCTTCCTACAGCTTTTGTGCATCTCGTTCCAAGGCAGAAGTTATGTCATTTTATTTTAAGCTTATTCCTCTATGTAGTAGAAGCTCCGGTATACGTCTAGACTTGGTCTCGGGAAATTGTAAGCTCTATATTTATAAAGAGTGTCACTTATGTTTTTCTCACTTAATGTTATGATTATCAGTTATTGAACGGAAAAATGATTTTACGTAATGGGTTGGTTGGTAAGGATTCGCCTACTAGGAGGTAATAAGGAAGGTGCCCGCAGGATCCATAATTTGGGTCATGACAGTTGGTATCAGAGCCCTAGGTTACCGGTCTCATGAGTAGAAGAGCAATGCCTAGTAGAGTCTTATGCAGTGATACAATGACGTCCATACCCATCCACGATAGGTTATGGGGCATTTAGGTAACTTCCTTTCTTTCTTTCCCTTCGTGTTATCTCGGTCAGTTTCATCTCTAAGTTGAATCCAATTGGTATCTCGACGAGTCCAATTGGTATCTGGTCGATTCCAATTGGTATCTAGCGGTGCCTTCCTATTGCTTATCTGTGAACTATGTATGTATTTTACGTGTGTATGCGATGAGTTCCCTGTGTTGCACAATCTTGTTAGGCAGTGGAAAAACGCCCACCGACTCAGACCCTTCGCCACAGCGGTGTACACACTGCCATAACGGGTTCGTCATAGCAAAAATTTGTTCGCTACAGCGGACCTTCACGTTTTTAAATTCTCGACGTTGCGAAGCCTGATTCGCCACAGCGAATTCGCTATAGCGGAAAACCCACCGCTGTAGCGGTCAACATTTTCTAGCGACCAAATTCTCTATTTCACATTTTCTCAACCTGTATAATTATTGCAAAGATCAAAGGAAACCAGAAATTCCAAACACAAATACTTTATAAAAGCACCTAGCCCAACTAGGGCAAGGGCCATTCAGTACCAAAACACAGGTATCCAAAAAACAAATACAGAAAAACAAAAGAAATTGTTCGGAACATCCAACCAAAACAAATAAACCATTGTCTGAAATAAAGGCCCTACACGGGCAATACCATGCTTAAAGGGAGAGGGGAAGATATACCTATTCCACCACCTTGCCCTGGCTCGTCACCTCGTGACCGCTATTTCCAGAGCCGTTGGAAGAGCCGCTGTCGAGCCCAGACCGGCTAAAAAAAGAGAACTGCTAGGTAACATTCTTGGTCACCTTGGAGAGCTTCGCCTTGGGGTAAAATACCTTTAAAAGCCTCTTGATGCCCTTCTGCATTTGGGCAAACAGCTTGTCCCTAGACTGCCTCTTCTGCTTCTCCTTCCCGAGGTCCACGCGGAGGTTTCCGTTGTTCTTAGCCATAGAAACAAAGACGCCCTACAAAGTGTGCTTCTTTGTTTGAGCATCCACGTATTTCTTCACCTCATCCGGAGTGAAGCCACTCCACCCAGCAGCAGCACTTGATGAACCAGCCTCAATGGAAGGCCGAGATAAGCCTAATATCGCATTGTTCATGGCCACCATTTTAGTCTCAATCCGCTTGAAGGGTCCCTGAGCCGGAGGCTGCGAAGGGCCAGCCACATTCCTACCCTCCTCCTGATCAGCATTGCTACCATCATCAGAATCAAGCTTTCTCCTCTAGTTACAGTTTCTTGACCCCTTCACCCTTAGTGGATCAAAGTCAACATCTGTGTTGACCATGTTATCAGTAGGCTCCCTAGGCACCTGGGCCTGCCTGCCCAGCATAGTAATAAGGGAAGGGAACATCAAAATTGGACCTGGCTTAGCCAGAAAAGCCTTCCACTCCAGGATCACCTGCCTACCCACATTCACCGGGACCCCATCCATCACACAAAACACCACAAGCGTCGGGGGTTGGTAACGTCAGTTGTGTTGCTCGAAGGGTGGATTCAGCGAGACACAAGGTTCATCCACCTACGAGCGTCCGTCGAAAAGTAGTAATTTGTGATTCCGGTCCGACTATTAACCCAAGTTACCTATCGCCTATTGTTCTCTGGAACTAGTATAGATACCAACCAAGGAACATTACCGTTGTGGTCCTTGGCAAGCATCTCATCGTCCGGGACGTTTTCCAGCTCATAGATTGTATTAATCACTTCTTTCCCAATTTTCACCCTGACCCCTCGAATTAGGATCTCCAGATCTAGAGAGGACCAATCTACCATAGGGAACATAGCTTAAAACTCTCGGACCCAATTAGCATTGCATTACCGAGGTCCTCTGCCAATTTATGCCATCCCATTGCTTTAAGGCGGTTGTAAAAATCCAGGGCATACTCATCCACTTCGTCCATAACGAAGCCCCGTTCGGCCAACAACACCTTACTCTACTGCTCCATGTAGCGCCTTCTACTTTGGGGAGTGGGAAATTTTTCATAGATGGGAGCTTCTTCTTGTTGGGCCATTTGTCCGGAGGAAAGTAAGTACCTAAGCAATAAAACCATGTTAGTTAGTAGTGTATCACAATCGATCTGCAATTAGATGTAGGACAGATGAAGGAAAACCAACGAAAGAAAATGGGAATCAGCCCAAGTGTGAAGTGAGGAGCCAACAGAACAGGCTGCAGCGAACCCGTCTTCCTTAGCGGGGAAACCCTGGTTGCCCCAAATATAGATTCTCAAATATTGACCCAATTATGGTTCCCCCAAAAATGGCTTCTTAAATTTTGACCCAATTTCTACAGATTTTTACATTGGTCGGGTAATATATTAGCATGCATATCGTTTACACTCCATGAAACATATTTTTAACAGCAAATAGACCCAAAAATTCAAGCATTATCAAAAAACTCTTCTACAAGTACCCCACCACCCTAACAAGGTTTCACCCCTAAAATTCTAGTGAATCCTAAGCAATGAACAATTTTGAGACTTTGTGAACGTCAACAACATACTGCAATTCGAGATATCCCTTCCCAGTGGTCAAAACCCTTGTTCCACCATAATACATGTTTTTACTATACCCAACCGTTTAGACATCAAAAATTTTAATTAGAGACCTCTAAATGATTTTGTAGAGTTGGGGGGGGGGATGCATACCTTGAAATAGCAAAAGCTTGAGAGTATTGCCAAGAAACATAATCCTTGTTGTTGCACCAAAGTTTGCCATTCTTGTGGATTGTGAAGTGTAGAGAGTGAATGGGTGTGTAGGGGGGTTAAATGGGAGTGAAAGGGGAACATTAGGGGGTAGGGGAGTGAATAAGAGGGGAAAATCATGGGAAGTGGGGAAGTGAATCGGTTAAGGGGGAAGTATAATGGTTAGAAAGGTGGGATGAACCACCCATTAAACTGCCTGAGTAGTTTCGCTGCAGCGATTCCACACCGCTATGGCGAGAACCTCACCGTTGCAGCGATATCCGAAATTCATGAGATCTCGCCCCCGCAGTCCTGACTCATGGTAGGGGTACATCGTCCCATCCTTTTGACTGTATAGTTTCATCCATACTATGCGCTTTAAGTCTACCTCTGAAAATTACGTGTATGAGATTACGTCTCCCAGGAGTATTAAAACAGTACAGTACCCAGCCTTTTCCCTAGCTCGGTTGCCTTCTTCGGATTTTTTTCGGATAGCATGAGATATTAGCGTCCGTTAGAAATTAAGCTCGAGTGCAAACTCGAACTAATTTTCCGCCGGTGCATGAAGGCCACAGATCAAAAATCTATATCACAATTTTTGGTGTGAACTCGTTTGACCTTATAGTACTCAGGATGACATGAACTTTTAATCCCATGCCACCCTAGGCCGTTCGGGGATGAACGTTATTGGAATTTTTCCAACCCGTGTATAGAAATCAAGTTTCTTGTTATAAAAATTAGTCCACAGGGAAGTTGTACATGTAATTTTAATCGTGACGAAATTTGTAAGAGTTAAAACATTGTGGGCCCGGATAGAACAGCTTCGCTGCAGTGGTCGAGGAACCGCCCCAGCGAGTCTGCCATAGTAGACAAGTGGACCGCTACAGCAGTCGACGCGAACCAGACCCCATTTAAAAACCTTATTTTAGGGTTTAATACCACTTTCCCCCGAACCTTCTCTAAGCCATCACTTGGGAGTGTTGACACCTAATTTTTTACCTCCCATAATTTATTTTAATTACCCAGGGTCCTTGAATATTAAACAGTGTGAAATATGTATTTTCAGAAGTCAAAATGATTTTATAAAATTATTTAGATAATATTTTACCAATCTTGTTTGATAAAAGAGTTTCTATAATATTATAAATCATTTGGAAATTAATTTACATATTTTTACAATCATGATACTTTTTCCAAATTTAACCAAGAAAGAACATAATTTATTATAATTTCTAATTGTTTAAATTGGCAATTAGCAAGTTTTTCACTCTGTTTAAATTCAAGAAGTCTGATTGATTAAGTGAATTAATCCTTTTTACCCTGATTAAGTGAATTATTCAAGTCTTAAATTTGGATACCCAGTGTGCGTTTGTGTAATTTGTTAAAATTAATCATAATTAGTCAAAGTATTTAATTCCACAAATTATTCAAACATTAGCTACATGTGGTTTTAATTTAGATAGCTAATTTGCATGGCCTAAAAGTTTATTAAGGTCACTATTGCAATATTAGCCCTTAAGTTTTTTAATTATTTTTATTTTGGCCTTAGTTAGAATGACCAATTTCATGGCTTAAGCTAATTAAGGTCATCATTTGCAAATTAGTCTGATTGTGTGATTAGGCTAAGGATGGCCATAATTGAAATAGCCAAATCCGTGGTTTAAATTTAATTAAGGTCATTTTTGCAATTCAGTTTTTAATTGGTCAATTGTTTGATCTGGTCATAATTGAAATGGCCAAATAATGACCATCATCGCAAATTGGGGTTATTTATCAAGGTGTTGCATATTCACCCCTATATATATATATATATATATATACACAGATATACACATGTGTATACATATACACGTGGATATTATGTGTATATATGCATATGTATGTTGGGCTGCCGCAGTCCCTAAAAAAATTCGAACCGAGTCAGGCCGAATGAGACCTGACCTGACCCACCTCAGCTTCTAAAGGGGTAATATCCCCTTACCCTTTAAATTTTTTTTAATCACAAAGCCAAACGACCCCTTATGGACGAGAGAAGTTTCTCCTTGAGAGAAACCCTAGCCGCCCCACCCTCTTTCCTCTTTCTTGCTTCATCGTTGCCTGAAATGACAACATTTCAGGCGTACATCGCCTTTTTCAGCCTTAGCATGGTCGATTGGGGTAAGAATTAAATGCTAACCCCCTCTCTCAATCAAGTTTCAACCAAACACGATATTACTTTATTTTTCTTTATTTTTTTCTTCTCTCTGCAAATCAACGGTCAAAGGATTGAATTTCCTTAATGGTTTTTGTTGTTACTCAAATTTGAATTTTCAATTATCATTGGTTCATGAGGAACCAAAAGGATCGATTAATTTTTGAGTCAAATTTGACCACTTATCTGCTTGTTCACTGAATCTCAACCATTAAATGGGTTTGGAGGATAAAAAAAGACATGAAATGCCTTATCTGTCAACTAATCCCCTGCATTTATTTGTCTTTAACCTCTGTGTACCATGCATATCCTGTCTGCTACATCTTATTCTTCTTCTTTTGGGAATTTGTCCTTGTACCCTTTGAATGAAGCTCTAAAACACTAAGGAGAACAAAATATGTCTTTACCTGAGTTAAGTATTAATTTATGTTTGAATATATAGGGGATATACCTGAATATACAAGGTATATACAGTTTTTGTATATTTTTGGTATATAAGGACTTATATGCTGAAGTATAAACATGGTATACTACCTATGCAGACTCTGAACTGTTGGGTGTGCATGATAATAGTGTTGAATTGAGCCTGGTCCTTGTTTGTTTGCTGCATTAGGCCTTGTCCCTTTACATTTTGGGCTCATTCTTTTGTTTGCCTTCGCTAAAGTTGTATTTGGGCCTGTTCTCTCTTCATCTTGTGTTTGGGCTCCCCTCTATGTGTTGAGTTTTAGGTATTTAGGCCTGAGATTTTCCATAAAGTATTTTATATGTTTTCTTTTGTATGTATGTGTATTTGGTCTGCGTTTTTTTTTTTTTTCTTACTTAACTATTTGATGTCTTAGTTTAAACGCTTAGGCCCTTGCTAATCCTTACCCTTTTTATGTTCCATGTGATCCAACACAGGGCCATTTGGGCCATTCTATGTGTTCGAACCTTGTTGGGCCAGAGGCCCAACAACCCTTTCTTCATCGAGTCTGTATAGCAAGGGAGGCTAATATTGTCTTGAAGACCCAGCTATGGGTGAAAATAGCAAACTGGTAGGCTTAGGTAGAACCACCAGCCTAAATTCCTTTTTTTATATTCATATTCATGTGAAAAAAAATGTATTTGTCAATACTTGATAATTATTGAAGCCCATGTGAATGTTAGAACTTAGGGAACGCATAGCATTTTAGGGAAGTCACCTCAAGCATGTTTAAACTTAATCCTTTTTCTTAAAACTCATGAGATTTGAATTACTTAATTTAATATGCTTAAGTTTTAAACCGGTTTAATGACAAGGTTAAATGATCTTTAAAAGAAAATAGATGAGTAGTCCTTTGGGCCTTTCGCCCATTTAGTTGAAAGTTGATAAATGTTATGATTTGGGCCTTAAGCCTTTGATTAAGTGGAACTACTTGATGGGTCTTAAAAAAATGAATCTGAGTTAGCACAAACACATATTTCAAAAGCGTTGTAAAAATGATAAGAGATATCTTTGAAAATCTAGTTTAATCAATAAAAGAGATACCAAATTTGGATATTTTCATAACTTTAAGGAACGATTTTTGGGCCATAAATGAGTTTTCGACAGCTTGAGAAATGGACTTGGATATAATTCTGGAGAAAGGAAAGATCTTTGGGCCTAGAAGCCCAACACCTAATTTGGACTGAAAAACTGACTTATTGGACCAAACTTGAGACCAAGATGGATTTGGGCCTGGAATATTATTGACCCCGTGGGCTTCAATGTTAAAACCGGACTTAAACTAAATAACTTATGGTTTTCTTTATCTATATATATGTATAAAATCGGATATATACTCCTATTTTGTATATACGTATAAAAAAACCCATAAGAACAAAACTCATTTTATTAGAACTAGAATAGTAGTGACTCTACTCGGGAGAAATCCCAGGTGTGTCCTAGTCTGGCAATAAAGTGAGTTGAACACTTTCGCGGATTTTTTTAACTAAAAACCCCCCTTTTTAGGGGGACTTTTGCCAAAAAATATTCGAGTTTATGAATGGGAATAAACTTTTTGCAGAAAACTAAACACTTTTAAACAAACAAATACATTAATCACACATTGAAACTCGTAGGTCAACCGTATTTTACAGATCTTTAATACTAGGGTGCGTAAAACCTTCCTTAGGACATCATCAGAACCCTTACCTCGAACTTTGGTCCAATAAGACTTTTTCTCTCGCTTGAAAAAATCTTTAAACCCGGTTTTTCTAGTTTTCCATAAATAAATTAGGGAAAATACATAACCCCCCCCCCCCCCCCAACGTATAGCCAGATTAATTATGACGCACCCAACCTCTGCGGGCGACCTATTACCTCCCCAGTCTTAATTTTTCAGTATTTTAGTACCCATTTTCTGACTGACGTGGCAAACAAAAAAAATTGAAGCCCAGTTACACAGTGGAGAGTGTGCGCCACATTGGTGCCACGCTGCTACCACGTCACTGCCACGTTTCCTTTTTTTTTTCATTTGATTTTTCTTTTATTAATTATATTTACACTAATTAACCTCTAATTAACTATTAAACCATTAATTTTGTCTTCTTCATCACTAAACTCTTCTTCTTCATCACTAAACCCTTCTTCTTCTTCTTCATTTCAAGAAATCCATCAATCCATTTTTTTCCTCCATTAGCACACACACATTCAACCCATTTTCTTCCTCCATTAACACACACACACACATTCAACCCATTTTCTTCCTCTATTAACAACACACATTCAACTCATTTTCTTCCTCCATTAACACACACACATTCAACCCATTTTCTTCCTCCATTAACACACACATTCAATTTAATCATCAATCATAAAGAGCTTATTTTGAAGAAACATTCAACCCATTTTCTTCCTCCATTAACACACACACATTCAACCCATTTTCTTCCTCCATTAACACACACATTCATTTGAAGGCAAATCAAACAGCAAAATATTTTTAACCATTTTCTTCAACCCATTTTTAATATTTTTTGTACCTCCTGTTGCTGCTGCGGAGGAGGAGGCGGCGATGTGGCGGCGGTATGGCGGCGACGGCGGCGGTTGAGGAGAAAGAAGAAGAAAGAGAAAAATAAATTGCATTTAACAATTGAAATGTGGAAGAGAGGGAGGGAAGGTGTTTTCAATGTCTTCTTTCTCAAATTTAAGCATCTTAGTTGCAACATTTCATTTTTTTAATTCACTCGCCATAATTTTTTTTTGCCACGTCAGTCGAAAATGGTACTAAAATACTGAAAAATTAAGACTGGGAGGGGGGGGGGGGGTAATAGGTCTCCCGAAAAGGTTGGGTGCGTCATAATTAATCTGGCTATACGTTGGGGGGGGGGGGGTTTATGTATTTTCCCAATAAATTAGTGTTACACCTCGGAAAATTTCCCGTTGGTACGCAAGTAAATGAACTAATGATGTGTGCGAGGAGTGCGAGTGTATAATGTTTCATGGGAAATGTATGTGAAGGGATGTGGATGATTAGAATGAAAAGTCGAGAAATGAGAAAAATTGAAAGTTGGCAAAACTGCCCAGTGGTCGTATATTGCAAAATACGGACCGTAAAGTGCAACACGGTCCGTAAACTGGCAGTCGTAAACTGCCATGCAAAGCTTCAGCTTTCTGCCCAGTGGTCGTATAGTGCAAAATACGGACCGTAAAGTGCAATACAGTCCGTAAACTTGAAGTCGTAAACTGGCATGTCCAACTTCAACTTTCTGCCAGCTGAGGAAGAGGTATAATACGACCTGGTGGATGGACCGTAAAGTGATTTACGGCCCGTAAACCATGGTCATAAATCACCATGCATGCAGGCCAAAGTCTCTGGTCCTGCTTAAGCTTAAAGACGACCACGAGGGACGGTCCGTAAAGTGGAATACGGACCGTAAACCTCCATGGACGACCACTGTTCACCCAGCACAGATTTTCCAATTCATTAAATATGAGGATCAAGACTTATTTTATTTCATTATTACATTACACCACTTCTCTCTAAAACTTCTCTCTGCATTTATTATATGAGTTTTCAAGGATTATAAGCCATCAATAACATTAAGACAAGTGAATCAAGGATAAGGGAATCATCAAGGATCATCCAAGTCAAGAAATCCAAATGGAGAAAAACTAGGGTTTTGCTCAAAGAAGAGTATTATCAACCAAAGCTTGTTCCTACAACTTCTAAGGTAAGATTCATGATTTTTACAAGATGTTTAAGGTATTGGAGAATTAAAATACATGGATTGTAGAAAATGTGGTTAACTAGGTCATGAATGATGAATAGTGACATTTTGAGAAATAGTTGAATTGAGTTATGAATGTTGTTGTGTTGTGAGATGAATGTGTTATAAATGGTATTAAGATCATGAACTAAACACTTTAGACGAATTGACGAAGATGGGTGCTATAATCATGAATGTGGGTGAATTAGAGGCAAATTGAGGAATCTAGATAATGTGGATAATGTGAATGACTAATGGCCATTGTTATGATATTAATGAATGTATAAACGCTAGCATTGGAAGGGAACGTGCAAGTGTAGAATAGTTCGACGGAAAGGTATGTAAGGCTAACCCTTCTTTCATAAGGCATGGTTCTTGGCCAAACTCCTAATTCCTCTATATGAGTATGTTGTCTTCACATGGTTGACATTCCGAGCTCATAAGCTCACGACCCTTGATATGTACTATGATTATACTATGTTCCTCGTATGACGAGTAAGTCCATAATGTAGATGTAACGATAATGATGAGGATAGTAATGATGACGAGAGTAAAATGAGATTAGAGATGCTTACGAGCTATGATATATGTATATGTATGCCTATGAAGGGCTATGATAAGACCCCGAGCTTATGATGTCGGGTAAGACTATATGTATATGACTATGTATAAAGTATGTATACGATTACGAAACACACGCACACCTCTGCAGAGGGTACGGATAACCCTGAAGCCTTGGTAGGGTCAGGTATGTATGACCTTGAGCCCTGGTTGGCCAAGCATGTATAAGACACCGATCCTATGAGGTCGGGTATGCTATGTAAATGCTATGTATATGAAATGACTATGTATATAATATGAATATGAATGTGATAAGACTATGTATAAGAATACGAATAAGGACATGTATACGAATATGAGCACAAGTATGGTACGAGTATTATTATGGGATACGAACGACGATGTATGCAAGTAGGCGACATGATGATGATGATACTACTGTCTCCCCTCCTATACTATTTTCATATGATATCTATTATGCTTCTATATTGATGTTGATCATGCTTTACATACTTAGTACATTCTTCGTACTGACGTCCTTTTGTTTGTGGACGCTGCGTCATGCCCGCAGGTGCACAGGGAGACAGACTTGATCCATAGCTGCTTATTCAGAGATTGCATAGCAGAGCTCCATTTCTTTCGGAGCCGTAGCTTTTGGGTACTTATTCTATTGTGTATATAATTATGGGCATAGCGGGGTCCTGTCCCGCTCATACGATATGTCATACTCTTAGAGGGTCGTAGTCATGTGTATGTGGGTAGAGATGTTCGGCCATGTCGGCCCATGTTTTGTATATCTTTTGTTGGCCTCGTCGGCCTTGTACTTATGATGTGGCATAGATGCCTATGATATGTTAAATGATGATGGTCGTCTAATGGGATCAGCATGATTAACGATAAGAAAAGCACGAATTGACTTATGGTTCACCTAGATGTTATGTTATGTACGATAAGGGGGTGCCCGGGTGGGGTAGCACCGGGTGCTTGTCGCGGCCACCTAGCCGGGTCGTGACAATTAGGTAGCGACTCTAAAAAATACTATAATCCAATTAGAGCACCAACAACCTCGTAGTAACTGTTATGCCTTAACCAGCGTAAAAGCAAACCGTAACAGATGGTGACTCTGCTGGGGACTTCTAGTTTCTAACCATAAGGGTTTCAATATAATGTGATTTTAACTGTACTTATTTGTTTAATTTTCGCAATTATAGCTGTCATTATTGACCAAGCCTTGGGTAGGACCCACTCCCCCACCCCACGGCCACAAGTGGTCCTTCAAGAATATTCAAGACTTCTTGTGAAATTCCCATTTTGCCCCTAGCCTTCCGCAATATTACCATGAGCCATTTTGTGAATTTTCCTCTTTACCCTTGACCTTTCTCAATATTTCCATACTACTAATGTTCATAAATAATATTCATAACCAACTTGTACATTAAAATAATTTTGGAAGATGGTCATTCCCTTAACTTACCACGACTACCTTGAAATATCCGAACGTATAAAATACGGGATATAACAATAGGTCCCCTGCAGGTCATGGCTATTTGGGCAAACAATACCATCTAGCATATGTGTACGGATGTGATACTAACTCGGGTTACATTACATTTTACTTACTTCCATGCGTGTGATAGAGGTGATGCTCATCCTTATTGTATCACATTAAATCGGGACTCATTCTGTGATTTCATACTTGATTTGTCCTTATTGTTGAGCGGATGTGTTTACGTCTAAATTCATGACTCTGTTGACTAATGAGAAAAGGTAGTGTCGGAGTGATTCCATTTAGCATGATTCAGAACTGGAAGTACGGTTGAGATACCGTCGAAGGTTTGCTTTCACTTAGTTTTACTTACATTTGATAAATGATTATTGCTTAATGCCTGATGTGATGTCACACCCCACTCTTGGTAAGGCGTGATTGGCACCCGGCACCTTACGAAAACTGAGCGACCCAACTTATAACTTGTGTTCTCTATGTCTCGAATGATAAAATAAGGCTAAGGCTAGATATGAATGTAATATCATGTATAAATATATGTCCAATAGACCCACGACGTTAATATAACTATCGACAGAACATAACCAAGCTATACACAGAAACTGTCTGCAAAGCCTCTATGAACATGACTGAAGTATACAAGTCGGGGCAGGGCCCCTGACATGCCCTGAACAAAAATCATACAAACATATATACATCCAGACTCGGCAGTGCTCCAGGAAGAAGTGGAGCTCACAAATCAGAACTGGTACCTGAAGGCAGCCTACGATGAAATCCTCGTCTTGTCTATCTACACCTGCGGGCATGAACGCAGCTTCCACAAAAAGGGATGTCAGTACGAACGATGTACTGAGTATATAAGGCATGAGATCAACATGTACATAAAATCATGGAAGAAATTTGAGACATGTCAATAAATGTGCAAGATAAATGAATCAGTACGGCTATATCAAGAAAACACATATATCTATAGAAATGCCACCACATAATCCACATCGTCACCTCTAAAACATCACCACATAGACCACAACGTCACTCCCAATCAACTGTGCCTTATATATATATATATATATATATATATATATATATATATATATATATATATGTACATCACATCATAGGCCACAGCGTCAGCCCCTGTCAACTGTGCCTTATATATATATGAACATCACATCATAGGCCACAACGTCAGCTCCTGTCAACTGTGCCTTATATATATATATATATATATATATATATATATATATATATATATATATATATATATATATATATATATATATATATATATATATATATAGAAACATCACATCATAGGCCACAACGTCACCTCCTGTCAACTGTGCCTTATATATATATATGTAAACATCACATCATAGGCCACAGCGTCACCCCCTGTCAATTGTGCCTTATATACGTAAACATAACATTATAGGCCATAGTGTCACCCCTGTCAACTGTGCCTTATATACATAAACATCACATCATAGGCCACAACATCACCCCCTGTCAACTGTGCCTTATATATATGTAAACATCACATCATAGGAATGAGTGCAGTGAAAAAACAAAAAGAAATAATAGAACTTGGTAATGTCACAAAATAGCTTTACACACATATTATACTCATAGCATGCATGAGGGTTCAAACAAAAGCTACCACTTAGAAGAGTGACGTAAGGTCGGTAATCTCCGATTTATATTATGGAACAATCATCATCACTATGTCTCACCTAGAAGGAACAATTATTATACGGTGAGATCAACAATAATGTGTAAAATCGAGAAACTCATGAAATAAGCTCAATAATCTTATAATAGCATTAAAATCATAAGCTTTGGAATTTCTAGAATTAAAATCATCATCATCATGTTTATCATAGAAAACATCTCATCTTTAGTATCATAAGAAGCTTTTAAGAATCATGAACTTCTAACCTTTGGAAGTAAGAAGGTTATGGAAACATATATGGAATCCTAACATAGGAATCATGCTTTTAGAAAGAAAGGGTTTAGCCTTACATACCTTTCCGGTCGCCTTACTATAATTACTGCACGTTTGTCTTTCCAAGCTCGTCGATCTATATTTAAGTGGATTGAACTATCGTTAGACTCATTGTTGTATACTTGTGCTATGTTTTCAAATCAAACTATTTTATATACTGCCGAAAATCGGGCAGTATCTCCCCTGTTTATGTGCCTAGTCCGAAATCTCAATTCAGCAACCAACAACAACAACAACAATATCAATATCAATAACATCATTTCCAACGCCAATATGTGCCATAAAACAGCCCACGCGCTGTTTTCCAACTTCCATGACTAACCAACCTACCATACAATTATTTAATGTCTTTATCTTCATAAATAAGCCTTAAATAATACCAAAAGAGAAAGATTCATACCTTTTTCCTGTCCAAACGATAATATCTTCAAGATTCCACCTTGAATCCACGCTAAAATCCACCGCAGAACAATTCTAGAATCACACCCATGCATTATCCGGACCTAAACTACTACTCCGCCACTTGAAAATTGCTCACTTTTTGATTCCCTCACTCCCTTTTCTGATTTTCTGGAATTTTTTGGGCAAAATCTGATGAAAGGGGGGTTATTACCCTTTATATAGGGTTCAAATTCGGGTCGGGGTCACTGTAGCAAGTAGGTTACTGTAGCACGTGTTTCTGCTTTGTCATCCCAACTTGTAATGTCCATAATTCTCTACTCCAATGTCCTATCGACGAGCGGTTTATTGTGTTGGAAACTAGACTCGACGAACTTCATTTTAGGATTTTGAAACACTTTAAAACACTTAATATGCTAAGAGATATTCTTCGCTCAAGTTGGACCAAAATCTTCACACGAAACTTTACCCATCCTTTCTCCAAGGTCGTACTACTCCATTTCTTCGATTCATTCCCTTATAAAATCTTCCGGTATACCGTATATACATCCTTCACTCATTAAATATACTTAATAATTCTTGCTCCTTATATTCCAAAGTTGTTTTACTTAACCCTAACTCAATGTACTTATGTTTCAAATTTGATAAGTGTTCTTCGAAAATACTGGGTGTAACATCCTTCCCCCCTTAAAAAACATTCGTCCTCGAATGTTGTAGTTTACAACCCACAACATCTCTATTGGTTCGTTTCCTTCCCCTTAGAATCTGATCGCCGTATCTTTATACTATAAATTGGTCAATTTCTTCCCGCGTTCTTAACTCTTTCATTGGACTCATCTATGCACTCCATCACCTCTTTGTTCTTATGCACATAATCAGATATCAACTCGTATCCCACGCTTGCTCTGTTTCCTTTATCGTAGTCTTGATTTATCATGCCATAATCGATCATCGTCTTGCAAGTACTCTGATAATCATGCCATTTTTTTCGTCTTTGTCTCCCTACTAATGGGTAGCTCCCGGCTGTGGTGCCCTTTGTGTTCGTCACCCTTTCCATCGTTCTCTGTGAAATTATTTTGAAGATCTTTCTCCCCCTCTTTATTACTATTTGGAATATGTCGGGCTTGGAAATTATATCTCACGTCCGCATGAAGTATTTCTTGATCCATCGTAATTCCTTTTTCATACCTGCTTGTGGTTTGCTTATCTTTAATTCATTTCTGCTCCCTCTTAATACATTCTTGATATGCCATTACGTCCCGAGTCTTGGCCTCTTTAAGCTAACATCCTTCTTTCTTTGGACTTTTTACAATGCTACACCTCCTTTCAGAATTAGATTTTCTCTTCCCCCCTTTTAAGGGTGTTCTTACACACTAATAACTCCCGAGTACAAGTAATCATTGGCCAACCCTAACGATCTTCCAACTCGGTTGGTCTCTCATAATACCGGAGTTCTCTCATCGTATAGCTTGACTTATTTTTCGTTTTGCTAGTCGAGGGTTTTGCATTTAAACAAAGCGCTTATGCATTACAGATTCATTTCGCTGCCTTCTTTAAGGCCTTTCTACTTCCACCTTTTATGACTGAACATTTCCCGAATCAACGGGTTAATGGGAACATTGGAATCTATCAAAACATTTTACGGAGCGTTTGGTCACAGTTTGCTCTTTTTATCCTTCGTCTTTCTCCATAACTATTATCACTGAAATTCTTCTTACTCTGAGTTTTCGGTTTCACTTTACGTCTATAATATATCATTGAGAGTTAACATGCTACACTCTTCCACTTCCACTATCTATCTTTTTATTCACTAGCTCACTTATTCGAAAGTTTTCTTGACTACTTATTTGCGTCCCATCTATGCGTTGTAGTTCTTCCAGTGTTCTGCCACTTCTTGTTCGTATCGTGGAATCCCTGCATTATACTCTCTTCTTTAGACCCTAAAGTCCATGAAATATTCCTTTAAACGCGCAAATCCGTTCTATTCTTAAACCATCTTTTAGGAAGGCTCCTCCGTGTCCGAGGTAACCGTGTCAATATGACTACACATTTATCCCTTTATATACCTCTCGAGAGCTAAAAATCTCTTAGCATCGTTGCAAGGCCTGATCATTCTTTCTCTTACTTTCCATCCCTATTGGTGATTACTATCCTTTAGTCCTATTTCGAAGCATGTTCTCTAACCCTACACATTCATCTTTTGTTTCCATACTACCACACTTTATCCCTTTTGCATGCCTACCTTTGAATCTCATTCAAATAGTCCCTTCCCTTGCCCATCGTCCCTCCTGGAAACTTCACTCTCCCTCGTTCCTTACACTTAAGACATTCTAATCCTTTTACTTTCTATATACTCACTTTCTTCCTTTTCATGGCGTTATGGCATTAGGACTTTCAGATTCTAACTTGTAGTGAAAATAACATCAACTTACCTTGTAGCATTTGTTAATTGAACTTCTCTACCCTGTTCGATTAATGCCTTCAGTACATAGCAACGCCGGTTGCTGGGACACACATACCAATTTGGCGCGGTCGTATATGGGATATCATACCTATACATATGTGTGGTTACTAATCCCTCACTTACAAAGTATCTCCAAATACTATTCGAACTCATCCTAATTCTAGAGCTGCGATGCACCTTCTTTATCGCCACCGATCTAGTCCGCCTTGTCGTTCCTGACCTCTTAAGGTTTCCAACCACTCTGCATACTCCAATTTCCCTTAGGCTACTCTAACTTCTCATCTGTCCCTTGTCTCTAAATTTGTAAGACTTTTAGTACACTTCCTAGGGGGGACATCCTAGTATTACTCTTACCCCGGCACGCTTAACCTTGGAGTGCTAATGGGATCTGGTGCGTTGGTGCTGGTATGATCGCATCCACCCTACTGCGTGACCTTTATCATATAACCTAGAACAAGCTAAAATTCTAACGGATTCCGAAAAATTCTCGTAATGCATCTCCCTCCAGATTAAAAATATTCCTTACTCTTCCGACGAAGCAAATGCTATTTTAGCCTTTGGAACTCCCGATGACAAGCCATCAATCAACACATACAATTGCTTTTCATTCCTAAATTTTAAGATTCCTTGTAGCGGTAAAACTTCTTAGCTGCAGTTATCTATAAGTACTTTGGTTTTGGTCCCTTTGAAACTTCCATTTGTCAACTATCAATGGTATCCTGCAATAGTTGTATGAACATAAGAAGTTCCGATAAAAGACTCATATACCTGTAGCCGGCCTGTCCTCTTATCCGTCTGGAGGGCTGTAGAGTGAAGTATCCTCCTCATCGTGCTTTCACCATTCTGTTAGCCATCTCATCATGGCGATTGTTTGTATGGTTCTATGTCATATACTTTCGCAATTTATATAACTAGCGTCTTAAAATTTCATGAGGGTTCATTGTCACCAGCTTGTTTCGACCAACGCAATATCCTTGAATCCTTTTCTTGCAATCTTATCTCCGTCTACTTTCATGGCTTCTCCTTGCATTTCCTTAGCTCATTTTGCTTCATAACTCCCTATTACTTTTCGATTGCCCCATTGTCGGGTGTCATAATTCCTCCAATACCTTAGTCAGTCCTTGTGCTTGTATTTAGCTTACTTGTTTCCCCCTTTAAAGGTTTTACCTTATAGTGTTGTATTTCATTGCCATTCTTGATCGAAATTTATGGGGATACTCGAAGTAGTGATGTGCCCAACTCTCTGTCCAGCCGGAATAGTACTTTTGATTCTAATAACTGATGCCCGATGTCCACTTGTTGCGTCATCTTTATTTTATCATCCCATATCAACGTGTCCTACACTTTCCCTTTAATCAATCTGTAGAAATCATAGACGTATAATCTTTGTTATCTCTTAAATCCTTGGTCCTCGTCCTTAAATTTTAGGAAAATTTTGACAGAGTTTTCTCTATACTTCTTACTATCCAAATCCTGCATGCAGCCCAGAAAATACATGCAATGCCTCACAGGGTCAAATATATACATGCGTAACACACCTTAGCCTCACAGGGCTCTCAATATCGAACAAAAATGTAAAGATGATGAAACTTACCTCATGCGTCACAACTCGGAATATACTTGAACTTTTATTAATCACCTTTTTATATTTCCCTGGTCACTTTCTCTTCCATTCATTGGCTATACATTTCTGTAATACTTGAAACATTCTTACCATATCTGACTTATAATCCTTTTTACCATTACTTACCTTTGTACTGTTTCCTTCAACTTCTGTCATCTGCAATCTTAAAACTGAACTTATCATTAAATTATACAAGTAACTAATTCCCCCTGCTTTAATGTACAATCAGCTTATCATGACTATGACCAATTTATTCTCATAGAAGATGCACATCTTGATGATGTAATTTCAACAATGTGACTTACCTCTGTAATCCTAATATCACCATCCTCTTCCTTTATCAACACCATTCTTCCGCTGAAATCAAGGTTTAGTACAAGGAATTTCATTTCCTATGACTTGGCTCTCCCGCACGATCCAAGATGAGAAAATAAGGTCAATCATTCCTAAATGCATGTCAATCATTCCTAAATGCCTTGCAGCCTCCTGTTTATAAATGTGGCCGGCTTCACACCTATAAATAGGACTCTGCTAAACACGGCTTGCAGACAACCCTAGGATATAACTGCTCTGATACCAATTTGTCACACCCCACCCTTGGTAAGGCGTGATTGGCACCCGGCACCTTATGAAAACCGAGCGAACCAACTTATAACTTGTGTTCTCTATGTCTCGAATGACAAAATAAGGCTAAGGCTAGATATGAATGTAATATCATCTATAAATATATGTCCAATGTACCCACGACACTAATATAACTACCGACAGAACATAACCAAGCTATACATAGGAACTGTCTGCATAGCCTCTATGAACATGACTAAAGTATACAAGTCGGGACAGGGCCCCCAACATGCCCTGAACAAAAATCATACAAACATATATACATCCAGACTCGGCAGTGCTCCAGGAAGAAATGGAGCTCACCAATCAGAAGTGGTACCCGAAGGAAGCCTACGATGAAAGATCCTCGTTTTTTCTATCTATACCTGCGGGCATGAACGCAGCGTCCATGAGAAGGGACATCAGTACGAACGATGTACTGAGTATGTAAGGCATGAGATCAACATGTACATAAAATCATGGAAGACATTTGAGACATGTCAATAAATGTGCAAGATAAATGAATCACTATGGCTATATCAAGAAAACACATATATCTATAGAAATGCCACAACATAATCCACATCGTCACCTCTAAAACATCACCACATAGGCCACAACATCACCTCCTGTCAACTGTGCCTTATATATATATATATATATATATATGTACATTATATCATAAGTGTTACACCTCAGAAAATTTCCCGTTGATGCACAGTGAATGGGCTAACGAAGAGCACGAAGTGTATGGTATTTCAATAAGTAAATAATGACATTTGATGACCCTAAGTAAGATTTCAAAGACATCCGATGTTAGACAAGAAAGTTGCCAAGAGAAGGCAAGGCATACGATATGTATCGGACGAGAATTATGAGTTACAAGTTGATGACGGCTTAATGATGTTTGGGGAAGAGTTATAACGTCCCCTTGGATTATTAATGAAATGTTTAAAAAGTGTTGAGAAGATCCCATAAGGATTGGAGATCAAACGAAGTAGCGAGAACAAGTTCAGTGGACTGATGGGTTATACGGCTCATTATACGGACCATATAATGTTATACGGACCGTATAATGGACCGCAGAACCATCATAGTGAAGATCGCTCACTTGTGGGATTATACGATTAGTTATACGGACCGTATAAATTTATACGGCCAGTATAATGGACCGTATAATGGTCACAAAGGCGAGTGTGTTACACCTCAGAAATTTCTCCGTGAACATACAATGAATAGACCAATGAAGGGTATGAGTGTGCTATGTTTTACTAAGTAGGGAATGACGATTCATGAATTTTCGGTAATAAGAAAGTTGTAGAATTTCAATTCAGCCAGTGGTCGTAAAACAGAATACGGCCCGTAAAGTGATTTACGGACCGTATACTGCCATCGTCCTCCAACGTTCCAAAAATTTCAACTTTCTGTCCAAAGTTTAAATGGTACAATACGACCCAGTTTACGGACCGTAAACTGAAATACGGCCCGTAAACTGTGGTCGTAAACCATCATGACCTCCAGCAAACCTTTCTGTTTTTGATATGCTTAAATACGATCACGTTATACGGCCCGTAAACTAGTATACGGTCCGTAAACTGTGGTTTACGACCACTGTATAGCCCGACTACTGTTCATTAAAAATCAGATTTTGTGATTATTATAAGTGACCTTCTCATTCATTTTCATTCATTTTTCATCTACAACCTTCAAGAACCCTCTAAAACTTATCCAAACATTTCATCCACAAAATTCAAGGGAATCAAAGGGAAATCAAGATCAATAACATCAAACCCATGAAATCAAGAGTGTGAAATTCATTAAGATTCATCTACACCAAGAAATTGCAAGGGAAGTGAAATAGGGTTTTGGCCTACAAGGAGTATTATTGCTCAAGACTTATTCCAACGCTACCTAAGGTAAGTTTTATGGCAGTTACATGTTATTTAGTGTATCGAAGGGTTGAAACACTTGGATTATAGAGGAGTGAAATAAATGGGTCATAAAATGTGAATAGTGCTATAATTGAATGATAGTGGGATTGAACCAGGAATGTTGATGTGTTGTGAGTATAAAGATGTTATAAATGACGTGTAGACTATGAAATGGGTGTGTTGTATGAGAAAATATGATAATAAGCTAGAACCCATAAATGTGGAAATTTGGAGAAAAACGGTGGATTTTGCTCAATGTATATAAATGACGATTGTTGATTACAATATTGTGAGTGTTGTTGTGAGAGTTTGGGAATTGAGATTGGACACGGGAAAAGTTGTAGAAACAAAGGAAATGCTTCCATATTTTCTCTAGAGATAACGACGTGTTCTTATAGTCGATTAACTAATGTTAATACGATTCTCTCGTGAAGCTAACGACGTGACCTCGAAGGAAGACAAGTGATCGATAATGTAGCTAAACGACAAGGTATGTAAGGCTAGTCCTTTCTTTCTAAGGCATGAATCCCATGATATGATATTCCTTCCTTCTTCATGATTTTCCCTACGTATCAGAAACTATGAGTCTACGATTATAAAGAGCATCACAAGATAAATAAAAGAGACATGTTACAAGTATGACGATGTTGATAATGAATCTAAGTCTAGAAGTCATAAAGCTCGTGATATGATATTCCTACTAAGTTAATGATCCTTATATGATTCCTATGATAGTATTTTCCTTACCTCTCCATGACTTTCCTACTTTCCGGAAAACTAAGAGCCTATGTTTATGAATAGCCATATGGGATAAGATAAGAGGCATGTTACGAATGCGGTAATGACGACGATGAGTCTAAGTCTAAAGATACTAAGGCCTACAATATCATAGTTCTACAAGGCTAATGATCCATATCACGCTCCATCGATATTGTCCATTGACTACACTCACCTTATATGCAAATTCCTTCAAGGTGAGGCATAATGCTTATGAATGCTCCATAATGGACTCGGGGGTTCTCGACCTTATGTCACCCCGACATTGTTATAGACTGTCCATAAGCCTTAATGCATGTCCTGTGACCAATGTTCCGCAAAGTTATGTGTCTATGTTCATAGAGGGTTTCATATGAGATAAAGGTAAGAGATATGCTATATAAACGATAGTGATAATGTTCAGCTTAAGCCTAAATATTATAAGGATTATCATACGATAATTACATGAAATTCATGCTACGAATACGATGTGACTTTCATAAATTGTCTTTGAATTTAAATGTGTGCATTAACGAAAGGTTACGATAAGCTTATGAGATGTATACGATGACAATGATGATGATGAGATATAATGATCCTTGTGTGATGCATGTGATACTGTCGAGCCACTACGTGGCCGAATACAGATACTGTCGAGCCACTACGTGGCCGAATACGGATACTGTCGAGCCACCATGTGGCCGAATACGGATGTTGTCGAGCCCTAAGTGGCCGAATACGGATAACGTTTTATGTGTATGAGTAGATAGGGTATTATGATGATGAATTATATGACGTGATGATGTATACGCTATGATGATTCATGTACGATGATTATGTATATGTGGTGTATGTATGAAATGCATTCATCGTTAAAGGTCGCGCAGGTTTTGCCTTCACCTCATGACTTATGATTTTCAATCATGTTTATTTCATTCATGTCTTACATACTCAGTACAATGTTAGTACTGATGTCCGTTTTCTTTGGACGCTGTGGTCATGCCCACAGGTAGACAGGGAGACGGCGCAGACCTATAAGAGCTATCAGAAGACTCTCAGGAGCACTCCATTATTCCGGAGGTGCTAATCGGGTTTATAATTTTGTGTATATATATGTATATGTATTTTGGGCACGACGGGGTCTTGTTCCGTCTATATGTAGAGTATGTCAGTAGAGGCTCGTAGATACGTATGTGTGGGTTATATGGTATCACAAGGTAACTACTGTATATACGTAGATATGTGTACATTATCTTTTGATAGCCAAAGGGCTTATGTATATATAAGTATTTATGTTATTCAATGAAAATGATTTTCTTATGATTATGAGTTTATGAACGAGAAAAAAAAGGCTTAATGAGTATGATGAGTAGTAGAACGAGCGGTGCTCGGTGGTCAGCCCGGGTACCCGTCACGGCCCCTAGTTGGGTCGTGACAGAAGTGGTATCATAGCAGTTCGTCCTAGGAAGTGTCTACGAGCCGTGTCTAGTAGAGTCTTGTTTATGGTGTGTTGCGCGCCATATCAATAAACAAGGGGCTGCAGGGCATTTAGGAAAAATGACCATCTTTCTTCTTATGAGATCGTGCGATAGAGCCGTGTATAAGATTTTATCCTCCCTAATAGTATGCTGTGATTTCAGAATGCCGCCAAAGGGAATAGCTACAGCTGCCTAGAAGGGCAAAGCTACGACGAAGAGGCGGGCAGAAAGAGAGCCTCCGGCGAATGTAGAGGAGGGCGAATCACAAAATGAGGCCTCGCTCAATGTAGAAGAGCAAGGAGGAGCCTCAGTCCCAGTTCCTGCACCAGTTGCTTCGGGTCAACAAGTGACTGAAGCTATTCATCTATTGATGCAATTGGTTTCCGCCCAGGCACAGCGGCAGAGTGCGGGCCCGAGTGATCGTTCCGCCAGTACGAGAGCCCGTGATTTCCTGACTTTAAATCCTCCGGAGTTCTTTGGGTCAAAGCCGGACGAAGACCCGCAAGGCTTTATTGATGAGATGTTGAGGACATTGAAAATTATCCATGCCTCCGAGACTGAATCCGTGGAGGTAGCATCTTATAGACTCCGGGACGTGGCAGTCTTATGGTATAATAATTGGGTATTATCAAGAGGAGAGAATGCGTCTCCTCCGGTTTGGCAAGAATTTGTAGATGCCTTCATCCGCCACTACTTGCCACCCGAGGTCTGCCGAGCTAAAGCGGATAGGTTCTTAAATCTGAAATAAGAAAATACGAGTGCTCAGGAGTATAGCCTTCAATTCAATTCATTGGCTAGATATGCCCCGGCTATGGTGGCCAATATGGGAGATAGAGTGCATAGGTTTGTGAGTGGCCTAGGGCCACATTTGTTCAAAGATTGCTTAACGGCTTCATTGTAAGACGGAAAGGATATCTCCCGCATTCAAGCCCACGCTCAAAATCTTGAAGAGCAACGACATCCGTAAAGGGGCGAGCGTCATGTGGATCAGGGGCCAAGTAAGAGGGCCAGATCCATAGGTGCTGATAGCGACCATAGAAGGGGATCGAGGCAGACGTATTCTAGGCACTCAGGACAGTCGGTGACTAGTATACCTCCACGAGTTGCAGACCAGGGGTCCGAATTTTCTAGTCATCCCGGACCGGATCAGAGTTTCACCGAGTCAGGCTCTCGGTATAGAAGCGATTCAGGCCAGAGGAGATCATCTATACCACAATGTACCCAGTGCAGTAAGCTACATTGGGGACTATGCCGATTGGGCTCGGATGCTTGTTATGTTTGCGGCCAGCCGGGTCACATTATGAGAGAGTGCCCGTTTCGAGGCGGTAGGCACGCGGTTCAGCCCGCAGGATCAGCGGCTGGTTCTTCTTCGGTGAGCTCGGGAGGGCAGACTTCCCCGGTTCCGGTAGGGTGAAGTAGAGGCAGAGGGGGAGCAACTACTTCACGTGCCACCCAGCCCCGTATATATGATTTAGCTGAGCGACAGGATCCAGAGTCATTTCCCGATGCCGTCACAGGTATATTTGTACCTTTGATAATGTGTGAAAGGAGAAATTAATATTTATCATATTAAACAAGTAAATATAGGTTTTATGCTATGTAGCAACGGTAATCAGTAAAGTACGATATGTGGTATTAATAGTTATTATATATGTATATTCTTAAGGATAGTATTGATCCGCCACTGGTAATCTATATGAAATACCTTTAGAAATACTACTGATAAGATTTAAAGGGGATTGTGAGGACGACGCTACACAAGCTTTAAGGAAGTAGGGTGTGAAGGGTAGAACCTCCAAGATAGCAGTTGCTAAAGAATAGAGAAAAGATAGGGTCAGTTAGAAAGAGTAAGAGAGTGGCATGCACTACCGAGCAAGTTGGTTATTGATGAAAGCTTCTTTATCGTGCGGACTATATTGTCAATATATTTTTATGGAGATGTGAGTGTGAGGAAAATATACGAGACATGAGTCATAGCACTTTAGAAGTTGCCACTACAGGATTATGGAGTTAGTAGTACGAGGCTGCATAATCAATAAAGAACATGAGAGATGTCCTAAAAGAATTCACGGTATGATGAAAAGGGAATGGGAGAGATGTAAGTTAAGAACCAAGCTTGAAAAAAGGTATGTACGTTTTCTTTTCATGCTTTTGGGTCGTGTGTGGCCATAGATATGTTGCTATTATGTTGTGGCCCTGTAGGGCAATGATATTATGGGTTGTTGTGACAGAGTGGTAGTACCATATTACAAGGGAAACTCTGGCGAATTTTTCGTAGAATCCCCGCTGACTTAACATTCGAGGACGAATGTTCCAAATGGGAGGAAGGATGTTACACCTCAGAAATTTCTCCGTGAACGTACAATGAATAGACCAACGAAGGGTATGAGTGTGCGATGTTTTACTAAGTAGGGAATGACGATTCATGAATTTTTAGTAATAAGAAAGTTGTAGAATTTCAATTCAGCCAGTGGTCGTAAAACAGAATACGGCCCGTAAAGTGATTTACGGACCGTATACTGCCATCGTCCTCCAACGTTCCAAAAATTTCAACTTTCTGCCCAAAGTTTAAATGGTAAAGTACGACCCAGTTTACGGATCGTAAACTGAAATACGGCCCGTAAACTGTGGCGGTAAACCATCATGACCTCCAGCAAACCTTTTGATATGCTTAAATATGACAACGTTATGCGGCCCGTAAACTAGTACACGGTCCGTAAACTATGGTTTACGACCACTGTATAGCCCGACTACTGTTTATTAAAAATCAGATTTTGTGATTATTATAAGTGACCTTCTCATTCATTTTCATTCATTTTTCATCTACAACCTTCAAGAACCCTCTAGAACTTATCCAAATATTTCATCCACAAAATTCAAGGGAATCAAAGGGAAATCAAGATCAATAACATCAAACCCATGAAATCAAGAGTGTGAAATTCATTAAGATTCATCTACACCAAGAAATTGTAAGGGAAGTGAAATAGGGTTTTGGCCTACAAGGAGTATTATTGCTCAAGACTTATTCCAACGCTACCTAAGGTATGTTTTATGGCAGTTACATGTTATTTAGTGTATCGAAGGGTTGAAACACTTGGATTATAGAGGAGTGAAATAAATGAGTCATAAAATGTGAATAGTGCTATAATTGAATGATAGTGGGATTGAACCAGGAATGTTGATGTGTTGTGAGTATAAAGATGTTATAAATGACGTGTAGACTATGAAATGGGTGTGTTGTATGAGAAAATATGATAATAAGCTAGAGCCCATAAATGTGGAAATTTGGAGAAAAACGGTGGATTTTGCTCAATATATACAAATGACGATTGTTGATTACAATATTGTGAGTGTTGTTGTGAGAGTTTGGGAATTGAGATTGGACACGGGAAAAGTTGTAGAAACAAAGGAAATGCTGCCATATTTTCTCTAGAGATAACAACGTGTTCTTATAGTCGATTAACTAATGTTAATACGATTCTCTCGTGAAGGTAACGATGTGACCTCGAAGGAAGACAAGTGATCGATAACGTAGCTAAACGACAAGGTATGTAAGGCTAGTCCTTTCTTTCTAAGGCATGAATCCCATGATATGATATTCCTTCCTTCTTCATGATTTTCCCTACGTATCAGAAACTATGAGTCTACGATTATAAAGAGCATCACAAGATAAAGAAAAGAGACACGTTACAAGTATGACGATGTTGATAATGAATCTAAGTCTAGAAGTCATAAAGCTCATGATATGATATTCCTACGAAGTTAATGATCCTTATATGATTCCTATGATAGTATTTTCCTTACCTCTCCATGACTTTCCTACTTTCCGGAAAACTAAGAGCCTATGTTTATGAATAGCCATATGGGATAAGATAAGAGGCAGATTACGAATGCGGTAATGACGATGATGAGTCTAAGTCTAAAGATACTAAGGCCTACAATATCATAGTTCTACAAGGCTAATGATCAGTATTACGCTCCATCGATATTGTCCATGGACTACACTCACCTTATATGCAAATTCCTTCAAGGTGAGGCATAATGCTTATGAATGCTCCATAATGGACTCGGGGGTTCTCGACCTTATGTCACCCCGACATTGTTATAGACTGTCCATAAGCCTTAATGCATGTTGTTACACCTCGGAAATTTTTCCGTACTTGTGTGATGAGTAGAACGATGAAGGGATTGAGTGTATGATGTTTTACTAAGTCGGGAATGGCTAATTATGAAAATTGGGAAATAATAAAGTCGCGGAAAATTTTTAGCCCAGTGGTCGTATATGGCACTATACGGCCCGTAAAGTGATTTACGGACCGTATAGTGCAATCGTCTTCCATCGTGCCAAAAATCTCAAGTTCTGCCAGTGTTGATATGGTTAAATACGACCCAGTTTACGGCCCGTAAACTGGTTTACAGACCGTAAACCAGGTCGTAAATTGCCATGTCCCTCAGCCAAAACTTTCTGTTTTTGAAATGATTAAATATGGCCATGGAGGACGGACCGTAAATCAAAATACGGTCCGTATATGGTGGTTTACGACCACTGTTCACCCCGACAAGAATTCATTAAAGATCAGATTTTGTGATTTTAAAAAGGGACTTAGGCTTCATATTATTTCATTATTCATCCAACAACTCAAGAGACCTCTAGAACATTCCAAATAATTCCTCCACAAGACTTCAAGAGAATTAAAGGGAATATCAAGATCAACACCACCAAATTCATGAAATCAAGTGTAAGAACACAATAAAGGACCATCTAAGTGAAGAAATTCCAAGGAAGGTGGAACTAGGGTTTGGCTAAGTGAAGTATTTCAACTTAAGGATTGTTCAACCATCATCTAAGGTAAGTTTCATGATTATTCCATGTTGTTTGAAGTGTTGGAAAGCTTAGACACTTGAAATGTAGAAGAACATAGAGAGTGGGTCATTATTGAGTGAATAGTGATATAAATGAATGATAGTGGAATTGAATTACGAATGTTGAAGTGTTGAGAGTACAATTACATTATAAACGATGTTTATATCATGAATCAAGCATTAAATGCATGAAAACGCAAAGACGAGTCATAAGGCTAAATATGGGGGAAATTGGAGGAAAATGATGGATTTTGCTAAATGTACGTAAATGACGATTGTCGATTGTGATATTATGAGTAATGTTATGAATGTTGGGAGTTGAGATAAAGCATGAGAAAAGTAGTATAAAAGAAGGAAGCATTGTTCGACTTTTCCTAGAATTAGCGATGCGTTCTTGTAGTTAGTTACTAACGTTGATCCAAATTCTCTTATGAAGGTAACGACGTGATATTGAAGGAGAGCAAGTGAGCGATAGTCTAGCTAAATGACCAGGTATGTGAGGCTAGTCCTTCTTTCTAATGGCATGAATCTTTTAGCTTGAATCTTTATTCTCTTCATGAGTTCTCACATTCTAAGAAGTTAAAGGCCTATGCCTATAAATGTCTATATGAGATAAGCTATACGATATGAGGATGTTATTCCTTGCCTACACTCACCTTATGTATTAGTACTTTCAAGGTGAGGCAGAATGTCCATAACGGTCCCATAATGTAATCGGGGGATCACGACCTTACGTCACCCCGATAGAGTAAAGTGATCATGAGCCTTATACACGCATTATGATAAGATAAGTATTTTATGATAAGCATATTACTATGAGTATTTACATTAAGCAAGTCATGATTGCATTCACACCGGGCCTAGTTGGCCTGGCAGACACCGCTTCGGCTGGCGGCGATACGGATACACCACGACCTAAGGGCGTGGGCAGACACCACTAGTGGGCGGCATGAGATGGTACCCCGGACGCGGGAGGCCTGGACGCAGGCTAATATTATTGATTATCACACCGTTCCGACATGGACGGGCAGCTTGCATATGATGCATACATGTCATGATGATGAGTATGAGTAAGATAGCATGCATTACTTCATTTATGATTATCAGTCAGATCCAGATGTCTCATGTTGATGTTATCCTCATATTATTGATGTTTCCTTTCATTATGTATGCCTCTCATACTCAGTACAATATTCGTATTGACGTCCTTTGTTCGGACGTTGTGTTCATGCCCACAGGTAGACAGGGAGGAGAGCTTGGCCCAGGTCCTCAGTAGCTGTCAGCTGATATATAGCACTCCATTGTTCGGAGGTGCCTATGGCTATTCTTTTGATGAACATTCATATAGGCATATTTTGGGCATGACGGAGTCTTGTTCCGTCTATGTATTCATTATGTTAGTAGAGGCCCGTAGATACGCAGTGTGGGTTAGATGGTCTCACAAGATGTTTTCATATGTATGTATATTATTTTGATGGCCAAGAGGCAAATGTATATAAAGTATTTATGTTTGATTAAATATGATTTTCCTACAATTGGTATGTAAAATTGATAGAAGAGTATTAAATGAGCAAGACAAGTAGTAGAGTGAGCGGTGCTCGGTAACTAGCTCCGGGTACCCGTCGTGGCCCCTAGCTGGGTCGTGACAGAAGTGGTATCAGAGCAGTTAGTCCTAGGAGGTGTCTACGAGCCGTGTCTAGTAGAGTCTTGTTTATGGTGTGTTGCGCGCCACGCTAATAAACAAGAAGCTACAGGGCATTTAGGAAAATGACCATCTTTCTTCTCTTGAGATCATGCGATAGAGCCATGTCTAGGATTATATCCTTCCTAAAGAGTGTGTTATGATTTCAGAAAATGCCGCCAAAGAGAAAAGCTACCGCCGCCCAGAAGGGCAAAGCTACGACGAAAAGGTGGGAAGAAAGAGAGCCTCCGGCTAATATAGAGGAGAGCGAATCACAAAGTGAGGCCGCACCCGATGTAGAAGAGCGGGGAGGAGCTTCAGCTCCGATTCCTCCACCGGGTGCTACGGGTCAACAAGTATCCGAGGCCATACATTTATTGACACAGTTGGTTGCCGCTCAAGCACAACAACAAAATGCGGGCCCAAGTGATCGTTCGGCTAGTACAAGAGCCCGTGATTTCCTTACTCTAAACCCTCCAGAAGTTTTCGGGTCGAGGCCGGATGAGGACCCACAAGGTTTTATTGATGAGATGCTGAGGACGCTAACACTTATGCATGCTTCTGAGACTGAATCTGTAGAGTTGGCCTCATATAGACTTCGCGACGTGGCGGTACTATGGTATAAAAATTGGATGATATCGAGAGGAGAGAACGCACCACCTCCTGTTTGGCAAGAATTCGTGGACGCCTTCATTCGTCATTACTTGCCACCCGATGTCCGCCGAGCTAGAGCGGACAGGTTCTTGAATTTGAAACAAGGAAGCATGAGTGCTCGAGAGTACAGTATGCAATTCAACTCATTGGCCAGATATGCTCCGACTATGGTGGCTGACATGGGAGACCGAGTTTATAGATTTGTAAGTGGTTTGGGGCCACATCTGTATAGAGATTTTTTGACGGCCTCTTTGCAAGACGGGATGGATATTTCCCGGATACAGGCTCACGCCCAGAACCTCGAGGAACGACAACGACAACAGAGAAGTGATCGTGAGGGTAACAGAAGACAATGTAAGAGGGCTAGATCTATGGGGGAGAGCAGTGAGTACCGAGGGGGATCGAGACAGACGCATTCCAGGCACTCAGGTCAGTCAGCGACCAGTGCACCTCAAAGATTCTCGGATAGGATATTTGACCGTTCTTTTCAGTCAGGCCAGGGGCAGAGTTCGAGGGCCTCAGATTCGCAGTCTAGGGGAGACTTTAGCCAGAGGAGACCTTCAGTACCGCAGTGTAGCCAGTGTGGCAAATTACATTCCGGACAGTGTCGTCAGGGTTCGGATGCTTGTTATGCTTGCGGGCAGGTTGGTCATATGATGAGAGATTGCCCTTCAGCGAGAGATAGAGCGGGGACTCAGCCCACAGGTTCAGCAGTGGGTTCTTCTTCAGCACGCCCGACAGCACAGACTCCTCAGACTACAGCAGGTAGAGGTAGATGTAGAGGGGGAGCATCTACTTCAGGTGCTGTTCAGCCCCGTGTGTATGCTTTAGCTGGGCGACAGGATCTTGAGTCTTCCCCAGATGTTGTCACAGGTACCTTGACTATATTTTCCCGTGATGTATATGCTCTGATTGATCCGGGTTCTACCTCTTCATATATTACTCTGTATATCGCCGATTGTGTTGGGGTGAGAACTGAGACAATTAAACCTTTCGAGGTATTCACTCCGGTTGGTGATCCCGTAATAGCGAGACAAGTATATAAGGACTGTGTAGTCATTATATGTGATCGTCAGACAAGAGCTGATTTGATTGAACTTGAGATGATAGATTTCGATGTAATTATGGGCATGGATTGGTTGGCATCGTGCTATGCTAATGTTTGTTGCCGGACAAAAGTAGTTCGATTCCAATTTCCGAGAGAGCCCGTACTTGAGTGGAAGGGTAATACAGCTTCCCCAAAGGGTAGGTTTATTTCTTACCTTAAGGCGAGAAAGATGATATCCAAAGGTTATATTTGTCATCTAGTTCGGGTTCATGACACGGAAGCGGAAGTGCCAACTTTCTAGTCTATCCAGGTAGTGAATGAATTCTCAGATGTGTTTCCCGACGAGTTACCAGGCCTTCCTCCAGAAAGGGAAATCGACTTTGCTATTGATGTATTACCCAACACCGAGCCTATCTCTATTCCTCCTTATCGAATGGCTCCAGCAGAACTGAACGAGCTAAAAGCACAGCTAAAAGATTTACTTGAGAAGGGTTTCATCAGGCCCAGTTAATCTCCGTGGGGAGCGCCGGTCTTGTCCGTGAGAAAGAAAGATGGGTCACTACAAATGTGTATTGATTACAGGCAGTTGAACAAGGTGACGGTAAAGAACAGATATCCCCTCCCCAGAATTGACGACTTGTTCGATCAATTGCAAGGTGCTAAGTGGTTTTCCAAGATAGACCTAAGATCGAGTTATCATCAAGTGAGGATCAGAGAAGAAGACATTCCCAAGACAGCCTTCAGAACGAGGTACAGCCATTATGAGTTCCGAGTAATGTCGTTTGGGTTGACAAATGCCCCGGCAGTGTTCATGAATTTAATGAATAATGTGTTCAGGCCGTTTTTGGACCTTTTTGTGATAGTGTTCATCGACGATATTTTGGTGTACTCTCGCACAGAGTCAGAACATGCAAATCATCTAAGAATTGTTCTTGGCGTTCTTCGAGATCGGGAATTGTATGCAAAGTTTTCAAAGTGCGAGTTTTGGCTTAATTATGTTGCATTCCTAGGTCATATTATTTCAGATGATAGTGTTCGAGTTGACACTTAGAAAATAGAAGCTGTGAAGACTTGGCCAAGACCTACGACGTCTACGGAAGTTCGTAGTTTCCTTGGGTTAGCAGGGTATTATAGAAGATTTGTAGAGGGCTTCTCATCTATTTCAGCCCCATTGAAAAAGTTGACCCAGAAATCGGCTAAATTCCAATAGAGTGATGCCTGTGAGCGTAGCTTCCAAGAGTTGAAAAATAGGTTGACCTCAGCGCCAGTGCTAACACTTCCAGAAGGATCAGATGGCTATGTAGTATATTGTGACACCTCCGGTGTGGGATTAGGATGTGTATTGATGCAGAATGGGGAAGTTATTGCATATGCTTCGAGACAGTTGCGAAAACATGAACAGAATTATCCCACTCATGATCTTGAGCTAGCTACGGTCATTCATGCATTGAAAATGTGGAGACACTGCTTATATGGTGTGCACGTGGACATCTATACGGATCACAAAAGCCTTCAATATATTTTCAAACATAAGGAGTTGAACCTACGGCAAAGGCGATGGTTAGAATTATTGAAGGATTACGATGTGAACATTCTATATCATCCAGGGAAGGCGAATGTAGTAGCAGATGCACTTAGCCGTCGATCGATAGGTAGTTTATGTGGAGTTCCTTCGGAAAAGCGAGAAATGGTTCTTGAAGTCCATCGGTTAGCAAGTCTCGGCATACGGCCAATTGATTCAGGAGATGCAAGTATTAGCATCAATAACCCCACCGTTTCATCATTGAATCTAGAAGTGAAGGAACGGCAATATGAATATCCTCAGTTAAGCCACTATCTAGATCTATCTCATGAAAAGGAAAAGTCTCCATTCGAAGTTTCCATAGAAGGGGTTCTTAGATATCGGGACAGGTTATGTGTACCGGATGCGGCAAACTTGCGCCAACGGATTTTAGAGGAAGCACATTATTCCCGGTATTCTATTCATACAGGTACAACCAAGATGTACCACGAACTTAAATTGCTATATTAGTGGGATGGCATTGTCACACCCCGACCTTACTAGGGTGTGATGGGCACCCGACCCTTACTTAGGGCCGAGCGAACCCTCAGACTCTTGCTGCACATAAAGTTACGCTAAACTTTTAAATCAAATCAGATAAAATACATAGCAATTTTTTTTTTTTTTCAGAAATATTCTTTTCAGAAATTTTCCTTCTCGAATCTTCCAAGCGAACAAATCTGTAGTCATACACAATTCAATACACAACACAGACCAACATATCGGCTGATGGAGCCGCTTACAGACTGACACACCATACCCACGACGCTGTCTGCAAAGCCTCTAACATCATACAGAAACCATAACACATATACTATACCCTGACTTGGCAGTCCTCCAGGAGCAAATGGAGTTCGCCACCACTGCTGAAATATCTTTTATAGTGTCCTTATCTCGTCCGGGAGTACCTGCGCGGCATGAAACGCAGCCCCCAAAGAACAGGGGTCAGTACAAAATATGTACTGAGTATGTAAGGCATAGAATGCAGAAAACAGAACCACAATCGAAACAAACAGTACCAAGGGTGAGCATATTATCCAGATTGCCGAATTACTTACTTCTCAGGCACAGATCATACAGACCAATACCGACCATACAGACCGACACAGACCATACCGACCAATACAGATCATACAGACCGTACAAATCATACAGAGCGTAAGAAAATCATACAGAGCATACCGAATGCCGACATACTTACTTTCCAGACACAGATCGCACATACCGATACCAAATGTCAGAAGGTGTGTGGCACGTACCGAACGCACAGATAAGGTCATACGTCAGACGGAGTACGGAACGTACTGAATACTCAGATGATGTCATATATCGGACGGTATACAGAACGTACAGATTACTCAGATGATGTCATATACCGGACGAAATACAGAACGTACAGATTACTCAGATGATGTCATATATCGGACGGAATACAGAACGTACAGATGATGTCATATATCGGACGGAATACAGAGCGCACAAATGATGTCATATATCGGACGGAATACAGAACGTACAGATGATGTCATATATCGGACGGAATGCAGAACATACAGAATACTCAGATGATGTCAGAACATACAGAATACTCACAATCGTATGTCACATATGCGTATAACAGAACCCGTCCCTGTGATAAGGGACGCGGTAAACAGAATCATCATATATCAAATTCATGTATCATATATACATATATCAGAACCCGACCCTCCAGTGAGGGGTGCGGTAACAGAGCCCGGCCCTCTAGTACGGGACGCGGTGAACAGACAGATCATATGCCATCCAGGCCACCACCCCATATCATCATACCATATAACAGAGCCCGGCCCGCCTATGAGGGACGCAATGCAGAGGAATGCGCACAATAACAGAACCTGACCCGGGACGCAGTGAATCATATCGTAGCGGACACACGAGGACATAACAGAACCTGGCCCGGGATGCAGTGAAAGATACATTGAGTCATGCACGAGCAGAGTCGTGAGAAACCACATGCATAGGAATCAAGACTCGACAGACCGGTATACTTACCGATACCTGGGGGCTCGGAACAGATTTCAGGTCAATCCGACGTAGTATGAGAAAGTTACGTGCGTTCGAAGTACAGAACGCTTTATAAGCGTTTCAGAAGCCTTTTTCGGGGAATCAGAGTCATAGTCATATCAGACACCTTCAGATGTCCTTACGAATCAGATCAAATAGAGATTTTGGAACCATACTTACGTATAAGAAAATTATAGACGTCTTGATACAGAAACCTCTTCGAACATTTCAGAGCAATCCGAGATCGTATACGGAAGTTAGGGACATTAAATCTTACAGAAGTTCTCGAACCAGAATAAACATATCAGAATGCTCTTATCAGGATACTGATTTCGGAATTCTCATATCAGGATACTTATATCGGAATACTTATATCAGCATACTTACATCAGAATACTTATATCAAAATACTCATATCGACACACTTATATCAGAAGAGTGATATCAAAATGCTTATATCAAGACACTTATATCAAAATACTTATATCAGAATACTTATATCAAAATACGTATATCAGAATACTTGTACCAAAATACTTATATCAAAATACTTATATGAAATACTTATATCAAAGGATGAACTAGGATCACAAACTCAGGTCAAGAAGTGAATTAGAATCATAATCAGACTCAGCATCACAGAACAGAGTTACCCCAAGGCAGCATATCACATTATACCTTACTTGGCTCTAGGACATGCCAAAGAAAGAAAAGGTAAGCCTTACATACCTGTGCCGTGACCAATTAGTTACGCTTGTGCATCCAACTTGTTTGCCTACATGCAAGAGAGTTCATCCATTCATTAGTTCCTTCGTCAAGTACTTGCCTCACCCTTTCAATACATTCATTTATATTCTGCCGAAATTTCGGCAGCATCTCCCCTGTAAATGTTCCAACCCCGAGAATATGGCTCGGCCCAATTCAACAACAACCCAACCAACAACCAAGCTATGGCATCAATAATCAACTCAAGAATACATTCTAACATTAAACGCTCTTTTTACATAATATGACAACGTTCACAATATTCCAACTAATATCAACGTTTATGCATTCGATTACTAATCCAAGACCATTCAAACAATATTCACGAATGCTTTAAACAATTGACATAATTTTTCAAACAACCCAACAATGCACCATGGAACCCGAAATCTTCCAACTTCCATAGGAACCATCACAACACATTTCTTTCTTCAAACTTCACAAACTACACCAACAAACCACACTTTAACAACATTATTATCATGATTACAAGAAACTACATTTGATTCAAATTGGCTTCCAAAAACAGCCAGCAACAATTACGACACCATCTTAGATCATTAAGCTCTCATTTACATCACATAATCCACAACGCAACAACCCAAACATACTAAATAAAATTAGTTCATTCTTTGACATGCAAAACAGTCCATTTTCGGCCAGCCCTTCAACACACACATTCCATAATTTTCATCCATTTTTTTGCACATCACAACCACACATAATCATGCTAAATACACTTAATTCATCATTTCTACACATCACACACACACACGGCTACACACACTAATCTCAACTCCAACTTGAATCATCAAGTTCTCATTTTCATCATAGGATACTTATCAACAACAATCATATTACCATATAAAAATTATTCCATTTTTATTTTCCTACACAACATGTACACACACGGCCAAGCCTCCAACATGCATGTTTTCATGCTTCTCTTCCATTTCCACATACCACAACATACACAAACCATTTATAACGTATAAAAGAGGATTAATTCTTACCTTTTCCTCCCAACTTCTTTACTCAACCAAAGTGCGGAAAACAATGAAACGGATGGCCTATCTTCCGAAACAATTATACCACGTTGTAGAGGACCCTTGAATTAGTAGGAATACCACAAGAAAATAATTTTAGGAGCAAAATTTCAAGGGGCAAAAATTGGAGAGCTTGGCCGAAATGGCCATGGTGGTGGCTCCCCTTCTTTCTTTGTTTCCTTTTTCTTGAAAATTCTAGAATTAAAATGAAAATTTTGTCTTCCTTTCAAGGCTTAATCATATATATATATATATATATGTAAGGTCCCAACATGTGAGGGGAACATGCCCCTCTCTAGAGGTTTCTTTCATTTTCATTTTTTTTTTTTTTGAATTTTCCTTTAAAGTTGGTCAAGGAAGACCATTTGTCTTCTTAAGCAAGTTTTGACCCCTTCTTCTCTTTAATTCACAAATAGCCCTTATAGTTAATAAAATTTGGACATGCACCATGCATGTCACACGGCCAACATGGCCATTTCATGAACTTCTTGGACCTTGCAAAATTCCCATTTTGCCCCTATTCTTTCCGCAATATTTCCATAGGCCATTTTGCAAATTTCTCTTCTTGTCCTTAGCCTCTCACAATATTTCCATACTAATAACAGTCATAAATAATATTTATAACAACTTGTGCATTAATATAATTTTGAAATTGGTTTCGCCTTTAACTTCCCACGACGACTCTGAATTATCCAAACGTACAAAGTACGGGCTATAACATCCTCCCCCCCTTTAGAACATTCGTCCTCGAATGTTCAACTGGCCTTTTGGGGACTCGTAGCACTTCGGGAGGGGGTTTCTTTTATAGTTGCCCGTTTCTCCATGCCCATTTCATATAATCGAGTCTCTCCATCCTTATATGGGTCCTTATTCTGTGCCATGAGTTTTCTAATCCGCTGGGCCGATATATTTTCCTTGTCCTTCTCAGGTCATCTCTTTTCTGTTACTGTTTCGTGACCGTATCTTAACAAAAGTCACACTTTTAGATTCTTACTACAACTCTTCCTTAGTCTCTTCTCGTATCTCTCGATACAGGCATACTTGTCTTTGACTTCATGTGGTGACGCTCATTTCGTTCATCGCTATTCCTTGTAAGCCTAATATGGCCTCCCCCCCTTTAAGGGGCTCCTTATAAGCCAACAGTTCTTCTTCTCAACTCCGTGCACAACATAGCAAAATTCCTTATCATAAGTTTTCCTTTCATTTTCCGTCGATATCCTGACATAGGAGATACCATTCATGTTCATATACATATACACATATAATTAGTATCAACTGACCCGCAAATTACCTTCAGACGCTATTCAAGCCTATCCAAATTCCAAAACTACACTGCACTTTCTGTTTCTTTTCTAGTCTAGCATGTCGCATTCTATGTGACCTCGTATGGTTTCCCAACCATTCCGTATACATTAAATTTCTCTTGGATTACTCCAGCTCCTGACCTGCTGCTCATATCTGAATTTTACAAAAATTTTAGAAAACTTCCCAGGGGGTCACCCATCATGAAATTGCCCCCGCCTGAGCACGCTTAACCTCGAAACTTTGATGGATTTCGGTGCCTTAGGGCCGATATAATCGCGTCCACTTTCCCTTATAACCTTTATTACCTGATCCGGAGCAGATCAAGGTCTCACAGATTTCGAGACATTTCTGTAACCCGTTCTATCCTTGCAACTACCATTTTACCCTTTTCCAACCCTTACTATTCGGAATTCACTCACACACTACAAATATCAACAACATCTCACGGATCGTACATATATATAACATGTTCCAGCCGGCCAGGGCCTTTATATATCGTTTCACATCGTATCATATCATATTGCCTCATATCAGACCATATCATGTCATATTATGTCATATCATGTCTTGTTATATCATATCATATCGTATCGCATCATATCATATCGTATCATATCGTGTCGTGTCATTTCATATGGGATCATATCATATCATACCAAATCACTGTCGTACAGGGCTTCCGGTTTCTGATAACAGAACGAACATGTCAAAACTTACCTCCGTGGCCATCCATATCATTATTCACCTTTTCCCCAACGTATGTAAGGCTTACATTTGGGGTCTCATTTCCCTATATCGGGGCTCTATCGCACGATCTATGGCACAAAGAAGGTCAACAATTCCTAGATACCCCGTAGCCTCCTGTTTATAAGTGTGGCGCGCTACACACCCATAAACAAGACTCTACCAGGCACGACTTTGCAGACAACCATTAGACCGACCTGCTCTGATACCACTTTGTCACACCCCGACCTTACTAGGGTGTGATAGGCACCCGACCCTTACTTAGGGCCGAGCGAACCCTCAGACTCTTGCTGCACATAAAGTTACGCCAAACTTTTAAATCAAATCAGATAAAATACATAGCAAAATTTTTTTTTTTTCCAGAAATATTCTTTTCATAAATTTTCCTTCTCGAATCTTCCAAGCGAACAAATCTGTAGTCATACACAATTCAATACACAACACAGACCAACATATCAGCTGATGGAGCCGCTTACAGACTGACACACCATACCCACGACGCTGTCTGCAAAGCCTCTAACATCATACAGAAACCATAACACATATACTATACCCTGACTTGGCAGTCCTCCAGGAGCAAATGGAGTTCGCCACCACTGCTGAAATATCTTTTATAGTGTCCTTATCTCGTCCGGGAGTACCTGCGCGGCATGAAACGCATCCCCCAAAGAACAGGGGTCAGTACGGAATATGTACTGAGTATGTAAGGCATAGAATGCAGAAAACAGAACCATAATCGAAACAAACAGTACCAAGGGTGAGCATATTATCCAGATTGCCGAATTACTTACTTCTCAGGCACAGATCATACAGACCAATACCGACCATACAGACCGACACAGACCATACCGACCAATACAGATCATACAGACCGTACAAATCATACAGAGCGTAAGAAAATCATACAGAGCATACTGAATGCCGACATACTTACTTTCTAGACACAGATCGCACATACCGATACCAGATATCAGAAGGAGTGTGGCACGTACCGAACGCACAGATAAGGTCATACGTCAGACGGAGTACGGAACGTACTAAATACTCAGATGATGTCATATATCGGACGGTATACAGAACGTACAGATTACTCAGATGATGTCATATACCGGACGAAATACAGAACGTACAGATTACTTAGATGATGTCATATATCGGACGGAATACAGAACGTACAGATGATGTCATATATCGGACGGAATACAGAGCGCACAGATGATGTCATATATCGGACGGAATACAGAACGTACATATGATGTCATATATCGGACGGAATGCAGAACATACAGAATACTCAGATGATGTCAGAATATACAGAATACTCAGAATCGTATGTCACATATGCGTATAACAGAACCCGGCCCTGTGATAAGGGACGCGGTAAACAGAATCATCATATATCAAATTCATGTATCATATATGCATATATCAGAACCCGACCCTCCAGTGAGGGGTGCGGTAACAGAGCCCGGCCCTCTAGTACGGGACGCGGTGAACAGACAGATCATATGCCATCCAGGCCACCACCCCATATCATCATACCATATAACAGAGCCCGGCCCGCCTATGAGGGACGCAATGCAGAGGAATGCGCACAATAACAGAACCTGACCCGGGACGCAGTGAATCATATCGTAGCGGACACACGAGGACATAACAGAACCTGGCCCGGGATGCAGTGAAAGATACATTGAGTCATGCACGAGCAGAGTCGTGAGAAACCACATGCATAGGAATCAAGACTCGACAGACCGGTATACTTACCGATACCTGGGGGCTCGGAACAGATTTCAGGTCAATCCGACGTAGTATGAGAAAGTTACGTGCGTTCGAAGTACAGAACGCTTTATAAGCGTTTCAGAAGCCTTTTTCGGGGAATCAGAGTCATAGTCATATCAGACACCTTCAGATGTCCTTACGAATCAGATCAAATAGAGATTTTGGAACCATACTTACGTATAAGAAAATTATAGACGTCTTGATACAGAAACCTCTTCGAACATTTCAGAGCAATCCGAGATCGTATACGGAAGTTAGGGACATTAAATCTTACAGAAGTTCTCGAACCAGAATAAACATATCAGAATGCTCTTATCAGGATACTGATTTCGGAATTCTCATATCAGGATACTTATATCGGAATACTTATATCAGCATACTTACATCAGAATACTTATATCAAAATACTCATATCGACACACTTATATCAGAAGAGTGATATCAAAATGCTTATATCAAGACACTTATATCAAAATACTTATATCAGAATACTTATATCAAAATACGTATATCAGAATACTTGTACCAAAATACTTATATCAAAATACTTATATGAAATACTTATATCAAAGGATGAACTAGGATCACAAACTCAGGTCAAGAAGTGAATTAGAATCATAATCAGACTCAGCATCACAGAACAGAGTTACCCCAAGGCAGCATATCACATTATACCTTACTTGGCTCTAGGACATGCCAAAGAAAGAAAAGGTAAGCCTTACATACCTGTGCCGTGACCAATTAGTTACGCTTGTGCATCCAACTTGTTTGCCTACATGCAAGAGAGTTCATCCATTCATTAGTTCCTTCGTCAAGTACTTGCCTCACCCTTTCAATACATTCATTTATATTCTGCCGAAATTTCGGCAGCATCTCCCCTGTAAATGTTCCAACCCCGAGAATATGGCTCGGCCCAATTCAACAACAACCCAACCAACAACCAAGCTATGGCATCAATAATCAACTCAAGAATACATTCTAACATTAAACGCTCTTTTTACATAATATGACAACGTTCACAATATTCCAACTAATATCAACGTTTATGCATTCGATTACTAATCCAAGACCATTCAAACAATATTCACGAATGCTTTAAACAATTGACATAATTTTTCAAACAACCCAACAATGCACCATGGAACCCGAAATCTTCCAACTTCCATAGGAACCATCACAACACATTTCTTTCTTCAAACTTCACAAACTACACCAACAAACCACACTTTAACAACATTATTATCATGATTACAAGAAACTACATTTGATTCAAATTGGCTTCCAAAAACAGCCCGCAACAATTACGACACCATCTTAGATCATTAAGCTCTCATTTACATCACATAATCCACAACACAACAACCCAAACATACTAAATAAAATTAGTTCATTCTTTGACATGCAAAACAGTCCATTTTCGGCCAGCCCTTCAACACACACATTCCATAATTTTCATCCATTTTTTTGCACATCACAACCACACATAATCATGCTAAATACACTTAATTCATCATTTCTACACATCACACACACACACGGCTACACACACTAATCTCAACTCCAACTTGAATCATCAAGTTCTCATTTTCATCATAGGATACTTATCAACAACAATCATATTACCATATAAAAATTATTCCATTTTTATTTTCCTACACAACATGTACACACACGGCCAAGCCTCCAACATGCATGTTTTCATGCTTCTCTTCCATTTCCACATACCACAACATACACAAACCATTTATAACGTATAAAAGAGGATTAATTCTTACCTTTTCCTCCCAACTTCTTTACTCAACCAAAGTGCGGAAAACAATGAAACAGATGGCCTATCTTCCGAAATAATTATACCACGTTGTAGAGGACCCTTGAATTAGTAGGAATACCACAAGAAAATAATTTTAGGAGCAAAATTTCAAGGGGCAAAAATTGGAGAGCTTGGCCGAAATGGCCATGGTGGTGGCTCCCCTTCTTTCTTTGTTTCCTTTTTCTTGAAAATTCTAGAATTAAAATGAAAATTTTGTCTTCCTTTCAAGACTTAATCATATATATATATATATATATATATGTAAGGTCCCAACATGTGAGGGGAACATGCCCCTCTCTAGAGGTTTCTTTCATTTTCATTTTTTTTTTTTTTGAATTTTCCTTTAAAGTTGGTCAAGGAAGACCATTTGTCTTCTTAAGCAAGTTTTGACCCCTTCTTCTCTTTAATTCACAAATAGCCCTTATAGTTAATAAAATTTGGACATGCACCATGCATGTCACACGGCCAACATGGCCATTTCATGAACTTCTTGGACCTTGCAAAATTCCCATTTTGCCCCTATTCTTTCCGCAATATTTCCATAGGCCATTTTGCGAATTTCTCTTCTTGTCCTTAGCCTCTCACAATATTTCCATACTAATAACAGTCATAAATAATATTTATAACAACTTGTGCATTAATATAATTTTGAAATTGGTTTCGCCTTTAACTTCCCACGACGACTCTGAATTATCCAAACGTACAAAGTACGGGCTATAACATCCTCCCCCCCTTTAGAACATTCGTCCTCGAATGTTCAACTGGCCTTTTGGGGACTCGTAGCACTTCGGGAGGGGGTTTCTTTTATAGTTGCCCGTTTCTCCATGCCCATTTCATATAATCGAGTCTCTCCATCCTTATATGGGTCCTTATTCTGTGCCATGAGTTTTCTAATCCGCTGGGCCGATATATTTTCCTTGTCCTTCTCAGGTCATCTCTTTTCTGTTACTGTTTCGTGACCGTATCTTAACAAAAGTCACACTTTTAGATTCGTACTACAACTCTTCCTTAGTCTCTTCTCGTATCTCTCGATACAGGCATACTTGTCTTTGACTTCATGTGGTGACGCTCATTTCGTTCATCGCTATTCCTTGTAAGCCTAATATGGCCTCCCCCCCTTTAAGGGGCTCCTTATAAGCCAACAGTTCTTCTTCTCAACTCCGTGCACAACATAGCAAAATTCCTTATCATAAGTTTTCCTTTCATTTTCCGTCGATATCCTGACATAGGAGATACCATTCATGTTCATATACATATACACATATAATTAGTATCAACTGACCCGCAAATTACCTTCAGACGCTATTCAAGCCTATCCAAATTCCAAAACTACACTGCACTTTCTGTTTCTTTTCTAGTCTAGCATGTCGCATTCTATGTGACCTCGTATGGTTTCCCAACCATTCCGTATACATTAAATTTCTCTTGGATTACTCCAGCTCCTGACCTGCTGCTCATATCTGAATTTTACAAAAATTTTAGAAAACTTCCCAGGGGGTCACCCATCATGAAATTGCCCCCGCCTGAGCACGCTTAACCTCGAAACTTTGATGGATTTCGGTGCCTTAGGGCCGATATAATCGCGTCCACTTTCCCTTATAACCTTTATTACCTGATCCGGAGCAGATCAAGGTCTCACAGATTTCGAGACATTTCTGTAACCCGTTCTATCCTTGCAACTACCATTTTACCCTTTTCCAACCCTTACTATTCGGAATTCACTCACACACTACAAATATCAACAACATCTCACGGATCGTACATATATATAACATGTTCCAGCCGGCCAGGGCCTTTATATATCGTTTCACATCGTATCATATCATATTGCCTCATATCAGACCATATCATGTCATATTATGTCATATCATGTCTTGTTATATCATATCATATCGTATCGCATCATATCATATCGTATCATATCGTGTCGTGTCATTTCATATGGGATCATATCATATCATACCAAATCACTGTCGTACAGGGCTTCCGGTTTCTGATAACAGAACGAACATGTCAAAACTTACCTCCGTGGCCATCCATATCATTATTCACCTTTTCCCCAACGTATGTAAGGCTTACATTTGGGGTCTCATTTCCCTATATCGGGGCTCTATCGCACGATCTATGGCACAAAGAAGGTCAACAATTCCTAGATACCCCGTAGCCTCCTGTTTATAAGTGTGGCGCGCTACACACCCATAAACAAGACTCTACCAGGCACGACTTTGCAGACAACCATTAGACCGACCTGCTCTGATACCACTTTGTCACACCCCGACCTTACTAGGGTGTGATAGGCACCCGACCCTTACTTAGGGCCGAGCGAACCCTCAGACTCTTGCTGCACATAAAGTTACGCCAAACTTTTAAATCAAATCAGATAAAATACATAGCAAAATTTTTTTTTTTTCCAGAAATATTCTTTTCATAAATTTTCCTTCTCGAATCTTCCAAGCGAACAAATCTGTAGTCATACACAATTCAATACACAACACAGACCAACATATCAGCTGATGGAGCCGCTTACAGACTGACACACCATACCCACGACGCTGTCTGCAAAGCCTCTAACATCATACAGAAACCATAACACATATACTATACCCTGACTTGGCAGTCCTCCAGGAGCAAATGGAGTTCGCCACCACTGCTGAAATATCTTTTATAGTGTCCTTATCTCGTCCGGGAGTACCTGCGCGGCATGAAACGCATCCCCCAAAGAACAGGGGTCAGTACGGAATATGTACTGAGTATGTAAGGCATAGAATGCAGAAAACAGAACCATAATCGAAACAAACAGTACCAAGGGTGAGCATATTATCCAGATTGCCGAATTACTTACTTCTCAGGCACAGATCATACAGACCAATACCGACCATACAGACCGACACAGACCATACCGACCAATACAGATCATACAGACCGTACAAATCATACAGAGCGTAAGAAAATCATACAGAGCATACTGAATGCCGACATACTTACTTTCTAGACACAGATCGCACATACCGATACCAGATATCAGAAGGAGTGTGGCACGTACCGAACGCACAGATAAGGTCATACGTCAGACGGAGTACGGAACGTACTAAATACTCAGATGATGTCATATATCGGACGGTATACAGAACGTACAGATTACTCAGATGATGTCATATACCGGACGAAATACAGAACGTACAGATTACTTAGATGATGTCATATATCGGACGGAATACAGAACGTACAGATGATGTCATATATCGGACGGAATACAGAGCGCACAGATGATGTCATATATCGGACGGAATACAGAACGTACATATGATGTCATATATCGGACGGAATGCAGAACATACAGAATACTCAGATGATGTCAGAATATACAGAATACTCAGAATCGTATGTCACATATGCGTATAACAGAACCCGGCCCTGTGATAAGGGACGCGGTAAACAGAATCATCATATATCAAATTCATGTATCATATATGCATATATCAGAACCCGACCCTCCAGTGAGGGGTGCGGTAACAGAGCCCGGCCCTCTAGTACGGGACGCGGTGAACAGACAGATCATATGCCATCCAGGCCACCACCCCATATCATCATACCATATAACAGAGCCCGGCCCGCCTATGAGGGACGCAATGCAGAGGAATGCGCACAATAACAGAACCTGACCCGGGACGCAGTGAATCATATCGTAGCGGACACACGAGGACATAACAGAACCTGGCCCGGGATGCAGTGAAAGATACATTGAGTCATGCACGAGCAGAGTCGTGAGAAACCACATGCATAGGAATCAAGACTCGACAGACCGGTATACTTACCGATACCTGGGGGCTCGGAACAGATTTCAGGTCAATCCGACGTAGTATGAGAAAGTTACGTGCGTTCGAAGTACAGAACGCTTTATAAGCGTTTCAGAAGCCTTTTTCGGGGAATCAGAGTCATAGTCATATCAGACACCTTCAGATGTCCTTACGAATCAGATCAAATAGAGATTTTGGAACCATACTTACGTATAAGAAAATTATAGACGTCTTGATACAGAAACCTCTTCGAACATTTCAGAGCAATCCGAGATCGTATACGGAAGTTAGGGACATTAAATCTTACAGAAGTTCTCGAACCAGAATAAACATATCAGAATGCTCTTATCAGGATACTGATTTCGGAATTCTCATATCAGGATACTTATATCGGAATACTTATATCAGCATACTTACATCAGAATACTTATATCAAAATACTCATATCGACACACTTATATCAGAAGAGTGATATCAAAATGCTTATATCAAGACACTTATATCAAAATACTTATATCAGAATACTTATATCAAAATACGTATATCAGAATACTTGTACCAAAATACTTATATCAAAATACTTATATGAAATACTTATATCAAAGGATGAACTAGGATCACAAACTCAGGTCAAGAAGTGAATTAGAATCATAATCAGACTCAGCATCACAGAACAGAGTTACCCCAAGGCAGCATATCACATTATACCTTACTTGGCTCTAGGACATGCCAAAGAAAGAAAAGGTAAGCCTTACATACCTGTGCCGTGACCAATTAGTTACGCTTGTGCATCCAACTTGTTTGCCTACATGCAAGAGAGTTCATCCATTCATTAGTTCCTTCGTCAAGTACTTGCCTCACCCTTTCAATACATTCATTTATATTCTGCCGAAATTTCGGCAGCATCTCCCCTGTAAATGTTCCAACCCCGAGAATATGGCTCGGCCCAATTCAACAACAACCCAACCAACAACCAAGCTATGGCATCAATAATCAACTCAAGAATACATTCTAACATTAAACGCTCTTTTTACATAATATGACAACGTTCACAATATTCCAACTAATATCAACGTTTATGCATTCGATTACTAATCCAAGACCATTCAAACAATATTCACGAATGCTTTAAACAATTGACATAATTTTTCAAACAACCCAACAATGCACCATGGAACCCGAAATCTTCCAACTTCCATAGGAACCATCACAACACATTTCTTTCTTCAAACTTCACAAACTACACCAACAAACCACACTTTAACAACATTATTATCATGATTACAAGAAACTACATTTGATTCAAATTGGCTTCCAAAAACAGCCCGCAACAATTACGACACCATCTTAGATCATTAAGCTCTCATTTACATCACATAATCCACAACACAACAACCCAAACATACTAAATAAAATTAGTTCATTCTTTGACATGCAAAACAGTCCATTTTCGGCCAGCCCTTCAACACACACATTCCATAATTTTCATCCATTTTTTTGCACATCACAACCACACATAATCATGCTAAATACACTTAATTCATCATTTCTACACATCACACACACACACGGCTACACACACTAATCTCAACTCCAACTTGAATCATCAAGTTCTCATTTTCATCATAGGATACTTATCAACAACAATCATATTACCATATAAAAATTATTCCATTTTTATTTTCCTACACAACATGTACACACACGGCCAAGCCTCCAACATGCATGTTTTCATGCTTCTCTTCCATTTCCACATACCACAACATACACAAACCATTTATAACGTATAAAAGAGGATTAATTCTTACCTTTTCCTCCCAACTTCTTTACTCAACCAAAGTGCGGAAAACAATGAAACAGATGGCCTATCTTCCGAAACAATTATACCACGTTGTTGAGGACCCTTGAATTAGTAGGAATACCACAAGAAAATAATTTTAGGAGCAAAATTTCAAGGGGCAAAAATTGGAGAGCTTGGCCGAAATGGCCATGGTGGTGGCTCCCCTTCTTTCTTTGTTTCCTTTTTCTTGAAAATTCTAGAATTAAAATGAAAATTTTGTCTTCCTTTCAAGACTTAATCATATATATATATATATATATATGTAAGGTCCCAACATGTGAGGGGAACATGCCCCTCTCTAGAGGTTTCTTTCATTTTCATTTTTTTTTTTTTTGAATTTTCCTTTAAAGTTGGTCAAGGAAGACCATTTGTCTTCTTAAGCAAGTTTTGACCCCTTCTTCTCTTTAATTCACAAATAGCCCTTATAGTTAATAAAATTTGGACATGCACCATGCATGTCACACGGCCAACATGGCCATTTCATGAACTTCTTGGACCTTGCAAAATTCCCATTTTGCCCCTATTCTTTCCGCAATATTTCCATAGGCCATTTTGCGAATTTCTCTTCTTGTCCTTAGCCTCTCACAATATTTCCATACTAATAACAGTCATAAATAATATTTATAACAACTTGTGCATTAATATAATTTTGAAATTGGTTTCGCCTTTAACTTCCCACGACGACTCTGAATTATCCAAACGTACAAAGTACGGGCTATAACATCCTCCCCCCCTTTAGAACATTCATCCTCGAATGTTCAACTGGCCTTTTGGGGACTCGTAGCACTTCGGGAGGGGGTTTCTTTTATAGTTGCCCGTTTCTCCATGCCCATTTCATATAATCGAGTCTCTCCATCCTTATATGGGTCCTTATTCTGTGCCATGAGTTTTCTAATCCGCTGGGCCGATATATTTTCCTTGTCCTTCTCAGGTCATCTCTTTTCTGTTACTGTTTCGTGACCGTATCTTAACAAAAGTCACACTTTTAGATTCTTACTACAACTCTTCCTTAGTCTCTTCTCGTATCTCTCGATACAGGCATACTTGTCTTTGACTTCATGTGGTGACGCTCATTTCGTTCATCGCTATTCCTTGTAAGCCTAATATGGCCTCCCCCCCTTTAAGGGGCTCCTTATAAGCCAACAGTTCTTCTTCTCAACTCCGTGCACAACATAGCAAAATTCCTTATCATAAGTTTTCCTTTCATTTTCCGTCGATATCCTGACATAGGAGATACCATTCATGTTCATATACATATACACATATAATTAGTATCAACTGACCCGCAAATTACCTTCAGACGCTATTCAAGCCTATCCAAATTCCAAAACTACACTGCACTTTCTGTTTCTTTTCTAGTCTAGCATGTCGCATTCTATGTGACCTCGTATGGTTTCCCAACCATTCCGTATACATTAAATTTCTCTTGGATTACTCCAGCTCCTGACCTGCTGCTCATATCTGAATTTTACAAAAATTTTAGAAAACTTCCCAGGGGGTCACCCATCATGAAATTGCCCCCGCCTGAGCACGCTTAACCTCGAAACTTTGATGGATTTCGGTGCCTTAGGGCCGATATAATCGCGTCCACTTTCCCTTATAACCTTTATTACCTGATCCGGAGCAGATCAAGGTCTCACAGATTTCGAGACATTTCTGTAACCCGTTCTATCCTTGCAACTACCATTTTACCCTTTTCCAACCCTTACTATTCGGAATTCACTCACACACTACAAATATCAACAACATCTCACGGATCGTACATATATATAACATGTTCCAGCCGGCCAGGGCCTTTATATATCGTTTCACATCGTATCATATCATATTGCCTCATATCAGACCATATCATGTCATATTATGTCATATCATGTCTTGTTATATCATATCATATCGTATCGCATCATATCATATCGTATCATATCGTGTCGTGTCATTTCATATGGGATCATATCATATCATACCAAATCACTGTCGTACAGGGCTTCCGGTTTCTGATAACAGAACGAACATGTCAAAACTTACCTCCGTGGCCATCCATATCATTATTCACCTTTTCCCCAACGTATGTAAGGCTTACATTTGGGGTCTCATTTCCCTATATCGGGGCTCTATCGCACGATCTATGGCACAAAGAAGGTCAACAATTCCTAGATACCCCGTAGCCTCCTGTTTATAAGTGTGGCGCGCTACACACCCATAAACAAGACTCTACCAGGCACGACTTTGCAGACAACCATTAGACCGACCTGCTCTGATACCACTTTGTCACACCCCGACCTTACTAGGGTGTGATAGGCACCCGACCCTTACTTAGGGCCGAGCGAACCCTCAGACTCTTGCTGCACATAAAGTTACGCCAAACTTTTAAATCAAATCAGATAAAATACATAGCAAAATTTTTTTTTTTTCCAGAAATATTCTTTTCATAAATTTTCCTTCTCGAATCTTCCAAGCGAACAAATCTGTAGTCATACACAATTCAATACACAACACAGACCAACATATCAGCTGATGGAGCCGCTTACAGACTGACACACCATACCCACGACGCTGTCTGCAAAGCCTCTAACATCATACAGAAACCATAACACATATACTATACCCTGACTTGGCAGTCCTCCAGGAGCAAATGGAGTTCGCCACCACTGCTGAGATATCTTTTATAGTGTCCTTATCTCGTCCGGGAGTACCTGCGCGGCATGAAACGCATCCCCCAAAGAACAGGGGTCAGTACGGAATATGTACTGAGTATGTAAGGCATAGAATGCAGAAAACAGAACCATAATCGAAACAAACAGTACCAAGGGTGAGCATATTATCCAGATTGCCGAATTACTTACTTCTCAGGCACAGATCATACAGACCAATACCGACCATACAGACCGACACAGACCATACCGACCAATACAGATCATACAGACCGTACAAATCATACAGAGCGTAAGAAAATCATACAGAGCATACTGAATGCCGACATACTTACTTTCTAGACACAGATCGCACATACCGATACCAGATATCAGAAGGAGTGTGGCACGTACCGAACGCACAGATAAGGTCATACGTCAGACGGAGTACGGAACGTACTAAATACTCAGATGATGTCATATATCGGACGGTATACAGAACGTACAGATTACTCAGATGATGTCATATACCGGACGAAATACAGAACGTACAGATTACTTAGATGATGTCATATATCGGACGGAATACAGAACGTACAGATGATGTCATATATCGGACGGAATACAGAGCGCACAGATGATGTCATATATCGGACGGAATACAGAACGTACATATGATGTCATATATCGGACGGAATGCAGAACATACAGAATACTCAGATGATGTCAGAATATACAGAATACTCAGAATCGTATGTCACATATGCGTATAACAGAACCCGGCCCTGTGATAAGGGACGCGGTAAACAGAATCATCATATATCAAATTCATGTATCATATATGCATATATCAGAACCCGACCCTCCAGTGAGGGGTGCGGTAACAGAGCCCGGCCCTCTAGTACGGGACGCGGTGAACAGACAGATCATATGCCATCCAGGCCACCACCCCATATCATCATACCATATAACAGAGCCCGGCCCGCCTATGAGGGACGCAATGCAGAGGAATGCGCACAATAACAGAACCTGACCCGGGACGCAGTGAATCATATCGTAGCGGACACACGAGGACATAACAGAACCTGGCCCGGGATGCAGTGAAAGATACATTGAGTCATGCACGAGCAGAGTCGTGAGAAACCACATGCATAGGAATTAAGACTCGACAGACCGGTATACTTACCGATACCTGGGGGCTCGGAACAGATTTCAGGTCAATCCGACGTAGTATGAGAAAGTTACGTGCGTTCGAAGTACAGAACGCTTTATAAGCGTTTCAGAAGCCTTTTTCGGGAAATCAGAGTCATAGTCATATCAGACACCTTCAGATGTCCTTACGAATCAGATCAAATAGAGATTTTGGAACCATACTTACGTATAAGAAAATTATAGACGTCTTGATACAGAAACCTCTTCGAACATTTCAGAGCAATCCGAGATCGTATACGGAAGTTAGGGACATTAAATCTTACAGAAGTTCTCGAACCAGAATAAACATATCAGAATGCTCTTATCAGGATACTGATTTCGGAATTCTCATATCAGGATACTTATATCGGAATACTTATATCAGCATACTTACATCAGAATACTTATATCAAAATACTCATATCGACACACTTATATCAGAAGAGTGATATCAAAATGCTTATATCAAGACACTTATATCAAAATACTTATATCAGAATACTTATATCAAAATACGTATATCAGAATACTTGTACCAAAATACTTATATCAAAATACTTATATGAAATACTTATATCAAAGGATGAACTAGGATCACAAACTCAGGTCAAGAAGTGAATTAGAATCATAATCAGACTCAGCATCACAGAACAGAGTTACCCCAAGGCAGCATATCACATTATACCTTACTTGGCTCTAGGACATGCCAAAGAAAGAAAAGGTAAGCCTTACATACCTGTGCCGTGACCAATTAGTTACGCTTGTGCATCCAACTTGTTTGCCTACATGCAAGAGAGTTCATCCATTCATTAGTTCCTTCGTCAAGTACTTGCCTCACCCTTTCAATACATTCATTTATATTCTGCCGAAATTTCGGCAGCATCTCCCCTGTAAATGTTCCAACCCCGAGAATATGGCTCGGCCCAATTCAACAACAACCCAACCAACAACCAAGCTATGGCATCAATAATCAACTCAAGAATACATTCTAACATTAAACGCTCTTTTTACATAATATGACAACGTTCACAATATTCCAACTAATATCAACGTTTATGCATTCGATTACTAATCCAAGACCATTCAAACAATATTCACGAATGCTTTAAACAATTGACATAATTTTTCAAACAACCCAACAATGCACCATGGAACCCGAAATCTTCCAACTTCCATAGGAACCATCACAACACATTTCTTTCTTCAAACTTCACAAACTACACCAACAAACCACACTTTAACAACATTATTATCATGATTACAAGAAACTACATTTGATTCAAATTGGCTTCCAAAAACAGCCCGCAACAATTACGACACCATCTTAGATCATTAAGCTCTCATTTACATCACATAATCCACAACACAACAACCCAAACATACTAAATAAAATTAGTTCATTCTTTGACATGCAAAACAGTCCATTTTCGGCCAGCCCTTCAACACACACATTCCATAATTTTCATCCATTTTTTTGCACATCACAACCACACATAATCATGCTAAATACACTTAATTCATCATTTCTACACATCACACACACACACGGCTACACACACTAATCTCAACTCCAACTTGAATCATCAAGTTCTCATTTTCATCATAGGATACTTATCAACAACAATCATATTACCATATAAAAATTATTCCATTTTTATTTTCCTACACAACATGTACACACACGGCCAAGCCTCCAACATGCATGTTTTCATGCTTCTCTTCCATTTCCACATACCACAACATACACAAACCATTTATAACGTATAAAAGAGGATTAATTCTTACCTTTTCCTCCCAACTTCTTTACTCAACCAAAGTGCGGAAAACAATGAAACGGATGGCCTATCTTCCGAAACAATTATACCACGTTGTAGAGGACCCTTGAATTAGTAGGAATACCACAAGAAAATAATTTTAGGAGCAAAATTTCAAGGGGCAAAAATTGGAGAGCTTGGCCGAAATGGCCATGGTGGTGGCTCCCCTTCTTTCTTTGTTTCCTTTTTCTTGAAAATTCTAGAATTAAAATGAAAATTTTGTCTTCCTTTCAAGACTTAATCATATATATATATATATATATATATATATATATATGTAAGGTCCCAACATGTGAGGGGAACATGCCCCTCTCTAGAGGTTTCTTTCATTTTCATTTTTTTTTTTTGAATTTTCCTTTAAAGTTGGTCAAGGAAGACCATTTGTCTTCTTAAGCAAGTTTTGACCCCTTCTTCTCTTTAATTCACAAATAGCCCTTATAGTTAATAAAATTTGGACATGCACCATGCATGTCACACGGCCAACATGGCCATTTCATGAACTTCTTGGACCTTGCAAAATTCCCATTTTGCCCCTATTCTTTCCGCAATATTTCCATAGGCCATTTTGCGAATTTCTCTTCTTGTCCTTAGCCTCTCACAATATTTCCATACTAATAACAGTCATAAATAATATTTATAACAACTTGTGCATTAATATAATTTTGAAATTGGTTTCGCCCTTAACTTCCCACGACGACTCTGAATTATCCATACGTACAAAGTACGGGCTATAACAGGCATGAAGCGAGACATAGCAGAATTTGTAGCACAGTGCCCAAATTGCCAGCAAGTGAAGGCCGAGCATCAAAAGCCAGGAGGCTTATTGCAAGCAATGGAAATTCCTACGTGGAAATGGGAAGAAATTAATATGGATTTTGTGGTAGGGTTACCCCGTACGCGAGGAAAGTATGATTATATATGGGTGATCGTGGATAGTCTCATGAAAGCAGCTCATTTTCTCCCCGTTAGAACCACATATTCAGCGGAAGATTATGCTAAATTGTATCTCAAGGAGATTGTGCGACTTCACGGTATTCCTTCTGCCATTATCACAGACAGAGGGGCACAGTTCACAGCCAAGTTCTGGAAGTCCTTCCAAGAAGGTCTAGGTACCCAAGTTAAGCTCAGCACGGCGTTCCATCCGCAGACCGACAGACAAGCCGAGCGTACTATTCAGACCTTGAAAGATATGCTACGAGCGTGTGTGCTGGACTTTGGTGGTAGTTGGGATGATCATTTGCCTCTTATCGAATTTGCCTATAATAACAGCTATCATTCCAGTATTCAGATGTCCCCATATGAAGCCTTATATGGAAGAAAATGCAGATCTCCAATTGGATGGTTCGAAAAGGGAGAAGCACAGTTGATAGGCCCCGACTTGATTCAACAGGCAGTCGAAAAGGTCAAGGTGATACGAGATCGATTGTTAACAGCCCAAAGTCGTCAAAAATCTTATGCGGATAACCGCCGGCGAGATTTGGAATTTCAAGCTAACGATTGGGTATTCTTGAAAGTCTCGCCAATGAAGGGAGTAATGAGGTTTGGCAAGAAGGGGAAATTGAGTCCAAGATATATCGGACCCTACCAAATCATTCGCAAGGTGGGTCGAGTAGCCTATGAGTTGGACTTGCCTTCAGAGCTCGAATCCGTACATCCAGTATTCCATGTTTCGATTCTCCGCAAGTGTATTGGAGACCCAACGAGAATAGTTCCAGTTGATGATGTGCAAGTAACAGAGAAGCTAACCTACGAGGAAATGCCCATTGCCATTTTGGATAGACAAGTACGAAGGCTTCGGAATAAAGAGGTTGCTTCAGTCAAAGTTCTATGGCGGAACAATAATCGGGAAGAAATGACATGGGAAGCGGAGGAGAAGATGAAATCTATGTACCCCCATTTGTTCCAATCCCCAGAAGAGATTCAAGATGAGACATCGATGGTGTAAGGTATGTATGTTTTAATTTTATGTTTTTGGTCGTGTGTGGCCATAAATGTGTGGATATTGTGATGTAGCCCTGTGAGGCGATGATATTGTGGGTTGTTGTGACAAATTGGTAACTCCAGATTACAAAGGAAACTCTAGCGAAATTTTTCTAGAATTCTCAAGTGTCGAACATTCGAGGACGAATATTCCAAAAGGGGGGAAGAATGTTACACCTCGGAAATTTTTCCGTACTTGTGTGATGAGTAGAACGATGAAGGGATTGAGTGTATGATGTTTTACTAAGTCGGGAATGGCTAATTATGAATTTTTGGAAATAAGAAAGTCGCGGAAAATTTTCAACCCAGTGGTCGTATAAGGCACTATACGGCCCGTAAAGTGATTTACGGACCGTATAGTGCAATCATCTTCCATCGTGCCAAAAATCTCAAGTTCTGCCAGTGTTGATATGGTTAAATACGACCCAGTTTACGGCCCGTAAACTGGTTTACGGACCGTAAACCAGGTCGTAAACTGCCATGTCCTTCAGCCAAAACTTTCTGTTTTTGAAATGATTAAATACGGTCCGTATATGGTGGTTTACGACCACTGTTCACCACGACAAGAATTCATTAAAGATCAGATTTTGTGATTTTAAAAAGGGACTTAGGCTTCATATTATTTCATTATTCATCCAACAACTCAAGAGACCTCTAGAACATTCCAAATAATTCCTCCACAAGACTTCAAGAGAATTAAAGGGAATATCAAGATCAACACCACCAAATTCATGAAATCAAGTGTAAGAACACAATAAAGGATCATCTAAGTGAAGAAATTCCAAGGAAGGTGGAACTAGGGTTTGGCTAAGTGAAGTATTTCAACTTAAGGATTGTTCAACCATCATCTAAGGTAAGTTTCATGATTATTCCATGTTGTTTGAAGTGTTGGAAAGCTTAGACACTTGAAATGTTGAAGAACATAGAGAGTGGGTCATTATTGAGTGAATAGTGACATAAATGAATGATAGTGGAATTGAAATACGAATGTTGAAGTGTTGAGAGTACAATTACATTATAAACGATGTTTATATCATGAATCAAGCATTAAATGCATGAAAACGCAAAGACGAGTCATAAGGCTAAATATGGGGGAAATTGGAGGAAAATGGTGGATTTTGCTAAATGTACATAAATGACGATTGTCGATTGTGATATTATGAGTAATGTTATGAATGTTGGGAGTTGATATAAAGCATGAGAAAAGTAGTATAAATGAAGGAAGCGTTGTCCGACGTTTCCTAGAATTAGCGATGCGTTCTTGTAGTTAGTTACTAACGTTGATCCAAATTCTCTTATGAAGGTAACGACGTGATATTGAAGGAGAGCAAGTGAGAGATAGTCTAGCTAAACGACCTGGTATGTGAGGCTAGTCCTTCTTTCTAATGGCATGAATCGTTTAGCTTGAATCTCTATTCTCTTCATGAGTTCTCACATTCTAAGAAGTTAAAGGCCTATGCCTATAAATGTCTATATGAGATAAGCTATACGATATGAGGATGTTATTCCTTGCCTACACTCACCTTATGTATTAGTACTTTCTAGGTGAGGCAGAATGTCCATAATGGTCCCATAATGTAATCGGGGGATCACGACCTTACGTTACCCCGATAGAGTAAAGTGATCATGAGCCTTATACACGCATTATGATAAGATAAGTATTTTATGATAAGCATATTACTATGAGTATTTACATTAAGCATGTCATGATTGCATTCACACCGGGCCTAGTTGGCCGGGCAGACACCGCTTCGGCCGGCGGCGATACGGATACACCACGACCTACGGGCGTGGGCAGACACCACTAGTGGGCGGCATGAGATGGTACCCCGGACGCGGGAGGCCTGGAAGCGGGCTAATATTATTGATTATCACACCGTTCCGACATGGACGGGCAGCTTGCATATGATGCATACATGTCATGATGATGAGTATGAGTAAGATAGTATGCATTACTTCATTTATGATTATCAGTCAGATCCAGATGTCTCATGTTGATGTTATCCTCATATTATTGATGTTTCCTTTCATTATGTATGCCTCTCATACTCAGTACAATATTCGTACTGACGTCCTTTCTTCGGACGCTGTGTTCATGCCCACAGGTAGACAGGGAGGAGAGCTTGGCCCAGGTCCTTAGTAGCTGTCAGCTGATAGATAGCACTCCATTGTTCGGAGGTGCCTATGGCTATTCTTTTGATGAACATTAATATAGGCATATTTTGGGCATGACGGAGTCTTGTTCCGTCTATGTATTCATTATGTTAGTAGAGGCTCGTAGATACGCAGTGTGGGTTAGATGGTCTCACAAGATGTTTTCATATGTATGTATATTATTTTGATGGCCAAGAGGAAAATGTATATAAAGTATTTATGTTTGATTAAATATGATTTTCCTACAATTGGTATGTAAAATTGATAGAAGAGTATTAAATGAGCAAGACAAGTAGTAGAGTGAGCGGTGCTCGGTAACTAGCTCCGGGTACCCGTCGCGGCCCCTAGCTGGGTCGTGACACATGTCATGTGACCAATGTTCCGCAAAGTTATGAGTCTATGTTCATAGAGGGTTTCATATGAGATAAAGGTAAGAGATATGCTATATAAACGATAGTGATAATGTTCAGCTTAAGCCTAAAGATTATAAGGATTATCATACGATAATTACATGAAATTCATGCTACGAATACGATGTGACTTTCATAAATTGTCTTTGAATTTAAATGTGTGCATTAATGAAAGGTTACGATAAGCTTATGAGATGTATACGATGACAATGATGATGATGAGATATAATGATCCTTGTGTGATGCATGTGATACTGTCGAGCCACTACGTGGCCGAATACAGATACTGTCGAGCCACTACGTGGCCGAATACGGATACTGTCGAGCCACCATGTGGCCGAATACGGATGTTGTCGAGCCCTAAGTGGCCGAATACGGATAACGTTTTATGTGTATGAGTAGATACGGTATTATGATGATGAAATATATGATGTGATGATGTATACGCTATGATGATTCATGTACGACGATTATGTATATGTGGTGTATGTATAAAATGCATTCATCCTTAAAGGTCGCGCAGGTTTTGCCTTCACCTCATGACTTATGATTTTCTATCATGTTTATTTCATTCATGCCTTACATACTCAGTACAATGTTCGTACTGACGTCCGTTTTCTTTGGACGCTGTGTTCATGCCCACAGGTAGACAGGGAGACGGCGAAGACCTATAGGAGCTATCAGCAGACTCTCAGGAGCACTCCATTATTCCGGAGGTGCTAATCGGGTTTATACTTTTGTGTATGTATATGTATATGTATTTTGGGCACGACGGGGTCTTGTTCCGTCTATATGTATAGTATGTCAGTAGAGGCTCGTAGATACGTATGTGTGGGTTATATGGTCTCACAAGGTAACTACTGTATATACGTAGATATGTGTACATTATCTTTTGATAGCCAAAGGGCTTATGTATATAAAAGTATTTATGTTATTCAATGAAAATGATTTTCTTATGATTATGAGTTTATGAACGAAAAAAAAAGGCCTAATGAGTATGATGAGTAGTAGAACGAGCGGTGCTCGGTGGTCAGCCCCGGGTACCCGTGACGGCCCCTAGCTGGGTCGTGACAGAGTGAATGGAAGGTCCATTTCACGGTCACTTATACGGACCGTATAAGTGTCCGTATAATGTCCCGACAGATCAGATTTTTGGGTTATTAAAAAGGGGACCAAGCTCATTATTTCATTTCCACATTTCACTCCTTCTCTCTAGAACTCTTTAGAACATTTCTCCCACACAAATTCAAGAGATATTAGTGATCATCTACATCAAGCTAGGTGAATCAAGTGTAAGAAACCCATTAAAGTACATCCAAAGCAAGAATCCAAGTGAAGGTGAAACTAGGGTTTTTCTCAAGTGAAGTGTTTGCACCCAAGGTTCATTCCTACACCATCTAAGGTAAGTTTTGTGACATTTCCTTATTGTTTAAGGTACTTGAAAGTTGAAACACTTGGATTACATGAGGAAATAGGAAATGGGTCATGAATGTGGGAATAGTGTCACTTTTGAGTAAATGTTTGGATTGAGTTGGGACTCTTGATACATTATGATTATAATCATGTTATAAATGACATTGAGAACGTGGAATAGACTTTGTATATGAATGAACGAAATTGTGTGATATGACCATAAATATGGATGAATTGGGGTCAAATGAGAAGTAAGGATAATGTAGGTGAATAAAGGCTATTGTGATGATATTGTGAATATTATTATTGATGTTTGGGAGTTGATATATGATATGGAGGAAGTCGTATAAATAAAGGAGATGATGTCCAATTTTCCCTAGCTTTAGTCATGAATGCTAAGCTATCAATTCTCTAATGTTAGTATGCACTCTAATGAAGGTAGAAACGTGAGCATTGAAGAAGCACGTGCGAGTGATAGAATAGTCGAACGGAAAGGTATGTAAGGCTAACCCTTTCTTTCATAAGGCATGGTTCTTTGGCCAATCATCTAAATCTTCTATAAGTCTATGACATGTTCCAAATGATTCTATCTTCAAAAGCTACTGAGCTTATCACTCTCGATATGTATTACGACTATACTAAGTTCCTCATATGACGAGTAATCCTATTAGGATAGATGTAATGAACAACGATGATAGTGATAACGATAACGATAACGATGACGATAATGATAGTGATGATAATAGTAAAATTCTTATGAGCTATTATGTATGTGTATCTATGTATGACTAGTATGGAACCCCGAGCTTATGAGGCCGGGTAGGATATGTATCTATTTACGTAACGCGCGCACACCTCTGCAGATGGTACGGATAACCCTGAAGCCTTAGTAGGGCCAGGTAGATGTAACCCTGAAGCCTTGGTAGGGCCAGGTATGTGTAACCTTGAGCCTTGGTTGGCCAAGTATGTATGAAACACCGATCCTTCATGGTCGGGTATGCTATGCAAATGCTATGTATATGATATGATTATGTATATGATATAGATATAAGTATGGATACGAATATGATACGAATATGAATAAGACTATGTATATGAATACGGCGATGAACGCAACGTAAATGGGTACGAATATGAGTACGGACACGGATATGGATGTATGTACACAAATACGCATTAGAAATGGAAAGTTCCTATGAAAGGCAAGTAAGTGCTTATGACGATGATATTACCACCTCCCACCCTATGCTATTTCTTATGTTGTATATTATGCTTCTATGTTGATATTGATCATGCTTTACATACTCTGTACATTCTTCGTACTGACGTCCTTTTGTTTGTGGACGCTGCGTCATGCCCGCAGGAGCACAGGGAGACAGACTTGATCCATAGCTACATTTTCGGGGACACATAGCGGAGCTCCATTTCATTCGGAGCTATAGTTTTTGGATACTTATTCTTTTGTGTACATAATTATGGGCATAGCGGGGTCCTGTCCCGCCTATATGTTATGACATACTCTCTTTAGAGGCTCGTAGACATGTGTATATAGTTAGATATGCCTGGCCTTGTCGGCCTATATTTTGTATATCATTTTGTTAGACTTGTCGGCTTATGTACATTGATATGGCATAGATGCCAATGATGATATAAAGGTATTGTTGTCCAATGGGACTAGCATGATAGATGAATAGAAATATATGTTTTTTTATGTAGGCTCACCTAGATGTAAGTGTAAAGGTACGTTAAGGGGTGCCCGAGTGGACTAGCACCGGGTGCCCGTCGCGGCCCTCCGGTTGGGTCGTGACAATAAGCCACAACGTCACCCCCTGTCAACTGTGCCTTATATATATGTAAACATCACATCATAGGCCACAGCGTCACCCCCTATCAACTATGCCTTATATATATGTAAACATCACATCATAGGCCACAGCGTCACCCCCTGTCAACTTTGCCTTATATATATGTAAACATCACATCATAGGCCAGAGCGTCACCCACTGTCAACTGTGCCTTATATACGTAAACATCACATCATAGGCCACAGCATCACCCCATGTCAATTGTTCCTTATATACGTAAACATCACATCATAGGCCACAACGTCACCCCCTGTCAACTGTGCCTTATATATATGTAAAAATCACATCATAGGAATGAGTGCAGTGCAAAAACAAAAAGAAATAATAGAACTTGGTAATGTGACAAAATAGTTTTACACACATATTATACTCATAGCATGCATGAGAGTTCAAACATAAGCTACCACTTTAGCGGAGTGACGTAAGGTCGGTAATCTCCGATTTATATTATGGAACAACCATCATCGCTACCTCTCACCTTGAAGGAACAATTATTATAAGGTGACATCAACAATAATGAGTAAAATCGAGAAAATCATGAAATAAGCTAAATGATCTCATAATAACATTAAAATCATAAGCTTTGGAATTTCTTAAATTAAAATCATCATCATCATGTTTATCGTAGAAAACATCTCATCTTTAGTACCATAAGAAGCTTTTAAGAATCATGAACTTCTAACTTTTGGAAGTAAGAAGGTTATGGAAACATATATGGAATCCTAACATAGGAATCATGCCTTTAGAAAGAAAGGGTTTAACCTTACATACCTTTCCAGTCGCCTTACTTTATTTACTGCACTCTTGTCTTTCCAAGCTCGGCGATCTATATTTAAGAGGATTGAACTATCGTTAGACTCATTGTTGTATACTTGTGCTATGTTTTCAAATCAAACTATTTTATATCCTACCGAAAATCGGGCAGCATCTCCCCTGTTTATGTGCCTAGCTCGAAATCTCAATTCGGCAACCAACAACAACAACAACAATATCAGCATCAATAACATCATTTCCAACACCAATATGTGCCATAAAACAGCCCACAGTTGTTTTCCAACTTTCATGACTAACCAACTTACTATACAATTATTTAATGACTTTATTTTCATAAATAAGCCTTAAATAATACCAAAAGAGAAAGATTCATACCTTTTTACTGTCTAAACGATAATATCTTCAAGATTCCACCTTGAATCCATGCTAAAATCCACTGCAGAACAATTCTAGAATCACACCCATGCGTTATCCGGACCTAAACTACTACTCCGCTACTTGAAAATTGCTCACTTTTTTATTCCCTCACTCCCATTTCTGATTTTCTGGAATTTTCTGGGCAAAATCTGATGAAAAGGGGGGTTATTACCCTTTATATAGGGGTCAAATTCGGGTCGGGGTCACTGTAGCAGACTGTAGCAAGTCAGTTACTGTAGCAGTACTATAGCAAGTCGGTACTGTAGCAGTACTGTAGCACGCATTTCTGCTTTGTCAGCCGAACTTGTAATGTCCATAATTCTCTACTCCGGTGTCCTATCGATGAGATATTTGTTGTGTTGGAAACTAGACTCGACGAACTTCATTTTAGGCTTTTGAAACACCTTAAAACACTTCATATGCTAATAGATATTCTTCCCTCAAGTTGGACCAAAATCTTCACACGAAACTTTACCCATCCTTTCTTCAAAGTCGTACTACTCCATTTCTTCCACGCATTCCCTTCTAAAACCTTCTGGTATACCTTATATACATCCTTCACTCATTAAATATACTTAATAATGCTTTCTCCTTATATTCCAAAGTGGTTTTACTTAACCCTAACTCAACGTACTTATGTTTCAAATTTGATAAGTGCTCTTCGAAGATACGGGGTGTAACAGGTGAGCTGTGGTGTTGTTGCGTCTATTTGTCAAGTTACGAGTCTTTTAGATTATGGAGGAAAAAGGTAAGGGTTAGCGGTTCTAATTAACATTGGTTGGTATGGGGGTGATGTCTGTTTTTTTATAAATTGTTGTGGTTTAGCTGGTCTAGGAGTCTGTCTTGAGTGTAACTGTTTGTTGTCTGTGGGTCCTTACTTCCTAGTGTTGCACTGAAAAGGTAATGGGATATGAGCATGTTTATGTCAGAATTGTTTAAGTACGGGTAAGATTTAAAAAGGTGTTACAACTGTACCTATCTGTTTATTCGGACTGATTTTATATCGTATTGCGTGAACTAATCTTAGTAGGCCTATGATGCTTACGAGTACATATGATGTACTGATACTACTCTTGCTACATCCTTTTCGGGTGCAGATGTGTTTCAGGTTATTACTGAAGGTTTCATAGGTCGGAGTGGTGAAAATCTTCCTACAACTTCTGTGCATCTCGTTCCAAGGCAGAAGTTGTTTCGTTTTATTTTAAGTTTATTCCTCTGTATTATAGAAGCTCTTGTATACGTCTACACTAGGCCCAGGAAATTATAAGCTCTAATTTTATAAAGAGTGTCACTTATGTTTTTCTCACTTAATGTTATGATTATCAGTTATTGAACGGAAAAATGAGTTTCAGTAATGGGTTGGTTGGTGAGGGTTCGACTACCAGGAGGTAATCAGGTAGGTGCCCGCACGATCCGTAATTTGAGTCGTGACAACAATAGAGTTGCTGACTGTCTATCCAACTGGGGATTAGAATGCAATTCAATCACTTGGATTACTGAATTTCAAGCTTTACTAAAAGAAGTTAAAGGTGAACTGAATATGGATAGACTACAAATGCCTACATTCCGGACAAATCTCGTTAAGAAGCATTGTAATATAGATAGGATGATAGATAGGAATTATGCCTTTGATGTTCCTTGATGTAAATCTTGTATAGCAGAAGAGTATGATCTCTTCATGTAATATATTTGCGTAAGCTAAAAGGAAATCCTATCATGCTTAGTATGGGAATTGTCCATACAAGATAGGTGCAGAGGATCATCCTCTGCTTGGTGCTTCATTGAAGTAAATAAAAGAGCCTCTCGATAGAAAAGGTTGATTGAAGAAGAAAAAAAAATCCCTTCCACCAAAAAGTTAAGACTTTATAAAAAGAGTAAAAGTAAGTTGTTCGTATATTATATATATAAATTGTTAAGTCCGTTTGATATCTAGAGCCCGTTTGGATTAGCTTATAAGTTGCCAATAAGCTGTTTTCAGCTTTTTTGACTGTTTGACTAACTAGCTTAAAGTCATTTTGTGCTTAAAATAAGCCCAAAAAATTAATTAGACCCTTTTGATTTAACTTATCTAAAGCAGCTTATAAGCTGAAAACAGCTTATAAGCCAAAAAAAATAAGTTGGACTATCCCAATTTTTTTTTTTTTTGGCTTATAAGCTGCTTTTTTTAAGCCCATCCAAACAGGCTCTAATTGTATTCACTTAATGTGCTTGTTTGCATTTTTTGAAATCCCATTGATAGAGTTTTTGCCCCGTCACCGATAACAAGTGTTTGTAAGTAAACGTAGATTATAAAATAGTTTCATAAAATAAACATTAGAAAATATTTGAAATAAAATCTAATTTGGAATAAGATTGTTTAGAAGTTTTTACTATAATCGCTATCTCGGACTACATAAGATGACATGCATATGACTCATGCTTGAAGTCAGTGTTTGGATGTGGCTCAAAATATAGAAATGTGTGGAATGAAGTAAATAATGGTTATATGTTAGGATCACTGGTCTTGGATAGGTCGAATTATGAAATTCAATCCGTACATTGGTTTTAGGTTTAATAAATGGGATATAATAAACTATGCATCCGTAGGGACAGATATACTTACCACTGGCAAAAAAGACAAGGAATCTCCCGATTACTTAAAGAACCGACCTTCAGTATATACAATCTTTAAAAATACCTGGATTTGAACATTATTAATAATAAGAATCCCAAATTAATTACTATTATAAGATCCATCAAAATCTCACTTGAAAGGATAGTCCTGATCTAGTCAATTTCTTGCATGAAACTTTATGCTTAGACGATGTAACATTTTGGATCTGTCACCCACTGTTAAGAAAAATAAAAGCACATTTTCCTCGCGTTGGGTCATTCTGTTACTTCTAGACGATAAAGGTAGAAACAGTACTTAATTCTAACCTAAAATAATGTAATTTTCAAATTAAACTTTTTCCTTATTTCAAAAATTCATATGCAAATAACAAATATAAAACAAAGAAGAAAGGGGAAAACATGATTGATTCGGCCCAAAACAGTGGCCGTGGTAGCTAGCGCCTTTGCCTGCACCCACTGTTTGTCAATTTAAATTGGCCAGAGCTTGGTTGAATATTAGTGCCAAAACACACAAATATAGATAGAATTGATTAAAATTTTAAGAAAATATATGATTACACACACTAAGTTCGTATATATTAAATTGTCAAGAGAACAGTGGGTATACACTAATACATAAAATTCTGAATCCGTTTCAATAATATTAAAAGATGAAGAATGAGCTATAGGAGCTAGCGCACATTTGAATGAATTTTCAAAAGATTTGGACAGTAAGCTGAATTTCATACGGTATTTGATCAATTAATGAATAACACTTTTACCCGATAATCAATACTACGTATTTTTTCCTTTACTTCTTCAATTTTAAACAGAGTTCATTAAATATAAATTCGTTTTAGGATCACATCAATGAATTGAACAACGTAACAATGAGATCGAACATGGCTGGTGAGATGTCACTCACGTGGGACAGAGAAAATGCTTGACAAAGAGACGAACAATACCTTTGGCACAGACAATTATTGACCCCTCCATTTTTATTCTCCTTCATGCCATGCATACGTTAGGGTAGATGAATTTAATCCCCTTTTAATATGCCTTTGAATTCCTGATTAAGTTAGAAGCATTTTTAGGTATTCATGCAGGGAATTTCACCGTCCGATTTCAACAACCTTCACTTGATCAACGGTCCACGTTATCCTGTCAAGTTTAATTAATATACTCTTTTATATTTTTATGTAGGATGTGACACTAAGGAATAAGTGGGAATATTGATTTCTTCTCCCCAATCCCATCGACATATTATTTGAAATTTTATATGGTAGCAGTTGTGACTCACTGGTCTTCTGAAGTTTCTTGGAAGTATAAAGGGACAACTTAACACATAATATAACCTCTTAAATTTGTCAGAAAATTTCATTTATACATTCGAACTACAACTCGTTTTTATTAAGTACCTGCGCACATGATAAAGTGTTCCAATTAGACAACCTCGGTTTAAATTTCAGATAACTTTTGTGCGTGTTCTCAAGCGTTTATATTAGGTAATTAAGCCACATAAAATATATCATCTCCTTTAATTATATGCATCAACCTCAATTAGAAAATTCTTGGGTTTTATGACTTGTTGAGGCGAATGTATATAACTAAAGGAGATGACATATTTTATGTGGTTAATTTAATTACCTAATAGACTCTTGAGAATAAACGTATTTTTTTTTTCAATATTTAAACTGAACATGTCTAATTGAAACACTTTATCATGTGTTCAGATGTTCAATTGGAACAAGTCATAGTTGGAGTATTTAAATGGAATTTACTGGCAAGTTTAAGGGACTGCCTATGTATTAAGCCTAAAGGGACTCCATCATGCATATGATATATGCCTTCATGTAGCATGTATATATGTATGTGGGTGTGATGATGATGGTTGAATTAATGAGTTGCTTTTAACTTGTGGAAATTAAGAAAAGACAGACATGCCTCTTCAGTCTCTAAGGATGATAGATCCGCATTAATAGCTTCACGAATTTCAGACATATGATTAAAAAAAAGAGGAGGCCAGTATTTAGAAAATTAATTAACAGAAGAAAACATACGTAATGTTGGGAGTTGACTTTACAGGTTGGGTGCTTGGAAGTGAATCTTGCAGACCAAACTGTATTTTAATAATATTCACAAGCCAATACACCTACTTTTGCCCTCTCATCCCTTCAACTTTTGCAAGAGCGTCAAAGTGTTTATTCACATTCTTTGAGATAACAACCACATTCATTCTAATACAAGGTTGCTAATTTTACAATATAGTAAAAAATATTAAAGTAAGGGATAGGATTTCTAATGGTAAGGTTTTATTCTCTTATGTTCTTGGCTCGGCACTACAAGAAAAATTGGAATTACAAACAAAAATATTGTTTGGTAGATTGATTGGATCGGATGATAAATTGGGCTATGAATTTACCAGCAAATTTGAATTCGTTATTAATAACCTGTTGGAATATTTACCAACTGATCTGAACCCGTTAGTGTAATTACCAACGACCAATCGATCGGTAAATAGCAAAATATTCTGTTGGTAATCGTGATCGAGTTTAATAAGTTTTTAGCTTTGGTCATGCCGTCATGGCATGATCCAATATTATTTGTCTGATTTAAAAGATAAGATGAATGATACAACATGTGTACTAAAAATCCTTATATATGTTCTGTCTTTCCTGCTCAAGGGACATGTTAATAATTCGTAATATATCTTCCAATTTTATCTGATATTCCGAAAGGTGGAATTTTGTGTATATACATTGGTAACAAGTTAATTACTGAAAAAACACGCTCAAGTGTATCTTGAGTGCCATTAATCTAGCTAGAGCAGATATTGAGATGCTTGAATTTTTATGATGCAGAAAGTAAGATTTTGGTAACATTTTACTGAATTCAAAAAAAAAAAAAAAAAAAAAAAAAAAAAAAAAAAAAAAAAAGAAGCAAAATCAGAAAGGATTTGTTGAAGTTGTTGGCATCAACTTTGCCGGCCGATGACTAGTTCGGCTAATCTCCGCAATGTCTTATAGTGATATAATTAAGCTTGTAAACATCAAAAAGAATTTGTTTATCCGTAAACTTTGTCCATAATGTACCTAGCTGACCATTAATTAACAAATATAGTTGATAACTAAAGAAAAAAATGAGTAAGTAGGCGACACGCTTTGCTGGAAGAGGGTGGATTAGTATATGGAAAACGGAAGCATATATACTTTCCACGCACAAAAATTATTGATCACAAGAGCAGATAGCTTTAGGTTTTTCTCTTGGGTTGGACGGCTGTGCTTAAGATGTCAAGAAGCTCGTGAGGAGGAAGTCTAATTCATATGGCAAAAGTAGAAAGCTTTATAGCTGCTGTTTCAATCTGTAAATCCTAGTGACAGTTCGCACGAACAAAGAATGTATTGCCTTCTCATTTCACAAGAAAAGAAAAAGCTTTTAGGTCAAAGTTGTGATGGTATTAAGTATTAACACTGCATGGTTGTCTTGAAACCTTTTGGAAACCACGCTTGTGGTCTCATACCAAAACTTTTTGGCAAACCCTTTTATTATGGTAGGCAGTAGAATTTCCAAAGCCCAGCAGGACCGATTCAAAATTTAAATTTAATGCGCTCAACTTTAAAATTTTTAATTTTGAACTCATTATACTAAACATATTGGGGGAGAAAAAAAGAACTCGTTATACTTTTAAAATTATGAGTGCCTTAGATATAATTTGTTAGTAAAATTATGGAGTATATATGTATTCTATCTTGGTCAGAATTAGAAATTATATCATGCATAGATGATCGATCAACATGAGGTATAACTTTGGAATTTGCAAGAGGAAGCTTATAAAGCATATTCGGTATGTGGAGATGAGATTCTCAAATCTTATAATTTCAGACATATGAAAGTAGTCATCTGGACCATCTATTATCATCATTAATTCATACTAATTTAAAGATACTCTTGTCTAAGATAATTGAAAGGTCAAACAGATCTGACAATTTCTGTCTTTTAAGTACCTTTTCGAAACACTCGGAGAAAGACACAGTCTGACTGAATAAATGAGTTAGCAAGATGCCCGGCCGCCAAAGATCTCCACGAGCAAAAGGTTAAAAAGAATTCAATTGCTTATTCATTAGCAGTATTATTTTAGTTTATAGAATTTGTCTGCACCTAGCAAGTTTTAGAGAATCTTGATCTTACAAAGCAGCAAAGAAGATCACGATCCACTGGGATTTTCTTCGTTAATACTCGAATTATGTGATGGTGTTTTATTCGAACAAAGTTTAAGAAAAGACAGAAAGACATTTGTTACCAATGGTTTAGGATTTAAACCTGTCAATTTTGTGCCTATACAAGCATATCATTAAGTATATAATGAAAATTGTAAATTCAAATTATTTTAAAAAATGGAAAGCTAAAATTCTATTTTAAATATCTTAATAAAAACAATGTACCCAATAGGACAGAGGATTAACCAAGCTTCAAAGGGTGTCTATTGAGAATCGAGTCCGGAACCAAAATAACCCAAAAAAAAGGGTATGAACCAAAATACCCCAGGAAAAAAAAGAGGTACCAAAGTACCTTTTACGCATGAAAATTATGCGTTAAAGGACTTAACGGAGACGGACCTATTAAGTCCTTTAACGCATGATTTTCATGCGTTATTGGATGGTCTTTTTTTTTTCCTTTCTTTTTTTCTTTCTTTCTTTCTTTCGTTCTTTCTTTCTTTTCTTTCTTCCTTTCTTTCTTTCTTCCTTCCTTTCATACCTTTTTACATACTTTAGCCATAGATTAATCATGCTTCGAGACTCCAAAACTTGAATATTTTATATAGAACCCTATTTATTTTTGTACGGTTAATAAGGTAGGTTCAATACATCAAGGATACGCAAAACTTTGGATTATTGTTTTAGTGGTTGAAAAGTGCTCAAAGTCCATTTTTGTTTGAAGACTTATTGTTATTAGCTTTAAGTTATTTATGTTTTAGGGTTTCGTGTTATTTTTATATTAATGCATAACTTTATTTTGACAATTTCACAAATAAATAAATTAACAATAAATAAAAAGTTAACAAATTAATAATCCATAATCAATTAACAAAATATTAATTCATAATCAATTATTTCTGTGTAATTTTTTTTTTTTTTTGTGTTATACCCTTCAACACCCAACTAATTGGAGTCCGCAACTTAAATAACTCCAATAATGGGTTTGGGTACAAAATAATCCGTTAACGAATAACGAACAATAAGCTAAATCCCGAATAATGAATAATAAATTAAATCCCAAATAACGAACGATAAACTAAATCCTGAATAACAAACGATAAGCTAAATCCTTAGTTTTGGATTGAACATCATTAACATAATTTCCGAAAAGGATTAGTTAGTTAATATAATTTTTTGACGAAGGATTAGTTAGTTAATATAAAATTTTGTTCGTTATTACTTTAACTATATGAGTTAAGTAAATTATAATCAACAATACAGTATCATGGATTATTCAAAATAACTAACTAAATCCTCCATAACTTATCCTAGTTAAGTAAGTTCTAATTAGATATAAAATTTTAGTTAATTTCAAGAATAATGAATAATTTAGTATTTACAAATACGACACCTCCATGGCTCTCCGTTAATTATTTGTTAATTATGGCATTGTTAATATTTGTTAATTATGTCATTGTTAATATATTTATTTCTGAAATTGTTTTTCCCATGTTAATTACTTGTTTATCCCATGTTAATCGTTAAATAAATTAGTTCTTTTTTTATTAATAATATCTTCTTTTTGATTCCTGGTGGATGAGATAAAAAAAAAAAAAATCAAAAGCCAAAGGCTTTTTACCACCAAGCCAAGTTGATTAAAGTAACAATGTAGACACTTTTTATTATTTTGTATGTTCACTAATGCTATTTAACTTGTTTTCTTAAACTCAATTTGGAACCTTGAAATTGACATTGAAAACATCATTATCACAGAATTATGGAATTGAAATATATTTTTTGCCATTAGATTTTAAAAAGAAATTATATACTCGATTCTTTCCAATTAATACTTTCACTATTTCCAATGTGATATATTCCACAATTAATCTTTGACACAATTTCATTATATGTGTGATATTTGTTTTCTCTATCATACTAACTTTTGTAATATTAGTTCATCATATTTTTCTCTGTGATAGTAAAACAATAAAAAAAAAAATTAAAATTAACGTCTTAAACTTGCAAATACCCTATGAAATGGAATAAATGTAGTATTACTCCCTCCGTTTAATTGATGTGAACCTATTTCCTTATTAGTCCATATAAAAAAGAATGACCACTTTATATATTTGAAAACACTTTACTTTTATGCAATGATTTATAGTCACACAAAATTCATGTGACTCATTTAACACCATAAGTTTAGAAGCCTTTCTCTTCTTTCTTAAATTTTGTGTTCAGTCAAATGAGTTCATATAAATTGAACCGGAGGGACTAGTAATTACGGAACCTTATCATTAGTACAACCTGAGTCAAACATGAATATTTAATATGACGCAAAACATATTTGTTCTATTAATTAATTTCAATTTTTCGACAACCATATGATGATTAAGATATAGATCGGATGAACATCCTGTTGAGTTGTGGATACACATGCAACATTGCAACTTGGTATCTTAGGTCATTATTAGTATTATCCTTCAAATGTGCCATTTACTTGCTTCAATTGACTAGAATTTAACATCTACAATTTTGTATATGTATACACATAAAGAGTCCATGTACACATGCACATATTTGTCGCCACACATGTATATACATGTACTTTACGACATCATCCATGCAAATCACGCATGATTTAAAAAAGTCCACAAATGGAGAGAGAATGGTTCTTTATATGCCCGTTGAAGAAATTTCATTCCTAATTCCAGCAACTTTTTCTTCCTTTTGCTGCAAGGAGAATTCTTCTTACGAACAAGTCTTCATTTTCCTCTAGTAGTTGCCAAGGAAAAGCATAGGCAGCTCTGTTGCCTTTGTTCATTTTCCTCTATGGTTTTCAACATCTTCTGAAGGGCGACAATTAGGTTTTTGAAAAAATAAGCAGGATGAAAGGAGGAGGCGGTAGTACAGAAGATTCAAAGTTAAGCCCCAAAATCCAACTTGAATTCGAAGAAGAGGAGGAGGAGGAAGACGATCTCGAGACAGAAGAAGATAGCAAAGCTAAAGGTACAACAAGAACCAGCTCTAGTAACAGCACGGTTGAAGAGAATGGTAAAAAGACCAATTCAGGAAGTGTACGGCAGTATGTACGCTCAAAAACTCCGAGGCTACGGTGGACGCCTGAGCTCCATCTTCGCTTTGTTCATGCTGTTGAAAGATTAGGAGGTCAAGATAGTAAGTATAGAGAAGAATTGAGATTTTATTCAAAAGAGAAATATCTCAAATATCCCCAGTTTATTAATTAGTGTCTAAATTTTTTATTTCTAATAAAAATAGAAGAATTTTTTTAGATTGATTCTACGTTAAAGAAAAAAAAAATTGTATGTATACTCATTGATCAAATATTAGTTCACTTTATAGTCTGATAGATCTTCTGAAAAACTGATTATAGTGAGGTTTTAAAAATAACTTCGCATAATTTTTTTTTTCAGGAGCTACTCCAAAATTGGTTCTTCAATTAATGAGCATTAAAGGCCTCAGCATAGCGCATGTCAAGAGCCATCTTCAGGTATATAAACTTGCTGCAATTTACATATTAATTCTCAGTTGCAATTCCAGCTTAATTTTGCTTAGCAAACTCATGTCTTTTTCCTCTATCTGGAAATCATTTCAGATGTACAGAAGCAAGAAAACTGATGATCCCAATCAAAGTAAGTTCTTTTTTTTTTTTTTTTGAAAAAAAAATTGTTGTCTCATTAGTAGCTGTTTCAAAACTAGGGTTTCTGAAATAGCTGTTGGTGATGAACATGTTTTTAATCGACTAAAATTCTATATTTTGCAGCAGTTTCTACAGATGGAAGATTCCTACTTGAAAATGGAGATCACCACATTTTCAATCTTACCCAACTTCCTAGGCTACAAGGGTTTAACCAAACTTCTTGTTCGAGCTTAAGGTACAAATCAATCTCGTACATAAGTTATCCCTAATTTGTAACAGAAATTAAATTAATGTCGAATACAAGAAACTTGAATTGCATTTTCTTAATATTTTTTTCTTCTGATTATTCAAGGTACGAGAATGCTTTATGGAATCGCCAAGCTAATTCTGTGTACAATCCTTATAACATGAATATTGGGGGTGTCTCAAGTATGAGTACTAGGCATGGGTTTTCAAGCCACATCAATGGCCACTCATCAAATGGTCAATTATTTCCATGGAATAAAACCCTTGAACTTGAGAAAAATAACCAACACAGGACTCAATTCCTTCAGAATCAAAGATTTTGGCCGACTCAAATCGGCACAAGCTCTGCAAAACAAAATCCCCTAATGTCAATACCGGTAAATAGAAATAGAGATAAAGATGAGATAGTCACGCAATTCAACAGAAGAGAGCAAGACATGATGACACAACTGCGCACTAATAATTCCCTTTCCTCGAGGGGAAAAGGATGGATGAGTGATGAAGTTGCAGGGACGACGACGACAACAACAACAAGCACATCGAATAAAAGAAAGAATCAAGATTCAGAAAGCAATCTCGATTTGAATCTTTCACTGAAAACAAGAGAGGATAATGATGATCATCAGAAAAGATTGAAAGCTGAAGAAGTTGGGAATCTTCTTTCCCTTTCTTTGTTCTCATCAAATACAAATACTACTGCAGTGGATGACGAAAATAATGCAAAAAAGGCAAGTACCCTAGATCTGACTTTGTGAATGGAGACAATATTCTGAGTGAGATTTTGAGGTACTTGTTTGATTAAATAGTAGTAGCATCATTTGCAGCAGATCCTTGTCCCGTGTATATGCTAGCTGCCATTGTGCAAAAGGTAACCTTGTCCGTTGCTTGTCTTGCTATTCCCAATTTGTATGCATAAGTCACTAGTAATATATCACTGAGGAAACCTAGGCACCAATTAGTTAGTTTTATTTATCCGAATTTTTACTCATCAACATTATTGGACAATGGGAATAAATGGAAATATAAATTAAACCCAACTCTTGGTCCTCGGCCTTGTTGTACACCTAATTTTCTTGAAAAACTACTCTAGTTGTCAGTTAGCAGTGCAAATAATTATTTAGAGAGACTTTGAATTTATTTTGTCATTCTTCCAAGAATCTCCTTGGTGATCCAATTGAATGCATGTGTATATGTTTCAGTGCAGAATGGGCTTAGGAATCATTTATAAACTCGTCAAATTTCATTTTATTTTTTTATATAATGGTTAGAAGTGAAACTAAGAGTTAAACACTTCGACAGTGTATATAACTCTCTTCCATGAAAAATAATCTATGAAGAAAGATATCTTCTACAAATTAGGTAGGTTTTGGAATGATGCGAATGCACATACATTAGGTATTTGCCGTAAAGAATTTCTTATGTTAATTAGCCGGAGATCCTATTTGCTTGATAGACCGGAATGTATGTTGTTTTTTCCTCTAAGTTATTCCTTCTGTCCCAAAAAGATTGTCCTCCTTTCTTTTTTACTCTGTCCCAAAAAGGTTGTCCCCTTTCTATATTTAGAAACAATTGAAGTTTATGAGATGATTTACAGCCACACAAATATCTAATGCTTATTTTGGACCACACATTTCAAAATTCTTCTTTTATTTTTTAAACTTTAAGCCAAGTCAAAAGAGGACAATCTTTTGGGGATGGAGGGAGTACATTTTAGCTATATATGAATCATAGTATTCAGTTTCTTTAGAGTAGACTCAAAGTAATGTTATGTTTGTCATAATATCGTGCTAATTTCTTATTTAAGAGAAATTATAATGAATCTTGAAACCGGAAAGAGGGCATTAGTCAAGTTAGCTAGTTTCTATAATTAGAAACTCATCTATTCATTAGGATAGAATCATGAGATATGAAAGATCAGTTAATTCACTTCATACATATTTGTAACACAAGTTTGTTACGTGTAGATAACATGCTATCTCATAGATATATAGAGTTTGGAACCACAAGGAGTTATCTCTTTCATGTGACTAGCTAATTACTTGTGAAACTTTCTCATTTCTTATAAAGTGCACCGAGACCGAGTAATCTATCTCCCTCACCCCCATTGTTTCTCATTCGGCTAGATATAGATATGCGGATAAAAAATTGTTCATTCATCCAACCAATTAATACGAGACATATCTCGTGTGTGTTATCTTTATACCAGTTAATCATGATTAAATACGTAAATGGCACTATGAATTATAAGTTTGACAAGTTTTTACTTATGCACACCAGTCCATTAGCACATTAACCAATGTGTGCTTTTACATGTGTGTTTTGAAATTCGCATAACATAGTTCTAGGATTATCTGGGTTTTACCCCTTGACCTGTGTGCTGCACTTCACTTTCATACATTTTAACTGCGATTTTCCCTATCAAAAGTTGAACTCCTAGTGAAATCTTCAATAACGCACTCTCACTAACATCATATATAATCTAGCACATACCGCTTCTAATACATGTATACACTGTGGTCTGTGAAGAATAGAGGCTTTAGATGTATTTTTTTTTTTCACAGTGTACCTTGTTTATGTGCATTAATTCCAGATACATTTCTTAAGTAGTACTCCTTGTATATATATAAATATATCTTCTTAGTGTTTAAAGTAGAAATTGATTAAACGATAATCGGTTCACCGTTAGTCTGCCGCACTCAAATCTAGCTAAGATAAATAAAAACGTTGAAAGAACATAAGTCATCTTAGAAAAATATAATCTTACGGACAATTCTTTTTTATAAACATAATATATAATAGAACGTAAAAAGTGAGCTTTACCTCAATTCTCTCTATATCATATTTTCTTTCTTGTTTCTGGATAAATGTTTTCTCGATTTATGTAGGCAAATGTGGTAAAATTTAACCGCTAAGATTACATACTATTAGTACATCATAATGAGAGTAATTTCGGGAACTTCTATTTAACGTTTTTTAGCATGAATATCGTGTTGCACCTCTCAGCAGCTGCTGAAAAATGGATTAGTACCTAGTTTCTTCCAAAGTAGTAATAGCATGTTTAGCTAAACCTTCTGCATCCTAGTTTGCTTCCCTGTAACAGTGTAGGATCTCTACATTAACTTGGACTAATATCTGTAATGTATCCTCAAAAATTCTTCTTCTCAGTCCAGAATTGGCCTAAAATCTTGGTTACTCATAAACTACTAGAAAAATGAATTGACACAAGACTTGTCATGGTTGGCTGAGTTGATCTCTTGATAATTAATCATCTTAGTTATTAAAGTAGATATACTTTTCTTTTATCAAACGTTATTAAATGAGATTTATCGGAGGATTAATAGGAAAAAAAAAATCGACCTAATCATATGGTGCTGGGGTTTTAATCATGTCCATCAAGAGTTTATTCGGATACCACTATACAAATTATTTTGGGGTAGTAGTTTTTCGCCAAAAGGTTAATTCTAAGGTGATATTAACCGCATAAGTCAAAAGTTACACAGATGAGGCCTAGGCTTTTAACTCTTCAATACAAAGCTAGAGTGAAGAATTTTCATTCTTATAGTTTGAGTTATCCAAAAAAGAAATAATAAAAGCACGATTCTCCTGCAAAATTGAGCTCATAAAAAAGTACACTAAGGGTGTGTTCGGTACAGAGGAAAATATTTTTCTGGAAAATGTGTTCTTGAAAATAAGTGAGTTTCTATTTGTTTTTTCATGTTCGGTTGGATAATGGAAAATAAATGAATTTCTTTTTTTATCATGTTCGGTTGTTTGGTAGAAAACATTTTTTGAAAAATATCCACCTAAGCCCCACCCCAACCCCACAACCCCATGCCACACCAACCCCCACACCCACCTCCCACCCTAAGCACCCACCCTTTACCACCCACACCCCAACCAAATCCCCCTACCCACCCAATCACTGCCCTTGAGCGCACTTCATCTTCACCCACCCCACACCAAATTTAACCACACAAACTTTCCATTTTTATAAATTTTTATCAGGATAAAATAAAATATGAAGTAGAAAATTCGGGAGGGGTTAGGGGGTAGGGCGGGAGGGGAGGGTGGTGGTGGTGTAAAAAACCTAAAAAAATACTTTTCAAAACTTTTTATTTATAAAAAATTAATCTTTTTGGAGGTGGTGGTGGGTTGTTGGGGGGGGGGGGGGGAGGAGGGGGTATTGGGGGGGTCGGGGGTGGTGCGTGGGTTTATGGGAGTGGTTGGGTTTGGTGGTTGCGGGGTGGGTTGGTGGGATAGGGAGGTTGGTGAAATGCCACTTGTGCACTTGTTTTTCCTATTTTGATTAGGAAAGTCATTTGATCTTGTTTTCCTAAAGAAAATATTTTCCAAAAAGTTAGACCAAACAAATTTCTTGGAAAACATGTGATTTTGTTACTTATTTCTAGCATTTGATAATTAACTAAGAAAGATTATTCCAAGAACATTTATATTTAATCTAACAAAACATTATGGGGTGGTATGCAGAAGTGGGGTTCGGGGGATGGAATGGTCAAGGGGTGGGTTGGGGCGTTGGGTATGTGGAATGGAGACAATGAATTTGGAATGTCACTTATGGAACTTACTTTCCCTACTTCCATTAAAAAAGTCATTTTTCTCAATTCTTAAAAAAATTGTTTTCTTAGAGAAAATATTTTCCAGAACATGATATTGACCAACCAAACATGTAAAATTTTGAAAATATCTTTCTCTACACCAAACACACCCTGAATATAAAACAACTTAGTATATACATGTGATCAAATAAGCTAAAACAAAAAAAATGAAATTTTCCTTTTTTTAACCTGATGCTGAAATTTTCTCCCAAATTCATCATTTTTCAATGAGGTTTTTTTTTTTTTTTTTTTTTTTTTTTTTTAACTCATCCACTTTCATGTGTGGATTCCTTAATAACTAACTCAAAATTCATTTACTTAACAGAAGAGTAGACACTCCCTGCACCTACTTAATTGGAACAAGCTCCTATTATAGCTCAAGCCTCAAGTAGGATTTCTATTAAGCTTTCAAAAAATTGAGAGGATCATAGACAACTTATTTTTCACCACTCAAGGAACATCAAAAGTGTAAGATCAGATCTATACATGCTCTTATTCACACAGAAGGAATTCTTTACACATTTAATCCTAAGGGATGGGAAATTCATTTTATCTATATATATGTGAGGTGGAATATTTACAGCATCAGGTTGGGATGTGCGTGCATATTTCAGGTAAAATCAATAATTCAAACAGAGAAATGCTAGTGGTATATCAATATAGGGATATTGGTCTAACAGTTCTATATGTTGGGAATAAAATAGACCCGCAAAATAATATTCACGGTATTAGTGATAAACGCGGAACACTCAGTTATGGTTAAATCAGCAAGAATAAAATGCAGCAATAATGACACCAAGATTTTACGTGGAAACCCTTCTGAATAAGGGAAAAACCACGGCCAAGAGGAGCAGCTGATATCACTATAGTAAGGAATTTTACACTGTGTAGTAACGAGTACAAATACTCCTAAGACCACTACACCCTCAAAAGAAATAACACTCTTTTGATTTTCCCACCTCACTACAATATCACTCACACTCTATTTTTCTTCACAGACTATTTTCTTACAGTCTATGGAATACCTCACTTTGCTCTCACTCAGATGTATTGTCTGAGATTTTGGTGTGTATAGCAAATGATCTTGGTGATCTAACAAATGATAGAAAGCTTCCCTATTTATAGGGATGAAATGGAGCTATTGATGTCATCAGTGACATCACTTGAATGTAGAAAGTCAAGATGTTCACTATGAACACATTCAGTAGCCGATTTTCTCATTTCAACAATAGCTGCCAATTGTATATTTTGTCAAAAGGAAGAAAAAACTTTCTTCCTTAAAATAGGGGACTGGACCCCACAAATCTCCCCCTCCAGTCCCATTCACTTGAAGGAGGGTACACTGGCTTTTAGTTTGAGTGCATGCCGACAAGTTCTTTGCACAGTTCGAACTTGTCTCTCGATACCACCTTGGTCAGCATATCTGCAGGATTTTCACTCGTGTGAATCTTCTTGACTTGGAACAATTCGCTTTCCAATTGCTCACGAATCCAATGATATCTGACATCGATGTGTTTTGTTCTCGCATGGTACATGGAGTTCTTGCTCAAGTCTATTGCACTCTGACTGTCACAATAGACAACATACTCCATTTGCTGCAATCCAAGTTCTTGAAGGAATCTCTTGAGCCATATCATCTCTTTGCCAGCTTCAGTAGCCGCAATATACTCCGCTTCCGTTGTAGATAGTGCAACACACTTCTGCCACTTTGACTGCCATGATATAGCTCCCCCTGAAAAAGTAAACAAATATCCAGTAGTGGATTTTCTGTTATCAAGGTCACCTGCCATATCAGAATCTGTATAGCCCTTCAAAATTGGATTTGATCCTCCAAAACACAAGCATTCATCTGATCTTCCTCTTAGATACCTGAGTATCCACTTCACAGCTTCCCAATGCTCTTTCCCTGGATTTTCGAGAAATCTACTAACAACACCGACTGCATGAGCAATATCTGGTCGAGTGCATACCATTGCATACATTAAACTTCCGACGGCAGAGGAATAAGGAATCTTGGCCATTCTCTGTTTTTCCTCTGTTGTTGTAGGACACATCTTTTTGCTCAATTTCAGATGACCAGGAAGAGGTGTGCTAACCCACTTAGCACTCTTCATATTGAAGTGCTCTAGTACACGTTCTATGTACTTTTTCTGCGACAAATAAAGCTTCTTTTCATCTCTTGAACGAGTAATTCTCATGCCCAAAATCTGCTTAGCATGACCCAAGTCTTTCATTGCAAAAGACTTACTCAACTGTTTCTTCAACTCGTCAATCCTGGAAGCATTTTTGCCTACAATCAACATATCATCCACATATAGCAGAAGGATGATAAAGTCACCATCAGAAAATCTTTGTACAAACACACAGTGATCCGAAGAAGTCTTCTTGTAGCCTTGCTCCCCCATAACAGACTCAAACTTCTTGTACCACTGTCTGGGAGCTTGCTTCAATCCATAGAGACTCTTCTTGAGTTTGCATACAAGATTTTCTTTACCTTTTGCCTTGAAGCCTTCAGGTTGTTCCATATAAATCTCCTCTTCTAAGTCACCATGAAGAAAAGCAGTCTTCACATCCATCTGCTCAATCTCCAAATCAAGACTAGTAGTCAAACCAAGAACTGTCCGAATGGAGGACATTTTCACGACAGGAGAAAATATTTCGTCAAAGTCAATACCTTTCCTTTGACCAAATCCCTTAACAACCAATCTAGCTTTGTATCTGGGCTTCAAGCTGTGTTCTTCGGCTTTAACTTTGAACACCCACTTGTTCTTCAAAGCTCTCATGCCCTTAGGCAAGTTCACCAACTCATAAGTATGGTTCTCACGCAGAGATTTCATCTCATCTTGCATGGCTTCAATCCATTGATCCTTGTGCTCATCTTCCATGGCCTCCTCATAACATTCAGGTTCTCCCCCATCAGTGAGTAATACATACTCATTAGGTGAATAACGGGAAGAAGGAACATGCTGTCTAGTAAACCTTCTAAGTGGAATATCTGACTCATCCACGACTTCATGAGTAGGAGCATCTACTTCATCAATAGCAGCATCGTTATCATCATCAACATGCTGATCTGGAACATGATTCTGGGCATCACCATCGTCATCGAGCCCACCAACTTCATCAGCATTTGTATGAGGAACTTGATCAAGATTAACTAAACCTTCAGAACTTGAAGATTTTATCTTCTCCGCTTTGTTAATATCTTCAATGGTTTGATCCTCCATGAAGATAACATCACGGCTTCTCACAACCTTCTTCTCAATTGGATCATATAGCCTGTAACCAAACTCATCAAGGCCATAACCAATGAAGATGCACTGCCTTGTCTTGGCAGTTAATTTCGACCTTTCATCTTTAGGCACATGTACAAAAGCTTTACAACCAAACACTTTCAAGTGGTCATAGGAAACATCCTTTCCATACCAAACTCTGTTTGGAACATAACTTTGCAAAGCAACCGCAGGGGATAGATTAATAACATGTGCAGCGGTCAATAAAGCCTCACCCCAAAAGGAATTCGGCAGCTTTGCTTCAGAAAGCAAACATCTGACTCTTTCCATCAAGGTCCTGTTCATCCTCTCTGCTAAACCATTAAGCTGAGGAGTCTTAGGAGGAGTCTTCTGGTGTCTGATACCCTGTTGCTTGCAGTATTCGTCAAACGGTCCACAATATTCACCACCGTTATCAGTACGAATATACTTCAGCTTCTTTCCAGTTTCTCTTTCAACTAAGGCCTGAAACTGCTTAAAGACACCCAACACTTGGTCTTTAGTCTTTAAGACGTAGACCCAAAGTTTCCTTGAGCAATCATCAATAAAGGTAGCAAAATAAAGTGCACCACCCAAAGTCCTTGTCTTCATTGGACCACATAAATCTGAATGCACCAACTCAAGCAACTCTGTCTTTCTTGAAGGAGGATGAGACTTGAAAGAAACTCTATTTTGTTTTCCAGCCAAGCAGTGCTCACACTTTTCTAATTTAGCACTTTCGAAATTTGACAATAATTTCTTTTTGGCCAGAACATTTAGTCCTTTCTCGCTAATGTGGCTAAGCCTCTTATGCCATAACGTTGAAGAGCTATTGCTCTCAACTGCATTCACCATATCAACACAGGTAGAGGCCGTAGTCCAGTATAGACCACGACGCTTTTCGCCACGAGCCACAATCATGGAACCTTTAGTAAGCTTCCACTTTCCAGCACCATTGGTACTGACATATCCCTCATCATCCAAAACACCAACAGAGATCAAGTGCAAACGAACATCAGGTGCATGCTTTACATTGTTTAAAACTAGTTTAGTTCCAATACTAGTTTTCAAACAAATCGTTCCAACACCAGCCACCCTGGATACAGTCTCATTACCCATACTCAAAGTTCCAAAGTCACCCGGAGTATAGGATGAGAAAAATTCCTTCCTTGATGTCACATGAGATGCGGCACCACTGTCCACAACCCAGCTTGACTCATCACAAGCAATATTTATCAGATCCGCATCAAGGACAGTAACAAGATCTTCTGTAGTGACAGCGGCAACACGATTGCCATCTTCTTTCTTTTCCTCCTTTTCTCTATTCTCTTTTTTCAAAATCCGACAGAACTTCTTTGTGTGCCCTTTTTTCCCGCAATGATAGCAGTCAATATCTTTAAGTCTGCTTCTGGATTTGCTTCTATGATGTTCTCTATTTTGAGAACCACGATTCTTGCCTCTCCCCCTAGTGTCAGTCACCAAGACATCTGATGAGGAGGAACCTTGAGATTTTCTTCTCATCTCTTCATTTAAAAGACTGCTCTTGGCAAGATCCATAGAGATCACACCATCCGGAGCAGAATTTGATAATGAAGTTCTAATAATTTCCCAAGAATCTGGTAGGGAACCAAGTAGAAATAAGCCTTGAATTTCTTCATCAAAATTAATACCCATAGCAGATAACTAGTTCATGATCCCCTGAAAAATATTCAGATGATCTGTCATTGCGGAACCATCGTGGTATTTTAAACCCAACATTTGCTTTATCAGAAACATCTTGTTATTACCAGTTTTTCGAGCATACAAACTTTCAAGATGCTCCCATAGGGTCCGAGCATGTGTCTCTCCAGAAATATGGTTCAACACATTATCGTCAACCCACTGTCTAATAAAGCCGCAAACCTGCCGATGCAACAAATTCCACTCTTCATCTGATTTATTATCAGGCTTTTTATTTCCAAAGACAGGTTGATGAAAATTCTTAACATAGAGCAAATCTTCCATTTTGCCCTTCCAAATGGCATAATTTACGCCACTCAAAGTAACCATTCTACTAGTGTTGGCTTCCATCGTTTATCACAAATACAAATATTATTTTATTCGAAGACCAAAGTAATTCTTTTCTGATGTGGAAGTTCAGACTGTGCTGCAACCACAGAGCATACTCAGATAGAACCTTGGCTCTGATACCACTTGTTGGGAATAAAATAGACCCGCAAAATAATATTCACGGTATTAGTGATAAACGCGGAACACTCAGTTATGGTTAAATCAGCAAGAATAAAATGCAGCAATAATGACACCAAGATTTTACGTGGAAACCCTTCTGAATAAGGGAAAAACCACGGCCAAGAGGAGCAGCTGATATCACTATAGTAAGGAATTTTACACTGTGTAGTAACGAGTACAAATACTCCTAAGACCACTACACCCTCAAAAGAAATAACACTCTTTTGATTTTCCCACCTCACTACAATATCACTCACACTCTATTTTTCTTCACAGACTATTTTCTTACAGTCTATGGAATACCTCACTTTGCTCTCACTCAGATGTATTGTCTGAGATTTTGGTGTGTATAGCAAATGATCTTGGTGATCTAACAAATGATAGAAAGCTTCCCTATTTATAGGGATGAAATGGAGCTATTGATGTCATCAGTGACATCACTTGAATGTAGAAAGTCAAGATGTTCACTATGAACACATTCAGTAGCCGATTTTCTCATTTCAACAATAGCTGCCAATTGTATATTTTGTCAAAAGGAAGAAAAAACTTTCTTCCTTAAAATAGGGGACTGGACCCCACACTATAATGGTTTAGAATTTTTATAAACAGGTTATTGATCAAGGACCCGGGGTGTCTAATTTTCTTAATGGATTAACTGATAACTTGATAATAAATAGTAATAATTTTACCCTTAGGTATATAATGTCACATGATGTTAGGATTTAGTTTCATTTCTCAGTATTCGCATCTCACTTCTCAATATCCTAGTATGTCCCGTGGCTGTAAATTTGTATTATATGAGAGAAATTAAAAATGTAATCGAATTGGCCTTGATGAGGTCTCTCCAATAGTGTTTATTGGTGTTGTATCATTGTCTCAGAGTATTGTATTCTAGCAGTCATTGGTTAATAGTCACAACATTTTAACTTTCAATCATCTAGTATAAACTTGGCTAAGTTAATTTGAGATTCTAATCATTATCCTCCCTTTGATGGTTTTTCTTAGCCTTTTTCTTATTGTTCTCTCTTTTCTAAGGTGGGGCTATATGTTGCCCAACTACTTCAGCAGACAACAACATTTTATATGTAGCTCTTTACTCATAATGAACCGATAGCAAATGATAACTGATAAACTGATAATTGGTATCTCGTCAGTTCAGTTATCGTTTTAGTAATATTTATGAACTAACAACCAATAAGCCGAACCGATAACAAACGATAACCAGTAAGCGGATAGTCGATATCTTATCAGTTCAGTTATCGATTTAGTAATATCTGTGAATCGATGATCAATAAACCGAAATCGATAACATTCAAAGTGAACCAAATGACCAATAAGCTTCCGTAGCCTCAGTGATGAATATGTTCCTTTTACTTCATTCAACTAAAAGAAGACCAGCTAGAAGATTGCCCTCTCTAGATGTATAAGGAAATTGAAAATGACCTTGCAAGCTCATGTTCTAGACTTGTCTGGCATCATCTCTAATTTGCCAAGAGGTTTAGATATCTCCCTTAATCATTTGAATAATAAGAAGTGAGTCAAATATGCAGTGAATGTCATGATCAAATAAATGGCTGTAACGATTCCTTATAATGCCTTTACCACCTACGCTTACTGGTTTACTGTTACTACATCCATCCACATTCAGTTTGAGATAACGAAGTTGCTTGATCCATCTAAAGAGTTTAATATCAAGTCTATGTCTAATTTTGTCCACAAGTGGGAAAATGTTAGGTAAAGATGAGGGGAATGGAAATGTCACACCCTAAAATGGGTTGAAACATATGGCATGACACTTGATGCCTACCAACTTACATAGATGAAATTAAGTTGCTGTAATGACTATCCATATCGTTCTCATGTACCGTGATTAATCTATTTATTGATAATATTAAATAAATAAGGGAAAGTAAATTCCAGTTGAATTAAAGTATGTCAAATCATGATTCGGCACATGAAATAAAGTAGTCATTGCAATGGCATACGAGTACTCAAAACCCAAACTATTACATGTATAGTTCATCTATGGAGCCTCTATAACATTGTGAATGAGTACTAATAAATTTATGTGGCTAGCCCGCATACAGAAAATAATAGGATTGTATAGAATTATCCCACGATCTAAAGTTGGGTCGACAAAATAATTGTGAATATGACTCTAACTCGTACGCTGACCGTCAAGCACCTAACCAATGCCTGGACATGCGAGTATTGAAATACTCATTATATGTCATTGGCAAGTCAACAATGGCGGGGTAAGATATATATATATATATATATATATATATATATATATATATATATATATATATATATATATATATATATATATATCCACACCCCGACCATGGCCAACATCGTCCTTTATCATTTTTTGAACATTAAAACGGCCTCTTTTTCACCTAAGAATTTACAGGTTAATCCATCGAGCTTATTAAAAAGTTAAGAGAATAACCATATGCTAAGAGTAACAGATTCATAAAAATAAAGATTTACATAAACATTGACATAATTTACATAGTAGGGAGAGTAGTACAGAAAAACATAGTAATAAAACTTATATGATTTAAAGACATTTAGGAGTGAGGAAGTACCGAGTAGGATTGTTTAAACATTTGATAAAAACCACATTAAATTTTTCACTGAGTTCTTTGAACTTTCTTTGAAATTATAGAATATTGAAAAACCATAACCCCTTTCTCTCTTTGGTATAAGAGCAAGAAGATTTTTGGACCTTGAGATTATATTTTATGAGACGACCTTTCACTGCTAGACAACGAAGACCATCAATTACTATTAGACAAAGTTCTATGAGACAACATAGTTTTAGTAAATACATAAGTTTTCATTATCGTATGATACACCTTACCCGACAAAAACTAAAAAACACTAGAAAAATAAGAAGATTTCTTACTAATCAAGTTAATTACCTAGAAACAGTACACCGAGAAGCTCTAGAAACTAATACAGACGTTCTAAGTTTTAGAAATAATCTCCTTTGGGAAATATAGTTTACAAACGATGAAATGTTCAGAGCAGAATAATATATTAGGTACATAGAAAGACAAGTGAAGTCTATTCCGTTAGGATAATATATGAGAAATTATTATTTAGAAGCTAAACAAGAACTAACTAGGTTATACCCAGAATATATTAGATTAAGTAATTCTAAAGAAAATTAGCCAAGGTTACAAGAATTAATAGATATAATATCAGGATTAGAATATAGATTACTAGGATACATAAGATCTAGAAAAACTTCTCAGAAACAAACACAAAACCGTTTTAGACCATATTAGTTATTTTATATGAGAACGCAACCCTTTGTTAGACAAATAGTTATTAACCATTGGTATTTATACAGAGATATAGAAAGGAGACGAGAATTAAGAAAAGTAGAAAAAGCTTTGAGCACTTACTTAGAAGTAATAAATACAGAAGCATTGTCGTCAATAATAGAAAATAAACTTTTACAAAGTTTTATTAACCAAGAAACTATATCTGCAGTAATTTGGGAATTACAAGGTATAAGAGACAACATAGAACAATTTACACAAAAGATAAAGCATCAAAAGAAAGTTTGTAAAATAAAAATTCCATTAGGATAATAAACAAAGTTAGACAAAATAGATACATTAAAAAATTTAGAATACTTAGACTTAAGAATATATCCAAAAAAGAAATATAGAATATTAAAAGACCATAATATTATAAAGTGTAATTTCAGTAACGGAGAACATATACTACATAGTGAAGATAAACAATTTAATACATTAATAGATTTAATCATAAACCGTAGTGAAAGAACCCAAGAAAATAATAAACATATAGTTAGAATATTAGACGTAATAGAATCTTCACAAATTAAACAAAAGAAAATATTAGAAAAACTAGAAAATAATTTTGATTTCTTAAAATCACAAGAACTAGAGCTTGAGAGAAAAATTCAGTTTTTAAATAATAAATTTAATTTAGAAAAAATACCTACAAAAAACGAAATAGAAAAAATAGTCAAGCTATTACAGAAAAACCAAAAGAAATAGAAATAAAGACAACCCAAATAATAGATCAGATAACACAACAGGTAGAAGTTTTAACCAGTGATATTAGGGAATTAAAGAAGACAATAGAAGAGCTAAAAGAAATCTCTCTTTCATGAGTGGACCAAGCTTAGCACATATAGAAGCCTCAAAATAAACAGAAAAATCCCTTTCTTTACCACAAGACTATAAGGAATATATATCTACCTCGAAATCAGATCAAATAATACTAAAACAAAATATTTCTATATTGCTATAATCTCGTTACTACTGGAAGTTAATACAAAATTGGATGAAATAATTAAAGAAAAAGAGATAAGAGCTAATATATAAACTTCAAGAAACAAAAACGTAGACGAATTAATAGACCAATTAAAAAAGGTCGAAATAACACCTCAAAAAGAAAAAGTTAAAATAGTTAGAAAACCACAAAAATAAACCTTTTTTCAATTAGATCGAGAAACGAAGGAGGATCAGAAAGACAAGAAAGACCAAGAGTAAGTTTTACAGATAATAGAATAGGCAATAATCTACTATCAAGAATTTTAAATAGAAGAATACCAGAAGAAAATAACCAACAGTTAAGTGAAGTAATAGACACAGATAGAGATATACAAATTTTCCAACAAAATCAATTAAGACTACTAAATCCAAAGACTTTATACAATATAGGACAGTTCTCAAGTACAACACAACTATACAAACATTATAGAGAAGAACAATTATCAGCTATAGGAACCAAGGCTACAACTATAAACTTAATAAACCCAGAGGCGGTAAGACAAATAAAAAATACTCAAAGAAGTTTAATGCACATGGGATTAATAGTAATACTATTGAAAGGATTAACTAGAAAAATCTTGCAACTTAAGTATTAATAGTAATTTACGATGATAGGTGGTCAGACATGAAGAAGTCAATAATAGGAATAACAGAAGTAGATATGACAAATAATGGAGAAATTTTTTATATTAGCCCAGACTTCATAATAAATTTAGCAGAATTCGAAAAGCATATTAAAATAGGAATACAGACAAAAGGATGTGAAGAAATGTGCTATGGTAATAATTTATTAATATGCATAGGATTTCTAGGAAAAATGACCAATAGGAGTAATACAAAATCAAAAATTAAGGTAGAAGATGTAGTGGAAGTAATGGGAAATAGAGGAATAAAATTAATAAAACCTATAAAAATAAATCCTGAAGAATATGCAGGATTAGAATGGAATTTAGAATGTTTTAATAAGAAAAAGATTCTGCAGCCAGAATCTCATTTAATGTACACTAATTCTAGAGGAGAGACGTCTATAGGATTTACTATTTATAATTATACAAAACAAAGAGAAATAGAAGAAGAAAGTACTTTAGACGAAAATGACACTACTGAATCAAATCTAATGAATATAGAACTAATATAAGAAGATTTTGAAGTTGATATAACCATAGAAAGGGCAAAAGAAATCCATAAGAAAGACAAAAATAAAAAATTTAAATGTAAAGGAAGTAAATTAGGAAATTTGACGTTAGAAGAAACAACAAGCCATTTTAAAATATGTGAATTTAGAACCGATAATTGGGGATATAGAGTAGAAAGTATGTCCTAAAAGAAATTACACGAATTTGATAAAATATTCGAAGACATACAAGAAAGTGATGAAGAAATAGAACAAGAATCAATAATAAGTCAAAAAGAATTAATGGAATTTAGTGCATCTAGTTCGAGTCCATTCCAAAGAACAACTGGTGAACAATGCACAGTAGACACTAGTACAGGAAATGTACCAAGAAGAAGAGTTTTTAGAACAGCAGGAGAACCCATAGAAAATATAAAACCATCAGGAAAAAGAATGCCTATAGAAGAGTCTATTACCCTTCAAGAAGGAGGTAATAAAGGTAAAATACTAAATATAGCAGATCATGATCCACAAAGGTGGAATTCAGTAATAGACCTTTGGAAAGGAATAGTAGTAGCAGACTATAGAAAAACCTACAATGACATGGATGCAGAAACAATGTATAAATATCTAGAGACATTTTTAGGAGAATCAACAAAAGCATTATGGGAAGCATACAAAGAATATTTCTCTATGGAATTCCAACTCTTAGTATCCATGGGAGAAAATCCATATAATTTTACTAACAAGATACATACTTTAATTACAGGAGAAGACCCAAATAGTGGATTGCTAGTATTGCAAAGAAATGCTTTAATAAAATTAGAACAATTAAGTATAAGTAGTTGGTTTCATATTAAAAACATTTTGAATGATTATTTTTAGTATTGTACTATTAGTGGAAATGCCTTTGACCAAGGGTTAGGTAAAAAATTATTTAATAAATACCAGCTGCCTTAGGAAGAGAAATAAAAGACAGATGGAATAAGAGAGACGGAGTAATACAAAACCCTAGTCTAAAATGGTCAATAGGACATAGAATACAACATATCATGGATATACTACAAGAAAAATGTACTCATATACAAATACAAAAATAATTAAAACAAAATGAAATGAACTTTTGTAAAAGCGTGGTATACACTACTCAGAGTTATGACAAAGATAATTATAAATAAATAAAAAGCATAGAAATTATCCTCAATATAATAGAAAGAAATATTATCTTAGAAAATCGGCAGCCAAAAAACCTTATTTAGATAAAAATAGACATGTAAGAAAATATAGGACCGTGACAAATTATAAAAATAGACTAGAATGTTTTACTTGTGGAAGTATAGAACATCTAGCAAATACATGTCCAAAAAGAATAAATAATAAGACATGAAATTCACAGTTAATTGAAGATTTTCAACAAACTTTAATAAATGTAGACGAATACATGTCTGATACTGAAAGTATATATTCCATAGTAAGTTTTAGACACTAAAGAAAAAATTAAAACAGACTCACCAGACTCAGAAGCAGAAGAACTAATTAATGAAATAGGATTAAAAAAAATTAGATTTAGAATCAATCCAAGCTGGTAATTTAGCAAATATTTCTGAAGACTGTAATCATGAATTCGAAAGAAATAAAGGATTAGATAGTAATGCATGTTTCTTTTGTAAATAGTACCCTAGTAGAGAAAAAAGAGCTAAATGAAAAAATTGTTATATAGAAGGATGTATAATGTGTATAGAAAAAGAATTAGAAACAAAATAAAATAAAGAAGAAAAACATAAAAAGTAGAAGATCCTACTATTAATTTAAGAATAATGACATTAGAAGCAAGAGTAAATGAATTAGAATAAGGAAAACAAAGAGAGGAGGATAGTGAAAATGAAGGAATAAGTTTATCTAATATACAACCAATAATTAGACCATTAAAAACAATACCAGAAGATTCTCAAGAACTAAAGAGTATAGAAGACCATGAGACATTGGTATGTAATGAAGATAAAAAAACTAGGAACAATAAAGATACTTGCAAGAATTAAAATAGATGATTATGACATGGAGACATTGGCTTTGGTAGATTCAGGATGCACAAAGTGTATAATAAATAAAAGGATAGTTCCACCAAATTTAATAAAAATCCTAGAAAAACCAGTTGCAGCAATGCAAATGGATGAAACTCATAACATATATAGACATTATATTCATAAAGTATACATTAGCTTTGTAAATACATGTTCAGAATTTATAAACCTAGCTATAAAATGGATAAAATATGGGTAAGAGACTTGAATATAAATGTAGATTTGTCATAGGATTAGACTTTATGTTACATAATAATAGAAGTTGTATGATTACAAGAGATGGAGTAATTTTCTTAAAAAATATTACTCATACACCGGTACAAGCTCTTAAGACTTAGACTAGAATCCGACATAAGAAAATCCAGACCGCAGACCAAATAAACCTACAAAAGAAAGAAGATAGTTGTTGCGAAGACTGTCAAGAAAATAACACAGGTTGTAAAATAAAGATAGAAACAAAAAATTTAATTCAAGAAGATAAAGAGGAAGATATACTAGAAAATGAAGATCTAATAGAAAAAGATTATACTTTAATAGATATAGAAACATAATTATATAATTTTAAAATAGGAATACAAAGAATAGGAGTAATAAAAAATCAAAAGGATTTAGAAAATATAATAAAAATACTAGATGAGATAGAAATTATAGGAGAAAAACTTTTAAAACATTGAGAAAATAACAAGATTGTATGTAAATTAGATATAATAAATCCAGAATAGGTAATTAAAACAACCTCAATAGAAGCTACTAACCAAGACTTAGAAGACTTTAAAATCAAAATAAAAGAATTACTAAACCTAGGAGTAATAAGAAGATCCACTTCTAAATATAGATCTGCAGCATTTATAGTAAGAAATCATAGTGAAATAATAAGAGGAAAAGTTAGAATGATAATAAATTATAAAAGACTTAATGATAATACTAGAACTGATGAATCTAAATTACAAGACAAAACATAATTAATAAATAGGATACAAGGAAAGAAAATATTTAGTAAATTTGATTATAAATCAGGATATTGGCAGATACGAATGCATGGAGAAAGTATAGAATGGACCGCATTCACCTGTCTTGAAGGACATTTTGAATGGTTAGTAATGCCATTTGGATTAAAGACAGCTCCACCAATCTTTCAGCGAAAAATGGATAGTATATTTGGAGAATACAAAAGATTTGTATTATTATATGTAGATGGCATATTAGTATTTAATACAGATATTAAAGAACATTTAGGACATTTACAAACGGTTTTTAGACTGTAGAAAATGGAATAATAATTAGTAAGAAAAAGATGATATTATGTAAAAATTGTATAAATTTCTTAGGAGTAGTACTAGGAGACGGTAAAATTAAATTACAAACCCATATAGCTAAAAAAGCTCTGGAAATGCCAGACAAACTAGATAATACTAAAGAATTACAAAAATTCTTAGGAATAGCAAATTATGCTAGAAATTTTATAAAAGATTTAGGAAAAATAGCAAGACCCTTATATTCTAAGACAAGAGCTAATGGTCAGAAACATTTTAATACAGAAGATATTAAATTAGTATAAAAAATTAAAGAAAAAATTAAAAATATTCCTGACCTAAATATGCCATTAGAAATAGACTATTTAATTATAGAAACAGATGGTAGTTTGGAAGGATGTGGAGCAGTATTACAAGCAAGAACAAATAAATATAGTAATAAAAGTGAAGAAAAAATATGTGCTTATCAAAGTAGTAAGTAAAGAGAAAAAGGTAACATGAGTAGTATAGATGGAGAAATTTTGGCTGTAATATGCAGATTAAATAGTTTTAGACTATATATCTTAAACAAACTAGAAATATTAGTTAGAACAAACTGTGAGGCCATAGTGAAATTCTATCAAAAGATAAATGACAAAAATAGTGAGATAGCTAAACTTTATAGATACTATTTTAATTTATAACTTAAAGTTTGAATATATAAAAGGAAAAGATAATAACCTAGCAGACCAATTAAGTAGATTAAAAATTAATGTTAACTAATAATGTGGTTTCTCATTTGACAGCATGAGACCAACTGGTTCACAAACAACAAAGAAGGGAAAAGGCATACAAGCCTCAACCCCGGACACTTACAGACAGACAGTATTAGGTAATCTTCATTTTAGACCCCAAGCTTTATTAGAAAATAATGCTTTAAGTAGAATACAATTCGGAACAAAACATAGTTTAATATTCTTTCCACCATCAAATATGACCTTTAGACCACTACCAGAATGTATAATAGATCGACAACAGACATGCTTGGTAGACAATTTATGGATATCACACAATAAGAGGGATAATAAACATTTTGTAGCAACTCTAAATGCACTTTGCCAGTATTTCACAGACAAAAATCAAGACAAAAAAATTAAATATTATGTGGTAGTTCATGGCAAGACTAGTGGTATTTTTCAAACTTGGCTAGAAGTTATAGACTCTATTAAAGATATACAAAAACCTCTTTTTAAAGGATTTAAAGATTTTACTGATGCATTAGATTATGCTAGAGGAATATTAGGTCCAAACTACTATATTTCTCCAGCACTAAGACAATACCCAGACAAAATTCCTCAGTACAACATACAAAAAGACACAGACAAAGTGATTTTTTGTGATCATTGTTCCTCTATGACCGAAGCCTTTAAAAGACTAAACCAGACAAATGAGACATTGATCCAAGAAAAAATGAAGTTATTGGAGCAAGTAAAGATGTTAGAACACAGACTACAAGCAGTCAAGTTTGAGTTAGCACAATCTCAGAGCTTTCCATCTCAGACTAAAATGGATGAGACGGGTGTGCATTCCCCAATGAATGCAGTTAAATCCACTATATCGGATAAAGATATAGCTAATTCGGTTCAAACGGTAGCCGGTAAAGACTTATCAAATCCGTTGATAGGTAACTTTTCCAAAAAGTGAAGATGAGGGATGTTCATCTCTACACACAAGGCGAAGACTACCAGAGACACTAACACAAAGAGCTACATCTACAAAGAAAAGTATACTTGCCAAGAAGAAAAAGAATGAGAAAATAGAGAATATAGTTAAACAGACATTAGAAAGATTTTTTCAGACAAAAGAAGAACAAAATAAACATATAGTCCAGAATTATCCCCGAGTCCAAGGATGTCACCAGTCCATAGTTCAGATCTTGAAGGAGACATGAAATTTTTTCAGAACGGTGCATTTCAAGACTCGTAGGATCCAAATGATGTAGATTTGGGAATGAGTTTTGATTTCATTGCACTACAAATTTAGACACGTAAGAGAGATAAATTAATGGAAGAAGTAATCATGATAGACAAGGACAAAGAAAAAGACAAATTCGTGAAAAAGGCAAAAAGAACTAGAAGACATTAATGGAAGAAGTAATCATGATACACAAAGACAAAGAAAAAGGCAGATTCGTGGAAAAATAAAAAAGAACTAGAAGACAATATCAATAAAGTGACAACATAGAACAATTTACACAAAAGATAAAGCATCAAAAGAAAGTTTGTAAAATAAAAATTCCATTAGGATAATAAACAAAGTCAGACAAAATAGATACATTAAAAAATTTAGAACACTTATACTTAAGAATACATCCAAAAAAGAAATATAGAATATTAAAAGACCATAATATTATAAAGTATAATTTCAGTAATGGAGAATATATACTACATAGTGAAGATAAACAATTTAATGCATTAATAGATTTAATCATAAGCCTTAGTGAAAGGACCCAACAAAATAATAAAGATACAGTTAGAATATTAGACGTAATAGAATCTTCAATAATTAAGCAAAAGAAAATATTAGAAAAACTAGAACAAAATTTTGATTTCTTAAAATCACAAGAACTAGAGCTTGAGAGAAAAATTCAGTTTTTAAATAATAAATTTAATTTAGAAAAAATACCTACAAAAAATGAAATAGAAACACTAGTCAAATCTATTACAGAAAAACCAAAAGAAATAGAAATAAAGACAACCCAAATAGTAGTTCAGATAACACAACAGGTAGAAGTTTTAACTAGTGATATTAGGGATTTAAAGAAGACAATAGAAGAGCTAAAAGAAATCTATCTTTCATATGTGGACCAAAATTAGCACATATAAAAGCCTCAAAATATTCCCCTTCTCTAGCAGTTAAAGATCTTCTTGCTTTGATACCAAAGAGAAAGAGGGTTTATGGTTTTTCAATATTCTATAATTTCAAAGAAAGTTCAAAGAACTCAGTGGAAAATTTAAAGTGATTTTTATCAAATGTTTAAACAATCTTACTCGGTACTTCCTCACTCCTAAATGTCCTATTATCCTGTAGTTATATTTCTAATTTTTATGTTTATCTTCCATTATTTTTTTTTATTTTTTTTTAGTAATCTGGACTCTGTCCAGTCATGAATCTTGTTACACAATATCTCTTTCTCTTAACCTTTGTTCTTAATAACCTTCTTCTTTAACCACATCCCGACCATGGACAACATCGTCCTTTATCATTTTTTGGACATTAAAACGGCCTCTTTATCGCCTAGGAATTTATAGGTTAATCCATCGAGTTTATTAAGAAGATAAGAGAATAACTGTTATAGCCCATATTTTGTACATTCGGATAATTCAGGATAATTGCCAGAAGCTAAGGGCAAGGCTATATTTTGATCTTGTTTAATACACAAGTTGTTTATGAATATTATTTATGAATATTATTGGCATGAAAATATTGAGAAAGGCTAGGGGCAAAACAGGAATTTCGCAAAAGTTCAAGAAGGTTCTAGCCAAGCCCCTCTTGGCCGTGTGGCATAAATATATATATAAATATTGAAAAGTGATGACAAAATGAGATAAATTAGTCATCCTTATTTTAATTTAAGAAACTTCAAGAAAGAGGACATGTGTCCACATTCTATTTGATGGGACTAAATATATATATATGGGCAAGTGGAAGAAATTCTAGACAATTTCATCTTTTATGACTTAAGAAACCTAGAGGAGAAAAAAAAAAGAGCTTCATATTCGGCCATGGTTGGCCAAATTTGGCTCTATGGAAATTGATCAAAAAAAATTATTTCTTCTAGTATTCCAACTAATTGGAAGGTCCTCTTTAACATGGAGTAATTGTTGGAGTGAGCAAAGTATTCGTTGAGCAAGTTGTGGACTCTAGCCGAGGAAGAAGATGTGTGGAGAAAGGTATGTGTTCAATCCTCTTTTACTTGTGTTAGGAATGATTTATGCATGTTGTAGTATTGAGAAATTCATGAAATTCATGAAATAGGTATGTGTATGCTATGGCCGAATAAGAGTGATGATGGTAGGATGTGATGAATTGAATTTTATTTAGTAGTTTGATTGTTGTTGTTGTGGATTTCATGAAGAGAATGAAGGTTTGATGACTTGAAATGAATTTGTAGTTGTTGTGGGATTATTGAATGAGTTAATGTGACACTAGTATGGTTTCTTACATTTGTATGAATGATATTGCTAAAGTACAGATTGTTGGTGTAGTTTATGAATTTGGAAGAAAGGAAATGTGTTGTTAGTGTTCTTGTGGAATTTGGAAGGTTTCGGGTGAAGTAGTATGTTGATTGGGTTGTTGTGAATGTTATGTGAATTGTTTGAAGTATTCTTGAATCGTGTTAGAATGATTTCGGATAAATACTTGAATGTGGGATCATTGGTGTTAGTTTGAATATATGTGATTGAGTTGAATAAAAACGAAATGCCGTCGAATTGAGTAGAAAGAATTGCTAGTGTTAGAATGCATTTGAAATAATTGTTGAAGTTGGAGATATAATTGTTGGTATTGTTGTTGATAATTTGGCCGAGTTGAATTCTCGGATTGTTGTTGATAAATTGGCCGAGTTAGATTCTCGGGGATGGTGTATTTACAGCGGAAATGCTGCCGAAATTTCGGCAGATTATAAATGAACTTATTTGAAAGACTAAGGCAAGTGTATGACGACGAATCTAATGATTATGTGAATTCTTTTGAATGTAGACTAGCAAGCTTGGATAAATAAGCGTAGCCAATAGGACGTGAACCAGGTATGTAAGGCTTACCCTTTCTTTCTTTTGGCATGTCTTAGAGCTAAGTAAGATATGACACGTACCTTGGGGTAATTCTATTCTTTAATTCCGAGCTTGTTTATGATTCTTATTCACTTCTTGACATGAGCATGCTTAATATGGTCGAGTTTATTGTATGATGGAATAACGAGCAAAGCATAAAGAGTTTCTATTCCTAAAAGGGTTCCATAAGGATTAATGCCCTTAACTTTCATAGACGGTCTCAGATTGTTTTGAAACGTTCGTAGAGGTTTCTATAATGAATAACGTCCATAACTTTCATATGCTAACTCGGATTGTTCTGAAACGTTCATAGAAGTTTCTGTAATGAATAACGTCCATAACTTTCTGATGCTAACTCGGATTGACTCGAAACGTGTTTATGATCCTTCAAGTGTCGGTTAGTGTGCTTACCTATCAAGTCTTGAAAATTGATTTATATGCATATATTTTCTCACTACTCTGCTCGTGCATGCCTCAATATGTCTTTCACTGAGTCCCGGGCCAGGACATGTTCTCGTGCGTATTCCACTGCATTGTTCACCGAGTCCCTCACCAGAGGGCCGGGACACGTTATATGTATATGTATATGATGATATGATGACATGATGACATGATGATATGGGGACGGCGGTCAGGATGACATATGATGACTCTATTCACCGAGTCCCTCACTAGAGGGCCAGGACACGTTATATATATATATATATGATATATGATGTTGACATGCATGACTTTATCCACCGAGTCCCTCACTAGAGGGCCGGGACACGTTATATGTACATATGATATATGATGTTGATATGCATGATTTTCATTTCATAAGGCAAGTGTATTGATGTTTTTAAAAGTCATACTTGTTTCGGGCAAATCTCCATTTTAGTTATGATCCTCTTTACTGTATTTCATGCCTTACATGCTCAGTACATATTCCGTACTGACCCCCTTTCTTCGGGGGCTGCGTTTCATGCCACGCAGGTGTATACAGATGAGTAGAGGACATTGCTAGAAGATGATCCATCTGGATTGACGAGCTCCATTTCCTTCCGGAGTGTCGCCGAGTCAGAGTATCTACGTTGTGGTATATAGCATGTTAGAGACTTTGCAGACAGAGTCACGTATATAGCATGTCAGTCTTGTAAGCAGCTCTGCGAGCCAGTGTATCATTATGCTTTATGTTACAAATTCCATATGATTATAGATTTTACTTGAGTTGAGAACGACGAAAAGAATGGTTTGGACAAATTTCTATTAGGCATTTCATTTCGTAACTTAAGAGTCCAGTGATGTTATGAACATAACGAGAGTTAAAGGGGTTCGCTCGGCTCTGAGTATGGGGTCGGGTGCCCATCATGCCCTATCAAGATTAGGGTGTGACAAATTGGTATCAGAGCAGTTCGTCCTAGGGGTTGTCTGCAAAGTCGTGCCCAGCAGAGTCCTGTTTATGGGTGTGAGGCCGGCCACATTTATAAACAGGAGGTTGCGGGGCATCTAGGAATTGTTGACCTTCTTTCTGTCTTAGATCGTGCAATAGAACCAAGTCATAGGAAAATGAAATTTCTTATTAAGCCTTACGTACGACGGAAGAAGGTAAGTGATGATATGGAAGGTTATAGAAGTAAGCCTTGATATAATTGTTCTGTTACTTGGAATTGGAAGCTCTGGGTGGCTGGAATATGTCGTATGACTGTATGCCCTGTGAGGCATTGTTGATATTTGCTGCGTACAGATTTTGAATAGTAAGGATTGCAAAAGAGACTCTGTCAAAATTTTTCCAAAATCAGGTCATTTAACTAGGAACACCTAACGGGAAGAAGCGTGGAAAGGAAATATCGTACATAGACAATAAGCGAGATGCGTTGTTTCAGGGGGGCTATGGGCTTGGCATGACATGAAGAACGATTGTGAGAAAGACGATTAGCAGCCTGAAGGATTAAAATGGGCTGCATTCGAGGTTTAGTAGGAACAAGGTCTGCTGGAGGATTCAGAGAAAGTCGACAATTAGTTTTGCTGTAAATTATTATGTAAGGATGGTGAGTGGAAATCCGAATAGGCTGATACCTGAAGTATTCATAAGTAACGGCGGTGAAGGTATATTTGCTACCATTGGGAATCTAGGAATCTGGGACGAAGGGTAGTTGTACACATAAGTGAAAAGTGAACACTGGGAATTAAAAAGGGTAAAATAGTAATTGTAAAAGGAAGGACGTGTTACGAACATGTCTCGGAATCTGTAAGACCTCGACTTACTCCAGATTATGTAATAAAGGTCATACGAGGAAGTGGATGCGATTATATCAGCATTAAGGCACCGGATTCCATCGAAGTTTCGAGGTTAAGCGTGCTAAGGTGGGAGAAATCTTAGGATGGGTGACCCCCTGGGAAGTGTGCAAGAAAATTCTATATATCCAGACATAAGAGACAAATGAGAAGCTAGAGTGGCCTATGGGAAGCTAGAGTATACGGGATGGTTGGAGACCATAAAAGGCCACATAGGACGAGTCAGGCTAGACTAGAAAAGAGACAGAAAGTGTGTCACAGTTCTGGAATTTGGATAGGCTTGAATAGCGTTTGGAAGTATTTTGTGGGCTAGTTGATATTAATTATATATATATGAATGCGTAAGATATCTCATATGTGATTGTATCGGTGGACATGTGAGTCCCAGCAACCGACGCTACGGTAAAGAAGGCATTAATCAAGTAAGGGTACCAAAGTTCGAGTGACAACAAACATAAATGGTACAAGTGTTACCAGGTAAGCTGCTATTATTTTTACTACAGGTTAAGATTGGAAATTTTAATACAACGATATTTGGAAAAGAAAGAGTGTGAGTAAATGGAAGACAAGGCGATTAAAATGTCGGAAAAAGGTGAATGGTAAGAAACCTTAGTGAGTGAAGCCCCCGAGAGAAATTATCGGCAAAGTACGAGACTATTTGGATAAAAACAAAATTCAAAGGTAGGCACGCGAAAAGGATAAAGTGTGGTAATATGGAACAAAAGAGGAATGTGTGAGGTTCGAGAACCAATTTCAATAAGTGGGACTGAAGGAATAGTGACTGCGACAAGGAATGTAAGGTTAGAGAAAAGAATGATTAAGTCTTGTGACGATGTTAGAAGATTCCGGCCTTTGAAAGGTATATAAAAGAATAAAAGGTGCAACTATATTAATGTGGTTGCCTCGGACATGGAAATGCTTTCCTGAAAGGATGACTTGGGAATAAGACGGATTTGCGCGTCTAAAGTAAAATTTCACGAACTTCAGGGCCGATGCCACAGATAACAAGAAAAGAAAAGTGCTCGGGGAAGAAGAAACTTAAGGGAGGTTAAGGATGAAAGTAGGAAAAATATACAAATGGGTTGGTGGAAGGAAGAGGAGAGCGTTTAGGTGCAGGGCAATTGGAAACCTCTAACCATAGGTGTAAGAAGGATACTTTAACGAGTTGGCGGTAAGAACTCGGTTACGCATCGAGGAAAGAACAAGAACGATGAATCGACACTGTTGATTGGAAAATAATGGTATGGGATAAGAATTCATGTGAGGTCTGAGAGGTTTGATCTTAAAGGAAACAGAACGAAATGCAAGGGATGTGCATGGAAGACCGCTCGGTCGTAGCATCGTAAATATAGTTAAAGTTTCGATGAGTAAGGATAGAGAGAGTGTAAACCGTAAGGGTTCTATGCTAAGAGAAAAAGTAGCGGGATGCTCGAAAATATGGACGCATAGCTGCAACGCGAACGCATGGTTAAGAAGAATCATGAGTAAGTGAGATAAATGGGTGAAAGGGACTAATAGTGGATAGGAAAATATGGGAATATTGACAAGAATGATGATATAGGCGCAAGATGAAAGAAAAACTTATGGTAAGAAGTTTCGATAGGTTGTGGACAGAGTTGGAAAGAAAGATGAGGAGTAAGGTATAAACGAAGACTTCACAAAAGGACTGTTGGCATATAAAGAGCCCCCTTAAAGGGGGGGGGGGGGGGGGGAGACCATATTATATTAGGTTTAAAAGGGATCACAATATTTTCAAGCGCCAGAAAAGGAAATTCATTAGGTCGGGGCCAGAGTTCAAAACATATCGGTATATCAGGAGAATATATGAAAGAGATAGAAATGAATTGACAATGAGTGTACCGTGAGGCCGACATGAAGGAAAAGGATGAAATATACCTTAAGAGAATGCTTCTTATCAACATGAATTATGATATGTTTAGACCATGATTTGAATCCCTTATATCGGTAAATGGGCGCCGTACCTAAGTACGCAGCGACATATTTTAAAGAGTAATAAGAAGAGCAGAAAAAAAGGGGGGTTACAAGCTAAGTTCACAAAGGATAATGAAGGGAATGATAAGACTCAAAGGATATTTCGGATGACAACGACTGTTAAACGAAAGTATCAACAATTGGTAGTCTGGGAATTTTGAAGGAAAGAAAGAACGCAACACCTATGAATGAAATAAAAGAGTCCACCGGATACTAGAAAATAGTTCATGGACCATTAACTATACGGAGCGTGAGAATATACGCTATGAAATTATATGAATCATCGACACGAAGCGATGCTTGATCATATTTGTAAGGGTTACACACCGAAGAGCCAACAAGGAATAACGATGGATGAAACGAGCGCCAATACAAAGAAATCAAAGACAAGTATACTTGTGTCGAGAAATGTGGGGGAAGGAAGTAAAGAAAAAGTTGTAGTAAGAGTTCAAAGATGTTGCGAATTAAGAAGTTAAGTGAACTCGGGTCATAAGTTACCATAAGTGCAACTGGACTGCGAAGGATAATAAATGGTAAAGAAATATTATGTAACAAAGACAAAGATTTCTGGATAAATATTTAGAATGAATGATTAAAGGGATAGTGACAAAGACATAAAGAAACAGGGGGCGACGAAAAGAGAACACTAAAGGCCGATGGATATTTATAGCATGTTAAGCGAGACTGCAATACTGTAGATAAAATGAGAGCAAGGAACATCCTGTGGTCATGTTGAATCGTCAAATGAAGATTGCATGCCAAAGACATGGCTTATGTTAAGGTGTGGTAACAAAAAAATAACAGAGAAGAGATGATTTGGAGAGTACAAGGATAATGAGTTGGCATAGAAGATTAGAAAAACCCATGACACGGAATGAGAACTCATGTAAAGACCGAGGAGTTCGATCATAAAGGAAATAGGGTGAAAGATAAAGAATGAGTATGAAGAAAAGGATAACTATAAGAGGGACCCCCCGAAGTGTTATAAGACCCCATAAAATCAGTTGAACATTCGAGGACGAATGTTCTAAAGGGGGGGGGGGGGGGAGGATGTTATAGCCCATATTTTTTACTTTCGGATAATTCAAGATAATTGCCAAAAGCTAAGGGCAAGACTATATTTTGATCTTGTTTAATACAGAAGTTGTTTATGAATATTATTGGCATGGAAATATTGAGAAAGGCTAGGGGTAAAAAGGAAAATTCACAAAATGGTTCACGGTAATATTGAGGAAGGCTAGGGGCAAAACGGGAATTTCGCAAAAGTTCAAGAAGGTTCTAGCCAAGACCCTCTTGGCCGTGTGGCATAAATATATATATAAATATGGCAAAGTGATGACAAAATGAGATAAATTAGTCATCCTTATTTTAATTTAAGAAACTTCAAGAAAGAGGACATGTGTCCACATTCTATTTGATGGGACTAAATATATATATGAGCAAGTGGAAGAAATTCTAGACAATTTCATCTTTTATGACTTAAGAAACCTAGAGGAGAAAAAAAAAGAGCTTCATATTCGGCCATGGTTGGCCAAATTTGGCTCTATGGAAATTGATCAAAAAAAATTATTTCTTCTAGTATTCCAACTAATTGGAAGGTCCTCTTTAACATGGAGTAATTGTTGGAGTGAGCAAAGTATTCGTTGAGCGAGTTGTGGACTCTAGCCGAGGAAGAAGATGTGTGGAGAAAGGTATGTGTTCAATCCTCTTTTACTTGTGTTAGGAATGATTTATGCATGTTGTAGTATTGAGAAATGAATGAAATTCATGAAATAGGTATGTGTATGCTATGGCCGAATAAGAGTGATGATGGTAGGATGTGATGAATTGAATTTTATTTAGTAGTTTTATTGTTGTTGTTGTTGTGGATTTCATGAAGAGAATGAAGGTTTGATGACTTGAAATGAATTTGTAGTTGGTGTGGGATTATTGAATGAGTTAATGTGACACTAGTATGGTTTCTTACATTTGTATGAATGATATTGCTAAAGTACAGATTGTTGGTGTAGTTTATGAATTTGGAAGAAAGGAAATGTGTTGTTAGTGTTCTTGTGGAATTTGGAAGGTTTCGGGTGAAGTAGTATGTTGATTGGGTTGTTGTGAATGTTATGTGAATTTTTTGAAGTATTCTTGAATCATGTTAGAATGATTTCGGATAAATACTTGAATGTGGGATCATTGGTGTTAGTTTGAATATATGTGATTGAGTTGAATAAAAACGAAATGCCGTCGAATTGAGTAGAAAGAATTGCTAGTGTTAGAATGCATTTGAAATAATTGTTGAAGTTGGAGATATAATTGTTGGTATTGTTGTTGATAATTTGGCCGAGTTGAATTCTCGGATTGTTGTTGATATATTGGCCGAGTTTGATTCTCGGGGATGGTGTATTTACAGGGGAAATGCTGCCGAGATTTCGGCAGATTATAAATGAACTTATTTGAAAGACTAAGGCAAGTGTATGACGACGAATCTAATGATTATGTTAATTCTTTTGAATGTAGACTAGCAAGCTTGGATAAATAAGCGTAGCCAATAGGACGTGAAACAGGTATGTAAGGCTTACCCTTTCTTTCTTTTGGCATGTCTTAGAGCTAAGTAAGATATGACACATACCTTGGGGTAACTCTATTATTTAATTCCGAGCTTATTATGATTCTTATTCACTTCTTGACATGAGCATGCTTAATATGGTCGAGTTTATTGTATGATGGAATAACGAGCAAAGCATAAAGAGTTTCTATTCCTAAAAGGGTTCCATAAGGATTAATGCCCTTAACTTTCATAGACGGTCTCGGATTGTTTTGAAACGTTCGTAGAGGTTTCTATAATGAATAACGTCCATAACTTTCATATGCTAACTCGGATTGTTCTGAAACGTTCATAGAAGTGTCTGTAATGAATAACGTCCATATCAATGCTAACTCGGATTGACTCGAAACATGTTTATGATCCTTAAGTGTCGGTTAGTGTGCTTACCTATCGTGTCTTGAAAATTGATTTATATGCATATATTTTCTCACTACTCTGCTCGTGCATGCCTCAATATGTCTTTCACTGAGTCTCGGGCCAGGACATGTTCTCGTGCGTATTCCACTAAATTGTTCACCGAGTCCCTCACTAGAGGGCCGGGACACGTTATATGTATATGTATATGATGATATGATGACATGATGACATGATGATACGGGGATGGCGGCCAGGATGGCATATGATGACTCTATTGACCGAGTCCCTCACTAGAGGGCCGGGACGCGTTATATAAATATGATATATGATGTTGACATGCATGACTTTATCCACCGAGTCCCTCACTAGAGGTCCGGGACACGTTATATGTACATATGATATATGATGTTGATATGTATGATTTTCATTTCATAAGGCAAGTGTATTGATGTTTTTAAAAGTCATACTTGTTTCGGGCAAATCTCCATTTTAGTTATGATCCTCTTTACTGTATTTCATGCCTTACATGCTCAGTACATATTCCGTACTGACCCCCTTTCTTCGGGGGCTGTGTTTCATGCCACGCAGGTGTATACAGATGAGTAGAGGACATTGCTAGAAGATGATCCATCTGGATTGACGAGCTCTATTTCCTTCCGGAGTGTCGCCGAGTCATAGTATCTACGTTGTGGTATATAGCATGTTAGAGACTTTGCAGAAAGAGTCACGTATATAGCATGTCAGTCTTGTAAGCGGCTCTGCGAGCCAGTGTATCATTATGCTTTATGTTACAAATTTCATATGATTACAGATTTTACTTGACTTGAGAATAACGAAAAGAATGGTTTTGACAAATTTCTATTAGGCATTTCATTTCGTAACTTAAGAGTCCATTGAGGTTATGAACATAACGAGATTTAAAGGGGTTCGCTCGGCTCTGAGTATAGGGTCGGGTGCCCATCATGCCCTATCAAGATTAGGGTGTGACAGTAACCATATACTAAGAGTAACAGATTCATAAAAATATAGATTTACATAAACATTGACATAATTTACATAGTAGGGAGAGTAGTACAGAAAAATATAGTAATAAAACTTACATGATTTAAAGACAGAGGGAGGTTTCTCTTTCGGGGAACCCCAAAAACTACTTCACACTAGGATAATTATTGAAAACTAATACTATTTTACAATAGAAGATTATATTACATGAATTTTGGTGAGGGAAAAGATTTTAGGCATTTGAAAGAGAAGAGGAATATGGAGTGGTATGGTTTTTTGGTCGTGAATGTTGTTGATTATCCCTTCTTCACCGAATGGTCTCTCTATATAGGCGTCTGACGGACTTCAACTTCGGATTTCAAAATATTAAAGAATATTTTGAGTTCAGCCGGGTGTTCTTTGGGCCCCATTGTCACATGAAACTTTCAGAAGAAACTTTATATTATTTTCCTTTGCTGATCTGTCCTTTGCTGTAGCTTAAAAATACTTTAATAAAGCCACTTTATTGATATTGTCTTCTAGTTCTTTTTGCTTTTTTCACGAATCTGCCTTTTTCTTTGTCTTTGTCTATCATGATTACTTCTTCCATTAATGTCTTCTAGTTCTTTTTGCTTTTTCCAAGAATCTGCCTTTTTCTTTGTCTTTGTCTATCATGATTACTTCTTCCATTAATTTATCTCTCTTACGTATCTAAATTATGTAGTGAAATGGAATCAAAACTCATTCCCGAATCTACATCATTTGGATCCTGCGAGTCTTGAAATGCACTGTTTTGAAAATTTTCCATGTCTCCTTCAAGATCTGAACTATGGACTGGTGACATCCTTGGACTTGGAGATAATTCTAGACTATAGGTTTATCTTGTTCTTCTTTTGTCTGAAAAAATCTTTCTAATGTCTGTTTAACTATATTCTCTATTTTCTCATTCTTTTTCTTCTTGGCAAGTATACTTTTCTTTGTAGATGTAGCTCCTTGTGTTAGTGTCTTTGGTAGTTTTTGCCTTGTGTGGAGAGATGAACATCCCTCATCTTCACTTTTTGGAAAAGTGACAGCCATCAACGGATTTGATAAGCCGGCTACCGTTTGAACCAGACTAGCTGTATCTTTATCCGATACAGTGGATTTAACTGCATTCATTGGGGAATGCACACCCATCTCCTCCATTTTAGTTTGAGATGGAAAACTCTGAGATTGTGCTAACTCGAACTTGATTGCTTGTAGTCTATGTTCTAACATCTTTACTTGCTCCAATAACTTCATTTTTTCTTGGATCAATGTCTTATTTGTCTGGTTTAGTCTTTTAAAGGCTTCGGTCATAGAGGAACAATGATTACAAAAAATCACTTTGTCTGTGTCTTTTTGTATGTTGTACTGAGAAATTTTGTCTGGGTATTGTCTGAGTGCTGGAGAAATATATTAGTTTGGACCCAATATTCCTCTAGCATAATCTAATGCCTCAGTAAAATCAATAAATCCTTTGAAAAAAGGTTTTTGTATATCTTTAATAGAGTCTATAAATTCTAGCCAAGTTTGAAAAATACCACTAGTCTTGCCAAGAACTAACACATAATATTTAAATTTTTGTCTTGATTTTTGTCTGTGAAATATTGGCAGAGTGCGTTTAGAGTTGCTACAAAATGTTTATTATCCCTCTTATTGTGTGATATCCATATATTGTCTACCAATCATGTCTGTTATCGATCTATTATACATTCTGGTAGTGGTCTAAAGGTCATGTTTGATGGTGGAAAGAATATTAAACTATGTTTTTTTTTCGAATTGTATTCTACTTAAAGCATTATCTTCTAATAAAGCTTGGGGTCTAAAATGAAGATTACCTAATACTGTCTGTGAACCTGTTGGTCTCATGCTGTCAAATGAGAAACCACATTATTAGTTAACAGTAATTTTTAATCTACTTAATTGGCCTGGTAGGTTATTATCTTTTCCTTTTATATGTTCAAACTTTAAGTTATAAATTGAAATAGTATATATATATTGAAATAGTATAGTTTATGGTGTATATATATATATACACCATAAAATATAACAAAATACACGGTAGATATAAATCAAATAAGCAATTCAAGTTTCACCACTTAAATGTATTTTCAAATCTTTCAAGTGTGTCATAAGAATATTTTTGATTTCAACAATGACAATGTAGCTCGAAACCCCAATATACTTATTTCTCTTAAGAGAAAATACATAAAATCTCCCCTTAACTAGTGGCCAAAATTCAGTTTAGCAATTTAACTTTACGGGCGTTTCTTTACCCCTATTCTAGTACGACATGAAATTAAAACGTCCTTAATGAATGACGTGGCAAGAAAGTGTTATCACTTTCTGAAAAGCGCGTGAAGGGGAAAAATTACATTAATAATGGTCCAAAGTGTACACATGACATTTTCTAGTTGGACAAGCAATTAGTTATACTTAATTATGTTTTTCTTATTATTTTAGGGTTTCTTTTTCTTTTTCCTTCTCTCAGATTCATAGCCGCTGCCCATCACCACCCTGTTCCATCTTCTTCATAGCGATTTCACCGTCAATAGTGCCGGAGCCCACCAAACTTCTGACTCTTCCTTTATCATCACTGCTATGCCGATTTGTTGAGTTTTTAGCAATTGATCTCATTTTTTTTCCTTAAGCCTGCCCCTCTCTGTCTCTTCTCAAATCTCATTGTCATGACTATAATTTTCTCGAAATTGATTCGTTCTTGAACTAAATTTTCCTTTCAAGAATTTTTTAAACTTTGAAGTTCTAAAACTCCTTTAGGTAAATTTAATTTCTTCATTCTTCCCTTTATCAAATTTCTTCTTCTTCCTCAAACTATCAAGCGCTGCAAATACATTCAAGTTCTTCACCATCATAGTCCCTTCTGCCACTTCCCATCATTTCAACCAATTTTTTCAACTAAACCCATTTGTTTCTTGAATTTACGTTCTTCTTCTTCTCAAGAAAATGTAAAAGAAAATAAAGAAGGAATTGATAGTCGATTAAAACCTAGTATTTATGCTTCACCTTTACACAAGCTTAATTTCTTGATGAATTATGTAAATTGGGTATGAAAAATGTGAGTTTTGCAGGGTATTTCAAGATTTGAAGAGAGAAAAACTTGTTGTAGATGCATTTTCACCGGAAAATCAAATTCCGACGACCTCTCTTTTAATGGCTATTTCATCAATAAATTATCATATTAAAAAGCTCCTATAGGTGGGGGTGTTGTGAATCTTTGAAGTTTTCTTGCCATGAAAGTGGATTCCTTAAGTTTCCATGGATGTGGGAAAGAACAGTAAATAGGGAAAGAAGGAAGAAGAAGGAAAAAGTTAAAAGAAAATAATAAAATAGATATTTAATTAATTTTTAGTTAGTTTCGAAGATTTTTTTAAAAAAAGATTTCATTAAATGACGTGGACCTATCAAAAAGCTAGTAGTGAAACAACAACCAGCTCTCAACTGGTCTAGACAAAGTAAGGTTGAACATAATTTAGGTATAAGTTGTTTATGAGGGTAAATAATTGCCTGTAAAATTTAATTGCTAAAGTAAGTTTTTGGTGCAAGTTTAGGAGTCATTTTATGTATTTTCTCTTCTCAAAACAATAAGTGTAGCATTCATCAAGAGCCATCTTTAAGGGTTGTTGTTACACCCCGCACTTTCAGTGTTATACCCCGTACCTCGGAGAAGCATTGGTTAAATTTGAATGTAAGTATGTCGAGCTATGACTAGGTAAAACAACTTTGGAGTGTGAGGAATGAAGCATTATTAAGTACATTGTTTGGATAAAGGATGAATTATGATCTTGTAAGTCGTAGCCGGGAAGGACAACCTTGGAACCAAGGGAAATGACCATTATCAAGTATGATTAGTTATAAATATCATGTATGGAGAGTTTCGGAAGATTTCGAGATCAAGCAAATCGAAGAAAATAAGTTTGACGAAAATTTGGAAAAAGATGGCAGAATTAAGGACAGAATTTTGGGTCAACTTTGGAGGGTTATATCTCCAGGTATATGGAGAGTTTTAAGGTGTTTCAAAATCCTAAAATGCATTTCGTCGAGTCGGGTTTATAACGCAACAAACCGCTCGTGGATACAACGTCGGAGTAGAGAATTATGGACGTTACAAGTTAGGCTGACAGAGCAGAAACGCGTGCTACAGTAACCGACTTGCTACAGTAAGTGCTACAGTGAACTCGGCCCCAATTTGTTACACCTTTGAAAAATTCCCTGTATATGTACAGTGAATAGGCTAACAAAGGACATAGCATACGCGATGTTTTGATGAGTAAGAAATAGTACTTGATGACCCTCAACGAGATTTCAAAGGCAGATAATGCAAGGAAAGAAAGTTGCCAAGGAAAGCGAATCATATGTTGTGTATCGGATAAAAATTTCGAGCAACGAGTCTATGATGTCATAATGATGTATTAGAGAAGAGTAATAACATCCCTAAGATTGATATTGAGATGTTAAACAAGTGCCAAGAAGGTTCCATAAGGATCGGAGATCAAACGAGTCGACGAGAACGAAAACGGAACCACTGGGCATTATACGACCCAACTGACGGACCGTATAAATTGTACCAGCCGTATGTTGGACCGTATAATTTTCCAAGGAGGGTAGAAGCTACTTGACCAAACATATGGCCACACATACGGTTCGTATAAATAGTACGGACCGTATGTTGGTCCGTATAACATGGTCGGCCAGATTTTAAGTTTAAGTATAAGGATCCCTTTTTCATTCCATTTCATTTCATTCTTACTCCACACTTCAAGAAACATCTAGAATACTCTCTAATACTCCTCCACAAGAGAATCAAAGGAAAACCAAGATCAACAACATCAAATCCATGAAACAAAGTGTATGAAACCCAAGTGAAGGTCATCCAAATCAAGAAAACCCAAGGGAAGGTGAAGTAGGGTTTTGGTGCTAGAGGAGAAACTCCACTCAAGAGTTGTTCAACCATCATCTAAGGTAAGTTTTATGACTATACCATGTTGTTTAAGGTAATGGAAGATTAAGATACTTGAATTGTAGAAAGACATAGGAAATGGGTCATTAACGAGTGAATAGTGTCATGTTTGGATGGTAGTTGGATTAAATCATAAATGTTGGGGTGTTGTGATTATGAATACGTATAAATGATATTTAGTCCATGGAATAAGTGTGATACATGAGAAAACGCGATAGTAAGCTATAACCATAAATGTGGAGAAATTGAAGAGAAATGGTGGATTGTGGTCAATGTATATGAATGATGATTGTTGATTGCATTATTGTGAATGTTGTTGTGAGCGTTTGGGAGTTGATAGAGAACATGGGAAAAGTAGTGTAAACAAAGGAGGGGCTGCCTAATTTTCCCCAGCTTTAGAAAGCCCGTTCTTATAATTGCTTAGCTAATGACGATATAAATTCTCTTGAAGGTAGAACGTGTGCATTAAGGGAGAACACGCAAGCGATAGCTTAGTTAAACGTCAAAGGTATGTAAGGCTTATCCCTTCCTTCAAAGGCATGAATCTTTCAAACTTTCCATGATCCTCCTATGTGATGGAACTTATGAGTCCTTAAATATACTAAATTACATACGAGCATGATAATGATGATAATGAGTTGAAGTATAGAGATTCGATAGTTCATGATATAATGATCCCATAACGCTGACAATGTCATTATTGTAAACACTCACCTTATGCACTTTTTCCTTCAAGGTAAGGCAAGGTACTCATAAATGTTCATAATATAATCGGGGGATTACGACCTTACGTCACCCCGACATAGCCATGGTTGTCTTCAAGTGTCTAATGTATGCTCCTAAAGCTAAATGTGAAATAATGCTAAGTCATGATATGTTTATAAGATGATCAATAATGCTAACTTATAATATGCCTATGTTATGTATGAATATGCCAAGTTATGCTAAGATTATGATACGTTCATGAAACGTGCAATAGTGATGGGTAATGATTGATTATGTGATGATGAGATTCCACCGCGCCAGAATGGCCAGGCATGTCACCGTTAAGGCGGGCTGCGATGTTACATCGAGCCTAGAGGGCCAGGCATGATCACCACTAGTGGGCGGCATATGATGGTTACCCGGACGCGGGATAACGATGAGATATGTGATGTGACGAGATATGTGATGTGATGAGATATGTAATATGACAAGATATGTGACGTGATGACATATGTACCATGATTATGTAAAATATGATATATGTACAAAATTATTTGCTTATGACACTCTTGCAGGTTATATCTTTCTCTCATGGCTCACGATCCTCCTATTATATTTATTTCGTTCTTGTCTTACATACTCAGTACAATATTCGTACTGACGTCCGTTTTCTTTGGACGCTGTGTTCATGCCCACAGGTAGACAGGGAGGCGAGCTTGAGCCAGACTCGTAGGAGCTGTTAGCCGATTGAAAGCACTCCTTTGTTCCGGAGGTGCTTGATTATTCTTTTGTGTATATTTGTATATGTTGGGCTCGACGGGGTCCTTTCCCGTCTATGCATTTTGTACTTCAGTAGAGGCTCATAGATACACAGTGTGGGTTATGTGGTCTGACAGGGTCAATATGATATAATTATATATATTATTTTGATAGCCTAAAGAGCTTATGTATATGAAACTATTTATGTTTACAAATGAAAGATGACTCTCTTATGATTTGAATATAAAAATTAATAAAAGTGTAGTTAATGAGCTTGATGAGTAGCAGAGCAAGCGGTGCTCGGTGGTTAGCCCTGGGTACCCGTCGCGGCCCCTAGCTGGGTCTTGACAAAAGTGGTATCAGAGCAGTTCAGTCATAGGAAGTGTCTACGAGCCGTGTGTAGTAGAGTCTTATTTATGGTGTGTTGCGCGCCACATCAATAAACAAGAGGCTACAGGGCATTTAGGAAAAATGACCATCTTTCTTCTCATGAGATCGTGCGATAGAGCCGTGTATAAGATTTTATCCTCCCTAATATTGTGTTATGATTTCAGAATGCCGCCAAAGGGAAAGGCTACAGCCGCCCAGAAGGGCAAAACTACGACAAAGAGGCTGGTAGAGGGAGAGCCTCCGATGAATATAGAAGAAGGCGAATAACATAATGAGGCCTTGTCTAATACTTCTTCTACCCCGCCTAATGTGGAAGAGCAAGGAGGAGCCCCAACTTCCATTCCTCTACCGGTTGCTTCGGGTCAACAAATGACCGAGGCCATTCAGTTACTGACACAATTGGTTACCGGTCAGGCACAACGACAAAATGTGGGTTCAAGTGATCGGGCAGCAAGTACCAAGGCCCCTAATTTTATGAGTCTAAATCCTTCGGATTTCTTCGGGTCAAAGCCGGATGAAGACCCGCAAAGTTTCATAGATGAGATGTTGAGGACATTGAAGATTGTCCATACCTCCGAGACCGAATCCGTGGAGTTGGCATCTTATAGACTCTGGGATGTGGCAGTTTTATGGTACAACAACTGGGTATTATCAAGAGGAGAGCATGCGCCTCTTTCGGTTTGGCAAGAATTTGTGGATGCATTTATTCGTCACTATTTGCCACCCGAGGTCCGCCGAGCTAGAGCGAATAGATTTCTACATCTGAGGCAGGGAATATGAGTGCCCGGGAGTATAACATGCAATTTAATTCTTTGGCTAGATATGCTCCGACTATGGTGGCCAACATGGGAGATCGGGTACATAGATTTGTGAGTGGTTTGGGACCACATTTGTTCAAAGATTGTTTGACGGCTTCGTTACAAGACAGGATGGATATTTCCCGAATACAAGCCCATGCCCAGAACTTAGAGGGATGACAACAACCTCAAAGGGGTGATCGCGACAGTGATAGAAGACAAATTAAGAGGGCTAGATCTATGGGCACAGGCAGTGATTATAGAGGGGGATCGAGGCATACCTATTCCTGACATTCAGGTCAGTCAGTGACTAGTGCACCTCCACGATTCGCGGATAGGGGATTTGATCGCTCTTTTCCTTCAGGACAAGGTTAGAGTTCGAGAGCTTCGGGTTCTCAGTTTGGGGGTGACTACAGTCAGAGGAGACCACCAATTCCACGATGTAGCCGGTGCCGGAAATTACACTCAGGGCCATGTCATCAGGACACGGATGCTTGTTATGTTTATGGATAGACTGGGCATTTGATGAGAGATTGTCCCTCGCGGTATGGTAGAGGTGGGGTTCAGCCCATAGGCTCAGGAGCTGGTTCTTTATCAGTATGCCCGGTAGGGCAGACTTCTCAGATGTCCGTAGGACGAGGTAGAGGCAGAGGGGCAGCATCTACTTCAGGTGCCACTCAGCCCCGTGTTTATGCTTTAGCTGGACGATAGGATCTCGAGTTCTCTCCGAATGTGGTTACAGGTATATTGTCTATATTCTCCCGTATGTGTATGCATTGATAGATCCGGGTTCTACATTCTCTTATATTACTCCATATGTTGCTGGTTGTATTAGGGTGAAACCTGAGTCAATCAAACCTTTTGAGGTGTCTACCCCGGTTGGTGATCCCGTAATAGCAAGACAAGTGTATAAATATTGTGTAGTGGTGGTATGTGACCGCCAGACCACGGATGACTTGATTGAGCTGGAAATGATAGATTTCGACGTGATTATAGGTATGGATTGGTTGGCGTCGTGTTATGCTAACGTTGATTGCCGATTGAAAGTGGTTCGATTCCAATTTCCGGGAGAGCCCGTGCTTGAATGGAGGGGTAATGCAGCATCCCCAAAGGGTAGGTTTATTTCCTACCTTAAGGCAAGAAAGATGATAGCCAAAGGCTATATTTATCATCTAGTTCGGGTTCATGACACCGAGGCAAAGCTGCCAACTTGCCAATCAGTTCCGGTAGTGAATGAATTCCCATATGTGTTCCCAGATGAACTTCCAGGTCTTCCTCCAGAAAGAGAGATTGAATTCGCCATTGATGTGTTGTCGGATACCAAGCCTATTTCTATTCCTCTGTATCGAATGGCTCCGGCAGAATTGAAGGAGTTAAAGGTACAGCTGAAAGATTTGCTTGAAAAGGGGTTTATTAGGCCCAGTTCATCACCGTGGGGAGCACCAGTCTTGTTCGTGAGAAAGAAAGACGGTTCTCTACGAATGTGCATTGATTATAGGCAATTGAACAAAGTGACGATAAAGAACAAATATCCTTTTCCAAGGATTGATGACTTATTCGATCAATTGCAAGGTGCCAAGTGGTTCTCTAAAATAGATTTAAGGTCGGGTTATCATCAAGTGAGAGTTAGGGAAGCGGATATTCCTAAGACAGCCTTCAGAACATGATATGGCCACTATGAATTTCGAGTGATGTCGTTTGGGTTGACTAATGCTCCGGCCGTGTTTATGAATTTGATGAACAATGTATTCAGGCCTCTCTTGGACTTATTCGTGATAGTATTTATTGATGATATTCTGGTGTATTCTCGCACGGAATCAGAACATGCAGATCATTTGCAAATTGTTCTTGGCATTCTTCGATCCCGAGAATTGTATGCAAAATTTTCCAAGTGCAAGTTTTGGCTAAATTCTGTGACATTTTTGGGCCATATTATTTCAGATGATGGCATTCAAGTCGACACTCAGAAAATTGAAGCTATGAAGACTTGGCCAAGGCCTACGACGCCTACAGAATTTCGTAGTTTTCTAGGTTTGGCAGGCTATTATAGAAGATTCGTAGAGGGCTTCTCATCTATTTCAGCCCCATTGACGAAGCTAACCTAGAAGTCAGCCAAATTTCAATGGAATGATGCTTGTGAACGTAGCTTCCAAGAGTTGAAAAGCAGATTGACCTCAGCTCCAGTCTTAACACTTCCAGAAGGGTTGGATGGCTATGTGGTATATTGTGACGCTTCCGGTGTCGGATTAGAATGCGTATTGATGCAGCATGGTAAAGTTATTGCATATGCTTCGAGACAATTACGGAAACATTAAAAGAATTATCCAGCTCGTGATCTCGAATTGCCTGCGGTTATTCATGCCTTAAAAATATGGAGGCATTACTTGTATGGTGTGCATGTCGATATTTATACAGACCACAAAAGTATTCAGTATATTTTCAAGCAAAAGGAGTTGAACCTGCGGCAGAGGCGGTGGTTAGAATTGTTAAAAGATTATGATGTGAACATATTGTACCACCCCGGAAAAGCGAATGTAGTAGCCGATGCGCTTAGCCGCCAATCAATGGGTAGCTTATGTGCATTCCCACTGGAAAAGAAAGAGATGGTTCATGAGCTCCGCCAACTAGCTAATCTTGGAGTACGTGTAATCGATTCGGGTAATGTGGGGGTTAGTATCAATGACCCCACAATTTCGTCCTTGAATTTGGAAGTAAAAGAACGGCAATATGAAGATCCTCAATTATGTCGTTACAGAGACACATCTTATGGAAAAGAGAAGTCTTCATTCGAAGTTTCTATAGATGGAATTCTTAGATACCGAGGCAGGTTATGTGTGCCGAATGTAGCAGAATTGCGCCGACGAATTCTAGAAGAAGCACATTGTTCTCGATATTCTATTCACCCAGGTGCAACCAAAATGTATCATGATCTCAACATTATGTATTGGTGGGATGGCATGAAGAGAGACATAGCGGAATTTGTAGCGCAGTGTCCAAATTGTCAACAGGTAAAAGTTGAACATCAGAAGCCGGGAGGCTTATTGCAAGCTTATTGCAAGCAATGGAAATCCCTACTTGGAAATGGGAAGTGATTAACATGGATTTTATTGTGGGATTACCTCATTCTCGAGGCAGGTATGATTCTATATGGGTGATCGTGGATAGATTAACAAAGGCAGCTCATTTTCTTCCGGTTAGAACTACCTACTCAGCAGAAGATTATGCGAGGTTATATCTCAAGGAAATTGTGCGACTTCATGGTATTCCATTATCTATTATTACAGATAGAGGAGCACAGTTTACAGCCAAGTTTTGGAAGTCCTTCCAAGAACGTCTAGGCACTCAAGTGAAACTTAGCACGACATTTCATCCACAGAACGACGGACAAGCCGAGCGTACTATTCAGACCTTGGAAGATATGTTACGAGCATGTGTGCTGGATTTCGATGGTAGTTGGGATGAACATTTGCCGCTAATCGAATTTGCATACAATAATAGTTACCATTCCAGCATTCAAATGGCTCCTTATGAAGCTTTATATGGAAGGAAGTGTAGATTCCCAATCGGATGGTTCGAAACAGGAGAAGCACAATTAATAGGCCCCGAATTGATTCAACAAGCGGTGGAAAAAGTTAAGGTGATCCGAGATCGATTGCTAACAGCCCAAAGTCGCCTGCGGACAATCGCCGACGAGACCTGGAATTTCAGGTTGATGATTGGGTATTTTTGAAAGTATCGCCAATGAGAGGGGTGATGAGATTTGGCAAGAGAGGGAAGCTAAGTCCTAGATACATTGGACCCTATAGAATTATCCGCAAAGTAGGTCATGTAGCCTATGAATTGGACTTGCCTTCGGAGCTTGAATCAGTCCATCCAGTTTTCCACATTTCGATGCTCTGCAAGTGCGATGGAGATCCCAAAAATATTTTCCCGATAACTGATGTGTAAGTGACAGAAAATCTAATCCATGAAGAAGTGCCTATTGCTATTCTAGACAGGCAAGTGCGAAAACTTTGAAATAAAGATATAGCTTCAGTCAAAGTCTTGTGGCGAAACAATAACCGGGAAGAAACGACTTGGGAAGCGGAAGAGAATATGAAAGCCAAATATCCGCAATTATTTCAGTCTCCAGAAGAGATGCAAGATGAAACGCCAACGATATAAGGTATGTATGCTTACTTTTCATGCTTTTGGTCGTGTGTGGCCATAGATATGTTGATATTGTGATGTAGCCCTGTGAGGTGATGATATTATGGGTTGTTGTGACAGGTTGGTAGTACCAAATTACAGGGGAAACTCTGGCGAAATTTGCGTAGAAATCCCGAGTGTTTTAACATTCGAGGACGAATGTTCCAAAAGGGGGGAAAATGTTACACATTGGAAAAATCCCCTGTATATGTACAGTGAATAGGCTAACAAAGGACATAGCGTACGCGATGTTTTGATGAGTAAGAAATAGTACTTGATGACCCTCAACGAGTTTTCAAAGGCATATAATACAAGGAAAGAAAGTTGCCAAGGAAAGCGAATCATATGTTGTGTATCGGATAAGAATTTCGAGCAACGAGTCTATGATGGCATAATAATGTCTTATAGAAGAGTAATAACGTCCCTAAGATTGATATTGAGATGTTAAACAAGTGCCAAGAAGGTTCCATAAGGATCGGAGATCAAACGAGTCGACGAGAACGAAAACGGAACCACTGGGCATTATACGACCCAACCTACGGACTGTATAAATTGTACCAGCCGTATGTTGGAACGTATAAGTGGCCAAGGAGGGCAGAAGCTACTGAACCAAACATATGGCCACACATATGGGTTCGTATAGATAGTACGGACCGTATGTTGGTCGGAGTAGAGAATTATGGACGTTACAAGTTAGGCTGACAGAGCAGAAACGCGTGCTACAGTAACCGACTTGCTACAGTAAGTGCTACAGTGAACTCGGCCCCAATTTGTTACACCTTTGAAAAATTCCCTGTATATGTACAGTGAATAGGCTAACAAAGGACATAGCATACGCGATGTTTTGATGAGTAAGAAATAGTACTTGATGACCCTCAACGAGATTTCAAAGGCAGATAATGCAAGGAAAGAAAGTTGCCAAGGAAAGCGAATCATATGTTGTGTATCGGATAAAAATTTCGAGCAACGAGTCTATGATGTCATAATGATGTATTAGAGAAGAGTAATAACATCCCTAAGATTGATATTGAGATGTTAAACAAGTGCCAAGAAGGTTCCATAAGGATCGGAGATCAAACGAGTCGACGAGAACGAAAACGGAACCACTGGGCATTATACGACCCAACTGACGGACCGTATAAATTGTACCAGCCGTATGTTGGACCGTATAATTTTCCAAGGAGGGTAGAAGCTACTTGACCAAACATATGGCCACACATACGGTTCGTATAAATAGTACGGACCGTATGTTGGTCCGTATAACATGGTCGGCCAGATTTTAAGTTTAAGTATAAGGATCCCTTTTTCATTCCATTTCATTTCATTCTTACTCCACACTTCAAGAAACATCTAGAATACTCTCTAATACTCCTCCACAAGAGAATCAAAGGAAAACCAAGATCAACAACATCAAATCCATGAAACAAAGTGTATGAAACCCAAGTGAAGGTCATCCAAATCAAGAAAACCCAAGGGAAGGTGAAGTAGGGTTTTGGTGCTAGAGGAGAAACTCCACTCAAGAGTTGTTCAACCATCATCTAAGGTAAGTTTTATGACTATACCATGTTGTTTAAGGTAATGGAAGATTAAGATACTTGAATTGTAGAAAGACATAGGAAATGGGTCATTAACGAGTGAATAGTGTCATGTTTGGATGGTAGTTGGATTAAATCATAAATGTTGGGGTGTTGTGATTATGAATACGTATAAATGATATTTAGTCCATGGAATAAGTGTGATACATGAGAAAACGCGATAGTAAGCTATAACCATAAATGTGGAGAAATTGAAGAGAAATGGTGGATTGTGGTCAATGTATATGAATGATGATTGTTGATTGCATTATTGTGAATGTTGTTGTGAGCGTTTGGGAGTTGATAGAGAACATGGGAAAAGTAGTGTAAACAAAGGAGGGGCTGCCTAATTTTCCCCAGCTTTAGAAAGCCCGTTCTTATAATTGCTTAGCTAATGACGATATAAATTCTCTTGAAGGTAGAACGTGTGCATTAAGGGAGAACACGCAAGCGATAGCTTAGTTAAACGTCAAAGGTATGTAAGGCTTATCCCTTCCTTCAAAGGCATGAATCTTTCAAACTTTCCATGATCCTCCTATGTGATGGAACTTATGAGTCCTTAAATATACTAAATTACATACGAGCATGATAATGATGATAATGAGTTGAAGTATAGAGATTCGATAGTTCATGATATAATGATCCCATAACGCTGACAATGTCATTATTGTAAACACTCACCTTATGCACTTTTTCCTTCAAGGTGAGGCAAGGTACTCATCAATGTTCATAATATAATCGGGGGATTACGACCTTACGTCACCCCGACATAGCCATGGTTGTCTTCAAGTGTCTAATGTATGCTCGTAAAGATAAATGTGAAATAATGCTAAGTCATGATATGTTTATAAGATGATCAATAATGCTGACTTATAATATGCCTATGTTATGTATGACTATGCCAAGTTATGCTAAGATTATGATACGTTCATGAAACGTGCAATAGTGATGGGTAATGATTGATTATGTGATAATGAGATTCCACCGTGCCAGAATGGCTAGGCATGTAACCACAAAGGAGGGCTGCATATGGTTCCACCGTGCCTAGATAGCCGGGCATGTCACCGCTAAGGCGGGCTGCGATGTTACACCGAGCCTAGAGGGTCGGGCATGATCACCACTAGTGGGCGGCATATGATAGTTACCCGGACGTGGCATAACGATGAGATATGTGATATGATGAGATATGTGATATGACGAGATATGTAATGTGACAAGATATGTGACGTGATGACATATGTACCATGATTATGTAAAATATGATATATGTACAAAATGTATTTGCTTATGACACTCTTGCAGGTTATATCTTTCTCTCATGGCTCACGATCCTCCTATTATATTTATTTCGTTCTTGTCTTACATACTCAGTACAATATTCGTACTGACGTTCATTTTCTTTGGACGCTGTGTTCATGCCCACAGGTAGTCAGGGAGGCTAGCTTGAGCCAGACTCGTAGGAGATGTTAGCCGATTGAAAGCACTCCTTTGTTCCGGAGGTGCTTGATTATTCTTTTGTGTATATTTGTATATGTTAGGCTCGACGGGTTCCTGTCCCGTCTATGCGTTTTGTACTTCAGTAGAGGCTCGTAGATACACAGTGTGGGTTATGTGGTCTGATAGGGTCAATATGGTATAATTATATATATTATTTTTATAGCCTAAAGGGCTTATGTATATGAAACTATTTCTGTTTACAAATGAAAGATGACTCTCTTATGATTTGAATATAAAAATCGCTAAAAGAGTAGTTAATGAGCATGATGAGTAGCAGAGCGAGCGGTGCTCGGTGGTTAGCCTCGGTTACCCGTCGCGGCCCCTAGCTGGGTCGTGACACAATTTGACCCCTATATAAAGGATAATAAACCCCTTTTTCACCAGATTTTAGCCCAGAAATTTCCAGAAATTAGAAGGGAGAATGAGGGTATTAAAAAGTGAGCAATTTTCAAGCAGTGGTTTAGGTCCAGGTAACACATGGTTGTGATGCTAGTATTGTTTTGCGGTGGATTTTAGCGTGGATATTGAGGATATTGCTGTCTTAACAAAAAAAAGGCATGAATCTTTCTCCTTTGGTATTATTTAAGGCTTATTGATGGAGATAAAGTCGTTAAATAATTGTATTGTAAGTTGGTTAGTCATGGAAGTTGGAAAACAACGTGTAGGCTGTTTTATGGCATATGTTGGTGTTGGAAATGATGTTATTACTATTGGTATTGTTGTTGATGTTGTTGGTTGCTGAATTGGAATTTCGGGCTAGGCATATAAACAGGGGAGATGCTGTCCGATTTTCAGCAGAACATAGAGTAGTTTGACTTGAAAGTCTAGTATAACTATACTATGATGAGTCTAACGATAGTGTGAATCCTCTTAAATGTAGACTCACGAATTCGGACGAATAAGTGTGGATAACTGGACGTTGAACAGGTATGTTAAGGCTAGTCTCTTTCTTCTAAAGGCATGATTCCTTTTTTATGAATCCAATAGGTGTTTTCCAAATGTCCCATGATTCCTTTATGTGAATCCATAAATGTTTTCCAAGAATATTATTATTCCCAAAAGCTAGAAATTCATGATTCGTAGAGTTTATGATTCAAAGGCATGACTTCTTTCTTGATAATCCATAAATATTTTCCAAAATGTCCCTATTTTCCGAGTCAAAGATTTATAATTCTATAAGCTTTTATAACAACAACGACGGACATGTTTTTACAATATGAATGACGATGTTAAAGATGAGAATATTTCTATGATGATTATGATGGTGACAATTTTAATTCTTGAAATTCCAAAGCTTATGATGTTAATACTATTATGAGATTATTGATATTATTTCATGATTTTCTCGATTTTATTCATTGTTGTTGATCTCAACTTATAATATTTGTTCCTTCAAGGTGAGATATAGTTATGATGATAATTCCATAATGAAAATCGGAGGTTACCACCCTTACGTCACTCCGAAGTAGTTATAGCTTTTATTTGGCTCTCAAGCATGCTTTATATATATATATATATATATATATATATATATATATTTTACTACACCGAGCCGCGCTATAGTCGGCCGGGTACGTTACACACCGAGTCCTGAAAGGGTCGCGTACGTTACACACCGAGTCCTGAAAAGGCCGGGTATGTTATGATGATGATATTATATATATATATATGTAAGAAAAAGTTTTTTTAAAAGCTGAGCATGTATGACATCCGCCTTATGAGGCATCCAGATGTACAGGTTATCTCTCTTATTCCATGTTACCTTCCATATCTATATTATGTTGTTATTCATGTCTTACATACTTAGTACATTTTTTGTACTGACGTCCCTTCTTGTGGACGCTGCGCTCGTGCCCGCAGGTAGGTAGGGAGATGGATCAGGCCCGTAGCTGTTCTATCAGCGGATTCTCACGAGCACTCCACTTACTTCGGAGCTGTAGACTATTTGGTATTGTCCTTATGATCATCATATTCTATGTAGAGGCTCGTAGATGTGTGTGTACAGTTAGATGTTTTATAACCCCACCGGTTCATATTATTGTATAATATTTTGGTGGCCTTGTCGGCCTTATTTTGAGCTCTTGATACTTTACTGTTAGCCTTGCCGACTTTATGATATACGTTATGTTGTGGCGACCTTGTCGGTCCGCATATGAATATATGTGCTGAATGATCGGATATTTCTATGTTGGGCCTTTTCTGCATGCAGGTGTTCTTTGAGTTATGGTTTATAATGTTCAAAGTAACAGATGAGTCAGGTGGTTCCCGGCCTACGGGTCGGAGCCCGTCATACTCCTGATAGGGGTGTGACTAATTGGTATCAGAGCAGTTCGTCCTAGGGAATGTCTACGAGCCGTGTCCAGTAGAGTCTTGTTTATGGGTGTGAAGCGCGCCACACTTATAAACAAGAGGCTACAGGGCATTTAAGAACCATTGACCTTTCTTTCTTATCTTAGATCGTGCCATAGAGCTAAATCATAGGATATGATGTCCCTAATTCTAATCCCAAATGTTTTGATCATGGATAAGCAGTTGATTATGCCGCTACGAAGAAATTGCTGAGAATTGAAGTTGTTCATTCGAAAGGTATGTTTTCTATTTTATTAATATGGATAGATGTTGATATAAGAACTTGAGCAAGATATTATGGGCATTAGTGATTGCTCTATGGGGCATTGGATGTGTTTTCTGGGCTGTGTGCAGGAATGAGGTAGTAAGAATTTTAAAGGAAACTCGGCCAAAATTTTTACAAATTGAATTGTTTGCATGTCTGTAGAGAAAGAGTAAAAGGAAAATGTGACCATCAGCCGTTTGGTAAGTCATGATTGAAAGAACAACTATACGACTCTTTCAAAGAGAAGGTTTAGAGTGATTTTAATTTAATTTAAAGGAGGAACCCTGGAGGGTAAAATGATTAGTAGTTAAAGAAACTGGAATGAGTTGCATCCGAGATTTCGGAGGATCGAGACCTATTGGGAACATAAAGAAAGTTGACATTAGGATCTCAAATACAGTATTATGATTTATAGATTAGATTGGTTAGTAAGTGATAACAAAGAGATATTGATATGGGAAAGGAAGTTAACGAGTACGGGAAATTTCCACCCTAGAAATATATATATATATATGAGATCAAGATGGGTTTGTACTCATAGTGGAATGTTGTGCAAACTTCTAGGTAGATATTATTATGTGGCAAATAGGAAAGAGCACTTTAAGAGCAAAGGAAATCAAGGAGGACCTTGAGGACAAAAGTACGAGAAAATGCGGTTATAAATTAATTAAAGGAAGTTATGTGATCGGTGATGATAAGAGGAAGCTTAATAAATTAGTAAGGTTGGCCAAAGGTAGACAGTGATGGCATAAGACATTGGACTTGGAATAGAGATACGATTACAAAGGTAACATGACGAATATACGAGGAATAGACATACATATGAGCGAGCTATTGTATCGTAAAGGGAATAAGAAGTGAACGAAGGAAGAAAGAAAAGGGCGTATTTTACTAAAACTTCATGATGAGAACGAGAATCAGCGGGACATTAGAAGGATTATGATGCATGATTATGATACAAACAATTAGTTAAGAGAAACTATGGGACATTATGAGCAAAATTAAGGAAAGGACGAATCGTGAGAATGAATGAGAGAGAGTATCGACTTTTACTGGTAAAGTATAAACCCAACTTGGAATCGGGAACCAAGATTAAGAGGAATCTCAAGGGTACTGGTGAAGGGATAGCTATTAAGGCAAATTGCGGCTGAAGGAGCATGATATAGACGGGCATTCTATAAGGAGCCTAACGGATTCCAATGTCACCATTGATTCATTAACCTAGGGGACTATTAGGCATGAAGGAAGGAAGTGGTTTGAGTTGGGTCCAATATGTGTGGACATTTGACTTAATACAGAATCCAGTTAGCAAAAAAAAAAAAAAAAAGTCAAACCATGCGATGAAAGTAACTCCGACATTATATGGACTAGAGGAGTTAAATGATCGCTTAGGTCGGCCAAATGACTACCAAAGACGGTTAATACTCGAATGTTACTGGTATATGAGAACGTTCTTAGATGAATTAGAATATTCCCAAGTACAGAAGAAGGAAATGTACTGGCTTGAAGGAGTCGAAATTCGAGATGAACTAATATAGCAAGGATGTACTAAAGAAAAATGGAAATGGACTAAATGCATGTATATTATGAGACAGACATGGGAATGGAGGCATGACAAGATAATAAAGGTTTATAAAATCAAGGAATTAAGTTTTGTCACTGCAATACGTTGTGTTCCGGGCTATGATTCGAATCGCTCGTACCAAAGAATTTTTTTGTTACAATTAAATATGCAGCAACGTACCCCAAAAAGGTAACAAAAGAAGTGAGAAGGCATACAAGTTACCAAGGATAAGTATCAAGGACAGTCGGGATTAGTAAAGAGAAATCGTAGCATTGGAAGAGGTGAGAGTTTTAAAAGAGGAATATTTTTGGAATTTCAATGATTGTCAAAGGAAAGAAAGACAATATGCCTATGAATAGCATGACAGTAGTATTACATGAGACTAGAAAACATCTCCTGCGTCGTGAAATCATAAGTCACCGTTTATATCAACTCGTGAGAGTCTATGTCCTAGGACCATATAAATAACCGTCCTGATGAAATGGCAAGTAAAATGGTGTGGGGACGATATAAATATTTGAAGAAGAATGGAAGCTAGTTAAGTCTCAATTAGCCGCTGGTATAGGAGAGCCAAGGACTTAAAGAGCGAAGCACACTCGTATTGAAAAGAAGTTATGATTAACTAAGATTTTATTTTAGTCTCAAACTTATGAGTTAGTTTGTAATGATGATAAGTTTGGAGGAGAGAAAATTGGAGGAATGATTCAAACATGGATTTGAAGATATTTTGAATAATAGATTAGCTTTAGATATGATCATTAGTATGTTGTAAGTATAATCTTGTGATGGAAGATAACAACGATCATAAGAAAATGTTGTATACAAGTGTATAAAGAATGGTGCTGAGGATTGTTGTGTGGGTCGAATTGAGTCCCATTGGAATATAAATCCCTTGGCTATAGTATTTTTTGATGCATTGGATGAGTAATCTGAAGTAAAGTAATTAATGAATAATAAGTCATTAGCAAGGAAATGCTATTGCAAGCCAGCTGGGCACTACCATAGGTGGAACTATGATGACACTGTAAGGAATTAAGGAGTTCGACAAAAGCATTAAAAAGGAGATGAAATGATATGTATATAAAATCGATTAGTACTAAACGGGATAATCTAAAGTAGCACTAGAAAAGCAAGCAAGGAAAAATGCCCCATCTAAATAAGAAAGTTTTCCACTAGTAGAGAAATAGAGGGCTGTGAAACAGGAGGGACTAAGTCAACGGAAGGTGAAGTCATGGAAGTAGATGAAGATAAGATTGCAGGAAAAGGATTCAAGGATATAAAAAAAAGGAGATGGACATTTAAGGAATTAAGAGATTTGCTTGATTGATAAATCTAAATGACAGATAATTGCGTCAAACTATGGGAAACACTCATTAAGTGAGAATCGGGCAAAGGTTAAAAGTAGAAGGAGAACCCCAAAGGAAATGATCAAAGGATATCGTGTTTAATTAGAACAATCGGGTGACAATGAAACCTCGAGGAACAAGCAAAATGATGGCTCTTATTGGAAAAAGGGATGAATGAAGGTTACAGACACAGGAAAGAATGAAAAGATTCGAATTCGCTGCATAACTAGAAATCGTGGTTAATCTTCGACAAAGTTCTGAATTCACCCCTAAGTTATTAGCCGAACAAAGGATCAGAAACTTTAAGAGTAAATTGAAGGAAAGGAATCATTAAAGAAGAGGTTTGATATGTTTTTGATATAAGTATAAGAATTACCGTTAGTTAGCCAGGTGCCAAAAGTCCAATTGAAGGAAAGAGAAATTAAGCGAGACATTTCGGTGTTAAACTAGTTGAAAGATAAAGTACCGCAAAGATTAATTCGACTACTATAGAAAGAAAAGGATGCTAAAATGTGACTGGTCTTGGGATTATCTTTAAGGGAGGAAGAATAAGAATAAGTAAACTGCAAGAAGGCAAAGGCCTGGGACATCTGTAAAACGTAAGAAAGATACGTGGAGATCGAAGAGAACAAGAATTTCTGAATAAAATGAAGATGGGATCAAAATTGGATAAAAGTATGTGGTAAGTACGGGATGAAAGGGCATACAAGAATGTAAACAACGAAGGCTGAAGTTACAATGACAACGATAAAGCATGGAGAGTTAGTAGACAGACAGATAATAAGAAAAGGGATGACCTTGAGTACAGGCACAAATTTCGGCTACAAAAGAGGAAGGATAAACTGCATAATTCGGATAAGTTCAGTTTTAAATGAGCAAGTAAGCCTACAAGTAAGTAAAGTAAATACCAAAAAATATAGATAAGAACATTAACATCTACCTCAGAGTGAACTCTACCTCAACATTCGAGGACGAATGTTTTTGAAGGGAGGGAGAATGTTACACCCCGCACTTTCAGTGTTACACCCCGTACCTCAGAGAAGCATTGTTTAAATTTTAATGTAAGTATGTCAAACTATAACTAGGTAAAACAATTTTGGAGTGTGAGGAACGAAGCATTATTAAGTATATTGTTTGGGTAAAGGATGAATTATGATCTTGTAAGTCGTAGCTGGGAAGGACAACCTTGGAACCAAAGGAAATGACCATTATCAAGTATGATTAGTGATAAATATCATGTATGTAGAGTTTTGGAAGATTTTGGGATCAAGCAAATCGAAGAAAATAAGTTTGACGAAAATTTGAAAAAAGTTGGCAGAATTAAGGACAGAATTTTGGGTCAACTTTGGAGGGGTATATCTCCAGGTATATGGGGAGTTGTAAGGTGTTTCAAAAGCCTAAAATGAATTTCGTCGAGTCTAGTTTCTAACGCAACAAACCGCTCGTGGATACGATGTCGGAGTAGAGAATTATGGTCGTTACAAGTTAGGATGACAGAGCAGAAACGCGTGCTACAGTGAACCCGACCCCAATTTGATCCCTATATAAAGGGTAATAACCCCTTTTTTTCACCAGATTTTAGCCCAGAAATTTCCAAAAATTAGAAGGGAGTATGAGGGTATTAAAAAGTGAGGAATTTTCAAGCAATGGTTTAGGTCCGGGTAACGCATGGTTGTGATTCTAGTATTGTGTTGCGGTGGATTTTAGCGTGGATATTGAGGATATTGCTGTCTTAAAAAAAAAAGGTATGAATCTTTCTCTTTTGGTATTATTTAAGGCTTATTGAAGGAGATAAAGTCGTTAAATAATTGTATAGTAAGTTGGTTAGTCATGGAAGTTGGAAAACAACGTGTGGGATGTTTTATGGCATATGTTGGTGTTGGAAATGATGTTATTACTATTGGTATTGTTGTTGATGTTGTTGGTTCCTGAATTGAAATTTCGGGCTAGGCATATAAACAGGGGAGATGCTGTCTGATTTTTGGCAGAATATAGAGTAGTTTGACTTGAAAGTCTAGTATAACTATACTATGATGAGTCTAATGATAGTGTGAATCCTCTTAAATGTAGACTCACGAATTCGGACGAATAAGTGTGGATAACTGGAGGTTGAGCAGGTATGTTAAGGCTAGTCCCTTTCTTCTAAAGGCATGATTCCTTTCTTATGAATCCAATAGGTGTTTTCCAAATGTCCCATGATTCCTTTATGTGAATCCATAAATGTTTTCCAAGAATATTCTTATTCCTAAAAGCTAGAAATTCATGATTCATAGAGTTTATGATTCAAAGGCATGACTTCTTTCTTGATAATACTATTATAAGATTATTGAGATTATTGAGTGATTTTCTCGATTTTATTCATTGTTGTTGATCTCACCTTATAATAATTGTTCCTTCAAGGTGAGATATAGCGATGATGACAATCCCATAATGAAAATCGGAGGTTACCGACCCTACGTCACTCCGAAGTAGTTATAGCTTTTATTTTGCTCTCAAGCATTATATATATATATATATATATATATATATATATATATATATATATTTATATATATATATATATATATATATATATATATGTATGTATGTATGTATGTCGGCTGGGTACGTTGCACACCGAGTCTCGAAAGGGCCGGGTACGTTACACACCGAGTCCTGAAAAGGCCGGGTACGTTATGATGATGATATTATATATATATGTAAGAAAAAGTTTTTTTTAAAAGCTGAGCATGCATGACATCCGCCTCATGAGGCATCCAGATGTACAGGTTATCTCTCTTATTCCATGTTACCTTCCATATCTATATTATGTTGTTATTCATGTCTTACATACTTAGTACATTTTTCGTACTGACGTCCCTTCTTGTGGACGCTGCGCTCATGCCCGCAGGTAGGTAGAGAGATGGATCAGACCCGTAGGTGTTCTATCAACGGATTCTCACGAGCACTCCACTTACTTCGGAGCTGTAGACTATTTGGTATTGTCCTTATGATCATCGTATTCTATGTAGAGGCTCGTAGATGTATGTGTACAGTTAGATGTTTTATAGCCCCACCGGTTCATATTGTTGTATAATATTTTGGTGGCCTTGCCGGCCTTATTTTGAGCTCTTGATGCTTTACTGTTAGCCTTGCCGGCTTTATAATATACGTTATGTTGTGGCGACCTTGTCGGTCCGCATATGAATATCTGTGCTGAAAGATCGAATATTTCTATGTTGGGCCTTTTCTGCGTGCAAGTGTTCTTTGAGTTATGGTTTATAATGTTCAAATTAACGGATAAGTCAGGTAGTTCCCGGCCTACGGGTCGGAGCCCGTCATACTCCTGATAGGGGTGTGACAGTTGTCGTATCTCAAGCATATTACAATATGTTATGTTTCAAGTCGTGACATTTGTAGTCAAATTTATCTCCCATCTCAAATAGCACTAAAGACTCATTTTATTTCATTAATAAGAATCACAATTTTATCATTTGAAAACAGGTCATGAATTTTATAATCAACAAGTCATGAGAGACACTTTAATAGTATGATACGCCAGGAAACATCATCATTTAAAGTTAAACTATGTAAGCTTGTCCCACATGTGCATGGAATCTCATTTAATATGTTAGTTCGAAAACATAAAGTTGTATGAAAGCTCACAAGATAGCCTAAAGCTTGGATCTCAAGTTTGTTCTACAATAGCTAAATGTCGGACAGGTCATCACGAACGGTACTCAACAAACTTTAATCTACATATGTGAACTATAACGTACAACAATAAAATTAAATTAGTTAACAAAGTGACTCACACTTAGATTAAATCCTCAAGTTTCCAAGATTAACTCATTTAGGATATAACATGCTCAATTGCTTTAAAGGTCTCAACAATGGTGTTACTACATCTGTTTGAGTTATTAACGTCCAACATTAAAGACCCATGATCACTATTGAACGAGCACAAGTCACACTATAAATTCTGCGTCACGGATAGTATAGAAAGATATCGTCTCCAAATGGATTAGTTCTAACAATATTCAAATTTGGCTTAACACTCTTCAGGCAAATTAATTATTTTGTTATAAACCAAAAATAACCAATTCAAAGTCTAAACTAGTAAAATTGATCGAATAAAAACTGAGAGGTGAGCAAACCAGTTAATTATCAAGGACAAGTAAGCGCAATTGACAAGAGAGGTCGAGATAGTTATCCGAGATTTAACTTTGTTCAAGATTCACTTCTAAGGTTCCATTGATTCTCCCGAATTCAATAGTCGGTTGGGTTATTCTTAAAATTCTTCTTTCGAATGAACTTAATCTCCAGCGAATAAACTAGTGAAAAACCATGTGAACATATGCAAGAAAACATTAATAATTTAGTCTCAAACAAAATGTGTCTAGAATATTTTTGTCTCATGGTTCAACCAATAATACAAGAAGTCTATCGATTACTTTAAAAAATCACTAATTAAAACCAAACGAAATAATGCAAAGATATACAACAAAATATTCCTCTTTCAATTAAATAAAATGATAAATAACTCCACAATATAATTCAAGACCTCAATAATGAATTCAAGCAAGATTATAAGAGTTAAATCTACAATAACGTTCAAAACACAATATCTATCAAAGCCCTAAGGGAAAACTACTTCATAGATGGAAAAAAACACATCGTCTTAGAGGTATGAAAACTCGAAAATTTTACAACCAAATTTCCACTCAAACCGTGTATTGAATTGAATGTATGAGCTCTTGTATCTCCAAGCCTCAGTCTCCCTCTCAATTTTCCCTAGGATAAAATTTCCTTCAAAATAGTGTTTTTGATGTATTTATATCGTATAGAAATAACTGGGACCAAACTGTCCTTAATACAATGAAATAGGAATTCAGGCCCAAAATAAGCCTGCTGCTACGGGCACTGCATCAAGTCGTACAAAAGTGCTTCTTAGCTCGGAATCAAGTCCTACAAAATATAACTCATATTATTAGTATAAAATGCTCACATTATAGCTCAAACACGATTAAAATGTAGTAAATAAAAGAAAAAATGTATCTGAAAACTCGTGTTTCTAGCCTATCATCAACACCCCACACTTAATCCGTTGCTCGTCCTCGAGCAATCAAACTACACTCCAAAGAAAGACTAGACTACCTTTATAAGTAACTCTCCTAACTTGTCATGCCACGAATATATAAAACAAACAAAGTACCCTGCCATAACCTCCTAGCTTAAAGACTCGACTTTTAATTACCAATTGGTTTTCTTTCAAAACTCGCTCACATTCTCTAACAAAGAAGCCAAAGACATAACCTATCACTCACAAGTCATGTGCTGTAACGATCCGTTCGATCTTTTAGGATTTTACATATTTTCCCCCAAATTACCCTTCCTGTAGTTCCTTTTCTATTTATATGACTTGCGAATATGGGTGGCATGGGTCCCAAGAAAATTGGGCGAGTTTTGGATTGGTTTAAGTGAAATTACAGTTTTCTAAGTTAAGAAAATGAAGATATTTGCTCAAAGTCAACACCGGGGGTAAATGCATTATTTTGGGAGTCTCGTCTATTCCACTAGGTTGAGAATGTGATTTTTAACTTAGTCAAGCCTTCAGATCAGGTCCTGAGCCATTCGAGGGTGATTTGGGTCATTGGTTGGAAAGTTAGGATTTTGACCAATAATTGACTTTTGAGTGAACGGATATATTTCTAAATTACGTTGATTCCGAGAGGTCCGAATGGTCGATTGTGACTTGATGGGATGCTCAGTTCAGTTCTCGCGGCACCCGGGAGCGTTTCGGGTTATTGGCTGGATAGTTGGTCTTTGGCCATTGGGAGTTGACTCGGTCAAATAGACTTCCGTTGGGAATTCTGAGACCATGAGTGAGTCCATAGCGTGTTTTTATGTCTAGTTGCCTGTCTGATTTGTATCTGGGAGGTCTCAGGTCATTGTCGGATTTTGTGATTGAGATAGCAAAAAACCAGAAGATTTCTGGTGTCTGGTGTCCGTTGTAACGGCACCAAGAGCGCCGTAGCAGACTCGCCATAGCGGGGCCTGGTCTACTAAGGCGAGTGTGTTTTGTTCATGGTGGGTTGCCACAACGGGCAGGGAACCTTAGGCAACGTACACTCATTCCACTCCGGTAAATGACCTCGGATCACGGACCCTCATCTTTCTTTTACGCTCTTCGGTAGAGACTTCAGAGGCTACACTCTCTCACTTATCATCATTAGTACCATAACTATGCAATATCAATGTATCATGGAAATGAGTTTGAATATGATGCAATGTAATATTAACAACCAATTTAATCCCAAATAGTATCACATAGGGCACACAAGTAATATCAATAATAAAGCTACACAATAAGCCACAATGAAATCACAATCTCATCTCAATATCAATCAAGTCAAGTACCGCAATATCATAGTCATGATATGTCACCAGTCACAAATGCCCAATGTCTCAACGTGGCAACGAGCCAATAAGTAAATAAATCAAGATAAGGCAATAACACAACGGGGTGGCTAGCCCCAAAATCATACAACAAGGCCTAACCTAAGATAATAGCAACCCAACTTCATACCCACAGGTTTACATGCATTCTCTGACAATGTAATCTAAACATACGCTTCACTAATTGAAGCCTCACTCTAGATTAAGATTCATCGTCTTCATCATCACGTTCATAGCATGTCTCTTTTCATTATCTTATGAGTGGCCCTTGGTAGCCATAGACTTATAATTTCCAAAATATGAGAAAGTCATGGAAAAATAAAGGAATGTCATATTGTTTACAACTTTACATTCAAGGGAATTCATACTAAGATTAGATAATCGGAGACATACTTGAAGTTAAGGTAAGACGACTAAGGGCTAACGAAAATTGGACAACACTTCCTTTGTTTCTACAACTTCCTCCATATGATATAACAACTCCCAAACATCAATAACAACATTCATAATATCATAATCAATAACTTTGTCAAGTTCGACATTATCCAATTCCCACAATTCCCTACCAAAATGATTCATGACCATAGCTATGGCATAACACCATACTCGTTCTCATATAATACTTCTTTTACATCATTTGTATCATGTAAAACAAGATTTCACTCATAACTTTTCAAGAATCATGATTCATGTCAAACTACTATTCAAGAATTCCATTATTATCATATTTGTAACCCATTTCCTACTTTCATCCATAATCCAAGTCTTTCAACCATTCAATACTCTTAATAGAATGAAATGAACATAAAACTCACCTTTGATTGTGAAGGAATGGGCTTTGGATGAAAACACTTCACTTGGAGAAAACCCTAACTTCAATTCCATGAACCCTTGTTAGCCTCCTTGCACTTGATTCCATTAATTATTGGTGTTTGATCTTAGTTTCACCTTGAGTTTATGTTAATGAAATGTATGGAACCTTCTAGAGGTCTTGAGAGAAGTGGAGAAGTTGAAAAAATGAGAAATTAGAAGTGGGAACTTATATTTATAATTAGAGAAAAAGCTGTCCCGATCATGTTATACAAACACTTATACGGTTCGTAAAAGTGACTGTACTTCACCATCAGGGATTTCCCCTTCCTTTTGAGGTTATACAGACCCTTATACGGACCGTATAAAGTTATACGGACCGTATAAGTGGTCGTATAACTCCATTTTTCCTAAGTTAATCTTGTCGATTCGTTTGATCTCCAATCCTTATGGAACCTTCTTATCACTTGTGTAACACTTGATTAAAAATATAAGGAGCATTATAACTCTTCCTCAAGACATTATTAAATCAACATTAACTCGGTACCTTGCAAACCCTTTCCAAAACACGGCTTATACTTCCCATTCCTCAACGGACTTTTTTCTCTTGCCTCGAATGTCTTTGGAATCTTAATTACAATCGATGAGTACCCTTTCGTACTTCTAGGAACATCATATATTTCTTACCATGCGTTAGTCCATTTACCACGCAGCGACATGAAAGTTTCCGAGGTGTAACACTATGAGTACTAGTGATTGTACTCATATTACACTTGCTGCACATTATTTGGGTGCAGATACCGCTCCGTTTTCAAGTTCTACGCCTCATGGCTAATTCTCGAGGTGGTCCATTAGAGATTTCAGGGTGAGCCATCAGATCTATTAGCAAACCCTGGATCTCCCTTTATCTTACTTTCTGTCCTTTATGTTATTTCCAGACAAATATTTTTTTCCAGCGTTTCAAGACTTGTAATAAATGTTAGATACTCTAACACAAGTTTAGGCTAGGTTTAGGATTGTAATTACTTAAGTATTTTCGCACTTATTATTTCATCAAGACTGTTAGTATTACCTTATCGTGCTTAACTTCCATAATTCCTTCTTGAAAATGGTTAATGATTCGGGGATGGCTTGCCTAATGGGGGGATAGTGTAGGTTCCATTATGATCCGTGAATTGGGTCGTGATAAATTGGTATCAGAGCCTTGGGTTCACCAGTCTTGAATTGGTCTCATGAGTATAAGAGCAATGTCTAGTAGAATCTTTCAAATTTGTACATGATGTTCATACCCATCCTCGAGAGGCTATAGGGCATTTAGGAAACTTCTATTCTTTCATTCCTTTCATGCCTATTTTTCCAAATTGGTATCTAACTTCATATTCTATTCTCTCACAAATGGTGAGGACATGCGCGAATACGGCTAGGGATGAGGCAGCAATACCTACGGTTGAGGCCATCACACATGGTCTAGGTAGAGGCAGAGGCAGAGGCCGTGGTAAGTTTAGACCCCGTGGGGCAGCACTGGCCAGGGGTAGAGTACCAATGGTTGGCCAGGCCAGTACTAGATCCTTATCTCTTAAGCTGGAGGTAGAGCATCAGGATGAGCCTTTTGAGGAGAAGGAGATGGGACCAGCCCAGGATCCGCCAAATATTATTGTTATACTAGCGCTTCAGGATTCTATGATGTGCATTCTGAGCTTACATGAGGGCTTGATCCAGGCCGACACATTTTAGGCTATGCCAGATGGGTCACACACAAGAGCTGGAGATCAGACTCCTGATCAATTTCAGACTCATGGGGCACAGCCTGCTGCTACTGTGGCTCCCCGTATTGATGAGATCCCAACACCCAATTTTTCTCCTCGACCAATCACTGGGCCAGTTATGACCCAAGATGAGCAAATGATGTTTTATCAGCTCACGAGGACTCAGAGGATGCATATGAGTTCATTATTAATTGTCATGAGAGGCTTCATAAGTTGGGTGTAGTGAAGTCGTACGGGGTGGACTATGATTATTTTTAGGATGCCAAGCAGTGGTGGAGGTCCTACATTGATTGCCAACCAGCCGGATTACCTTCTTTGACATGGACTCAGTTCTATCAGGTCTTTCTAGAGATGTATGTTCCACATAGAATAAAATACAAGAGGAGGGAGGGTTATCTGTCGTGGTGTCTAATTCTCAGTTTTATGCTTTGGCAAGTTATGCTGCATTGTTACTCCTCACTGAGGCCGAGAGAGTGAGGCGATTTGTGAAGGGGTTGACATTTTAGTTTGGATTGGTGAGTTTGCAGGTGGTATCTTCTGGGGCTTCATTTCAGACAGTGGTAGATCATGCTAAGGAGGTTGTGTTACATCTCAGAATTTCAAAATGTTTGCATTATGAGTAGACTAACATAAGCCTAAAGTGGACATGAAGTCCTTGTGAGGTTAAGGCGAGTAATTGATAACTTTAAGCGCATACCATAACATTTTGAAGTCATATGAGTCGGTGGAATTAAGTTCGTCGAAGGAAGTAGAATGTGAGTCATGTTTGGGAAGATTACACAATGATTGAGCTATACTCTTTTTAGTAAAGACTTGAGGAGCAGCTATAGGTCCCCTTAGATAGTTAATGAAGTATTACACAAGTGCCAAGAAGGTTCCTTAAGGATTGGAAGTCAAACAAATCGAAACGAGCAACTTATCGGATGGGGACACTTTGACGAACCGTAGAACATTTTACAGCCCGTTAAATGGTGGAGCACCATCGTGAAATAGTCACATTGAGCCATGTGTGGCTGGGCAATTTGATGGTGCATTTTGTCGGACCGTAGGAATTTTGACGGTCCGTTAAAGTGAGCGTGGAATTGCCCAACGGGATTTTAAGTTACGTTTTATATATTTCATTTCACCTCATTTGAGCTCATTATTTCTCCAAATAAGATTCTAGAACTCTCCAAAACCCTCTCTCTAAGTCCATAAACAAATCTAAGCCAAATCTAAGAGAATCAAGAGATTCAAGTGCTAAGAAGTTTGCTAGGGTTTGTGGAACTCAAGATTTTCTATGGTGTTGATGTTGGAGACTTCACTTTAGTAGAGCAAGTTGATCCAAGACTTGTTCTTGAGTGATTAAGATAAGATTTTACATCTTTTACATATGGTTAAGGTTGTTTGATTGTTATACCATGTGGGTGAAGGTAGAAAAGTGGAAAGAGAGTCCAAGCATGAACTTGAGGGTATTATGAGCTATAAGTTAACTTGAATTATGATTCTTGGGATGTTATGAGTATAATCTTGATATGGGTGATACTAATGATATTAGATAAGTGTTGTATGTAAGTATATATGGTGTTGCGTTGTGGCTATTGTTATGCATGATCATGAAAAGAAGTTTTGGGGAATGAATGATGCTTAACTTGAATGAAGTCTCTTGATTATGATATTGTTGATGATGTCGTTATTGTTTGGGAGTTGTTTTAGAATTTGATAGAAGTATATGAATTAGGGGAAATGCTGCCCAATTTTCGCTAGCTTACGAATCATACTAGCTTAGACTTGAGAGTGTCTTTGAGACCTAACCTTGCTATGAACCCTCTTAAATGTAGATCCTTCGGGCTTCGGAGGAGAACGTTAAGTAGTTAAGAAGACATAAAGGTATATAAGGCTAACCCTTCCTTCTTACGGCATGATTCCATTGTTGTACACTTATTCTTGAAATTCACCATGTCTTCCATAACGCCTCCATTTCTAGAAGTGTTAAAGCTCCTAAGTCTTGATACTTTTATGATACTGTTGATCTCATCCTACGATAGTTGGTCCTCTAAGGAAAGATATAGTGATGATGATGTTGATGATACTTATGTACTCCTATGTATATATATGTATGGCTATTTGGTAATACAGAGCTTATGTGGCCGGGTATGATATCTACTGTGCGCACACCACTATAGTTAGGTACTTATAAGACCGAGCCTTGTTATAGCCGGGTATATATAACACTGAGCCTTGTTATGGCCGGGTATGTATGACACAGAACCTACATGGTCGGGTATAGTACTACTATATGTATATGTGTATGTATGGAAGGTTTTCATTAGAAAAAAGGGTAAGTAAGTGTGATGAACGTCTCAAGAGGTATAAGTGGTTCTTCTACCCCATGTTATCCTTTATGCTTTCATAATGCTATTACTTATGCCTTACATACTCAGTACATTGTTCGTACTAACGTCCTTTTGTTTGTGGACGCTGCGTCATGCCCGCAGGTGGATAGGGAGACAAACTTGACCCTTAGGCTACTTATTCAGAGACTACTTAGAGGAGCTCCATTTGATTCGGAGCTGCAGCTGTTGGTACTATTCTTTTGTGTACATATATGGGCATGGCGGGGTCCTGTCCCGTTTTTATGATGTTACATACTCTTTCTAGAGGCTCGTAGATAGTTGTGTATAGCTAGATGTCTCTTAGCCTTATCGGTTCATATTTTTGTATGTAATTGTTTTAGCCTTGTCGACTTATGTATATGTATATGGGCATAGTTAATGAGGTTGATATAAAAGTGTCTTAGCCCGATAGAAATTGTATTATTAACATATAGGATTGCGAGTTAGCCATATGGCTCACCTAGATATGATTGTGAAAGTATGATAGGAGGTGCTCCGTGGGTTAGCTCCGGGTGCCCATCATGGCCCTCCGGATAGGTCGTGATAGGTTGAGTCAGTGAGAGGTCACTCTTTGGCAAAGGGTAATGATAAGAGGGCTCGCAAATTTGGTCGTTTCACTGGTTCTTCTTCTAGGGGTCGGGACAATATGACAAAGTCCCTCATCAGCATTCCAGCTGTCCCATCCAGTCAGCACTCCAGATTTCAGCAGGTGGTTCATTAGGGAACAATGGGTACCGTGCAGGCCATAGTGGTTTTAGTGTAGGGCAGACGTCTCGGGATTCTTATTCCCGACACTCAGATCGTGGTGGGCACATAGGTTGTTCTATTGCAGTTCAGTAGCCCATGGCTATTAGGGCGTGCTTTGAGCATGGTGACCCAGGGCATTTCAAGATAGATTGTTCCGGACTTATACAGAGTAGAATCTAGCAGATTTCCCGATTTCAGGCACCTAGTCCTCCGACACCGCTAGCTAGAGGGAGAGGATATTCTAGTAGAGGAGGTTCAGAGCCTGGAAGAGGTAGCCATCAATCTGGCAGGGGTAGTTCTCAGTCAGTGAGAGGTGGAGTTTAGGCAGGCCATGGTGGTCGTGAAGGTACACAGTCCGAGGGTGGACATGCCCATTTCTATGTTATTCAGGGTAAACCAAAGGTTGAGGCTTCTAATGTAGTTATCACAGGTATTATTTCAGTCTATCCTCGATCTGCTTCAGTCTTATTTCATCCGGGCTCTACTTTCTCCTATGTGTCTACTTATTTCTTTTTGGGACTGGATATGCTGTGTGACTTGCTTAATTCACCTATTCGTGTCTCTACTCCTGTTGGGGATTCTGTAGTAGTGGATCGAGTCGATCAGCCTTGTGTGGTTACGTTCATGGGATACAACACTTGGGTGGATTTAGTTATCCTCGATATGGTAGATTTTAACATTATTCTTGGCATGGACTAGTTATCTTCTTATTATGCGAATTTAGACTATCATGCAAAGACAATCATATTGTCTATGTAGGGCATTTCGTAGTTAGAGTGGAAGGGTACTCCCAGCCCTGTGCCAAATAATATTATCAGTTCTTCGGGCTAAGAAGTTGGTGGATAAGGGGTGTCTAGCATATTTGGCTCATATCCAGGATACTATAGCGGATACTCCTCCCCTTGAGTCGGTATCGGTAGCGAGAGAGTTTTCAGAGATTTTCCAGGTATGCTGCCTGATCGAGTGTCACGACCCAGCCCCGTGGGCCGCGACTGGTGCCCTACTTGGACACCCAAACGGACATACAAACTAAATCATCATTTTTAAACAGAGTTGAGAACGAATATTATCTTGCGCGATTGCGCGTACAAAACATTATATCAGAATCAGAAGAGGCGGCGGAATATACATCGCCGAACATATGCACATATATCAAAAAGTCGGCAAGGCTATCAAATATGTCAAAAGACGACAAGGCTGTCAAATGGCACAACGGCCCAAAACGCATATACAAATGCACGCCGACAAGGCTGCCACAAACATATACAAAATGCATGCCGACGAGGCTGCCATAACGAATAGAGTCATGCAAACACATCCGTACAGAAGTAGGCACACACACCCACAAATACGTCTACAGACCTCTAAACAGACAAACCGAATCATATGGCGGGACAGGGCCCCGCCGTGCCCCTGAACAAATACATATATACATGGCGAACGAATATATACCAAAATGTGTGCTCTGAAATGAGAAGAGCACTCCAAACAGCAGAAGAGGGTGTCCTAAATGGGTAGATCACCAAACTGTGCGTTTGTACCTGCGGGCATGAAACGCAGCCCCCGAAGAAAGGGGGTCAGTACGAAATATGTACTGAGTATGCAAAGCAGAATATACAGAAAGCAAATCTGAGACATAAACGAAATGGAAGTACCAAACATAAGTGCAAATCCAACATATCAAAATTTGCTTACTTTCAAAAATATGTAAGTAATGCATAGGGTACAGAAGAATATGGTCGCCCACCCGTCGATGGCGCCATAACACAGCATAACACCAGAAAGTTTCAAATCTCCGTATCCCCGTCACATATCACATCACAACATAACGCCATACACAGCATAACACCAAATATAGGTGGAACCCGACCCTCTTTTGCGAGTAGCTCGGTGAACCATAAACACAGCATAACTCCGGAGTATATCAAAATGCGCACGACCACAGAACCGGCCCGGGACTCGGCGAAAGGAATAACAGAATGCACGAGTAGAGTCGTGAGTAGTCATATGCATAAAATCATTATCATAAATTCAAACATAAGTAAAATGATCATATTTGAAATCGGAATAATAATCATACCAAATTCTTTCAAAGATTCTCTGAATTACATAAAGGAAAGTCGCGGGACCCACGGACGGGTATTTACCCGTCGGGCCTGCCTATGAAAAACATACGTATCATACATAATGCAAACTTTTATAAAAATATTGGAGTAATCCGAGCATTTATGTGAAATGTATGGCATTCAGAAATTTCGAAGTTCTTTAAAGTGAAACCTTTTTGCGCAAAGTTCGGAAAGCGATTATTTCAAATACATAAAGGTTCATATTTCATCAAATCATACATAAGAGTGCCAAGGAACATATATAGATCATATCATGCTCGGATTTCGGATTTGGAATTTCCTTAAGGCTCTAATCTAGCCTATGTAAAACTAAGACATGCCAAAAAGAAGGGAGGTTGCTTTACATACCTCGTACGCACTCCAAGATGGCCAATATAAAGTAAATTCCAATCTACGCCTCGGGCTCCCCAAGGTCTACAAATATGCCAACGAATATTCAATATTAAACATAGGCACTTAAGCCATTTATTCCAACTAACATTAAATTCTACAGAAAATTCGGCAGCATTTCCCCTATAAATAGGCCATCCCGAGAATTTAACTCGCTCAAAATCAACAACAACAACCACAATAACCAACCTAGCAACATCGATAATCAATTCGAAAGGCAAAATAATAATAGTAGCTCTCTTTTACACCATTCGACAACTTTCCAATTATTCAATTCAATGGCTTACTTTCAAGCCACAATATCGTTCGTACATTCGATTATTAACCCAAACCCATACTAACAACATTCAAGAACATTCTAAACAATTCACATAATTTTTCCAACAATCCACAATTTCTCCAAATTTTTGGCCGAAAACAGCCCCTACCCGTGAGCAGCCCACTGGACACACTTCCGACTTTCAATTCATGTTTTGTATCACAATTCACAATATAACGATACCATTTTCATAAAATATACAAATTACATCAACGCACAATAACCCTCAAATCAGCCCGTACAATCTCAACATCAATCTTAAGTCATTAAATGCTCAATTCCAAACTAACATTCGTAACGACGACACGAAAGCACTTAAGCGATAATAATGCGATATTCGGCATAATCTATGACTCACATTCATTCACACTACACATATTCATATGTTAATGGTTCTCATATATAAGGATTGCATTAAATGCACAAAGTTCTCCAAATCAGTCCGCAACGCTTACTATATCAATTCGGGACATTTAACTCTCATTTCCAACATACAAATCATCACAACAACCATTACGACGCTAAGCGATATTAATTCATTCTTTGCTACCATTTGGAGGCTATATACACGGCTACACTACACATATACATGTATCGATGATTTTTATTCTCTTCTCCACTCTACGACAATCAATATGCTACAAGCAATTAATTCATCAACCCAATACCACACCACACACATATACTTCACACGGTCAACACACCCAACACAAGACCCAACTTCAACATTCCATATTTCATGATTTTTATCCATTTTAGCATACTACAATATGCATACAACATTTATAACTCCAAAAACAAGATTAGAACTCACCTTTATTCTTCAATCCACCAATAGGCTAGGGTTTGTAAATGGGCAAAATGAGTGGTTGAATGACCCAAACAATACTTCCACACTACTTAGGGACCTCCAAATAGTGGGTTTATACCAAAGAAATAATTTTAGAGAGGCAAAAATGGGACTTGATTTTTCTTGGTTGTGGCCGAGAACCATGGGGGAGTGGAGGCTCTCCAAGTCTTGTTATTTTTCTCTAAGTGTAGAAGTGGGAAATGAGAAAGATGACTTAGTCTTTTTTTTTTTTTTTGTATCCACAAATATCTCCCTTTGTTTATGGCCCACACATGTGTTGGACCAATTAAAATTGGCCACACAATGTGTGGGACCATTTCAAGTCCACACGGCCACCATGGCTTTTGGTGCAAGACTTTTAAATTCAAATTTTATGAATTGTGGTCCCAATTTTTCCTAAGTGTCCAATGCCATCAATTTCATATTCAACTTATGTCTCAAAATAAAATCAAATGGTCAAAAGTCCCGACGTCAAATCCCGGAATAGTCTTGGCCCTTAATTGTCATAGGTAATCCGAGTTGTCCCAATGTATAAAAATACGGTACGTAACATCCTCCCTCCCTTAGGAACATTCGTCCTCGAATGTTGGATTAATGCTACTAATCTTACTCAAATTCGGGGGAGTTTCTTTTATAGCCATCATATACAAATCGATCACAAATCAACATAATCAAACAAAGAATTTGGATTACCTGAAGGTGCCGAAAATAGGTGAGGATTTTTTTTTTCATCATCTGCTCCTCAGCCTTCCAGGTTAATTCCTCGCGGTTATTATTATTCCGCCACAGTACTTTAACAGAAGCCACATCTTTATTCCGCAACTTTCTTACCTGACGATCCAATATGGCTATAGGTTGCTCTTCATAAAATAGCTCCTCGGTGACCTATATATCGTTTGTAGGAAAAATTCTGGAAGGGTCACCAATATATTTACGAAGCATAGGAACATGGGATACCGGGTGTACCGCTCCCAAATCAGCTGGCAAATCCAATTCATAGGCCACCTTGCCTATTTTGCGAACAATCTGATAAGGCCCAATATATCTCGGACTGAGCTTTCCTTTCTTGCCAAATCTCATAACGCCTTTCATAGGTGACTCTTTCAGAAATACCCAATCGCTAATCTGGAACTCTAACGGTCGACGTCGTTTATCAGCATAAGATTTCTGTCGACTCGGGGCCGCTAATAGTCGCTCTCGAATCAGTTTCACTTTATCGACTGCTTGCTGGATCACATCTGGATCAATTAACTGAATCTCACTCACGTCAAACCAACCAATCGGAGATCTGCTTTTCCTGCCATACAAAGCCTCATATGGTGCCATCTGAATACTAGAGTGATAACGATTTTTATTATAAACAAATTCACTTAGCGACAATGATCACCCCAACAACCTCTAAAATCAATAACACATGCCCATAGCATATCTTCCGGTATCTGAATAGCACACTCGGCCTGTCCGTCGGACTGAGGATGAAATATTGTGCTATGACCCATCTGAGTCTCCAGTCCTTCCTGGGACGATCTTCAGAAGTTAGCCGTAAACTGAGCACCTCAGTCGGTTATAATAGATATAGGAATCCCGTGAAGTCTTATTATCTCATTAATATACACTCTGTCATAACCTTCAGCCGAACAAGTAGTCCTGCCTGGAAGAAAATGGGCTAATTTCATTAATCTATCAACAATACTCCGAATAGAATCGTATCCGCGTTGAGTGCGCGGTAAGCCTATAATGAAGTTCATGCGAATCGTTCCTCGTTCCCAAACTGAAGTTTCTAATTCCTGAAGCAACCTGTCCGGCCCTTGATACTCGATCTTGACTTACTGACAATTTGGGCATTGGCCAGCGAACTCTGCAGTGTCCCTTTTTCATACCATCCCATCAGCATAAATATTTTAGATCATGATACATTTTTGTGGATTTAGAATGAACAGAATGTCGAACATTAAGTGCTTCGCCCATAATTGATCATCACAGCCCTGCAACGTCAGGCACACATAATCTGCCTCCGTATAATAATACCCTTTTCAGACGAAATTTCAAACTAAGTCTTTTCTTTATCAAAGGTCGTATCTTTGTACTGTACAAGTATAGGATCCTCAAACTGATGTTGTTTTACCTCTTCTATAATCGACGATTCAGCAACTTCTCGAACAAAATCCCAATATCTCCAGAATCGACCAAACGGACTCTAAGGCTAGCTAACTGATAAATTTCCACGAACCAATTCTTTCTCATCAAACTGTACATCAGTCAAACTACCCATGGACTTACGGCTAAGTGCATTAGCTACCACATTGGCTTTTACGGGATGATATAGAATATCGACATCATAATCTTTCAATAATTCAAGCCATTTATGCCGCAGATTTAGCTCCCTTTTGCTTAAAAATGTACTGGGGCTCTTATGGTCCGTATAAATACCAGCGTAGACCCCATGTAAGTAATGCCGCCACATTCTCAAAACATGAATCGCCGCGGATAATTCCAAATTATGTATGGGATAATTTCCTTCGTGCGATTTGAACTGCCGGGGAGCTTAGGCCATAACTTGATTGTGCTGCACTAATTCATAATCTATCCCAATACCAAAAGCACCATAATAAGTAACATACCCGGCTGGCCCTTCGGGAAGAGCTAGACTGGAGTTGAAATTAATTTTTCCTCCGGTACTGGAAACTGCATTCACACGTACCGGTTCACTGAAATTTCACGGCCTTCTGAGTTAACTTCGTTAATAGTGCCGTAATAGAAGCAAAGTCCTTCACCACTTTTCTGTAATACCTGGCTAATCCCCAAAAACCGCGTATTTCGGTCTATGTCGAAGACCTAGGCCAACTTTTGATCGCTTCAATCTTCTGTGTGTCAATTGTTTCTATTTCTACTTATTTTACTTCACTTTCCTCCGCTCCCCCTCTTTTGGGGTTGTGCTTATACCGTATCCATGTTTTTCCTTTATAATCTATAACTTGATTACCTTCGTACGAGATATTAACAAAATTACGAAGTGATGAAATTCTCATTCATAAAGTACAAATCTTATCTAATAGCTGGCACTCGAATAATTTAATTAATATAGCAATTTATCCTTTAATAATCATATCCTTCCTTCATACCCGTTCCTTATCCGTCGTTCTATTTTCTCGATAGTCAAATTACTTAATATTCGCATGATTCATCATTTCATGCCATAGGTTTTTTTTTTCTTTTGCCCTGCATTATTACATTCCAGTTCGTTTTTCGCAAGTAATTTCGTGCTTTGCCCGTCGACTCTTTTAGAAGCTCTGCTTAATTACGTTTCTTACGGTTCACTTTTGCTAACACTTTGATCTCTTTACCTTCCACTCAATTATTCTCTTTTCCTTCCAAAATATCGTCGTATTAGCATCTTCCAATCTCAACCCATAGCAAAACCAATATCTGTTTATCTCGTAACATCTGTATCATACCTTTCACTTTGTCTCATAAATTCTATTCTGTTAATGTCTCCCATATATTATAACGCTGACTATTAAGGTTCACTAAGCGATCGACATAGTCATAAATGGGGAGTCCTATACATACATATATATATATATATATATATCACTAGCATTTCTTTTACAAAGCGTCTTCAATCATCTGTTCAAACTCATTCTAATTCTGGAGCTGCGTTGCTCTTTCTCCCTTTTTCACTAATCTAATCCGTCTCAGCCCACGCGACCTTTATAAAGTTTCTAATCACTCCACATACTCTAATTTCCTTTTTGGTTACTCCAAATTTCCTATTTGTCTCTTATGTCCATATTTGCAAAAATTTTTGTACATTTCCCAGGGGGTCACCCATCCCAGAATTGCTCTGGCCCTGGCACGCTTAACCTTACAACTTTAATGCATTTAGATACGTTAAGGCTGGTATAATTGCATCAATTTCCCTGCACGACTTTTATCACGTAATTTAAGGCAAATCGGGGTCTTAACAACTTTCAAAACGTTCTCATAGCGGGTCCCACCCCGATCTAGAGAGAATTCTTTTTCTTTTCTGACTATATTGTCACCGTGTCGCCTCCTGTAAATCCTCAATATTTTTCTCCTCATGCATATACATATATAATTTTAAACAACCCACAAATTTAAGTTTTTATTCCACAAATTCCATCTCCAATTAGTCGATAAAGGCTGATAAAATATTACTGTAAGGCATTCTCCAACCACCAGCAAAAGAACACTAAAATCCGACGAACATCGCGAAATCCGTTGGTACTTAATTCACATAATTACCTCCATATTTATACATATGTATATATATATTTTTTTTTGAGTCGTAAGTGAATCATTCAATTCCCAACTGCCTGTTATACATTTAGTATTCTTCAAATGAATCGAAACTTAATCGTTGGACATTTTTGCCTTTCACATAAGCTTTTCTGAAGCAACATGTGGTTGGAACATATTCTGATTCATTTAGATAAATTACGAATTTGCTACTTATATATGCTTTCTCGGAATAAAATTTCCCAATCAAGGATAATGCTTCTTACGAATGCCATGGAGGGTACCTCTTAACTTTAATCCAACATAACAGATTCACCCTATCGGTATCGACTTTCAAAACATGTTAAGAACTTATATCTCATTTTCTCTCTTTATATTTCTGGCAAAATTTGGGCAGAGGTTCCTCTGTATTTCTTACTATCCCAAAACCTGTACACAGGAAATACCGACCATGCCTCACAGGGCCAACACATATACGTATTTATATATCTTATCGTAGCCACACAGGGCTAACAATTGCAAACAAAAGTACACAGATGTCGAGACTTACCTCACGTGCCCAACTCAAACGGCACCAGTGATATCTTCCTGTTTATTTTTCTTTTCAATCTTCAACTTTATATTTCCGTCATACTTCAAATAGCTTCCCCGACATACATCTTTCATACCATTTCTTACCTGTGTACGGTATAGCTTCCAATATCATCGGTCACTTTCTTATGTCGATACCGTCCTCAGCTGAAATTAAAGGTTAGCAGAAAAAGATTCATTTCCAACGGCTGGCTCTATCGCACGATCTAAGATTCAAAGAAAGGAAACATCCTAAATGCCCTGTAGCCTCCTGTTTATCGATGTGGTGCACAACACACCGATAAACAAGACTCTACTAGGCACGGCCTGTAGACATCCCAAGGACAAACCGCTCTGATACCACTTCTGTCACGACCCAGCCCCGTGGGCCGCGACTGGTGCCCTACTTGGACACCCAAACGGACATACAAACTAAATCATCATTTTTAAACAGAGTTGAGAACGAATATTATCTTGCGCGATTGCGCGTACAAAACATTATATCAGAATCAGAAGAGGCGGCGGAATATACATCGCCGAACATATGCACATATATCAAAAAGTCGGCAAGGCTATCAAATATGTCAAAAGACGACAAGGCTGTCAAATGGCACAACGGCCCAAAACGCATATACAAATGCACGCCGACAAGGCTGCCACAAACATATACAAAATGCATGCCGACGAGGCTGCCATAACGAATAGAGTCATGCAAACACATCCGTACAGAAGTAGGCACACACACCCACAAATACGTCTACAGACCTCTAAACAGACAAACCGAATCATATGGCGGGACAGGGCCCCGCCGTGCCCCTGAACAAATACATATATACATGGCGAACGAATATATACCAAAATGTGTGCTCTGAAATGAGAAGAGCACTCCAAACAGCAGAAGAGGGTGTCCTAAATGGGTAGATCACCAAACTGTGCGTTTGTACCTGCGGGCATGAAACGCAGCCCCCGAAGAAAGGGGGTCAGTACGAAATATGTACTGAGTATGCAAAGCAGAATATACAGAAAGCAAATCTGAGACATAAACGAAATGGAAGTACCAAACATAAGTGCAAATCCAACATATCAAAATTTGCTTACTTTCAAAAATATGTAAGTAATGCATAGGGTACAGAAGAATATGGTCGCCCACCCGTCGATGGCGCCATAACACAGCATAACACCAGAAAGTTTCAAATCTCCGTATCCCCGTCACATATCACATCACAACATAACGCCATACACAGCATAACACCAAATATAGGTGGAACCCGACCCTCTTTTGCGAGTAGCTCGGTGAACCATAAACACAGCATAACTCCGGAGTATATCAAAATGCGCACGACCACAGAACCGGCCCGGGACTCGGCGAAAGGAATAACAGAATGCACGAGTAGAGTCGTGAGTAGTCATATGCATAAAATCATTATCATAAATTCAAACATAAGTAAAATGATCATATTTGAAATCGGAATAATAATCATACCAAATTCTTTCAAAGATTCTCTGAATTACATAAAGGAAAGTCGCGGGACCCACGGACGGGTATTTACCCGTCGGGCCTGCCTATGAAAAACATACGTATCATACATAATGCAAACTTTTATAAAAATATTGGAGTAATCCGAGCATTTATGTGAAATGTATGGCATTCAGAAATTTCGAAGTTCTTTAAAGTGAAACCTTTTTGCGCAAAGTTCGGAAAGCGATTTTTTCAAATACATAAAGGTTCATATTTCATCAAATCATACATAAGAGTGCCAAGGAACATATATAGATCATATCATGCTCGGATTTCGGATTTGGAATTTCCTTAAGGCTCTAATCTAGCCTATGTAAAACTAAGACATGCCAAAAAGAAGGGAGGTTGCTTTACAAACCTCGTACGCACTCCAAGATGGCCAATATAAAGTAAATTCCAATCTACGCCTCGGGCTCCCCAAGGTCTACAAATATGCCAACGAATATTCAATATTAAACATAGGCACTTAAGCCATTTATTCCAACTAACATTAAATTCTACAGAAAATTCGGCAGCATTTCCCCTATAAATAGGCCATCCCGAGAATTTAACTCGCTCAAAATCAACAACAACAACCACAATAACCAACCTAGCAACATCGATAATCAATTCGAAAGGCAAAATAATAATAGTAGCTCTCTTTTACACCATTCGACAACTTTCCAATTATTCAATTCAATGGCTTACTTTCAAGCCACAATATCGTTCGTACATTCGATTATTAACCCAAACCCATACTAACAACATTCAAGAACATTCTAAACAATTCACATAATTTTTCCAACAATCCACAATTTCTCCAAATTTTTGGCCGAAAACAGCCCCTACCCGTGAGCAGCCCACTGGGCACACTTCCGACTTTCAATTCATGTTTTGTATCACAATTCACAATATAACGATACCATTTTCATAAAATATACAAATTACATCAATGCACAATAACCCTCAAATCAGCCCGTACAATCTCAACATCAATCTTAAGTCATTAAATGCTCAATTCCAAACTAACATTCGTAACGACGACACGAAAGCGCTTAAGCGATAATAATGCGATATTCGGCATAATCTATGACTCACATTCATTCACACTACACATATTCATATGTTAATGGTTCTCATATATAAGGATTGCATTAAATGCACAAAGTTCTCCAAATCAGTCCGCAACGCTTACTATATCAATTCGGGACATTTAACTCTCATTTCCAACATACAAATCATCACAACAACCATTACGACGCTAAGCGATATTAATTCATTCTTTGCTACCATTTGGAGGCTATATACACGGCTACACTACACATATACATGTATCGATGATTTTTATTCTCTTCTCCACTCTACGACAATCAATATGCTACAAGCAATTAATTCATCAACCCAATACCACACCACACACATATACTTCACACGGTCAACACACCCAACACAAGACCCAACTTCAACATTCCATATTTCATGATTTTTATCCATTTTAGCATACTACAATATGCATACAACATTTATAACTCCAAAAACAAGATTAGAACTCACCTTTATTCTTCAATCCACCAATAGGCTAGGGTTTGTAAATGGGCAAAATGAGTGGTTGAATGACCCAAACAATACTTCCACACTACTTAGGGACCTCCAAATAGTGGGTTTATACCAAAGAAATAATTTTAGAGAGGCAAAAATGGGACTTGATTTTTCTTGGTTGTGGCCGAGAACCATGGGGGAGTGGAGGCTCTCCAAGTCTTGTTATTTTTCTCTAAGTGTAGAAGTGGGAAATGAGAAAGATGACTTAGTCTTTTTTTTTTTTTTGTATCCACAAATATCTCCCTTTGTTTATGGCCCACACATGTGTTGGACCAATTAAAATTGGCCACACAATGTGTGGGACCATTTCAAGTCCACACGGCCACTATGGCTTTTGGTGCAAGACTTTTAAATTCAAATTTTATGAATTGTGGTCCCAATTTTTCCTAAGTGTCCAATGCCATCAATTTCATATTCAACTTATGTCTCAAAATAAAATCAAATGGTCAAAAGTCCCGACGTCAAATCCCGGAATAGTCTTGGCCCTTAATTGTCATAGGTAATCCGAGTTGTCCCAATGTATAAAAATACGGTACGTAACATCGAGTCATTGACTTTTGCATTGATTTGGAGCCAGACACTCGGCCTATTTCTTTTTCGCTCTACCGTATGGCTCCAGCAGAGCTAAGAGAGTTGAAGAAACAGTTGCAGGACTTGTTAAGCAAGGGATTTATTAGATAAGTGTTTCCCTTTGGGGTGCTCCAGTGCTTTTTATGAAGAAGGATGGTTCTATGAGGATGTGATTGACTATCGTCAGTTGAACAAGGTTACAATTAGGAACAAGTACCCAATGCCTTCCATAGATACCTTATTTGACTAGCTTCAGGGCGTGTCAGTCTTTTCTAAGATTGATTTATGATCGGGTTATCAACAGTTGAAGATTAGAGCGGAAGATATTTTGAGAACAGCTTTTAGGACCTACTATAGTCACTATGAATTCTTGGTCATGTCCTTTGGGCTTACCAATGCCCACACGACCTTTATGGGTTTGATGAATGGGGTGTTCAAGCCTTATTTGGATTGCTTCATCATTGTCTTCATTGGTGACATTTTGGTTTATTCTTGTTACACCCCGTAGTTTCTATACGTTGAGTTAGGGTTAAGTAAAACCACTTTGGAATATAAGGAGTAAGCATTATTAAGTATATTTAATAAGTGAAGGATGTATATAAGATATACAGAAGGTTTTATAAGGAAATGAGTGGAAGAAATGAAGTAGTACGACTTCGGAGAAAGGATGGGTAATGTTTTGTGTGAAAATTTTGGTCAAACTTGGGGGACGCATATCTCTTAGCATATGAAGTGTTTTAAGGTGAAACAAAATCCTAAAATGAAGTTCGTCGACTCTAGTTTCCAACACAACAAACCGCTCGTCGATAGGAGATCGGAGTAGAGAATTATGGACGTTACAAGTTCAGCTGACAGAGTAGAAACGCCAGCTACAGTAAAATGCTACAGCACCCGACCCGAATTTGACCCTTATAAAAAGGGTAAGAACCCCTTTTTTCACTAGATTTGCCCAGAAATTTCTAGAAAATTGAAGAGAGAGAGAGGGGGGATCACAAAGTGAGCAATTTTCAAGCGAGGAGTCTTAATCGAAGCTCGGATAAACGCATGGATGTGATTCTAGTATGGTTTTGCGGTGGATTCAAGGTAGATATTGAAGATACCTCTGTTTTAACAAGAATGAGGTATGAATCTTTCAGGTTTGGTATTATTTAAGGCTTATTTATGGAGATAAAGCCGTTAAATAATTGTGTAGTAAGTTGGTTAGTTATGGAAGTTGGAAAACAGCGTGTGGGCTGTTTTATGGTACATATTGGTGTTGAAAATGATGTTGTTGATGTTGGTATTGTTGTTGTGTTGTTGGTTGTTGGATTATGATTTCGGGATAGGCATATAAATAGGGGAGATGCTGCCCGATATTCGGCAGAATATAAAGTAGTTTAAATTGAAGCTTAGTACACGTATGCAACGATGAGTCTAACGACAGTGTGAATTCTCTCAAATGTAGATTTATGAGCTTGGAAGGATAAACGTTGAACGACTAAGGCGACCGAAAGGTATGTTAAGGCTCGTCCTTTTCTTTCAAAGGCATGATCCCGATGTTATGACTTCAAAAATGTTTCCATATCTTCCTTGTTTTTAAAAGTTAGATGTTTATGACTCCAAGGCATAACCCCTTTCCTAATAATTCATAAATGTTTTCCAAAATGTTTGTATTTCCTAAATCAGAGATTTATGGCTCCGTGAGCTCTTATGATAACAACGATGAACCTATTTTCAAAATCATAATGGTGATGTCAAAGATGAGAATATGTCTATGATTATTATGATGAGGATGGTTTCATGTTTGAAAGTCTCAAGTTGTGGATTCAATATGAATATGAGAATATTGAACTATTATGAGAATATTAAGCTATTTCTTGATCCTCAATTTTATTCCTTGATAATGACGCTATTTTCTAATGACTTCAAAGTATATGAATTGATGCCTTATGAGATTTATGACCCTATTATATGTTTTCTCTTGATGTTATTCTTCATTGATAGTCTCACCTTAAAATAATTGTTCCTTCAAGGTGAGATAGAGCGACGATTATTCCATAATATAATCGGAGGCTACCGACCTTACGTCACTCCGATAGAGTTATAGCTTTTCATGGGCTCTCATGCATGCTGCTTATATGGTATATGTATATGTATATGGGAAAGAGGGCCAGAGCGCCATAGACGCGTAACCACCTGATCAGTTGGTATTATATGATATGATACCTTCCCAGACGCGGGATGCCCGGACGCGGGACATATGTGGCTAAATGGATCGGAGTCGACGCCTCAGCAACATGATATGTTCTATTTTCTATATACATGAACAAGAAAAGTTTTTTTCAAAGAAAGCTAAGCATGCATGGTATCCGCCCTAAGTGGCACTCATATGTACAGGTTACTCTTTTACCTTACGATATGCTCTATATTTCCTTTATGTTATTACTCATACTTTACATCCCTTACTATGTTACTATTCATGCCTTACATACTCAGTACATTATTCGTACTGACGTCCCTTCTTGTGGACGCTGCGTTCATGCCCGCAGGATCAGGTAGCCAGTCGGACAATTCACAGTAGGACCTCCCCTCAGCGGCAATCGGTACGCTCCATTGATCCGGAGCTTTAGTCTGTTTGGTATGCCATTTTGTTATGTACATATATGGGTACGACAAGGCCTTGTCCTGTCCCTTCCACAGTTTGTACTCTATAGAGGTCTGTAGACAGTGATATGTAGTCGTGATGTTATGCAGCCTCGTCAGCTTTTATTCTGTTGTACAGTACAGATGTGGCGGCCAAATCGGCTCGCGCTGTTACTCTCAGTGCTTATGTTTATATGTATGTGTTGGCCGTGAGTTCCCGGTGCAGTGTCTCTTATGTTGATTGTTCGGGAAACGGTACAACTCAGTTACAGATTGTGTATGGGCCCAGGATAGTCAGTGAGCAGTAAATGCAAGCATTGGAGTGCTTGGCCAGTAGTGGTCGGGCACTTGTTACGGCCCATCAGTTTGGGTCGTGACAAAAGTGGTATCTGTTATATCCGACATTTTGTACATTCGGATAATTCAAGATAATTGCGGGAAGTTAAGAGCAAGGGTATATTTTGATCTTGTTTAATACACAAGTTGTTTATGAAAATTTTTGAAGTGGGAAATAATAAGAATGGGTAGGGGTAAAAAGGGAAATTCGCAAGATGACTCATAGAAGTGTGAAGGAAGGCTAAGGGAAAATTTGGAAAATAAATTTTCATGAATTGCAAAAACAAAAAGAAAGAAAGAAAGAGTTGGGCTTGAACTAAGAGGCCATGTGGCCGTCCAAACTAATTGGGCCAAAGCCCATATGGATGCTAAGTGTGTATAAATAAAATATGGCCCATGGATTATTATTCATCTTATTCTTATTTCAAGAAACTTGAAGAAGTTTCAAGAAAAGAGAAGACATAGTAGTATTCGGCCATGGCTCCAAGAATTGAGCCATGGAAAATTGATCAAGAAAAATTGTTTTCTTCTAGCTTTTCTACCAATTGGAAGGCCCTCTACAACATGAGATAGTTGTTGGAATCAACAAACCATTCGTTTTGTCGTTTGCAAACCTGAGCTAAGTTGGGAAGTAAGAAGAAAAGGTAAGGTTTAATCCTCTTTTTCATATGTTGTGAATGTTTTGTACATGTTGTAGTGTGTAGAAATGGATGGAATTCATGAAACCATGCATGTTGATGTTGGCCGAATAGGGGCTGTTTTGGTAGGATGTGATGAATTGATTTTATTTAATGTTTCGGTTGTTATTGTTGTGAATTCTATGATGCCAAAGGAAGATTTAATGACTCAAGTTGGAGTTATGGTTGGTTATGGGCTGTTTTAGAAGTTAATGTGATATTAAGTTAGTTTCTTGTATTTATGAGAATGATGTTGCTAACGTGTGGATTGTTGGTGTAGTTAATGAATTTGGAAGAAAGAAATGTGTTGTTGTTGTTCTTATTGAAATTGGGAGGTTTCGGGTGGTGTTGCATATTGGTTGGGTTGTTTTGAATATTGTGCGGATTATTTGAAATGTTCTTGAATCTCGTTTGAATGATTACGGATTAGTATTTGAATATGTGAGTGTTGATGTTGGTTTGAATGTATGTAGTTGAATGGAATGAAATCGGAATGTTGCTGAATTATGTAGAAAGGAGCTACTAATGTGAGAATGTGTTTTGACTTAATCGTTAGAGATGGAATCATGATTGTTGGTATTATTGTTGATAATTTGGCCGAGTTTAATTCTCGGGTTTGTTGTTGTTAAATTGGCCGAGTTAGATTCTCGGGGATGTTGTATTTACAGGGAAAATGCTGCCGAAATTTCGATAGAATATAAATGAATTCATTTGAAAGAATAAGACGAGTATATGTCGATGAATCTAATGATTATGTCAACTTTCTTGAATGTAGACTAGCAAGTTTGGATAAATAAGCGTAGCTAATAAGCGTGGCACAAGTATGTAAGGCTTACCCTTTATTTCTTTTGGCATGTCCTAGAGCTAAGTAAGGTATGACATGGCACACACCTTGGGGTAACTCTACTCTTTGATTCCGAGCTTGGTTATGATGCTTATTCTCTTTTGTCATGAGCATGTCCCGTATGGCTGAGTCTATTGTATGATTAATAAATGAATAAACTACTTCATATGGTTTTGATATGTAGCCATGATTCCGAAGCTCTGTTTGATGTGCTTCCGAGGTTGCCTATGATTCTGATTCACTTCTGATATAAGTATGTCAAATATGATCGAGCTTAATATGTGATTGAATAATGAGATGAGTATAAAGAGTTTTGCTTCTGAAAGAGTTCTGTAAGTTTTAATGTCCCTAACTTTCGTAAAAGATATTGGATTTGCTTTGAAACGTTCGTAAAAGTTCGGTGGTAAAAATGTCCGTAACTTTCACATACTAACTTCGATTGACTTGAAACATGTTTATGATCCGTCAAAGGTCGGTATGTGTACGTATATATCGAGTCTTGATTTATGTGCATATGGTTTCGCACTACTCTGTTCGTGCAAGTTTCAGTATGTCCTCCACTGCGTCCCGGGCCAGGGTATGTTCTCGTGCGTATTTCTCTGCATTGTTCACCGCGTCCCTCTCACTTGCGGGCCGGGGCATGTTATGTATATGATATGATGACATTATGATGTGATGACGGGGTGGTGGCCAGGATGGCACATGATTTATTCACCGCGTCCCACAAAAGAGGGCTGGGGCACGTTACATGCATATATAATACATGATATTGACATATCATGATTCTATTTACCGCGTCTCTCAATGGAGGGCCGGGGCACGTTATATGCATACATGATATATGATTTACCGCGTCCCTCACTGGAGGGCCGGGGCACGTTATATGCATACATGGTATATGATTTACCGCGTCCCTCACTGGAGGGCCGGGGCACGTTATACGCAAATGTGATACATGATGACGACGTACATGATTTCATTTACCGCGTCCCTCAATTGAGGGTCGGGGCACGTTTTATATGATATATGGTAATGACGTGCATGAACTTCTCACCGCGTCCCTCACTGGAGGGCCGGGGCACGTTATATGATATATGACACATGATGATGGCATACATGATTTTCATTTACGATTTATGATGACATACTTGATTTTCATTTACGATTTATGATGACATACATGATTTTCAATTCAAAAAGGCAAGTGCTCTGATGTTTTAAAAGTTCATACTTGATTCTGGTAAATGTCTGTTTCAGTTATGATTCTCCTTTACTGTGATTTTTGCCTTACATGCTCAGTACATTTTCCGTACTGACCCCCTTTCTTCGGGGGCTACGTTTCATGCCACGCAGGTACACCCAGTTGAGTGGAAGATATTACAGAAGATGTTCCAGTGAAGTTGGCAAGCTCCACTTGTTCCTGGAGTACTGCCGAGTCAGAGTATGCGTGCTATGATGTCTGATTAATGTTAGAGACTTTGCAGACAGAGTCGTGGGTACTGGTTGTCGGTTCTGTAAGCGGCTCCATCAGCCGATATGTCATCCTGTATCATGATATAAATTCTATATGAATATGGATTTTTGGTTTGATTTGAGAATAACAGGAAGGATATTTCCTAAAGTATTACTATGTATTTCATTCTATTTGATTTAAAAGTCCGAAAGAGTATGTATGTAATAAGAGTCAGAGGGTTCGCTCGGCCCGGAGGAAGGGTCGGGTGCCCATCACACCCTAGTGAGGTTAGGGTGTGACAGTATCAGAGCAGTTCATCGTAGGGATTGTCTACAGACCGTGTCCGGTAGAGTCCTGTTTATGGGTGTGAAGAAGGCCACACTTATAAACAGGAGGCTGCAGGGCATTTAGGAATCATTGACCTTCCTTCTGTCTTAGATCGTGCGATAGAGCCAGAGTCTAGGAAAGATTGCTTCTGATCTTTTTCCTGTAGGTAAGCGTAGACTGACGAGAGATGACGAGATCAGCTTCAGATAGTGGGGGTGTTAAGAAGGCCCCTAGAGTATCTCCAGGACCCCAGGCTTCAGGACCGAGCAGAAGGAGCCTCAATTATTCTATTGAGACTGATCCCTCGGAGGTCCTAGCGACGATCCCTCCAGAGTTCTTGACTCCCAGGGAGGAGGACCCCCCAGAGGACATCTATGATACAGATCCGTCCGAGTATTCATCTGGGACACCGAAGGAGGAGATTCCCGAGGCTGTGCCAGCTGCTCCTATGGCAGAGCACTATGTCAGACCAGTCTCCCCGGTGAGTTTTATGGATTACTCTAGCCCTCTATCCTGGCCGTCGGTAAACCAGGAGTTTCCCGGTTATTTGTATCCCTCGGGCTCAGATAAGAGAGATGATGAAGACCAGACGAGCGGATGGTGGGTAGGCGATGACGAGGAGTACACTTCACCTTATAGTCCACCAGATCAGATTAGAGACCGATCGGCTACAGGTATATGAGTCTTTATTGGAATTTTCTATGTATGTGTATTTGCTATGAGATTATTACTTAATAGTGGCGAGCGGAAACCTAAAGATCCCAATAACTGAGTATTTATAAGTAACGGCGACCAAGGTGTGTTCGCTACCATTGGGAATCTGGAAATCTAGGACGGAAAGTAGTCATACATACAGATGAAAGGTGGATATTGAGGATTGAGAAGGCAAAATTAGTAAGTGTATAGTTAGAAGAGTAAAAGATCCTTTCTAATTCGGAGGGAGATGTGTTATGAGAACGTTTTGGAATCTGTTAAGACTTCAACTTGCTCCAGATTATGTGATGAAGGTCATGCGGTGAGGTGGATGCGATCATATCAGCATTAACGCATCGAATTTCATCAGCGTTTCAAGGTTAAACGTGCTGAGGTGAGAGAAATATTAGGATGGGTGACCCCCTGGGAAGTGTATAAAAAGTCTTATAAATTTAAACATAAGAGACAAATGAGAAGCTAGAGTAACCTAAGGGAAATTAGAGTGTGCGGAGTGGTTGGAAACCATAAGAGGTCGCGTACGACGAGGCAGAGTAGACCGGTTAAGAGAAAGAAGGTGCATCACAGCTCTAGAATTAGGGTGAGTTTGAATAGCGTTTGGAAATATTTTGTAAGCGAGATGGTAGTAATTATATATATACGTATGCATATGATATCCCATACGTAGCTATATCAGCGGGTATGTGTATTCCGGAAACCAACGTTGCGGGATATGGAAGGCATTAATCGAACATGGTAACGAAGTTCAAGTGACAAAAAAAAAGGTACAAATGTTACAAGGTAAGCTGATGCTATTTTCACTACAAGTTAAGCTTGGAAAGTTCTAATACAATGATATTTGTAAAAGAAAGAAAGTGAATATATGGAAGGTAAGGAGACCAAAATATCAAAAGTAAGAAATATGAGTGAGTGGAGCTTCGAGAGAGACAATGGGCCAAGCACGAGACTATGTGGGTAAAAATTTGAAGGTAGGCATGTGAAAGGGATAAAGTGTGGTAGTATGGAACAAAAGAGGAATGTGTGGGGTCAGAGAATAGGCTTCGATAAGTGGGGCTAAAAGGATAGTGACCATGACGAGGAATGTGAAGTAAGAGAAAGAATGGTTAGGCCTTGTGACGATGTTAAGAGATTTCCAGCTCTTAAAAGGTAAATAAAGGGATAAGTGTGTGGTCAATTAACATGATTGCCTCAGACATGGAGAAGCTTTCCAAAAAGATGACTTAAGAATAGAACGGATTTTCACGTTTAAAGGAATATTTCACGAACTTCAGAGCCGATACTACAAATAACAAGAGAAGAACGGTGCTCGAGGAGGAAGAAACCCAAGAAAGGTTAAGGATGAAAGTAGGAAAGGTATATTAATGGGTTGGTCGAAGGAAGAGGGGAGCATTTAGGAGTAAAGTAACTGGAAATCTTTAACCATGAGAGTAAGAATGATACTTTAACGAGTTGGCGGTAGGACATCGATTACCCATCGAGTAAAGAACAAGGATGATGAGTCGACACAATTGATTAGAAAATTAATGATATGAGGCAAGAACTTCTGTGAAGACCGAGAGATTTGATTACAGAGGAAATAGAATGAAATGTAAGGAACGTACATGGAAGACCACTCGGCCGTAGCATCAGAAAGATAGATAAAGGTTCGATGAACGAGGATAGAGAGAGTGTAAACTGTAAGAATTCTGTGCTAAGAGCGAAAGTAGCAGGACGCTCGAAAAACATGAATGCACAGCTGCGACATAAACGCGTAATTAAGAAGGATTATGAGTAAGTGAGCTAAACGGGTGAAAGGACTAGTAGTGAATGTAAGGGTATGGAAATGTTGAAAATCAAATGATGGTATAGACATAAATGAAAGAAGAACTCAAGATAAGAAGAATTCTAGATATGTTATAAGCAAAGTCGGAAATAGAAAAACAAGGAGTAAGGTATAATCGAAGACTTCGTAAAGGACGTGGTGAATCTCGATGTCCCCATTAACTTGCGGGTCCGGAAAACCGTTAGTCATAAAAAGACAGAGGTGTGAAAAGACAGAAAAGAAGGCATCGGAATTGGATCTAACCCTTATAAGTATTCCGATTGGATACAAGACTGTAAGTAGCAAGAAGATAGACAAGTTAGACCATACGATGACAAAACCCCGACCTTGAGAAGGTTGTAATGGCGGCAGATAATTGCGGAAGACGATGGATATTTGAAAGATATTGGTGTATTAGGACCTCCTTAATAAGGGGGGGGGGGGGGGGGGGGAGAACACATTGGACTTGAAAGGAATTATGACGTTCTCAAGCCCAGAAGAAGAAATTTATTAGCTCGGGGCCAGAGTTCGAAACATATCGGCATATCAGGAAGGTATCAGAAAGAAGCAGAAACGAATTGATAATAAGTGTACCATGAGGCAGACATAGGGAGAAAGTATGGAAGACAACTCAAGGGAATGTTTCACGCCGACATGAGCTATGACATTTCTAGACCATGATTTGAATCCCCCGTATCAAGCAAAATTGCGCAATACCTAAGTATGCAGCGACGTGTCCTAAAGGGTAATAAAGAGAGCAAGAAAAGTCTCCAAGCTAAGTTCACAAAGGATAATGGAGAGGATGACAAATCCAAAGGACATTTCGGATGACAACGACTATTATAACGAAAGTAACAACGATTGGTAGTTTGGAATTTTTTTTGAAGGAAAGAAAGAACGCTGCTCCTACGAATGGAAATAAAGAGTTCACCGGATATTAGAAAATAGTTCATGGACCACTAATTATACTGAACATGAGAGCATATGCTATGGAATTATATGAGCCGTCAACGTGAAGCTATGCCCAACAACAATTGTAAGAAGGTCATACGGGAAAGCCAACAAGGAATAACGACTAACAAAATGATCGCCGATACAAGGAAATCGAAGATAAGTCTACTTGAGTCGCAAGAGAGTTATAATAGAAGAATTGCGGTAGTCCTATGATTCTGGATTATGTTGAGAGATGTGAGGGAAGGAAGTAAAGAAAAAGTTGTAACTGGACTGCGAAGGACAATAAATGGTGAAGAAACATTACGTATATTCGTATTTCGGATAATGATATAACTAGCCTTAGAAAGGAATCAAATATGGTGTTACGGGTTGGCAATACTACAACATTCGAGGATGAATGTTTCTAAGGGGGTGAGGAAGTTACACCCCGTAGTTTTTATACATTAAGTTAGGGTTAAGTAAAACCACTTTGGAATATAAGGAGCAAGCATTATTAAGTATATTTAATAAGTGAAGGATGTATATAAGATATACCGGAAGGTTTTATAAGGAAATGAGTGGAAGAAATGTAGTACGACTTCGGAGAAAGGATGGGTAATGTTTTGTGTGACTATTTTGGTCCAACTTGGGGGACGCATATCTCTTAGCATATGAAGTTTTTTAAAATGAAACAAAAGCCTAAAATGAATTTCATCGAATCTAGTTTCCAACGCAACAAACCGCTCATTGATAGGAGATCGGAGTAGAGCATTATGGACGTTACAAGTTCAGCTGACAGAGCAGAAACGCAGCTACAGTGCTGCTACAGTACCGACCTGCTACAGTACCGACTGCTACAGTGCCACTACAGTAAAATGCTACAGCCCGACCCGAATTTGACCCTTATAAAAAGGGTAAGAACCCCTTTTTTTTCACCAGATTTGCCCAGAAATTTCCAGAAAATTGAAGAGAGAGAGAGGGGGGATCACAAACTGAGCAATTTTCAAGCGAGGAGTATTAATCTAAGCTCGGATAAACGCATGGATGTGATTCTAGTATGGTTTTGCGGTGGATTCAAGGTAGATATTGAAGATACCTCTGTTTTAACAAAAATAAGGCATGAATCTTTCTCTTTTGGTATTATTTAAGGCTTATTTACGGAGATAAGCCGTTAAATAATTGTGTAGTAAGTTGGTTAGTTATTGAAGTTGGAAAACATCATGTGGGCTGTTTTATGGTACATATTGGTGTTGAAAATGATGTTGTTGATGTTGGTATTGTTGTTGTGTTGTTGGTTGTTGGATTATGATTTCGGGATAGGCATATAAATAGGGGAGATGCTGCCCGATATTCGGCAGAATATAAAGTAGTTTAAATTGAAAGCTTAGTACACGTATGCAACGATGAGTCTAACGACAGTGTGAATTCTCTCAAATGTAGATTTATGAGCTTGGAAGGATAAACGTTGAACGACTAAGGCGACCGAAAGGTATGTTAAGGCTCGTCCTTTTCTTTCAAAGGCATGATCCCGATGTTATGACTTCCAAAATGTTTCCATATCTTCCTTGTTTTCAAAAGTTAGATGTTTATGCTCCAAGGCATAACCCCTTTCCTAATAATTCATAAATTTGTTCCAAAATGTTCGTATTTCCTAAATCAGAGATTTATGGCTCCATGAGCTCTTATGATAACAACTATGAACCTGTTTTCAAAATCATAATGATGATGTCAAAGATAAGAATATGTCTATGATGATTATGATGAGAATGGTTTCATGTTTGAAAGTCTCAAGTTGTGGATTCAATATGAATATGAGAAGTTTGAGCTATTGTGAGAATATTGAGCTATTTCTTGATCCTCAATTTTATTCCTTGATAATGACGTTATTTTCTAAAGACTTCAAAGTATATGAATTGACGCCTTATGAGATTTATGACCCTATTCTATGTTTGTTTCTTGATGTTATTCTTCATTGATAGTCTCACCTTAAAATAATTGTTCCCTCAAGGTGAGATAGAGTGACGATTATTCCATAATATAATCGGAGGCTACCGACCATACGTCACTCCGATAGAGTTATAGCTTTTCTTGGGCTCTCATGCATGCTGCTTATATGGTATATGTATATGTATATAGGAAAGAGGGCCAGAGCGCTATAGACGTGTAACCACCTGATCAGTTGGTATTATATGATATGATACCTTCCCGGACGCGGGATGCCCGGACGCGGGACATATGTGGCTAAATGGATCGGAGCTGACGCCTCGGCAACATAATATGTTCTATTTTCTATATACATGAACAAGAAATGTTTTTTTCAAAGAAAGCTAAGCATGCATGGTATCCGCCCTAAGAGGCACTCATATGTACACGTTACTTTTTTACCTTATGATATGCTCTATATTTCCATTCTATTATTACTCATACTTTACATCCCTTACTATGTTACTATTCATGCCTTACATACTCGGTACATTACTCGTACTGACGTCCCTTCTTGTGGACGCTGCGTTCATGCCCGCAGGATCAGGTAGCCAGTCGGACGATTCACAGTAGTAGGACCTCCCCTCAGCGGCAGTCAGTACGCTCCATTGATCCGGAGCTTCAATCCATTTGGTATGCCATTTTGTTATGTACATATATGAGTACGGCAGGGCCTTGTCCAATCCCTTCCACAGTTTGTACTCCATAGAGGTCTGTAGACAGTGATATGTAGTCGTGATGTTATGCAGCCTCGTCAGCATTTATTCTGTTGTACAGTATAGATGTGTCGGCCAAATCGGCTCGCGCTGTTACTCTCAGTGCTTATGTTTATATGTATGTGTTGGCCGTGAGTTCCCGGTGCAGTGTCTCTTATGTTGATTGTTCGGGAAACAGTACAACTCTGTTACAGATTGTGTATGGGCCCAGGATAGTCAGTGAGCAGTAAATGCAAGCATAGGAGTGCTTGGCCAGTAGTGGTCGGGCACTTGTTACGGCCCATCAGTTTGGGTCGTGACAATTCTCGCAATAAGTAGGATCATGAGAAACATTTGAGGATTGTAGTTAGATTGTTGAAGGAGAAAAAGCTTTATGTTAAGTTTTCAAAGTGTGCTTTTGGCTCAGTTCGGTGGCCTTTTTGAGGCATGTGGTGTCTAAGGATGCCTTCATGGTGGATCAAAAGATGATCAATGTAGTTAGAGATTGCCAGACCTACTTAGGTGACCGAGGTTCTACGTTTTGTGTGTCTTGCGAGTTATTATCGACGGTTCGTAAAGGGTTCTCATCTATTGGTTCCCATTTGACTCGATTAACTTAGAGGAATGTGGCTTTTCAATAGTATGACAAGTCTGAGGAGATCTTGCAAAAGCTCAAGGCATTATTAACTTCGGCCTCAAGCTTTGCTCTACCTATGGTAAGAAAAGACTTTGCTGTTTATTGTGATTCTTCTCAGATTGGGTTGGGTTGTGTGTCGATGCAAAAGGGTAAGGTGATAACATATGGTTCGAGCCAGTTGAAGGTGCATGAGAAGAACTACCCCACTGTTGATCGAGAGTTTGTGATGGTGGTGTTTGCTTTGAAGGTTTGGAGGGATTATCTTTATGGAGTCCATTGTGAGGTGTTCACGGACCATTGTAGTCTTTAACATGTGTTCAATCAGTGGGATCTAAATTTGAGGCAGCGTAGATGGATGGAGTTGCTCAAGGATTCTGACATTACCATCCTTATCATCCGGGCAATGCTAATGTGGTAGTGAACGCGTTGAGCGGTAAGGTGGTGAGTATGGGTAGTTTGGCGCATTTCATTATTGAGGAGTGTCTAGCTATAGAGGTTTACTCTTTGGCAAATAGTATGGTGAGGCTTGATATTTCAGAACCAGGCAAGGTTCTAACTTATGTAGAGGCGAGGTTATCACTTTTGGAGCAAATCAAGGCTCACCAGTTTCAATATACAAATTTGTGCAAGATTCGAGATAAGGTGTTTAATGGGGAAGCCAAAGCGGCTGTTTTGGATAGAGAAGGGGTTCTGAGGATAAAGGAGCGTGTTTGTATTCTTGTTGTAGGTGGTTTGATTAGGTTTGATTAGGTTATGTTCCTTTATGTTATTTCCAGACAGATGTTGTTTTCCAGTGTTTCAAGACTTGTAATAAATGTTAGATGCTTTTACACAAGTTTAGACAAGATTTTGGGATTGTAATTACTTAAGTATTTCCGCATTTATTATTTCATCAAGATTGTTAGTATTACATTATCATGTTTAACTTCTGCAATTCTTTCTTGATAATGATTAATGATTTAGGGATGGTTCGCCTGTCGGAGGGATATTGTAGGTGCCATCATGATCCGTGAATTGGGTCGTGACGTGTGCCCTTACCACAAACAATAGAGAGTAGTTCCACACATATAGTATGGAAGAATAATTAGGGACTCCAGATGGAATTCACGCATTGTCTCAGAAAGAAAGTTCCTGTGCCACTAGAGATGTATAGGTACGATGATGACAAAACGATGGAAAAATGTTCTTAAAGTGATTGATTTTGGAGCATATGACGATTAGACGAGGTGACGAGTCGAAGACCACAAAGGACGAACTAAAAGGAAAATAATTCGACTGAAGGGTCCGCTTTTCATCCGCATCGCGTGAAGAAAGCGGACAAAACCATCCCAGACATTATCATCAGGCTTTCCATCTGCATCGCGGAAGGAAAGCGGGAAGCCTCAGTACATTGCGCGATACTTCCGCATCGCGGAAGGAAAGCGGGGTTCTGCGCAAGCTTTCCCGATTCGACTAGGATTAGGTTTACTTATTTTTTGTTTTTACCCTAGACTATATATAGACATTTTATTAGCTGAAAACGGGGGGCTAGGATTACTAAAACACTTGTAAGACACCATTCTATTTTCTCTCTCTAGGTTTATTTTATTTTTCATCTTTTTCAACCCTAGATTATTCATGAATTCTTTTGACTATGATCGAATCATGAGTAGCTAAACTTCTTAATTCTAGGATTGTGGCGAAAGACTTGAAAGTTGGTTTGATGACAATTATTATCTATTGATTTTCCATATTTTGGGTTGCTTATTTATTCTTTATCTTAATTGTTTGATTATCTGGCCAATAGTTAGACACTATATGTGGTGCGTGAATTGGACTTGAGAAAGGGAATTCACGTACGTAATAAGAATAAATAGAGTTTGTTCGATTTAATCGTTTCGCTACTGAGGATAGAGATATACCCTTCAGCCCTACTTAATTGAATACGGAGAAATAAATGCGTTCTTGTTACCTCTGATGACCATAGAGATATAGGCGTTATAGTAACATCTACAAGCTTGTGAGTAGTTCGAGAGAATATCATAAAGTATAATTAACCCGTCAACTAGTAACCCAGGAAATAAAATAGGTGGAATAGTCCGAAGATCAACTGGATTGTCGAAAGCCATGACCCTAGATCTTTCTCTCATCTGATAATTCTTACAATCTTTGTCAAGATATTCCCAGTCATAAAAACACCCATCACAAATTGTTTACTTTTCAGTTTTAGTTTAGCACAACAAACATCTTGATTTTCACTTTCTTGAATCATTCGAATTTGAATTAGCTAAACAGTAGAATCTAAGTCTTTGTGGGATTGATATCTAGACTTAACAGTCTATATTACTTGTACGACCACGTATACTTGCGTGTGCGTTTGGGAACAACAAGTTTTTGGCGCCGTTGCCGGGGACTTAGAAAAATTTACTGTTTTTCTAATTTGAGTTTGTTTTTCTATTCAAGTCTTTACTTTTTCGTTGTTCTACTTGTGTCACTTCAGGCTTCTCTGGTTTATGCCAAGCACTAGAAGTTCAGGAAAACCGTTAGTTGATCTTGATCACGAAATCGAAAGAACTTTTCACCGACAGAGAAAAATGGCTAACGAAGCAGCAAGACTTGCTCTTGAACAGGCAGAAAGGGATAGAGCCAGAAACGGCGATGAACAGGGTGAAAGAGCAGCTGCGAGAGCATAAGAACAACATATTCTTTTATCCAGTTATGCTAGGCCTAGTCTGGCAACTATTGCTAAGGCTATTGTTAGGCCTGACATTACTGGAAATTTCGAGCTAAAAGAAGGAACAGTGCAGCTGGTGCAACATACGTGCCAGTATATGGGTAAGTCTAGTGAAGACCCACATAAGCACCTGATGCAGTTCGTGGAGTTGAGCGAGAATTTCCAATATAGAGATGTTCCCGACGATTATGTGAAGCTGTCCTTATTTTCGTTCTCACTGATTGGCGAAGTGAGGGAATGATTATGAATCTACCTGCAGGGTCTATCACTTATTGGGAGATATTATCAAATAAGTTTATCGACAGGTTCTTCTAACCCAAGAAAACAAAGGAGCTGCGAGGAAGAATTGCCAATTCCAAACTTGAGAATAAGAACCATTCAAGATAAAGCACCAGATTGATATCATCACTGAGCACAGTTTGTCACCTGATTATGAGTATTTGCAGCATCTGTATTAGGGTGGTATTAGTGTGCTTGGCATGCTCATTCCTTAGTTCAAATGTTGTGATACACATGATCAAAGTAGCAGGCTGTGATAATTATGGATCAAATACTATACAAACCTGGTCTCATGATAAAGATTAAGCTGCAGATTGACAGATTTCAAAGACCAGCAGACTGATAAGCAACAGATGCAGATTCAAATGTTGTATGCACTAGTATGGACAGTACACATATCTAGTCTAGGATGTATGCTCCTCTGACACTGATGCAGATTTGAAAGTGGTTTTGGCTCATAAATGATGATTTGGACAGAAGATCACATCAGTTTTAAGATGCCTGAAGAATGATTCAAACGATTTGAAACATGCCACCTGTGAGACTTGAAGGTGTGATAGATGTTATGAAGTCAAGGCTTTTTTGAATAGCTGTTAATATTCTGTTCAAATTCCTAGTCTGTATCTCCATGTTCCACTTTTCCTTTCCTTTTCATTTCTGTTTTTGGTTCATTTATTTATTTGATCAATCAGTTTTGGATTGATATGTACATATTTTCTTTATCAATAAATTTCCACCTTTATTGTGGATTTGATTAAAAAAAAAAACTTCACTCAGAGAGATTCCGAATCTCTACCACACGCTTGGGAAAGGTATAAGGGCTATCTGCGAGATTTCCCCCATCACATGCAGCCAAAGGAGATCATTGGCAACTATTTCGTAGAAGGTCTTAACCATGAATCAAGGGCCCTGTTGAATGCTTCAGCTCAAGGGCAGATCTTAAACAAAACATATGAAGAGATGAAAGATCTACTTGAGATGATGTTTGAGGGTCATCATGAGTATCACGAGACTAGCCGGGGGTTACCATAAAAAGCTACTGGGGTTCTTAAAGTTGATGATGTTGCAGCTATTCAGGCTGATATAGGTACTCTTACTAACGTGATGTTGAGGGTGTTTCCTCAAGCTCAGCAGATTCAACCAGTTCAACATATCCAGCAGGCGGCATGTGTAAGTTGCGGTGAACCTCATGATTATAACAATTGTCCATTGAATCTAGAGTCCGTCTATTTTATGGGACAGCAGAATCGTGGTATTAGAAATCGGGGAAACTATTATGAAAATAATTACAACACTCTATTTGGGAAGCAGGATTTCCACAAGCCAAAAAATTATCAGCAACCTCAAGCTCAGCCAGCTAGGAATTTAGAGGAGATGATGAAGCAGCTCATAGCTCAAAATCAAGTGACGCAGCAACAAAATCAGAAAATTCAGAGTGAGATGCAGAAATTTATTCATGAGCTTGAGCGTCAGATGGGGCAGATGGCTCTTAGGCAGAATGTCAGACCTCCGGGTGCTTTTCCTAGTAATACTGAAAAGAATCCAAAAGAATGCAAGGCAGTCACCTTGAGGAATGGTAGAGAGCTAGAAGAAGTGCCGCCGAATAAGAAGAACATAGCAAAGGTAGAACTTACCCCTGCTAAGCGAGCTGAACCAAAGCAAACACGCGCAGAGCAACATGTAGAGGAAGTGGTGTGACCACCCCCTCCCTTTCCACAGCGACTTCAGAAACAGAAAGCAGATTCGGCTTGCAAGAAATTTCTTGAACTCTTAAAACAGGTACACATCAACATACCTTTGGTGGAGCTTTTGCAAGAAGTCCCAAAATATGCTAAATATATTAAAGATGTGGTTGCGAACAAATGACATTGGACAGAGTTTGAGACTGTTGCACTTACTGAGGAGTGCAGTTCTAGAGTAAGTAGTAAAATTCCTCCAAAGTTGCAAGATCCGGGCAGTTTCAAAATTTCGATTACGATTGGCAACATTAAAGTTGGGCTAGAATTGTGTGATTTGGGTGCTAGTATTAATCTGATGCCCACCTCTGTGTTCCGAACGTTGGGTTTGGGAGAGCCTAGGCCAACCACTATTACGTTGCAGTAGGCTGATCGATCTCTTGCTTATCCTGATGGTATTATTGAGGATGTTCTTGTGAAGGTAGGCCCATTTATTCTGCCGGTTGATTTTGTGATACTTGATTATGAGGTAGATAAAAGTGTTCCTCTCATCATGGGGAGAGGATTCTTGGCCACTGTTGATGCTGTGATCCGAGTGAAAGATGGGAAGATGTCCATGACAGTTAATGGACAAGAGGCGACTTTTGATGTGTTTAAAGCTACCAAGCTTCCAGCCCATTATGAGGAGTTGAAGATGATTTCCGTGGTGGAACCCAAGCCCACTAATGCCGAGTTAGAGCACTTTATAGCTTCGCAAGTTCCGTTGGAGACAACTTTGTTGTATGGGGAAGATCTGACAATTGATGCAGAAGTGGAGGAGTGTCTTGCATTCTTGACACTTCATGTGCTTATCTACGAGCAAGTACACCGGTTAAGGAGCTAGACAGACTAGAGTCATGGAAGAAGCCGAAACCATCTATTGAAGAGGCTCCCATTCTTGAGTTGAAATCATTACCTCCTCAACTTCGCTACGCTTTCTTGGGTAATGGAGACACACTGCCCGTAATCCTCTCTGCTTATTTGACCGATGTGCATGTTGAACGTGTGTTACGAGTGCTAAGAGATCGAGTCCGAGCCCTTGTGAGGTCGATAGCTGTTATTCGAGGTATTAGTAGCTCGTTTTGCATGCACAAAATATTATTGGAGGAAGACAGCAAACCCAATATTGAGTGCTAGAGGCGACTGAACCCGATCATGAAGGAAGTGGTGAAGAAAGAGGTAATCAAGTGGCTTGACAGCTGCATTATTTATCCCATCTCTGACAGCAATTGGGTGAGTCCTGTACAATGTGTCCCGAAGAAAGGGGGCATGACTGTGGTGGAAAACGAGAAGAATAAATTGGTGCCTCAACGAACTGTCACGGGTTGGAGGATATGTATTGACTATCGCAAGTTGAACAACGCCACCAGAAAAGATCACTTTCCTTTGCCCTTCATGGATCAAATGCTCGACAGATTGGCTGGGCACGATTATTATTTCTTTTTGGATGGTTATTCGGGTTACAACCAGATCATGATTGCACCTGAGGATCAAAAGAAAATCACATTCACATGTCCATATGGCACGTTTACATTCTGGAGGATGCCTTTCGGTTTGTGCAATGCTCCAGGTACTTTCCAGCGATACATGATGGTTATTTTCACCGATATGGTGGAAAATTATGTGGAGGTATTTATGGATGACTTCTCTGTTTTTGGAGATTCTTTTGATGACTGTTTAAATCATCTTGATGCAGTGTTAGCTCGTTGTGAAGAAATGAACTTGGTACTTAATTGGGAAAAATGTCATTTCATGGTTCGAGAGGGAATCGTTCTTGGGCACAAGATATCGAGCAAGGGAATAAAGGTTGACAAGGCGAAGATTGAAGCAATTGAAAGATTGCCACCACCCGTTTCAGTTCGGGGAGTGCGCAGTTTTCTTGGGCATGCAGGATTCTATTTACGGTTCATCAAATACTTCTCTAAAGTTGCTAATCCAATGTGCAAGCTTTTAGAGAAAGATGTGAAGTTTGTGTTTAATGAAGCCTGTCTGACGGCTTTTGATGAGCTGAAACGAAGGTTAGTGTCGGCTCATATTATCATTACACCCGATTGGTCTCTGCCATTTATTTTGATGTGTGATGCAAGTGATTTTGCTGTGGGAGCTGTCCTTGGTAAGAAAAGGGACAAGATTTTTCATCCTATTTACTATGCCAGCAAGACACTTGATGCAGCCCAGATGAACTATATTGTCACAGAGAAGGAGTTATTGGCGGTTGTCTACGCCTTTGACAAATTTTGATCATATCTTGTGGGCACGAAGGCGACTGTCTATACTGATCACACTGCAGTTCGTTATTTGTTTGGAAAGAAGGATGCAAATCCAGGGCTTATTCGTTGGGTGTTGCTGCTGCAAGAGTTTGACATCGAGATTCTTGATCGAAAGGGCACAGAAAATCAGGTAGCAGATCACTTATCGAGATTAGAAGATCGGGAACATGTGGATGAAGCAGTGGCGATTAAGGAGACCTTTCCTGACGAACAACTCTTTGCTTTTCAATCAGCTGAGGTGCCATGGTATGCATACATGGTGAACTTTATAGTAAGTGAGATTTACCCCCTTGTGCTAATCACGAGAAGAAGAAGCAGATTTTGCATGACAGTCGTTTCTATGTGTGGGATGAGCCCTATCTCTACCGGGTTGGCACAGATCAGCTGATCAGAAGGTGTGTTCCAGAGGAAGAGGTCTCCGCGATTCTCTAGAAGTGTCACTCATCACCCTATGGGGGACATCATGATGGTGACAGAACAGCTACAAAGGTACTTCAGTCCGGGTTCTACTGGCCAACTTTGTTCAAAGATGCTTATGAATTTGTGCGAGCATGTGATAGCTGCCAGAGAACCGGAAATATCTCCAAGCGTCATGAAATTCCTTTGAAGGGCATCTTAGAAATCGAGCTGTTTGATGTGTGGGGTATTGAATTCATGGGTCCCTTTATACCATCCAAGGGGAATAAGTACATATTGGTTGCTGTAGACTATGTCTCGAAGTGGGTGGAAGCCGTTGCACTTCCCACCAATGATGCTAGTGTGGTGGCACGATTTTTTAAAAAGAACATTTTTACAAGGTTTCGGACCCCTCGGGCCATCATCAGTGATCAAGGTACGCACTTTTGCAATCGGCTCTTTGACAAATTACTGTTCAAGTATGGGGTGAAAAACAAGATAGCAACTGCTTATCATCCTCAGACGAGTGGTCAAGTGGAGGTATCGAACAGAGAAATCAAGAGGATTTTGGAGAAGACTGTGAGCGTAAGTAGGAAAGATTGGTCATTGAAGCTTGATGATGCTCTGTGGGCATACAGAACAACTTACAAAACTCCGATTGGCACATCTCCATATAAGCTCGTCTTTGGTAAGGCATGTCATCTACCAGTTAAGCTTGAGCATAGAGCATATTGGGCGATCAAGAAGCTGAATCTAGACATGGTTCAAGCTGGAGAAAAGAGACTGTTGCAGCTCCACGAGTTGGAGGAATTTCGCTATCATGCTTATGAAAACGCGAAAATGTATAAAGAGCGAACTAAGAGAATTCATGACAGGCGCATCCAATCTCGTGACTTTGAGCCTAGGCAGTTAGTCTTGCCGTATAACTCTAGGCTGAAGATTTTCGGTGGAAAGTTGAAGAGTAAGTGGTCTGGGCCATTCGAGCAAGTTCGTGTGACTGCACATGGAGCACTTGAGCTAAAGAAACCCAACTCGGATGAGACATTCTTGGTGAACGGGCAAAAAGTGAAGCATTACTACGGGGAGGCCACTGACCGCGTGAGGTCCTCCATCGATCTAGAAGAGGCTTGAGGAAAGCCTACGTCGTGCCGCGACGTTAAATCAAGCGCTTCTCGGGAGGCAACCCGTGTAAAAAAAAATACAAAAAGTGTCGTGCCACGACCTGAACTAAGGCGCTTGTTGGGAGGCAACCCAAATTTTTTGTTTGTATGATATAGGTCACGTTTGTTCATGTTGCAGGAATTGGGCGGAAAGAAGTAAATGTGAAGTGCCCAGTGATTTGCGCATCGGTTCCGCGATGCGGACCTATCGCGCATGAAAAATCTGCAACCTTCAGTGATTTGCGCATCGGTCCCGCGATGCGGACCGATCACGCAACATACTGAAGACTCCCGCTTTCCTTCCGCAATACGGGCGGATCGCGCGAGTCGACCCGGGTTTGTATTTTTTTTCCAACTCATGATATAACCATGCCCCTGTCACACCCTAATATCGCTAGGGTGTGATGGGCACCCGACCCTTACCTAGGGCCGAGCAAACCCGCTGACTCTTACTATACACAAAATCGTTTTGGACTCTTAAATCAAATAAGAATGAAATATATAGTTAAGGCTTCCAGAATCATTCTTTTCATCGTTCTTAAGCCAAGTAAAATCTGTTATCATATGGAATCTGTAACATAATGCATAATGGTTCATCGGCTTACAGAGACGCTTACAAGACTGACAACCCACATACGTGACTCTGTCTGCAAAGTCTCTAACATCAATCAGAAATCATAACATATATACTCTGACTCGGCAACACTCCGGAAGGAAGTGGAGCTCGCCAATCCCGCTGGAACACCTTCTAGCAAAGTGTTCTACTCATCTGGATGTACCTGCGTGACATGAAACGCAGCCCCCAAAGAAAGGAGGTCAGTACAGAATAGGCACTGAGCATGTAAGGCATGAAATACAGTAAAGAGGATCATAACAAAACGGAGATTTACCAGAAACAAATATGACCTTTAAAAGCATCAATGCACTTGCCTTTTGAAATGAAAATCATGCATACATTATCATATACCGTACCCGGCCCATTATGGGACTTGGTGGATAAAATCATGTCATCATATTATCATATCACCATGCATGCATATATATAAATATATATATGCCGTACCCGGCCCTCTAGTGAGGGACTCGGTGAATGAAGTCATACAGTACCCGGCCCATCTTGGGACTCAGTGCCATAATCATGTCATCATATACATATACTGTACCCGGCCCGTCATAGGACTCGGTGCCATAATCATATCATCATATACATATACCGTACCCGGCCCATCATGGGACTCGGTACCATAATCATATCATCATATACATATACTGTACCCGGCCCTTTAATGAGGGACTCGGTGAAAAATGCAATGGAATACGCACGATAACATATCCTGGCCCGGGACTCAGTGAAAGATACATTGAGGCATGCACGAGCAGAGTAGTGAGAAACTATATGCACATAAATCAAATTTTAAGACTCGATGAATAATTACTCAAAACGACACTTGAAGGATCACAAACACGTTTCGGGTCAATCCGAGTTAGTATAAGAAAGTTATGAACATTTTAGTGCAGAAACCTCTACGAACGTTTCAGAAGCTATCTTTGGAAAATCAAAGCAATAGTCATATCAAGTACCTTTCGAATATCGCTATGGATCAAATCAAAATAGAACTTTTGGGACCACACACATGTATTAAGACATAACAAAACAGTTTTCGGAAGTCAAGAATGTTAGCCATCCTAGTGGCTCTAAGAATAGGAGTTTCTTTGAAATCATACATATACATTGTCTGTTTGCCTCACAAATATCATGCCAAAAGAAAGAAAGGGTAAGCCTTACATACCGTGTCCGCTTCCTATTAGCTACGCTTGTTTGTCCAAGCTCGCTAGTCTATATTCAAAAGGATTTACACAATCATTAGACTCATCGTCACACACTTGTCTTAGTCTTCCAAATAAATTCATTTATAATCTGCCAAAATTTCGGCAGCATTTCCCCTGTAAGTTCAACCAACCCCGAGAATCCAACTCGGCCAAATTATCAACAACAATCCGAGAATTCAACTCGGCCAATTTATCAACAACAATCCGAGAATTCAACTCGGCCAAACTATCAACAATAATCCGAAATCTTCCAAACTTAATAAGGACAACAACACATCCCTTTCTTCCAAATTCATAACTACACCAACAATCTACACATTAGCAACTTCATTCTCATAATTACAAGAAACCATGTTAAAATCACATTAACTCCTTCAACAACCCACAAACAATTTCAATGCCAATTTGAACCATTAAACCTTCATTTGCACCATAGAATCCACAATAACAACAACTAAAATGCTAAGTAGAATTAATTCATCCTTTCTACACAATACAACACACACACACGGCCAAGCACCACACCTACACGGCCCAACTCCAACACACAAAATTTCATGAATTTCAATCATTTCCACATACTACAACATACACAAACCATCCATAACATATATAAAGAGGATTAAACCTTACCTTTTTCCACTTGTTTTCTTGCTTGGCTAGGGTTGTAATTGGCACAAACAAATGGTTTGTTGACTCCAACAACTACCTCACGTTAAAGAGGTCCTTCCAATTGGTTGAATTGCTGGAAGAAAAAAAATTGTTTGATCAATTTTCCCAAAGTCTTGCTCGGCTAGGTATGGCCGAATGGTCTTTTTTTTTTTTCTCTTCAAGTTTTTCTCTTCTCCAAGCTTCTAAATTAAAAGATGAACTAGTCTTGCTTGTGGTCAATTATCTATGTATACATATAAGGCTCCTACAAATACAAAACATACACATGCCCTACTCATGGCTTGGAGCAATTGGCCAAGCCATGAGTGGGGTCCACATAAGCCACACGGCCATATGTGATTTTCAAGACTAATTTTCTTTCTTTTATTTTCCCTTTTTACCCCTAACTTTCCTCAATATTACCATGAACCACCTTGTGAATTTCCCTTTTTACCCCTACCTTTCTTAATATTTCCATACCAATAATATTCATAAGAAACTTATGTGTTAAACAAGATCAAAATATAGCCTTACCCTTAACTTATCGCGATTATCTTGAAATGTCCGATTGTACGAAATATGGGATATAACATCCTCCCCCCTTTAGAACATTCGTCCTCGAATGTTAAACTGATCTTGTGGGGACTTATAACACTTCAGGGAGATCTCTTTTATAGCTATCACACCCAGTTCATCTATCAATCGACATAACCAATTTAGGAGTTTAAACTACTTGTAGGTATAGGAAACAAGTAAGGATACTTTTTCTTCATCTCTTCTTCAGCTTCCCAGGTCATCTCTTCTCTGTTATTGTTTCGCCACGACACCTTAATAGAAGCCACGTCTTTGGTACGCAATCTTTTCATTTGACGATCCAGTGTGGCTATTGGCTACTCCTTTATCCTCATGTATATGGTCGGATATTAACTTACACCTCGCTCTCGTTTTGTCTACGGTATTGCAGTCTTACTTACCATGCGATAAATATTCATCGGCCTTTAAGTATTCTCTTTTCTCGCTCCTTGTCTCCTCGCTAGGGGGGAAATTACCTCGCTTATATACGGTATACTCCTTATGTTTATCTCTCTGGTACCGTCTCGGGCTATCCTTGTACACTTGTTGATCTTAGACGTACACTGCTTTGACTCCCTGTTCCTTTACGTCTTTGTCGCTAATGGGCATACTGGTTATGTTCCTTTCCAAGGCCAGTTATATCAATATTCAAAAACGTATATACGTTATGTTACTTCGCCATTTGTTATCCTCCGTAGTCCAGTCACACTTAAGGCAACTTATGATCCGAGTTCAATTAATTTCTTAGCTCGCAACATCCTTCAGCCCTTACTATAACTTTTTCTCACTTTCTTCCCTCACGTCTCTCAACACGATCCCCGAAGTATAGGACTACGACAATCTTTCTATTATGACTCTCTTGCAACTCAAGTGTATTTGTCTTTGACTTTTTTATTTTGGCGATCGTTTCGTCAATCGTTATTCTCTCTATCACCCTTTGTGAATTTAGCTTAAAGACCTTTCTTGCTCTTTTCATTACCCTTTAAGTCATGTCGCTGCGTACTTAGGTACGGCGCAATTTTGCCCGATATGAGGGATTCAAATCATGGTCTAAACATATCATAGTCCATGCCGGAATGAAGCATTCTCTTAAGGTGTCTTCCATCCTTTCCCTTCATGTCGGCCTCATGGTACACTCATTGTCAATTTGTTTCTACTTCTTTCATGTATCCTCCTGATATGCCGATATGTTTTGAACTCTGGCTCCGAACTAATAAATTTTCTCCTTTGGACTTTAAAGCCTAATATAATATGTTCTCCCCCCTTTTTAAGGGGCTCCTTATACGCCAACAGTCCTCGAGTATCCTCGTCTACGATAATTACCTACCGTCCTTCACTTTCTCCTTCAGGTTGGGGTTCCGTCATCGTATAGTCTGACCTGTCTATCTTCTTGCTACTTACACTCTCATATTTAACTAGAATACTTATAAGGGTATCCAATTCCGATGCCTTCTTTTTCGTCTTTCCATACCTCTGTCCTTTGCGACTAACGGTGTCCTGGACTCACAAGTTCATGGGGACGTCGAGACTCACTATGTCCTTTTTATGAACTCTTCAATTATACCTTACTCCTCTTCTTTCTTCCTGACTTTACTCGTAACATACCTAAACTTCTCCCCCTGGATTCTTCTTCCATCCACTATTAGTCGTTTCACCCACTTAGTTCACTTACTTGTACTCTTCTTAACTATGCGTTTGTGTTGCATCTGTGAATCCATATTTTTTTTCGAGCGTCCCGCTACTTTTTCTCTCAGCACAGAATCCTTACAAGTTACACTCTCTCTATCCTCGCTCATCGAACCTTTAACTATATTTATGATGCTATGATCGAGCGGTCTCCCCTGCACGTTCCTTGCATTTCATTCCATTTCCTCTAAGATCAAATCCTTCGGTCTTCACATGAATTCTCATTCTACGCCATTAATTTTTCTAATCAATCGTGTCGACTCCTCATCCTTGTTTTTATCTCGGTGAGTAATCGGCTTCCTACCACTAATTCGTTAAAGTATCCTTCTTACTCCCATATGTTCTTCTTATTCCTTCGACTAACCCGTTAGTATACCTTTCCTACTTTCATCCTTAACCCTCCTCGGGTTTCTTCCTCCTCGAGCACTCTTCTTCTCTTGTTATTTATGGCATCAGCTCTGAAGTTCGTGAAATTTTACTTTAAACGCGGAATTCCGTTCCATTTTTAAGTTCAGAAGAGCCCCTCCATGTCCGAGGCAACCACATTAATATGGCTGCACATTTATTCCTTTATATACCTTTCAAGGGCCGAAATCTTCTAACATCGTCACAAGGCTTAATCATTTTTTCTCTTACTTCACATTCCTTGTCGTGGTCACTATTCTTTTAGCCCCATTTATTGGAATCGGTTTTCGAACCTCACACATTCTTCTTTTGTTCCATATTACCACACTTTATCCTTTTCACGTGCCTATCTTTGAATTTTTACCCAAGTCGTCTCGTGCTTTGCCGGTAGTTTCTCTCGGGGACTTCACTCACTGAGGTTTCTTACCTTTCACCTTTTTCCGACATTTTGATCTCCTTGCCTTCCATTTACTCACTTTCTTTCTTTTCCAAATATCTTTGTATTATACTTTTCAATCTTAACCTGTAGTGAAAATAACATCAGCTTACCTTGTGACACTTGCACCATTTATTTTTGTTGTTACTTAAACTTCAGTACCCTTCCTCGATTGATGCTTTCCATATCGTAGCACCGGTTGCTGGGACTCACATGCCCACCGATACAATCACATGTGGGATATCATATGCATTCATATATATATATATATATATATATATATATATATATATATATATATATATATATATATGTATATATAATTGCTACCATCTCGCCTACAAAATACTTCCAAACGCTATTCAAGCTCATCCTAATTCCAGAGCTGTGATGCACTCTCTGTCTCTTCACCAGTCTAGTCTGCCTCGTCCTACGCGACCTCTTATGGTCTCCAACCATCCCGTATACTCTAGTTTCCCTTAGGCTACTCTAGCTTCTCATTTGTCTCTTATGTCTAAATCTATAGGATTTCTTGCACACTTCCCAGGGGGTCACCCATCCTAATATTTCTCACCGTAGCACGCTTAACCTTGAAACTTCGATGAAATCCGGTGCATTAGTACTGATATAATCGCATCCACCTCATCTCATGACCTTCATTACAGGGTCTGGAGCAAGTCGAAGTCTTACAGATTCCGAAACATTCTCGTAACACGTCTTTCTCTTTTACAATTACTATTTTAGCCTTTTCGATTCCCAATGTTCACCTTTCGCCTATATGTATGACTACCTTTCGTCCTAGATTCCTAGATTCTTGATGGTAGGGAGCACACCTTTGTCGCCATTACTTATGAATACTCGATTATCCACCTCTTTGGACTTCCGCTCGCCACTCTTATATAATAATCTACAACGAAACTGATTGTCGACTTTCCCTAAATCCCCCAACAGATCTTGCTCCTACTAGACCTCGAATGTTATCCGTTTTAATCCTTCGGACTACTAACCGTCTTTCTCGCAATCGTTCTTCATGCCATGCCAAATCTATAACCCTTCTGAAGCAACGCATCTCACTTGTTGTCTATTTACAATATTTCCTTCCCACGCTTCCTCTTGTTAGGCGTACCTAACTAAATGACCTGATTTTGAAAGATTTCTGGCAAAGTCTCCTTTACAATTCTTACTATTCAAAATCTGCACGCAGCAAATACCAACAATGCCTCACAGGGCATACAGTTATACAACACATTCCAGCCACCCAGAGCTTCCAATTTCAAGTAAAAGAACAAAAATATCAGAACTTACCTCTGTGACTTCCCATATCATCACTCACCTTCTCCCGTCGATACTGTGCTTCTGCTGAGATCAAGCGTTAGTGCAAGGAATCTCATTTCCTATGACTTGGCTCTATCGCACGATCTAAGACAGAAAGAAGGTCAACAATCCCTAGATGCCCTGCAGCCTCCTGTTTATAAATATGGCCGGATTCACACCCATAAACAAGACTCTACTGGACACGACTTTGCAGACAACCCCTAGGACGACCTGCTCTGATACCACTTTGTCACACCCTAATCTTGCTAGGGTGTGATGGGCACCCGACCCTTACCTAGGGCCAAGCGAACCCGCTGACTCTTACTATACACATAATCGTTTTGGACTCTTAAATCAAATAAGAATGAAATATATAGTTAAGGCTTCCAGAATCATTCTTTTCATCGTTCTTAAGCCAAGTAAAATCTGTTATCATATGGAATCTATAACATAATGCATAATGGTGCATCGGCTTACAGAGCCTCTTACAAGACTGACAACCCACATACGTGACTCTGTCTGCAAAGTCTCTAACATCAATCAGAAATCATAACATATATACTCTGACTCGGCAACACTCCGGAAGGAAGTGGAGCTCGCCAATCCCGCTAGAACACCTTCTAGTAAAGTCTTCTACTCATCTGGGTGTACCTGCGTGGCATGAAACGCAGCCCCCGAAGAAAGGGGGTCAGTACGGAATATTTACTGAGCATGTAAGGCATGAAATACAGTAAAGAGGATCATAATAAAACGGAGATTTACCAGAAACAAATATGACCTTTAAAAGCATCAATGCACTTGCCTTTTGAAATGAAAATCATGCATACATTATCATATACCGTACCCGGCCCATTATGGGACTCGGTGGATAAAATCATGTCATCACATTATCATATCACCATGCATGCGTATATATAAATATAGATATACCGTACCCGGCCCTCTAGTGAGGGACTCGGTGAATGAAGTCAAACCGTACCCGGGACTCGGTGCATAATCATGTCATCATATACATATACCGTACCCGGCCCATCATGGGACTCGGTGCCATAATCATATCATCATATACATATACCGTACCCGGCCCATCATGGGACTCGGTGCCATAATCATATCATCATATACATATACCGTACCCGGCCCTCTAATGAGGGACTCGGTGAACAATGCAATGGAATACGCACGATAACATATCCTGGCCCGGGACTTAGTGAAAGATACATTGAGGCATGCACGAGCAGAGTAGTGAGAAACTATATGCACATATATCAAATTTTAAGACTTGATGAATAAGTACTCAAAACGACACTTGAAGGATCACAAACACGTTTCGGGTCAATCCTAGTTAGTATAAGAAAGTTATGAACATTTTAGTGCAGAAACCTCTACGAAAGTTTGAGAAGCTATCTTTGGAAAATCAAAGCAATAGTCATATCAAGTACCTTTCGAATATCGCTATGGATAAAATAAAAATAGAACTTTTGGGACCACACACATGTATTAAGACATAACAAAATAGTTTTCGGAAGTCAAGAACGTTAGCCATCCTAGTGGCTCTAAGAATAGGAGTTTCTTTGAAATCATATATATACATTGTCTGTTTGCCTCACAAAGATCATGCCAAAAGAAAGAAAGGGTAAGCCTTACATACCTTGTCCGCTTCCTATTAGCTACGCTTATTTGTCCAAGCTGGCTAGTCTACATTCAAAAGGATTTACACAATCATTAGACTCATCGTCACACACTTTTATTAGTCTTCCAAATAAATTCATTTATAATCTGCCGAAATTTCGGCAGCATTTCCCCTGTAAGTTCAACCAACCCCGAGAATCCAACTCGGCCAAATTATCAACAACAATCCGAGAATTCAACTCGGCCAATTTATCAACAACAATCCGAGAATTCAACTCGGCCAAACTATCAACAATAATCCGAAATCTTCCAAACTTAATAAGGAAAACAACAACACATTCCTTTCTTCCAAATTCATAACTACACCAACAATCTACACATTAGGAACTTCTTTCTCATAATTACAAGAAACCATATTAAATTCACATTAACTCCTTCAACAACCCACAAACAATTTCAATGCCAATTTGAACCATTAAACCTTCATTTGCATCATAGAATCCACAACAACAACAACTAAAATGCTAAGTAGAATTAATTCATCCTTTCTACACAATACAACACACACACACGGCCAAGCACCACACCTACACGACCCAACTCCAACACACAAAATTTCATGAATTTCATTCATTTCCACATACTACAACATACACAAACCATCCATAACATATATAAAGAGGATTAAACCTTACCTTTTTTCACTTGTTTTCTTGCTTGGCTAGGGTTGTAATTGGCACAAACAAATGGTTTGTTGACTCCAACAACTACCTCACGTTAAAGAGGGCCTTCCAATTGGTTGAATTGCTGGAAGAAAATAATTTTTTTGATCAATTTTTCCCAAGGTCTTGCTCGGCTAGGTATGGCCGAATGGTATTTTTTTTTTCTCTTTATGTTTTTCTCTTCTCCAAGCTTCTAAATTAAAAGATGAACTAGTCTTGCTTGTGGTCAATTATCTATGTATACATATAAGGCTCCTACAAATACAAAACATACACATGCCCTACTCATGGCTTGGAGCAATTGGCCAAGCCATGAGTGGGGTCCACATAGGCCACATGGCCATATGTGATTTTCAAGACTAATTTTCTTCCTTTTATTTTCCCTTTTACCCCTAACCTTTCCTCAATATTACCATGAACCACCATGTGAATTTCCCTTTTTACCCCTAGCCTTTCTTAATATTTCCATACCAATAATATTCATAAGAAACTTATGTGTTAAACAAGATCAAAATATAGCCTTACCCTTAACTTATCGCAATTATCTTGAAATGTCTGATTGTACGAAATATGGGATATCACAGCCCCTTCACCCCTATTCCCTCACAAACACATTCCCTCTCACACGAAAAAAAAATCCCCATCCCCATTTCCTCTCTAACAAAAACAACTTCAAGTTGCTCCAATCCATCCCCCATTAACTTCACAAGGTAAGTGGGTTCATCTTCCATGTTTTTTTTCTTTTCCCTTTTTCCCCGTATTATTTATGGTTGTAGTTATAAGGTAGGGATATGGGTATGGGCGAATCTTGGGCGGGGATTGGTATTGCTTGTGTGGTATGAGTGAGTATGGCTAGAATGTGCCTCCCGTTGTACAAGGTAGGGTTTCCAAACCCACAATTGTTGTCAAGAGTTAAGGGACGATTTTAGGCCCACAAAGTGTTCGATAAAAGTCCTAAACCAAGTTTTTGTGGAAATTGTGAAGTCTTGAGTAGCAATGAAACATTAACCAAGCATAGGAACCCTTGTGCATTTCCTCTCACCATAAAATTCGAATTGTGATGGAGAATTGGAGGGTTGTGATCTTCCATCCCAAGCCATACAACATGAAGTAGCTTACTTTGTTTTCGTTTGCTTTGTCATGTAGGAGTAGTGAACTTCTTTGATTTTGATTTTCGTAATGTAGCTTGAAGTAAGTGTGGGGTGAGTTCCCCAAATTGTAAAAAAAAAAAAATCAAGGTCGAGGTTCGAAAAAATTGACAGGGGCCACGCATTCTAGACTCAAGTACATGTAATATGATTAAGTGTGGGGTTGTGTCACGACTCCCTTTAGTTACTGACCTATACTTCTCGTTTGGTAACGCATTATTTTGCAGGCAAGATGGTTCACGCCAAGTCCAAGGGAAAATCTGTCGCCTCCTCCTCCCAAGGCACAAAAAGAGGAAGAGCACAAAACCCGTCCAAAGCGACAAAAGGGCAAACATCCGGAAAGGGCAAGCATCTCGTGGTTATCGTTCCTCCAGCATCTAAAAGGACACCCCACCCCATCTCTCTGGGGACGGGGCCCAGTGGTATGCGGGGTTTGACACCTCGAAGGGATACAATCATGAGCGAGCGATCAGTCGAGTCCCTTTGATGAAGAATTTTCGGGATATCTACAACCGCATAGTCGCCATGGGATGGACGTCTGTGTTTGAGCAACCGGGGCCAGTGAACATTAATTGGGTCATGGAACTTTACGCTAGCATGCCAAGCCGCGGGAACCCAGATTCTGTATTCGTTCGAAAATATTGGGTGCCGTTGACGGCGTCGACTTTGTGCGGGGCAATTGGAGTCCCGGATGTGCCTATTGAACCATTGCTAGAATTCATCAAAAGGCTCGATTATAGGGCTATCCGGGAAACTCTTTGTGGAGCCAACTCCAAAGCTCAATGGGCACGATACTTAGGGCCTCTTCGGAAGCATCGGAGCATGAGCATGAGTAATTTTTGTAGAGAAGCCCGAGTTTGGTTGCACCTTCTAAATGCTAGAATCATGCAACTTGATCACTTCTCAGAGGTACAAAAGGAGAGAGTGTGCATAGTGTATTTCTTGATGACAGGGCAGCCGGTGAACATTAGGTATTGGATGATGAAGGAAATTCGAAGAGTGCGGGCTGGCAAGTCTAAAAGGCTGACTTATGGAAACACGCTCACTTCCTACTTAATGAAGCTCGATGAGGAGTTGGCATACTCTACTGATAGAGTACTTGAGGCGCCCACTGACTCACTCGACATCTCAAATGTCATGGCCCCAGCGAGTGCGTCTGGACATCATTTGACTCCGGCAGAGGAGAGGTCCGCCCAATCCACTGTACTAGCCCAGCTTTACGCGGGGATGATGGTTGCGAGTGAGCATTTTAACATTGATCTTTTAAGGGTCTTTATTCAGAACCCCCACACCCCACATTCTCGGGCACTTGTGGGTGAGGTGTCTCAGTTACCTAAGGATGAGGACGAAAACTCGATTGATCAAGTAATGTCTGCATTCGAAGAAGAGGATGAGGTAGAGTCGTTTATGCAAGGCGACGACAATGAAGAAGAAGAGGACGCTGAGCCAGATGATGGTGAGGCTAATGATGAGGACGACTAGGCCCTAGTGGGCCCCAGGAAGTATTTCTTACCTTGCTTGTGCTTTGTTTTTTTTTTCAAATATATATGCATTGAGGGCATTGCATAATTTTATGTGTGGGGTGGGAAAATACGTCCCTGGTTTGTAACAACATGTTTTGAGGTTGCGGATGATGATTAATATGCCTTAGGATTATTTTGTTTAGTAGTTTTGCATCTTAGTGTCGAAAAAACAAATAGAAAAAGTTGAAAAAAAATTCAAAAAGGTTTTATTTTCCTTAATTTTCTTTGATAACTTCTTAAGTCCCTCATTAGTAGGCATTCATCATCCACCCCCTTGGGTTTTCTTATGGCCTTGGTTCTTTCCCGGGGGGGGGGGGGGACTTTAAACCGGGCGTAGGTAGATTTTTTTCCTTCTTTAGTCATAGAAAGGGCTTTTCCTGATGACGGGTGGATGACAACCTGCTTGAGGGAAAATTAATCCTTAGGATAGGTGTATTCAAATGCTAGGTGCACGGGTTAGGTGAAGTATTGGCATATGAGTGATCTTGAAATTTTTTGTGAAAACAAGAAATTGTATCACTTTTCTTGAAAGCACTTGAAAATGGTTTTTGTTTGACTCGTATGACCCACCTGGCATTGTTGATTTTCATTGTTGTTTGATTCGAGGGACAACCGGATCCCTCTTGCATTGATTGTGTGCCATGTGTGAGTAAGGTTTTGCATTTGAATCCATGTTTGGTATTGACGTCTAGAACTTGCCCTGTGTGTTCACAAAGCGAAATGAAGTTCGGTTGAGCCTAGAAAATGATAGAGGCGTTTCTTTGATTATTCACTAAAAAGACTAAAACCTTATCCCACCAACTTGCAAATAGTACCCTAGTTAACCCTTTTGAGACTTTAGCCTTTTCTTTGATAGCAGTTAATTAGCCTTTTCCCCTTCGTTCTATAAAACATGATTTTTGATCTAAATACTCTATGAGCACTTTAATCATTTACATGTATAATAGGAGTTGGGATGTGAAATAAATAGGGGAAATGGTTGTTAATTGTAATCTAGGAAGACAATGGGAGCACCGAATGAACATAACTAATTCACTTGTTAGTTGGGAATTGAAAGAAAAAAAAAAGAGAAAAGAAAGAAATCTGAAAAAGACAGAAAAAAATGTAGCGAAAAAGTTTCCCTTCTAACTTGTGTAACTTTTAAAAAGAGTGGTTCTTAAACAAAGAAAATGGGTGAATTGGGAGAAATTTCAAGGTTGGTTGGTGTTGAATAAAGGCTAATGAAGAAATTGTGCAAGAATGATAAAAGTATATGTATTAAAGTGATTAGGAAGGTTAGTTACTATTATCCAAATAATTCCTACCCGTCCCTTAGCCTGCTGCATTATAACCCTCAAAGTCCTACTTAATTCTAGGTTCGTCTTACTTGTATTAGTGGAGTGGTTACACTACGGGAAAGCCTATGGTATGTCGTATTTTACATGTGATATTCTTTGTGAGAGTGAGCGTACTTATTGATTTTAGGTCCATTGATTTAAACATATGTGATTCTTGAGAGATATGGACTACTTTATTTTGGTGAGGGCATATAATTAGCAATAGAGTGGTGAAGTGTTGATTTCTTGATCATAAGGTTGCTTACATGTTTTAAAGTGGTGTCGTTGGGTCAATTGGTTTTAAAATTGAAGTGTCTTTTTTTTAGGAAGGTGGTCCTTGGTGCCAAACATTGAAAGTTTTAAATCTTTGGCATGGCTTTCGCAACTTGGCTCATTGTTTTGGTTTTGAAAATTTTCTTTTGAGATAGTCATACTAGCCGAATCCCGTTGCAGACCTGTTTGAATGAGTTGAGCTAGAAGTGTAGTTTGGTGTTAGTTTGTGTTTGCTCGAGGGCGAGCAAAGTCTAAGTGGGGGCAGTGATATTTGGCACAAATATCATGTTTTGTGTCATTTTACATCCTACTCTTATGACTTTTATCGGTTAATTCATGATGCAATCGTCGTATTTGAACTTATGTCGTTATATTTCATGTGTATAGGTACGATGATGACAAAACAATGGAAAATTGTGCTTAAAGTGATTGATTTTGGAGCATATAACGATTAGACGAGGTGACGAGTCGAAGACCACAAAGGACGAACTAGAAGGAAAATAATTCGACTGAAGGGTCCGCTTTTCATCCGCATCGCGTGAAGAAAGCGGACAAAACCAGCCCAAACATTATCATCAGGCTTTCCATCCACATCGCGGAAGGAAAGCGGGAAGCCTCAGTACATTGCGCGATCCTTCCACATCGCGGAAGGAAAGCGGGGTTCTACGCAAGATTTCCCCCGTTCGACTAGGATTAGGTTTACTTATTTTTTGTTTTTACCTTAGACTATATATAGACGTTATTAGCTGAAAACGGGGGGCTGGGATTACTAAAAGACTTGTAAGCCACCGTTCTATTTTCTCTCTCTAGGTTTATTTTATTTTTCATCCTTTTCAACCCTAGATTATTCATGAATTCTTTTGTCTATGATCGAATCAAAAGTAGATAAACTTCTTAATTCTAGGGTTGTCGCGAAAGACTTGAAAGTTGGTTTGATGACAATTATTATCTATTGATTTTTCATATTTTGGGTTGCTTATTTATTCTTGATCTTAATTGTTTGATTATCTGGCCAATAGTTAGACACTATCTGTGGTGCGCGAATTGGACTTGAGAAAGGGAATTCACTTACGTAATAAGAATAAATAGAGTTTGTTCGATTTAATCGTTTTGCTACTGAGGATAGAGATATACCCTTTAGCCCTACTTAGTTGAATACGGAGAAATAAATGCATTCTTGTTACCTCTGATGACCATAGAGATATAGGCGTTACAGTAACATCTACAGGCTTGTGAGTAGTTCGACAGAATATCATAAAGTATAATTAACCCGTCAACTAGTAACCCAGGAAATAAAATAGGTGGAATAGTCCGAAGATCAACTGGATTGTCGAAAGCCATGACCCTAGATCATTCTCTCATTTGATAATTCTTACAATCATTGTCAAGATATTCCCAGTCACAAAAACACCCATCACAAATTGTTTACTTTGCAGTTTTAGTTTAGCACAACAAACATCTTGATTTTCACTTTCTTGAATAGTTTCATTTGAATTTGAATTAGCTTAACAGTAGAATCTAAGTCTCTGTGGGATCGATATCTGGACTTAACAGTCTATATTACTTGTACGACCACGTATACTTGCGTGTGCGTTTGGGAGCAACAGCCTCCTTGGGCTCTCCACTCAACACTTTATCACAAATCTTGCACAATTTCACATCCTTAAACTATTTTGCCTTAATCTGTTCCAAAAGAGACGACCTCGCCTCAACCCTAGCCAAAACTCTACCTGAATCCGAAATGTCAAGCCTCACCATCCCTTTTACCAAAGTCTGAACACCCCTGGCCAATGGTCTCTCCCCTATACCCAATCTGACCAAACTACCCATACTTACCACTTTTTCGCTCAACGCATCCGCTACAACATTGGCCTTGCCCGGATGATACAGAATGGTCAGGTCATAATCCTTGAGTAACTCCATCCATTTGCGCTAGCTGGAATTTAAGTCCCTTTGACTGAACACATGCTGAAGACTACGATGATCAGTGGAAACCTCACAATGAACCCTAAACAAGTAGTGCCTCCAAATCTTTAAAGAAAATACTACCACCGCCAACTATAAGTCAACAGTAGGGTAGTTCATTTCATGCACCTTCAATTGTCTCGAAGAATAAGCAATCGCCTTACCCTCTTGCATCAAAACACAACCCAAACCTATATACGAAGTATCACAATACACAATGAAGTCTTTCCCTCGACCGATAGATATAAAATAGGAGTCGGAGTCACCAAAGTCTTGACCTTATGGAAGCTGTACTCCCACTCATTGGACCATTGAAAAGGCACATCCTTTTGAGTCAAATGGGTTAATTGGGAAACAATCGAAAAAAACCCATTCACAAATCGACGATAATAACTGGCGAGACCCACAAACTCCGAATCACGCTCATTGAAGTGGACCTAGCCCAATCTCGGACTACCTCAATTCCCTTGGGATCCACCATAATCCCATCATTAGACACAACATGCCCTAAGAATGCTACCGAATCAAGCCAAAACTCACACTTAGAAAATTTAGCATAAAGTTCCTTTTCCTTCAACAATCCAAGTACAATCCTCAAATGCCTATCATGATCTTCTTTGTTTCGCAAATACACCAAGATATCATCAATGAAAACTATGACTAAAGAGTCCAAGTATGGATTGAAGATGCCATTCATCATACCCATAAAAGCTGCCACGGCATTTGTAAGCCTCAAAGACATAAGTAGGAACTCGTAGTAACCATAACGAGTCCTGAAGGCCGTCTTGGCAATATCCTCAGCCCTGATCTTCAACTGGTGATAGCCTGACCTCAAATCAATGTTGGAAAACACCGTGGTTCCCTGAAGCTGGTCGAACAGATTGTCAATGCGGGGAATAAGATACTTGTTCTAGATGGTAACTTTGTTCAATTGCCGATAATTAATACACATCCACATCAACCTATCTTTTTTATTTAGAAAAAGCATGGGAGAGCCCCAAGGTGAGACGCTCGGTCTAATGAAACCCTTACTCAGAAGATCTTGTAACTTTTCCTTCAACTCTCTCAATTTGGTCGGTGCCATCCTATATGGAGTAATAGAAATAGGGCGAGTGTCTGGCTCTAGATCAATGTAGAAGTTGATATCATGATCGAGTGGCATACCATAGGCACAAACTCAAGTGACGTAGTGTCAACATTAGTATCATAAATATGGGCCAAGTAGGCTAGACATCCTCTATCGACTAACTTCCTTGCTCAAAGGAATGAGATATTTTTCTTCAGGAAGGGACTAGGAGTACTCTTCCATTTGAGTCTCAAAATACCTGGCATGGCTATCATGAATGTCTTGTCGTGACAATCCAAAATCACATGATAAGGAGACAACTAACTCATCCCAAGATAACATCAAAATCTACAATATCAAGTATCACAAAGTATAACCACGTACCATAACCCATAAACATAACTGTACAAGGCCGATAGACTCGATCTACCACTACAAAATCTCCGACTGGAGTAGATACATGAATAGGTATGTCAAGTAGATCACAAACCATATCCAAACCCACGGAGAAATATGTAAATACATAAGAGAAAGTGGAAACCGGGTCAAGTAATACGGAAGCCAGCTGATGACAGACTGAAATAGTACCTATAATGACAGCATCGGAAGCCTCAGCCTCTGGCCTTCTAGGGAAGGCATAACAATGAACACGTTCGCCATCAGCCTGTGAACCACCAGCACCACCATGACCATGACTGACCTATGCCCCTATCGAGCTGATGTCCACCTCTGTCGGACTGAGATCTGCCTCTATTAGGCTGGGGACCATCCCTACTAGAAGAGTGACTACCTCTCCCAAGCTGTGCATCACCTTGACCTAAAGACCTACCCCTATATATGATGGCGCTAGAGTCTTGGGGGTCTACTATGGAGTACTCTGCCCATTCTGTATGAGTCGGGGATAATAGATCCTGGTATGCCCCGGCTCACCACACTCATACCAAGCTTTGTCTGGTCCAACCCGCTAAACTAAAGTTGATGAACTGGAATGCCCTCCACGATATGAGAATGGGGAATAAGAACCCTGTACTAGCTATCCTGAAGACTAATGGCTGGGCCCTAAAAACCCCCTAACCGAAGTCTGAATAGTTGACTGAATCAAGCGATCGGTGTAGAACTGGGAAATCTACCCATAATGGCCCTGCCCTCTGGAAACTATACTACTCAAACTGCCTTCTTTGCGGGTCCTCTTATCCTCAACCCTACCATAACTCTCTTGCCTTACTGAATTAACCAAAGTGACATGATCTTCCACATCCTGAAATGAAGCCCCCTGTGGTCACTAACTGTAGAGCCTCCAGCTTCAATGGAGTACTCAACCCTTTGTCAAATCTCTTCGATCTCTCCATCTCTGTGGGAAGCAACAGAAGCACATATCTAGATAAGGAATAAAAGCGACCCTCATACTCAGTAACGGATGACCCTCTTTGCTCCAGTACTCGTCACGTCTCCTGTCCCTCAAAATATGTGGGACGTACTTCTCCAAGAAGATCTGATAAAACCTGGTCCATGACAACGGAGGCGACCTAGCTGGCCTGCACTCGACATACGATCTCCACCATAGCTTAGCATCACCCATCAACTGGAAGGACACATAATCAAATCCATGTGTCTCCACTATCCCTAGCGTGTGGAGCCTCTCATGACAATCAATAATAAACTCATATGCGTCCTCCTACAGTGTGCCGTAGAATTAGGGAGGCTTTATCTTGGTGGACCTAACAAAGAAGTCCTGCTCCTCATAGGTCATTGTTGACACCTAATTTTTGACCTCCCATAATTTTCTTTAATTATCCAGAGTCCTTAAAATATTAAACAGAGGGAAATATGTTTTTAGAAAGTCAAAATAAATTTCTAAAATTTATTGAGGCTATATTTTTTCCAATTTTGTTTGATAAGATAATTTCTATAATATTATAAATTAATTTAAGTATTTTTTCAATTATTATACTTTTGCTAAAATTAGCCAATAAGAGAGGATACTTTTTTATGATTATTCACTTAATTGTCTAAATTGTTTAAATAGCAATTTGCAAAGCATTTTACTATGTTTAATGAAAGGAATCTATTTAATTAAGTAAATTAGCCACTTTTATCCCTAAACTCCTATTTGATCAAATTATTGGATTTGTATCATAATTAATTGAGTATTTAATTTTGAAATTTCCATTGAGCGGGTATAATTAAAATAATTAATTATTAGCCAATTATGACAATAATTTGAACTAGTCAAATATAATTAAAGCCTTTTGAAAAAGTTTATTTATTTCTCCTTATTTTATTTTTATTATTAATTTTCCTTTTGAATTTGACCAATTAGTTTAAATGGGGCCTTATTTTATTTTTGTAATTTTAAATTATCCAATTTATGGACATTAATTCAATATTGGCCATTTATTTAAATATTGCATGAAAGGCTCTCACCTTATGTGTGTATACATGAATATACACACATGTATACATAAACATGTGTGGATATCCTGTATACACATCATTAAAAGAGGCCCTATCTTATTTCCTTTATAAGTTTCGGTCGGGCCAAATCCATTAGGGATTGACCCGGCCTAACGTCTAACTAAAGAGGGGCAAGACCCCTTCCCCTTTTCATTTCCTCGTCCAAACAGATCCTTGCACCCCCCTCCCCTTTCCCTCTTCCCCTTCCCAACCCAGCCGCCGTGGGGCCCTTCCCTCTCTCCTCTCGTTATCTCTCCATTTTTGGCAAAGAATCAGAGATGTAAGGCCTTTAGCAGGCCAGACAGGGATGATTGGAGGCAAGCATTAATTGCTTGACCTTCTCTCTCCTCCATTGTGACACAAACACAATATTATCCTGTCTTGTTTTGATATTTCCCTTGCTTTTTCTGTGATTAAAACGGTCAAAGACAAATTTCCTTTAATTATTCTTGTTTGTTTCGATTTTGAATACTGCAATGCAATTGGTTCATGAGAAACTTTTTGGATTGGGTTTTGTTGGTTGAAATCTGACCTTTGATGTCTATTTTTGATTTAATCTCTGTTATATCCCGTATTTTGTACGTTCGGATATTTCAAGATAGTCGTGGTGAGTTAAGGGCAAGACTATTTTCCAAAATTATTTTAATGTACAAGTTGTTTATTAGTATGGGAATATTGAGAAAGGCTAAGGGTAAAAAGGGAAATTCACAAGGTGGTTCATGGTAATATTGTGGAAGGCTAGGGGCAAAACGGGAATTTCACAAACAATTCAAGAAGGATCTTGAAGGGACCACTTTGGCCGTGTGGCATGTGTCCACATTTTTATTTGATGGGGTTAATTATATATATATGGACCAAAGCTTACATAGCAAGACAATTATTCATCTTTGTTTATTTTGGGAAACTTCAAGAAAAAGGGAGAAGGGGACATGTGTCCACTTTGTATTAGTAGAAGCCATATATATATACAATTGATGACAAAATAAGGCATATTCATCTTTTAAATCAAGAAGCTTGGAGAAGAAAAAAAAAAGGAGAAGAGGGGCATTCGACCAAGGGTTGGCCGAACTTGGCCATGGAAAATGGATCAAGAAAAAATATTTTCTTCTAGTATTCCAACCAATTGGAACATCCTTAACAACATGGATTAGTGGTTGGAGCAAGCAAAGCATTCATTGGTGCAATTTATCCACCCTACCCAAGTGGAGAAGTCAAAGAATAAAGGTAAGATTTAATCTCCTTTCCTATGTGTTAGAGATGATTTGAGCGTGTTGAAGTATGTAGAAATGGATGGAATTCATGGTACATGTGTATGTGGATTGTGGCCGTGTAGGTGAGTGTTGTGTAGGAGTGATGAACTAATTTTATTTAGTATTTGATTGTTGTAGTTGTGGATTCCATGATGAAAATGAAGGTTTGATGACTTGAAATGAATTTGTAATTGTTGTGGGATTTTGGTAGAAGCTAATGTGGTTTTAATATATTTTCTTGTAATTATGAGAATGAAGTTGTTAATGCATAGACTATTGTTATAGTTCATGAATTTGGAAGGAAAGAATGTGTTATTGTTGGTTATGTTGAGTTGAGAAGGGTTCGGGTGGTAGATATAATTCATGAATTTGAAAGAAGGAAAGGTGTTGCTATTATTCTTGTTGAATTTGGAAGGTTTCAGGTGAAGTGGTATGTTGGTTGGGTTGTTTTGAATATTGTGTGAATTGTTTGAGGTGTTCTTGTATTTTGTTTGTAAGGTCTTGGGCAAGTATTTGAATGTGTAAGTATTGATGTTGGCTCGATTATATGTGGTTGAATTGAACATAAATGAAATGTCGTTGAATTGTATGACAAGGGTTGTTAATGTTAAAATGCGTCTTCAATTGATTGTTGATGTTGTTGGCACGATTATTGGGATTGTTGTTGATAAATTGGCCGAGTTGAATTCTCGGATTGTTGATTGATGATTTGGCCGAGTTGGATTCTAGGGGATGGTTGTATTTACAGGGGAGGTGCTGCCGAAATTTCGGTAGATTATAAATGAATTCATTTGAAGGACTAAGACAAGTGTATGATGATGAGTCTAATGATTGTGTCAATCTTCTTGAATGTAGACTAGCGATAGCGAGCTTGGACAATTAAGCGTAGCTAATAGGACGCGGAGCAGGTATGTAAGGCTTACCCTTTCTTTCTTTTGGCATGATCTTTGTGAAACGAACAGACCAAGTAGATGTATGATTTTAAAGAAACTCCTATTCTTAGAGCCACTAGGATAGCTAATATTCTTTATTTCTATAAGCTACTTCATATGGTTTTGATACGTATCTATGATTTCCAAAGCTCTTTTTGATATGTTTCAGAGTTTGTCTATAATTCTCATTCACTTCTTGACATGAGTACGTGCGATATAGTTGAGCTTACTGTATGGTTGAATAACGAGTAAAGTATAAAGAGTTCATGTCCCTAAAAGGGTTCTGTAAGTATTAATGTCTCTAACTTTTGTATACAGTCTTGGATTGCTTTGGAAACGTTCGAAGAGGTTCTGTGGTAAAAGTGTCCATAACTTTCTCATACTAACTCGGATTGACTTGAAACGTGTTTACGATCCTCAAGTGTCGGTTTGTGTACTTATCTATCGAGTCTTGAAAGAAAATTGAATTGTGTGCATATGGTTTCTCACTACTCTGCTCGTGCTTGCCTCAATATGTCCTTCACAGCGTCCCGGGCCAGGGCATGTTCTCGTGCGTACTCCTTTGCATTGTTCACCGCGTCCCTCACTTGCGGGCCGGGGCACGTTATATGTATATATGATATGATGGCATGATGATATGATGACGGGGTGGCGGCCAGGATGGCATATGATGACTCTATCCACCGCGTCCCGCAATAGAGGGCCGGGCCACGTTACATGCATATATGATACATGACATTGACATACATGATTTTATTCACCGCGTCCCTCAATAGAGGGTCGGGGCACGTCTCATGCACATATAATACATGATATTGACATACATGATTTCATTCACCGCGTCCCTCACTAGAGGGCCGGGGCACGTTATATGATATATGATATATGATATATGATGATGACATACATGATTTCACTTCAAAAGGCAAGTGCTTTGATGATTTTGAAAGGTCATACTTGATTCTGGTAAATCTCTGTTTCAGTTATGATCCTCTTTTCTGTATTCCATGCCTTACATGCTCAGTACATATTCCGTACTGACCCCCTTTCTTCGGGGGCTGCGTTTCATGCCGCGCAGGTACACCCAGATGAGTAGAAGCCGTTATAGAAGATGTTCCAGCGAGGTTGGCAGAATCCATTTGCCCCTGGAGTGTTACCGGGTCAGAGTATTATGCTATGATGTCTTGGTCGAAGTTAGAGACTTTGCAGACAGAGTCGTGGGTATAGGATGTCAGTCTTGTAAGCGGATCCATCAGCCGTGTCATTTTGCGTTATGTTATAAAATCCTTATGATTACAGATTCTACTTGATTTGAGTACGATGAAAGGAAAGTTTCTGAAAGCTTTATTATGTATTTCATTCTTATTTGATTTAAGAGTCCAAGGAGATTGTGTATGTAAAAAGAGTCAGCGGGTTCGCTCGGCTCCGAATATGGGGCCGGGTGCCCATCACACCCTAGTAAGATTAGGGTGTGACAATCTCCACCCTACAACATAGGATGTGAGGAGGAAATCCCATCATTGGGAATTATGCCACATTAATGTGATTGGGGTTTGGGGGATTCGGGTGTTTCTATTTAAAGGGCCCTATTCTATATGTTATTCGAACAAGTTTGAGCATACTGAAAATTCAAATATACCCACGAGACTCAGAATACTTAAGGTTTTCAAAGAAAATATTTGAGGTCTTTATATTTTCTAAGTCAAGTAAAATTTTTAAAAATATTGTTCTCGCTTATTTTTCTAGGGTTTGTGGCTGAGTTTTTGGGGTTTGGAGGAGCAAAAAATTTCCAAGTTCAATCTCGATATAAGGGTGCCCTTGCAAAAGGTAAACCTCTTTTCATTTTTTTCTAGTAATTTGCCTATTTGTTGTATGTGTATTGAAACTGCTAGTGTAGTTATGTTGTTATTTTTGGTTTGAATTGGGCTTATATATGTTAAGTTAAGTCGTATCCAGTTATGTTTTCCATTTACTGGTTCAATCATGTAATTAATGTCTACTTAGTTTCTACTTGATGTGCATTTAGTTTAGATTTCACTTAGCTGCACCTTCCACTATGCTTAATGACTTGACTCCTGTGGTATTGATAGTATAGTAATGATGTCTCTCGTGTAAAACTTTATTTGTATTTTGACCCTTTAGTGAAGATTGTTGCTTGTTAAATGAATAATATTAGTAATATACATAGTTGATAGCTCATATATGGATTATGATTCATCATGTGACTAGTTCAGATTTTGTTTGCTAATGGACAATTGGTTTGATGAAATGCATCATGTCTTTATCTAATTGGAGTTTCTTTTAAACTGAAAATTTGTCAACTGGTAGGATGTGTAACAGGGTAAACTCTAATAGGAACTTGTGCTCAATAGTTGAGTTTAGGAAAGATTTAACACATCCATATTGGGTTTGATATCTAATTAAGTATTTTTCTTCGTAACTGTTTAAGTGTAGAAGGCTTAGGTTTGATTATATGATATGTGTTTTCTTCAAACTTTAATTTGCCAGCTTGGGGGAATTAGATGTATATGTGTGAATTGTGCTAAAATGGTACAAGAAAATAAGCTCTTACATTGAACATAATAACCCACCTCTGTACTTGCCAAATGTGCATATTTACTAATACAAACATCTTTGTTGGATGCTACTTGCTTTGGTTGAGTCTATATTGGATCTAGGAATAGTTTGATGATCCCAAGGAGTCTAAATTAGCTTCTTACTTGGTTTGACATAATAGTTTGTTATAAGTCAAGCTTAATGTGATAGGTTCTACTTGGCTAACTTAAAATAATGGCTAGCTAATTTGGTTCAGTTTCCCTGGTCTAATTTAATATGACAGTGTTATTATAAATTTGTGTTTAGCCTGCATAGATTGATTCTGATAGAGTTTGTGTGAGGTTATTCTGTGAGTCATGTCCATGGGATTAAAGGGATGTGCTAGACAACTGTGATGAAATGCTAAAACTATTAGACATGGCTCTGTTAACAAGTTAATTAGCGATTGTTGTGCAACACCAATAGGTTCCATATTAAGCTGTTTGTTTCATCTTGAAAAGGGAAATTTTGTGTCATATGGGGGTGTGTTTTGATTTTGATTAATGTGCCTAGATTTCATTTAAGTCATGCCTATTTTAAAGAAATGTGTTATTGACAGTTGGTAACACCTAAGGTGGTAGTGCTTCTTAATTGAATATGTTCACATAAGTTAACCTAGTTTAGTTTGTTAAAGTACATTAGTTGTAGGAAGCCTATCTTAATCTGTCTTGATTGAGCCTGCTTATGTGTTAGTTCAACCTGTTTGATGTTGTGCTATACAATCAGTCTTGCTTAATTTGCCTAGTCAGAGGTGCCTTCTGTGGGGTGTAGGTAAGTTGATAACTTTGGTGGTGATAACCTGCTCTAGGCATGATTAATTTAAGAAGTCTATTTATTGACATAGACAACCTAGCTGTCTCTACATATTACACTCTCAAACTTGCATGGTATTCCTGTTCTTTTTGCGCCCCCCCCCCCCCCCCCCCCCCCCCCCCCTCTCCTCTTTTTATATAGTCTGGTGAAAAGTATGTTACAACTGCTTGCTTCAGTTCTGTGTGCTATCTAGTCTTCATATATTCTTGCTAAACTTGAGTCCTTATGGAGCACTGTTAGAAAGGTGTATTTCTCTCCATTTTTATCCTCTTGGTTGTTTATACCTTTGTGTGATTTTAAAGAAAAGAAAATATGGCTCTTTGAAAGCTCTAAATGTGTCCTCATGAACTGCCTAATTATTTGAGCCCATAAAATAAGTTGGTTCCATTTTTTGTACAAGTCTAAGTGTTTGAACTGCGCATGAGTCTCATGTGGTATTATATGGTCACAAATCTATCTGTTTAGAAGCTGTTCAGGTAAACAAGTCCTATACATGAATCTTAGCCAATCATTTAACCATACTTTTCTTTGTGGTTTGTTGTTATGTTTAAAGTAAGTGTAAGTGAAGCCTGTTTTGAAGATCAATATTTGATTTATGGTAAAAAGTAAAGTATGTCCCGCGATGACTTTATGTTATATTCTAAGGAGGTAAAAACTGTGCCCTATTAAGGAAGTCTTGCCTGCTTAAACAGTAACTATAAGTTGGAAATGTGGGCTTTCTTCTTTTTCTATGGGATATTGGGTGTATGCTGGTTTGATTTGTTTTATGAGAATTAAGTAACAACCCCTGAAAATCTTACCACTACCTACTATGTGTCATTTATACTTGTGCTTTGAGCTAGGGATATGCCTAGTATACCAGGTATACACAGCTTGGTATGCTTATACCAGGATCTGTATATTTGGTATAAGTGAGGAATATCACCTCTATGAATTAGGAATTTTTCTTTTGCTTCAATCAATACTCAGTTGGGCTTGGTCTTTTACTGGTCTTAATATATTGGGCTTCCATTTGCTTACCTCTGCTACTCCCTTTTATGACTGTAATTTGGGCCTTCACTTTTTCATCTCTTTTAAAGTTTGGTTCAGTTAGGCCACCTATGTTTGGGCCAAACCTTTATGCCATGTTAGCCTAATTAATTATATGATTGTATACTATGTGGGTGGATAAGTATAGCTAGTTTTTATTTGTAAGCTTTGTATACAAAAATATTGAACACTCCATCTCTTATATACCAGGAGTTTAACACATAAATAGAGAGGCAAAATAGCACTTGGGGATTAAGTTTAAGCCTTCCCTGATGTCTATCATGCCTGGGGTTCCTAGAAATCCCTTGGAGCTTGTGTGGCATTAGGAACAAGAGGGTGAAAGCTTTCCTTTTTGGGCTACTTTAGTATCGTCATGGGTGTGTATATCCATGGTTTAATGGATGATGGTTGTGTATATTTGTTTGTGCGGTATTGCCTATTTTCTTAGTCAAGAAAATGATCCCGTGGACTTTTTTGATGTTAGGACCGTTTCTGTACTGTTTAATGGGCTTTATAATTGTAAGGCTATAGTCATTTGCCATTCTGGGCCTATCTCTTTGCTGTTTTCAGTCTATATGGGCACATATGTCTAGTCGAATTTTCATTTCATTGAATGATGTATATTTTAGAGTTACATGCCTTATATGTATTTATTATATCAGTTCTTCCTTTTATTCAAGCCACAGTCTAACATGTCTTAATCCATATCTCCCTTCCTTTTTGCTTGCATGAAATATCATTGTTTGGGTAATTTCTATTGCATAAACCTCTTGGGCCAAGAGGTTTGTGCAATAGAAAAGTCAAAACTTAGCTTTGATTCTAAATGTTTTTAAATTGGTTTAATGACACGGCTAGTGGTAAAAAGTGGAAAAAATGGGATTTTGGTTGAGTAAAAAGGGGAGCAACATCCATGATTCTTCAAAAATGGCTAAGTAATAAATTTTGGGCTATCTTCCCTGATTTAAAACAGGCAAACCGTGATATTCTCTTGAGATTTAAATTGGGCTGTAATAAATCCCTTTTTGCAAAACTCAAAAGAGCCGTTTTTAATTTGGACTTTTTTTGCAGAGAAATAAAAGACTCGCATATTCTTAAGGCTGGAAATGGGTCCTGAACTTAGCAAAATCTGATGAATTGGTGATTAATTTGGGCCTGGAAGCCCAAAAACAAATGAACTGAAAATAAAGGGAAATACACTTGGACCAAAATTGAGGTATGATGGACTTTGGGGTTTGGGATATGGTTGGACCTAATGGGCTTCAAACAGATAAAATTTTGACTTAAAGAGATATTTGTTTTTTACATATATCTATATATATGTATAAATATAGGAGAATACTCCATATTTTCTTATAAAAAATAAAATCATGTAAGAACTAAACTCATCGTATTAGGACTAGAATAGTAGCGACTCTACTCGGGAGAAATCCCGAGTGTGTCGTAATCCGGTAATATAGTGAATTGAACACTTATGTGGATTTTTGAAACCCAAAACCCCCTTTTATAAGGGGATTTTTTGCCAAATATTTCCTTGAAATTATGGTATGAATATGAATGACATTTTTGCGGAAAATTTAACACATGTATACAAATAAGTACAATAATCACACATTGAAACTTTTAGGTCAACCGTAGTCTACGGATCTTTAATACTAGGGTGCGTAAAACCTTCCCTAGGGGATCACCAGAACCCTTACCTCAAACTTTGGTCCTAAAAGATTTCTCTCTTGCTTGAAAAATCTTTTACCCGATTTTTCCTAATTTTCCTTTAATAAATTAGGTGGCGACTCTAAAAACACTAAAATCCAATTAGAGCACCAACAACCTTGTAAAAACGTTTATGCCTTACCCGCGTAAAAGCTAACCGTAATAGTCATCACTGGACCTGCCATGGGTCTAGGAAGGAAACCTGGTCCGGGAACCTCATCTATATGGGGAGCTATAGCTGTAGTTGGCAGTGCCCCTGGAGCGCGGAGCCTCTCTTCGGGATATGATCATCCAATCTAACTCTCTGACCATCAAGTGTAGCTGGTAGAACACCCGCCTGAGTCAACCCCTCAAGCAGGTTCAACACTCTAACCAAAGCATCAAACAAAACTGGAATAGCAATAATGTCGAGCTGAGTTGGTACTGGTCCCAGCCCCTTCCTCCTCAAAGACCTCATCTTGATGATCCGCCGGTGGCTCTGGACACATGGATCTAGCTCGGGCCTGACCAGCCACGGGTTCCCTACCCTTAGTTGGTGCTGCCCCTCTGCCTCTGCCACGGTCACAATTTCTACCTTGGCCCCTACCACGTGTAGTGGCCCCGACGGCCGGCACTAGCACCTCATCGATCATAGCTCTAGCACGATTCCTCACCATCTGTGAGAGATACCAATTAGAACAAAGTAGCACGAAAGGAATGAAAGAATACAGTTTTCCTAGTCTCCCATAACCTCGAAGATAAGTACAGACGTCTCCGTACCGATCCGTAAGACTCTACTAGACATGTTCTTGCGCTTGTGAGATCGGTGAACCTACGGCTCTAATACCAACATGTCACGACCCAATTCCCGATCATGATGGCACCCACACTAACCCCCCTAGTTGGTGAACCGGCCCCTTAATCATATGCTTAATCAATTTAGGAATCAAGCATAAATAATGTAAGTAAGCATCAATAAGTCTTCAACCAACCATAATCATAAAGCACGGAGTACTAAGTCAAATACATCTCTCTAAGGACGTGAAGTCACCAGTAAAAGAAAGACTAATACAAGTCTAGAAATATAACACAGTCTGAATATAAGAGAATACTATCTAGTGAATAGAGTAGTTGACAATAATAGATAAGATCTAGGGCTGCAGGCTGGCAGATGGCTCACCCTCCGATCTCAAGCAAGAAGCCTCGGGGCTAGACTCTGGGCCTCAAAGTAAATCCTATCTCTAACTCTGCACTCAGAAAAAGTGCAGCAAGAGTAGTATCAGTACAACACACGTACTGGTAAGCATCATAGGCGTACTAAGATTAGTTAATGCATGTAAAATACAGAATTCGACAGGTAAATGGATAAGGCAATCAACAGGAACAGAATGTCTCAAATAGTCAAGTCTTAACCTATGTTAAGCTCCTAATCCACAAATCTGCCAAGTCTCTAAGAATTACTCAACAACAGCCAATACTCAAGTGAATCACCAATAAGAATCCGATAAGGTAATATGCGATGAAATGATAAGAAAACACAAAATGATGGAATGCAATTGAATGCAATGACCAATATCTCGAACCTGTACTCACATGTGATAAGCATTTTTTGCTTCAATAGCCATGACCCATGGGGAACCTATAGCGTCCATATACTAGCCACCCAGATGGACAACGGGTCGTGTCTCTGCTACTATATCCGGTACAAACCTCAAACTATAGCAATAATCATGATACTTTCTGTCACGAACCAACCCCGTAGGCCGTGACTAGTGCCCGATCTGGGCACTCAAACGCATTCTAGTATATGGCGGAAGCCGACAAGGCTTTATTTCCAACTTAGATAATTTCCAGAAAAATTTCGGCAGAGTTTCCTTTGTTTTACGGACTATCCCAAATACCCTGCACGCAGAAAATACCAACAAAGGCCACACAGGGCCAACAAAACAACATTTAAATATATGCGGACCGGCCGCGGCGGCGAATGGAATCGCCCGAACACAACATAAGCAGACCACTGTACAGAAAGATCCCAACCCACAACCATGTCTACACACCTCTAAATGGACCAACGGAATCATATGGCGGGACAGGGCCCCGCCGTACCCATGAACGAGAATATACACATATAGAAGTGACAGACTGTACCCAAAAGGTGGCTCCGAATAAAAGAGCGCTCCAAAAATAGCAGAAGGAGATCCTAAGCGGACGGATCAGCAAACCTGTCGTCGGTACCTGCGTGGCATGAAAACGCAGCCCCCGAGGAAGGGGGTCAGTACGAAATATGTACTGAATATGTAAAGCCTGAGTTGCAGAAACAAAATCATAACTGGTATAGAACGTACAAAAATAAATAGAAAAATCCAAAGTATCAGATACATAATTTCAAAACATGCAGAGTGTGTACAGAAACATATGTCATATCAAATCTGGCCCCTGCCAAGGGACTCGGTAGACAGAACGTGGTCACCCTCCCGTCGCTGGTGCCACAACACAGAAGAATCAGAATGGGGCATAACCCCGTCACATATTATATCATATTAGTTGGCCATAGCAAATCATATCAGAACAAGCGTACATGGCACAGCATACTCCACAAACCCATGTACGCGTATACCTGCCCCCTCACATCGAGGCACGGCGAACAATGCAAAGGATCACGCTTGACAACATATCCTGGCCCGGGCTCAGTGTGGGAAACATTGGGGCATCCACGAATGGAGTAGTGAGAGACTAATGCAATTAAAATATCAAGAATGTTTCCATAGACTCGATGAGGCATATCAAAGACAAACTGATCCAATGAAGTCGGAAGGAATCATAGTAAATGAGTTTCGAGTATCAAAACAATTTATCAGACTTAATGGGATATTTAAAACAACGTTTGTTAGGTAATTAGAATGGTAGTAAAAACGTTTCTTTTAAGAACTATTCGAAAAGAAGACTTAAGTACAATAAGGGCAAAACCGGGACTAGTGGGCCCACCTCGGGACAAGCAAGGCGGTGGGTCCAAATTACGCCCTTTAAGCTTATGGGGTCACCTATAAAGGTTCTACGGACATTCTGTTGCTTTCCAAGGATTTTAGAGAAAGTTTGCATAATTTCCAAGAAAACATACCAAAAGAGTTCAATCTTACTGAAAGAAAAAGTAATATTTTCACTTGCGGATTCCGAGGGGCAGAAAGTCTTTCTAGGCCCGAATTCGATCCTAATACACTTAGGCATGCCAAAAGAAGGATCGGGGTAGCTTTGCATACCTTTTGAGCTTTTTAAGCCTATCCAAGCTCACTCTCCGTTTCGTCGAAAATCTGCAAATGGTCACATTTACCAATTGTAAGTTATAGATGCTACGAATTCAATTTAACTCATATTTGTCTACCGAAATTTCGGCAGCACTTCCCCTATACATATAGCACCCCCGAGAATTCAACTCGGCTCAGAATCATCAACAACAACCCAAACAACAACATCAACATCAACAACGAACATCAAAAACATAATATGGCACAACTAGTTCTACTTGCCGACAATTGCCATAACCTTCTCTCCAACCCAAACTTTCAAACTAATATCAATGATTTCACATTCATTAACAATCTAGATCACCACAACATAGTTTAGAAGCATTTCATATGGTTTCCTTAAATTATACACACGATATACATAATATACAAACTTTCCGCCAAAGTCGTAACTCATTCAAAACTTCTAATCTTTGGCATACGTATTCATAACATGTTTCCTTCTTCCAAGTTCATCAATACTTGTCATAATTAGCAACCTAAAAACTTCATTTTCATAATGTCGTAAAATCGCACTAAAACGACATAAGCTTCAATATTCCATTTCGATACAAACTTATATCATTTTATCTCCATATACATTGCAAGTATCATAATAACACATTAAACAAACTTAATCCAATTCCATTCCACACACTCCAAACCACACGGCCAAACACACCACTAACCACTTCTATCAATTTCATTTCCAATATGCATTTCACCACAATCACAACTAGAATATAACACAAATTCAACACATTATGGCTATACAACATATACATACACACGGCCATACACTAATAACACACACCCACTTTGCAAACTTCCATTACTCCATACAATCAACACATTTCTACATACTACAACACAAACAAGACTTCATAACATAATAAGAAGGGATGAATTCTTACCTTTTTCCCTAGTCTTCTTCACTTGAATATGTGATCAAATTGAGGAACCAAGTGTTCCTTCTTCCAAAACAACTACACCAAGTTGTAGAGAGACCTTGAATTAGTAGGATTCCAACAAGAAAATAATTTTAGAGGCAAGATTTTTGGAGTTGATTTTTCTATGGCCAAACCCGAATGGTCTCTTCTCTTTTACTCTTGTTTTGCTTTGTTCTTTCTCAAGTCTTCTAAGAGATAAAGATGATATATAATATGGTCCCTTAGTTAGTTTATCACATGGAAAATTTAATAAATCATGGGCTTGGGCCACTAAGTTGGCCGGCCACCCTTCATCATTGGGCCTAATTTTTCTTTCAATTATTTGGGCCCAATGGATTATAGTTCCCGTTTTGCAATTCCCGAAACTAATTTTCGAAATCCCAAATTTGCCCTTAGCGTTCCTCGACACTTCCATATTAATATTCTTTCATAACAACTCAAGGGTTACATAAATTCAATTATGACCTTATTTCATACAAGTCCAAATTATTTCCAATTTTCCAAAGGTGTGAAAACACGGGATATAACATCCTCCCCCCCTTTAGACCATTCGTCCTCGAATGTTAAATTAATCTTATAGGGTTTGAAAATACTTTGGGGGAAGTTTTCTGTTTATAGACAGCACATATGACCCTCATTCATCATTGAAGTGGAATTAAGCAAAGATTCGAGATTACCTGTGGGCATAGGGAACAAATGAGGATATTTCTTCTTCATCTCCTCTTCGGCCTCCCAGGTCATTTCTTCCCTATTGTTGTTCCGCCACAACACCTTAACAGAGGCTACATCTTTGTTCCGGAGCTTTCTTACCTGGCGGTCTAAAATGGCTACGGGCTGCTCCTCGTAAGATAACTGCTCCGTCACCTGAATATCATCTGCAGGAAATATTCTGGAGGGATCACCGATGCATTTGCGGAGCATAGATACATGGAATACCGGATGTACCGCTTCCAAATCAGATGGCAGATCTAACTCATAGGCGACGTTACCAATTTTCCGCACAATCAGATAAGGCCCAATATAACGCGGACTAAGCTTACCCTTTCTGCCGAACCGCATTACGCCTTTCATAGGCGATACCTTCAGAAATACCCAATCACCAACCTGGAATTCCAAGGGATGACGCCGTTTATCAGCGTATGATTTCTGTCGACTCTGGGCTGCCAATAGTCGCTCTTGAATAAGTTTCACCTTATCAACGGCCTGCTGGATCATATCTGGGCCAATTAACTCTGTCTCGCCAATATCAAACCAACCAATAGGTGATCTGCATTTCCTGCCATACAAAGCCTCGTACGGAGCCATCTGGATGCTGGAATGGTAACTGTTGTTATAAGAAAATTCAATCAATGGTAAGTGATCCTCCCAGCTACCTCTGAAATCAATAACACAGGCCCGCAACATATCTTCAAGCGTCTAAATAGTGCGCTCGGCCTGTCCGTCACTCTGAGGATGAAAAGCTGTGCTCAGGCTCAGCTGAGTCTCTAATCCTTCCTGAAAAGATCTCCAGAAGTTCGCTGTGAACTGAGCACCTCTGTCAGAGATAATAGATATAGGAACTCCATGAAGTCGCATAATTTCTTTAATATAAAGCCTAGCATAATCCTCAGCGGAGTAAGTAGTCCTGACGGGGAGAAAATGGGCTGATTTTGTCAGCCTATCAACAATAACCCAGATGGAATCATACTTCCCTGGAGTGCGAGGCAACCCTGTAATGAAGTCCATATTAATGATCTCCCACTTCCACGTCGGAATTTCCATTTCCTGCAACAGTCCACCCGGTTTCTGATGTTCAATTTTGACCTGTTGACAATTTGGACACTGGGCGACGAACTCTGCGATATCCTGTTTCATGCCATCCCACCAGTATAAGCATCGGAGATCATGGTACATCTTCGTAGACCCAGGATGGACCGAATAGCGAGCATAATGTGCCTCACTCATAACCTGCTATCGAAGACCTGCAATATCAGGTACACACAACCTGCCCCTGAATAATAAAGTCCCGTCCGGAGTGAACTCGAACGAAGTCTTCTCCTTATCATAGGATGTGTCTCTGTATCGTGCCAAAACAGGATCTTCATATTGATGCCGTTTGATATCTTCCTTAATAGATGATTCAGAAACCCCTCGGACAGAAATCTGTGTACCTCCAGATTCGGCCAGACGAACCCCAAGATTAGCCAACTGCTGAATATCACGGCCTATGTCTCTCCTGTCTGGCTGTAAATCTGCCAAGCTGCCCATAGATTTCCGGCTGAGCGCATCTGCAACAACATTAGCCTTGCCGAGATGATACAGAATATCCACATCATAATCTTTCAGGAGCTCCAGCCACCTCCGCTGCCGCAAATTAAGCTCTTTCTGCTTGAAGATATACTGGAGACTCTTATGATCTGTATAGATATCAACATGAACGCCATATAAATAATGTCTCCATATCTTCAGGGCATGGATCACCGCTGCAAGCTCCAGATCGTGAGTAGGGTAATTCTTTTCATGCTTTATCAATTGCCGAGAATCATAAGCTATAACTCTGCCGTGCTGCATCAATACACAGCCCAATCCCATGCCAGAAGCGTCACAATAAATAACATATCCATTGGGTCCCTCTGGAAGAGTCAGAACTGGGGCTGTAGTCAGCTTCTCTTTCAGCAACTGGAAGCTTCGTTCACAAGCATCAGTCCACTGGAACTTGGCTCCCTTCTGAGTTAGCCTTGTCAAAGGCGCTGAAATCGAAGCAAACTTTTCCACAAATCTTGTGTAATAGCCTGCTAACCCCAGGAAACTACGTACCTCTGTGGGCGTCGTGGGTCTGGGCCAATTCTTCACGGCCTCAATCTTCTGTGTGTCCACCCGGACACCATCAGCTGCAATAACATGTCCCAAGAATGCCACTGAGGCCAGCCAGAATTCACATTTAGAAAATTTTGCATATAATTTCTGATGTCGAAGTACCCCTAATACCGCTCTCAGATGATCTACGTGCTCTGCCTCGGACCGAGAATAAACCAGGATATCATCGATAAATACAATTACAAACATATCCAAGAATGGCCTGAATACCCGGTTCATTAAATCCATAAATACTGCAGGAGCATTAGTCAGCCCAAAAGACATAACTCTGAATTCATAATGCCCATATCTGGTCCGGAATGCTGTCTTAGGAATATCGGCCTCCAGTACCCGTACCTGATGATAGCCAGACCGAAGATCTATCTTCGAAAAATACTTAGCGCCCTGCAACTGATCAAACAAATCGTCAATTCTGGGGAGGGGGTATTTATTCTTTATGGTTACCTTATTCAGCTGCCGATAATCAATACACATACGCAGCGACCTGTCTTTCTTATGCACAAATAATACCGGGGCTCCCCAAGGCGAAGTACTGGGTCTAATAAAGCCTTTTTCTAACAGATCCTTCAACTGCTCTTTCAGTTCTTTCAATTATTCCGGTGCCATTCTGTACGGGGGAATAGATATCGACTGAGTATCTGGAAGCAAATCAATAGTAAAATCTATCTCCCGCTCTGGAGGAAGGCCTGGAAGCTCTTCTGGGAACACATCTGGAAATTCATTAACCACGGGAACTGACTGAAGAGTCGGCGTTTCTGCTGTCAAGTCTTGTACCCGAACCAGATGATAAAAATAACCCTTCCTGATCATTTTCTTCGCCTTAAGGTATGAAATAAACTTACCTTTCGGCGATGCTGTATTACCGGCCCATTCTATAACTGACTCCCCGGGAAACTGGAAACGAACTACCTTATTTTGGCAGTCAACATTAGCATAACAGGAGGCTAGCCAGTCCATTCCCATAATAACATCGAACTCGTCCATATCTAACTCCACCAGATCTGCCTTAGTGTCACGGCCACATACAATTACAGAACAGTCTTTATATACCTGTTTCGCTACAATAAAGTCCCCAATCGGTGTGGCTACCTCAAACGACTCTATAGGTTCAGACGTTATACCAATTTTACTAGCAACCAGAGGCGAAATATATGACAAGGTCGAACCTGGATCAATCAATGCATACACAGACCGAGAGAAAACCAATAATGTACCTGTAACGACATTAGGCGATGCCTCCTGATCCTGGCGGCTGGACAAAGCATAAATGCGGTTTGAAGGACCGCTAGTACTAGAAGCTCCACCACGGCCTCTGCCGCGACCCGCTGGTGCTGAAGTACCCGGCCCCGTAGGGCGCATAGCCACTGATGAAGATGAAGACCCGGTGGCTGATCCGGTAGGCTGCGTTGCACCACCCGAACTACCCTTATACGGGCAATCTCTCACAGAATGGACCTGACGGCCACAAGAAAAACATGCACCGGTGGCTCTGTAGCACTCCCCAGGATGATATCTGCCACAGTAAAAACACTGAGGCCTAGGTGGCCTCGTCTGACCAGAACCCCTGTCTGTCCGCGAACCTGAAGCCCTGGAGCTCTGACCTGCTCCTGAATAACCTGGGCTATCAAATCTGCGACCTGTAGGATGTGGAGGTACGCTCTGTGCCGGCTGGGATAGATGTCTTCTAGGCTGCTGCGGCTGCCTGCCCCGAAAATCTCCAGAATACCCAGATGATCTGGCGCTCTTGGGCTGTCTCCGATCCTGGCTCCTATCAGGCTGACGCTCCCTATGCCGGTCCTCCATGCCCTGGGCGTGGGCCTGAATCCGGGCAATATCCATGCCGGGCTGAGCAGCCAATACCAAACAGCTGTCGACAAAATAACGGTCCAGCCCCATAATATACCAGTGCATCCTGTCAGCCATAGTAGCTACCACAGCAGGTGCGTATCGGGCCAATGAGTCGAACTCCATACTGTACCCTCGAACACTGCGACCCCTCTGTCTCAGCAATAAGAATCTGTCAGCCTTGGCCCACCGTAACTCCGGAGGCAGAAAATGACTAAGAAAAGCCTAAGAAAAATCATCCCAAACTGCTGGGGGAGCGACGTCGCCTCTGGATAACTCCCATGACTCGTACCAATTTGCCGCTACATCACACAACCGGTACGAAGCCAATGTGACTGACTCTGTCGCGGAACCATTAATAAAATGTAAGGTGCGCCGCATCTTCCTGATAAACTCCTCGGGATCCTCCTCGGGCTTTGTCCCGAAGAACTCTGGAGGGCCACAAGTCAAGAACTCACGGGCTCTCGAACTGTCACGCCTGTAAGCCCGGTCACCTCCCAGTCCGTGCCCCTGATCCTGTCCTGCCACAAGTCTAGTCAATAGCTGGACTGCCTCTCTCAAAGTCTGATCCTCAGTCCCTGGCCGTGGAGCTGGGGGCTCAGGTACTGGAATCTCGGGAGCTGGCGGTGGAGCCGCCCCTCGTCCTGCAGCTGTTGCTGCTCCAATCTCCTCTACATGTGGCGGTGTGGAAGAGCCCTCTGCCGGGGGCAAAATATCAGGAGCAATATGAGCATGGGCCCTGGTAATGTAACAATTCGTTAGGGAGGAATCATCCTGATAACATTAGATCTATCGCACGATCTAAGACAGAAAGAAGGGTAGTATACTAAATGCCCTGTAGCCTCCTGTTTATAGGTGTGGTGCACAACACACCGATAAACAAGACTCTACTAGACACGGTCTGTAGACATTCCGAGGACGAACCGCTCTGATACCACTTTTGTCACGACCCAACCCGGTAGGCCGTGACTAGTGCCCGATCTGGGCACTCAAACGCATTCTAGTATATGGCGGAAGCCGACAAGGCTTTATTTCCAACTTAGATAATTTCCAGAAAAATTTTGGCAGAGTTTCCTTTGTTTTACGGACTATCCCAAATACCCTGCACGCAGAAAATACCAACAAAGGCCACACAGGGCCCACAAAACAACATTTAAATATATGCGGACCGGCCGCCGCGGCGAATGGAATCGCCCGAACACAACATAAGCACACCACTGTACAGAAAGATCCCAACCCACAACCATGTCTACAGACCTCTAAATGGACCAACGGAATCATATGGCGGGACAGGGCCCCGCCGTACCCATGAACGAGAATATACACATATAGAAGTGACAAACTGTACCCAAAAATAGCAGAAGGAGATCCTAAGCGGACGGATCAGCAAACCTGTCGTCGGTACCTGCGCGGCATGAAAACGCAGCCCCCGAGGAAAGGGGGTCAGTACGAAATATGTACTGAATATGTAAAGCCTGAGTTGCAGAAACAAAATCATAACTGGTATAGAACGTACAGAAATAAACAGAAAAATCCAAAGTATCAGATACATAATTTCAAAACATGCAGAGTGTGTACAGAAACATATGTCATATCAAATCTGGCCCCTGCCAAGGGACTCGGTAGACAGAACGTGGTCACCCTCCCGTCGCTGGTGCCACAACACAGAAGAATCAGAATGGGGCATAACCCCGTCACATATTATATCATATCAGTTGGCCATAGCAAATCATATCAGAACAAGCGTACATGGCACAGCATACTCCACAAACCCATGTACGCGTATACCTACCCCCTCACATCGAGGCACGACGAACAATGCAAAGGATCACGCTTGACAACATATCCTGGCCCGGGCTCAGTGTGGGAAACATTGGGGCATCCACGAATGGAGTAGTGAGAGACTAATGCAATTAAAATATCAAGAATGTTTCCACAGACTCGATGAGGCATATCAAAGAAAAACCGATCCAATGAAGTCGGAAGGAATCATAGTAAATGAGTTTCGAGTATCAAAACAATTTATCAGACTTAATGGGATATTTAAAACAACGTTTGTTAGGTAATTAGAATGGTAGTAAAAACGTTTCTTTTAAGAACTATTCGAAAAGAAGACTTAAGTACAATAAGGGCAAAACCGGGACTAGTGGGCCCACCTCGGGACAAGCAAGGCGGTGGGTCCAAATTACGCCCTTTAAGCTTATGGGGTCACCTATAAAGGTTCTACGGACATTCTGTAGCTTTCCAAGGAGTTTAGAGAAAGTTTGCATAATTTCCAAGAAAACATACCAAAAGAGTTCAATCTTACTGAAAGAAAAAGTAATATTTTCACTTGCGGATTCCGAGGGGCAGAAAGTCTTTCTAGGCCCGAATTCGATCCTAATACACTTAGGCATGCCAAAAGAAGGATCGGGGTAGCTTTGCATACCTTTTGAGCTTTTTAAGCCTATCCAAGCTCACTCTCCGTTTCGTCGAAAATCTGCAAATGGTCACATTTACCAATTGTAAGTTATAGATGCTACGAATTCAATTTAACTCATATTTGTCTACCGAAATTTCGGCAGCACTTCCCCTATACATATAGCACCCCCGAGAATTCAACTCGGCTCAGAATCATCAACAACAACCCAAACAACAACATCAACATCAACAACGAACATCAAAAACATAATATGGCACAACTAGTTCTACTTGCCGACAATTGCCATAACCTTCTCTCCAACCCAAACTTTCAAACTAATATCAATGATTTCACATTCATTAACAATCTAGATCACCACAACATAGTTTAGCTGCATTTCATATGGTTTCCTTAAATTATACACACGATATACATAATATACAAACTTTCCGCCAAAGTCGTAACTCATTCAAAACTTCTAATCTTTGGCATACGTATTCATAACATGTTTCTTTCTTCCAAGTTCATCAATACTTGTCATAATTAGCAACCTAATAACTTCATTTTCATAATGTCATAAAATCGTACTAAAACGACATAAGCTTCAATATTCCATTTCGATACAAACTTATATCATTTTATCTCCATATCCATTGCAAGTATCATAATAACACATTAAACAAACTTAATCCAATTCCATTCCACACACTCCAAACCACACGGCCAAACACACCACTAACCACTTCTATCAATTTCATTTCCAATATGCATTTCACCACAATCACAACTAGAATATAACACAAATTCAACACATTATGGCTATACAACATATACATACACACGGCCATACACTAATAACACACACCCACTTTGCAAACTTTCATTCCTCCATACAATCAACACATTTCTACATACTACAACACAAACAAGACTTCATAACATAATAAGAAGGGATGAATTCTTACCTTTTTCCCTAGTCTTCTTCACTTGAATATGTGATCAAATTGAGGAACCAAGTGTTCCTTCTTCCAAAACAACTACACCAAGTTGTAGAGAGACCTTGAATTAGTAGGATTCCAACAAGAAAATAATTTTAGAGGCAATATTTTTGGAGTTGATTTTTCTATGGCCAAACCCGAATGGTCTCTTCTCTTTTACTCTTGTTTTGCTTTGTTCTTTCTCAAGTCTTCTAAGAGATAAAGATGATATATAATATGGTCCCTTAGTTAGTTTATCACATGGAAAATTTAATAAATCATGGGCTTGGGCCACTAAGTTGGCCGGCCACCCTTCATCATTGGGCCTAATTTTTCTTTCAATTATTTGGGCCCAATGGATTATAGTTCCCGTTTTGCAATTCCCGAAACTAATTTTTGAAATCCCAAATTTGCCCTTAGCGTTCCTCGACACTTCCATATTAATATTCTTTCATAACAACTCAAGGGTTACAAAAATTCAATTATGACCTTATTTCATACAAGTCCAAATTATTTCCAATTTTCCGAAGGTGTGAAAACACGGGATATAACACTTTCCTCATTCTTTTTTTTTTTCCTTTTCACATTTGTTTGCATAACTCTTTCATCATGTATGAATGTATGAATGCAAGAATGAGGTATCACATATAAACAATGCCAATAAATATGATATGGGATTCACAAACACCACAATGCTAATTAAATCCTTCCACGAATCATCGTAACTATCATGGAAACATATCGCATACTCAATCCCAATCACAACAATAGAATTAGTACAACCCACATAACCTCAACCACCCCATCAAGTACAACATATGTCAATAATTGCATAAAGTACGGCAACGAGCCCAAATAATCTAAAATCAAACCAAGCCAGTGGATTTAACACCACAAACATGCCCGAAGGCCTATCATGCTTTCCCCGTCAGTAACTACACAACACATACGATTCACCAATCAATGTCTAACATAGGTAAGACGTAACCTACCTCGAAGCCGAACATGTGCCTCGAAATCCTCAAACCTCAGCCTTCCCCTTTCGAATGGCCTTTCAACGCTCAAAGTCTAATCAATTAAATAATTTTCACTCGACTATGAATCTAACGATATGCATATAGCTATGCTTTCGGAAAACCCCCAAAATAACCCTAAAAGTGACCCCGGGCTCACGAGGGTAAAATGGGAAACTATAAGTTAAAAAGACCAATCTGATGTTCAAGAAGTCCAAATACTAATCATCAACACCAGTTAGTCCCCAATGAGGATTAATTTCATCAATAAATGAAAACTCCCATTTTCCATAATACAAACCCTAGCAATTAGAAGAGTTTGAACTTAGCAACCTAATTCCCCAATGATTCGAAACTTTGAGATTAATGAACCCTCCAACAAACTCATGGAATTTAGACAGGAAATTATAAGAAACAATTATAGGGTATCTAGCCATCTCCCCCAACTCAGTCAATGAAAACTAGCATGAATTCCAATCCTAGGTCATAAATAAACTATTACAAGATATTGCAAAGGAACTTACCCCAAGATTTAGTCACCCCAAAGCTCTTCAATTTCTCTCAACACTCTCTAAGTTAAGAATTTGGTGAACGGAAGGAATGGTTCGATGTTTGGAAATAAAAAAAGGTTTCTGATCAGTGATGTCCGCATCCGCGATGCCTTGTCCACTGATGCGGAATCACCTCGGTGAAGAGGACTTCGCATCTGTGGAGTCACTTACCAGGTAATCCCTTCGCATCTGCGGGCCAAGTCACACATGGACGGATCCGCAAATGTGACACATACCCATAGAAGCGGGACATCAAAAACAAGCAAAAATCTGATTTTTCACCAAGTCCAACCCAAAACCCGAAACTCATTCGGGACCGCTTGGATACAAAAAAAAATATGCATATTAACATAAAAACAGGCTAGGAATTCATCCGTGCCCTCTAAATTTCCGACAGAGGTCATTTTGACCCGGTCAACCCCCGAAACCCCAAAGTCAAGTTTCCAACCAAGGACCCAAAATGATCCCGAGTGCCTCGAGAATTGAATCAATCACCCACTAAGTTATAAATGACTCTCCGTACCTCATGAAATCAATGAAATTCTCAAAAAGGTTTACCCAAAATTCAACTATTAGTCAACGATTTTTCTCTTGAAGCCTCTAATTTCCTCAAAACCAAATTGAATCACCTAGAGAACTACGCTACCTATCTCATGAATCAAACGGGCTCTAACAACGCTAGGGGAAGGGTCCACATGTGTAAAAGGGTAAAAAAGTCTAAATATCCAAACATGTCGTTACATAAGAAAAATCAAGCATTTTTAACATATACCCGAGTCAAGCTCTGAACTTACGTGTCATAACTAAGTCACTCACTGTTCTCATGTCACAATAAAGTTAAGAAGGTTGCCTCTAATTAGTACAATGATACAAATTCTCTACTCCTAAAAACTAAAAACTAACTAGAACCGATTCAATTATCAACCATTGAAAAAGAACCGTAGCATACATCAAACTAAAAACTATTGTTATTTTTATTTTGCATGTTTGTGATTGTTTTATGAGAAAAGAAAATGCATAAAAATTAGAATAAATAAGAACAAACACATATACTCCCCACCCCCACACTTTAAATAGTGGCATGTCCCCTTGATACACAAATAAAAGATAAGAGGTAAAGGAAACTCCCCCAAAAGTTTTTTATTTCTCGAGAACTTATGAATTCAATCCCTAATTTTGCATTCAAGCCTCATTTGCATTTCTTAGGGTTCCTTATGGAGCTCATTAGAACAATGCTTTTGAAAATATATGTTTGACCTGTTCTTTTTTTTTCTTGACCTCATTTTGAGCGGTGAATTGTTCCAGCAGGATGATCTTCAACTTATTCCTGCATTCTTTCATAGGATCAATTCATGCATCTTCCTGCACATCCCCTAAAATAAAATCCACATGGTCAAGGTTAGAATAAGAAAATAACGAAGAAATGTCATGAGAATATTCTTCTGGTATGCCCAAGACCATTTGTTTCTCATTCTCTTCTAATTAAGTGTTGAGCTACCTTAATCTCATTATCAATCCTTGATCTCATGGAGTTTTGATGATTCATAAACATTGTACAAGTAAAAAAATATATGTAATAGGGATAGATAATAAACAAAGATGTACAAGCACAAGGTCCTTAACAAACCATTAAAAGGAACTGGTGAAACAATATAGATGCAGGATTGCTGAGAGAAACATGTCCTTTGAATAAGCGCTAGAGACTATTTGGTCTATGAAGAGGAAGTTGTTCCATACGCATAAAATGAAGCCTTGGAGGATTAATATTAAGATATGATCCAATTATACAAGGAATAGGAGTTAAGACACAATAACATTATCATAATTGGACCACATGTAATTAGCAAGAAGGAGAAGTTGGTTGTATACGTGTGGAGTTCAAATTCAAGTAAAAAAAGGATTGGTTTCAAGCATTTAATTGAACTAAGTCTTAGTTAGATTGGGAGATTACAGTGTGTTGAGATTTTATGGTCTCAAAAAGGTCAGGAGCTTAAGTGGAATTTTGATGATTGACAAACAATGTACAATTGAAAATCAAGTATAAGGAAGACGGAATGAAGATATAAAAGAACCAGATCCTTAACAGATCTCCAAAAGGAATTTGTAAAGTAGTCAAAATTGAAGAGGAACTGGTCCTTTGAAGAAGAACAACTGACTATTTGAAGAAGTTGTTTCGTGTAGACCGGAGAATTGGAAGTTTGACTCATTCCAACTCTATAAGAAACTGGAGTTCAATATTTGGAAATATTTCCATAAATTGAACACATGGAATTATCTTGAAAATTGCAAATTGAAACTGTATGCTCGTGAAGAAGGAAATCCATGTCAAACAAGGATCAGTCTCGTACAATTACTGGAACCAAGTCTATGATATATTTGAATAATTAAAGGCGGCCATTCACTCCTACAAATACAGTAGATCATAAAGCTTTGGAGCTTGAAGAAAACTAGCAGAGAGACATCTATAGTGAGAACAAAGTCAACACGAAGAGTCTCGAAGACGCCTACTACAATAACCCCAAAGAATCTGTTCCTATCAAGATTTATCATAATGTTCCTGAGTTGTAATTGTTAGGTTTAGTAAGATCTTATTTGTATTCTTTGTTGATTGTAGTAGATATTGTTTTGTGTTTGTAAGAGATTTTTTGTTTGAATAAAGTCATGGAAGAAGAGAGTAGAGAGAGCCAAAAATTGTAGATATTTTTTGAAGAAAGAGAGAGTTGGGGTAGGGACTATTTGGAATAGTTCTAGGTGTACAAGTTGTTATGAACATAAAAGTTACTCGAGTTTAGTGGAGAGTCCGAAAGTTCCTACAAAGGTAAGTTGTGTTTTTTCTCCCTTGAGCAAGGAATTTTTCAAGTAAAAATTCTGCTGTTGATTTACTTATTCTGATATTTACCTTCTCGTATAGTTTCTAAAGGAACCTAATTCTTTGAGTACATAGGTTGTAGACAAACTAACAATTGGTATTAGATCCAAATCTTTCAATAAAGGCTAACACCTTGAAAGACTAAAGATTAATGCCCCACAAGAAATTTAAGAAGGTCTATCAAGCACAAGGACACCATATTTTAATGGAGAATATTGGTAATGGTAGAAATCAGGAATGCATGACTTCAAAATGGTAAGAGATATAGAGGTTTGGGACATTATTCAAGATGGTCAAAGGATTCCTTTGGCCCAGGTCAATGAAGACAAATGAATTGGTCCAAGAATATTCGAGCAATACAAGAAGGATGACATGGAGGATACTCAGCTAAATGCCAAAGCTGAAGAGATTCTTCTCCAAGGTATTGCACCTGCTATACATGATAAAATCCTCTCATGCAAGACATCAAAGCAAATATGGGATACTTTTCAAGAAAACTATGAAGAAACTTTAGGAATTCATGATAAATTCCTAAGAAATCACAAAGAAGTTCCTTAGTTATCAAGGATGAACTCGATTCAGGGAATATCGCAGCAGAGCATGTTATCATTGATTCACAACCTAAAGATGTAAGACTCAGTAAATTAGGGGTAGGTTTAAACTCACGAAATGCTTTTGATTAGACTAGGAGAAATTATGAGTTATGGGGGTCAATCACCTATCATATTTAAAGATATTCGTGGCAATTATAAGTGTTCGATCCGATGGGGCATGCGGATTAGATGTGGTGGGACATGCGATGCATCGCCTATATCATATTAGGCAAAATTGGTCATCCATTTATAAATACGATCAAACTTTGAAAATTTCTTTTCCACTTTGTGTTAGCTGACCTTTGAGAAAGAAAGCACCCTACAGCTTACCCAACTCATCTAAGGTGAGTTCCTCTTCAAGCCTTATGGTTTTTACATCGTTTTCATGAGGATTATAGATTCTACGAAGATTGATTTGAGATCATTGACGAGGATTTTTTGGGATTCTACGAGAGGTAAGTCCCCGCTTAATTACAACTACCAGAGGGATAATTGGAGTTCACGTAGCCTATTGAAAGGGATCATATCGGTTGATTCTTGACACCGTTAGAGCATGAATTTATCTAATAATCCAACATTTTTCATACAGGGTGCGAATTCATATAAATATACTCAAGTTCTAATCTTTACTATTAGAATTTATTGGAGAGTCGTCAAGTGTTGTGTGTCACATTTAGAGCATTTTAGCGGGATTCGAGGTATGTCGATTTTGAACATACTTTTAACTAAGATTTGACTTATTTCTTCACTGATGATTTTACTGGGTTTCGTGATTTACTCTATTACTAGTTTTGAATTGATGTTCCTGACATTGTTCTATTGTTATTGTTTCATTACTTATATATTGTTACTACTTTAGTTGTATGAACCCTTTCCCATAGACACTCATTGAGTACCCAATACTCATGTGTACTACTATTGTTTATTATGGTATGTTAGGTAACAAAGAGCAGGTACAAACTGTTATAGCCCGTATTTTGTACATTCGGATGTTTCAAGATAGTCGTGGTAAGTTAAGAGCAAGACTATTTTCCAAAGTTATTTTAATACACAAGTTGTTTATTAGTATGGAAATGTTGAGAAAGGCTAAGGTTAAAAAGGAAAATTCACAAGGTGGTTCATGGTAATATTGTGGAAGGCTAGGGGCAAAAAGGGAATTTCACAAAAACTTCAAGAAGGTTCATGAAAGGGCCACTCTTGGCCGTGTGGCTTATGTGTGGGTCCCACCCATGGCTAGCCAATTAACTCAAGCCATGAGGTGGGGCATGTGTCCACTCTTTTATAGGCTATATATATATATATATGGACATGCTTACATAGCAAGACAAAATTATTCATCTTCCAACTCAAGAAAACTTGGAGAACAAAGATGAAGGGTGTTCGGCCATGGCTTGGCCGAACCTAGGCCATGGAAAAATTGATCAAGAAAAATTATTTTCTTCTAGCATTCCAACCAATTGGAAGGTCCTTGTTAAAATGGAGGAGTTATTGGAGCAATCAAATCATTCATTTATGCAATATACAACCCTAGCCGAGTGAGAAGACAAGTGGAGAAAGGTAAGCTTTAATCTTCTCTTTCATGTATCATGAATGATTGTGAGTGTTGTAGTATGTAGAAATGGATTAAATTCATGAAATATGGATGTGGAGGTTATGGCCGAATAGGGTTGTGTTTTGTAGAAAAGATGAATTGATTTTATTTAGTATTTTGATTGTTGTTGTTGTGGATTCCATAATAAAAATGAAGATTTGATGGCTTGAAATGAAGTTGTAATCGTTGCGGGATTTTTGAAGAAGTTAATGTTCCATTAGTATGGTTTCTTATAATTATGAGAATGAAGTTGTTAATGTGTAGATTATTGGCGTAGTTCGTGAATTTGGAAGAAAGGAATGTGTTGTTGTTGTCCTTATTAAGTTTGGAAGATTTCGGAGTGTTGTTGATAATTTGGCCGAGTTGAATTCTCGGATTGTTGTTGATAAATTGGCCGAGTTGAATTCTTGGATTGTTGTTGATAATTTGGCCAAGTTGGATTCTCGGGATGGTTGTATTTACAGGCGAAATGCTGCCGAAATTTCTGTAGAAGAAGTGTTAGTAGGGATTGGACTCTTGAGTATTTTTAGCTAATGTTTGGTATCTATTAACATTGTTGTAGATCTTGGGAAAGCTGAGACTTAAGTTTGGATTAGCTTAGGACGTGGAACATGTATGTAAGGCTTACCCTTTCTTTCTTTTGCCATGATCCTTGTGAAACAAACAGACAATGTATATGTATGATTTCAAAGAAACTCCTATTCTTAGAGCCACTAGGATGGCTAATGTTCTAGGCTTCCGAAAACTGTTTTGCTATGTCTTGATACGTGTGTATGGTTCCAAAAGTTCTATTTTGATTTGATCCATAGTGATATTCGAAAGGTATTTGGTATGACTATTGCTTCGATTTTCCAAAGATAGCTTCTGAAACGTTCAAAGAGGTTCCTGTAAGGGACAACGTCCATAACTTTCTCATACTAAATCGGATTGAGTCGAAACGTGTTTATGATCCGCAAGTGTCGATTTGTGTACTTACCTATTGAGTCTTAAAATTTGTTTTATATGCATATAGTTTCTCACTACTCTGCTCGTGCATGCCTCAATATGTCCTTCACTGCGTCCCGGGCCAGGGCATGTTCTCGTGCGTACTCCACTGCATTGTTCACCGCGTCCCTCACTAGAGGGCCGGGGCACGTTATATATATATATATATGATATGATGACATGATGATATGATGACAGGGTGGCGGCCAGGATGGCATATGATGACTCTATTCACCGCGTCCCTCACTAGAGGGCTGGGGCACGTTACATGCATATATGATACATGACACTGACATACATGATTTTATTCACCGCGTCCCTCACTAGAGGGTCGGGGCACGTTATATGTATATATGATATATGATGTTGACATACATGATTTTCATTTCAAAAGGCAAGTGCATTGATGTTTTTAAAAGTCATACTTGTTTTTGGTAAATCTCTGTTTCAGTTGTGATCCTCTTTACTATATTTCATGCCTTACATGCTCAGTAAATATTCCGTACTGACCCCCTTTCTTCGGGGGCTCCGTTTCATGCCACGCAGGTATATACAGATGAGTAGAAGCCATTATAGAAGATGTTCCAGCGGAATTGGTGAGCTCCATTTCCTCCTGGAGTGTTGCCGAGTCAGAGTATTCATGCTATGGTATATTGGTCGATGTTAGAGACTTTGCAGACAGAGTCGTGGGAATAGAAAGTCAGTCTTGTAATCGGTTCTGTAAGCCGACATACCATTATGCATATTGTTACAAAGTCCAAATGATTACAGATTTTACTTGACTTGAGAACGACGAAAAGAATGTTTCTGAAATCTCTTATTATGTATTTCATTCTTATTTGACTTAAGAGGCCAAGGCAATTATGTGTGTAATAAGAGTCAGCGGGTTCGCTTGGCTCCGAATATGGGGTCGGGTGCCCATCACACCCTAGCGAGATTAGGGTGTGACACAAACAAAGCACATGGAGTTGAAGTACTTGTTTCTTTCCAAGCTTATTAGTAAGCCCACATGCTTGTTCGTGGGACCCATCTATCTTTAGTCATTTATTATTATTAGTTTTGGGCTGCGTCCCGAAGTTTAGAATATTCTTTATTTTTCTTAGAATCTCTACTCTATAGATAGTCATCAGTATTGTGGATAGTTGTCCGAGTCATTGAAGATTCAGATTGATGATTTGCCATGATTAGCTGATATTAAGATTGACGATTATTCATAATCATTTCGTATTTCTACTCATAACTATCTTAAATCTCGATTAAGCTTTAATGGTTTATCAAATATGATTTTGGGGGTAGTTGTTGTATCTCTACTTTATAAGGTGCTTCCAGTGCAGTTCCTTAGCATCACATGCTTGTTGCGCTAGGGTCAGGTTTGGGGCATGATAGAGAAGACATTACCAAGAGGTACTTTTGAGACCTCAGAGATGAGATTCCCAATTACTCTAGGAAAAAACAGAAAGTGTGACTCAAACTACCCTCAATATCGTTGAAAATCTGTACATTGAAAGGAACGAATATATGCAAGAATATACTATCCTTCGAAAAGACCACACAAGCCTGTGAGAAGTAAGAGAGAACTTGGAAAATGAAATTGTTAATTCGAAGAACCAGGTTCTTAAGCTGAAAAATTAAAGGTCTATACTAGAAATTAAAAATATTCTAGCTGCAACACTTGTTTACTCCTAAAAATGGTTTGCGGATAATCAATTATATTTTTTAGAAAGGGGTTTAAAGACAAGTAAATCTATTCAATCACAAACCTTTTTCCGGTTAAACCGAGAAATCTATGTAAATGGCATAAACTAAAAAGACAATTGTTAGAGAAAATGGTAAGAAGCTTGTGGTATTATTAGAGCACAACAATGGTAAGAACACGACTGTGAAGAATCAGATCATGTTTCTTCCCCTGGAAGGTATATTTATTCTTTCAAACGCTAGACTTTTCGACCTGAAAGTACAAGTGAAATGACTAGCCTACAACAGAGACGTCTCATCGCACAATGTTACACTCTCAAGACTAATAGACGTTAGACAGGTCTTGTTGGAAGTGTTCTCTAGCCAATCGAGCTGTTATAATTATCGTCACTCCAAATCATGTACAATATCCCATCCGGCCTCAACGGACCATTCCTTATTTTCATCAACCGTATATCACAATGTCATGAGATGTATGAAATGGATATGCGTACACCATGAAAATGTATAATTATCAATTCAATATCAAGAATGGTTCCTCTTTCATAGGTTAGATGAGAAGTGGAGTGATGAATGAACAAGAAATCAATAATCACAAGTATAAGCCAAACATAGCAATCATAAGCCCACATAAGCAATAGATTTATCGCTACCTCCAATGCCCAAAGGCTCAACATACGTTCCCCGTCACACGCACATTCATTTTACTTTAATTACCCATACAAATACACGGGTACTCACACAAGTGCTCATCACCTCATGCGTAAGGGACCCCCAATTCTCCATTACACCCCTTAATTAGATTAAGCAACTCAAAACACTACATAAAGGGTCTAGTAAGTCTTAACTTGCCTGAATCTGAAGCTGAAGAGTCACTCCGCGGTCTTCCCTTTCCTTACGAGCCCAGTCAATTACGGTATCTACATAAGAATACAAACCTATTGATATCCATATTGCCATATAAAGGATTTGAGTCCAATAAGTCAACCCAAAACCCCATTCCCAAGCCTCAAAGGTCAAAATTGTAGTTTCGACTTTAAGTCATCTTACCCATTGTCTAAATAGTTAGCATCCTAAAAATCATGGAAATCTAAACCACAATTGAACCTTCAATTTGGTCATAAACACATTTCCATGGAAACCCCCTTATTCTACAATCTAAGCCATGGGAGTATTAACTAAATAAATAATGGAATGATAGGGAAAAGACTTAAATTATGGTTAAGAACTTACCCCAATGTAGAATTTTGAAGATAACACTTGAAATCACTTAATTCCGAGCTCTCTAGCTCCCAAAATTGAAATAAGAAAATGAAGTTCGTATGAGAATTGAAGTTTCTGTCCAGGCCTTTGCTCTTTGGGACAGCGCGGCCCAGCTCGTGATCGTAGTACCCTGGCCCAGTCCATCGCGATCGCGATAGAGCCATCGCATACGTGATGAACTAGCCCAGACCCATTTCCCACTTCGCTAATGAGAGTGAGAGTCTTGGACCCCGTGAGCCTTGCAAACACGAGACCTCCTAGGCAATCACGTAGGACGAAACTAGATAATTAAAACAACAAAAAGCCGGTTTCTTCCGATTTCTATTCAAACACAGGAAACTCATTCGCATTCCCCTAGACACAAACCAAATATGTATTTGAATGACAAAACACACTACGAACTTGCTCACGCACTCTAACTTGCTCACGCATCAAAATCCTATATTCTCCACTAATGACCCAAATAACACCCAAACGCCTTGGGACCCAAACCAACGGTCCGACTAAGTCAAAAATCACATTCCGGCCCTAATGGAAATGGTTAAACTTTGAAAAGAACACATTTACCCCTAATATTTACTTTGGTCAAATATCTCCATTTGTTTTACTTAAAAACTCCCAATTCACCAAAATCAATCAAAAACTATCTCGATTGCCTTGGACACCATGCCACCTATCCCAACAAGTCATAAATACCAAAGTAAAACTATGGGAACAGTATTTTGGGAAAAACAAGTAGAATAGCTCAAAATGATCAAGCGGGTCATCACATCATCTACCACTTAAACACACGTTCGTCCTCAAATGATAAAGAAAAGCACCAATGCTGTCAAGTAGCCGAAGTATCTCCGCCATAAACCTCTTGCAAGCCTCCTCATGCTAGAATCACACCGATAGCACCACTTGTTACCTTTATCAGTCAGAACTTTCTTTAACTTAGTTCAAGAACCCAAATCTCCATTGTTTTCCATTCCGGAAGCTTCCTCCCTAGCCGATTCTCTTATATCTGAACTGACTCTGCTCGAATTCCCTAATTTTGATTATAACCACATCTATGAACGCAATAGATTTATTACCAAAATTCCATCATAGGCACCACAATCCTTTAGATGTAGCTGCAACCCGTTACAAAACTTGCATCGGTTAAATACCCTGGTTCTACCTATTTTTCTTACACCTTCTAATGTTGTCATTAGTACTAAGGGTCCCTAGAAAACATATTTCCACATACCGCAACTATAAATCATGACTCCCTCTCGCCAGAAGAGAATTTGTGCTTGTTCTAAGGCAATTCTAAGCATTTTCGTATAAAACTAACCTTACCCAAGGCCGATTCCGTTAATTCCAAATTTGTTAGCTTCATTCATTGAGCTGAAGCTATTGAGCTAATGCTCATCATCCAATTCATCTTAAATCTTCAACATACAATGCAAATTAGCTAATGATTATTTTGCCATGCCGAACCTGTAGAAAATCAACTGATCACTCCAAAGACTTCCCGTATCCATTTATACATCACCAAGTACCGACGTAAACCATTAGAACTGTCTAAATAGCTGCCATCAGTAAAGTATCATCACGTCCATTTGCCACTCCAATAAAGCTCGATAACTCTACCATACCTCTATTCTAAACTGTAAATCTATCAAATATTCAAAAATAGGTTGCTAGAATAATCATAAATCTTCTTGGTAATATATCCATAAGGCACCCAGCATTACATGCACAATTCTGACTCGGTCTAAATTGCACAACTCCCTGAAATCACCAATAGTCACCCGAATGGACTCCAAACCCTCACAAGGCTAATTAAAGAACTTTCATAAGTATGTGGCGACCAATTCTAATTCTTCGCTCATGAATAGTCAACCAGGTGTTCTTATTCCCGACTTCAAAAGCTGAATTCTACCCAAGTCATCAACTATTGAGAAACTCTACCTTATGACTCAATTCTCCATGTTTCTCAATTCACACCTACTATGAAAATCTGATAGAACTCCATAGGATCTAAATGCATCAAGTCCTCCTTCTTGTACTTTCACTTAACTCATTCACCGCTCCAAGAACTTCAATGCAAGGCCTATGACCTCATACTCCACCTTTCACAGCCATAAAGTCTTTATGTACAATACCTTGTTGTGCCTTTTGCAAACCGAGAAGCATCAAAACTTACAAATCACACTCCTTTCCATGCACAGGTTCTTCCAAGTCATTCCTATCTGAAATACTTAACCATGATATCTAGCCAGCAAACCCTTGACATAGTCAACTATCACGAATGTAGTCTCACCTCAAAAATATGACTTTAACTTTCAAGCTGAAGAGATTTTAATAGTTCCTTTGATTAATAAACTCTAGCCCATTCATTCAAGATTGATTAATAAACTCTAGCCAATTCATTCAAGAATGCTATAAAATTACTGGCATGATACAAATCGCGAGTTATGATGGCACCTACTCTATCCCCCTGGTAGGTGAACCATCTCCAAAATAATATCCTCTTTTATATACACAAATGCGGAAAATAACTACGTAACCAGCACAATATTATAAACAATGCGGAAAGGAACTTTACATTAGAGACTTCCCAAAACCTGGACTTAACCGGTACAAGAGCTTCTATAGAGATTACAAGAATCGAAAAGACATACATACTCTAATAAAAATAAACACTGTCCTTAGGAATAGAATGGACATAACACACATGAAGAGACTCTGAGTTACACGTCTGGCTATTAGCTCACCCGAACGCCTGTGATGATATCCTCAAATCTAATACGAGGTCTCAAACATAACATGTAATCAACCCTACACTCCATAAGAAGTGTAGCAAGATTAGTATGAGTACAAACACAAGAACTCGTAGTTATCATAGGCCGACAACGATTAGCTAACGCATATAAATAAGCAGAAATTGATAAATAGAGCAGATATGCAGTGAAACATAGAACTAAGTACATTAACACAATAGTTAACGACTCATGGAATATAAAAGTCTCACTATTTTCGTATAATAGCCCTAGAAGCGATCTCTAATCATCAATTCGGTCAAACTTGATGATAATACCATACAAGCAAGCAAACACTGAGATAACTCACAACTAAGAATCGTAACAAGTCACAGTGTGAAAATGCCATACATGAATGTCAATTTCAACGCATAATGATTACAAGGAATTAAATACCATTGGACCACTGTCCGGAAACCAAACAGTTAATAACTCAATTCACCACAAGGATAGTCACAATAGATCTCAACAATTCAAGTTATAAGCATAGGTGGAACCTCTAATCCACAAGTATTGTCAAGTCATTGATTAGGCCTTGACAATAATCAATAATTAACTATATCTATCAAACACAACTAACTGAATAATGTGCCATGCAATGCTGTGGGATGAATGGAATAATATGTTGCACAATGGATACCAGTCTCAACCGATTAATCATCAAACCATACATCCTCTAGTCATGACTAACTAGAGATCACATACAAGCGACTAATCAATGCAACATCCTAATCATCTAAGTTCCTCGACCATGGAAGGCACACAATAGTGTTAGGAAATAATACACTTTAACGTTATTCATAAAATCAAGTAAATATGGTGACAAGCCCACATAACAGCTAACGATACCAACCTATTTGGAATTTACCTCCACACCAGGCTCGAAGTCCTAATCATACTTTCTCTATCAACAACTACTGATTAAATATGTAACACTAATCGAAGTCTAGACATAAGTAAGTGTAACCTATTTCAAAAGCCGAACAGGGGCCACAAATCATCCATCTCGAACTTCTTCCCTTCTTGGAAGGCATCCAAAACAAAAACAAGGTCTAATAAGATAAGTATCTCATATTAGTAATGAGTCTACGAACACCCCAATCGCTATATTCCTAGATGGATTCTAAAAAACCTTTAGAAGACGACCCCAGACCCATAAGGGCAAAATCATAACTTTATGGTAAAACTAATTTACTTGAGTCTAAACAATCCCCACCCTAATTTTCATGCATTTCCAACCTCAATTGGGCCTTAATTACTCTAATTTACCCATTCCCCCAATTTCAAAAAGAACCATAAACTAACCCACTTCTAAAAATCCATTTAGAAATAGAAATCGGAGTTAGAAAGTAACCTCCCCAAGCTAAAAAATATACTACTCCCGCAAAATATACCATGATTTAGTTTAAGAACATCATTACACACCTAGGGTTTTAAATTCAAAAGGGTTTTCTCCAAAACCAAAACCTAACTAGAATTTAACTAATGGAAGAAAAAAGGACTAGAACGGAGTAATTAGGGTTTAGATCTTACCCTTTCCAAGAACTATGGAAGTCCTCTGGAACTTCTCTAAAATCAGCTCTAGAATATTTTGGGGGTGAAAATGAGACCAAATCCCGAAGTGGAGAAATAAATACCAAATCTGCTCGAGCGACCTTGCATATACAAGCCACAGCCCGCCTACGTGACATCGCATCTGCGGAAAATGTTTTACCAATACGGGCTCATTAACTTCACAAGCTTCCGCATAAGCGCACAAATTTGTGCAGATGTGGCCACATCCGATCGCAGGTGCGGGTACCTGTTCAAAATTACTAGGTTGTTCAGTTCTTTCTGAAATTGGATATCGATCACCCTTACCCGCTAATTCCATGCGTAAAAATGCTATCGAAATGAATCCAAACAAAGGATATTTTCAGAGAAAAAAGAATTCCCATAACAACTAAATGGGTTGTTACATCAGATATCAATTAATCAACCGTTCATCCTCGAACGGAGGGTAGGAAAAGGAAGATAAGCAAATTGATAAAGAGTCAGAAACATCTGCTGCGCTTGCTAGCCTCGGTCTCTCAAGGGATTCTCTCCCAATTGCATAGAAATGACTAACCAGGGATTAACACCCATCATTGAACCAAAACCTAGGGATACCAAACCTCTTATCACGAAATAAATCTTGTCGTGATTAAACGTAGTCAACATTCTGTATGGTCCCCTGGGCTACCCAAATTTAACATGCATGCTGAAATCGTAACTCTTCAAAATAGAAGTAATTGAGAAAGCTAGGCTCGAATGATGCAAATGAGTACTTCATACTATCAGTTCAAACTTTCAACGTAGTTCCTTACTATCTCCTTTAATTTATAGATAATCTGATCTGAAAGGTATAACATGATCTTGGTTAGTCATGCCCATAGTGTCCCAATGGTCTTGAGTTTCCCAATAACTTTGGAAACTCCATCATACTATGTATGGCCGTCTTCTCCCTATTTGTAGTGCTGCCTTAAATCACGATACATCCTTTCAGTGATGGAAGTGAAGAAATACGAAGGTGGTGAACTCTATCTGTACAGGATCTATTCGTAGCCTTATTTTTTAGACTCCCATTGTGGAAGATCGCTTGCCTTGACCGGATGATAAAGATCGGTATTGTTGAATATGAAAACTTCATCCATCCATGTGGTCTCGAAAAATACAACTTCATTGGTTGAACACACGACAAGGATTACGATAGTCAAATATACTTCTCAAGGATTACATAAGATTCGGGGAGTTGGGTTTTGGAAACAAACTGTGGCGGATCAGTACTCCTTGCAAAAGAAATCCATGAAGAATGCGTATAGGTGAGAAGATCTTCGTAGGTGTGCACTCGCTGATGCGAGCGACTGTCTGCATATACAGCGGTCAAACCTCCGCAGATGCAGACCAAAATTTTAGGGCACAATTTTCAAGAAAGGAGGGATCCCAAAAACACTCATGTCTTCCAATCTCCACTACAAGTACATTCCTTTGCTCTTTCTTTACTCTAAGATGCATTTAGACTAGTTAATTCGAGTGTAATCATGATTATAGGTTGAGAATTTTGGGTAGAACTATAGAATCTTTTTTAATTAGATTTGCCTGTGGGTTGTTGCAAAATTTCTCGAATTGATTGTTGCTTATCGTTAAATCTTGATTACCACTATGTAAAGTATTGTAATTAATTTTTGAAATTGGGTTGAAAAATTAAAGTACGATCGGGTAGTTTTCCATGTGATTTTTGAATTTTGATGTGTTAGTTACTTGAAATTGTATTCCACCGACTGTCATCATCGTGCATGCTTGAATGGTTGAAGATTTAGGAGTAAAATTTGAAAATTTTGGTCCAAAATCCATGGGGAAAGTCGAATTTTTCTAGGTTTTCTAAGTTTGATGACGACTTCACATTTGCAGAACAAGGCCTTATCCATAGATGCTGATCAATTTTTGCGGATGCAGCCCCACATTTGTGGTCTTATTTTCGTAGGAGCAATGCCTGTACCAATTACCCTATTACGCAGATGCAAAAATCTTACGCAAAAGCGACCTCGCATATGCGGTGCTTTTTCGGCAGATGCGACGCTTGGACAGAATTTTAGAATTCTGTGAGGGTCTATTTTGCTGGTTTCCTTAACTTACTAGATGGGTTTTTCATTGTTGAACATAGATTTATTGCTGGACTAACTTTGTTGTGATTAATGCAGGTTCTAAGTGGTGATAAATAGATCATAATGAGAATGAAAATATTGTTCAAGGCCAGGGAAATTCCAAGGGGCTACAAAGGAACAATATCAAACCTTGCGATCCATGTCCCGAGATTGGTATCGCTGTTACTACTCCAATTCACTAGACAAGAAACTTTTGCCCGAGAAGGGGATCGACTTGGAGAAGGTGCCTAAACTTTTATCCGGGGTTCTATAAGCTTTCTGTGGCTACTGGTTGGACTTTCTTTGCCCCTACTCCATGCAAGGAAAACAAAGAATGGGTGAGGGAGTTCTGTGCGAATTTGAAATGCGTGAGGTTGGAAAATCAGAAGATTATCATTCGAGGTAAGGTAGTGAAGTTTAGTGCTGAGGTGATCAATGCCTATTACCACTTGCCCAACAGTCCCGTGGGGCCGATGCAAGAGAAGGACCATTTTGAGAATGGGAACTGGTTAGTATCAAAGTTGTTCCCAGAAGGAAAAATAGGCAAGATTTTGTGGGCTCGCAAGAAAACGGGGATCAAGTGTGCAGACTTTACCACGGAGGTGAATAGATTGCAATATATCATTGCTCACTAGGTATGCCCCTCAAGGAAAACTTTCAACTACACGTACATCTGTGCTCTAATGATTTCTTGCATTCTGGATGATATTCCGGTAAATGTTGGCCATTACGTGATTCAGGAGTTTGAGGAGTACTTGCACCAAAATGGCCTGGGTCTGAAGTTTCCTTCAAATAGATTTGTGCAGGAATGCAGGGGTCCCTAAATGTCCTATAGATCACTCGGTGGAGGCAGATAGGGCGTTGCACCCATTGAAGGTCACCGGAGAGGATAGTGTGGTGCAGAGCAAGAAAAAAAAGGTTGAGGTAACCGTTGATGATGATTCCTCCTCGCAGTTAGAGTGACCTTTTGGGGTACTAGACTACCAGATATAAACTATTCGTGAACTAGTATCCAAGATCTCCAGTGGGACCTCAAAGGTCGGTCCCAGCAGTTCATTCAGCCTGAGATGCAGACCTACCTAGAGGCCCAGAGGGAGCAGGCATACTCGTATAAGACACTTGCAGAGTCTGTCCACTTGCTTGAGATAGCCTAAAGCACCATGTCCAAGGCCCATGGCGATCTTCATCAGGACTTCGAAAAGGAACATAAAAAGAACAAATCAAAAGTCAAGCTTATGGTGAAGATATAGAGGGGCATCAAGGAAATCTTCAAGTGGGAGAATCCAAAAGGGAGGTTTTCGGTCGAGGATGAAGATGAGAAAGAAGAGCACTCCTTATTATCGGAGAATGAAGGAGTGTCTGGTGGAGGTTGTAGCAGCACTGAGGGGGAGGACGAGGCCCAGAGTTTGGTTCAATAGGGTTGAGCTCTTTTGCTGATCTGCTTAGTCTCTTTTATGCTTCTTCAGACATTTCATTTGCTTTTTTTTTTTTGTAATCTTAGATATTATGTACTTCATTGTTTTAGATTTCTGGATGATCATTTTGTGCCCTCGCCGAGCCTTTATCTATATTTAGACTTGTTCCCTTGCCGGGCTTTTATCTGATACTAGTTATTGGTTGAATGATTGGAATTTGGACTGAAATTTTGTACAGAAAAATAGCCACTGGCTCTACCCAACAATTCCACAGATGCGGACCACCCGTCGCAGGTGCTCTTCTGTGAGAAATATCATGCATATGCGAACCTCGCATCAAAATTATAGGTCCACTTCTGTGGAAAAGAATCCACAGATCGGTCTTGCATCTGCATGACATAGTCCGCAGATAAGAGACACGTGAAACCAGAACATCAAATTTTCATATCTAAGACCCAACGCGACACCCAAAATTGATTACAAAAACCTTACAAAGATCTAAACCAAATGACATACCGCTCTTAAACCACGTCACGAGCAGATACAAATTGGATTCGACTAGATACTAATTAGAATCGACTAGATACCGATTGAAATGGATAGTACGAAAGGAATGAAAGAATGGGAACTTCCTAAATGTCCTATAGCCTCTTGCGGATGGGTACAAACGTCTACGTACCATTTCACGAGACTCTACTAGACATTGCTCTTGTACATGTGAGACCGACGAACCTAGGGCTCTGATATCAACATGTCACGGCCCAAATCACAGGTCATAATGACACCTACTCTATGCCCCCGTTAGGCGAACCATCCCTAAAACAATATCCTCTTTTAAATACACAAGTGTGGAAAGTAACTGCGTTAAACAAGAAGAACCAACACAATATTATAAAAAATGTGGAAAGGAACGTTACATTAGAGACTTCCCAAAACCTTGCCTTAACCGGTACAAAAACTTCTACAAAAATGTTACACCGCATTTTTCGCATACGTTAAAGTTTAGTTTTAAATCGGTTGTTGTAAGTTTGTATTGGAGATCATTTGGGAAGTTGTGTTATGACTATGGGTATATCTCAGAGTTATATAAGTCCTTAAATGTGTTTGGAAACGAGTATGAAGGTTGGACGTCAAACGAATTGGGAAGAATATGTTTCATCAAAAAATTAGGCGGAGACCATTTTACGCCTACTTTTACGGACCGTGAATAATTTCAGGGGCCATGAAAATGGTGGTTGGCCACAGTGAAATGGTGGCAGTAAGGTGGAGTTGCTGGAGTGGATTCACGGCCGCTTTCATGGCCCGTGAAACAATTCACGGTCTGTTAAAGTGACCATGAAAATGAGGCGGTGGAAATTTTGCCCTTTTGTTATATATTGATTGGCTCGGTTAGGGTCCATTTTTTTCACCAAAATAGATACCTAGCCCTCTCCAAGCTCTCTCAACCCTTCTTAATCACCTATAAATATTCCAAATCATATTAAGAGAAGATCAAGTCTCAAAACCCTAAGCTAGTTCATAGAAGAGTGTGTGCTCTTGCTTCTAGTGAGATAGGTGGTGATTAAGCCTTGCAGCAAGTGGTGTTGTGGTTAATTTCTTCAATTATAAGGTATGTTATTCACTCTATTACTCATATTGAGTGGATTTTGAGGTTTTTAAGTCATAAAGGTGAAGAGAATCATGGTAGAAAAGGTCGTAAAGTATTATGTTGTAGTTGGAGGCTATGAATGGAATTTGAAAAAAGGACGTTTTGGGACTAATTTGAGTCCAATTTGAATATAATATCTTGGCTATGGTATTGTTGATGTTGTTATTGTTGTTTTTGGAGTTATTTGGAGTTTGGTGGAAGTAGATGATATAGGGGAAATGGTGCCCAATTTTCGGTAGCTCACTTACTAGTTTAACTTAACCTTATGAATATTTCAATGACTTAAACTTAGTGTGAATCATCTTGAATGTATATTTTCAAGCTTGAGAAGATAGACGTTGAGTGGTTAAGTAAGCAACGAGGTATGTTAAGGCTGTCCCTTTCATTCTTTTGGGCATGATCCTTATGTACAAGACGTACAAGTAACGTTAATCCATAATGGTTCTACTCGTAGAGTTAGGGATGATCCATTTGATTCATGCTCCATAATGTTATCTTCAGAAAGTCCTTCTTTAGATCCAGTATGGTCTCTAGAGTTACTTGTACTCTTATCGTGTTTATGCATTGCATTTCACATATATATGCCTGTATAGACCTGTGACCCCTCAGGCGTTATATACGCGTATATTATGTGTGTGTGTGTGTGTGTGTGTGTGTGTATATATATATATATATATATATATATATATATATATATATATATATATGGGGTATGGGAAAGGTGACGGCGTTATATACGCATTACCACCTGATAAGCTAGTCATATGATGGTTACGACGATGATGCCCACAGAGGCCGATACGATATGATGGGATGCCCAAGAGACTTGACAGGCGTTATATATATATATATATATATATATATGACCTCATGCATTCATGCACAATATTCATGTATAACATTGATTCAAAGAGGCAGTCCAGACGTATAGGTTGCATTCATTCACCCTCTATTTTCTTATGTCTCTCTTATGTTAATTTTAGGCCTTACATACTCAGTACTTTGTTTGTACTGAGGTCCTTTTGTTTGTGGACACTGCATTCATGCCCGCAGGTAGACAGGGAGACGGTTCAGACCATTAGGTTGTCTTCTCAGCGCTTGTACAAGAGCACTCCACTTATTCTTGAGTTGCAGTTTAGCTTAGGTATGATCCTTTCTGCGTACATTTGGGTATTCCCGGGTCCTGTCCCGTCCCTATTATGTTATGCACTCCGGTAGAGGCTCGTAGACAGATATTCACAGATAGATGTTCTGTGACCTTCTCGGTCCATATTTTGTTATATCATTTTGACATCCTTGTCGTTTTGTATACATGGGCACTTTTTGATTACGTGTATACATATATATCTTTTTGTCTTGTATCCCTTACATCTTATGATGTCTATTAGTTAGTATCATGTCCCACACTCAGGTATTATTACGGGATGTTTGTATTTCATGTGATGCTTGGTAGGTTAGCTTTGGGTGCCCGTCATGGCCCTCCAGATGGATCATGACAAAAGTGGTATCAGAGTAGTTCGTCCTAGGGCTGCCTGTGAGCCGTGTCTAGCAGACTCTTATTTATGGTGTGTAGTGCACCACACTTATAAAAAGGGGGCTACAGGACATTTAGGAAAATTACCCTTCTTTCTCATTGTTATTGTTGTTGTCTCATCTAAGATCGTGCGATAAAGCCATGCTATGAGGTTTTTCTTTTTCCCTACTGTGTGTTATGATTTCAGTAATGCCTGTGACAAGAAAAGCCTAAGCGGTCCAGAAGGGCAAGTCAGTGGCAGGTAGGAGAACTGGACGGTACCACCTATAGATGTTGAGGAAGGCATGTCTCAAAATGAGGTTCCTTCTCAGACCTCTCATACTCCGCCCGCTCTAGAGGAGCATAGAGGAGCCCCAGCTCCAGCACCCTCAGTTCCTCTACCTGATGCCTCAGACCAGGAGATGCGTGAGGCCACTCAATTGTTGACTCAATTAGTAGCTGCTCAGGCCCAGCGTCAGGGTACGGGTTATGGTGACAGGCTGTTAGTGCCAGAGTTTGAAATTTTATTAATTTAGACCCTCCAGAATTCTTTGGGTCAAAACCAGATGAGGATGTTGCTGATAATGCATGTTTCGGATACTGAGTCAATGGAGGCGGCTTCCTATAGATTACAGGACATTAATGTTAATTTGTTTGATACTTGGATATTTTCTAGAGGGGTTATTGTGCCCTCACCCGTGTGGCAGGAGTTCACAGATGCCTACCTTCGATATTATTATACCGCAAGAGATTCGACCGGTCCGAGATGATAGGTTCCTGAACCTTAAACAGGGAAACATGAGTATTGGGGAGTACAATCTTTATTTTAATTCATAGGCTAGGTATGCTCTAGCTATTTTAGCTAAGATAGGAGATCGTGTTTATCAGTTTGTGGGCGAATTGGGGCCATACTTGATTGATGATTGCATGACGACTTCTCTTCAGACAACTATGTATATTTTTTGTATTCAGGCGCACACTCATAACCTCGAGAAGATTAAGCAGCAACGGAGGGCTGAGCGTGAGTATGACAGGGATCAGAGTAAGAGAGCTAGATCTTCAGGTTTTGTTAGTGAGTCCTGATGTGGTCAGAGGCAGAAGTTCTCTAGGTGTTCAGCCTATGTCAGCGGCGAGTGAGCCTTCACAGTTCCCAGGACCCAGATTTGATAGACCCACTTATTTCGAGTCGGCCTAGAGTTCCAGGGCTTTCAGTTCCCAAATTAGGAGTGGTTCTAGTCAGATGAGGCCATCTCTACCGCGATGTATTCAGTGTGGGAAGTTACATGCTAGGCAGTGCCGCTTGGGTTTAGATGTTTGTTATGCCTGTGGTTGGCCAGGCCACATTATGCTAGATTGTCCCTTGAAAGATGGTGGAGGTATAGTTCAGTTGATAGGGTATGCAGCTGTTTCTTTGACATTTGTACGCCCTCTTAGGTAGAGTTCTCAGACACAAGCCAGTCCTGGTAGAGGCAGAGGTGGAGTGTCCAGTTCGAGCGGTCCTCAGAACCACATTTATACATTGGCTGGTCAACAGGATCTGGAGTCTTGACCTGATGTTACAAGTATACTATCAGTATCTTCCCATAATGTATATGCATTGATAGATCCAAATTCTACATTGTTATATGTTACTTCTTTTATTACTGGCCAGTTTGGGGTGAAACCCGAGTCGATCAAACCTTTTGAGGTGTCTACACCGTTAGTGATCCAGTAATAGCTAGACGGGTATACAAAGATTGTACGGTTATAGCTTGTAATCGTCATACGGTAGCAGATTTGATTGAGTTAGATATGATAGATTTTGATGTCATTATGGGTATGGATTGGTTGGTCTCTTGTTATGCTAATGTTTATTGTATAATGAAGATGGTTCAATTTCAGTTTCCAGGAGAGCCAGTTCAAGAGTGGAAGGAAAATATAGTATCTTTGAGAGGTAGGTTTATTTCCTATCTCAAGGTAAGGAAGATGACTGCTAAGGGTTGTATTTATCATTTAGTCCGGGTTCAAGATACAAAAACAAAGCCATCAGCTCTTCAATCTATTCCAGTAGTTAATGAGCTTCCCGATGTATTTCTAGATGAGCTTTCAGGTCTTCCGCCAGAGTGGGAGATTGATTTTGTCATTGAAGTACTACCAGATACTCAACCGATATCTATTCCTCCTTATAGAATGGTGTCTACAGAGTTAAGGGAATTGAAAGAGCAGTTGAATGACTTTCTTAAGAAAGGCTTTATCAGGCCTAGTACGACACTGTGGGAAGCACCAGTGTTATTTGAGAGGAAGAAAGATGGCTCCTTGCGCATATGTATTGACTATAGGCAGCTGAATAAGGTGAGAATAAAGAATAAGTATCCACTCTCGAGGATTGATGATGATACATCTCGGAAATTTCGGATTGTTGCCTTGTAAGTAGGCTAATGTGAGCTTTAAGGTGATTATGAATCCCTTAAGGGATTAAAGAAAGTATAAGATGGCTTAAAGTGCATACTATAAGATTTTGAAGTAATATGAGTGAGTGAAATCTAGTTTGTGGAAGGAAGCGAAATGTAAGTCGTGTTCGGAAAGGTTTTCGCTCTAATTGAGCTAATATTTCTTTAGAAATATCTGGAGGGGCTGCTATAGGGGCTATTGTATGGTTAATGAAGTGTTATATAAGTGCTAAGAAAGTTCCACGAGGATTGGAAGTCAAACGAGTCGACGAGAATGAAATTCAGAAATTACAGTTGTACGGCCATTTGTACGAACCATATAAATTGTATGGCCCTTATAATGGTCCGTAGATTACTTCCATAGAAGGGTGATCCCTTGTGAGATTTTACGGTTCAATTATACGGACCGTAAAAATTATACGGCCCGTATAATTGGCCGTATAATCCGGTCGGGTCAGATTTTTATTTTATAAACATGGATGAACTTTGCTTCTTTTTCATTTCCCACATTTCCTCCAAGCTCTCTAAAGCTCCAAAACCCTTCTCCAAACATATTACACTCAAACCTAAGAGATTACAAAGATCAAATAGAAAGAATCAAAGTGTTCATATGTTAGAAGGCTTCCTAGGGTTGGTAGATTTCAAGATTTACTTGGGTATTGTAGCTAGGGTTTTTGCACGAGTTGATAGCTTATCCCAAGCTTGTTCCTATGAGATAAAAATGTTAGTTTTCATGCTTATTTCATGTTATTAAGGATGCTTGGTTGTAGCAAAACTTGAGTGAAAGGAAAAATGTAGAGGATGAGTTCTAAATGTGGATTTCATGATGTTTATGAGTAGTAAACTAATTTGAGTCATGATTCTTAGTATGATGTAGATATGTTCTTGTTATAAAAGGTAATAATGGTGATGAGGAAGCGTTGTATGTAAATGTGCAAAAGTTGGTATGAAGTTACTAGTATGAGTTGGATATGGGAGTGAATATTAAAGACTTAATGGAATGTGATTACTTGATTATGATATTGTTGATGTTATTATGGATGTTTGGGAGTTGTTTTGTAATATAGTGAAAGTCAATGAAATAGGGAAAATGCTGCCCAATTTTCATTAGATCATGAATTATTCTAGTTTGGGTTTAAGAGTATCATTAAGGCTTGACCATGGTATGAATCCTTCTAAATGTAGATTTCTCAAGCTTCGACGGTGAACGTTAAGTAGTTAAGAAGACGACGAGGTATGTAAGGCTAGCCCTTCTTTCATTAAGGCATGACTCCTTGCTATATACCATCTTATGCGTTCCAAAATTTCTTCTAAATGACTCCACCCCTAGAATTACTGAAGCTCATGATCCTCGATATTTTCACGATGCTATTGCCTCTTTATATGATAGCTGATCCTCTAAGGAAAGAAGTAATGGAAACAATGATGATGATAATGTTGACTATACTTAGGGACTAGTATGTATATGTGTATAAGTATGTATGGCTATTATGTAACACCGAGCTTCTATGGCCGGGTATAATGTCTATCGTGCGCATACCACTGCAGTTGGGTACGGATGACACTGAGCCTTGGTAGGGCTAGGTATGTATAACACCGAACCTTATCATGGTCGGGTATGTAAGACACCGAACCTCTATGATCGGGTATGATACTTCTAAATGTATGAATGTATGAAATGGAAGTTTCCCATTAGAAAGAGGGTAAGTAAATATGACGAACGTCGCTAGAGGTATACCTAGCCCTTTCATTCCATGACTCGTTTATCTATGTTATTTCTTATGCTTCTGTTATGTTATTGATTGTGCTTTACATACTCAGTACTTTATTTATACTGACGTCCATTTGTTTGTGGACGTTGCGTCATGCCCGCAGGTGGACAGGGAGACAGACTTAATCCATAGATTACTTATTCAGGGACTGCATAGAGGAGCTCCATTTCATCCGGAGCTACAGCTGTTGGTATTATTCTTTTGTGTACATACATATGGGCATAGCAGGGTCCTGTCCCGTCTATATGATGTTACATACTCTCTTTAGAGGCTCGTAGACAGTTGTGTATAGTTAGATGTCCTGTAGCCTTGTCGGCTCGTATTTTGTATATTATTTTGTTAGCCTCGTCGGCTTATGTATATGGATATGGGTATAGTTGTTGATGATGATATAAATGTTTCATTGCTCAATGAGATTAGTACGATTGATGTATAGAAATCATGAGTAGGCCATATGGCTCACCTAGATACTAATATGAGAGTACGATTATAGGTGCTCAGGTGGGTTAGCACCGGGTGCCCGTCATGGCCCTCCGGTAGGGTCGTGACAGATGATTTACTTGATCAATTGCAGGGTGCTAAATAATTCCCAAAGATAGATTTAAGATCAAGGTATCACTAGGTGAGAGTTAGAGAGAGACATTCCGAAGACAACTTTCAGAACCAGATATGGTCACTTTTGAGTTTCGTGTAATGTCTTTTGGTTTGACTAATGCACCGACAGTATTTATGGATTTAATGAACAGCGTATTCGGGTCCTTCCTAGATCTGTTTGTGATTGTGTTTATCGATGATATTTACGTGCTATCCTTAAAGTTCTTTAGACTTGAATGTTGTATGCAACGTTCTCTAAATGCGAGTTCTGGTTGAACTCTGTCACTTTTTTGGGGCATATAATTTCAGCTGACGGCATCCGTATGGATACGCAAAAGATTGTGGCCATAAAGACTTGGCTAAGAGATATAACTCCCACGGAGGTTCATAGTTTTCTGGGCTTGGCAGGTTATTAAAGGAGATTTGTAGAGGGATTTGTTATTACAAGAGATTTCTAGAGGAGTTTTCTTCTATTTCTGCAACACTGACGAAGCTGACTCAGAAATTAGCTAAATTCCAATGGACCGATGCTTGTGAGTGGAGTTTTCAAGAGTTGAAGAACAGATTGACTTCGGCCCCGGTTCCGATACTTTCGAAAGGATCGGAAGGCTATGTTATTTATTGTGATGCTTCAAGTGTTAGGTTGGGGTGTGAGTTGATGCCACACGGTAAAGTTATTGCTTATGCTTTAAGGCAGTTGTGAAAGCACGAGAAGAACTATCTAACACATGACCTAGAGTTGGCCGCAGAGGTCCATGCATTGAAGATGTGGAAGCATTATTTGCATGGCGTTCATGTTGATATCTATACCGACCATAAGAGTCTCTAGTATATTTTCAAGAAGAAGGAGTTGAATTTGCGGCAAAGGCGATGGTTGGAGTTATTAAAAGAATATGATGTTACCATTTTGTATCATCCTGGGAAGGCGAACGTAGTAGACGATGCCCTTAGCCGTAGATCCATGGGTGGTCAATCTTATGTGCAACTAGAGAAAAGGGATTTAGTTCGTGAGCATCAGCAATTAGCCATCCCAAGAGTTCGATTATTAGACTCGGGCAGTACGGGAGTTACTATTCAAGATACAACAGTCTCATGTTTAGTAGTTGAAGTTAAGGAGCGCCAGTACGAGGATCCCATGTTAGTTCATCATAGAGACACAACCTTTTAGAAAAAGAAGTCATCATTTGAGATTTCTGCAAATGGAGTTCTCAGATATCGAAGCTGACTATGTGTTCCTGATGTTGCAGGGTTACGTCGTCAGATCGTGGGAGAGGCTCATTACTCTCGTTATTCTATTCATCCATGGACAACGAATATGTATCATGATATTAAGGAAGTCTATTGGTTTGATGGAATGAAGAAAGACATAGCAGAGTTTGCAGCCCAGTGTCTTAATTGTCAACAGGTAAAAATTGAACATCAGAAGCTCGGTGGATTATTGCAGGCTATTGAGATTCCGACTTCGAAGTGTGTAGCAATTAATAGGGATTTCATTATAGGCTTACCTCGCTCCAAACTTAAGTTTGATTCTATATGGGTAATTGTTGATAGACTTACCAAATCAACCCATTTTCTACCTGTCAGGACTACTTATTCAGCCGAGGATTATGCGAAGCTTTATATCAAGGAGATAGTACGACTTCATGGTGTTCCGATATCCATTATTTTCAACAGGGGTACGCAGTTTACAGTTGACTTCTGGAGGTCCTTCCAAAAGGGTTCAGGGACTCAGGTGAGTCTTAGCACCACATTTCATCCTCAGACAGACGGACACGCTGAGCGTACTATTCAAACACTGGAGGATATGCTACGGGCATGTGTGATACACTTCAGAGGTAGCTGGGATGATCATTTACCGCTTACTGAGTTCGCGTATAATAATAGTTATCATTCCAGCATCCAGATAGCCCCGTATGAAGCTTTATATGGGCAGAAGTGTAGGTAACCTATCAGATGGTTCGAAGTAGAGGAAACTAAGTTAGTACAGACATATTTGATTAAGGAAGCAGTGGAGAAAGTCAAGCTTATTCAGGGTCGATTATGGGTGGACCAGATTTGTCAGAAGTCTTACGCAGACAACCGCCGACAAGACTTAGAATTCCATGTTAATGATTGGGTATTGTTGAAGGTATCACCTATGAAAGCTAATCTTAGTCATTGATACATTGGACCTTATAAGATTGTACGTAGAGTAGGCCAGGGGGCTTATGAATTAGACCTACCTTCAAAGCTAGAATGAGTCCCTCCGGTCTTCCATGCATCGATGCTTCGTAAATGTGTCAGAGATCCTTCTAGATTCATACCCATTGATGGTGTTCAAGTTACTGAGCAATTATCATATGAAGAGGTCCAGACAGAGGTATCATTGCCTTCAGGTGCGAAATGTTTCATTTCTCATGATTATTGGTGGTGTGAGGCCATTATTGTTATTTCTTGTTGTGGCCCTGTGTGGCATTGTATATTTTGGGTTGTTCTGACAGGTTGGTAGGGGTACAAATACAAGGAAACGCTGCCCAAATTTTTATAAGACCCTTAACAGTTTAACATTCGAGGACAAATATTCTTAAGGGGGAAGAAAGTTACACCTCATTTTTCGCGTACGTTAAAGTTTCATCTTAAATCAGTTGTTGTAAGCTCATTTGGAGATCATTTGGGAAGTTGTGTATGAGAACTATGGGTATATCTCGGGGTTATATAATTCCTTAAATGTTTTTGGAAAAAAGTGTGAAGGTTGGACGTCAAACGAAATGGGAAGAATACATTTCGTCAAAAAATTGGGCTGATACCATTTCACGCCCACTTTCACGATCCTTGAAAATGGTGGTTGGCCACCATGAAATGGTTGCAGTGAGGTGGAGTTGTTGTCGTGGTTTCACGGCCACTTTCACGGCCAGTGAAACAATTCACGGTCCGTGAAAATGACAATGAAAATGAGGCGGTGGAAATTTTGCCCTTTTGCTACAAATTGATTGGCTCAGTTTGGGTCCATTATGTCTCACCAAAACCGATCCCTAGCCCTCTCCAATCTCTCTCAACCCTTCCTAATCACCCATAAAAATTCTAAATCATATTAAGAGAAGATCAAGTCTTAAAACCCTAAGCTAGTTCATAGAAAAGTGTGTGCTCTTGCTTCTAATTAGATTGGTGGTGATTAAGTCTTGGATCAAGTTGTGTGTGGCTATAGTTCTTCAAGTATAGGGTATTTTATTCACTCTATTACTTATATTGAGTTAATTCGGAGGTTAGTAAGTCATAAAGGTGAAGAGAATCATGGTAGAAAAGGTCCCAAAGTATTGTGTTGTAGTTGGAGGCTATGAATGGAATTTGAAAGGAAGCTTTGGGAATGATTTGAGTCTAATTTAAATATAATCTCTTGGCTATGGTATTGTTGATATTGTTATTGTTTTTTTGAGAGTTGTTTGGAGTTTGGTGGAAGTAGATGATACAGGGGAAATGCTGCCCAATTTGCGTTAGCTCACTTACTAGTTTAACTTTACCTTATGAATGTTTCGATGACTTAACCTTAGTGTGAATCATCTTGAATGTAGATTTGCAATCTCGGGAAGATAGACGTTGAGTGGTTAAGTAAGCAATAAGGTATGTTAAGGCTATCTCTTTCCTTCTTTTTGGCATGATCCTTATGAACATGACGTACACGTAACGTTAATCCATAATGGTTCTACTCTTAGAGTTAGGGATGATCTATTTGATTCATGTTCCATAATGTTATCTTCAGAAAGTCTTTGTTTTGATCCACTATGGTCTCTAGATTTACTTGTAATTTATCATGTTTATGCATCGCATTTCATTTATATATTCTCATATAGACCTGTGGCCTCTCAGGCGTTATATATATATATATATATATATATGGGTATGGCGAAGGTGACGGCGTTATATACGCATTAGTACCTTTTCTTCTTGTCACATGAAAGTTATGACGATGATGGTTATGATGATGATGATGCTCACAGAGGCCAATACGATACGATAGGATGACCACAAAGAATTGACAAGCGTTATATATATACGATGGGATGCCCACAGATGCTTGACCTCATGCATTCATGCATAGTATTCATGTATAGTATTGATTCACAGAGGCAGACCAGACGTACCGGTTGCATTCATTCACCTTATATTTAATTATGTCTCTCTCATGTTACTTTCATGCCTTACATACTCAGTACTTTGCTCGTACTGACGTCCTTTTGTTTGTGGACGCTGCGTTCATGCCTACAGGCTATTCAGACCCTTAGGTTGTCTTCTCAGCGCTTGTACAGGAGCACTTCCCTTGCTCCGGAGTAGCAGATCCGCTTCGTATGATCCTTTTTGTGTAAATTTAGGCATAGCGGGATCCTGTCCCGTCCTTATTATGTTATGCACTCCAGTAGAGGCTCTAAGACAGATATGCATAGTTAGATGTTCTGTGATCTTCTCGGTCCATATTTTGTTATATCATTTTGACAGCCTCATCGTCGGTATAAAATATTATTAAAGAATTCGGCTTGTATACATGGGCACAGTTTGATTACGTATATACATATATATCTTTTGGGCTTATGTCCCTTACAGCTTATGATGTTTATTAGTCAGTATCATGGCCCACACTCAGGTATGATTACGTGATGCACTGATGTCATATGGTGCTTTGTAGGTTAGCTCCGGGTGCCAATCATGGCCTTCCGAATTGGTCGTGACAAGAAATTACAAGACTCGAAAAGACATACAAACTTAAAAAAAAAAAACAATATCCTTAGGAATAGAAGGGACAAATTCACATGAAGTGACTCCGGGCTACAGGTTCAGCTAGGAGCTCACCCGAACTCCTCTAATGATATCCTCGAATCTAATACGAGATCTCAAACATAACCTGCAATCAACCCTACACTCCATATGAAGTATAGCAAGAGTAGTATGAGTATAAACACAAGTACTCATAGGTATCACAAGCCGACAACAATTAGCAACAACATATAAATAAGTAGTAATTAACAAATAGAGTAGATAGGCAGTCATGCATAGAACTAAGCACATTAACAGAACTATTCACGGCTCATGGAACATAAAAGTCTCACTATTCTCAAATCATAGGCCTAGAAGTGAACTCTAAACATCTATTTTGTCATACTTGATAATAAGTAACATACAAACAAGCAAACACTTAGATAACTCACATTCAAGAATCGATGAGATGATGCACTGAGCAATGATATGAGGTGCGATGAAGATGAGATGGGATGCAATACAGTGTCCCCCAGGCCTCCTCTCTGTATCGTACACACATGCTAAGGACAATGTCACAATAGCCATGACTCATGGGGGACCCCTGAAGTCCATGTACATCCTCTCGCTCCGGCATATGACCTCGGATCACGAGTACTCATACCACTCCGATAAAGACCTCGAATCACGGTTCACACTACCGCTTCGGTAAAGACTTCGAATAACGTCTTTCCTATCTCTTTTATCTTCTTTACCAACCAAATTGTAACAAGTCACAGTGAGAAATGAGGAATGCAATGCCATGCATGAATGTTAATCTCAATGCATAATGATTGCAAGGAATTAAATACCATAGGACCACTGTCCAGAAACCAACCAGTTAATAACTCAATTTACCATAAGGATAGTCACAATAGATTTCAAAATTCAAGTTATGTGGAACCTCTATTACACAGGTATTTTCTAGGTATTGATTAGGCCTTGATAACAATCAATAATTCCCTATTTCAATCAACCAAAACTTATTAAATAATGTCCCGTGCAATGATGTGGAATGAATGGAAACAATATGCCATGCAATAAATACCGGGATCAACCAATTAATCATCAAAAAATGCATCCTCTAGTCATGAATAACTAGAGATCACATACAAGTGACTAATCAATACCACATCCCAATCATCTAAGTTCCTCCACCACGGAAGGCAAACAATAGTGTCAGGAAACAATTCACTCTAACCCAATTCATAAACACAAGCAAATATGGCGACAAGCACATATAGAGCTTACGATACTAACCTATTTGGAATTCACCTCCACACCATGCCCGAAGGCCTAATCATGCTTTCTCCATCAACAAATACTAATTAGATAGGTAACTCTAATTAAACTCCAGGTATAAGTAAGCCGTAAACTACCTCGAAAGCCAAACAAAAGCCGCAAACCGTCCATCTCGAACTTCTTCCCTCCTTGGAATGCATCTGAATGAAACAAGGTCTAATCAGATGAGTATCTCATATTAGCGACGAATCTACGAACCCCTAATCGCTATAATCCTAGTGGATTCTAAATGACCTTTAGAAAATGACCCCGAGCCCATAAGAGCAAAATCAGAACTTTATTGGAAAACTAATTTACTCGAGTCTAAACAATCACCACCCTAAGTTTCATGCATTTCTAACCCCAATTGAGCCTTAATTACTCTAATTTATCCAAACCCCCAATTTCCAAAAGAACCACAGACTAACCCACTTCTAAAAATCCATTTAGAAATAGAAATAGGAGTTGGAAAGTAACCTCCCCAAGCTAAACTGTTATGTCCCGTGTTTTCGTATAATTGGAAATCGAGAAATAATTACGACTTGTGTGTTATAAATACATAATTTGATTTTAGTGAATATGATTATGTTGGTTATGGAATTATTAATGTTAAGACCTCGGGAAAGGCCGAGGATAAATTTGGAATTTCGGAAATTAGCTTCGGGAATTACAAAACGGGACTTTAGCTAATTGGGCCAAGGAAAATGATGACCCAAAGTTGAAGCCCAAATATTGAAGGGGGCCGGCCATGTCTAATGGCCCAAGCCACATTAAAAGGGTCATGTGCTATGCACATGACCCCTCTAAAAGGATATATACTATGTATGCCTAACCATTATCTAGAAAATTAGAACAAAAATCAAGAACACACAAAAAGGAGCTCTCGGCCGTGAGCTAGAAAGGAGGAGAGAAAAATTATTTCAAGCTTGTTGTTGATCCAACAATCTGAATTTTTACATAATTGGGAAGTACTCAAGGCCCTCTTCAACGGGGTATAATTAGTTTGGCGCAAGAACGACGTTTGCGACAAGTCGGGGTTTCAAGGAAAGGAAAGAATTTTGCCCCTTTTATGTTATAGAATTGATGTGAATATGTTAAGGATTGGAAGTAGATGGAGATCCCGTAATTTTGATGTAAATAGAAAGTCGTGGGTGTGTGTGTATAGTGTGTATTGGCCGTGAGCCATAGAGAGGAAAATTGATGTGAATTGATCTTGGTTAAGTTGGTATAATGTGTTGTTGTGACCCTTATGTCGTAAATGATTAATTGATGAATGGAATTGGCGTTGAAAAGTGATTTTGGATATCATCGGAAAGTGTATACCTTCGGTATCATTATGTATATCATTGTATATTTAAGGTGCTAGAGACTTTAGATATGAATCTATAATGATGTTAATGAATTCGGAATGAAACGACGTTAGTTAGAATGTTCGTCGTGAATTTTGATGTTTTGAAGGATTATGGAAAATAATGGATTTTTGGTGCAATTTCGTGTATGACTTGAATTGTAGTTAGGATGTGATTGTATAAGTTTGAATGTGGAAATGAATGCAATTATGTAGATGTAGAATTGGAGTTTTGAAGGTTTGAATGAAAGTTGCCAACTTAGATAACAAAGTAGAATTTTGAAGCTAGAATGGTTTGATTGTTGTTTGTGTTGTTTGTTGACGTGTGGGCTGTTGTGATTGATGTATTTTGAGCCGACCTAAGCCTCGGGGATGTTAGATTTATAGGGGAAATGCTGCCGAAATTTCGGTAGGCAAAATTGGAGTTAAAGGCATTTTTAAGCCTAAGAATCTCAATTGGTAACTTTGACCATTTGCAGATTTTTGACGAAACGGGACTGGACTTTCGGGAGAGCTTACAACGTCTGTGAGGAATGTAAAGCTTCCCACTCCTTCATTTGGCATATCCTAGTATGTTAGTCGAATATGAGACCCTCCGGAGCATTTCTGTTCCTCGAAACCCGATCCACAGAAAAGTTACTATTCATTCAATTCAATTGAAGCCTAAGGGCTCTATTTTGGCTAGAATGTCATCATTCGTCCCAAACCAATCGAAATGTGGTCGGGTAACCTAGAAATGATTATGCATGACCCCTGGCATATAAATCTTCATAAAAATATGTTCGCCACCTCACTTTGACTCGAGGTGGGCCCGCTAACCCCGAGACGCCCTATTTGTCTTATTGGGCTGTCCTTTTGAATAACGTTTGGAATAGCACTTTCGATGTTGGTAAGCTACGTTCTGAGCTACACACATTATTTTGGAAAAGTTCTGATAAATGAAACTTTATATCGGCTAAGTATCCGACTATTTTGCATTATGATATGACTTATGGGTTTACTTCGTTTTGGAAAACCATTTTGAAGTACAAATTGCATTGGTTTGCTCACGACTCCGCTCGTGCCTTATTATGACTTCGTTCACCGGTTCCCAGGCCGGTTTTGATTCGTGCGCCTTATGACAATTCGGCTGTATGCTGTGTTACGGTTCCCGAGGCTTCGCCATAGGGCTGGGTTCCGTTTGGAGTTATGCTATGATATGGCTCGCGATGCGATACGCTCACCAACGATTATGTTTGTGTTCGGGGATGTACGGAGATTTGAAACCTTCTAGTGTTATGCTGTGTGTGGCGCCAGCATCGGAGTGGCGACCACGTTCCTAAGCGTTTGCATGATTTCGTTTGCATTATGTATACGTATATGATTTCGATACGGATTTTGACATACCCATTTGATACTCCACATTGACATTTGATTTGCTTTCGGTTTTGATCCATATTTCTGTACTCCGTGCTTTACATACTCAGTACATACTTCGTACTGACCCTCTCTCTTCGGGGGCTGCGTTTTATGCCCGCAGGTGCAGATATCGGTGATCCTCCGCAGTAGGCTTCACTTCTTGCTATCTCGGAGTACTCCTATTTGATCCGGAGTCCACTTTTGGTACAGACTCCTTTTGCTTTGTATATATTTGGTATGTTTGACTATTTGGGTACGGCGGGGCCCTATCTCGCCATATGTTTCTGTTTCGAACTCGTAGAGGCCTGTAGTCATATATGTGGGGTAAGGGTCCTGTATATGTTGGTCTGATTTTGTTTTTCTGGTCTCAAAGCGGTCAGTTTGTTATGATGGCCCCAAATGGCCCCTATGCTTATATTTGCACTTTTGACCGGCGATGTCTATTCCGCCGCTCAGTTTGTATTTGCTATGGCATTTTGATTTGACACGACCGCTTAAGACATATTTGATATAAGTTATGTTCGATATGATTTCGAAAAATTATGAAATAAGTTTGGATTTGAAAATGAACGTGTGATTCGGTCTGGGTACCCAGGTAGGGTGCCAGTCGCGGCCCACGGGGCTGGGTTGTGACAAAAGTGGTATCAGAGCGGTTTGTCCTCGGAATGTCTACAGGCCGTGTCTCGTAGAGTCTTGTTTATCGATGTGTTGTGCACCACATCCATAAACGGGAAGCTACAGGGCATTTAGGATGTTACTTTCTTTGGAATCTTAGATCGTGCGATAGAGCTGTGCTATTAGGACGATTTTGATCTGACTCGCCTTTGTGTTTGCAGTGATGCCTCCGAAGAAGGCAACGGCGGCCCAGAAGGGCAAGGCAAGGATTGGAGAGACTAGTCAGGCACAGCGAGCTACCCGGGCTCGTGTTTATGATTTGCCTGAGGATGTGCCTCATTCTGAGGGGTCTGCTACACCCCCACTAGTACAGCCTGGAGCAGGACCTTCAGCAGCTCCAGAGGTCCGTGTACCCGCACCCGAGACTCCAGCTCCTCAGCCAGGGGCGGAGGATAGGACCTTGAGAGAGGCTGTACAGTTGTTGACTACCTTGGTGGCAGGGCAGGCTCGCAGACGCGGGCGGAGGGATGATGCTGACGATGACAGGCGGGACAGCCTGAGAGTTCGGGAGTTTCTGTTATGTGGCCCTCCAGAGTTCTTCGGGTCTAAGCCCGATGAGGACCCCCATGACTTTATTCGGGGGATGCGACGCTCACTGGACTTGGTCAGGGCTTCAGAGACCGAGTCAGTTGAGCTGGCTTCGCACCGGCTTCGAGATGTGGCTACCCACTGGTACGAGACTTGGGAGCTGTCTAGGGGAAAGGGTGCCCCTCCAGCCACTTGGGATCAGTTTGTGACAGCATTCACCCGCCACTTTTTGCCACCAGAGTTACGGCAGGCACGGGCTGACCGATTCTTACGTCTGCAGTAGAGGAGTCGGAGGGTTCGCGAGTATAACCTTGAGTTTGATTCTCTGGCCCGATATGCACCGGCCGTGGTAGCAGATATGTCCGATCGGATGCACAGATATGTTATGGGATTGGACCGGTACTTGGTTGATAGCTGTATGGCAGTGTCATTGCAGGCAGACATGGACATTTCCCGACTTCAGGCCTATGCGATGGGTATGGAGGACCGTCGCAGGACTGATCCTGCTGGCAGAGATCGAGATAGGAGGCCGCCCAAGAGGGCTAGGTCCGCAGGTTATTCTGAAGATTCTCGAGGCGGACAGCCTCAGCAGCAGCAGTCAGATAGGCATTTTCCTTCGTCCGGACGGAGTACTCAGTCAGGCAGCCGGAGATTCGATAGTACAGGACCGTCGGGGGCCGGTCAGAGCTCCAGAGTGGCAGGTTCACAGGTACCCAGGGGTCCCAGCCAGGCCAGACCACCCAGGCCCCGTTGTCCTCATTGCGGGAAGTCTCATCCCGGGGAGTGTTACCGAGCGACCGGAGCTTGCTTTTCGTGTGGTGGTCAGGGCCACTTTATGAGAGATTGTCCATTGGCTAGCGGTTCTGGTAGTGCTGCTCAGTAGACAGGGTCAGCCGCCGGTTCTTCTTCTGCTCCATCAGTTGCACGCCCTGGAGGGCGAGGTATTTCAGCACCGGCAGGACGCGGTCGAGGCCGCGGTGGCGCTTCAGGTTCTAGCGGTCCCTCGAACCGCATATATGCTTTGGCCAGCCGCCAGGATCAGGAGGCTTCGCCAAACGTCGTCACAGGTACATTGCTGGTTTTCTCCAGATCTGTATATGCATTGATTGACCCTGGCTCTACTTTATCATATATCTCCCCGCTTGTTGCTAGTAAGATTGGGATAGTGTCTGAGCCTATAGAGCCATTTGAGGTAGCTACGCCAGTTGGGGATTTTATTGTAGCGAGACAGATTTATAAGGATTGTTCTGTGACCATTTATGATCGTAGCACTAAGGCTGATTTGATAGAGTTAGACATGCTTGAGTTTGACGTCATTATGGGCATGGACTGGTTGTCTTCCTGTTATGCTAATGTCGACTGCCAGAAAAAGGTAGTCCGTTTTCAGTTTCCAGGAGAACCAGTCATAGTGTGGTTCGGATCTACAGCATCGTCGAGGGGTAAGTTTATTTCATACCTCAAGGCTAAGAAGATGATCCAGAAGGGGTATATCTATCATTTGGTTCGTGTGCACGATACTGCCGCGGAGGTACCTACCCTTCAGTCTGTTCCGGTCGTCAGTGAGTTTCCAGATGTATTTCCTGACGAGCTTCCTGGCCTTCCGCCTGAGCGGGAGATTGATTTTACTATTGAGTTGATGTCGGATACGCAGCCTATATCTATTCCTCCGTACAGGATGGCACCAGCTGAGTTGAAAGAGTTGAAGGAGCAGCTGAAAGATTTGCTGGATAAGGGTTTTATCAGGCCCAGCACATCACCCTGGGGAGCACCGGTATTGTTTGTCAGAAAGAAGGATGGGTCGTTGCGGATGTGTATTGACTACCGGCAGCTGAATAAGGTGACTATTAAGAATAAATATCCCCTCCCCCGGATTAATGATTTGTTTGACCAGCTGCAGGGTGCTAGACATTTTTCAAAGATAGATCTGCGTTCTGGTTATCATCAGGTGCGAGTACGGGAGTCAGATATCCCGAAGACTGCTTTCAGGACTCGGTACGGGCATTATGAGTTCAGAGTTATGTCTTTCGGGCTGACTAATGCTCCAGCAGTATTTATGGATCTGATGAACTGGGTATTTCGGCCTTTCCTGGATATGTTTGTTATTGTGTTTATTGATGATATTCTGATTTACTCGCGATCAGCCGATGAGCATTCAGATCATTTGAGGACGGTACTTGGCATCCTCCGTCAGCAGAAGTTATATGCTAAATTCTCTAAGTGTGAGTTCTGGTTGACTTCTGTGGCATTCTTGGGCCATGTTGTCGGCGCAGACGGTATTCGGGTCGACACGCAGAAGATTGAGGCTGTGCAGAATTGGCCCAGGCCTACTACACCGACAGAGGTGCGCAGTTTTCTTGGATTGGCTGGGTATTACCTCAGGTTCGTGGAGGATATCTCTTCTATTTCAGCACCACTGACGAGGCTTACCCAGAAAGCAGCAAAATTCCAGTGGTCGGATGCCTGCGACCGCAGCTTTCAGATGCTGAAGGAGAGATTGATTACAGCACCAGTTCTGGCTCTTCCAGAGGGATCTGACGGGTATGTTGTCTATTGTGACGCCTCTGGTATTGGGATAGGATGTGTATTGATGCAGCACGGTCGAGTCATAGCCTATGCTTCCCGGCAGCTCAGACCGCACGAGAAGAACTATCCCACTCATGATCTTGAGTTGGCCGCGGTGATTCATGCTTTGAAGATTTGGCGGCATTATTTATATGGGGTCCATGTTGTTATCTATATGGACCATAAGAGTCTCCAGTATATTTTTAGGCAGAAGGAACTAAATTTACGGCAGCGGAGATGTCTTGAGTTACTAAAGGATTACGACGTCGATATTCTGTACCACCCAGGGAAAGCCAACGTGGTAGCTGATGCGCTTAGCCGCAAGTCCGTAGGCAGTCTGGCTGATGTTCCATCTGATAAGAGGGATTTGGTTCGCGATATTCATCAGCTGGCCAGCCTCAGAGTTCGTTTGGTGGATTCTGGAGATTCTGGGATTTATGTTCGTCCAGTTGCTGAGTCATCTATTATTCAGGAGGTAAAGCAGCGCCAGTTTGAGGATCCTCTTTTGATTCAGTACAGAGATGTGGCCCTTAATAAAGCAAAGACTCAGTTTGAGATCTCGCCTGACGGAGTATTATTATATGACGGCAGATTCTGTGTACCGGACGTTGCGGGCTTACGGCGGCAGATTATGGGCGAGGCCCATAATGCACGGTATTCTGTTCATCCTGGTTCCACTAAAATGTATTGGGACCTCAGGTGTTTGTATTGGTGGGATGGCATGAAGAAAGATATTGCTGAGTTTGTTAGTCAGTGCCCGAACTGCCAGCAAGTTAAGATTGAGCATCAGAAGCCCGGTGGATTATTACAGGAGATGAAAATTCCAGCCTGGAAATGGGAGATGATTAATATGGATTTCGTTGTTGGATTACCGCGCACTCCACGCAGGTACGACTCTATCTGGGTTGTTGTTGACAGGCTGACGAAATCAGCCCATTTCCTTCCGGTTCGGACTACTTATTCGGCTGAGGACTATGCCAGATTGTATATCAGAGAGATAGTCAGACTTCACGGAGTCCCTATATCTATTATTACTGACCGAGGTACCCAGTTTACAGCTAATTTCTGGAGGTCATTTCAGGAGGGATTAGGGACTCAGGTGAGCCTCAGTACAGCTTTTCACCCTCAGTCCGACGGGCAGGCCGAGCGCACTATTCAGACGCTCGAAGATATGTTGCGGGCCTGCGTTATTGATTTCAGGGGCAGCTGGGATGATCATTTGCCGCTTATTGAGTTTGCCTATAATAACAGTTATCACTCAAGCATCCAGATGGCTCCGTACGAGGCCCTTTATGGCAGGAGATGTAGGTCTCCTATTGGCTAGTTTGACGTGGGCGAGACTAAGTTGATTGGCCCAGATGTGATCCAGGAGGCTGTAGATAAGGTAAAGCTTATTCGAGAACGATTATTGGCTGCTCAGAGTCGACAGAAAGCTTATGCAGATAGACGACGTCGACCGTTAGAGTTCCGGATTGGCGACTGGGTATTCCTGAAGGTGTCGCCCATGAAGGGTGTCATGAGGTTCGGTAAAAAGGGTAAGTTGAGCCCCCAGTACATTGGACCGTATCAGATCGTGCGAAAGATAGGCGAGGTCGCCTATGAGCTAGACTTACCATCCGACTTGGAGGCCGTACACCCGGTGTTTCATGTGTCTATGTTGCGGAAATGTATTGGTGATCCTGCTAGGATATTCCCAGTAGATGACATTCAGGTGACGGAGCAGTTATCTTATGACGAGCAGCCTGTATCTATTCTGGATCGACAGGTGCGGAGACTACGCACTAAAGAAGTGCCCTCCGTCAAAGTCCTGTGGCGCAACAATAATCGGGAGGAGATGACTTGGGAGGCGGAGGACGAGATGAAGAAGAAATATCCCCACTTGTTTCCGACATCCACAGGTAATCTAATTTCTTTTTCAGTTTGTTGTATTGATTGATAAAATGAATTATGTATGTCATTATTAAAAAGGGACACTCCTGCCTTGATCATAAGACCTTATAAGATTAATCTAACATTCGGGGATGAATGTTCTTAAGGAGGGGAGAATGTTATGTCCCGTGTTTTCGTATAATTGGAAATCGAGAAATAATTACGACTTGTGTGTTATAAATACATAATTTGATTTTAGTGAATATGATTATGTTGGTTATGGAATTATTAATGTTAAGACCTCGGGAAAGGCCGAGGATAAATTTGGAATTTCGGAAATTAGCTTCGGGAATTACAAAACGGGACTTTAGCTAATTGGGCCAAGGAAAATGATGACCCAAAGTTGAAGCCCAAATATTGAAGGGGGCCGGCCATGTCTAATGGCCCAAGCCACATTAAAAGGGTCATGTGCTATGCACATGACCCCTCTAAAAGGATATATACTATGTATGCCTAACCATTATCTAGAAAATTAGAACAAAAATCAAGAACACACAAAAAGGAGCTCTCGGCCGTGAGCTAGAAAGGAGGAGAGAAAAATTATTTCAAGCTTGTTGTTGATCCAAAAATCTGAATTTTTACATAATTGGGAAGTACTCAAGGCCCTCTTCAACGGGGTATAATTAGTTTGGCGCAAGAACGACGTTTACGACAAGTCGGGGTTTCAAGGAAAGGTAAGAATTTTGCCCCTTTTATGTTATAGAATTGATGTGAATATGTTAAGGATTGGAAGTAGATGAAGATCCCGTAATTTTGATGTAAATAGAAAGTCGTGGGTGTGTGTGTATAGTGTGTATTGGCCGTGAGCCATAGAGAGGAAAATTGATGTGAATTGATCTTGGTTAAGTTGGTATAATGTGTTGTTGTGACCCTTATGTCGTAAATGATTAATTGATGAATGAAATTGGCGTTGAAAAGTGATTTTGGATATCATCGGAAAGTGTATACCTTCGGTATCATTATGTATATCATTGTATATTTAAGGTGCTAGAGACTTTAGATATGAATCTATAATGATGTTAATGAATTCGGAATGAAACGACGTTAGTTAGAATGTTCGTCGTGAATTTTGATGTTTTGAAGGATTATGGAAAATAATGGATTTTTGGTGCAATTTCGTGTATGACTTGAATTGTAGTTAGGATGTGATTGTATAAGTTTGAATGTGGAAATGAATGCAATTATGTAGATGTAGAATTGGAGTTTTGAAAGTTTGAATGAAAGTTGCCAACTTAGATAACAAAGTAGAATTTTGAAGCTAGAATGGTTTGATTGTTGTTTGTGTTGTTTGTTGACGTGTGGGCTGTTGTGATTGATGTATTTTGAGCCGAGCTAAGCCTCGGGGATGTTAGATTTATAGGGGAAATGCTGCCGAAATTTCGGTAGGCAAAATTGGAGTTAAAGGCATTTTTAAGCCTAAGAATCTCAATTGGTAACTTTGACCATTTGCAGATTTTTGACGAAACGGGACTGGACTTTCGGGAGAGCTTACAACGTCTGTGAGGAATGTAAAGCTTCCCACTCCTTCATTTGGCATATCCTAGTATGTTAGTCGAATATGAGACCCTCCGGAGCATTTCTGTTCCTCGAAACCCGATCCACAGAAAAGTTACTATTCATTCAATTCAATTGAAGCCTAAGGGCTCTATTTTGGCTAGAATGCCACCATTCGTCCCAAACCTATCGAAATGTGGTCGGGTAACCTAGAAATGATTATGCATGACCCCTGGCATATAAATGTTCGTAAAAATATGTTCGCCACCTCACTTTGACTCGAGGTGGGCCCGCTAACCCCGAGACGCCCTATTTGTCTTATTGGGCTGTCCTTTTGAATAACGTTAGGAATAGCACTTTCGATGTTGGTAAGCTACGTTCTGAGCTACACACATTATTTTGGAAAAGTTCTGATAAATGAAACTTTATATCGGCTAAGTATCCGACTATTTTGCATTATGATATGACTTATAGGTTTACTTCGTTTTGGAAAACCATTTTGAAGTACGAATTGCATTGGTTTGCTCACGACTCCGCTCGTGCCTTATTATGACTTCGTTCACCGGTTCCCGGGCCGGTTTTGGTTCGTGCGCCTTATGACAATTCAGCTGTATGCTGTGTTACGGTTCCCGAGGCTTCGCCATAGGGCCGGGTTCCGTTTGGAGTTATGCTGTGATATGGCTCGCGATGCGATACGCTCACCTACGATTATGTTTGTGTTCGGGGATGTACCGAGATTTGAAACCTTCTGGTGTTATGCTGTGTGTGGCGCCAGCGTCGGAGTGGCGACCACGTTCCTAAGCGTTTGCATGATTTCGTTTGCATTATGTATACGTATATGATTTCGATACGGATTTTGACATACCCATTTGATACTCCACTTTGACATTTGATTTGCTTTCGGTTTTGATCCATATTTCTGTACTCCGTGCTTTACATACTCAGTACATACTTCGTACTGACCCCCTCTCTTCGGGGGCTGCGTTTTATGCCCGCAGGTGCAGATATCGGTGATCCTCCGCAGTAGGCTTCACTTCTTGCTATCTCGGAGTACTCCTATTTGATCCGGAGTCCACTGTTGGTACAGACTCCTTTTGCTTTGTATATATTTGGTATGTTTGACTATTTGCGTACGGCGGGGCCCTGTCTAGCCATATGTTTCTGTTTCGAACTCGTAGAGGCCTGTAGTCATATATGTGGGGTAAGGGTCCTGTATATGTTGGTCTGATTTTGTTTTTCTGGTCTCAAAGCGGTCAGTTTGTTATGATGGCCCCAAATGGCCCCTATGCTTATATTTGCACTTTTGACCGGCGATGTCTATTCCGCCGCTCAGTTTGTATTTGCTATGGCATTTTGATTTGACACGACCGCTTAAGACATATTTGATATAAGTTATGTTCGATATGATTTCGAAAAATTATGAAATAAGTTTGGATTTGAAAATGAACGTGTGATTCGGTTTGGGTACCCAGGTAGGGTGCCAGTCGCGGCCCACGGGGCTGGGTTGTGACATAAACAATATGTTAATCCCCCAAAATATACCATGATTTAGTTTAAGAACATCATTTACCCACCTATGGTTTTACAAGTCAAAGGGGTTTTCCCCCAAACCCAAAACGTAACTTGAACTTTACTAATGGATGAAATAAAGATTAGAAAGGATTAATGAAGTAGGGTTTAGATCTCACCCTTGCTAAGAACTATGGACGTCCTCTGGAACTTCTCTAAAATCAGCTCTATAACATTTTGGGGCTGAAAATGAGAGGAAATCCCGAAGTGGGGAAATAAATACCAAATCTGCTCCAGGGACCTCGCATATGCGAACCACAGCTCACCTATGGGATGCCTCATCTGCGAAAAATATTCCGCAGATGCGAGCTCATTAACTTTACAAGCTTCCGAAGAAGCGGACAAATTTGCACAGATGCAGACTCGCAGATGTGGCCCGTCGATCGTAGGTGCAAGGTACCTTTATGGGATTACTAGGTTGTTCAGTTCTTTCCAAAATAAGCTATAGGGCACCCTTACCGCTAATCCCACATGCAAAAATGCTACCGGAATGAATCCAAACAAAGGGTTTTTTCGGGGAAAAAGGAAGAAAACCTATAACGACCAAATGGGTCCTTACAATTACCCACCTTGGTACAACACCAGTCACCATCCCATTAATCTTATCACCCCAGTTATCTGAAATTTGCACCTCATAGTCGCCAATCGCAAAACGCAATGGCACTTCACCATAACACTTAGTCAATTTTCATGGACTTCCTTCTTCAAGCATACTTAACAATTACACCCCATCTGAATTATGCAAGATATCGCCACCATAATTCATACCCAACAAGTAATCCCATTGCTTCAGATCCAAAGCCTTTCAAATTTTGAAGATATATCCTACACCTTCTGATTTGAGATCAAACATGTATTTTTCTCAATTTTTCCTTTTTTGTATTCCTTTTCTAATCATATTCACCGCTATCGACCGAAAGTCACTCAAACATACTCTAGAGTGTACCGAAATATCATAAACCTTGCAAAGTAGATGAGTCAATATATGAGATAATAGTAAGCCACAAACCTTACAAAGTAGCTGAGTCAATCTATGAGATAATAGTAAGCCATAAACTTAAGTAACTGAAAGCTTGTGTTACCTCACTCAATCCTTAAAACTGATTACTCTTCTAAATTAGGCGCATCACATGTTCTGTTACGCACGATCTAGATGTCTATCATAATATATACATGCTTCTCGCCTTTGGACAGAACATGTTACCTAACCTGTTCTACTAACGTGTTTGCGGAATACAAATTAATAGAAAGATAAGGGACACAGTATTTTTATGTGGAAACCACCCGGTTCAAAGGTGATAAAAATCACAACCTACAGACTTGCAGGATTTTCTTGAACTCCACTACTACAATGAGCCAACTGCATATTAAGTTACAAACTCTGCAACTTAATTCCTACAATAGCCTTGCTACCTAAACTCTAACTAGAAAGCTATCTTCAAGCTACACTCTAACTTGAAGGTACAATGCTTGTATCTACTTTAATGCTTCTAACTAAGCTGATAAAGATACACCTTGATAGAACAAAGCTAATATAAGATTCTAGACCTAAGAACTGAAAAACATTATTAATTAGAACAGCTCCTTCAACCCATCTTCTTGTACTAGGAATGCAACCCCGGATTCTTGAATATTCTAGGATATATCTTCTTCGTTCGATATTCTGAACTCTCTCTTTGTGGGTGCACCAACTTCTTATTAGTAAGACCTAGGCATTTATAACACTTGTAGCTCCGCAGGTCGGTTGACAAAACCTTCTCTTTGTTGGACAATAACACACATAAGGTTTTGTGTTGTATTTGGATTCCATTCTTGTTGAGTCGACTTCTTTTTCCTTGTAAGAGGCTTACTAATCTCAACAATTATGGCAAGGAATCTTTCATACTTGATCGCCAAGTATTTACCATATTCCTTTTACAAATACTTGTTGCTACAAGATTTGTTTGGAACATGTTCACGAACCTGTTCCATCCACCTGGTCTGTCCATCACTATATTTGTATTTGTATGAGCTAGAACATGTTCATGGACCTGTTCCACCAATTGTCTTTCTTCTGTATCTGCCTTTGAACTACTTTGTGTTTGTAACTTTACATGCATTTATTTATTGCTAGAATAAACCATGTCTTCATTCTTGACTCACTCTTTGACTCTGATTTTTTTCTTGCTCTGTGTTGGAACATGTTTGCAGACCTGATTAATCTATTTATCTGATTCATATGCTTTTCCTGCAAACTCTTCAGTTGAAATTTTTTTTCTTCTGAACATTGTCTTCAAAGTCTAAGTAACCTGACTTCATGCCTCCTATTTATATGTTTCTTTTATGTAATGACCCATTAGGTCGTTATGTACGTTTTGACCATTTAACCCCTGCTAGTTCCTTTCCGAGACTGGGAGCGAGTCTAGTGATAACTTAAGGAGCTAGAATTCTAAAATAAAGACATTTGATTGTATTTGTGCACTTGTTTGAAAACTTATTCCGTTGGGGGGTTTGACTTAGTAAATTAGACCTCCGTTGTGAATTTTGAGGCCACGGGTGAGTCTGTAACGTGTTGTTACATATGTGTGCATGTTTGGATGAAAATCTTGTAGAAAACCAGAGGTCACTGGTCGGATACGACCACTGTAGCGGGTGGGGGGCCGCTGCAGTGAGTCCGCCACATCCGGGTGGCAGTCGCCGCTGCGAGGATTCGAGTTTAATAAGGTCCGCCATAGCGGTAGGATTTTTTTCTATACCGGGACCGCTGCAGCCGTAGACGAGAGACAGAAACCCACTTTTATTTTGCAAATTTCGAAGTCATTCACCACATAACACCAAAAACACTTCCCAAGAAAGTGAGAGGTGACTTTCTAAGGCTAGGGTGAAGTTCCTCCTTGAAGGTGTCACGACCCAACCCCGTAGGCCGTGACTAGTGTCCGATCTGGGCACCCAAACCCATCTATCAAATGCATTCAAGTGTATAGCAGAAGCCGTCAAGGCTATATTCTAAATTTATATAATTTGCAGAAAAATTTTGGCAGAGTTTCCTTTGTTTACAGACTATCCAAAATAACCTTGCGCACAGAAAATACCAACAAAGGCCACACTGGCCAACAAGGCAACATGTAAACATATGCGGACCGGTCGCGGCGGCGAATGGGATCGCCCAAACACATCATATACACACATCCGTACAGAAAGAACCAACCCACAAACATGTCCACAGACCTCTAAACAGACCGACAGAATCATATGACGGGACAGGGCCCCGCCGTACCCAAATAGTCAGATATACAGAAATATATACACAACAAAAGATGTATGTACCAAAAGTGGACTCCGGATCAAAAGGGAGTACTCTGAAATAGCAGAAAGTGGAGCCTACAGTGATGGATCACCTGTATCTGTACCTGCGGGCATGAAACGCAGCCCCCCCCCCCCCCCCCCCCCGAAGAAAGGGGGTCAGTACGAAAGATGTACTGAGTATGTAAAGCATAGAGTACAGAAATATAAGCCACAACTGAAAACAAACAGGATACAAAAGGGAAATACTGAACGGTACATCAAAATCTGTACTGAAAACATATATACATAATGCAAGTAAAATCATGCAAAAGCTCAGGAACGTGGTCACCACTCCGACGCTGGTGCCACACACAGCATAACACCAGAAGGTTCAAATCTCCGTACACCCCCGAATACATATATCATCACAACATATCACCAGCCATATCACAGCATAACTCCAAACGGAACCCGGCCCTATGGCGAGGTCTCGGGAACCGTAACACAGCATACGACCGAATTTATCATAGCGCGCACGAATCATAACCGGCCCGGGAACCGGTGAACGAAGTCATAATAAGGGCACGAGCGGAGTCGTGAGCAACCAATGCAATTTGTGTGTCAAAATATTCTTTGAAACTTGTTAAGATCATAAGTCAAATCTTTAGTCAAGGTAGTCGACAATTAGTTAATACGGAGTTCGTTTCACAAAGGTGTTCCCGAAATGGTGTTTATTGCCCAAAATACAGTTTAACATATTGTGGTAATAAAGACATTATTTTATAATAGACAATTTCATAAACAAAGGTCTCTTATCGAAATATTACAAAAAAAGAGGGCCTAATGGAGCAAACAAAGGCACCTCGGGGTTAGCGGGCCCACCTCGGGTCAAGTCGAGGCGGCGGACATGAATCACGGACATTTGAGGTCTATGGGACCATACGTGAAGGTTCCGAAGCGATTTGATTACATTTGCGTAAGTTTCGGACGTTTGGTTACTTTCCAGCCAAGATAAAGTCTTTAAGATTCAATTCGATTGAATGAAAAGTAGACATTTTCTAATTCGGATTTCGAGGAACAGAATTGCTCCCGGGGTTTCGATATCGACCTAGCATACCTAGACATGCCAAAAGAAGGAGTGGGTAGCCTTACATACCTTATATGCGAAATTTCAAACGGAGTCTTTTCTTTATTAAGAGCCACATCTCTGTACTGAACCAGAATAGGATCCTCAAACTGTCGCTGCTTCACTTCTTCTATAATAGATGATTCAGCAACTGCACGAACAGAAATCACAGAATCTCCAGAATCTGCCAAACGAACTCCAAGGCTGGCCAACTGATGAATTTCACGAACCAAATCTTTCTTACCAGGTGGTACATCAGCCAAGCTGCCCATAGACTTGCGGCTAAGTGCATCCGCTACCACATTGGCTTTCCCAGGATGGTACAGAATATCAACGTCATAATCTTTCAATAATTCAAGCCATCTTCTCTGCCGCAAATTCAGTTCCTTCTGCTTAAAAATATACTGGAGACTCTTATGGTCCGTGTAAATATCAACATGGACCCCATATAAATAGTGCCGCCAAATCTTCAAAGCGTGAATCACCGCGGCCAACTCAAGATCATGAGTGGGATAGTTCTTCTCGTGCGGTCTGAGCTGCCGGGAGGCATAGGCTATAACTCGACCGTGCTGCATCAACACACAGCCTATCCCAATACCAGAGGCATCACAATAGACAACATACCCATCTGATCCTTCTGGAAGGGCTAAAACTGGAGCTGTAATTAATTTTTCTTTCAACATCTGAAAGCTGCGCTCGCAGGCATCAGTCCACTGAAATTTTGCTGCTTTCTGAGTAAGTTTCGTCAGTGGTGCCGTAATAGAAGAAAAATTTTCCACGAACCTCCGATAATATCCGGCTAACCCCAGAAAACTGCGAACCTCTGTCGGTGTAGTAGGCCTGGGCCAATTCTGTACAGCCTCAATCTTCTGCGTATCGACCCGAATACCGTCTGCACCGACAATATGGCCCAAAAATGCCAAAGAAGTCAACCAGAATTCACATTTGGAGAATTTAGCATATAATTTTTGTTGCCGAAGAATAAATCAAAATATCATCGATAAACACAATCAAGAACTTATCCAGGAAAGGCCGAAATACCCGATTCATCAGATCCATGAATACCGCTGGAGCATTAGTCAGCCCGAAAGACATCACTCTGAATTCATAATGCCCGTACCGGGTCCTGAAAGCCGTCTTCGGGATATCTAACTCCCGTACTCGCACCTGATGATAACCTGAGCGCAGATCTATCTTCGAAAAATATTTAGAACCCTGCAACTGATCAAACAAATCATCAATCCGGGGGAGGGGATATTTATTCTTTATAGTCACCTTATTTAATTGACGATAATCGATACACATTCACAGTGACCCATCTTTCTTTCTTACAAATAATACCGGCGCTCCCCAGGGTGATGTACTGGGTCTGATAAAGCCTTTATCTAACAGATCTTTCAGCTGCTCTTTCAATTCCTTCAATTCAGCCGGTGCCATTCTGTACGGAGGAATAGATATAGGCTGCGTATCTGGCAACAAGTCTATGGTGAAATCTATCTCCCGTTCAGGCGGAAGACCCAGAAGCTCATCTGGAAACACATCTGGGAACTCACTAACACCCGAAACAGACTGAAGAGTAGGCGTCTCGGCTGTAGTATCGTGCACACGAACCAAATGATAGATGTAACCTTTCTGAATCATCTTCTTAGCCTTGAGGTACGAAATAAACTTACCCCTCGGCGATGCCGTAGACCCGAACCACTCTATAACTGGTTCCCCTGGAAACTGAAAACGGACTACCTTTTTCTGGCAGTCAACATTAGCATAACAGGAAGCCAACCAGTCCATACCCATAATGACATCAAACTCAAGCATGTCTAACTCTATCAGATCAGCCTTAGTGCAACGATCATAAATAGTCACAGAACAATCCCTATAGATCTGTCTCGCTATAACAAAATCCCCAACTGGCGTAGCTACCTCAAATGGCTCTATAGGCTCAGACACTATCCTAATTTTATTAGCAACGAGCGGGGAAATATATGATAAAGTAGAACCAGGGTCAATCAATGCATATACAGATCTGGAGAAAACCAGTAATGTACCTGTGACGACGTTTGGCGAAGCCTCCTGATCCTGGCGGCTGGCCAAAGCATATATGCGGTTCGAAGGACCGCTAGAACCTGAAACGCCACCGCGGCCTCGACCGCGTCCTGCCGGTGCTGGCATACCTCGCCCTCCAGGGCGTGCAACAGATGGAGCAGATGATGAACCGGCGGCTGACCCTGTCGGCTGAGCCACACTACCAGAACCGCTGGCCAACGGACAATCTCTCATAAAATGGCCCTGACCACCACACACACACCCACGGTTTCACACATACATACCAAACTACGTAATTCTCGTCTCTTTCAAATCCTTATAATATTCATACTTGTTCCATAACACAAAAGAGGAAGAATTCTCACCTTTTCCTTCAAGTTTCGACCCGCCACAAACGTCGCTCTTGTGCCAAACCAATTATATCACGTCGAAGACCGTCTTGAATATACTACGAATATTAGAAGAACAAGATTTTAAGATTAGAATCAAAGCTTGGAAAATTATTTTTCTCCCTTGGATAGGGTTCGGCCGAGAGGGTGTTTGGTGATTGCTCTTTTTTTTTTTTTTTTTTTTTTTTTTTTTGTTTTGGTTTCATGAAGCTTCTATGGATTATCATGAACTTATAATATTGCTCCCTTAAGTTAATCACATGACCATCACATGATCAATAAGTGGGTTGGGCCATGGCCTCTTGGCCGGCCACCCCTATAGTTTTGGGCCTCAATTTTCATTAGTTTTTGTTGAGCCCAATTCGTTAGAAATCTCGTTTTGTAATTCCCGAAACTAATTTCCGAAATTCCATTTTCGCCCTTAGCTTTCCCTGATATCTTCGCGCCAATATTTTCATAAACACATAGGCATATTAACTAAAATCAAATATTGCCTTACAACATACAAGTCACAATTATTTCTAAATTTCCAATTATGCGAAAACACGAGACATAACATTCTCCCCCCCTTAAGAACATTTGTCCCCGAATGTTAAATTAGTCTTATAAGCATAACAGGAGTCTCTTTTATAGTGTGATAAAAAATACTTCACGCACACAAATTTGTTTTATGCGATTGCTTGACTTTTATATACATTCAGACCTCTCTATAATGCCATACTCATATAACAACACTTTTTTTTTATAACAATCAAGTTTTTTCGGAACCGATATATTATTTTATATCTTACCTTTCTATAAAAAATTTTTACCTATAAAAAACAACAACTATGTTTATAACTATAAGCTATTTATAAAATTACCCTAGTTTAACAATTGTTTTTTTGGTAATATAATGATTAATCATCTTAGAATCTCTAAAATTATCAATAATAGGTCTAGAGATTTTGATCAAATGTTTTAATACTTTAATACGCTATTTATGAGAAAGAATTTTATATGAATATATATTTTCATTATTAAGAGATTTTTTTCATTTATACAAAGTGTGATTAAGTTTAGAATTTGACAATTAAAAATGAAAAATTCGATTTAATAAAACTTTTTTTGCTTGTAATAAAGAAATATATTTTAAATGTCAATGTTGTTATAGGTGTATAATAGAAAAAAAAATTCGAACTCAATAATATTATTATAGAGATGTTTGACTGCAAATACAGTATTCACTTCTAGAAATTGGATTTCCTTTATACGAGACATAGTGTTGATATTAGAAGTACACATTGTGTACTATTAGGGTCTAGTATTATTACATTGTGCTTATAGTAAGTTACTCTAATTTTAAAGGGAAAAAAAGAGGAGTGAGTACATACAATCAAACCTTTCTATAGCATCACCGTTGGGTTTGAAACTTTTTGGCCATTATAGTGAATTGTTGTTATACACCTATAACAACATTGATATTTGATACGCTCAAATTACACCTATTAATGGTGTAAAGCGGATGTTGTCAAATATAGTAACCCAAACAAGGTTAGGGTCGAATCCCACAGGGAATATGGAGAGAAAAGGATACTAATTGTATGTGATACTAGTCTTTAAAGGCTTTAATCTTATTCCGAATATTTTGAAAAGAGATTTGGTTTGTATTTGCTATTTTGAAATCTTTGGAATTTGTTTGGATTTGGAGAACCAAAGTTGTGTCCCCGCGATGATTAGATGTTATGCTATGGGTGTCAATATGATATATTTCTAATGGGTCGAGGTTATGTATGCACTTAATCTCTAATACACTTTCTAATATTTTCCAATAGTTATAAAATATTTCTTTTCATGATTTTCCCAAATGCAGAAAAATTATAAATAAGGTTGATTAAATATGCCAAGTAGAACTCATCTTATCCCTAAGCGAGTTCATTAAACGAGGGTTAGCGCCCCGAGTCCTTATTATATTATTTCAAATCACACCCTAGTTCATCTTTCCAAATAAACTAGGGTTTGTGCATGAACAAGTGTTTGCAACCACTTAAAGAACAATGAATACGAGAATAATAAAACACATCACAACCCATTATATATATATGCAATGTTAGACACCCATTACATAGCACCCATCATTTGGGTCCACAACTTTGATTAAAGAAACTACTCACACATTATGGTCTCAAAAGTAGTAAGCAATAAATGAGACATAAAAGCTTACAAAGTATAATAAAGATGATGAAAAATGGAATCTTGGTGTCTTCACTAAGCTCCAAAAGGGGAGTATTCAATGCTCACCCAGCAATGGAACTTTTCACGTGGTTACAATAAAATCTGTTGCAAAAAAAAACCTAAAATGTTCTTTAAATAGGCTCCAAAAACGCACAACAGCAACTGACAAAATTGCCCCCGATAGCAAGATCGACGGACCGTTGATCATTCGACGATCCGTTGATCTCTCCGTCCTTTGTACCTTCAGCCATGTGTTCCATTTGACGGTGCCGTCGACCAGTTCGACGCTCCGTCTAGGATTCCGTCTTTCTCTCCTCTTGTTGAGAGATCCTGCTTGACGACACAAACTACGAAGAATTTCATAAAAGTCATATCAAACATAGTTTATATCAAAATATGTCTTAAGCGGTCGCACAAATAAAAATGTCATATCGGATCCAACTGCGCGGCGGAATAGACATCGCCGGTCAAAAATGCAAATATAAGCATAAGGGCCATTCAGGGCCATCAAAACAAACGAACCGCTTTAAGACTAGAAAACAAAATCAGACAAACATATATAGGACCCTCGCCCCACATATATGACTACAGGCCTCTACGAACTCAAAACAAAGACATATGGCGAGACAGGGCCCCGCCGTACCCAAATAGTCAGATATACAGAAATATATACATAACAAAAGATGTATGTACCAAAAGTGGACTCCGGATCAAAAGGGAGTACTCCGAAATAGCAGAAAGTGGAGCCTACAGTGATGGATCACCTGTATCTGTACCTGCGGGCATGAAACGCAGCCCCCCCCCCCCCCCCCCGAAGAAAGGGGGTCAGTACGAAAGATGTACTGAGTATGTAAAGCATAGAGTATAGAAATATAAGCCACAACTGAAAACAAACAGGATACAAAAGGGAAATAATGAACGGTACATCAAAATCTGTACTGAAAACATATATACATAATGCAAGTAAAGTCATGCAAAAGCTCAGGAACGTGGTCACCACTCCGACGCTGGTGCCACACACAGCATAACACCAGAAGGTTCAAATCTCCGTACACCCCCGAATACATATATCATCACAACATATCACCAGCCATATCACAGCATAACTCCAAACGGAACCCGACCCTATGGCGAGGTCTCGAGAACCGTAACACAGCATACAACCGAATTTATCATAGCGCGCATGAATCATAACCGGCCCGGGAACCGGTGAACGAAGTCATAATAAGGGCACGAGCGGAGTCGTGAGCAACCAATGCAATTTGTGTGTCAAAATATTCTTTGAAACTTGTTAAGATCATAAGTCAAATCTTTAGTCAAGGTAGTCGACAATTAGTTAATACGGAGTTCGTTTCACAAAGGTGTTCCCGAAATGGTGTTTATTGCCCAAAATACAGTTTAACATATTGTGGTAATAAAGACATTATTTTATAATAGACAATTTCATAAACAAAGGTCTCTTATCGAAATATTACAAAAAAAGAGGGCCTAATGGAGCAAACAAAGGCACCTCGGGGTTAGCGGGCCCACCTCGGGTCAAGTCGAGGCGGCGGACATGAATCACGGACATTTGAGGTCTATGGGACCATACGTGAAGGTTCCGAAGCGATTTGATTACATTTGCATAAGTTTCGGACGTTTGGTTACATTCCAGCCAAGATAAAGTCTTTAAGATTCAATTCGATTGAATGAAAAGTAGACATTTTCTAATTCGGATTTCGAGGAACAGAATTGCTCCCGGGGTTTCGATATCGACCTAGCATACCTAGACATGCCAAAAGAAGGAGTGGGTAGCCTTACATACCTTATATGCGAAATTTCAAACGGAGTCTTTTCTTTATTAAGAGCCACATCTCTGTACTGAACCAGAATAGGATCCTCAAACTGTCGCTGCTTCACTTCTTCTATAATAGATGATTCAGCAACTACACGAACAGAAATCACAGAATCTCCAGAATCTGCCAAACGAACTCCAAGGCTGGCCAACTGATGAATTTCACGAACCAAATCTTTCTTACCAGGTGGTACATCAGCCAAGCTGCCCATAGACTTGCGGCTAAGTGCATCCGCTACCACATTGGCTTTCCCAGGATGGTACAGAATATCAACGTCATAATCTTTCAATAATTCAAGCCATCTTCTCTGCCGCAAATTCAGTTCCTTCTGCTTAAAAATATACTGGAGACTCTTATGGTCCGTATAAATATCAACATGGACCCCATATAAATAGTGCCGCCAAATCTTCAAAGCGTGAATCACCGCGGCCAACTCAAGATCATGAGTGGGATAGTTCTTCTCGTGCGGTCTGAGCTGCCGGGAGGCATAGGCTATAACTCGACCGTGCTGCATCAACACACAGCCTATCCCAATACCAGAGGCATCACAATAGACAACATACCCGTCTGATCCTTCTGGAAGGGCTAAAACTGGAGCTGTAATTAATTTTTCTTTCAACATCTGAAAGCTGCGCTCGCAGGCATCAGTACACTGAAATTTTGCTGCTTTCTGAGTAAGTTTCGTCAGTGGTGCCGCAATAGAAGAAAAATTTTCCACGAACCTCCGATAATATCCGGCTAACCCCAGAAAACTGCGAACCTCTGTCGGTGTAGTAGGCCTGGGCCAATTCTGTACAACCTCAATCTTCTGCGTATCGACCCGAATACCGTCTGCACCGACAATATGGCCCAAGAATGCCACAGAAGTCAACCAGAATTCACATTTGGAGAATTTAGCATATAATTTTTGTTGCCGAAGAATACCAAGTACTGTTATCAAATGAGCTGAATGCTCCTCTGCTGATCGTGAATAAAGATTTCATCGATAAACACAATCAAGAACATATCCAGGAAAGGCCGAAATACCCGATTCATCAGATCCATGAATACCGCTGGAGCATTAGTCAGCCCGAAAGACATCACTCTGAATTCATAATGCCCGTACCGGGTCCTGAAAGCCGTCTTCGGGATATCTAACTCCCGTACTCGCACCTGATGATAACCTGAGCGCAGATCTATCTTCGAAAAATATTTAGAACCCTGCAACTGATCAAACAAATCATCAATCCGGGGGAGGGGATATTTATTCTTTATAGTCACCTTATTTAATTGCCGGTAATCGATACACATTCACAGTGACCCATCTTTCTTTCTTACAAATAATACCGGCGCTCCCCAGGGTGATGTACTGGGTCTGATAAAGCCTTTATCTAACAGATCTTTCAGCTGCTCTTTCAATTCCTTCAATTCAGCCGGTGCCATTCTGTACGGAGGAATAGATATAGGCTGCGTATCCGGCAACAAGTCTATGGTGAAATCTATCTCCCGTTCAGGCGGAAGACCCGGAAGCTCATCTGGAAACACATCTGGGAACTCACTAACAACCGGAACAGACTGAAGAGTAGGCGTCTCGGCTGTAATATCGTGCACACGAACCAAATGATAGATGTAACCTTTCTTAATCATCTTCTTAGCCTTGAGGTACGAAATAAACTTACCCCTCGGCGATGCCGTAGACCCGAACCACTCTATAACTGGTTCCCCTGGAAACTGAAAACGGACTACCTTTTTCTGGCAGTCAACATTAGCATAACAGGAAGCCAACCAGTCCATACCCATAATGACATCAAACTCAAGAATGTCTAACTCTATCAGATCAGCCTTAGTGCAACGATCATAAATAGGCACAGAACAATCCCTATAGATCTGTCTCGCTATAACAAAATCCCCAACTGGCGTAGCTACCTCAAATGGCTCTATAGGCTCAGACACTATCCCAATTTTACTAGCAACGAGCGGGGAAATATATGATAAAGTAGAACCAGGGTCAATCAATACATATACAGATCTGGAGAAAACCAGTAATGTACCTGTGACGACGTTTGGCGAAGCCTCCTGATCCTGGCGGCTGGCCAAAGCATATATGCGGTTCGAAGGACCGCTAGAACCTGAAACGCCACCGCGGCCTCGACCGCGTCCTGCCGGTGCTGGCATACCTCGCCCTCCAGGGTGTGCAACAGATGGAGCAGATGATGAACCGGCGGCTGACCCTGTCGGCTGAGCCACACTACCAGAACCGCTGGCCAACGGACAATCTCTCATAAAATGGCCCTGACCACCACACACACACCCACGGTTTCACACATACATACCAAACTACGTAATTCTCGTCTCTTTCAAATCCTTATAATATTCATACTTGTTCCATAACACAAAAGAGGAAGAATTCTCACCTTTTCCTTCAAGTTTCGACCCGCCACAAACGTCGCTCTTGTGCCAAACCAATTATATCACGTCGAAGAGCGTCTTGAATATACTACGAATATTAGAAGAACAAGATTTTAAGATTAGAATCAAAGCTTGGAAAATTATTTTTCTCCCTTGGATAGGGTTCGGCCGAGAGGGTGTTTGGTGATTGCTCTTTTTTTTTTTTTTTTTTTTTTGTTTTGGTTTCATGAAGCTTCTATGGATTATCATGAACTTATAATATTGCTCCCTTAAGTTAATCACATGACCATCACATGATCAATAAGTGGGTTGGGCCATGGCCTCTTGGACGGCCACCCCTATAGTTTTGGGCCTCAATTTTCATTAGTTTTTGTTGAGCCCAATTCGCTAGAAATCTCGTTTTGTAATTCCCGAAACTAATTTCCGAAATTCCATTTTCGCCCTTAGCTTTCCCCGATATCTTCGCGCCAATATTTTCATAAACACGTAGGCATATTAACTAAAATCAAATATTGCCTTACAACATAAAAGTCACAATTATTTCTAAATTTCCAATTATGCGAAAACACGAGACATAACAGAAGGTAAGTTCTAACCTTTATGTAATTCATTCCCCTTCCTTCTTCAAGTCCCATGAATAGCCTAAGGTCCATTAATGGTGGGTGAAGACCTAGAACCCTATAACTGATAAACCATTGCATAAATTGTGGAATATTGATTTTATTAGCGTTCTATCACCTAGGAGTGTAGATTATCACTTTCTAGGATGAGAATTCAATTAATAATGATGAGAATGTTGTATTGAGACTTAAGGTTCTAATAAATGGGAACTTTGACCTAAAATCTGTTTTAAAAGGGGTAACTTGATTAGAAAACCCATATATTGGAAGATTATGATTATTGGTATAGAGATTACGATGAGTTCATTATTAAGTGATAGTTTACCCATTTGATAAGGGTAGAAGTAATTGGGTCTTCTTTCCTAATTTGTTGTTCCTAATGGATTAGAAAGTCTATTGCTTACTTAGTGTTAAATTGCTAGATTTTGAGGGTTCCGAACCATTGCGAAAGGGGAAAGCTCTTGCAGAGTAGCTTGCATTTTTTTCCAGTTCCGCATCTGAGGTAGGTTATGGTTTACTTGATTTCGACTTTGATTAGTTGATTGTATGTGTAGTAGAATTGATGGGAGAAAGCATATATAGGTCTTCATACATGACGTCTGGTTGGATGTTACTTAGGTTGGTATGATTGCTGCTTAAGTGGGCTTGTTGCCATTGCTTTATATACAGAAAGTATGTTATGAAAAGGAAGAAGTCAATATATACTCTTCTTGTTGATTGGGATGGTTGCATAATCTTGTTGTTGCTGAGTTGAACTATTTGAGTCTTGTTATGACTTGTGGCATGGTGCCTTGTATTTCTTGACATTGACATTATTAACTCATCATGCTCCATACTGACTGCTGGACTAGAGATACGTTGAGATTCATATTGTAATCAGATACAGAGTTATATATATAAAGGCACATTTGACAGGGGCTGAGGATGTGGACTAGTTATGGGTTCATAATCCGAGGGCAATTCCAGAGCGAGTGATACATGGACACCATAGGTCCCCTGCAGGTCATGACTATTGAGTGAAAATTGCGTGAGTGTATGGTTGAGATGCTATCATTGGTTTCATTGCATTGCATTGGACTTATCTTATTTTTGTGGTGTATTTTGGACTTGTTGATGATTGACTCTTGATATTGTTGTGTTGTTGTGTTGTCGTGCCTATCTGTCTATTTTTTTTTTGTTTTACAATGTATGCATGATACTAATCTTAGTCGGCCTATGATATCTACTGGTACATAATGTTTGTACTTATACTACCTTGCTGCACTTTGTATTTGAGTGCAGATTGTGAGCCAAAGACTTCATCCTGACCTCACATCTAGCTTGAGGCCATTTCCTTTCAGATCAAAGGTTGAGCTCCTATCCATGCCATGTCGCCTGAAGATCTTTCCTATTTTGCTATCTATTTCATCCCAGACATTTATGCTATTTCAGACAGTTATTTATTCTTAGACAGTTTATTGTTTTAGAAACCTTGTACGATGACTTTTGGGTTTTGGGGTTGTAATAGTTAGAATTCCGCATCTTTATTTTATTTATGGCATGACTAGACAGCTTATGGTTTCACTTCATGATTATTGATTTATAATTGGATTATTGATTGAATGATTGGCTAAGGGGATGGTTTGCCCACCAGGGGGTTTGTGTGGGTGCCATCACGACTGGTTGGGTGGTGACATTTTATATGAACCATGTAATCATGCTTGTTCTATTCGTCAATGAACATCTCTGTGACTGAGTCATTTGTATCTGTCTCTTTGATGGAACGTGTATTTTGACCAGTTCCATTTACCCCATGCACTCAGCATTCCATCTTCTTTGCACTACATATGTCTGTGAGATAGATCATGTATGTGGGCCATTCATCCTCTCCATGATCTGATTTATTGCACTTTTTCTTCTGTATTAATGCACATGGCACTCTGGTTCATGTGTATGCTTTTCATTGTAGCTTCTTCTTTGCAATGGAATAAGTCCATGGACCTGTTCTAACCATCCTGTGTTGCTTTCCTTTTACATTGTCTAAAGCCTCTACTTTATCTCAACCAATTGTCTACCTTTGTCTAATTTTAACATATATCTAAACCTGGTTTATACACAGTGTTTTGTTCTTTGGAACAATACTATTACTTCTTCATCTGCTTTCATTATGTCTTGTAAGCTGGTTTTCTTGTTTCAAGTCATTTCTTTGTCAATCATTAAAACTTCACATAGATATGTCTTTATGCCAACAAATTCCCCCCTTTTGATGATGACAAATAATAACTGTTTAACATGTTCTATCCATTTTATAGTACACATTTTCTCAAGCTAAACCAGGTTAGCAATTTGAGTCAAAAAGAATTACACACAGAGCAAAGTATTTCCCCTCTTTTAGCATCGTTAAAAAGATAGTGTCAGAAGCATTTTAAGCAATTTTCAATATTAAACTCAAGGCTAGTAAGGCAGTCACATATGCACAAAACAACATAATTAGTTGCTCAATATTGTAAACATTCATATCACAGAATCTGAGGCATAGATTTGAAAGACAAAATTTCATTAACTTTTACAAGTACATTTCTGGTCCCTTGGTTGCAACCATAAACAACAGATCATTTCACTAGACTTTAGGACCTAGATACAAAATCTATTACATTGATAAAATTGGAGAGAACATGGTCATTTTCCTAGTGAATGTGACAAGTGGATGTTCTACTCTAAGTCTTATCTAGGAGGAGTGTGGGGGGGGGGGGGGGGGAGGGGGTGTCTTTTGCTATAACGGAAGTATATATCTATCTTTGTTTCTTCCCTTAATAACCATCTGAATAAACCTTTTCTCTTGGATAGATATGTTACACCTCAAAAACTTTCGCGTCATTTGCGTCGTGAGTAATCTAACATAAGCTCGGAGAGGTCATGGAACCCTTATAAGGTTAAGGAATACTCGTAACAAGTGTTAATAAAGTGTCTAAAGGTTCTGGGATCAAGCAAATCGAAGAAAATAAGTTTGTCAAAAATCTGGGAAATTTAGCAGAATTTTGGACAGAAATTTTGAGTCAACTTTAGAGAAGTATATCTTTTAGTATATGAAGAGTTGTGAAGTAAAGTAAAAGCCTAAAATGAATTTCATGAAGTCTATTTTCCAACGCAACAAACCGCTCGTCGATATGACATTGGAGTAGAGAGTTATAGACATTACAAGTTAGGCCGGCGGAGCATAGGCGCGCCCAGCTACAGTGCGCGGACCTTCTAGGTTGGTGGAACTGACCTTGGAAAGTATAAAAGGACCCTTTGGTCATTTTTCCAACTCTATATCATTACACAACATACATACATGTTCCTACAAGTCCATATGCAAATTTTGGTCATAAAGTGTTAAAGTTAGCTATCAACGAGGCACGGGAAGTGTATAGGATTTTGTAGCTCTTGTTCTAAACATCAAATCGTGACGGGACAAAGGAATCTATTGAATATGAATAAGATTTCAAGCTCTTCCAACTTTGATTGAGGTAAGGATACTCTCTATTTTTATTATTATAAATGGTATTATGGAGATTTAGTAGTTAAGGCTAGTGATTGGTTGAGACATTAGGAAAACTAAGTGTGGGATGTTTTATAGAGTATTTTGGTATTGATGATGATGTTGTCGATGTTAGTGTTGTTTTATTGTTGTTGGTTGTTGGTATTGTGATTTTAGGCTAGGAATATAAACAGGGGAGATATTGCCCGAATGACCCTTTTGGTCATTTTTCCAACTCTATACCATTACACAACATAGATACATGTTCCTACGAGTCCATATGCAAATTTTGGTCATAAAGTGTTAAAGGTAGCTATCAACGAGGCACGGGAAGTGTATAGGATTTTGTAGCTCATGTTCTAAACATCAAATCGTGACGGGACAAAGGAATCTATTGAAGATAAATAATATTTCAAGCTCTTCCAACTTTGATTGAGGTAAGGATACTCTCTATTTTTGTTATTATGAATGGTATTGTGGAGATTTAGTTGTTAAGGCTAGTGATTGGTTGAGACATTAAGAAAACATCGTGTGGGATGTTTTATGAAGTATTTTGGTATTGATGATGATGTCGTCGATGTTAGTGTTGTTGTTATTGTTGTTGGTTTTTGGTATTATGATTTTGGGCTAGGAATATAAACAGGGGAGATATTGCCCGAATATTCGCAAATTCTAAAAAGATAAATTTGAAGGCTTAAAATAAGCATATGACGATAAGCCTAATAATAGTATGAATTCTCTTGAATATAGATTTACGAGCTTGGGAGGACAAGCGTTAAGTAGTTAAGGAGACCCAAAAGGTATGTTAAGACTAAACCCTTTCTTTCTAAAGGCATGATTCTTTTTTTATGAATCCACACATGCTTTCCATAACATCTTTATTCCCAAAAAGCTAGAAGTTCATGATTCTTAAAGTTCTTATAATGCCAAAGATAGATGTTTCTATGATGATAATGATGATGATCCCATCTCTAGAAATTCCAAAGCTTATGGTTTTGATGATATTATGATATTATTGAGTTTATTTCATGATTTTCTTGATTTCATTCATTATTACGGATGTCACCTTATGATAATTGTTCCTTCAAGGTGAGATGTAGCGATGATTATTGTTCCATAATATAAATCGGAGGTTACCGACCTTATGTCACTCCGATAAAATAGTAACTTTTAATTGGGCTCTCATACATGCTATTTATATTATATATGTATATATGATATGAGAAAATATGACGGCATTATATACGCGCAATTATATGTATATGGGGTATAGAAAAAGGGTGACGGCGTTATATACGCATAACCACCTGATCAGTTGGTATACTATGATATCGTCCCAGACGCGGGATATATGGGTATATAATGACGATATAATATATTTATGGATCGGGTTGCACGTTCCGCAACACTATTATGTTATATATATGTATGCGAAATGTTTTTGTGAAAAGTCTAAGCATGCATGGTATCCGCCTAAGAGGCATTCAGATGTACAAGTTACCTCTTTATTTCAGGTTATGTTCCCTATCTCTTGTTATGTTGCTATTCATGTCTTACATACTCAGTACATCGCTCATACTGATGTCCTTTCTTGTGAACGCTGCGTTCATGCCCGCAGGGAAGCAGGGATACGAATGGATCCTTAGGAGCTTCATCAGCAGAGTCTCAAAAGCGCTCCATTTGCTTTGGAACCGTAATTTATTAGTATTACTCTTTTGTGTATATACTTGGGCATAGCGGTGTCCTGCCCCGTCTTTATGGATTCCTGTATTCTATATAGAGGCTCGTAGACAGATATCATTATCAGTTCATATTGTTGTATTATATTTTGGAATCCTTGTTGGCTTATGTTTATGGGCATAGTTATTGATGATTATATAGCGATGTGTCGTTTTCTTGTGATAGATGCCCTTACAGATTATGATACCCATGAGCTATTTTTGTGGTCCACGTAGAAATAAGTATGAGATGTATGTTCAGTGGTGCTCGGTAGGTTAGTTCCGAGTGCCCGTCATGGCCCTCTGGTTGGGTCGTGACAAAAGTGGTATCAGAGTAGTTCGTCCTAAGGTGTGTCTATGAGCCGTGTCAAGTAGAGTCTTGTTTATAGGTGTGAAGCACGCTATACTTATAAACAAGAGGCTTTGGGGCATTTAGGAATAATTGACCTTCTTTCTTATCTTAGATCGGGCGATAAAGATGTGTTATCAGGATTCCGTTTTCCCTAACCGTGTGTTATGATTTCAGCGATGCTTCTGAAGAGAAAAGCAACAGCGGCCCAGAAGGGAAAGACAGTAACAAGAAAGAGGACTGAACGGGAGCCACCGGCAGAGATAGAAGAGGGTGAGTCCCATAATAAGGTTCCATCTCGGACCTCTCCTACTCCACCCATATCAGAGGAGCATGAAGGGGCTTCAGGTATAGCTCTGACACCCTCGGTTCCTCTACCAAATACCTCGGGCCAGCAGATGAGAGAGGCTATTCAGTTGTCGACTGAATTAGTTTTTGCACAGGCCTAGTGGCAGGGCGCAGGCCAGGGTGATAGAGCAGTCAGTGTAAGAACCCGTGATTTTATTAGTTTGAACCCTCCAGAATTCTATGGGTCAAAATCGGATGAAGACCCACAGAGTTTCATAGATGAGATGATGAAGATGTTGCGGATAATACATGCTTCTGATACTGAGTTAGTAGAATTGTCTTCCTATAGATTGCGGGATGTGGCCATCTATTGGTACAACACTTGGATGACTTTGAGAGGGGTAAATGCACCTCCTTCGGTATGGCAAGAGTTCGCGGATGCCTTCCTCCAACATTATTTGACGCCCGAGGTTCGACGGACCAGAGCTGACAAGTTTTTGAATCTTATGCAAGGGAATATGAGTGCTCGTGAATACAATCTTTTTTTAATTCTTTAGCAAGCTATGCTCAAGCCATGGTAGCCGATATGGGGTATTGCGTACACCAGTTCGTGAGTGGTTTGGGGCCACATTTGATTAAAGAGTGCTTGACGGCCTCACTCCAGGAAGGATGGATATCGCTCGTAGTCAGGCCCGTGCTTAGAATTTGGAGAAACAGTAGCAGCCGCAAAGGGGTAAGCGTGACTCTGATTGAAGGTATAGTAAGAGAGCCAGATCTTTTGGTGCTGCTAGTGAGTTCAGAAGGGGTCAAAGGCAGCGGTATTCCAGGCATTCAAGCCAATTAGTGGCCAGTGCACCTCCTCGATTTGCAGATAATAGACTTGATCGCCCTATTTATTCTAGACCGAGCCATAGCTTCAGGATTTTGGGTTCCCAATATAGGGGTAATTCTAGCCAGGCGAGACCATCTTTACCGCGATGTACTCAGTGCGGCAAGTTTCATGCAGGACAATTTTGCTTGGGTTTAAATATTTGTTATACTTATGGGTAGCCAAGCCACATTATGAGAGATTATGTTTTGAGAGTAGGTAGAGGTGTGGCTCAACTGACAGGGCCTACAGTTGGTTCTTCATCATGTGTGTGCCTTCCTGGGCAGACCTCTCAGACTCCAGTAGGCCGTGGCAGAGGCAGAGGGGGAGCATCCAGCTTGAGCAATCCCCAGTACTGTATTTACGCATTGACTAGTCGATGGAACTTGGAGTCTTCCCCCGATATGGTTACAGGTACATTGTCTGTATTTTCTTATGATGTGTATGCATTAGTTGATCCGGGCTCTATATTGTTATATGCTACTCCTTATATTGCTAGTCGGATTGGGGCGAAACTTGAGTCGATTAAACCTTTCAAAGAGTTTCATTAATGATATGTCAGTACGATTAAATGGGGGTTGTAACTTTTTCTTGAAGCAAGAAATGGAAGGGATAAGTGTATAGTTAAATATGACCCTTGAATATAATTATATTAATGATTTATAAGTACAAAGGGGTAAAAGAGGTAAGAGAACGATGTACGTTACTAAAAGAGCCAGATATCGACAAGAGCTTTTTATCGTATAAAGTATATTGACAAGGATGTTGTACGGAGGTACTAGTATAAGGATATGTGGATATAAGAAAAAGTTAGGACTAAGGTACAGAAGATTCTTTTTCAGAAGTCCTCTTGTCACAAGATTATCGAGTTAGTAATCCAAGGTTGAATAACTAATGAAGGATGTGAACGATGCTTTGAAGGAATTGGTTATATGATGGTAGATGAATGATTTGGAAGTCGCGAGTTGATATAAGATGGCCCCTTCATTAAGGAGATGAATTTGTAGTTTAAAAAAGGCTTGTCTAAATACCGAGTGTTTATGTGGCAAAGAGAAGGAGGAACATTCACGATCAGGGCAGATTTTGAGAATAAAATTAGCGCTAAAAACCATCACGGTGATGAAATGGGGAAAGCGAATAATAGGAGAGAGGTGATCTTGGAAGAACAGTAAAGAAACTATGAAGATCCTTTTGATGAAAGCTTAGGCCCATCTAGGATCAGTACGTCTACGAGAATATGTGACTCGATAAAAATATGTGCAACCGACCAGATAAATTTAGACAGCGAATGGTCATGACTAAGATTAGTTACGTATTTGCTGAGAGCATGTACTTGCAAGGAAAAGGAGAACTAATGGGATGTTAAGTATATAATAATGGGCTAACACCTTAAGGGGGGAAAATGAGACAAACAAATATTAGATCAGAAGTACGCCTTGTTAAAAAATGGAAATATGATAATAAAAGAATTGGAAACCACCTCAAAGGGATATTACACTAGCGGGCCAATAAGATGTAAGGATGATTTGATGATAAGTATAACCAGTCAGTCATGTGCATGACTAAGTAAAGATTGAAAATGAGTACACTAAGGAGGAAATTACTCAGAAATTCAAGATAGGAATGTAATAGGAAGTTCAGAAATGAAGAAGCGGAGAAAGATTGAGTATGATGGTATTCGGAGTAGATAGTAGGCTAAGACAAAAGTTAATTGAAATAGCCACCGCGAGCTAGTTGTGTTGATACAAAGTTCCAGCATCACAAAATAGTTAGGAAAGCATTGTACAGAGAAGCCTTAAAGGCAAAAGTATTCGAGCCAGAATCTAGTATCATCTTCGATGGAAAGAAGTGGAGTTATCAATTGAGAAGAACTAAAATGAAAATGAGCCATATGGAGGAACGTGATTATTTGATGATACAAATGTGTATGATGATGATATGAGAATTCCAGGCATAGAATATTCAGGAAATAATCAGCATGGAATTATTTGATTATCTGGTAGCGTTGGTTATCCGATTAATATGTTCAGTTCTCTACTAGCACATGAGGACCAGTATACACAGAGAAACCTAAAGGATATAGATTGCTCCAGTATTCTTTCCCACCTTGAGATAAGTGGGTAAGTAGAGCACACTTGTCTGACGTCCAAGGATATATCATGACCATGTATATTAGAACCTTGAAGAAAATTAGGATAACTAGTTAGTAGGGATTGAATTTGCATATGGTATTAGTTATCATTCCAATATCCATATGGCTCATATAAAGCTCTATAAGAATGGGAGAATGTCAGATTATTTAAAATTTGGAATCTCATCCTAAAGAAATTTACAAAAAGTAATAAGGAAGGTAAGTATGACCCTTAGATATCTTAGACTTCGCAAGATGATGGTCGAAGGACCTACTAGATTTGTCCTCAAAATCGAAATCTATATATTCAGTCTTTTGCATGTCTATACATCGCAAGTGTATTGAGAAATCCCCCCATAGTTGTACCAATTGATGATATTTGGGGTATAGAATAATTATCGTGCGGGGAAGTCCCTACTACCCACTCAGTTCGCCAAAGTTCTAGGATTATGGATTAAAAACCATAGATGTAGCCTTGGTAATAGTACTATGAAAGAATATGAAGGTAAATGAGATGACTTGAGATGTTAAGAAAGATATGAGATCCAAGTATCGGCATTTGTCTCCACAACTAAACGAGATCTATATTGAGACATTATGAAGGTTGGTAGTACTACAGCTACAGAGGAAGCTCTACTGAAAGTTTCATACGATCTCTGAGAGTTTAGCATTCGAGAACGAATGTTTTTAAAGGGGCGGAGAATGTTACACCTCTAAAATTTTCCCGTCGTTTGCGTCGTGAGTAAACTAACGTAAGCTCGAAGAGGTCATGGAACCCTTATAAGGTTAAGGAATAATCTTAACAAGTGTTAAGCAAGTATCTAAAGGTTCTGGATCAAGCAAATCGAAGAAAATAAGTTTATCGAAAATTTAGAAAAATTTAGCAGAATTTTGGACAGAAATTTTGGGTCAACTTTAGAGAAGTATATTGAAGTAAAGTAAAAGCCTAAAAATGAAGCTCATGAAGTCTAGTTTTCAACGCAACAAACCGCTCATCGATATGACATCGAAGTAGAGAGTTATAGATGTTACAAGTTAGGCCCGCGGAGCAAAGGCGCGCTCAGCTACAAAGCGCTAACCTTCTAGGTCAGTGAAGGCAAGTACAAAAGGACCCTTTGGGTCATTGTTTTGTCATTTTTCCAACTCTAGACCATTCCACAACATACATGCATGTTCTTACAAGTCCATATGCAAATTTTGGTCATAAAGTGTTAAAGTTAGCCATCAACGAGGCTCGAGAAGTGTATAGGATCTTGTACCTCTTCTTCTAAACAACAAATCATGATGGGACGAAGGAATTTATTGAAGATAAATAAGATTTCAAGCTCTTCAAACTTTGATTGAGGTAAGGATACTCTCTATTTTTGATATTATGAATGGTATAATGGAGATTTAGTAGTTAAGGCTTCATAAAGGCTACTGATTGGTTGAGACATTGGGAAAGCATCGTGTGGGATGTTTTATGTAGTATTTTGTTATTGATGATGATGTTTCTGATGTTAGTGTTGTTATTGTAGTTGGTTGTTGGTATTATGATTTCGGGCTAGGGATATAAACAGGGGAGATGCTGCCCATATTTCGACAGATTCTAAAAGGATTTAATTTGAAGGCTTAAGATAAGAATATGATGATAAGCTAACAATAGTATGAATTCTCTTGAATGTAGATTTACGAGCTTGGGAGTATAACCGTTAAGTCGCTAAGGAGACCCAAAAGGTACGTTAAGGCTAAACCCTTTCTTTCTAAAGACATGCTTCTTTTTTATGAATCCACGCATGCTTTCCATGACATCCTTATTCCTAAAAGCTAGAAGTTCATGTTTCTCAAAGTTCTTATGATGCCAAAGATAGATGTTTCTATGATGATAATGATGATGATGATGATGATCCCATTTCTAAAAATTCCAAAGCTTATGGTTTTGATGCTATTATGAGATTATTAAGTTTATTTCATGATTTTCTTTATTTCATTCATTATTATTGATCTCACCTTATGATAATTGTTCCTTCAAGGTGAGATATAGCGATGATGATTGTTCCATAATATAAATTGGAGGTTACCGACCTTACGTCACTCCGATAAAATAGTAACTTTTAATTGGATTCTCATGTATGATATTTATATTATATATGTATATATGATATGAGAAAAGATGACGACATTATATACGCATACATTATATGTATATGGGGTATGGGAAAAGGGTGACAGCATTATATACGCATAACCACCTGATCAGTTGGTATACTATGATATCGTCCCAGACGCGGGATATATGGGTATATAATGATGATATAATATATTTATGGATCGGGTTGCACGTTCCGCAACACTATTATGTTATATATATGTATGCGAAATGTTTTTGTGAAAAGTCTAAGCATGCATGGTTTCCGCCTAAGAGGGATTCAGATGTACAGGTTACCTCTTTATTTCATATTATGTTCCCTATCTATTGTTATTTTGCTATTCATGCCTTACATACTCAGTACATCGCTCGTACTAACGTCCTTTCTTATGGACGTTGCGTTCATGCTCGCAGGGAAGCAGGGATTCGGATCGTATCCTTAGGAGCTTCATCAGCGGAGTTTCAGAAGCACTACATTTGCTTCGGAGCCACAGTCTATTGGTATTACTCTTTTGTGTATATACTTGGGCATGGCGTAGTGGTTCCCCATCTTTATGGATTCCTGTATTCTATATAGAGGCTCGTTAACAGATGTGTGTAACTAGAACTCCCATATCATTATCAGTTCATATTGTTGTATTATATTTTGGAAGCCTTGTTGGCTTATGTTTATGGGCATAGTTATTGAAGATTATATAGCGATGTGCCCTTATCTTGTGATAGATGCCCTTACAAATTATGATACCCATGAGCTGCTTTTGTGGTCTACCTAGAAATAAGTATGAGATGTATGTGCAGTGGTGCTTGGTAAGTTTGTTCCGGGTGCCCGTCATAGCCCTCTGGTTGGGTCGTGACAAGATGTCCATCTTCATCTACCTTTTTCCCCCCAAGAAGACCCACCATCTTTTTATACCGATTTTGCCATGAGGACGAAGATCCAAATTTGACTGAGACTGTACAACCATGTTGTTTAACTCGTTCTATGATCTATATGTGTAGTTGTTTTTATGGAAATAGTACATAACTGAAGTGTCAAGGACTAACCCTGTGCTAATTTTAAAAACAATTTCCCTGATAGACATAATGTTTATCCCTTCAAGAGATCATAAAACTGTTATGGTGCAGAACATACAAAAAAATGCACATGACTGAGTAAAATATTTTAATTGCTTTACGAATCACACAGTCTGATTTAGCCTTTTTATCAAATTTTTAGAGATTCTGTGTGCCACTTTTATCATTCTCACTACTAACACTCGCACCAAGCATAATATAGATGTCTAACCAACTGTATTTTCTCCTTCCAGAGGACATACCTATTGCAGTCCGTCGATTTCCTACTTTATTGGATGATTCAGCGATAATTACGCTCTGCTGGATCATGTTGAACTACTTGTTCCAGTTTATTGTCTTCATTAATCCTGAAGAACAAGTTCCTCAACCTGTTTCATAGTCACATGGGTACTTTACCCTTTTGATGATTTTCCAGAGCTTGAACTTCTGATGATTGCAATTTATGTTCCCTCTGTCTCTGTGCAGTATATTCCTTTTAGTCACCGACCAGGTTCATCTACCCATTTCACCCTAGATTCATCTTATCTGACAGCCTTCTTATCTAAGTTGACTGAATAATCTTCCTATGGTAGCATTCTACTTTTCTGTTGTCCTGAAAGTGAGCAGAATTATCGTTGTGAAGATTTTATATGTCTTGTGCAAGCACTATTCATATATCATTCTAGCTTGCTTTTCTGCTCCTCTGATCTGCAAAGCAATCAGGGGTTAGTTTCAAGCACCCAGGAAGGTATGGGTCCCTTTCTTTTGACCATTGGATGGTTCAACTCTTTCTTTGCACTTTTCAAATCAGACACAATTTCAAGTTACTCATCGTCCAAGCTTCGCTTTCCTGGTTTAAGTGTCAACTTTAGAACCTCAGATTGAAGAGTCAAGACTTATGAGCCAAGTTGAGCAATTTTTTCTCTCAACAGACCATTTTCCAATTCAGCTATGTTTTTACTAGCTTCACTCTTCACTGGTCGAACCTTCAAACCTCCAACTTTATCGACTGACTCAACCCTTTTTATGCTTTCTTTGATGTCCTCAGTGTTTGATCTTGACTTATCAACAATCAAGAAAGTAGTGTGGTCTGCTTTATCTTTGAAGTCTTCATCAGATCCCCAGGCTGCTTTCATAGCCTTGGTGATTTCCTTGCTTCTGTTTGTCACTTCTTTTTCCTTTTCCGCCCTCCTTCTTCTCCATTCTATTTTCCATAGTGGACAACCCTTGATTATACAACTAGTCTTTTTGCACTTGAAGAATCCACGAGCCTGTACCCGATCAAAACTCCTTTCCTTATCAGAGGTATTATTTCTGCTTGATTAATTCTCTCTTTTGAGGAATTTCCTAAAATTTCTTGTAATCAACGCGATGTCATCTTCACCTTCTCCCTTGTTTGTGGGATATTTAAGTACCTTAATGACACTGCTCCACTACTCGTAATCTTTTGTCTGTAGGTGGTCCTTCATACGAGTTGTCCACCATTGATAGTATTGTCCATTGAACAATGTAGGCCTTCAAGTTGATTGTCCCACACTTTGTCCAGCAGTTGGTGCAACATTCATCATGATCTTCTCCTAAGGTGTTAACCTTTATGCGGAGAACCTGGTTAGATACCACTTGTAGGCTTTGCACGACCTAGATGTCTGTCCCAATATATACCTACTTCTCGCCTATGTACAGAACACGTTACCTAACATGTTCTACTGACATGTTTGCAGAATAAAAAACAATAGGAAGGTAAAGGACATAGTATTTTTATGTGGAAACCACAGAGCTCAAAGGTGATAAAAACCATGACCTATAGACCTGCAAGATTTACTTAAACTCCACTACTATAACTAGCCAACAACACATTAAGTTACAAACTCTAAAACCTAATTCCTACACCAGCCTTGCTACCCAAACTCTGACTATCTTCAAGCTAGACTCTAACTTGAAGTTACAACTCTTGTATCTACTTTAATGCTTCTAACTAAGATGATAAAGATACAACTTGATAGCACAAACCTAATACAAGATTCTAGACGTAAGAACTGGAAGTCATTATTCAGTAGAACAGCTACATCAATCCATCTTCTTGTAATAGGGACGCAACCCCGGATTCTTGAATAGTCTTGGATATATCTCCTTCGCTCGATATTCTGAATTCTCTGTTTGTGGGTGCCCAACTTCTTCTATCTAAGACATGGGTATTTATAACACTTGTAGCTCCACAAGTCGGTTGAAAAAACCTTCTCATAGTTGGACAATAACATGCATAAGGTTTTGTGTTGTAGTTGGATTTCTTCCTTGTTGAGTCGGCTTCTTTTCCCTATAGAAGGCTTACTAATCTTGACAATTGTGGCAAGGAATCTTTCATACTTGACTGCCAAGTCTTTATCATAATTCTTCTACAAATCCATGATACTGCAGGATTTGTTTGGAACATGTTCACGAACCTCTTTCATCCACTTGGCTCGTACATCTCTAAATATGCATTTGTATGAGCTGGAACATGTTCACGTACATGTTCCACCAATTCTCTTTCTTCTGCATCTGCCTTTGAACTGATTTGTGTCTGTAACTTTACATGTATTTATTCATTACTAGAATAAACCATGTATTCAGTCTTGACTCACTTTTTGACACTGATTTTGCTCTTGCTCTATGTTGGAAAATATTTGCAGACTTGGTTCATCTGTTAATCTAATTCATGTGCTTTGTCTGCAAACTCTTTCGTTGAACAATTTCTTTCTTGCGAACATTGTCTTCAGAGTTTGAGTCACTTCACCTTTTCTTCTCATGATCTCCTCATGTTTAGGTCATTCTTCTACTGCACCTGATGACCTAACTTGTTCCTCCACTGCACATATTGCTTTTATATGAACCATATAATCATGCTTGTTCTATTCCTCAACGAACTGCTCTATGACTGAGTCATTTGCATCTGTCTATATGATGGAACATGTATTTTGACCAGTTCCATTTACCCGGCTCAGCATTCCATCTCCTTTGCTCTACATTTGTATATGTGATAGATCATGTATGTGGGCCATTCATCCTCTCCACGATCTGATTTATTGGACTTTTTCTTCTGTATTAATGAACATTGCTCTCTGGTTCATGTGTATACTTTTCCTTGTATCTTCTTCTTTGCAATGGAACATGTCTATGGACCTGTTCTAACCATCCTATGTTTCTTGCCTTTTACATTGTCTGAAGCCTCTACTTTATCTCAACCAATTTTCTAGCTTTGTTTAATTTTAACATATATCTAGACCTAGTTTATTCACAGTGTTTTGTTCTTTGGGCTAGTACTATTATTTCTTCATTTGCTTTCAGTATTTCTGTTAAGTAGGTTTTCATGTTCCAAGTCTTTTCTTTGTCAATCATCAAAACTTCACATACATATGGCTTTATGCCAACATGTTCAATTATTCACGAGGCCTTTCCACTAGAAAATACCAACTATTTTTTTTAGTTTAAATTTCCAGAAGGCATGCCTTCTGGTTTTTCATCAATCAAAAAAGTCTTCTACATTAGAAAATAAAGTGTAAAACTTGAACCATCTTGATGATTGACTCACAAAATATAGTTTTACACTATGATAAAGAAAATAACTCCTGTAGCTATATATCCTTCTAAGCATGTTGAATCTTCCTTGTTCTGATCCTCAATGACGGAATTTGTCATTTTTCCATGTTTATAATCTTCCTTCCCATGGATGGCAACTCCTGAAAAATATGAAACTCTAGCAACTCATCATGTTGAAGAGCAGTGTTTGCCAAAAAAATCTGCTAATTGGTTGCCTTCTCTGAAAACATGCTTGATGTCCATGTTCAAGTGCCTCATTCTGGCTGCATCATCTCTACCTTCTCTACTAGCTACCAAGGTATCTTCCATACATCCTGAATAATATTCTTCAAAGCTAGTGAATTAGTTTCTACCTGAACATACTACAAATTGTTAGAGTAACAATAATGAATAGCCTCCTGTATTGCTGTTGTCTCAGCTTCCATATTGGTAGCTATGCCTAGTTTCTAGGCCTGTGCATACACAAGATCCCCTCTATCATCTCTGATGCAAAATTCATAGGAACTAAGTCTTGGATTCCCTTGAGAAGCTCCATCAGTATTGCATTTGAAGCCATGTTGTGGCAATTCCCATACCGCCTTATGCACATGAAACCTTGGCTTATATTGTATGGGCATCTCCATTATAAAAGGCCAGTCTGGTGGCAGCCTCCTCATCTATAGGTATTTCACTTGAACCAACTGATAAATGGCCTACTGAACATGATACGCCATTCTGCTATATGCAGTATTTCTACCATACTTGATAGAATATCTCTTTTTCCATATTTCCCACAATAGGATAGCAGGGATGGCTTGAAAGATGGTTTACAACTTGTGTGATGCAGGAGCTGTCCACCAAAGTGTAATAACTTGCTACAGCTTCAGCCCTTCTATGTTTAAACCTGCAGAAAAAGCAAATTGTTTCCGAAGCTTATAAGTTGTTGGAGATGTTAGAAATAAATGAGACATAGTTTCTTGCTTATATTCCTCACAACACTAGCTACTTGATACAAGACTGATATGCGTCCTCTTAAGATTGTCATCAGTAGTAATTTTCCTTTTCCACAGTCTCCAAAAGAAGAAGCTGATCTTTACTGGCATGCCGTTCAACTATATGAACTTATACACTGATCTGGTTTCTTGTTTTTGCCTTACCTCTTCCCATGCACTCTTAACAGAGAATTTACCACTATTTTCTCCCATCCACCCGGCCTCACCATTATCAGCCTCTACCAAAGCAGGACTGATATTTTCCACAAAGTAGTCCACTGTTTCATTTGACAAAACTGAAGTTAATTTCTGCTGATCCCATTCTCCATTTAGGATATATTCCTTCAATTTAGTCTCATCTTCCAAGTTATGCTCATTATCGACAAAAAAACAAAGCCCCTTACTTTGTCCAGTTATCAAACAAGAATATGGAAGTACCTAACTTCATCTGCCACCAAATATTGTGCTCAATATCCTCCCTTACAGCTACCATTTTCTTCCATGCATGAGATGCATCCCTGGCCTGTGCAATAACAGGATAAATTTTTTTGCAGTACTTGTTAGCCATGAAAGCACCCCATAGTGACACTGATGTCCTAAAGTTCCACCAGAGTTTTGCAAAAAGAGCTTTAGAGATATCATGTACAAATCTGAATGCCACACCTCCCTCCTCCTTTGGTAAACATATATTCTCCCATGCAACCAGTGTTTTCCTTTAACTCCTGTAGTATTACTCCAAAAAAAACTTGGCAAAAATCTTTTACAGCTGCTCAATCACCCCTTTCAGTGGATTCATAGCAGATAACAGATAAACTGGCATAGTCTGTAGAACATGAGCAATCAGAATATACCTTTCACCAAATGACAGTAGCCTGATTTGCCAAGACATTACTCTATTCATCACCTTTTTTATTAAATCTTCATAGTACACTATCTTTTTTCTTCCATAGAAGACGGGACATCCCAAATATGTGAATGGAAAAGTTCTTTTCCTCGTCCCAGTCTTCCTTTTTACTCTACCTACCACACTTGTTGGCACCTTCTCATGTAAGTAGAAAGAACTATTCTCATTGTTTACCAGCTGACCTGACACTTTATCATAGTTTCTTAGAACCTTCATCATCTTTCTCAAAAAAATAGGATCTGTTGAGCAAAATAAGATTGTGCCATCTGCATACGACAGATGATTTATCTGAGGGCTCCACTTTGGCAAACCATAGCCCTTGAATGCTGTATCATCATGCAACTCATTTAAATTTCTGGCCACTATGTGAAAGTTAGAGAGATAAGGACTCCTCTCAAACACGGGAATGGTGTTGTAAGGAGGCTTCTGAATGTCCTTCTTAGCTATCACTATGATTTCCTGTCCTTGCCACTCATATTTTATGGCCTGGTGTAGACTTGACAATACCGCACCGGCGGGTGGATCCAGGGTCTTCCTAAGAGCATATTGTAATTAGCAGTGATTGCCATGACTTGAAACTCTGCTGTGAAGGAGGCAGGCCCGACCCATATCTGTAGGTCGACTTCTCCCAAAGAGTTGCTTAAGGCTCCGTCGAATCCCCTGACGTTTGTCGCGCTCTAGCGGATCTTTCCCATGTCGTAGCCAAGTTGTGTCAGGGTGGTAGCATGGCAGATATTGAGGTCGGACCCGTTGTCCACCAGTACCCTTCCTACGGCTTTGTCATGGCATTACAGGGTGATATGGAGGGCTTTGTTGTGGGATGTTACTTCAATGGGAAACTCTTTCTTAGAGAAGCAAATCCTGTGTTCCCCAATGATATGGGCCACCAGCCCAGCCAAATCCTCACTACTCGTTTCTGCCGGTACGTGTGCATTATCCAACACCTTCATGAGGGCATGCCTATGAGACGGCGAGCTAGCCAACAGTGACAGCACCGAGATTTATGCCGATTTCTTCTTTAAATGCTCGATAATGGAATAGTCTTTGGGCTGCATACGTCACCAGAAATCTCTGGCCTCTCCCTCAGTTATCGCCCTTTTCTGAGCACTCTCCTTCCTTGTGGCGTTTTGGGCCAATTCTTCAAGATTGTAACACCTCCCCGAACGGGGCATGCCTTGGGTCATTGTGGTTTTCACGGTGACCGTATTTTTGGGGTCCAGTACCATTTGTTGTGCTATCTAGGTCACCACATGGACTGGGATCAAGCATCTGAATATAGCCCTAGGAACTTCCAAACTGGGCATCAAGACTTTAAATTTGGGACATTCATGGAGTGTGAGGGAAGCCACTATCTGTTCCAGAGGCTGGGTGATTCTGAGGTACAGCGCCCCACAACCTTCCCAGTCTTCTTCCCTTTCTATCATGCGGACCCCGCCATTTCCATGATTTGGCAATCGGTTTGTGTTCACGTTAGGGGCGGCAGTTTCTAAGACGATTTCCCTTTTATCGATCAAATCCTGGATTTTGTGCTTTATATTTATACAATCCTCAGTGTTGTGCCCGACCCCTCCCGAGTGGTAAGCACAAGTTTGATCGGCCCTGTAGAACCGACTCTCGGGTTGTACTCACTTTAGCGGGGCCTTCTGAATCAACCTTGCGGCCAGCAGCCTTTCTAACAGTCTAGCTCTCGGCTCAAAGAGTGTCGCGAATTCCCTCAAAGACCTCTTCTCAAAAGCTGGATGTGGCGCATTATATGTAGGGGTGGTGGCTGATTTTGGTAGTTCTGAGTTTAATAGGCTTGCGGGGGTTTATTTTGCGATGGACGATAGTTTTGCTAGGGTGGTGGTTGGTAAGCAGGGGCGGATACACGTACACTAGGCAGAGCCGTCTATGTTGGCACAGTAGTGGTAAATGCTGGTTGTGTGTGTTAATGGGTGCTGAGCTATATGAAGGGTAGAGTAATTTACAAGGGGTGAGGCTTGGTCGGAAGGTGAGGGTCCTTTTGGGTTTTGGTTGGAAATGTGGGATATGCTTCCCACGTCCTCTTTCTTTTTTTGGAAGATCCATGCGGCAGCCTGTCCAGATGCTTTGTTGAAGATGTTGCCGATCTTCCTAGATGTGAGGTTGTCCTCTATGGGCTCTCCCATTTTCACTAATTTGGAGAACGACCTTCTAGCCATTGACAGCATCCTATCATAGAAATCTGGCTCCTGTGACCTGACAAATATGGAGACGAGCTATCCCTCGCTCATTGGTGGCTGTACGCGGGCTGCTTCGGCCCTCCACCTGCTGGCGAATTCTCTGTAATTCTCTGTTGATTTATGTTTGACCTTCTCAAGGTTGTAGCGGTCCGTCACGATCTCGATATTGAACCGAAACCTTTCCATGAAGGATTCCGCCATGTCTTCCCAGCGGAGCCACTAGCGGATGTCCTGGGTGGCGAACCATTCCGCAGCCTCACTTGTTAGGCTACGACTGAACAAACGCATAATCAGAGGTTTATTCTTCTTCACTCCAACCAACTGGTCGCAGTATGAATGAAGGTGTGCTTTGGGGTTCCCTGTCCCACCGAACATTTCAAACTTTGGGATTTTAAACCCTTCTAGCAGGTCTAAATCTGGGTGCATGCAAAGGTCATCATATCTTAGGTCTGTCGCCTTCGTTGTGGACCTGTTGGACTTTTCTAATAACTCCTCCATCTTCTTTTCCATGTCTTTCTCTCGTTTATCCTGTTAAGCTCTCCAAACCCTCTCCATCTTCTCGTAGTGACCTAGTTCCTTGTGTCCTGGGAAGGATTCATTTGGCATGTTGGGAGTGAAGAAGGACAGCTGGGGGATGACATGTTTGAACGGGATGGTGGTGTTTTTTCCCGCAGGCAAGGTTGGTGCATGTGTTTGGCTTGTCTAATTGCAGAATACCGGCTGAGGGGATTGATATGCAGGGACCAAGTGAGTGGCCCCTGGGCCTTGAACATTTTTAGTTGGTCGATGGGGTACTGATACGCTTAAATTACACCTAAATTATGGCGTAAGGCGGTCGGTGTCAAATATAGTAACCGAACTAGGTTGGAATCGAATCCCCAGGGAATAAAGTGTGAAACAAATACTAATCATATATTTTACTAATCTCTAAAGACTTTAGTTCTATTCCGACTAGTAGAGAAAAAGGGGCTTGGCTTGTATTCGCTATTTTGAAGTATTTGATATTTGTTTGGATTAAAAGAACCAAAGTTGTGTCCCTGCTTTGATTAGATGTTATGCTATGGGTATCAATATGGCATATTTCTAATGGGTCATGGTTTTGTATGCACTTAACCTCTAGTGCACTTCCTAATATTGTCCAATAGTTAGAAAGTATTTCTTTTCATGATTTTCCCAAATATAGAAACGTTGCAAGTGAAACCGATTAAATATGCCAAGCAGAACTCTTCTTATCCCTAAGTGAGTTCATTAAACGAGGATTAGCGCCCCGAGTCCTTGTTATATTATTTCAACTCAAACCCTAGTTCATCTTTCCAAACAAAACTAGGGTTTATGCATAAGTAAGTGTTTGCAACCACTAACTAGCAATTAATATGAGAAATAATAAAACACATCACAACCCATTATATATATATATATATATATATATATATATATATGCAATGTTAGACACCCATTACATAACACCCATCGTTTGGGTCCACAACTTTGATTAAAGAAACTATTCACACATATTGTTTACAAAAGTAGAAAGCAATAATAGAGACATAAAGCTTACAAAGTGTAATAAAGATGGTGGAAATAGAATATTTTTGTCTTCACTAAGCTCCAAAAGTGGCGTATTCAATGCTCACCCACCAATGGAACTAATGTTAAATGTTAGAGAATGTCCAGCCTTTTCACAAAAAACCTAAAATTTTCTTTAAATAGGCTCCAAAAATGCACAGCAACACTTGACAAAACTGCCCCTGGTAGCAAGATCGACGGACCGTCGATCAGTTCGATGATCCGTTAATGCCTACGTCCTTAGTTTATTCAGTTATATGGTCCAGTCGACGGTGCCGTCGACCAGTTTGATAATCCGTTGAGTCTTCCTTCTTTATCTCTTCTTGTTGACGAATATGTTCGACGATACAAATGACGAAACGTCGATCAGTTTGACGCTACGTCGATGCCTCGGTCCTTTGTCCTCTTTAGCTAAGGCCATCACTGGAAAGTTGAATTTATTGACGATCGACGGACCGTTGAATCTTCATTTCTGGGCATTTTTTCCTTTTTCCTTTGTTTTTGCTTTAGGGCCATCGTATTCCTAAAACACAACAAAAACACATTAAAATGACCCAGACTTACTTGAAAACAACCAAAATTCATAGTAAAAAGGCGTCGATTGTGCCACAAATCTGCAGCACATCAGTTACGGTAAGAGGGGCCAACATGGTTTAGGTTGGAAATGCTTACTGGCGGGGGCATGGTTCCTGGCGGGTAGATGGGAAAATGACCTGGCGCAGTGGAACTTAACAAGAGAAAGGAAGGAGGGGCCCTTTTTCCTTCAGTGGTATTCTTTTTTGTGTCGGCTGCCTCCCTCCTGTCTACTTTCTCTTGGAGAGTAGCTGATAAGTTGGTATTTTACCAACTTATCTCTTCTTTAATCTTATATTTTTGCTATGTTTGCTTGAGAAAATAGTGCATTTAATATCATTTACATCTATTTTACAGGTTTTATATGATTTATAAGTGATCGGAAGAAACCAAGTGAAAATAAAGTCAAAAAGAGGTCAAATTGGACAGATTTGCAAAACTGTCAAAACTGGACAGTTTTGCAAAAATGGGACAGATTCGCAAAAAACGGGCAGAACTGCAAAAACGAAAATCTGGGGCATATTTTGTCATTTTTTGGACTTGGAAAAATTGGGAAACATAAAAGGAAGACTAGGGGGCAAAAACATATCATCTTTGGCTCAACACAAGTCCTTGGAGGCTAGGGTTTCACACCAACACATTGGAGGAGAAGATTGGAAGCACTTTAATGAGATATTCTTAATCCTTTCTTCAATTTCTTGTTTGGTATTGAATATTTATGTGTGTAGTATTTCATTTCAATACTTGAACCTTGTTTATAGAAGTATATATTGTTTAAGTTTGGATTGAATCTCTTGTTTTGCTTATGTGTTGAATGATTTTATTCCTAATGAAGTGAGTTATTGTTTCTTTAATTAATCTCATTTTGAATGATTCTTAAGGGAGTAGCTAACCCTAAGACTTGCCCATTTATTTCGGTTTAAACTTGGTAGAGGCAAACTCGGGATTGGGAAAGATTAATTAACAAGAATTTGGGGCGTTAACCCTCATCTAATGGAAATCGACCTAGGAATAGGCGACACCACTTGTAGCCATATTCGGGTGTTCTTAATGCTCCTAATTGCTTTAGGGATATTCAATTAGGTAGTCTAGTTAGTCTTTGGAAGAAGCTAATTTAGAGTCATTATCCGAGGCTAAGTAATATAAACTCACCATTATTTGTAAATCATGAAATACATTGGATCGTTACTTGAGCGTAGTTTCCCTTGTATCCATGCTTGTGGCCATTGATCATTTTACTTGCTTTCTAGGTTAGTTTACATTTTTGCATTAGTTATAATTTTCTCTCAAACAAAACCAAAATATTATCTATCGTTGGGCTTTAGCGTAGTTGGTGAAAATTCCTACTTTTCCTACTCGCCTACATATTGTTCTCTGTGGGATTCGACCCCGACTCATAGTTGGGTAAATATATTTGCATACGACCGTGCCCATTCTAATTAATAGGGTGGATTTGGACGTTATCAAAAATGGCGCCGCTGCCGGGGAACAATTTGGCGTATTTGGTTTAGTTTGAGATTTAAGCTAACTTGCTTTGGTCCAAACTTTCTTTGCTTTATTTTATCTTTAAAAAAAAAAAAAAAAAAAAAAACTGATCAGTTTTAGCAAAACTGTAAAACTGTCCAGTTTTTATTTCTGTAAAATTGTCCAGTTTTTGCAGAACTGTCCAGCTTTTGCCTCTGCAAAACTGTCCAGTTTTTGCAGAACTGTCCAGTTTTTGCAGAACTGTCCAGTTTTTGCCTCTGCAAAACTGTCCAGTTTTTGCTTTTGCTAATATATTTTTTTTTTTTTTTTTTAAAAACAATGGCATCTTGTAATGAAAATGGGTCGGATGGAAGTTGTTCATACTTTGATGACCCTTGTCCCTATTGTGGAGGACCTCACTCTTGGCAAAATTGTTTAAAGTCTCCCGGGGGAGGATTGTGCGCACAATCTCGAACCCATGAGTGGAGCATATGTGATAGATGTGGTGGTCAAAATGGCTATTGGGCTAATTGTGCTTATGTGTCCTTCCCTTACCCGAACCCCCACTATGACGATTCTACTTTTTGTTGTGACAATGATAGGGAAATGGAAATGGAAGAAGTTGAGAATGGACAAAATGGAGAGTTCAAGCTCATGATGGAATGCCTACTTGAAGGAGGAAATGAAAAGCAAAAAGCCTTGGAGGAGTACTTGGAAACTAGTCTCCAAAATGGCTTGATGAATGAATACAAAAATCTTCCATGGGCATTTGAACAAAATCAAGAAGAATTCTCAAATGCTCAATATGAGGAGAGAATGCCCATGTTGGAGGCCAATCATGAAAAGGAGGAATCAAGAATTGAAAATCCTCCAAACGAATCTATTTTCATTAGAGATGCCAAAGAAGAAAAGAAATTAGAGTCAACCGTTGTCTTGAGAAAAATGGTGGAAGTTGACTCTAGTTTGGGGGAAAATGAGAATGTCAAAATCCGGAAAAATTTGCAAATCGGAAGGTTGAAGTCTCACTCCAAGCATTTTTCAACATTGGATTTGTATGGTGATATGGGAATTGAGCCACATACATCCATGTTGGATGGTGAAGAAGAAAGACAAGTGCCTTACATCTTGCAATTCGAAAGAGTAAGAAGGCAAAATGACATTCCTCATTTGAAAGCCAAGAAGTGCAGAATGAAGAAATTAACGTTTGGCTTGTTCATCTACTTACCACCCCCCACCGCTCGTGGTCACAAACTTGAGTCCAAGTTGGGTGCCCAATTCATAAGCTCCAAATGGCGAGAAAAGCGGTAAAGGTAACCGTCGTGCCGCGACGTTAACTTAAGCGCTTGGTGGGAGGCAACCCATCGTTTTAAAAATTTTAAATCGTTTTTGAAATTTTATTTTTTAGAATAGTTTAGTTTATGGTTTTTGACTAATCTGCAAAGTTTCAGAATTTTTGGAGTTGTTTTGAGCAGGTCGGATTTCCGGACAGCTCCAAACCAGTAGCTGCTGAAAATTGCAGCACTGTTAACAGAACTGTTTTGCACAGTTTTTGCAAAATTGAACAGTTTCTGCAGAACTGTCCAGTTTCTGCAGAACTGTCCAGTTTTTGCAGAACTGTCCAGTTTCTGCAGAACTGTCCAGTTTCTGCAAAACTGTCCAGTGTTTTTTGCAAAACTGTCCAGTTGCACAAAAAAAATATTCTATTTTTATGTTTTGTTTTGATTATGTGCAATGAGGACACTACAATATTTTTAGTTGGGGGTGGCATGTGGTAGCACGTTATGTTTTGGTTATGCTTGATTGTGTGCCCTTGTCGGGTTTATTTTGTGACTGTTGGTGTGGCTGTGGATAAACGTTACAAATGGAACTTGCTCAAATTCTTGAAAATTTCGTTCTTTTTGCATGTTGTGGATTACTCACTTTTGTTATTTTATTTCCGTTCTAAGTTAGGTAGTTTAGGAGTAAAAACTTTTGTTATTTTATTTCCGTTCTTAGTTAGGTAGTTTAGGAGTAAAAATGGTGTTGGGATGTGATTTTTTACCCCTTGGCTAATTTTTGGCTTGCTTGGTACCAACTTATTTAAACCTTAACATATGAACTCTTGATTTTTGAAAAAGAAAAATGATTGAAGTAAGGTTTCTTGTTGTGACTTTTAGATTTAATTTTTGGCTCTTACTTTCACTAATTAGTCTCTTTAGGCTATGAGTGACTTTTTGAGTTCATTTGTTTCAATTGGTTCTTGGATACATATTCTACTTGAGTTTTCATGTGCCATGTGTGATGAGGTTTATTTGTGAGTTCTTTTGCATTATTTGTGGTCTAGAACTTGCCCGGAATGAGTTTCAAGGTGAAATCCTAGACTACACTTGGTTTGAAAAATGATGTTAGGCCTTCCTTGAACCGCTTTTGTGCCTTAAATATCCTACCCTTGCATATTTTCCCTAGTCAACCCCGTTTGAGCCTTTAACCTTTTCTTTGGCAACCATGTTACAAGTTTTAACCTTTTGTTCTTTATTGATCTATCTTTTGGTACCCTACCTCCTTAAGTGCGTTGAAAGTGCAAACGTAGGCTAAAAGCCTAAGTTTGAGGGTGATAGTTGGAAAAAGTTGTGATGTGGGAGTTACTTTAAGGTGAAAGAAAAAAAAAATGAAGTAGTAGAAAAAAAAAATTGGAAACTTCCTTGTTATTTTGAAAAAGAAAAAAATAAAAATAAAGGAAGGAATAATAAAGAGTTGTGAATAAAGGGAAGACTAGTTGGCGAAATGAAAAATGAAAAAAATGGTGGAAAAGCTTGAAAGGAAGTGTGCTTTGATTGTTGAAAATTGTAGTGCTTAGGGAGGTTTTTGAGTCACTATTTCCAAATTATGTCCCTACCTTAACTAAAAGCCTACATTACAACCCTTTAAGTCCTAATTGATTTTGAACCAAGTGTGTCTATATTAGTGGAGAAATACATGAAGGGCAAGCTTATGGTACTACTTGTGCAATTGAACATCTTTGTGAGAGAAGAGAGTTAATTCTTTCTATTTAATATCCCATTTGTGTTTTGAATTACATTTTCTAAGTGTGGGATTCTCTCTTGAGTGTGAGGGCACATGAGAATTTAAGTTGTGAAAGTGTTTCATTTTCCAATTGAGAGGAATGAACAAAAGAAAGTTGTTTTGCGATAAGGAGGCAAATTTTGAAGCTTTAGTGTCATGACTTGATTGCTACTTTGATTAATTTGGTGTTTGAGCACTTGAAAGGAAAATGAAGTTTTTAAGAAGAAGTTGGTGATTCATATGTTTTGAATTAATTGTTGGTACCAATCAAAGTCACGTTTTTGTGCTTAAAGTAGACTTTTTAACTTGGTATGATGTTGGTGCACTATTGAGTCGATTTCTTCGAAAGAGATTGTATGTTTTGAATTGCTTGAGGACAAGCAATAGTTTAAGTTTGGGGGTTTGATAAGTTGGTATTTTACCAACTTATCTCTTCTTTAATCTTATATTTTTGCTATGTTTGCTTGAGAAAATAGTGCATTTAATATCATTTACATCTATTTTACAGGTTTTATATGATTTATAAGTGATCGGAAGAAACCAAGTGAAAATAAAGTCAAAAAGAGGTCAAATTGGACAGATTTGCAAAACTGTCAAAACTGGACAGTTTTGCAAAAATGGGACAGATTCGCAAACAACGGGCAGAACTGCAAAAACGAAAATCTGGGGCATATTTTGTCATTTTTTGGACTTGGAAAAATTGGGAAACATAAAAGGAAGACTAGGGGGCAAAAACATATCATCTTTGGCTCAACACAAGTCCTTGGAGGCTAGGGTTTCACACCAACACATTGGAGGAGAAGATTGGAAGCACTTTAATGAGATATTCTTAATCCTTTCTTCAATTTCTTGTTTGGTATTGAATATTTATGTGTGTAGTATTTCATTTCAATACTTGAACCTTATTTATAGAAGTATATATTGTTTAAGTTTGGATTGAATCTCTTGTTTTGCTTATGTGTTGAATGATTTTATTCCTAATGAAGTGAGTTATTGTTTCTTTAATTAATCTCATTTTGAATGATTCTTAAGGGAGTAGCTAACCCTAAGACTTGCCCATTTATTTCGGTTTAAACTTGGTAGAGGCAAACTCGGGATTGGGAAAGATTAATTAACAAGAATTTGGGGCGTTAACCCTCATCTAATGGAAATCGACCTAGGAATAGGCGACACCACTTGTAGCCATATTCGGGTGTTCTTAATGCTCCTAATTGCTTTAGGGATATTCAATTAGGTAGTCTAGTTAGTCTTTGGAAGAAGCTAATTTAGAGTCATTATCCGAGGCTAAGTAATATAAACTCACCATTATTTGTAAATCATGAAATACATTGGATCGTTACTTGAGCGTAGTTTCCCTTGTATCCATGCTTGTGGCCATTGATCATTTTACTTGCTTTCTAGGTTAGTTTACATTTTTGCATTAGTTATAATTTTCTCTCAAACAAAACCAAAATATTATCTATCGTTGGGCTTTAGCGTAGTTGGTGAAAATTCCTACTTTTCCTACTCGCCTACATATTGTTCTCTGTGGGATTCGACCCCGACTCATAGTTGGGTAAATATATTTGCATACGACCGTGCCCATTCTAATTAATAGGGTGGATTTGGACGTTATCAGTAGCGATGGTAGTTAAAAATGTCACTATCACACCCTCTTGGGAGGCGGCCTCTTGCGGTCATGGGTGTCTCCGTTGCGGAGAGCGAGCTTATTTCTTGTTTCCTCAGGGGTACCAGTCATTTTGTCCTTTCCTTTGTCGGAGAGGGATGCTAACGGGACTTTGGATCTTGTGAAATATGCCAGTTTTAAATATCACACTAATCGGCCACTTTCTATAAGATAAGAATAACTCAACGATAAAGAGACTTAGTTTCCGCACATCAATTCTAAAAGCAAAATATCAAATATGGATATTTAACGCGCAAGTAACATATAAGATCGTATATTGAAGCTTGATTACTCTTGATCCAATGTTCTAATGTCTTGGATATCATGGGCTTTTATGTTCGGGTGGGTCTTGGTTTGGTGGCCTTGCGGTTGACTTTGAACGGCAAACCACCTCGATTTTGTCACTTAGGAGAACGAGGAATTTAAAATTTAAAACAGGAATGGACCGAGTCTTACGTAGACTTCCTACGTATCCTGCCATGGGAAATCAGGCCCTATGTAGTTCGATTACAAATCAGGATATACATTTCTCCTAAATATCCTTTTGCTAGTCCTAGCTATAGACATCCCGCGACCAGGCCCAACTAGGGCTTCCCGCGTATCCCTCTATTAGGGACGTCAGGTCGTCGTGATTCCTTTACATTTTTTATGAAGGTGGGGCTAACATTTGTGCAAAATATGGGACACCTAGTATCTACCCTTAAGTATAATTCATGCAAGTCGTTGTCCTTACGGACTTACTTTCTCTGTTTACGGACTTGCTTTCTCTGTCGAATCTCCCTTTACTCAGAAGTACGATGGAAGTAGGACCAAAATCTGTCTATTCCTGATCATATTCTCAAGTTCAAGCTTGAAAGCATGGCATCCTTCAATATCATATCCCCTAGCCCCAGTATGGTATAAGCAGAAATTATTTCTATTGGGCCCTAATGGTGCGGGCTCATAGGCAGGTTCCACAGGCCTGATTCTGTTCAGTGAGGCCAAAGTCGAGAAGAGGCGAGCTACGATTCTTCAAAGACAATGAAATCATAATTCTATATCTGGGTTTCGGGGGTAACTCCCTCTCCTGGGTTGATGGGGTCATGGACCAGCAAAGTATGTGGCCCGGCCCCCATAGAGTTCCAATGATTTTATCATCTATGAGAATAACAATTCTCCTTCTTAAAGCTAAGCACTCGTTCAAGGTGTGCCCTGCCTGGTTAAGATGAAATGGGCACCTTTTGTTGGCATATACCAAGTCAGGGACCGGCAACCTAGCCCTAGTAGTACAATCTATCCCGACGGCCATCATCTTCCTGAATACTTCCTTACAAGTGATAGGCAGTGGGGATACCCTAAATGGAGAAGACCGAGCCTTGAAGGCAATGCGCCACAGAGCTGGCGCGGGGAGATTTTCCCTTCCAAAGTTCTCTGAAGCCACAACAGAGGTGGCGAGTATCAGTATAGGCGAAGGCGCATATAAATCCGTCCCTTCCTCCGTGGGAGCATAATAACCAGACTTGTTGTCCCGCGTCATTTCCCTAGAACTCACGGAACATATCAAACCGGTTCTCCTTCTTCTTCTGTCTTTTCTTCCTCAACGAGCTCAGGGTCCTCTTCCCAGGGCTCTGCTCCCTCTTGTGGGTATGATACGAACACCCATGGGTCTGAACATGCCAATCATTCTCCGTTGGTCCCCTCCGGGGTTGCTTCCCTAGGCATTATGGTTCTTCTTTCCAGTGGTATGTAGTTTAGCTCCAACCCCCTCACCTGTTCGGGGACATTTTCATAGTGTTGTTCTTGGGGTATGCCTTCCAGCAGATTCCCAACCATGTTCAGTAATCCATCTACCTCCTCAATATTTCTCCCTATTTCTTAGATATGTTTTTCCATCTGCAGCACTTTGCCGCGTAGCATCTCAGTTGTCTCTCCCAGATTCCGTGCCTCTTGTCCATCTTGGTTCGCCATTGCAAGTCAACCTTTAGTGGGGATAAATTTGGATAAGTTTTTAAGCTCATGGTTTTTCTTTCATAAGTCAACCTTTAGTGGGGATAAATTTGCAAGTCAACCTTTAGTGGGGATAATTTGGATAATTTTTTAAGCTCTTGTACGTGGTTTAGATTATTGGATCAATGATACTCAAGCTCAATACATGATCGTACACATAGCAGGTAAACATTTGAGGCACATAGCAGATAAGCATGTAATTTGTTTATACTACTCGTGTTCCTAATGCCTCTTGAGTTAAGGCTTTCCTAGTCGTTCGAAACATCTAAGTGCCATTTGTGAAAATGAAACATTGCCCCGAAAAAGCCATCATAATAATTTATAATAGTAATATCTTTTCCCATGGGGATTACAAAAATGATGACAAAAGCCGACAAGGGGCTTACGAACGTAAAAGAAAATCAGCAATCAAGGAGGTCCTCCAGTGGCTGATGTTGAGGCTTGGTTCGTCCTGGCCTTCTTGACCCTTCGAAAGATAGTCTGGATACGAAGGCGTGCCTGATAGAGCTCCATTTTGACAATTACCGGGTCTATTTCTTCCAGGATTCTGGTCAAATGCTCATCCGTGCCCTCTAAGCATTCTTTTATGCGTTTCTCTTCTTGGGCTTCCTGAGGAGGTGCGGGCGCTGGCGTCAGTTTGAGAGCCAAGTGTCCTTGTAGCCACGCACAATACCTGGGGTCACACCCTAATTCGAACCTGTCAGGAGCCAGAGTTTCTGGGCCCCAACTCACTCGGCCATTCCATTCCCTGAGGATTACCCCAGCGTGCTTGATTTTTTGCTCAGTGTGTTTGATGATAAACAGCTCGGGGTTTCCTACCTGGGGGATCACTTGTGTTACACCTCGGAAATTTCCCGTTGGAACGCAAGTAAATGAACTAGTAATGCATGCAAATGGATGTGGACGATTAGAAGGAGAAGTCTAAGAAACATGAAAAATTGTAGATTTGAAATCTGCCCAGTGGTCGTAAAGTGCAAATACGGACCGTAAATTGGTATACGGTCCGTAAACTGGCAGTCGTAAATTGGCATGCAAGACGTCAACTTTCTGCCAGTCGAGGAAATGGTAAAATACGACCTGGTTTACGGACCGTAAAGTGATTTATGACCCGTAAACCATGGTCGTAAATCACCATGCAAGCAACCAAAGTTTCTGGTTTTTGAAACGGTTAAAGACGACCGCGAGGGACGAACCGTAAAATGGAATACGTGGTCGTAAACTCAGTTTACGACCACTGTTCACCACAGCACAGATTTTGCAATTCATTAAATAAAGGGACCAACACTTGTTTTATTTCATTTCCACATTACACACCTTCTCTCTAAAACCTCTCTCTACATTTATTATCCAAGTTTTCAAGGATCATAAGTCATCAACAACATAAAACAAAGTGAATCAAGAGTAAGAACATCATCAAAGGTCATCCAAGTCAAGAAATCCAAATGGAGAAAAACTAGGGTTTTGCTCAAAGTGGGGTATTATCAACTAAAGCTTGGTCCTACAACTTCTAAGGTAACATTCATGATTATTACATGATGTTTAAGGTATTGGAGAATTAAAATACATGGATTTTAGAAAATATGGTAAGATGGGTTATGAATGATGAATAGTGACATTTTGAGAAATAGTTTGAATTGAATCATAAATGTAGTTGTGTTGTGATATGAACATGTTATAAATGGTATTAAGATCATGAACTAGAAACTTTAGGCGAATGGACGAATTTGGGTGTTATGACCTTGAACATGGGTGAATTAGAAACAAATTGAGAAATCTAGATAATGTGGATAAAGTGAATGACTAATGGCCATTGTTATGATATTAATGAAGGTAGAAACGCTAACATTCGAAGGGGACGTGCAAGTGTAGAATATTCCGACGAAAAGGTATGTAAGGCTAACCCTTCTTTCATAAGGCATGGTTCTTTGGCCAATTCTCTAAATCCTCTATACGCGTATGTTGCCTTCAATTGATAAATTTTCCGAGCTTGTAAGCTCACGATCCTTGACACATACTACGATTGCACTACGCTCCTCGTATGATGAGTACGCCCATGATCTAGATGTAACGATAATGAAGAGGATAGTAATGATGACGATAATAATAATGATGCTAAAGGTGCCTATGGGCTATTATACGTATGTGTGCCTATACAGAGCTATAATGAACCCCGAGCTTATAATGTCGGGTAGAATATATGTATATGGATGTATATATATGTATGTATATGATTACGTAACGCGCGCACACATCTGCAGATGGTACGGATAACCCTGAAGCCTTGGTAGGGCCAGGTAGAAATAACATTGAGCCTTGGTTGGCCAAGTATGTATGAAACACCGAACCTTATGGTCGGGTACGCTATGTATGTATATAAGTGTATGGCTATGTATATAATATGAATGTGAATGTGAAAAGACTATGTATATGAATGCGAATAGGGGCATGTATACGAATACGAGCCCTATTATGAAATACGCATGAGAAATGGAAAGTTCCTATGAAAGGCAGGTAAGTGCCATGATGATGATATTATTGTCTTCCCTCCTATGCCACTTCATATATTGTCTATGATGCTTCTATTTGATGTTGATCATGCTTTAAATACTCAGTACATTCTTCGTACTGACGTCCTTTTGTTTGTGGATGCTGCGTCATGCCCGCAGGTGCACAGGGAGACAGACTTGATCCATAGCTGCTTATTCAGAGATTACATAGCGGAGCTCCATTTCCTTCGGAGCTATAGCTTTTGGGTACTTATTATTTTGTGTATATAATTATGGGCATAGCGGGGTCCTGTCCCGTTCATGTGATATGTTTTACTCTTCTTAGAGGCTCGTAGTCACGTGTATATGGTTAGATATATCTGGCCTTGTCGGCCTATATTTTGTATATCATTTTGTTGGCCTCGTCGGCCCATGTACATTGTTGTGGCATAGATGCCTATGATGATTGAAGATGTTGTCGTCCAATGGGACTAGCATGGTCGATGCTTAGAAATGTATGATTAATGATGTGGCTCACATTGATGCAAGTCTAAGTGTAAGCTAAGGGGTGCCCGAGTGGGCTAGCACCGGGTGCTCGTCGCGGCCCCCTAGTCGGGTCGTGACAACTTGCCTCCTGCCAAATTGTCTTAAAACCCTGGACGGGTAGTAAGGACGAATTCCTCGGATCCCAACTAGCGACACAAATGTACAATTCTTTCCTCGGACTACCACAGTCTCGGATATAAAGTCAGGGAACATCCAACGGATTCGATCTTCAGTCAAGTCGGTGAAGAATTCAACCCAGTAATTTTTGGACGTATAACCGAGGTTAGGGCAGTAATTCACAAGGCAATTTATCCGGTTCTGTCGACTCCAACCCTGAACCTCTTTGGCCACGTTAAGGTGTTTGATAATCCACCACTGTAGCAACATATTGCACCCATAGAAGTATCGAAAACAATTTCGGCATTTGTCGAGAGCTAGGATGATGTCAGCCAATATGATGGGTGCCAGGTCAGAATATCTTGTCTCTTGAACTTTTGTTTTTTCGTGGAAAATTGTATGGTCCAGGAATATCACCTTGGTGTCTATAGCCAACGACTCCTCCTGTAGGAAAATCATAATGCCTAACAAGGCTATGGAAAAGGCTAAAGGTCTAGCCGCTTCCCACTCTCCTCGGCTCCTGAATTCTCTCTGATATAGGGTGTATCCAGTGATGTCTCCGAACCTACAGTGTAGATCCCTGAAGGCTACAGTAGGCCCTTGTGCCCAAAATGCTTCGGCCAGAGAAAGAAATCCCATAATGTGGCCGACGGTGGGCTTGTACAGAAACAACAGATTGTGGTCCGGCATGTGTCGTCTCCTCAGACAGGTTCCATTACTGTCTATAGTATCCCGAACCTCTTCTAGGGTAAGAGTCATTTCGATATCCTTGAAATATAACAGCATTTATTTATCATCCCAATACCCCGCCAACACTTCTATCAGCTCCGGGTGGCCTTTCAATGTCATAATGGAGGGCAAGTGTCCTAAAGTACAGTTGATTGTCCTTTGGTGAGTATCCCCCAACCATTCATACCAGTCCCTCGGCAATTCCGGAGCCTTAGTGACGATGTCAAAACGGATTCTTCGTTCCATCTACAAAACAAGACATGGTTAAGATTCCCCCCGTCCTCATAGGATCAATGGTTCATCACATAGGTATAAACATGTTTCCACGTAACACATAGATGAGATGCGGTGTTTTTCGGGTCATAGACTGTCCGAACACAGGGTAGTTATTCTTAATGAGCCTTAGGTAGGTCTGATATAAAGTCCCGTCTAGGTATAAATGCTCTAGTTCAGTAGGGATTTGTCTTAGCTCTGACCTAGTTTTTCTAGAGTGGTTTTCACGAATGACGGGAAATCCGAGCGGACAACTGGGGCTGAACCGTTAGGGCTATTGGATGACTGCATACCAACCCCGCCTCATAACGGCTCCAAGAGAAAGTCTTAGTTTTATAGTGAAGGAATGACTGCGTGCTCCGTGAACTCGCCTTTAGGAATAAGTGGAAAATAAATGCCAGGAGTGGCGGAGTTATGATATACATGCAATGACAGTTACTAATTGCGGGAAAAGTAAACACATAAGCAGTTCATGTCACGACCCAACTAGAGAGCCATGAAGGGTACCCGGAGCTAGCCCACTGAGGACCACCTTTCAGACTTATTATCCAACTCAACCGAACATCTACCATTCCCAACACAAACTTATCATGAAATGATTTTCGAATATCTTTCAAAACATACATGTACATAAGCCCATGAGGCTACAAAAATGGTAAACAGAGCATATACACTAAGAGATCACAAAACATCTACTACCCACACATACGTATCTACAAGCCTCTAACTGGAGTGTTGAAATCATAGGGACGGGGCAGGACCCCGCCATGCCCCAAATATATACACAAAATAATATACTAATAAGCAGCAACTCCGAAGTAGTGGAGTGCTCCTGTATAGCTACTGATAAAGCTCCTAAGCGTCTGTGCCGTCTCCTTGTCTACCGGCGGGCATGAATGCAGATCCACAAAATAAAGAACGTCAGTACAAATAATGTACTGAGTATGTAAGGCATGTACGACAATGTAATCAAGAAATAAGAGAGCATAAGATGAAAGGATAACCTATAACTGATTGCCTCTTAAGGCGGAGTCATACATGCTAACTTTTATATTTAAAACATTATCATATCATATATAAATACATAAATTGCCCGACCATATAGGTACAGTGTGATCATTAGCCCGCGTCCGAGGTAACCATCTTATGCCACCCACTAGTGGTGTCTGCCCGGCCAACTAGGCACAGTGTAACCATTATAGCCGCCCACTACACCCATCCTAGTGGTGTCTACCCGGCCAACTGGGCACGGTGTAATCTCACATATACATATTATAAAGCATGCATGAGAGCTTAAGTAAAAGTTGTAACTCTATCGAAGTGACGTAAGGTCAGTAACCTCCGATTATATTATTGGTCAAACATCATCGCTAGGTCTCACCTTGAAGGAACTAATATCACGAGGTGAGATGGCCAACAATGAATGACATCAAGGAAATTATGAAATAAGATCATTAAACTCATAATAACATCAATTCATAAGCTTTGGAAATTGTAGAAGTAATATCATCATCCTCATCACCATCATTATCATAGAACACATCTTATTTCTTTCCCATAAGAAGCTCTTAAGAACCTTTAACTTTCATCTTTTGGGATGTAAGAAGGTCATGAAAATATAGAGTGGAAATCATAATATAGAAGTCGTGCCTTTGAAAGAAAGGGGCTAGCCTTAACATATCTTTGAGTCTCCTTAATGACTAAACGTTCTCCTTCCAAGCTCACAATTATACATGAAAGAGAGCTCGTACTAAGGTTAGATCATTAGAAACATGCTTAAGTCTAAACTAAAGCGACTAAGAGCTAACGAAAATTGGGCAGCATTTCCTTTGTTTTGACAACTTTCTCCATTTACTAAAAAACTCCTAAACATCAATAGCAACACCTATAATATCATAACCAATAGACTTCTTCAAGTTAAACATTCTTCAACCCTCAAAACCCCTTTTCAAAGTCATTCATAACCATAATTACAAAACAACACTATGTTCATTTACATATAATACTTCCTCAACATCATTAGTGTCATTCACAATAAGACTATTCTCATAGTATACTAAGAATCATGACCCAAGTTAACTTACTACTCAAAATATCATTATTTCCATATTTGAGCTCATATTCTATTTTCTTCTCTCATACAAGTCATTCAACCACCCAAATACTCTTAATAACATGAAATAGATGTAAAACTCACCTTTGATCATGTAAGGATGAACTTTGGATGAATATACTTAACTTGAGAAAAACCCCAACTCAATACCCAAGGCATTCTTAATTTTTACCAACCCCAGTTAGCCTCTTTGCACTTGATTCTCTTGATTTTCGGTGTTTAATCTTTGATTTCCCTTAGATTTGTGTTGATATGGTGTGTGGAATATTCTAGAGTTCTCAAGAGGTGGGGAGAAGATGAGGAAATGAAAAATAAGAACTTGGGTCATATATTTATAATTATGAAAATCTGACCCCACGTGATTTATACGAACACTTATACGGTCCGTTTAATTTTATATGGTCCGTATAAGTGACCGTATAATCCCACCAGAAATTGATCCATTCTGTGACTATTATACAGACCGTATAAAGTTATACGGACCGTATAAGTGGTCGTATAACTCACTTTTTCCCGAACTTGTTCTCATCGATTTGTTTAATCTCAAATACTTATGGAACCTTCTTGGCACTTGTATAACATTTCATTAACCATCAAAGGAGTCCTATAACTCCTTCCCAAGACATTATTAAACAATTGTTAACTCGATAATTACTAAACCTTCCCAAACACAACTTATACTTCACTTCCTTCGACGAACCTAGTTTCACTGATTCATATAACTTCAAAACCTCATAGCATGCACCTTTAAGCTACCAAATACTCTCCTTAAGGTCATATGGACTTCTATTCACAGCACAACAACATGAAATGTCTGAGGTGTAAATTATTCCCCCCCCCCCTAGCAACATTCATCCTCTAATGTTAAGTTCTCGGGGATTCTACAAATATTTCACCAGAGTTTCCCCTGTAATATGACATTACCATCCTGTCACAGCAACCCAAAATATATTTCCTCACAGGGATACAACAACAAGAGAAAGAATGGCCACACACGACCAAAAAAGCATAAAAAAAACATTACATACCTAAGGACAATGGTGTCTCATCGTGAGCCTCTTCAAGTGAAACAAATGTGAATATCTAAACTTCATATCTTCTTCTGCTTCCCAAGTCATCTCCTCTATATTATTGTTTCTCCATAGGACCTTAACTGAGGCTTCATCCTTGGTTCTGAGTTTCCACACTTTCCTATCTAGTATAGCAATGGGTATTTCTTCGTAAGCCAATTTCTCGGTAACTTGAACATCATCTACAGGCACTATTCTGGAAGGATCTCCAACACACTTGCAGAGCATCGACACATGAAAAACTGGGTGAACTGACTTAAGCCCCAGAGGTAAATCTAGTTCATAAGACACTTGGCCTACCTTGCGCACAATCATGTAAGGTCCAATATACCGGGGACTAAGCTTACCCTTCTTGCCGAATCTCAGTACACCTCTCATCGGCGACACTTTCAGGAATACCTAATCATTAACTTGGAATTCCAAGTTTCATTGATGGTTGTCTGCATAAGATTTCTGACCACCTTGAGCTGTCAACAACCGGTCTCGGATTAGCTTGATCTTCTCTACCGCTTGTTGAATCGATTCTGGACCTATTAGTTGTGTCTTTCCTACTTCAAACCATCCAATTGGCGATCTACACTTCCTTCCATATAGAGCTTCGTATGGGGCCATCTGGAGACTGAAATGATAGTTGTAGTTATATGCAAATTCAATAAGTGGCAAATTTTCATCCTAATTACCTCCGAAATCCAATACACATGCCCGCAACATATCCTCCAAGGTCTGAATAGTGTGTTCAGCTTATCCATCCGTCTGTCGGTGAAATGTTGTGTTGAGTCTCACTTGAATTCCCAAACCCTCTTGAAAGAATTTCCAGAAATTAGCAGTAAATTGTGCCTCTATATCTGTGATAATGGTTACTGGAACACCATGAAGTCGCACTATCTCTCTAAGGTACAGCTTCGCATAATCTTCTACTGAGTATGTAGTCCTAACTGGTAGGAAATGAGTTGACTTCGTAAGTCTGTCAACAATCACCCATATGGAGTCATACTTACACCGGTAACGGGGCAAACCTACAACAAAATCCATGTTGATCACCTCCTAATGCCAGGTTGAAATTTCCATAGCCTGCAACAACCCTCCTAGATTTTGATGCTCGATTTTCACTTGTTGACAATTTGGACATTGAGCTACAAATTCTGCTATATCCTTCTTCATGCCACCCCACCAATACATTGACTTAAGATCATGCTACATCTTTTTATCTCATGGATGAATGGAATAGCAAGAGTAATAAGCTTCTTCCAGAATCTGACGGCATAATCCTGCAACAACCGGGACACATAGCCTGTCTCGATACCTGAGAATCCCATCTGCAGAAATCTCAAATGGTGATTTCTCTTTCTGGGGAAGTGCATCTCTGTAGTGACTCAACTTGGGATCTTTATATTGGCGCTTTTTCACTTCAATGTCCAGGGAGGAAATAGTTGGATTATGCACAGCAACTCCTGCATTGCCCGAGTCCATTAAGCAAACTCTGAGGCCAGATAAGTGGTGGAGCTCCCGGACTAATTCTTTCTTCTCCGGTTGAACTTCACATAGACTGCCCATAGATTTACCGTTAAGAGCATCGGCTACCACATTTGCCTTTCCGGGATAATACAAAATACTCATATCATAGTCTTTCAATAGTTCCAATCATCGCCTCCGCCATAGATTTGACTCCTTCTGTTTGAAAATATACTGGAGACTCTTGTGGTCTGTATAGTATTAACATTAACACCATATAAATAATGTCTCCACATCTTCAGCGCATGAATAACCACAGCTAATTCAAGATCATAGGTCGAATAATTTTTCTCATGTTTCTGCAACCGCCTAGAAACATAGGCAATAACCTTACCGTACTGCATCAACACACATCCCAACCCAATACCAGAGGCATCAAAATAAACAACATAGCCTCATGATCCTTCTAGAAGTGTCAGGACTGGGTTGAGGTGAATCTATCTTTCAATTCATAGAAACTGCGCTCACAAGCATTGGTCCACTAAAATTTTGTTGATTTCTGAGTTGGCTTCGTCAATGGTGCATAAATAGAAGAAAATCCTTCCACAAACCTTCTGTAATAGCCTACTAATCCCAGAAAGCTACGGACCACTGTAGGCGTTGTAGGCCTTGGCAGGGTCTTCACGGCCTCAATTTTCTGAGTATCTACTCGGATGCCATCAGCCTAGATAATATGGCCCAGAAAAGTTACAGAATTCAACCAAAACTCACATTTTGAAAATTTTGCATATTATTCTTGAGTCCGAAGAATTCCAAGAACATTACGTAAATGATCTAAGGGTGGGCGTTCGGTTTTTCGGTTCGGTTTTATCAAACTTCGGTTTGGCTATTTCGGGTTCAGTTTTTTGAAGGTGGACACCAAACACCAAACCAAACTAGTTCGGTTCGGTTCTTTCGGTTTCGGTTTTTTAAAGTTCGGTTCGGTTCGGTTTCGGTTTTTTCAATTCGATTTTTTTGATATAATATTAAAAGCGATTTCATAGACACTAATTTATATTCTCAAAAGCAACAAAACATAAAACTGATAAATTGAAATCAAAATCAAACAAATAGGATACACAAGAACAGAAAACTATAATCATTATATAGGATTACTAGGTGTTATATACATACCGTAAGAATAATTAAGAAAAACACATAAAGGACATACGGTAATCCTAAAGACACATCCTAGTTACCTTTCTTTGTTAAGGATATTTGATTTTCTCAATTGAAGTGGAAAGTTAGGGATACAAATGCAAAAGATAACTTATTACAATTGGGTTTTTTTGCTTTAAACTTAATGGGCCTGGACTATTTTAATGTTTTTTTGGGTAATGTATTAAATTTCAGTGCGCGTTCGATTTTTCGGTTCGGTTTTATCAAACTTCGGTTTGGATATTTCGGTTTCGGTTTTTTGACAGTGGACACCAAACACTGAACCAAACTAGTTCGGTTCGGTTCGGTTTGTTAAAGTTTCAGTTCAGTTCGGTTCGGTTTTTGGTATTTATGCCCAGCCCTAAAATGATCTGCATGTTCTGCTTCTGATCGAGAGTACACCAGGATGTCATCGATGAACACAATTACTAATAGATCTAGGAAAGGCCTGAATACATTATTCATCAAATTCATAAATATTGTCGAGGCATTAGTCAACCCAAATGACATTACCCGAAATTCATAATGACCATATCTGGTTCTGAAGGCCGTTTTCGGGATATCTTCTTCTCTAACTCTCACCTGGTGATATCCCGACCTCAGGTCTATCTTGGAAAACCACTTAGCAACTTGTAATTGATCAAACAAATCATCGATTCTCGGAAGCGGATACTCGTTCTTTATCGTCACCCTATTCAATTGCCTATAGTCAATGCACATTTGCAAGGATCCGTCTTTCTTTCTTACAAACAAGACAGGTGCTCCCCATGGCAATGAGCTGGGTCTAATAATCCCTTCTCGACCAAATCCTTCAATTGTTCCTTTAGCTCTTTAAATTCTGCAGGAGCCATTCTGTAAGGAGGAATAGATATGGGTTCGGTGTATGGTAGCACATCAATACTGAAATCAATTTCCCGTTCCAGTGGAAGACCTGGATGTTCTTCTGGAAATACATTCAGAAACTCATTTACTACCGGGACGGATTGAAAAGTCGGTGGCTTTGCTTGGGTGTCACGAACCCGGACTAAATGATAAATATAGCCTTTTGCAATCATCTTTCTCGCTTTGAGATAGGAAATAAACCTACCTCTTGGAGACGCTGTGTTACGTTTCCATTCAAGCACTCGTTCCCTTGGGAATTGGAATCAAACCATTTTTGTTCTACAATCCACATTAGCATAACAAGAGGCCAACCAATCCATGCCCATAATCACATCCACATCTAATATTTCCAGCTCAATCAAATTAGCCACAGCCTGACGATCACATACCACAATCGTACGATTTCTATATACTTGTTTAGTTAATACCGGGTCACCAACAGGAGTAGACACCTCAAAAGGTTTGATTGGCTCGGGTTTCACCCCAATATGGCCAGAAATATAAGGAGTGATATATGACAAGGTAGAACCAGGATTAATCAGGGCATAAACATCATGGGAGAATACGGATAATATACCTGTGACAACTCAGGGGAGGACTCAAGATCCTGTCGCCCGGCTAATGCATAAATACGGGGCTGAGGGCCACTCGAACGGGATGCTCCCCCTCTGCCCCTGCCACTACCTGCTGAAGTCTGGGGAGTCTGCCCTACAGGGCGCACGGATGAAGAAGAACCAGCTACTCATCCTATGGGCTAGGCCCCAATTCTGTCACTCATCGAGGGACAATCACACATCATATGCCCAGTCTGATCATAGGCATAAAAAGCATCTGAGCCTCGACGACACTAACCCGTATGCAATCTACCACACTGGTTGCATCGTGGTACCAGTGGTCTCCTCTGACTAGGATCACCTCCAAACTGGGAACCTGAAACTCTCGAACTTTAACCCAGTCCAGAATAAATGGGGTGATCAAATCTCCTACTGGAAAATCGAAGAGGTGCACTAGCCGCGGATTGGCCTGAATATCTGGAATACTTTTGCCTCTGGCCCCCTCTATACTTATTACTAGCACGGGCAGATTTGGCCCTCTTACTATGCGCTCTATCAATATTGTGCTCACCCATTTACGGCTACTGCTACTCCTCTAAGTTTTGGGCGTAGGCTTGAATATGTTCGTCCCTTCCTAGAGTGAAGCTGTCAAACAGTCTTTGATCAAATGTGGCCCTAAGCCACTCATAAATCGATGCACCCGATCTCCCATATCAGCTACCATGGTCATAGCATACCCAGCTAATGAATTAAAATGGAGACTATACTCCCGAGCACTCATATTTCCTTGTTTAAAATTTAAAAACCTATCAGCTTGGGCCCGACGAACCTCAGGTGGCAAATAATGGCGGATGAAGGCATCTACGAATTCCTGCCATACCGGGGGAGATGCTTTTTCCTTTCTCGAAGATATCCAATTATTATACCATTGAACGGCTACATCCCGCAACCTATAGGAAGCCAACTCCATTGAATCCGTATCGCAAGCATGTATTATTCTCATCATCTCATCTATAAAGCCTTGTGGGTTATTATCCGGCTTTGACCCAAAAAATTCTAGAAGATTAAAACTCATAAAATCACGTGCCTTTACACTAACTGCTCTATCACCTGGACCCGAATTTTGCCGCTGAGCTTGAGTAGCAACAAGCTGGGTCAATAACTGAATAGCATCGGTTATCTGCTGGCCCAAAGCACCCGGTGGAGGAACTAGAGGCATTCGAGCTGGAGCTGAGGCCCTTTCACGCTCCTCTAAAATAGGCGGAGTGTGAGAGGCACGAGATGGAGCCTCATTATGGGACTCACCCTCTTCTATATTTATCGGTGGCTTCTATTCAGTCCGCCTTCCTGACATAGTTTTGCCCTTCTGGGCGGCTATTGCTTTCTTCTTCATTGGCATCGCTGAAATCATAACGCAAAATTAGGGAAAAGAGAAATCTTATAATATAGCTCTATCGCACGATCTATGAAGAATAATATAGGTCGTTATTCCTATATGTCCCGCAGCCTCTTGCTTATAAGTGTGGCGCGCTTCACACACATAAACAAGACTATACTGGACACGGCTCGTAGACGCACCCTAGGATAGAACTGCTCTGATACCACTTTTGTCACGACCCAACTAGAGGGCCATGACGGGTACCCGGAGCTAGCCAACCGAGCACCACCTTTCAGACTTATCATCCAACTCAACTGAACATATACCAATCCCAACACAAACTTATCATGAAATGATCTTAGAATATCTCGCAAAACATACATGTACATAAGCCCATGAGGCTACAAAATGATAAACAGAGCATATACACTAAGAGATCACATAACATCTACTACCTACACATACGTATCCACGAGCCTCTAACTAGAGTGCTAAAATCATAGGGACGGGACAGGATCCCGCCTTGCCCCAAATATATGCACAAAAGAATATACCAATAAGCAGCAACTCCAGAGTAGTGGAGTGCTCCTGTATAGCTGCTGATAAAGCTCCTAAGCGCCTATGTCGTATCCCTATCTACCTGTAGGCATGAACGCAGCCCACAAAAGAAATGACGTCAATACGAACAGTGTACTGAGTATGTAAGGCATGTATGACAACGTAATCAAGAAATAAGAGAGCATAAGATGAAGGGATAACCTGTAACTAATTGCCTCTCAAGTCGGAGTCATGCATGCTAACTTTTATATTTAAAACATCATCATGTCATATATAAATACATAAACGGCTCGACCATATAGGTACGGTGTGATCATCATTAGCTCGTATCCAGGTTTCCCGCATCCAGGGTAACCATCTCCTGCCGCCCACTAGTGGTGTCTGCCCGTCCAATTAAGCATGGTGTAAGTATCATTATAGCCGCCCATCGTAGTGGTGTCTTCCCGGCCAACTAGGCACGGTGTAATCTAACATATACATATCATAAAGAATGCATGAGATCTCAAGTAAAAGTTGTAACTCTATCGGAGTGACGTAAGGTTGGTAACCTCCGATTATATTATGGGTCAAACATCATCACTAGGCCTTACCTTGAAAGAACTAATATCATGAGGTGAGATGGCCAACAATGAATGACATTAAGGAAATTATGAAATAAGATCATTAAACTCATAATAACATCAATTCATAAGCTTTGGAACTGCTAGAAGTAAAATCATCATCATCGTCATTATCATAGAACACCATCTTACCTCTTTCCCATAAGAAGCTCTTAAGAACCTTTAACTTTCATCTTTTGGGATGTAAGAAGGTCATCGAAATATAGAGTGGAAATCATTATATAGAAGTCATGCCTTTGAAAGAAAGGGGCTAGCCTAAACATACCTTTGCGTCTCCTTAACGACTAAACGTTCTCCTTCTAAGCTCATAATTCTACATGCAAGACAGTTCTTACTAAGGTTAGATCATTAGAAACATGCTTAAGTCTAAACTAAAGCGACTAAGAGCTAATGAAAATTGGGCAGCATTTCCTTTGTTTCAAAAACTTTCTCCATTTACTAAACAACTCCCAAATATCAATAGCAACACCCATAATATCATAACCAATGGACTTCTTCAAGTTAAACATTGTTCAACCCTCAAAACCCCTTTTCAAAGTCATTCATAACCATAATTATAAAACAACACTATATTCATTTACATATAATACTTCCTCAACATCATTAGTGTCATTCACAACAAGACTATTCTCATAGTATACTAAGAATCATGATCCAAGTTAACTTACTACTCAAAATATCATTATTTCCATATTTGAGCTCTTATTCTATTTTCTTCTCTTATCCAAGTCATTCAACTACCCAAGTACTCTTAATAACATGAAATAGATGTAAAACTTACCTTTGATGATGTAAGGATGAACTTTGGAGGAATATACTTCACTTGAGATAAACCCGAACTTCAATACCCAAGGAATTCTTAATTTTTACCAACCCTAGTTAGCCTGTTTGCATTTGATTCTATTGATTCTTGGTGTTCAATCTTTGATTTCCCTTGGATTTGTGTTGATATTGTGTGTGGAATATTCTAGAGTTCTCAAGAGTTACGGAGAAGATGAGGAAATGAAAAATAAGAACTTGGGTCATATATTTATAATTATGAAAATCTGACCCAACGTGATTTATACGGACACTTATACGGTCGGTATAATTTTATTCGGTCTGTAAAGTGACCGTATAATCCCACCATAAACTGATCCATTCTATGACTATTATACGGACCCTTATACGGACCGTATAAAGTTATATGTACCGTATAAGTGGTCGTATAACTCACTTTTTCCCGAACTTGTTCTCATCGATTCGTTTAACCTCTAATCCCTATGGAACCTTCTTGGAACTTGTAACACTTCATTAACCATCTAAGGAGCCCTATAACTCCTTCCCAAGACATTACTAAACAATCGTTAACTCGATAATTACTAAACCTTCCCAAACACAACGTATACTTCACTTTCTTCAACGAACCTAGTTTTACCGATTCATATAACTTCAAAACCTAATAGCATACACCTTTAAGCTACCAAATACTCTTCTTAAGGTCATATGGACTTCATGTTCACCTTAAGCTTGAGTTAGTTTAATCACAGCACAACAACATGAAATGTCCGACGTGTAACAGTTCATAATAGATATACTCATATTATACTGGAATCCTTATGATTAGATATACTTGAACTCGTTGACGCTCTTTCAGACTTGTTTTGAAAAAGAGTCGCCACCTAATTTTTAGGAAATTAGGAAAATCGGTTTCGAAGGATTTATTCAAATGAAGTGAAAAAACTTTCGTAATCCAGAATTCTAGGTAAGGGTTCTGATGATGCCTTGGGGAAGGTGTTAGGCACCCCAGTATTAAGGATCCGTACTATACGGTTGACCTTCGAATTCCAGTGTATAAGTATTTATTTAAACTGCTTATTTTGTGTTTACTTTCCCTCAAAAAAGAACAGTTGTGCATATCATATGTTTTTTTGGAAAAATATGAATATACTCCCCTTATATATGGGGTATCGTAGTTCCAGATTTATAACGTCTGTGTATAAATAGTCTCCTTTATGTATAAGGAGTATATATGTTTGTAAAAGGTAGTGTAAAAATGTGTCTCGGTTTATAAATTAAGTCTTTATTATACTCATACACTTGGTTCAGGTTAGTCCGTGTTGGTACGCTCAGCCTTATCTAGAATTATGTATTACGAATTGGTTTTTATATGTTAAGGGTGTTTTCATATTTAAAAATGAGTATATCTCGTCTGAAAATACTGATTTATTTGGGCCTGATATGGGCCAAAATAGCATCATATTTTAGGAGTCCTTGTCTAGTCTTATACTTAAAAAACCCGGATTTTGTAGTTCTTGTAAAAGAAAGTTGATTTTACATTCAAAACTGACCCAATCTTTGCTAAAGATTTACCATTTGTTTTTGGTGAAAAAGTGTATAAGTTGGGGGGCATTGGACCCATTTATTGAAAGCTAAGTTGAAAAAAACCCCTTGATTACGGTAAAACTGGTTGAGTTAATAACGCAGTTTTGAAAATAACTCTTGCTATAAAACATGACGACCATTTAAGACTTTAGGAAAAATCATTTGTTGGTTCATACTTATTGAGGAAAAATAGTTTTGCTAAGTTCCAATTTTATACTCAGTCATATAAATGTTATGTTAAGTCCGTGATTTTTGAAAATGCGCACGTGGACCTAAAGTCGACTAAAGGGCATAAGAACCGTTGTCCTAAGACGTCTAATTCCAACCATAAGTTTCTTCCACTATAATATGGGTTTGCATACATATCTTTACAAATACATCAAATTGAAAATAAATTTACAAAAAATGTAGGGAGACAGGGTTAGACTAGGGGCATACCAAGCCTGGTCATTTTCACCCATGACTGGGCCTTTTGCGCGCCTTGCTATCTTCCTTTTGTCTTCCCAGACTCTATTTTGAAGTATTCCTACTTGGGCCTTAGGCCCAAGAGGGTGCTTTCATGCATTTTTTGACCCGAGTGGTCGCGTGATAAGAGAAGGCGGGGGGTGGAAGAAAAGAAAACACCGGTTAGTTTATAATCATTGAACTTATCACTAAGGTAAATAACTAGAATTAAATACTAACACATGGATGATGTAGGATATGCACACATATACATATATACAAGGTAGCCTATACTTGCCCATTTTGCCTACTCTAAACAAAGCTCAAGTTATCCTAAGACTTAGGCATGGCATGGGGACTAGGTCTGGATCCCGTATATTCAATGTCGCACAAGTTCCAAGGTGTTTCAAAGAACCTCAAGAATGGCTAACACCGGGAGATTAAGACAAGCTCGAATTACCACGCTTGGCCTTAGATTTATTTGGGCCTTATTGAGGGTAGGCAGAGAAAGTGCAGAATCAAGGCTAGGGATACACAAATGGTCTGCTAACAGCTTTAATGGGCAGTTATAGGCACTGTACAAGCATATACATTGATATAATTCTCCTAGAGGAAATTAGACATCACAGCACAACACTGAACCAAATCAAATACAACTTCTATTTTAAAGGGGGAGAGGCAACTAGTACCAACAGTTGTAACAGAAATGCAGAGAAAGGAGACAAACAGTTTCCAAAAGAGAAATGCAACAAACCAAAACTTGCATAGGCCCAAAATAGTCTAGCCAAATGACAGCCAATCTCACAATATACTTATGTAAGCATCTCATACCCAGCAGGTGAGTCACTAATCTAAACCTTAGCAAGATTAAACTTAGGCTGGCAATGGCCAGCAGGCATATTAAAGTGAAGGGAGGTGTACATGATACAATATAGGCAGCAATGTTGAACAAAAAGGAGTACTCACTCGTAAGCAAGCCTACAAAGTTATTTCACCAAAAAGAAGAGAAGCAGAAGGGAGAGAAGCAAGCAAAAGTAAACAAGACTGTCTTGTAAAACACATAGGGGACCAATGGCACAAACTGGTATGGGAGACAACCCATGACACTAGAGATGAAAGAGGGCAGAAACCAGGTCACAAGGGAAGTTAACAGGCATAAGACAAATACATGTCTTGGGGCCAGGAATCACACACACTAATGCAGCAGCGAAAACAAAATCAAAACATAATAAAGAAAGGTTTCACTTTACAGATGTACATCATGATAGTTTTGAATATCAGTGTCACATAATTATAGGAGCAGTAGGACACAATGCTGGAGATATACAAGTAACTTATGACAGCTTAGTTTTAATTCAATGCAAGGGGAGGGGCCAAGACAAGATACAGCGATGGACAAGTGGAGGTTCAGACAATACTTTAGACCAGTTTCAAATCAAAAGAGCAAAAGGGATCACATAGCACTATCCTAGATAACATTTGCAGTAGTCAATTCAGTTCAAAGCCATTTTTCTTTCCTTTAAGGCATAGTCAAACCACTCTCCCCTACCTGAAACCTTTGTGATTCCCAAGATCATGAGGGAAAGGTCCAAGAAAATGGAAGTAAAAGTTTTAGGCCCCTGAGAGGGAAACGGGATAGGGTGGGGTCATCACCTCCACATCTCCTTTTCCTGAGTTTCCTTTCAGTAAAAAAATGATCCAGGGCTCCACTACCTCCATCTCGTGCTCAGGCTCACCTTTTCCTCTCCTAAAACCCTTTCCCCCATCTTAATGTACTCACCCTAATCATCCAGTGACAACACTAGGGGCTTTAGGCAGGCTTACACATAGTCAACCCTGTCACACTTTCTCACTTAAACAAACTCAGTCGTCCAAGGATATAGGCTCCTGATGATTGAAGTTAGTGGTAAATTCCAGGGACAGACTACTCAAAAAGCAACAACATCAAGCAATAGCTAACTCAAGAGGACTAGAATCAGGTTTCAGATATTGTTGACATCAAATCCAAATGCAAGTAGTGGGCACAAGCATTCTCTTAGACAAACAATAAGGGAAAACAAACTAATCAATCTTAGCTTTCCTAAATTGAACCAGGAAAAGGCATGGGGGGAAAACTCTTATTTTCAGTTACAACAGAATTCAGAAGAGAGGACAGATCCTTTTATTTATCAAAATTAGGCCACACAAGCAAGACAGAATTCAACATCAAGTGGAACATAGAGGAAATAATTTGAAGAGGATTTTGAAAAGCAAAAGAAGTCAAAAAAAAAGAAGAGAGGCACTCTCAATTTGAAGAATGTAAACCCATGTAACACAAAGGGAAGCTTTAGACTGAAAACAAGCAAAGTAGGAGAAAATTACAGGCCAAAACACATAGTTTTATTCCAGGAAATGCAAAAATTAACACACAAACACCTCTATGGGACTTCACCAAATTCCAAACAAGGAAAATCATCAGGAAACCTCGGCCTAATTGGCTAGTTTTTTACAGCAGTGAGGTCAAACAAGGTCAAAGAGAGAACACTAAACCTTCATAACACAAAACCAAACTTTAACCAAATCACAAGCTGCAATGACTTGTAGGTTTGCAGAGAAAAGAGAGGGGGGGGGGGGGAGCTCATGGACTAAATTAAGCCTAGGACAATGAGGACTTATTTACTTTTTATCAAAACTTATCAGGAAAAGTGGGTTTAAACTTATCATAGACATCACAAGAAAGGTCTATCCACCAAACATAAGTTCAAAGAGACAACTTCTTTTTGAAAGTTCAACTGACAAAGCAAATAATCTAAAATTATTTCTTGTAATCTTTAAACTTGGTCAACATTTTGACTTAAACAACCTGATCATATTGTGAATGCAGACTAAATGGAAAGACACAAAAGGGGAGGACAATAATAGGCAATGAAACAGTCAAGGCACACAACCAATTCTCTTAACTTCTAGTATTAGCTAGATGATCACAACAAAGGAAACAAAGCAAAGTGACATAAAATCTTACTTAATTCTGAGTTACTCATAGAGTTTCAGTACTAGGTGGTTGTATCCAATGAGAGAAACTTTATCACATTCAAACAGACTGGGGAATACAAACAAGACACCATTGAAACAGTAGTCCAGACCACACATATAATTTGATCCTTTTAAAGAAAATTGTCTATCTTAAGTGAACACAACACACATGAAAAAAGATCCTCCTTTTTTAAAGTCAATTACCATTTTGACACTACTAATTAACCAAATGAAAAGACTAGGCACCAGACTTGTGTGTCAAAACCCCTCAACACTTAGTAAAAAAAATGATTCAAGGACAGGCTTGACTCTTCACCCTTTGCCTAAGAAGAATGGTCCCATCAAATGAGTAAAATAAAAACCAACTAGAGTTCAGTCTATATTTCAAACCCTCCTCCTCAGTTTCCCCTTTATCCTATGTCTAGGTGGAGTAAGTTTATATGGAAAACAGCTTTCTTGTAAGTAAAAACACTCTAGACTACTCAGAAGAATCCAAATAAGTCATGAATGAATCATATGCATTTAAGCAAACTATAATTAAGCTATTTCAGAAAAGAAAAAGGTAGCAGTTATCAGACAAACAAAGAAAATAAGGGAACTGGTTAATTAGAAACACACCCAACCAGTTCCAGTTACAGGTTTAGATCAAGTAAGTTCCCCAAATCAACTCAACATGATCAAACAGATTCAAGAGAAAAGGACCAGAACCTCATCATGAACAGACAAAACTCAAAGGAAAAACAAAAAGGAAGCAAGCAAGTGTAAACACAGCTTTGAAAGATAGGAGAGAAAAATGGACCACACCAATACCAGGCACTCCCAATCTCAAACTATATCACATGATACCAAACTGAACAAGGAACTCAATAGCATCACAGATGACCAATCAAATGGACCAAGTTTAACACACATGAACTCAAGCCAGGCTAATCCATGAAAGAACCAATTCCAGGGTTCAACTATCAGCTAAGATAGACTATAACCATAACTACCCTAGTCGCGGACCATTAGTTTGCAAAACTAGAAGTAGGGAGTATGGACATTTCAAGTTAATACATGAACCTGTTTCTAATGTGAGCCTCAGTCAAGTGGAACCAGAAGACTAGACAGATTCCATAAAGAAGGAACCTCAGAAACCTACTATTTTAACTAAGCTCAAACACAAGTCTCATGCTCACCAATTCAAGAAGAAAGGAAAATACTTAAATAGATTCACCTTTCTATCAAAGCCCATTTTTATCTATAAAAGAAAACCAAGGACAAACCCAAGGAATATAATGGTCCAAGTTCAAACAAGCTCTACCAATGTCTATATCAAATTAAACTATGACTAAGTTGCAAGGATACAAGCAGAAATCAGCCAATAATATCACAAACGATTAACACCAAGTTCTCAACATAGATAAACTACCATTATAATCCTCATTAGCTAACAATGACCATAATAATTCTAAGACATAATTAAGACAAGCATTAAAGGACTGAAACTAAAATAAAGGAAATTACAAGAGTAAGTGTTACCTTTTGTTGGCATGGCCAAGACCAAAAATGAACTTGGACAACATCTCCTCCAAGACTCAAGCCCAGAATGCCAAAAATAAAAATAAAAAAATAAGTTTTAGAACTAGGTTTTCGAGAAAATCGAAAAAAAAACCTTAAAAGACTTTGAACAAAATTTGATTTTTAAGGACTAATATCTCAAATCTTTAGTGTGTTATCAATTTTCCCACCTCTTTCTTTTGTGAATGGGGATTTCTATTTATAGAAACCCCAAAACGTTTGAAACTGCCAAATACTCGATGAGGGACTTGCAAGTTATTGTGCAAGTCTCACACATAAACCCAAATCAACGGCTCAGATCTAACACATGAAAAAAATGAAAGGTTCAAAAACTCAAATCTACAGATACATATAAATAAAAGGGGGTGGGTATACCTCTGGGGTCTGTTTGGCCTGAATTTAGGGAGAGAAGGAAAAAGCATAGAATGCTTTGCCTCCTCCCCACATCATATTCGATGGGACATGATGGAAATAGTGGCAGGTAGGTGGTGGAAGACAGGAGCGGCGCTAGGGTTTCACCCTAGTCACCCCCTTTTCCCTTATTTGCACCGAGGCCCCCTAGGGCAAAGAAGTGAAATGAGAGGGGGAGGAATATAGGACACCCCCCCCCCCCCCCAATTCCCTTTTATTGCCAAGTGGGCCGGGTCGCGGTCCTTTGGACTGGGCCTGGTCAAACCATTTTAAGAAGTGGCCTGGTTCCATATATACATATACATATATATATATATATAGGGGGTGGGGAAAAACTAACGCATAAATAAATAAAATAAAATAAACTAATTGTTAGTCCTGTGGACTTAGACAATTTAAAAAGAACAAACTTTAAAAAAAAAGTAAAAAAAAAATCATTTTGCAGATACCGGTTCTCGAGTTAAGAAAATTAATCGATTACGCAAGCGCGCACAGAATCCGAATTTAAAGGGTAAAATGGTCATTCCTTTTAATTACTCAAAATGCCTTGGACAATAAAACTGAAATAAAATTGCTCATTAATCTAATTTTCCTGATTTAAGTAACTGAACGAATAATTATTCAAAAAGGGTTTTCTCGCCTTTCGAGTAATTACAATTTCTTCAAAAAAATAAATTTCCTCAAAATTAAAATTCTTCAAATGTTTCTTTATCAACTCAGAAGGGTGACATGTTGTCCCAAATAATTTCATAAAATTACCTAGACCCCTTTTGAGGTGCGCAGCTGATTTTATTTATTGTCCAAGGACTCCGAGCATTTAAAATAGACTTCAGGAGATCAAAAATTAGGTGTCAACAACACGTAGAAGTGGATAAGCATAAGTATGTCATGGACTCTCAAATATCAACTCAAGCACCAACATGGATCATTCTTTCACAAGTCATACAAGTCATGATGTGATGAGCTGAACAACATCAAATAATTTACATAAAGGGTCTACTAAGTCTCAACTTGCCTTAGATCTGAAGTCTCATAGCTCACGAATGGTCCCTAACTCAATATGTGCATGTAACACCCCAAAAGTTTTTTTAGCGAATACTTGAATTTTCGATTTATCATATCTTGATAGTAAGGGTATATTTTACCTCGATCTTCCTGAATGTGAACTTGATGATATTTAAAACTTGTTTGAAGTGTTATGGTGTAGTTATATAAACTACTCCTACTATGATTATCTTGGTAAATTTATTAAATGGATTAGATATTTATAAAAGTGGGCAGACCCTTTTTATTTTATTTTATTATTTTTCATCCTTATCTTACTAAGTAAGATATATACCCTTTTGGCTCTTATCCTCTCCACCACACCTCTAATTTCGTTTTCTAGAAGGAAACAAGACACCAAAACCTCTCTCCTCTGATAATATTCATCCTCTAAATCAATCATCAAGACTTGCTTTGGCTGAGCCCCATGCAACTCCACACGATTGAGGGAAGTTACAAACCCGTTTTTGGACTGGATTGTTGTTAGTGTTTTCAGCATAATTCCTTGTATAAATCTTAGTTTTAAGTGATTCAAGATGTTCTAGAAATCTATTTCATATCCCTACAACTTTCGTTGAGGCTCCAAAACCCAGTTTTGCTTGTATTTACTCGAAAAGGAGTGATGAAGTACAGGGCAGGTGCTGCCCAGATTTCTATTTTGCAAACCCAACATGTACTGCTGTTAGTATTTTGAGCATATCGTTTTGTACAAAGCTGATATAGGAGTGATTTGAATTTCTTTGAAAGCCGAAGACATATATCTACAACTTTCATTAAGGCCACAAAGTCTATTTTTGCCATTTACCCCTTTGAAACTGAGCAACAGTACAAGACAGTAGTACTGTCTAGAATTCCTGTTTTGATAGTTTAGGCTAATTTTCACTGATTTCATGTTTAGTTTCGACGTGCTGAAACTATTGAACTTAAGTAGATATTTGATTGTGTATTTAAGGTATATATGGTCTTGTACAAGCTAAGTTGATTTGTTTGACGAAGTGGACTTTGGTTGGTCTATGGCGTAGACGATTTGAACTCCTCGAGTTGTGGTAGAACTTGTTGTGTGGTAGAACGCCAAGGTTTGTGTATAAACTTGAATTTGGAATATCTTTATTTTCTGGAATTTTTGAAATATCTTGATGGGTTGTTTCCTTACTCTTCATTGTGTGGTTATCATCTCAAGTATTGCAAAACTTTCACAAAATCTCCCACTTGTACTAATTGCTTGATCATTTTGCATTCTTGGTGGGACTTTGTCCTTCTTGTTGTGGTGACTTTGTCATAGATATTGGCATGCCTGTTGATTCGGATCTTGCCTATCTTGACTTTGGATTTACATTTCTTCTTGATGATGGATTTTCGTCCATTTTCGAGTAGGAGTGGAAAGCCACTTTCAACATTGCTCTTGATTCTATTGACTATTGGGTGACGACCCTTCTTGATTTGGGGCTTCGGTCCATCTTGATATTGATTGTGCTTGGTGTGATGGCATGACGTACATATTGGGCGAAATTGGTTAATTGACAAACTCTCTTGAATTGCAGTATAAGCTTTCTTGATACTTGAACCTTCGAATATTGATTTCGACATTTGGAAACTCTTCAAGGTTTTGATATTTGATACTTTGATATACTTGTTTACTTGATTTATTGTTATCTTATTGAGTTACCTAAGACAGACAAGGGAATTGGAGAATCTAATGGCTCCAAGCCCAAAGTTTATACACCACTAAGCTTTATGCATAGCGATAGTTGTTTTCTATCGTAGGTAATATACGGGAAGAGATTTGAAGATGGCCATTTGGAGTAGACTTTTTGGGAGCCTTAGTGAAGATCACATTTGCATATGCATCTAGGTCATGTAAAATTTTGAGGACTTGTACATGATCCATATGTACCACTTATGTATGAAATTTTGGAGGCTTGTTGGACACGAGACCATATGCTTGTAACTTGAACTTGGTGACTTGTTTTGCTATTTTAGGGTCTGCTTTTAACCCAAGTCATGCCATGTACTAGGTTTACATTTTGCCTTGTAATTATGTACAAAGGAAAATACTAGTTTCTGTGATAATCACAAGTTTGAGTTTCGTGTATCTTATGGACCCGCAGTGGTGTTGATTTGAAAATATAAATTTCAAAACGAAATTTCTTAAATGTGTTGACTATTTGAGAAGGGCATTACCATTTTAAATTGATACTCTGATATTGTATTTTATCTAAGAAATTTTCGGAGGGTATAATGGGAAAAAAAATGTCGCACTTTCAACCCTTTTTCGCATGGGCCTATTTCTGCTATTAAATATTTTGGTGAATATAGTTTGGCATATTGTAAGTATTAAATTAGCTTTTGTTTCGTAAGTGGTATCCTACCAAAGGGGATGCTACAGCGCAAGAATTAAGCCTTCTGAAAGTTGTACCGCATCTAAATTCACCAAAAGAGTTCAATATAGCCAAATAGTAATCTATGGAGTTAGACAAGTCCAACTATACCCATATTACTATATTTTATTTTAGAACCCAAAAAGCCAACCTCGAACCCCTAAGGGAAAAATTGGAATTTTATTAAAATATCAATTTATCTGTAACCTATAGAGTCTATGTCCATAAAATAACTCAAAACCAACTCAATTTCCACTTTGAATAAATTCGTAATTTTGACTTAAGCCTTTAAAATCCCAAAAAATGACCCGGAAATCTGGCGACCAAATTAAAAAATTTCTCGCAAAATATTTTGCTTCAATTTAAGGAACTTAAATCCAGAAAAACCGGTCAAAAGGATTCCAACTTGACCTTCAATTTCTTATTTTCCCAAAAATCCAACACAAGGTAAAAATCCCAATTTTCCAACACTCGACCATGAAATCAACTCTAAACAATATACGGAAATTATGGAGTACCATGAAATGTGGTTTAGATTCTTACCCCCAAGAAAATACGAGAAAAATACATTGAAATCGCCTCAATCCGAGCTCCCAAACTTGTGAGAAAAACTCTCGAAATAAATAACAAAAAACGTAGCAGTTGTCCGGCCCCAAATTAGGTGCTAAATGATCAAGAAGACCCCTTTTGACAAACCCCATAAAATTCTTGCGAAATTCCACCCAAGATAGTCCTTTGAATCACCCAAATTGGCCTTAAAATGAGAGAGATATGATGTTTTCAAGTTTTGAAGATTGTTGAAATTTAAGGGCAAAACTTTAGGGACATAATTGGTATTTTCGGAACTGTTACACCAGAAATTTCAAAATCTTAGTTTTAGCATCTGAAACTCATCCAGAACCTTCCGAATATAAACCATATATGCATTTCAATCATAAAACACATTCCGAACTTGGTCTCACACACAAAACACCGAAAAGAGGTCATCTTGACTCGATGTTGACCATGGTTAACTCTAAATCCTTAACTTAATTAGCTTCCCAACCAATGACCCCAAATCACAACCGACTACCTCGGGATCCGAATCAATGACTTGGCTAAGTCTTAAATTACATTCCGAACCCAATAGAATCGACATAACTTCAAAAATGACGCAATTACTCCCGTGTTGACTTTGGTCAAACGTCTTCATTTCTTTAACTTGGAAACTACCAAAATCACTACATCAATCCAAAACTCGCCTGATTACCTCAGGAACCACCCCACCCATCCCCGCGAGTCATAAACACCGAACTAAAACTACGGGAAGGGTATTTAGAGGAAACAAAGTCTAAAAGCTCAAAATGACCAAACGGGTCGTTACACATGTTTTGTAGGGTGTGGTTCCAACTATTAAGGAACTTCTACCTAAGGCACAATGCAGAATGTGTGCCAGAAATATATGGTCTAATTGGACCAAAAATCGAAGAGACAGAGAAAGAAGAAAGCAAGGAGATGTGCTAACTCTTCATTTGTGTCACGCCCCAAACCTGACCCTGGACGTAACAGGCATCTGATGCTATGCATAACACCAGAAGCACCTTATGAATCAAAACGCATCATATTCCTTTCTAATAATCCTTCATCAATTACTTCAACAAGTTATCTATAGCTAGTTAACTCATAATCAACATTATAAAATGACATCAGCGAAGTCTAATATAAATGCATTATTAAGAAACGTAGCAATACTCAGTGAGTCAATAATGGTTTCAACGGCTACCCACACTAATAACGTCTATCTATGGAGCTTCTAAGATAATGAAATAAATGTCTAACTCATTGGGACCTAGCCCGGAAACTAAAATACATAAAATAAAGATAGAATGGTGCCCCACGAACAATCATGTGGACTAACCGAATAGTCTCAAAAGTAGCAAGTTCTCCTAAGTCGCACATGTCTCGCGAACCTACTCCTATGTGTTACCTAACTAAGTCGCACGTGTCTCGCGAACCTACTCCTCTGTGTTACCTAACACACATAAGAAACAATAATGGTATGCCTGAGTACTGGGTACTCAATGAATGTTTAAGGAGCAATAGTTAATAAAACCAAAATAAGGTAGTAAAATCAATAAAACGACATCAAAAGAAATAGTTCGAACTCATGAGAATAAGTAAGCCAATAAACTAGGGAAATCACCAATAAGAGTCAACATACAAGAATATATCAAGTTCCACTTATGTTACCGTTCACATCATTATGTGTTTCATTTACGAACTCAAGATTTCCACAAGCCACTCACAGGCAACAAAGATACGAAAGAAGCCGCTCACAGGACACCAAATATAAAATAAGCCACTCACAGGAAAATCAATCAATCGATACTCCAAGCTAGGAAATCACGAAGGCTAATCATCCTCTGGACTAGCACAACAATAGATGCACCAGGCTACATGCCTCGGAGGTCAATCGTTCTCTGGACTGACACATCAATAATCATATCGATACGTTAGTATCCATAACGGCTAATCGTCCTCTGGACTAGCACAGCTTGCCCATATAAGCCCAAACACAAACCATTACAATCATGGCATATAACGGAATCATTAATCATGGCTTATAGCCTAATTCACTTCTTAGACCATCTTATCACAATAGAGGTATTTCATGTCACATTCCATTTAGAAATCATGTTCAAATAATCTATTCAATTACACAATAAATTTGAAACTTCAATCTTTTAGAAATAAATTCAATCATCCCGTAGCGGGCAAAACGTGTTTATTGGAAGAGTTTAATTCATTTAAGGCTCGATGCGGGCTTGACCCTACACGCGAATGACCTTGTTCAATTATCATCTTTTAGTTCAAAAACAAGTTTAACAAAGAACAACCACCAAACTAGGGTTTTAACTTATACAAATAATCAAGGAAGGATTCTCAAATACAAATCATCCTTTCACAATATAAACGTACTTCAAAAGTAGACATACTTGAAAATATGATTTTTGAAATATAGACATACCTCAAATCCCGCTCAAACGCAATTCGCAAGGTTCTACAATCACACTACAATGGTTTTAGATGAGAAATATTAGAACTTTAATCCATTTCCACCCATCTACCCCCTTTATCGAAAAACTAGGGTTTTCATGTCTAGAACGTTTTCTTAAACACCTCATGAATCATTCATGGATTTTAATCCCATAGGATAACCTACACTAGCCTAAATCCTTTCAATAAGATCAAAAAAGTCAAGGATCATACCTCTTTGAAAGAATTTCAACGTCACCAAACGTCCCTTTTTTCTTCTCTTTTCTTGGATTTCAAGAATCTAGGGTTTTTGGAAGATGAACTAGTGTTAATTCATGTTACATTGAAATAGTTTAATCATAAGATGATTAGGAACTCACCTTGTAAGGTTTGGAAAAGCTCTAGGGTCTTTTGTCCTCAAAAAAGTCATCCAAGAATGAAGTGGGTTTGGAAATTTCAAGAAAATCATGTTCTTATACAAAATTTCCCGGTTGAATATGCTATGCGGTCGCATGTGCATACGGGACGCATTCTGAATAAACATTCACTCCAGAAACTTTCAAATTTTGGCCAAAATGCAACCAATATGCGATATCTCATCCTGAGTTTGCAGCATCGCATTTTGAGTTTGTAGTCACATCTCAGCCAGTGTCCCAGATAGGCTTCAGTATAACGGATATAAATTTTTTCTTAAAACTCTTTTTAAACTCCACCTTATATCGTTCGAAAGGTATTTCAAAGATCTACAACTACTATTAGAGGAAGTTTTCCCAAATTATCAATGCATTTTCACGAAATTGGCCTACAAGTCAGACCTACCGAAACTTCAATGAGTTTGAGAACTCTTACAAACTTCACTACTTGGTCTTGAACTTAAATCAGCTATTTCCATCCAAACTCATCTTAATAGGACTTCATATGCCTAAAATGTCACATTACTTCTCATTTAATACATTCAGCCCTAACTCGAATTTATGGAGTGCTACAATTTGAAGTTAAGCTTAAGGATGAACTGGCAAAATTGGGACAACTTGATATATATATATATATATATATATATGTGATGATTTACTAACCTATAATAAAGAATTATAGTGCATGAATTTTTCTTCTAAATGTGATGTTATAGAAAAATAATATGTGACACCATTAATTCTTTGATAGTGGAGCCTAGATATTAGTCAATTTAAATTAATATGTTACAGGAAATCAGACACAAAGTCATGAATATACATGTTGATATGTCAAGATTTGCTAATTATTGATAACAGATATTTCACCAATGGAAAGGTTAATGTTACACCTCTCGTTTTCAATGTAGTGGAACCTATGGTTTTCTAGTCGGGTATGCCTTTGGAATAGAGACTCAAGCCCGAGCTTGGAGGTAGAAGGTGTCTTGCCCTGTGTACAAGGGTACCAGCAGGTATTCCTGGCAATTTGTAGGATTAGAAGTTGAGCGAATCGAATCGACGCGATCCGAACTGAATCTGAGAAAATCTACATACCCCAGTCATCGTCGACGGATCGTCGACATGTTCGACGGACCGTCGATGTGCGGCGTCGATAAGGTTCCGCAGACTTGCATCTGCAAGCGCAGGTCGACGGAGCAAGTCGATGGACCGTCGACACATCAACAAGTCGTAGAACCAGACTACTTTAGCCTTTTTAATTCCGAGTATCAATAGGTAGTTCACGACCTTATTTCCTATTTTTCTGTCTTCTAAATCAGAAAAACCCTAATATATTCTCTCCCAATATTTCCTATCATATTAAGGAAGATTTGGCAAGATCCGAACCCCGTAAACCCGAGCTAGTAAAGAAGAAGGTTGATTCTAGGGTTTCCCCAAGGTTGTGAAGCTTAGGAAGTTGGAGTCGAAGTGGTTCTTGGAATGTTAGACCCCTCAAGGTATGTGAACGATTTCTACCCTTGTGTTTGAGTTTATTATCAAGAGTTTTAGTAATTTTAAGTAGAGAGAAAGTATTTGTGGAAGTGGTAAGTTGACGAAGGTTAAGATAGTAACTCGGGGTTATTTTAAGAGATGATTGTAAATGGATTCAAGTATATTTTGATATATATATATATATATATATATATATATATAGGTCATTGTGTCGTGGGTATTGTAGTTGATATTGGATCGAATGAGAAGATAAAGAGTTGTAAACGTACAAAGGAAATTATCTTCTATAATTCGTTAAGCTCTATATGTATTTGAGGATGGTTAGTAAGCGAGGTAAATAGTCTGATTAAGGCCTATGTTACCTTGATTATATACTTACAAGTTCAAGAGGTAGAAGTTGGGCGATTTGATATACGTCAAGGTATGTAAGGTTATCCTTTTCTTTTGGCATGATCTTGCGATATTGTCACGACCCGACTAGGGGGTCGCGACGAGCACTCGGTGCTAGCCCACCCGGGCACCCCTTAGCTTACACTCATACTCGCATCTAGATAAGCCACATCATCAATCATACATTTCTAAGCATCAATCATACTAGGTCCATTGGACGACAACATCTTTAATCATCATAGGCAGCTATGCCACAACAATGTACATGGGCCGACGAGCCCAACAAAATGATATACAAAATATAGGCCGACAAGGCCAGACATAACTAACCACATACACGTGACTACGAGCCTCTAAGAGTATAGCATATCACATGAGCGGGATAGGACCCCGCTATGCCCATAATTATGTACACAAAAGAATAAGTACCCAAAAGTTATGGCTCCGAATGAGATGGAGCTCTGCTATGCAATCTCTGAATAAGCAACTATGAGTCCAGTCTGTCTTCCTGTGCACCTGCCAGTATGACGCAGCGTCCACAAACAAAAGGACGTCAATACGAAGAATGTACTGAGTATGTAAAGCATGATCAACATCGATATAGAAGCATAATAGACAACTTAGCCAGTAACATAGGAGGGGGACAACAATATCATCATCATGGCACTTACTTGCTTTCCATAGGGGCATTCCGTTTCTATTGCGTATCCGTATACATACATCCACATCCGTACTTAATTACTCTTATAATCATTTACATCTCATATACATAACATATTCACATATATACATACATATACATAGCTTTCCCGACCATGAAGGTTCGGTGTTTCATACATACTTGGCCAACCAAGGCTCAAGGTCGTACATACCTGGCCCTACCAAGGCATTAGGGTTATCTGTACCATTTGCAGAGGTGTGCGCACGTTATGTAATCATATACATACTTTATACATATTCATATACATATATTCTTACCCGGCATCATAATCTCGGGGTCATATTATAGCCCTTCATAGGCACACGAACATATAATAGCTCATAAGCATCTCTAGCATCATTTCTATCATCATCATTATCGTTACATCTATGTCATAGGCTTACTGTTGACACCCAATTTTGTCCCTCTTTTATTTAATTTTATTCACTCGGGTTTCTAAATTTACTGACGAGCTAAACACTTTATTTTCACTACTTTTAATTTTCACTATTTTACTATCAACATTACTAGTATTACTTTATCACAAATTTTAAATGGCTCGTCATCATTTTATTTTTGGACATTGTACTCGTTAAATTAATTATACTTTATCAATTCTTTTAGTTTTTACATATTATCACTAATTATCATAGTATACATTGTACTAGTTATTAAGTTAAAATCCCAAAAATAATTAAATAAAGGAGGAAGGATCAACAATTTTCAGCCAAATTAATGACCCGAAATACAAATACAATGTTATTTCCCTACCCAAATAAACAACCCACATTTTAATACCCAACCCACATTTTCAACCCACATTTTCAGCCCAAATTATAGCCCACAACGTCCAGCCCAATTCCATTTTTTACCCGACCCGATCCGGCCCAACCACCTTATTTCTACCCTAATCTTCTTTCTCCTCTCTTTCTCCTTAGCCGCCCTTCACCTCACTTTCTTTCTCCTCTCTTCTCTCTCCCTCACGTTCTCTCCACCCGCCCCCTCCTTCTCTCCTCACGTTTCTCTGCACCGCCACTCACTGTTGTCCCCCCACACCTCTGTCTCCTCCATCCCTCCTTGTTCCCCACGCTCTGTCCCTCCACTCGCTACACCCCACTCCTCTTTCTCTTCCATTTAAAACCCTAATCACAATCTTATAAAGGGGGGGATGGGGGATGAACAAAAGAGGAAAAAAATGAAAAACGAGGATCTAGAACCACGAAAATCCCCTACAAAACTCAAGTTTTAATCAACAAAAATAGCCAACAATTACTCTATTTTCCCTTTTTTTTCTGTTTAAAACTTTAGTTACTTTAATCGGGTTCAAGTTCGGATTCTTCGAGTTCGAATAGATTCGAGGCCGTCGACACCCACTTCACTGCACCCACAAAAGGTCAGTGTGTTCTTTTTCATTTCGAATCTAAAGTCTGTGATATGTTCGTGTATGTTGTCGCTTCAGTTTGGTTGAATTTCAGTTTAGTAGCTTAGTAGTATTACGTATGTTCAAGTTTTAGTTAGTCTAATTTCGGTTTAGTAATGAATAATGTTTATACATTCGGGTCTTAGTTCGGTTTAATTTCTGTTCAATAGTTGAATAGTATTATGTATGTTCCTGTTAATCAGTCTACTTTCGGTTTGTTAATTGATAACATTTATAGGTTCATGTATTAGTTTGGTTTAACTTAATCTTATCTTGTTGAGTTCTATAGTTGTTTAGCTTTAGGTGCAGTTAGATGGATGGTTATGTAGATTTTAAACTTGTTTGTGTATTTTTGATTAAGTTATAAGCCAGTTTTATATCAGCATCCTCCTTATCTCAACTCACTTAAGTTTAGTATGAATACAAGGGCCTGTCTAGCCTTGCAAATGTCAATGTGTTTGTTAGTGTTGGTCTGTATAATTACGTAATGTCCCCTTGTACCCCTGAATCTATCACTGACTTGTTCAATCCATTCAGATTGGTCTGTATGTTGTCATGTTCTTGTAGGATTTGATAATGACTCTGCTCTAAGATTTTGTTTATTTTGAATCGAAGTACCTGTGTCTTTGAAATATTCATATACCCTTTTAAACGTAGGCTTTTCCTGGAGTTATGTCTGTGGTTAGTTTGTTCAGTTTAGATAATTATGGATTAACTTTATTCATGGATTAGATACTAATCTTTTTTCTTTCGTTATTATGCATGACTATCGCATACGAGTCCAAGCAACTCGTCATCTCCCGCATTCGGTGCTGGGCTAAAAACCCAACGCAATTTCTCTATCGAGTCAGCCAACCTGCAGCCAAACAAGGAAATAAAATTTGGGCCAAAGCCCAATAAATGTGAACAGCAACAGTAGCGGACAGCAGCATTCTTTAATGAGCTGAGCCCATTGGCATCATTCCTACTCCTCTATTTTTTATTTTTTATTTTTTTATGTGCATTTGACGTGTATTGTATGATTAACATTTTGTTTGCTAATTTAGATAAACCTTAGTGACATTAAGGGTTTTAGTTTAGTAACGGGTAGTTAATTCCACAAATTACATTCATTTCTATTTTCTAAACTATTTATAGTATCTATAATATTTATTTGGAGTAATTGATTTTTCAAAAGGTATGCCTACATATTTTCAAACTAAAAGAATCAAGATTCACTCTTACTATCTTAGAAGTTTAAAACGTAATAAATCTTACCCTAACGTTAGCTTATTCTAAGAAATAAAAAGCCAATTAGTTTTAACGGATAGCTTTTTCACTTTAATTCCTTTCCAACACTTGAAATACATATTTGTTTGAAATAACTTTAGCACAATATATATATATTAAACTACTAGTCTTTATATGAAACCTTTAAAATTTATTTAACATTAATCTTACAATAACTCTTTTAATTTGTGAGTCGGCATAACTCACTTTTCTCCAAATACATATAAACATCACATGTCCTGTTTCTTTTAGTTTATTTTTAACTAAACTCTTTATGCAACTATTACTTTCTACAAGTTTTACTTTAAATAACTTTAGGAATACTTATAAGATATTTTCTTTAATATTTAAATATTACATTTACACTTAGCCTAATTAAATTTTAGTCCGGTCGGTTAACCATTGTTAATGGGTCTTAAAGGGTGTCTAATACCTTCCCTTTAGACTAATTGAACCCTTACCTAGAATCTTAAGTTTCGCAGACCTTAAACAGAGTTAACTTTAGAAAATAACTTTAATAAACTTTAGGTGTCCTAATTCACCATAAATAATTAGGTGGCGACTCCTTAAAACAAAGCAAAAAATAGGAATCTCCAATATGTTGTACTCTAATTTAACCTGGTTAAAACGGGGTATAACAGCTTGGCGACTCTGCTGGGGAACTCTACCTAGGTTCTAACCATAACGGACTTAGATTTAATTAGGCTTTGTGTGATAACTTAGTTACTTTATTTGCTTAAACTATTTTCACATGCTATGAACTGCTTACACGTTATTAATTGTTTGTTTGATATAAACTGTTTAAATATTACTGCTTTGATAAACTTTCATTCCGTTCATATTTCTTCCACTCCTGGAAAACTCACACATATTCACACACTTAAAGCGGTTTCGCGGTTCGCGGCCGTGCACTACTAAATTACCCCTTTAGTTGGATTGGTCTAGTGGATTTAGTCGATCGGCGGTGCAGTCGACGGCCACGGACTTTCCACTCCCAAGTTGTCCGCTTGGGGGAACCTTGTGTCATAGGAAGCCAACTCTTAGTCAGCCTAAGATAGAGCTAAACCAACACCTTTATTAGAAGCATACATTTCATGACCTAGGAGGCTTAATACCCTTGGTGTATTAAGCCCATTAGATGACTTTACCCAAACGTCCAAGCGGGTTCACGACCCCGAGTGACACCAATCATACTTTATGTGCATGTTTGAAGGATAATTGTGCCTAAATATTGACTATTTGCTCTAATTAATTAACTTTAGGGGGGAGCAAATAACTAACGTCTCTATGACAGGTATGGATTGGAGTACAACAAATGACGAAGATCAAGGACTTCACAAAATGGAGCTGAAATTTAGACATAGGAAATTGTATTTACTTTACTTAGATTAGGAGACACTTTATGTTGTATTCATTTGACATGTAATTTTTGGGAAATAGAATTTGTTTAACTAATCAAAGCAACGGGATGACGTATTATGGCACACTTTACCCTTCAAACAAACGTTAGGCCTACCTCTGGCACAAAGAGGTCACATGCATATTAGGACGCGTTATTATTGTTTGATATAATCGTTTACATTTGTTTGACAACTGGTTTGACTTTATTTGATGAATTGTTTGCTACAAGACTTACTTGACTCTATGTGATCATGACTTTACCTAGATATGTTGTGAGACTGACACCATTTAAACTATTGTGTTTATTTTTATTTTTATTCCCAAAGAGAGTTGATTCGTGTTGACACTCGATGGCCGACCATCCTTACCTCACAAGGTCAAAGACATCATCGTTACCTCAACGCAGCTGGGTTGTTCAAGGAAAGGCAATTACTATGTCTGATCCAGCCGCATCTATTTCGACTGGTTCGGAAAACATCGTGATCTCTAGTGATCCCCTTGAGACTTCCGAACATAGCACTACTATTCAACATGATGAACATATCGCCCGCCTAACTCAAGAGATCGAGGATCTGCGTGGAGAACTAAATCGGGTTAGAAACATGACCAACTCATCCGTTACACTCCAAAGTCCGCCTCCTGAACCTAGGGACGTCGCACCAAACCCGCCCCGTTTTCCATCACTTGAATCTCCAGTTCCTGAACATTCTCCTCCTCGAAATATTCCACCCATCAACAACAACTTTCCTTCAATCACCCTCACAAATCCACCACCCGTCAACTCACCAAATCAATCACTAGGTAATACTCCTTACATTCCTTTACCCACCAACACTAATGCACCACCTACAATTACTCCTCTAAACCCACCAAACCAAGCCATTACATACTCTGACCATCCACAACAGCCTTTCTACCCTTACCACTACGCTGAACCCTACCAAGCTCCGCTATTCCCTTACCCTGTCTACAACACCCAAGCAAATTACTACCAACCCCGAGCACCTCACTATCAAAACCCACGTCCATACCAATCTGTTCAAGCTCCCACTTACCAAAATCGACCACGTACCACACATGAAGCCCGTCCAAACCCTATCATAAAGAACACCCGTAATTACACTCGGTTCGCTGAACCTTTGGCTCAATTGTTCGATAGACTGAAAGCCGCAGGCATGGTACAACCTATTGAAGGGAAAATTCCCGATCCTATTCCAAAATGGTTTGATGGCTCCAAGCGTTGTGCATATCATTCTGGAGTTGCTGGGCACGCCACTGAGGATTGCTATGGCCTCAAAAACAAAATCGAAGCCCTGATTAAGGAAGGAGTAATCCAGCTCACTGGAGCTCGGCCCAATATGGATCACCATCCCTTTGCCTATTCACGAAAACGCCAACGTGAACGTGATAACTATCGAAAAGTTAAGAATACGAAAGAGGCCATTGCGCCAATTGGAAAGATGGAGAGGGGCATGTCATCAACTTTTGTTGCGCCCGTGGGGACAATCCAAAAACAAGTGCCAGTGAAGATTGCTGCTACAACTACTCACAACACCGAGACATCTACCACACGAGGTGCCGAACTAGGAGAGACTCTGAAGAATTGGACTTGTACTCCGTCCCTGATTCGCCGGGAGTCTTGGTAGTATGAACATGTAGTGAACTTGTTTTTTAAATTGAAGTTTGAATCGTACCCAAAACTTTGTGTTTGCTTTGCTTCATCTTTTGGAAGCTTAATTGCAAAATCTATGAATGCATTTCTGATTTTTCCTGATTATCTACTATGGTTATTCTCTACTTTATTTATCAAAACTGCCAACTCTATGATTGTGACATAAAATGAACGAATAGACTACATGCATAGTAACAAAGAAAACTCGAGTACAAGATAATATTCCACTTGGAAGAAATCGAAATAGCCGATAGACAATGACACAAGCATAAAAGCTAGCAATTCCAGAAGAAATCAAAGTACGACCTTAGGTAGACAACCTAGTTTGCAACCTTTCCTTTAATACGAACTACGCTGACCTGATTCCCGTGGTGGGATACGTAGGCAGCCCACATAGGGTTCGGTTGCATTACAACAAAAATCCAAAAAACAAAAAAAGTCCTTATGTAAGGAGAACTACGCATATGGCCTGATTCCCTCGGCGGGATTCATAGACTATCAACATATAGGTCCGTCACACCTAGATAAAAATTTAACAAATCTTTTACCATTTATATAATAGAACTACGCTGACCTGATTCCCTTGGTGGGATACGTAGGCAATCCACATCGGGTTCGGTCCCTTTATTAGAAAATTTCAAACCATTTCTTATGTACCTCACGAACTACGTTCTGACCTGATTCCTTGGCGGATGCGTAGGCAACCTATACAAGGTTCGGTCATATCATAACATAGGTTTAGTACACCCTTCTGAATCAAAACTGGGGCATATTTTGAAAGATTAGACAAGAGAAAGTTGGACATCGACAATATTAAGGCTACCAGACAGGAAATAGTATAGACAAATGACCTTTCAAGGTTTTCAGAAATGTCACAATCGGAAGTTAGCAAGAAATATTTTTACAACTTGCATACATATATTTTTCATCTACATCTTTCCTTATATACATACACTTACATATATATTTTTTTAATGAAATACTTTCTTTCAATTGTTTCACTATTGTTCATCTACCGAGACTTGAACGGAGATCACAAGATCCAAACAAACAGGATGAATGGAGCGCCAATAAAGTCAAGCTTCTAGTCAACACGAATCAACTTCCCCTTCCCAAACTAAGAATTTTTCTTTGAGTGCAGGAATTTAAAACCGCGAGATCAACAGTCAAGTCTATCAATCAGGGCCAAAAGAATCATTTGGCTCATTATGGCCTCGCCTTAAAAGCCCAACGGCTTTATTTCCAACTTTATCTTTAATTTTATTTTATTTTATTATCACAATAACTTTATGACTTTACATACCTGTTTTTGTAGGTTGACGAAGTTGAAGGCGAATTAAATCAGGATCACATGTCATTAGTTCGGCCTGTCACGATACCATCAACATCATAAGCCAAACAGCTATTCTATCACTTTACTCCATACTTTATCAATTACTTTATCATATACTTTACCGACTTTAACCACTTTACTCTGAATTTTACAGGAATCAATGTTAAGTCTCCGAAGACAACTGGAGGGATTATCATCAAGTCTCCGAAGACAACCGGGGGCATCACTCGGCTATACGGCCTCAGATGCATAAGCCAGACGGCTACACTCTTACTTTACCCCCTACTTTATCCATTACTTTATCATTTACTTTACCGACTTTAACGACTCTATTCTGAACTTTGCAGGGATTATCATCAAGTCTCCGAAGACAACCGGGGGCATCACTTGGCTATACGGCCTCACATGCATAAGCCGGACGGCCATTCTATGACCTTACTCTCTACTTTATCATTCACTTTACCAACTTTAACGCCTTTACTCTGAACTTTGCAGGAACTATCATCAAATCTTCGAAGACAACCGGAGACACCATCCACTTTACAACTTTACCCCGGACTGTACGAGAGCTCTCATCAAATCTCTGAAGACAACTGGAGATATCATATCATTGAGTCCCGAAGACAACCAAGACATCGCATGGCTACACAGCTTCACCTGCATAAGCCAAACGGCTACACTTTTACTTTACTCCTTACTTTATTACTTTATTTCATCATCTACTTTACCTACTTTAACGACTTTACCTTAAATTCCGCAGATATCATTTATCATCGAGGCCCGGAAGACCGCCGGAGGCCTTATTATCATTTAAAGTACAACTGGAGATATTCAGCATAAACATCGCGCATTCATTCAAGTCCTTGAAGACAACCAGAGATAACATTTGGCCACACGGCTTCATCTTCACTCTCACACTCATGTTTACTATCATTTTACACTCTTTATAATTTTACACTTTCAACTTTATTACTAATTTTGACATGAATTTCAGTTTTGGCAGAAAGTACAACCTGCAGAGACGCAACACAACGTGGAACTTTATCTTACGCAGTGAACTGGCGCAAATTTGCTGAAGAGGAATATCAAACTCACAAGCAAAGGTCACGGATCTACTCTCGAACTCAATTCCGCCTATGTCCACAAACACGTGATACGTAGGTTAATTTCTCTTTCACATCCTCCGCTAAAACTCTGCTAAATCTACTCCTTTCACAATCTTGTAAGCCTGTCCATATCCCAGTGTCTCCATAACTCAACACTGGGGCATTTTTGGAGAATTTACATCGTGTCTAGTAGAGTCCTACTTAAAGGTGTGTTGCGCGCCACATTTATAATTAGGAGGATATAAGCATATGTTCAATTCTTAAACGTTCTCGTCACCTGTCCACAACCCTTGCAAAGTGATAAATCCATAAATAACATTCGCTCAATAGGTTCAACCATAATTCCTTCTGCCTTCATAATATTTCCCACCAATTTTCCTAACCCATATTTTCTCAAGTTCGTATTTGCTGGTCGGAACAAAATTGGCCACTACGTCAACTTCTTCGTCCGAAGACTCTTACATCGTCTTCGGTCGAAGAGGGGCATCTGTTGACACCCAATTTTGTCCCTCTTTTATTTAATTTTATTCACTTGGGTTTCAAAATTTACTGATGAGCTAAACACTTTATTTTCACTACTTTTAATTTTCACTATTTTACTATCAACATTACTAGTATTACTTTATCACAAATTTTAAATGGCTCGTCATCATTTTATTTTTGGACTTTGTACTCATTAAATTAATTATACTTTATCAAGTCTTTTAGTTTTTACATATTATCACTAATTATCATAGTATACATTGTACTAGTTATTAAGTTAAAAGCCCAAAAATAATTAAATAAAAGAGGAAGGATCAACAATTTTCAGCCAAATTAATGACCCGAAATACAAATACAATGTTATTTCCCTACCCAAATAAACAACCCACATTTTAATACCCAACCCACATTTTCAACCCACATTTTCAACCCACATTTTCAGCCCAAATTATAGCCCACAACGTCCAGCCCAATTCCATTTTTTACCCGACCCGATCCGGCCCAACCACCTTATTTCTACCCTTATCTTCTTTCTCCTCTCTTTCTCCATAGCCGCCTTTCACCTCACTTTCTTTCTCCTCTCTTCGCTCTCCCTCACGTTCTCTCCACCCGCTCCCCTCCTGCTCTCCTCACGTTCCTCTGCACCTCCACTCACTGTTGTCCCCCCACGCCTCTGTCTCCTCCATCCCTCCTTGTTCCCCACGCTCTGTCCCCCACTCGCTACACCCCGCTCCTCTTTCTCTTCCATTTAAAACCCTAATCACAATCCTATAAAGGGGTGGAGGGGGATGGGGGATGAACAAAAGAGGAAAAAAATGAAAAACGAGGATCTAGAACCACGAAAATCCCCTACAAAACACAAGTTTTAATCAACAAAAATAGCCAACCATTACTCTATTTTCCCTTTTTTTCTGTTTAAAACTTTAGTTACTTTAATCGGGTTCAAGTTCGGATTCTTCGAGTTCGAATAGATTCGAGGCCGTCGACACCCACTTCACTGCACCCACAAAAGGTCAGTGTGTTCTTTTTCATTTCGAATCTAAAGTCTGTGATATGTTCGTGTATGTTGTCGCTTCAGTTTGGTTGAATTTCAGTTTAGTAGCTTAGTAGTATTACGTATGTTCAAGTTTTAGTTAGTCTAATTTCGGTTTAGTAATGAATAATTTTTATACATTCGGGTCTTAGTTCGGTTTAATTTCTGTTCAATAGTTGAATAGTATTATGTATGTTCCTGTTAATCAGTCTACTTTCGGTTTGTTAATTGATAACATTTATAGGTTCATGTATTAGTTTGGTTTAACTTAATCTTATCATGTTGAGTTCTGTAGTTGTTTAGCTTTAGGTGCAGCTGGATGGATGGTTATGTAGATTTTAAACTTGTTTGTCTATTTTTGATTAATTTATAAGCCAGTTTTATATCAGCATCCTCCTTATCTCAACTCACTTAAGTTTAGTATGAATACAAGGGCCTGTCTAGCCTTGCAAATGTCAATGTGTTTGTTAGTGTTGGTCTGTATAATTACGTAATGTCCCCTTGTACCCCTGAATCTATCACTGACTTGTTCAAGCCATTCAGATTGGTCTGTATGTTGTCATGTTCTTGTAGGATTTGATAATGACTCTGCTCTAAGATTTTGTTTATTTTGAATCGAAGTATCTGTGTCTTAGTTTGAGTATATGGTTACTGGACTTATGAAACTGAAAATGATAGGAAATCTGTGTTTGTTCGTCACATGGGAACTATGTCCACTTTGCACTTCATGTTAATGGAACCATGTCCACTTTGCACTTCATGTTAACGTTTGAAAATGTTAATAAGGCTAAAACCACCTAGCTTAAAGTCGAAAAACCGGTGACACTCTTCGATTGAAGTTTGAGCAGTAGTTTAGCTGAGTTAGAAGAGTGTCTCTATGAGTTTACTTCAATTTTCCCTGAAGCAGTTCGCTAGGCATACCCATAGTAATCTGGAATCCTTTTGCTAAGTTCAGTGGAAATTGTTATTCTTGTGCCAATTAATCATACGCTAAATCAATCACTTTATGTCATTTGCATATTTCCTATTTCTTTCCAAAATTTCTATGTGGTCTGAACCTGTTTAACCCCCTTTTGTTTGAAAGTATCTTATAATGAATATCTTTATTTATAGAAACTATCATCCATTGCTTGTCTAGAATGTCTTTAAGGCCTACTGTTAATTTTATGTATCTAATGTGTTTTGATAATAAACAAAAGATCAGCTATGTCCATTTATGCCTTCTTTATAGTGGTGAATGAAATGTTTACCATGAACCAAAATGGTGATCCTGCACTGCTTGTATTACACTGTCCTCAGATCTGCCCTGTTCCTGCCTTATGCTTTCGAACTTTAATAAAGAGGACTTAACTAATTTTAGCCTACCATGTTAAGTTAACAAGGAATTAGTCTTATTTATGCCCAGTTATTATATTAGAAATTCTCATTTTGGTTATCACACGCATACAATGCACTGGTTCCAGTACTTGTTTAATCCTTACTGAGCAACATTTTATTAGATTAATGTGTTTGGTTCTATTGGAGTACAATAGGACACTAGAGTTGATGATAAAATAGTTAACTTGTCTGCTGGGATTGTTTATAATCTGTTGAAACTATTTGGAGTCTAAATGTATAATAGGAATCATGATTTAGGTCCATCAGTTTGGTCTTCATTTTTTTCTTTTAACGATGGTTTGCCATTTTAAACCAAAGAGATATTTTGTTGTGGATGTTTCAAACTCCCATGTGCTGGAAACTTTAATCATGAACACTATATCGGAGGTTATGTTCAGGTTTACTATCTTAGTACTAGTAACTAGATATGCTTTTGAGAAGATGTCTTACCTCTATTGAATGAAAATGCGCACTGTCTGTGTTTCTAATTGATCATGATTAACTTCTCACAAACCGAGGTATAAATCGCTAAATAATCATCCTTGCACCAGTATGTTGAGTTGTCTCCCTAATACGAAAATCTGGTGGGTTGAAATATTCATATACCCTTTTAAACGTAGGCTTTTCCTGGAGTTATGTCTGTGGTTAGTTTGTTCAGTTTAGATAATTAAGTCTGCCATGCATGGTAATTATATAATTTTCTTGGGCAATGAACTGCTGCTGCATTTCAGTCATTTTTGCTGCCCTACCTTGGGCTGTGAAATTTGCCTTTTTAGCTATTCTACATGTGAGATTTGCCTTTTAGCCATTATTAATTTGTTTTTGAGTTTATGTTCTACATGTTTAACTTTATTCATGGATTAGATACTAATCCTTTTTCTTTCGTTATTATGCATGACTATCGCATACGAGTCCAAGCAACTCATCATCTCCCGCATTCGGTGCTGGGCTAAAAACCCAACGCAATTTCTCTATCGAGTCAGCCAACCTGCAGCCAAACAAGGAAATAAAATTTGGGCCAAAGCCCAATAAATGTGAACAGCAACAGTAGCGGACAGCAGCATTCTTTAATGAGCTGAGCCCATTGGCATCATTCCTACTCCTCTATTTTTTATTTTTTTATGTGCATTTGACGTGTATTGTATGATTAACATTTTGTTTGCTAATTTAGATAAACCTTAGTGACATTAAGGGTTTTAGTTTAGTAACGGGTAGTTAATTCCACAAATTACATTCATTTCTATTTTCTAAACTATTTATAGTATCTATAATATTTATTTGGAGTAATTGATTTTTCAAATGGTATGCCTACATATTTTCAAACTAAAAGAATCAAGATTCACTCTTACTATCTTAGAAGTTTAAAACGTAATAAATCTTACACTAACGTTAGCTTATTCTAAGAAATAAAAAGCCAATTAGTTTTAACGGGTAGCTTTTTCACTTTAATTCCTTTCCAACACTTGAAATACATATTTGTTTGAAACAACTTTAGCACAATATATATATTAAACTACTAGTCTTTATATGAAACCTTTAAAATTTATTTAACATTAATCTTACAATAACTCTTTTAATTTGTGAGTCGGCATAACTCACTTTTCTCCAAATACATATAAACATCACATGTCCTGTTTCTTTTAGTTTATTTTTAACTAAACTCTTTATGCAACTATTACTTTCTACAAGTTTTACTTTAAATAACTTTAGGAATACTTATAAGATATTTTCTTAAATATTTAAATATTACATTTACACTTAGCCTAATTAAATTTTAGTCCGGTCGGTTAACCATTGTTAATGGATCTTAAAGGGTGTCTAATACCTTCCCTTTAGACTAATTGAATCCTTACCTAGAATCTTAAGTTTCGCAGACCTTAAACAGAGTTAACTTTAGAAAATAACTTTAATAAACTTTAGGTGTCCTAATTCACCATAAATAATTAGGTGGCGACTCCTTAAAACAAAGCAAAAAATAGGAATCTCCAATATGTTGTACTCTAATTTAACCTAGTTAAAACGGGGTATAACACTTACTAGCTCAGAGGGTCAATCATTTGAAGGAATCGTAGACTTATAGAGGATTTAGACTTTTGGCCAAAGAACCATGCCTTATGAAAGAAGGGTTAGCCTTACATACCTTTTCGTCGAACTATTCTACACTTGCACGTACTCCTTGGATGCTCACATTTCTACCTTCATTAAAGTCGTACTATCATTAGAATCGACAATTAGCACGCATGGCTAAAGCTAGAGAAAATCGGACAGCATTTCCTTTATTTATACGACATTCCTCCATATCGTAATTCAACTTCCAAACATCAACAACACATTCACAATATCATAACAATGGCCATTAATCATCCACATTATATAGGTTTCTCAATTCACTTTCATTTATCCATATTCATGGTCACAACACCCAACTTCGTCCGTTCATTTAAAAAGTCTATTTCATGGTCTTAACGTCATTTATAACGCATTCATATCACAACACAACAACAATCGTAATTCAATTCAAACTATTTCTCAAAAACGTCAATATTCATCATTCATAACCCATTTTGCTATTCTCTTCTAATGACCAAGCATTTTAACTTTCAAATACCTCAAACAACATGTAAATATCATGAATCTTACCTTAGAAGTTGTAGGAACAAGCCTTAGTTGATAATACTCCACTTGATCAAAAACCCTAGTTTTACTCCATTTGGATTTCTTGACTTTAGATCATCTTTGATGGGTTCTTACTCTTGATTCACTTGTTTAATGTTGTTAATCACTACAAACCCTTGAAAACTTATGTAGTAAATGTAGAGAGATGTTTTAGAGAGAAGGATGAAATGTGGAAATGATTTTGTGAACTTGGTCCCTTATTTAATAACTCATCGCTGAACTGTCGGGGTCCATTATACGGTCCGTATAATCGTTATACAGTCCGTATAATTGACCGTAAAACGTGCCTTTCCTTCACCCTTCACTGTGACCATCTGACGGTTCATTATACGGGCCGTAAAAATTTATACGGTGCGTATAATTGACCGTAAAATTGCACCAGTGAGCAACCTTCGCTGTGATGGTTTTACGGTCCATTATACGGTCCGTATAATGGTTTTACGGTCTCATCACTTCGTTGATCTCCAATCCTTATGGAACCTTCTTAACACTTGTTTAACACTTCATTAGCAATCTAAGGGACGTTATAACTCTTTCCCAAAATGCCCTTAAGTCATCATTAACCCGATACTCGTATATCACTAGTTCATTCACTTGCGTCCCAACGGAAGATTTTCCGAGGTGTAACATTCTCCCCCCCCCCCCCCCCCCCCCCCCCCCCCCCCCCCCCCCTTAAGAACATTCGTCCTCGAATGTTAAGCACTCGGGGATTCTACAGAAATTTCGCCAGAGTTTCCCCTATAATATGGCACTACCAACCTGTCACAACAACCCATAATATCGATGCCTCACAGGGCCACAACACAATAGCATTTAAAATTTGGCCACACACAACCCAAAAGCATAAAAAGGAAATCATACATACCTTATGATTTTGACGTCTCATTTTGGCCCTTGTCCAAAAGCTGAAATAAATGTGGGTATTTGGATCGCATATTCTCTTCCGCTTCCCATGTCATTTCCTCTCGATTGTTATTCCTCCACAGAACTTTAACTGAGGCCACTTCTTTGTTTCTAAGCCTCCGTACTTGCCTATCTAATATGGCAATGGGTATTTCATCATAAGTTAACCTTTCTGTCACTTGAACATCATTCACTGGGACGATCCTCGTAGGATCTCCAACACATTTTCGAAGCATCGAGACATGGAAAACTGGATGGACTGACTCCAAATCGGGAGTTAAATCTAACTCATAGGCCACCTTGCCTATTTTTCGCACAATCTCATAAGGCCCTATATACCGGGGACTAAGCTTCCCCTTTTTACCAAATCTCATAACACCCTTCGTTGGCAACACCTTCAAGAATACCCAATCTTTAATTTGGAACTCCAAGTCCCTTCGACGATTATCCGCATAGGACTTCTGACGACTTTGGGCCGCTAGCAACCGATCTTGTATGAGCTTGACTTTCTCTATGGCTTGTTGGACCAAGTTGGCCCTATCAATTTAGCTTCTCCAGTTTCAAACCACCCAATTGGGGATCTACATTTTCGCCCATATAAAGCCTCATACGGTGCCATTTGCATGCTAGAATGATAACTATTATTGTAAGCAAATTCAATGAGTGGAAAATGATCATCCCAACTTCCTCCAAAATCTATCATACATGCCCGTAACATATCTTCAAGAGTCTGAATAGTACGTTCGGCTTGCCCATCGGTCTGTGGGTGAAATGTCGTGCTAAGGCTCACTTTGGTCCCTAGACCCTCTTGGAAAGACGTCCAAAAATTAGCTGTAAACTGAGTTCCTCTGTCCGATATAATCAATACTGGAACCCCATGGAGTCTCACTATCTCCTTAAGGTAAAGTTTTGCATAATCTTCTGCCACGTACGTCATTCTAACTAGTAAGAAATGAGCTGATTTAGTGAGTCTATCCACAATCACCCATATGGAATCATACTTACGTCGAGTACGGGGTAAGCCTGTAATGAAATCCATATTAATCAATTCCCACTTCCAAGTTGGGATTTCTATAGCTTGTAGCAATCCGCCCGGCTTTTGGTGCTCTATTTTCACTTGTTGACAGTTGGGGCATTGGGCTATGAATTCTGCTACATCTTTCTTCATCCCATTCCACCAATACATAGACTTAAGATCATGATACATTTTCGTCGCTCCGGGGTGGATAGAATAACGGGAGCAATGAGCTTCTCTCAATATTTGGTGGCGTAGACCTGCCACATCGGGGACACATAACCTGCCTTGACATCGGAGAACTCCGTCTCCTGAAATGTCAAATGATGACTCCTCTCTCTGAGGAAGGACATCCCTGTACTGCACTAGCATGGCATCTTCATATTGTCGCGCCTTCACTTCCGCTACTAGCGACGAAACTGCTGAATTCTGAATAGTAGTTCCCCGGCTACCGGAATCCACCACTCGGACTCCTAGACTAGCTAACTGCTAGAGCTCACGGGCCATTTCTCTCTTCTCTGGTCGTACGTCACTTTGACTTCCCATCGATCTACGGCTAAGAGCATCAGCCACAACATTTGCCTTTCCGAGTGATATAAGATATCAACATCATAGTCTTTTAGCAACTCTAGCCATCATCGTTGCCGCAAATTCAACTCTTTCTGCTTGAAGATATACTGGGGACTCTTATGATTGGTATAAATATCCACATGGCCACCATATAAATAATGTCTCCATATCTTTAATGCATGGACCACCGCAGCCAATTCTAAATCATGGGTGGGATAATTCTGCTCATGTTTCCGCAATTGCCTTGAAGCATACGCAATCACCATGCCATGTTACATCAATACACGGCCTAGCCCAACACCTGAAGCATCACAATAAACAACATATCCTTCCAATCCCTCGGGAAGTGTCAAGACTGGGGCAGAAGTCAATTGACCCTTTAACTCTTGGAAACTACGTTCGTAAGCATCTGTCCACTGAAACTTTGCCGATTTATGAGTCAACTTTGTGAGTGGTGCGGCAATAGAAGAAAATCCCTCAACGAATCTCCTGTAATAACCTGCTAAGCCCAGAAAGCTACGAACCTCTGTAGGAGTTGTGGGCCTTGGCCAAGTTTTCACGGCCTCAATCTTTTGATTATCCACTCGAATACCATCGGCTGCAACAATATGGCCCAGAAATGATACTGAGTTCAACCAAAACTCACATTTAGAAAATTTCGCAAACAACTCTCGAGTTCGAAGAACTCCGAGGATAATACGCAAATGATCCGCATGTTCGGCCTCGGATCTAGAATACACCAAGATATCATCGATGAATACAATCACGAATAGATCTAGAAAAGGCCTGAATACATTGTTCATCAAATCCATAAATACTGCCGGCGCATTAGTTAGCCCAAACGACATTACTCGGAACTCAAAATGGCCATATCTTGTTCTGAAGGCTGTCTTAGGGATATCTTTCTCCCTAACTCTCACTTGGTGATACCCGGACCTCAAATCAATCTTTGAAAACCATTTGGCACCTTGTAATTGATCAAATAAGTCATCAATCCTCAGAAGGGGATATTTGTTCTTGATCGTCACTTTATTGAATTGCCGATAATCAATGCACATTCTCAAAGAGCCATCTTTCTTTCGGACAAATAATACGGGTGCTCCCCACGGGGATGAACTAGGCCTAATGAAGCCTTTATCAAGCAAGTCTTTCAATTTCTCCTTCAACTCTTTCAATCCTCTGGACTCGCTCCTCGGACCCGAAGACCTAGTCCTCTTGCTATGTCCCCTATCTTGCTCACGCTCACTCCTCCGTTGTTGCAAGCTTTCTTCTAGGTTCTGAGCATGTGCCTGAATGCGTGCAATATCCATACCGTCCTGAAGGGACGCAGCCAAGCATTTATCCATCAAGTGTGGCCCTAGGCCTTTCACAAATCGGTGTACCCGATCGCCCATATCCGCTACCATAGCCGAAGCATACCTAGCCAGGGAGTTAAAGCGGAGGCTATACTCTAAGGCACTCATACTACTTTGCCTCAAGTTCAAGAATTTATCGGCCCTAGCTCATCGAACGTCTGAAGGCATATAATGACAGAGAAAAGCATCAACAAACTCTTGCCATACCGGAGGAGGTTCATTGGCTCCCCGTGAAGCCATCCATACCGTATACCACTGGATCGATACATCTCTCAATCTATATGACGCTAGCTCTACCGACTCGGTGTCTGAAGCATGTATCAACCGGAGCGTCTGTCACGACCCGACCCGGGGCCGCGACGAGCACCCGGTGCTAGCCCACCCGGGTACCCTCTTAGCTTACTCTTATGCTTACATCTAGGTGAGCCATATAATTATACATGCCTTTCCATTCATTCATAAACTAGTCCCATTTGGACAACATCACATTTATATCATCATAGGCATCTATGCCACATCAATGTACATGGGCCAAGTGGCCGACAAAATGATATACAAAACATAGGCCGACAAGGCCAAACACATCTACCCACACACACACATGTCTACGAGCCTCTAAGAGTATAACATATCACATTAGCGGGACAGGACCCCGCTATGCCCATAATTATATACACAAAAGAATGAGTACCCAAAAGATATGGCTCCGAAGGAAATGGAGCTCTCTATGTAATCTCCGAATAAGCAGCTATGGATCAAGTCTGTCTCCCTGTGCACCTGCGGGCATGACGCAGCGTCAGCAACAAAAGGACGTCAGTACGAAGAATGTACTGAGTATGTAAAGCATGAGCAACATCAATAAATAAGCATCATGAACAACATAGGAAATAGCATAGGAGGGGGGGAGACAATAATATCATCGTCATAGCGCTTACCTGCCTTTCGTAGGACTTTCCATTTTTCATAAGTATTTGTACACCTACGTCATCATCCGTATTCCATAATAGTACTCGTACAATACTAGTGCTCATATTCATATACATGTCCTTATTCGTATTCTTATACATAGTCTTACCACATTCATATTCATATTATATACATAGTCATTTCATATACATGGCATTTACATAGCATACCCGATCTCATAGGATCGGTGTTTCATACATACTTGGCCAACCAAGGCTCAAGGTTACTCATACTTGGCCCTACCAAGGCTTCAGGGTTATCCGTACCATCTGCAGAGGTGTGCGCGCATTTCGTAATCGTATACATACCTTATACATATTCATATACATATATCCTACCCGGCGTTATAAACTCGGGGTGTCATTATAGCCCTTCATAGGCACATGTAGGTATAATAGCCCGTAGGCACCTTTAGCATCATTATTATTATCATCGTCATCACTATCATCATCATTTTCGCTATATCTATATCTTATGCTTACCCGTCATATGGGGTGCGTAGTACAATCGTAGCACATATCGAGGATCGTGAGCTTATGAGCTCGGAGTGTCAATCTTTTGAATACAACATACTCATATAGAGGATTTAAGAGTTTGGCCAAGGAACCATGCCTTATGAAAGAATGGTTAGCCTTACATACCTTTTCGTCGAACTATTCTACACTTGCACGTTTCCTTCCAATGCTAGCGTCTATACCTTCATTAATATCATAACAATGGCCATTAGTCATTCACATTATCCACATTATCTAGTTTCCTTAATTTGCCTCTAATTCACCCATATTCATGGTCATAACATCCAACTTCGTCCATTCGTCTAAAGTGTCTAGTTCATGATCTTAGTACCATTTATAATGCATTCATATCACAACACGACAACATTCATGATTCAATTCAAATTATTCCTCAAAATGTCACTATTCATCATTCATGACCTACTTGACCATATTTTCTACAATCCATGTATTTCAACTCTTCAATATCTTAAACATCATGTAAAAATCATGAATCTTACCTTAGAAGTTGTAGGAACAAGCTTTGATTAATAATACTCCACCTTGAGCAAAACCCTAGTTTTTCTCCATTTAGATTTCTTGACCTAGATGATCTTTGATGATGTTCTTACTCTTGATTCACCTTGTTTTATGTTGTTGATGCTTACATATCCTTGAAAACTTGTATAATAAATGTAGAGAGAGGTTTTAGAGAGAAGTGGTGTAATGTTGTAATGAAATAAAATAAGTGTTGGTTCCCTTATTTAATGAATTGCAAAAATCTGTGCTGGGTGAACAGTGGTCGTCCATGGAGGTTTACGGTCCGTATTCCACTTTACGGACCGTCCCTCGTGGTCATCTTTAACCATTTCCAGAACCAGAAACTTTGGCTGCATGAATGGTGATTTACGACCATGGTTTACGGGCCGTAAATCACTTTACGGTCCGTCCTCCTGGTCGTATTTTACCATTTTTCAACTGGGCAGAAAGTCGAAGTCTTGCATGGTAATTTACGACTGCCAGTTTATGGACCGTATACCAATTTACGGTCCGTATTTTGCACTTTACGGCCACTGGGCAGATTTCAAATCTGCAACTTTTAATATCTCTTAGACTTCTCATTTTAATCACCCACGTCCACGCACATGCATTGCTCACCTTATATCTCATCTTAACTTAGCCAACTTTCTCATCTCACATCGGATACCTTCGAAATCTCGCCTAAGGTCGTCAAACGTCGTTTCTTGCTCATGGACCTTATGCACTCATACTTATCACTAGTTCGTTCACTTACGCACCAACGGAATTTGTTTTTCCTAGGTGTAACATTCTCCCCTCCTTAAGAACATTCGTCCCCGAATGTTAAAGTGCTCGGGAGTTCTTCAAAAATTTCGCCAGAGTTCCCCTTATAATATGGCGCTACCATCCTGTCACAACAACCCATAATATCGATGCCACACAGTGCCACAACATAACAACATAAAAATTTTGGCCACACATGACCCAAAAGCATAAAAGGAAATATACATACCTTATGATCTTGACGTCTCATCTTGGGCTTCTTCCAAGGGCTGAAATAAATGTGGGTATTTGGATCGCATACTTTCTTCTGCTTCCCATGTCATCTCGTCTCGTTTACTGCTTCTCCATAGAACCTTAACCGAGGCCACCTCTTTGTTTCTAAGCCTCCGTACTTGCCTGTCTAATATGGCAATGGGTACCTCTTCATAAGTCAATTTCTCTGTCACTTGCACATCATTTACTGGGACGATCCTAGTGGGATCTCCAACACATTTTCGAAGCATCGAGACACGAAATACTAGATGGAATGACTCCAATTCCAGAGGTAGATCTAACTCATAGGCCACTTTTCCTATTTTACGCACAATCGCATATGGTCCAATATACCGGGGACTAAGCTTCCCCTTTTTACCAAATCTCATAACGCCTTTCATTGGCGACACTTTCAAGAATACCCAATCCTTCACTTTGAACTCCAAGTCTCTTCGACGATTATCCGCATAGGATTTCTGACGACTTTGGGCTGCCAACAACCGATCTTGTATAAGCTTGACCTTCTCTATAGCTTGCTGGACCAAGTCTGGCCCTATCAATTTAGTTTCTTCGGTTTCAAACCACCCAATTGGGGATCTACACTTTCGCCCATATAAAGCTTCATATGGTGTCATTTGAATGCTGGAATGATAACTATTATTGTAAGCAAATTCAATGAGTGGCAAATGGTCATCCCAATTCCCTCCAAAATCTATCATACATGCTCGTAACATATCCTCAAGAGTCTGAATAGTACGTTCAGCTTGTCCATCGGTCTGGGGATGAAATGTCGTGCTAAGGCTAACTCGGGTCCCTAAACTATCTTGGAAAGACCTCCAAAACTTAGCTGTAAACTGAGGCCCTCTGTCGGAGATAATAGATACCGGGACGCCATGGAGTTTTACTATCTCTTTAAGATAAAGCTTCGCATAATCTTCTGCCTCATTGGTCGTCCTAACCGGTAAGAAATAATCTGACTTGGTGAGTCTATCCACAATCACCCATATGGAGTCATACTTATGTCGAGAACGGGGTAAGCCTGAAATGAAGTCCATGTTAATCACTTCCCACTTCCAAGTTGGGATTTCCATAGCTTGCAACAATCCACCCGGCTTTTGGTGTTCAGTCTTCACTTGTTGGCAATTAGGACACTGAGCTACGAATTCCGCTATATCTTTCTTCATCCCATTCCACCAATATATAGACTTAAGATCATGATACATCTTCGTCGCTCCGAGGTGAACAGAATAACGGGAACTATGAGCTTCTCTCAAAATCTGGTGGCGTAAACTTGCCACATCAGGAACACATAATCTTCCTCTACATCGGAGAGCTCCGTCTCCTGAAATGTCAAATGATGACTCCTTTTTCTGAGGGAGTGTATTTCTGTACTGCATTACCATGGGATCCTCATGTAGTCGCTCTTTCACTTCTGCCACTAACGACGAGACTGCGGTATTCTGGATAGTAGCTCCGCTGCTACCTGAGTCCACTACTCGGACTCCTAGGCTAGCTAACTGTTGAAGCTCACGGGCCATCTCTTTCTTTTCTGGTCGTACATCACTTAGACTTCCCATCGACCTACGGCTAAGAGCATCAGCCACCACATTTGCCTTTCCGGGGTGGTACAGGATCTCAACATCATAGTCTTTTAGCAACTCTAGCCATCGTCGTTCCTACAAATTCAACTCTTTCTGCTTAAAGATGTATTGAAGACTCTTATGATCTATGTAAATATCCACGTGGACACCATATAAGTAATGTCTCCATATCTTTAATGCATGGACCACCGCGGCCAATTCTAAGTCATGGGTAGGATAATTCTGCTCATGTTTCCGCAATTGCCTTGAAGCATACGCAATCACCTTGCCATGTTGCATCAACACACAGCCTAGCCCAACACCTGAAGCGTTGCAATACACAACGTATCCTTCCAATCCCTCTGGAAGTGTCAGAACTGGGGCAGAAGTCAATCGACCCTTTAACTCTTGGAAACTACGTTCGCAAGCATCTGTCCATTGAAACTTGGTTCATTTCTGTGTCAACTTTGTGAGTGGTGCAGAAATAGAGGAAAAACCTTCAACAAATCTCCTGTAATAACCTGCTAAGCCCAGAAAGCTACGAACCTCTGTAGGAGTTGTGGGTCTTGGCCAAGTTTTCACGGACTCAATATTTTGACTATCCACTCGAATACCATCGGCTGCCACAATATGCCCTAAAAATGCCACTGAGTTCAACCAGAACTCACATTTGGAAAACTTTGCAAACAATTCTCGAGTTCGAAGAACTCCAAGGACAATACGCAAATGACCCACATGTTCTGCTTCGGATCTAGAATACACCAAAATATCATCAATGAATACGATTACAAATAAGTCCAGAAAGGACCGGAACACATTATTCATCAAATCCATAAATACCGTTGACGCATTATTTAGCCCAAATGACATCACCCGGAATTCAAAATGACCATATCTCGTTCTGAAGGCTGTCTTAGGGATATCTTTCTCCCTAACCCTCACTTGATGATACCCGGACCTCACATCAATCTTTGAAAACCATTTGGCGCCTTGCAATTGATCAAACAAGTCATCAATCCTTGGGAGAGGATATTTATTCCTAATCGTTACTTTATTCAATTGCCTATAATCAATGCACATTCTCAGGGAGCCATCTTTCTTTCGGACGAACAATACGGGCGCTCCCCACGGGGATGAACTAGGCCTAATGAAGCCTTTATCAAGCAAGTCCTTCAATTGCTCCTTCAACTCTTTCAATTCTGCGGGTGCCATTCTATATGGAGGAATAGATATAGGTGTGGTGCCTGGCAACACATCAATGGTAAAATCAATCTCCCGCTCGGGAGGAAGGCCTGGAAGCTCTTCCGGGAACACATCCGGAAATTCGTTCACTACGGGAACTGACTGAAGGGTCGGCGATTCAGCTTCTACATCTTGAACTCGCACTAGATGAAAAATACATCCTTTCGTGATCATCTTCCTTGCCTTTAGATACGAAATAAATCTACCTTTTGGTGATTCCACATTCCCTTTCCATTCTAAGACTGGTTCTGCCGAAAACTGGAAACGAACCATCTTCATTTGGCAATCAACATTGGCATAACAAGAAGCCAACCAATCCATGCCCATAATAACATCAAAATCTACCATTTTTAGCTCATGCAAATCAATCATGGTACGACGGTCACAAATCGTGACTATACAATCCCTATATACACGGCTAGCTATTACCGATTCACCCACAGGTGTGGACACCTCAAAAGGTATGATCGACTCCGGCTCAACTATAAATTGACCCGCAATATAAGGAGTAACATATGATAACGTAGAGCCCAGATCAATCAAAGCATATAAATCATGAGAGAATACCGATAATATACATGTGACCACGTCAGGAGAAGACTCTAGATCTTGGCGTCCAGCCAAGGCATAAATACGGTGCTGAGGACCGCTAGTACTGGGAGCTCTACCTCTACCTCTACCATGGCCGACTGGCGCATGTGAACTTGGCCCCGTAGGGCGCACAGATGCCGAAGATCCGGCTACCGACCCTGATGGTTGGGTCCTACCTCAACCATGTACTGAGGGGCAATCACGCATAATATGGCCTGGTCGACCACATGAATAGAAAACATCTGAACCCAATCGGCATTGACCCCAATGCGACTTCCCACATTGGGAACATCGTGGTATAGGTGGCCTTGACTGGCCAGAATCACCTCTAAACTGGGACCCCGAATAACTCTGACTCGGCCCGGGATGAGTAGATCTATCAAGGCTCTGACCTGAAAACCGTGGAGGTGCACTGGTCATAGAATAGCCCGAATGTCTAGGGAGCTGTTTCCTGTGTCCGCCTCTGGACTCACTTATCGGGCCCGAAGATCTGGCCCTCTTGCTATGTCCCCTATCCTGTTCACGTTCACTTCTCCGTTGTTGTAGGCTTTCTTCTAAGTTCTGAGCATGTGCCTGAATGCGGGCAATATCCATACCGTCCTGAAGGGACACAGTCAAGCATTTGTCCATCAGATGGGGCCCTAGGCCCTTTAAAAATTGGTGTACCCTGTCGCCCATATCTACTACCATGGCCGAAGCATACCTGGCCAAGGAGTTAAAACGGAGGCTATACTCTAGGGCACTCATACTGCCTTGCCTCAAATTTAAGAATTTATCGACCCTAGCTCGCCGAACTTCTGGGGGCATATAATGACGGAGAAAAACATCAAAAAATTCTTTCCATACCAGGGGACGTGCATTGGCTCCCCGTGAAGCCATCCATACTGTATACCACTGGATCGAGACATCTCTCAATCTATATGACGCTAGCTCTACCGACTCGGTATCTGAAGCATGTATCAATCGGAGCGTCCTTAGCATACCATCAATAAAGTCCTGGGGATCCTCCTCCGATTTTGACCCAAAGAATTCCGGAGGGATCAAAGTAATGAAATCACGGGCTCTTGCACTAACAGCCCTATCACCATACCCTGAACTGTGCCTCTGAGCATGGGCCGCAACCAATTGAGTCAATAAAGTAATGGCCTCTTTTACATCTTGGCCTGAAGCATTTGGTGAAGTAGCTGGAGGTGCTGGAGCTGGGGCTGAGGCTCCCTCACGCTCCTCAGAGACGGGCACTGTCTGGGAGGACTGAGATTGAGCTGCACCCTGGGACTCACTTTCCTCTACTACCGGTGGCGGTGCTTTCTTAGCCCGTTTCTCTGCCACCGTTTTGCCCTTTTGGGCTGTCGTAGTCTTTCCCTTTTTAGGCATCTCTGAAATACACAACACACCATTTAGGACCAAGAAAATCCTACATCATAGCTCTATCGCACGATTCTTATGAAGAAAGAAGGTCATTTATTCTTAAAATGTCCGAAGCTTCTTATTTATAAGTGTGGCGCGCAACACACCCATAACCAAGACTCTACTGGACATGGCTTAGACACACCCTAGGACTGAACTGCTCTGATACCACTTTTGTCACGACCCGACCCGGGGCCGCGACGAGCACCCGGTGCTAGCCCACCCGGGCACCCTCTTAGCTTACTTTTATGCTTACATCTAGGTGAGCCACATAATTATACATGCATTTCCATTCATTCGTCAACTAGTCCCATTTGATATGCATCTATGCCACATCAATGTACATGGGCCAAGTGGCCGACAAAATGATATACAAAACATAGGCCGACAAGTCCAAACACATCTACCCACACACACACATGTCTACGAGCCTCTAAGAGTATAACATATCACATTAGCGGGACAGGACCCCGCTATGCCCATAATTATATACACAAAAGAATGAGTACCCAAAAGATATGGCTCCGAAAGAAATGGAGCTCTCTATGTAATCTCCGAATAAGCAGCTATGGATCAAGTCTGTCTCCCTGTGCACCTGCGGGCATGACGCAGCGTCCACAACAAAAGGACGTCAGTACGAAGAATGTACTGAGTATGTAAAGCATGAGCAACATCAATAAATAAGCATCATGAACAACATAGGAAATAGCATAGGAGGGGGGGAGACAATAATATCATCGTCATAGCGCTTACCTGCCTTTCGTAGGACTTTCCATTTTTCATACGTATTTGTACACCTACGTCATCATCCGTATTCCATAATAGTACTCATACCATACTAGTGCTCATATTCGTATACATGTCTTTATTCGTATTCTTATACATAGTCTTATCACATTCATATTCATATTATATATATAGTCATTTCATATACATGGCATTTACATAGCATACCCGACCTCATAGGATCGGTGTTTCAAACATACTTGGCCAACCAAGGCTCAAGGTTACTCATACCTGGCCCTACCAAGGCTTCAGGGTTATCCGTACCATCTGCAGAGGTGTGCGCGCATTTCGTAATCATATACATACCTTATACATATTCATATACATATATCCTACCCGGCGTTATAAGCTCGGGGTGTCATTATAGCCCTTCATAGGCACATGTAGGTATAATAGCCCGTAGGCACCTTTAGCATCATTATTATTATCATCGTCATCACTATCATCATCATTTTCGCTACATCTATATCTTATGCTTACTCGTCATATGGGGTGCGTAGTACAATCGTAGCACATATCGAGGATCGTGAGCTTATGAGCTCGGAGTGTCAATCGTTTGAATACAACATACTCATATAGAGGATTTAAGAGTTTGGCCAAGGAACCATGCCTTATGAAAGAAGGGTTAGCCTTACATACCTTTTCGTCGAACTATTCTACACTTGCACGTTTCCTTCCAATGCTAGCGTCTATACCTTCATTAATATCATAACAATGGCCATTAGTCATTCACATTATCCACATTATCTAGTTTCCTTAATTTGCCTCTAATTCACCCATATTCATGGTCATAACATCCAACTTCGTCCATTCGTCTAAAGTGTCTAGTTCATGATCTTAGTACCATTTATAATGCATTCATATCACAACACGACAACATTCATGATTCAATTCAAATTATTCCTCAAAATGTCACTATTCATCATTCATGACCTACTTGACCATATTTTCTACAATCCATGTATTTCAACTCTTCAATACCTTAAACATCCTGTAAAAATCATGAATCTTACCTTAGAAGTTGTAGGAACAAGCTTTGATTAATAATACTCCACCTTGAGCAAAACCCTAGTTTTTCTCCATTTAGATTTCTTGACCTAGATGATCTTTGATGATGTTCTTACTCTTGATTCACCTTGTTTTATGTTGTTGATCCTTAAATATCCTTGAAAACTTGTATAATAAATGTAGAGAGAGGTTTTAGAGAGAAGTGGTGTAATGTTGTAATGAAATAAAATAAGTGTTGGTTCCCTTATTTAATGAATTGCAAAAATCTGTGTTGGGTGAACATTGGTCGTCCATGGATGTTTACGTTCGTATTCCACTTTACGGACCGTCCCTCGTGGTCGTCTTTAACCATTTCCAGAACCAGAAACTTTGGCTGCATGCATGGTGATTTACGACCATGGTTTACGGGTCGTAAATCACTTTACGGTCCGTCCTCCTGGTCGTATTTTACCATTTCTCAACTGGGCAAAAATTCGAAGTCTTTCATGGTAATTTACGACTGCCAGTTTACGGACCGTATACCAATTTACGGTCCGTATTTTGCACTTTACGACCACTGGGCAGATTTCAAATCTGCAACTTTTCAGATCTCTTAGACTTCTCATTTTAATCACCCACGTCCACGCACATGCATTGCTCACCTTATATCTCATCTTAACTTAGCCAACTTTCTCATCTCACATCGGATACCTTCGAAATCTCGCCTAAGGTCGTCAAACGTCGTTTCTTGCTCATGGACCTCATGCACTCATACTTATCACTAGTTCGTTCACTTACGCACCAACGGAAAAAAACTTTCCGAGGTGTAACAGCGTCCTTAGCATACCATCAATAAAGTCCTGGGGATCCTCCTCCGGCTTTGACCCAAAGAAATCCGGAGGGTTTAAAGTAATGAAATCACGGGCCCTTGCACTAACAACCCTGTAATAGGCACTGTCTGGGAGGACTGAGATTGAGCCGCACTTTGCGACTCACTTTCCTCTACTACCGGTGGCGGTGCTCTTTCAGCCCCCTTTTCTGCTACCGTCTTGACCTTTTGGGCTGACGAGGCCAACAAAATGATATACAAAATATAGGCCGACAAGGCAGACATAACTAACTACATACACGTGACTACGAGCCTCTAAGAGTATAGCATATCACATGAGCGGGACAGGACCCCGCTATGCCCATAATTATGTACACAAAAGAATAAGTACCCAAAAGCTATGACTCCGAATGAGATGGAGCTCTGCTATGCAATCTCTGAATAAGAAACTATGAGTCCAGTCTGTCTCCCTGTGCACCTGCGGGCATGACGCAGTATCCACAAACAAAAGGACGTCAGTACGAAGAATGTATTGAGTATGTAAAGCATGATCAATATCGATATAGAAGCATAATAGACAACTTAGGCAGTAACATAGGAGGGGAGACAACAATATCATCATCATGGCACTTACTTGCTTTCCATAGGGGCATTCCGTTTCTATTGCGTATCCGTATACATACATCCACATCCGTACTTAATTACTCTCATAATCATTTACATCTCATATACATAACATATTCACATATATACATACATATACATAGCTTGCTCGACCATGAAGGTTTGATGTTTCATACATATTTGGCCAACCAAGGCTCAAGGTCGTACATACCTGGCCCTACCAAGGCATCAGGGTTATCCGTACCATCTGCAGAGGTGTGCGCGCGTTACGTAATCGTATGCATACTTTATACATATTCATATACATATATTCTTACCCGGCATCATAAGCTCGGGGTCATATTATAGCCCTTCATAGGCACACGAACATATAATAGCTCATAAGCATCTCTAGCATCATTTCTATCATCATCATTATCGTTACATCTATGTCATAGGCTTACTAGCTCAGAGGGTCAATCATTTGAAGGAATCGTAGACTTATAGAGGATTCAGACTTTTGGCCAAAGAACCATGCCTTATGAAAGAAGGGTTAGCCTTACATACCTTTTCGTCGAACTATTCTACACTTGCATGTACTCCTTGGATGCTCACGTTTCTACCTTCATTAAAGTCGTACTATCATTAGAATCGACAATTAGCACCCATGGCTAAAGCTAGAGAAAATCGGACAGCATTTCCTTTATTTATACGACATTCCTCCATATCGTAATTCAACTTCCAAACGTCAACAACACATTCACAATATCATAAAAATGGCCATAAATCATCCATATTATCTAGGTTTCTCAATTCACTTTCATTTATCCATATTCATGGTCACAACACCCAACTTCGTCCGTTCATTTACAAAGTCTATTTCATGGTCTTAACGTCATTTATAATGCATTCATATCACAACACAACAACAATCGTAATTCAATTCAAACTATTTCTCAAAAACGTCACTATTCATTATTCATAACCCATTTTGCTATTCTCTTCTAATGACCAAGCATTTCAACTTTCAAATACCTCAAACAACATGTAAATATCATGAATCTTACCTTAGAAGTTGTAGGAACAAGCCTTAGTTGATAATACTCCACTTGAGCAAAAACCCTAGTTTTACTCCATTTGGATTTCTCGACTTTAGATCATCTTTGAAGGGTTCTTACTCTTGATTCACTTGTTTAATGTTGTTAATCACTACAAACCCTTGAAAAATTGTGTAGTAAATGTAGAGAGATGTTTTAGGGAGAAGGATGAAATGTGGAAATGATTTTGTGAACTTGGTCCTTATTTAATAACTCATCGCTGAACTGTTGGGGTCCATTATACGGTCCGTATAATCGTTATACGGTCCGTATAATTAACCGTAAAACGTGCCTTTCCTTCACCCTTCACTGTGACCATCTGACGGTTCATTATACGGGCCGTAAAAATTTATACGGTCCGTATAATTGACCGTAAAATTGCACCAGTGAGCAACCTTCGCTGTGATGGTTTTACGATCCATTATACAGTCCGTAAAACATTATACGGTCCGTATAATGTGCCGTAAAACTCACCAGTCCACTGAACTTGTTCTCGTCACTTCGTTGATCTCCAATCCTTATGGAACCTTCTTAACACTTGTTTAACACTTCATTAGCAATCTAAGGGACGTTATAACTCCTTCCCAAAATGCCCTTAAGTCATCATTAACCCGATACTCGTATTTCACTAGTTCATTCACTTGCGTCCCAACGGAAGATTTTCCGAGGTGTAACAGATATGAACCAACAAACGAGTAAGTGAGCTTCCATATTACTCCACTCTTAGAAGCCTATGGAGTACCTCAGTCTTTGATGTTCATGTACCCCGTTTATGATTGCTCCTTCTGTTCATGGGTCTAGCTTTATGTATACAGTTATTCATGCATTACATTCATTCATATATATGTATATTGACCCATGACCAAAAGGCGTTATACACGCAAGTATTATATGTATACGGGTATGGAAAATGGGTAGGAGTTATATACGCATTACCACCTGATCAGCTGGTGCACCTTGATGATGATATATGGATCGGGTCGTACGTTCCTCGGCAGTACCATTATATGATATATGGATCGGGCCATACATTCCTCGGCAATATTATTATATGATATATGGATCGGGTCGTACGTTCCTCAGCATTACTATTATATGATATATGGATCGGGCTGAACGTTCCTCAGCACTATGACCTATATTTATGTACATGATTATCATTGAGAGCATGAATATTGTGCGCCTACAGAGGCATAGTCAGTTATACATATATATGCAGACACATACAGATACTAGCTCATACAAATACATGCAGACAGTTATTTCAGCTTTTGAGTTTAGATCCTATTCATGATTCTTATATGTTCATGATTGTTCTTATGCCTTTCATACTTAGTACATTATCCGTACTGACTCCCTGTTGCTCGGGGGGGCTACGTTCATGCCCGCAGGTTCAGGTAGATCGACAGGTGGTTTAGCTTAGTAGGACTCTGTCCAGCAGTGCTCAGTGCGCTCCATTGATCTAGAGCAGTAGTTTATTTTGTTATTCTAGCCTTTTTGGATGAACATGCATATGGGTATGATGGGGCCTTGTCCCGTCCTTTCTATAGCTTTCATTCTAGTAGAGGTCTGTAGACAGTTGTATATGTTAGTCAGATGATGTAGCCTTGTCGGCTCCCATTCTGTTTTGTACAGTATATGTTGCGGCCTAGCTGGCTTGCACTGTTCTTCAATATGTATGTATATAGACAGATTGTACAGAGTCTTGATGTTTCCCTTTTATGATATCAGTTTATGCCATTTTTGGGCCCATGATGTTCAGTAGGGTTCAGATACGTGTTTGGGGGTGTTTGGTCACTAGAGATCAGACATTCGTCACGACTCATGGGTTTGGGTCGTGACTGAAGTGGTATCAGAGCAGTTCTGTCCTAGGGTTGTCTACAAACCGTGTCTAGTAGAGTCTTGTTTATGGGCGTGTTATGCACCACACTTATAAACAGGAGGCTACAGGACATTTAGGATGATGTCATTCTCTCCCTCTTAGATTATACGATAGAGCCATGTGTTAAGCGTTCGCTTCTGATGAATTGTTCTGATTTCATCGATGCCCCGCAAGAAAGCTACCGCTTCCCAGAAGGGCAAGAGAGCGACAGGTGAGGCCACTAGCCGCACTCGGCAGGCTACGAGGGCTCAGGATGAGATTCAGAGTGAGGGACCATCTGAGACATCGCATACCTTGCCTCCAGTACCTGCCCCAGTTCCTCAGCCGGATGCACCAGGCAAAGATGTGCGGGATGCTATACAGTTATAGACTAGATTAGTAACCGCCCAGGCTCAGCGGCAGGGATTTGGTGTTGACCAGGCAGATAGGACTGGTAGTTTGACGGATAAGACCTTCCTTGGGTTAGGTCTGTTACACCTCGGAAAAGTCCCCGTACAAGTACAAGGAATAGACCAACGAAGGATATGGGCGAGGGGTGTTTTACTAAGCAAGGGGTGATGATTCGTGAATTTTTGGAAATGAAAAAGTCGTGAAATTTTATTCAGCACAGTGGTCGTGAAGTGGTATACGGCCCGTAAAGTGATTTACGGACCGTAAACCACCATCGTCCTCCAGCTTTCCAACTTCAACTTTCTGTTAATGTTGAAATGGTTAAATACGACTTGGAGGACGGCCCGTAAACTGGTTTACGGATCGTAAACCTCGGTCGTAAACTGCCATATTTCCAGCCAAACCTTTCTGTTTCTGGGATGATTAAAAAGGATCATGGAGGACGGACCGTAAACCACAATACGGTCCGTAAATTGTGGTTTACGACCACTGTTCACCCGACGGTTGTTCATTAAAAATCAAGTTATGTGATTATTAAAAAGGGACCAAAGCCTCACTTTATTTCATTACTCATCTATACAACTCAAGAAAGCTCTATAACTCTCTCAATACTTCATCCATAGAAATTCAAGGGAATCAAGGGAAAAAACTAGGATCATCAACACTAAACTTATGAAACAAGTGAATGAAACCTAGTTGGAAATCATCTTCTCCAAGAAATCACAAAAGAGGTAAAGGAGGGTTTTGGTGCACAAGGAAGGATTCTACTCTAAGCTTGTTCCACCACCATCCAAGGTGAGTTTTATGATTTTAGCATGTGGTTTAAAGTATTAGAAAACTAAGACACTTGAATTGTAGTAAGACATAGGAAGTGCACCATTATTTAGTGAATAGTGTCGCTGTGGAGTGGTGGTTGAATGGAATCATGGAAGTTGATGTGCTATGATTATAAATACGTTATAAATGATGTTTTGACCATGGAATAAGTGTGACGCGTGAGTAAAAGTTACGATTAGCTAAAACCACTAAATGTGGAGAAATTGGAGGAAACTGGTGGATTTTGCCAAATGTACGTAAATGACGATTGTCGATGATGATATTGCAAGTAATATTATGAATATTGGGAGTTGATATAAAACATGAGAAAAATGGTATGAGCGAAGGAAGCGTTGTCCGACTGTTCCTAGAATTAGCGATGTGTTCTTGTAGTTAGTTTACTAATGTTGATACGAATTCCCTTATGAAGGCAACGACGTGATATCAACGGAGAACAAGTGAGCGATATCTTAGCTAAACGACCAAGGTATGTGAGGCTATTCCCTTTCTTTCAAAGGCATGATCCATAGCTTACGATTTCATAAATGCTCTCATCTCTTCCTTGCTATCAAAGGTTAAAAAGTCTAAGATTCCGAAGCATGATTTCCTTCTTGATATTCCATAAATGTTTTCCAAGTACTCCTATTTTCCAAAACCAAAGGTTGTGATTATGTGAGTTCTTATGATAACGACGAAGGATATTTTTTTTCAATGACAACGATGATGTCAAAAGTGAGAATATCATTATGATGACTGTGATGAGAATGATCTTATGTTTAAAAGTTTCAAGTTTACGATTTCAAGGACTATATGAGAACGTCGAGCTATTTACTGATTTCTCAATTTATTCATGGATGGTGACTTTATTTCTAAATCTTCCAAAGTATATGAATGGATGCCTTATGAAGTTCATGATTTTATTCTATGCTTTCTTTTAATGTTATTCTTCATTGATAGTCTCGCCTTATAATAATTGTTCCTTCAAGGTGACACAAAGCGACGATGATTACTCCATAACATAATCGGAGGCTTTCGACCTTACGTCACTCCGACGTACTTACAGCTTTTCCTTGGGCTCTCAAGCATGCTATGTATATTATGTATGTATATATATATATGATATGAAAATGTTTTCAAGGGAAATGGGGAAGGTGAGGCGCTATAGACGCATAGCCACCTGGTCAGCTGGCATATCATGTTCTCATCCCGGACGCGGGATACCCGGACGCGGGATGCCCGGACGCGGGATATATGGGTTATGGATCGGGTCGTACGTTCCTCGGCACTAACTTATTATATTTATGGATCGGGTCGTACGTTCCTCGGCACTAACTTATGATGACATATGGATCGGGCTGCGCGTTCCGCAGTAATTTACTATATGATGCTTTATGAGTATGCATGCATGGATCTGCCTTAAGAGGCAAGCAGTTATCGATTATCTCCTTGTACTTACTTTACTTTCTTATTCTTACTTTATTTCTTGATGCATGCCTTACATACTCAGTACAATGCTCGTACTGACATCCTTTTCATTGGATGCTGTGTTCATGCCCATAGGTAGACGGGAAAGCGGTCCAGACTGATAGGAGTCACTAGCCGAGCTGAAGAGCACTCCATCTTCCGGAGGTGCTAATTTGTTGTCCCTTTTGTGTATATAATTGTATGCCACTCAATAGAGGCTCATAGATGCTCGATGTGGGTTGTGTGGTTCCACAACGTGGGTAGTACGCATGTGTATAAGTATATTGAAATATGTTTTGTATCAATGCGTTATATTTTTGTAATGAAAAGCAAATCCTCTTTTTGAAGCTAACCGGAAATAGATGAATTATTGTTAAATGGGTTAGGTAAATGATAGTACGAGCGGTGCTCGGTGGTTAACCCCGGGTACCCGTCGCGGCCCCTAGTCGGGTCGTGACAGAAGTGGTATCACAGCAGTTCGTCCTAGGAAGTGTCTACGAGCCGTGTCTAGTAGAGTCTTGTTTATCGGTGTGTTGTGCACCACATCTATAAACAGGAGGCTACCGGACATTTAGGAAAGATGACCGTCCTTCTCCTTAATAGATCGTGCGATAGAGCTGTGTCGTAAGATTATTCCTCTCCTAACGGTGCGTTGTCATTTCAGCAAAACCGATGAAGGGAAAAGCTACGACGGCCCAGAAGGGCAAGATGGTGGTTGAAGAAGGGCTTCATCGAGAGCCGTCTACGGATATGGAGGAGGGCGAACCCCAGAATAATGCCCCACTTCGATTTTCTCATACCTCGCCCACTTTTAAGGATCAGAGGGAAGCCTCGATCTTAGCTCCAGTACCCCTCGTTCCTTCGCAAGGTACCGCGGGCCAAGAGATGAGACAGGCCATTCTTTTACTGACTCAATTGGTAGCCGCTCAGACTCAGCGGCAGAATGTGAGTCACGATGATAGGGGTTGGAGAAAGGGAGTTAATTCCTTTGGGTCTGACCGTGAGATTAGAGATGCACCTCCACAGTTTCCCAGACCCAGATTTGATGGACCTGCTTATTCAAGGTCATCCCAGAGTCTCAGAGTTTCTCGTTCTCGGGTTCAGAGTGATTCCGATCAGAAGAGGTCACCAGTACCACGATGTATTCAGTGTCGCAGGTTACATTGGGGACCGTGTCGTTGGGGCTCGGATGTTTGTTATGCCTGTGCTAGGCCAGGCCATTTAAAGAGAAATTGCCCATCGCTACGTGGTAAAAGTGAAGTTCGGACTACGGGAATGGTAACGGGCTCTTCATCATCGACACGCCCTCCAAGGTTAGGGCCACAGGGGCTAGTAAGCAGTGATAGAGACCGAAGAACGCCTAGTCTAAGCGGATCCCAGCATCATACCCAGGCGTTAGCTGAACGACGGGATCCTGAGTCTTCCCCTGATATTACTCCAGGTATATTGCTGGCACCCTTTTATGATTAATGCGAATACGTGTGCAAGTAAGCCATATGGTAAATGTAATGTGACTGACTAAAAGGGATAACAGGTTGAGTATGCCTGCTTCATGAGGCTACCCTATGTTATGAGCAGGTTTGCAAACGAGATCAAGAAGTGTCACTCTATAGGATGGATTATGATCTGGCTACAGTGAGTCGTAACAAGAATTGTCATGTAAAGTATAGCGAGAAGACGCCTAAGGGCATGGATAATATCTTTAGTTAGGCGTACAAGGCCGAGACTACGGTAAAGATAAATAATGAAAGTAGGATAATTAGTAGGAGGAAGGTCAACGCGATAGGAGCGAGATGGGGGATGATCAGGATGGATAGAATTACTTTTAGGCAGCAAGGGACGGATTGACACAGGTGGTGTATCCTAAAGAACAAAGTGGTACTAAGTTAAGAATATGGTTCCTCATGCGAAGAGTCAAGGATCGGTTATTAAGTGGGAGGAGATAAGATAGCAAAGAGGAAATGTACGAAGTACGAGTGCCTAAAGAATAGTGGCGTGGTAGTTAAAGGAGAACATATCTCCTACAAATATCCCATACCAAGTTAGAACGAGTGAAGTGAATGCGGTAAAGAGTTGAAGAGGAAAAGACGATCATGAGTTATGGGTCTACTGTACGACGATGAAGCGATGGAGTAGAGTTATAACTAATAATGATAGTGGTACAATGCGGATATGAAATCGGTTCCAAGCGCAAACAAGAGTAAGAGAATAAGGAGGCATGGGGCGCATTAGCGGCGTAAGAGATACCTAAGCCCTAGGGAAACGAAGGTGGCGTTACAAGCAATTTTGAGCGCCGAAGAAGAGGGCGAGTGACATTAGATGGGTGGCATGGATAGCTAGACCCACTATTAAAGTAAGCATCCCTATGGGGCAGGAAGTTGTTAATCGGAGCAGATTCAGATGCAGACACACAACTACTGGATGAGCTAAGTAACGTACGTTTTTGCTCAGAGTGTTATATCGGGTGCATTTCTTGGTTATAAGACTGTAAGGCGAGTACGCTAAGACTCCACGACTCCACGTATGAATTGTTATAGCCATAGACTGTAGGGGAAATAGTAAGTAAGGCGTAGTGTAGCCAGGAGTACGTGGATTCGAGATTTAAAGGTACGAGTAAAACCCTTAAAAAGGGGGGAAGCAAATAGAGAGGACACCAGTGTGAAGGTTAAAATGATGAACCCTACGGGAGTGTATTGACTAAAAGCGGTAGAATAAGGACACGCAAAAGCTAGAAGAAGGGGGAAGAAGAAGAGCCGTGAGTCGGCAAAGATAGTAATACACTGGTGACTAACAGAGGTGGACCCACAATTCTCTAAGATTATACCACCTCATCATCCCTCTAAATTAAAAATCTCAGATGAATTTGTAGCGAAGTATAAGGCCAATCTGTGAGACGTTGTGTCCCATAAGGTCCCAAGTGGCGCAAAACGAGGAATAAAATTTGCGAAACTCTGATTGCGTGACCTGGTTGGAGGAGAGTTGGAATCAGTTTAGGGAGTACTGATTAGATACTATTACTCTTCCAGCAGAATGGAAACTCTCGTTTCTCTGTCCTTATATTGATTTAATGACTTCCGGGATTGAATACTCTTTTAGCCCAAATGAAAATATAACCCCGGAGAATGTTGTGAATATAGTGGGTGACGGTAGCCCCAAGAAGAAGGCATGCAGGCCTGAGACACAGAATAATTCATGATATTAACATGGGTCTTATTGTAAAGTTACCCCGTTCTCGAGGTAAGGGCGTTAGCGAAAGGGTCATTGAGAAGGATATTGACACTTAGATGAATATGACCATGGATACGGCATACAGATGAATATGACTATGGATGCGAAGACAGACATGGATACAGGTATACGGATGGATGGGTACGAATGCGAATCGCGCAAAAAGAGTATGTAATTCGTAGATGTTTACGCGTCGCCAATGAGACCAAGTGAACACTTAGGAGAGGAGTAAGAGGTAAAGTAAGGGTGAGAGAGTCATGATGCCCGGGGTAAGTTGAAGGAGGGTAAATGGTGAACAGAACTGAAATGTCGAGTTGGAAATTGCAGTGAGAGACAAATGGAATAATTGCTTGGGGCATAGTATAAGTACAGGTTACATACTCACCATAGAAGGCCGAGGATATGACAACCTACGAGAGCGATAGAATCACGGAATAAAAGGGGAGTTAGGTTCCGATGCATTAGATCCAATAAGATCGTATGCAACAAGCAAGGTAGCTTATAAATATGTTAGAACTCCCGCTAGGAGCATGACAATAAAATGATGCTCAAATGACAAGAGAGTTGATGTATGAGAAAGTACCCTTAGCCACATTAGATAGGTAAGTGCGAGGACTTCGAAATAAGGAGGTGGCTTAAATCAGAGTTTGATAGCAGAAACAACAATCGGGAAGAAATACTAGGGAAGCCAAAGTAAATGCGGAAACCAAGTATCCGCACCTAGTCGAATCTCCAGGAAAAGTTCATGATGATATGTATGCTTACTTTTGACTTTTGGGATGTGTGTGACCATGGACATGTTGGTATTGTGTTATAGCCCTGTGAGGCAGTGTCATTATAGGTTGTTATGACAGGTTGGTAGTGCCATGTTATAGGGGAAACTCTGGAAAAAAAATTCTAGAATTTTCGAGTGTTGAACATTCGAGGACGAATGTTCCAAAAGGGGGGAAGAATGTTACACCTCGGAAAAGTCCCCGTACATATACAAGGAATAGACCAACGAAGGATATGGGCGAGGGGTGTTTTACTAAGCAAGGGGTGATGATTCGTGAATTTTTGGAAATGAAAAAGTTGTGGAATTTTATTCAGCACAGTGGTCGTGAAGTGGTATACGGCCCGTAAAGTGATTTACGGACCGTAAACCACCATCGTCCTCCAGCTTTCCAACTTCAACTTTCTGTTAATGTTGAAATGGTTAAATACGACTTGGAGGACGGCCCGTAAACTGGTTTACGGACCGTAAACCTCGGTCGTAAACTGCCATATTTCCAGCCAAACCTTTCTGTTTCTGGGATGATTAAAAGGGATCATGGAGGACGGACCGTAAACCACAATACGGTCCGTAAATTGTGGTTTACGACCACTGTTCACCCGACGGTTGTTCATTAAAAATCAAGTTATGTGATTATTAAAAAGGGACCAAAGCCTCACTTTATTTCATTACTCATCTATACAACTCAAGAAAGCTCTATAACTCTCTCAATACTTCATCCATAGAAATTCAAGGGAATCAAGGGAAGAAACTAGGATCATCAACACTAAACTTATGAAACAAGTGAATGAAACCTAGTTGGAAATCATCTTCTCCAAGAAATCACAAAAGAGGTAAAGGAGGGTTTTGGTGCACAAGGAAGGATTCTACTCTAAGCTTGTTCCACCACCATCCAAGGTGAGTTTTATGATTTTAGCATGTGGTTTAAAGTATTAGAAAACTAAGACACTTGAATTGTAGTAAGACATAGGAAGTGCACCATTATTTAGTGAATAGTGTCACTGTGGAGTGGTGGTTGAATGGAATCATGGAAGTTGATGTGCTATGATTATAAATATGTTATAAAAGATGCTTTGACCATGGAATAAGTGCGACGCGTGAGTAAAAGTGACGATTAGCTAAAACCACTAAATGTGGAGAAATTGGAGGAAATTTGTGGATTTTGCCAAATGTACGTAAATGACGATTGTCGATGATGATATTGCAAGTAATATTATAAATGTTGGGAGTTGATTTAAAACATGAGAAAAATGGTATGAGCGAAGGAAGCGTTGTCCGACTGTTCCTAGAATTAGCGATGCGTTCTTGTAGTTAGTTTACTAATGTTGATATGAATTCCCTTATGAAGGTAACGACGTGATATCAACGGAGAACAAGTGAGCGATATCTTAGCTAAACGACCAAGGTATGTGAGGCTATTCCCTTTCTTTCAAAGGCATGATCCCTAGCTTACGATTTCATAAATGCTCCCATCTCTTCCTTGCTATCAAAGGTTAAAAAGTCTAAGATTCCGAAGCATGATTTCCTTCTTGATATTCCATAAATGTTTTCCAAGTACTCCTATTTTCCAAAACCAAAGGTTGTGATTATGTGAGTTCTTATGATAACGACGAAGGATATTTTTTTTCAATGGCAACGATGATGTCAAAAGTGAGAATATCATTATGATGACTGTGATGAGAACAATCTTATGTTTAAAAGTTTCAAGTTTACGATTTCAAGGACTATATGAGAACGTCGAGTTATTTACTGATTTCTCAATTTATTCATGGATGGTGACTTTATTTCTAAATCTTCTAAAGTATATGAATGGATGCCTTATGAAGTTCATGATTTTATTCTATGCTTTCTTTTAATGCTATTCTTCATTGATAGTCTCGCCTTATAATAATTGTTCCTTCAAGGTGACACAAAGCGACGATGATTACTCCATAACATAATCGGAGGCTTTCGACCTTACGTCACTCCGACGTACTTACAGCTTTTCCTTGGGCTCTCAAGCATGCTATGTATATTATGTATGTATATATATATATATATATATGATATGAAAATGTTTTCAAGGGAAATGGGGAAGGTGAGGCGCTATAGACGCATAGCCACCTGGTCAGCTGGCATATCATGTTCTCATCCCGGACGCGGGATATATGGGTTATGGATCGGGCCGTACGTTCCTCGGCACTAACTTATTATATTTATGGATCTGTTCGTACGTTCCTCGGCACTAACATATGATGACATATGGATCGGGCTGCGCGTTCCGCAGCAATTTACTATATGATGCTTTATGAGTATGCATGCATGGATCCGCCTTAAGAGGCAAGCAGTTATCGATTATCTCCTTGTACTTACTTTACTTTCTTATTCTTACTTTATTTATTGATGTATTCCTTACATACTCAATACAATGCTCGTACTGACATCCTTTTCTTTGGATGTTGTGTTCATGCCCACAGGTAGACGGGAAAGCGGTCCAGACTGATAGGAGTCACTAGCCGAGATGAAGAGCACTCCATCTTCCAGAGGTGCTAATTGGTTGTCCCTTTTGTGTATATAATTGTATGCCACTCAATAGAGGCTCATAAATGCTCGATGTGGGTTGTGTGGTTCCACAACGTGGGTAGTACGCATGTGTATAAGTATATTGAAATATGTTTTGTGTCAATGCGTTATATTTTTGTAATGAAAAGCAAATCCTCTTTTTGAAGCTAACCGGAAATAGATGAATGATTGTTAAATGGGTTAGGTAATTGATAGTACGAGCGGTGCTAGGTGGTTAGCCCCGGGTACCCGTCGCGGCCCCTAGTCGGGTCATGACAAGGTCCTCCCGAGTTTTCTGTGGTAAAGCAAAATATGGACCCCCAGGATTTCATTGATGGTATGCAGAGGACCTTGAGGGTTATGCACGCGAATGAGGTCAAGTTTGTGAAGTTGGCTTCGTATAGGCTTCGTGATATTGCAGTACTGTGGTATCAGTCTTGGGAGTTATCTAGGGGAGAGAAGGCCCCTCCCACTATTTGGCGAGTGTTCTCAGATGCTTTTATTGGCCATTATCTACCTCCTGAGGTCAGGCAAGCCCGAGCAGATAGATTTCTACGTATTGAGCAGGGCAGCATGAGTGTCCGGGAGTATCGCGTGTATTTTGATTCTATGGGTAGATATGCTCCACCCATAGTGGCTGAGATGGAAGACAGAGTTCATCATTTTGTGGCTGGTCTAGGGCCACATATGATAGATGCTTGTACGACTGCTGCATTACAGCCAGGCATGGATATCTCCCACATACAGGCACATGAACAGAATCTGAAAGATCGCAAGCGTCAGAGAAGGACAGATCGTGATAGTGACCGGGGCCATAGTAAGAGGCCCAGATCTTTGGAGATCGGGGGTGAGTCTAGGGGAGGACAGAGGCCGCAGTATTCCCGGTATCCATTCCATTCAGCAGGGAGTGCACCTCCGTAATTTTCCGGTCCGAGGTTTGACCGTCCTTCTTATTCCGGAACAGGCCAGAGTTACAGAGCATCAGGCTCTCAGTACAGACCGGAGTCAGGCCAGATGAGGCCCCCTTTGCCACGGTGTGCCCAGTGTGGTAATTACATGCCGGTCAGTGTTGGCTGGGCTCAGATGTTTGTTATGCTTGTGGCCAGCCAGGTCATAGGATGCGGCAGTGTCCGATAAGAGAGAGTGGGGGTATGGTTTAGCCCACAGAGTTTGTGGCTGGTTCTTTTCTGTGGTGCGCCCTTCAAGGCAAGTTTTTCAGACCTCCTCAGGGTGAGGTAGAGGGAGGAGTGGAGCATCCAACTCGAGTGGTCCTCAGCACCACGAGTATGCATTGGCTGGTAGACAGGACCGTGAGACATCTCCTAATGTTGTTCCAGGTATATTATCAGTTTTATTCCATGATGTTTATGCACTGATTGATCCAGGTTCCACCTTATTATATGTTACTCCCTTTGTTACCGAAAAGTTTGGGAAAGAGCCCGAGTTGATTAAACCTGTTAGAACCCGTATTTTTGTACAGTGGAATAATCTGGATTAATTACGATAAGTTAGGGACAAAATTATTTCGGGATACAAAGTCGGGATTCTTGACCTTCGATTTTATTTTGAGATATAAGTTGTGCATGAATTTATTGGTATGGATCAATTAGGAAAAATTTGGGACCAAAAGTGATAAAATTAGAAGTGGAAAGTCATCCACAAATTCCATGTGGTGCCCACACAATTTGGTGTCATCTTTTAAGTGGTCCAACTCATTTAATGTGGGCCAAGGGACAACAATGCACTTCATATTAGTTAAAAGATGACCATGTATTCATCTTTCTCACTTCCCACAAAAAAAAAAATATCTAAAAGTTGAAGGAGAAAACCCCCAACCTCACGGCCAAGTTGAAAAAAAAATCAAGATCAATTCTAGCCTTCCAAAAATTATTTCTTTGGCACAAATCAACTATATTGAGGTCCCTAAGTAGCGTGGAAGCATTGTGGGAGCGATCAATCCACTATTTCTCATCTTGTGGAAACCCTAGGCTTGTGGAAGTTGAAGATAAAAAGGTAAGATTTGATCTTGTTCTTGTGTTATGATGGTTATATTCATGTTGTAGTATCTTATTATGGTTAAAAATCATGAAATAAAGAATGGTGAAGTGGATGCCATATGTATGAGGGTTGGGCGTGTGATGGGTGTTGTTGTGTTGTGATTGAAATTATGAATTAATGTTTAGTTAGTTGATTATGATCATTGTAAGGTGAAGAACAATTGGGAATCATCCATATATGTGTATGTGTAGTGTTGATTGAAATGGTTCACATTATATGACAATGAGCGAATGAATATCGCTTAATGTTTTAATCGTCGTCGCTTTGAATTTTATGCTGGAAATGAATGTTCATTGGTTCAAATTGAGGTTGTAGATGTTGCGGACTGATTTGGGGGCTTTTGTATATTTAATGTAATTGGTATATGGACGAGATAGTATTGTTAGAAGGTGAATTGTGAATACAAACCATAATTTGTAAATGAAGAAAAAGTTAGAGGGGCTGTTTCGGTTAGGGGGGCTGTTTCGGGTAGCTGGAGAAAAATTTGGATTATTGGAAATGTTGTATGAATTGCTTAGAATGTCCTTAAATATTGTTGGTAGGGGCATGGGTTAGTATGTGAATGTATAAGCGTCGATTTTGGCTTGAAGGTAAGTTGTCGAATTGAATTTATGTAAGTTGTTGAATAGTGGAAAAAGAAAGCTATTGTTGTTGTATTGCTTTCCGAATTAGTTGTTGATGTTGTTAGGTTGGTTGTTGCTGTTGTTGTTGATTGATATGGCCGGGTTAAATTCTCGGGGTAGCCTATTTACAGGGGAAATGCCGCCCAAATTTCCGTAGAGTTAAGGGCGAAATTGGAATTTAATGCCCAAAAAGTCTTTAGCTAATGTTTGGCATTTTATGGCTTGTTTGTAGACCTTGGGCAGCCCGAATCATAGTTTGGACTTAGCTGGAGTTGGATCATATTGGAGAGCGTTTGAGGTATGTAAAGCAACCTTCCTTCTTTTGGCGTGCCTTAGTTTCACATAGGCTAGATTGGAGCTTTAAGGGAACTCCAAATTCGAGATCCGAGCATGTTATGATCCATATATATATATTCTTTGGCACTCTTATGTATGTTTTTATGAAATATGAACCATGATGTATTTGAAGTAATCGCTTTCCGAAATTCGCATGGAAAATGTTCGCTTTAGGGAATTTTGTAATCTCTGAATGCCATATTTTTCGCATAGAGGCTCGGATCGCTCCAATAATTTTTATAGGAGTTTGCTTGATGTATAATGGGTATGTTTTTCATAGGCGGACTCAGTTCGGGTCTATACTCGTCCGTGGGTCCCGCGACGCCCTTTATGTAAATTCGACAACTTTGAATCAAAAAGTGATAATTATTACTCCGATTTCAAATATGACTATTTTACTTATCCTTCGGATTTATAATAATGATTTTATGCATATGATTCCTCACTACTCCGCTCGTGCCTACTATGATATCGTTCGCCGGTTCCCGGGCCGGTTCTGTTGTCGTGCGCTTTTTGATATATTCCGGTGTTATGCTGTGTTTATGGTTCACCGTGCTCCTTGCTCGAGGGCCGGGTTCCACTTATGTTTGGCGTTATGCTGTGTTTGGCGTTATGCTGTGTTGTGATGTGTGACGGGGATTCGGAGATTTGAAACTTTCTGGTGTTATGCTGTGTTGTGGCGCCATCGACAGGCGGGCGACCACATTTTCCAGTGCCCTATGCATAATTTATACTTTGGGAATAAACATTTTGATATGTATTATTTTCTATATATCTGATTCGATTATTATTCAGATTTATTTCTGTACCTTCTGCTTTGCATACTCAGTACATATTTCGTACTGACCCCCTTCTCCGGGGGCTGCGTTTCATGCCCGCAGGTACAGACGCACAGCCTGGTGATCCACCTGTTTAGGACACCCTTTCTGCTATTCGGAGTGCTCCTCTCTTTCCGGAGCTTATACTTTTGGTATATATATTTATTAGTGCATTTGTATATATTCGTTCATGGGTACGGCGGGGCCCTGTCCCGTCATATGATTCTGTCGGTCTGTTTAGAGGTCTGTGGACATGTTTGTGGGTTAGGGTCTTTCTGTATGGATGTATGTACATGTCGTTTGGGTGATCCCATACGCCGAGGCGGCCGGTCCGCATATGTTGTTTGGGCGATCCTATACGCCGAGGCGGCCGGTCCGCATATGTTTATATCTTGCTTGGTTAGCCCTGTGTGGCTTTTGTTGGTATTTTCTGCGTGCAGGGTATATTGGATAGTCCGTAAAACAAAGGAAACTCTGCCGAAATTTTTCTGGAAATTACTTAAATTTGAAATAAAGCCTTGTCGGCTTCCGCCATATACTAGAATGAGTTGATGGAATTTGAGATAATACTTAATAGATGGGTTCGGGTGCTCAGATCGGGCACTAGTCACGGCCTACGGGGTTGGGTCGTGACAGAAGTGGTATCAGAGCGGTTTGTCCTCGGAGTGTCCACAGATCGTGTCTAGTAGAGTCTTGTTTATCGGTGTGTTGTGCACCACATCTATAAACAGGAGGCTACAGGACATTTAGGATGTTGTCTTTTCTTCTGATCTTAGATCGTGCGATAGAACTGTGCTATTAGGATGATTCTGTTTTGATCTGTTGTTGTTTTTCTTTCAGTGATGCCTCCGAAAAAGGCGACGGCCGCCCAGAAGAAAAAGGGCGTAGTAGGAGAGACCAGCCGGGCTCAGAAGGGTACTCGGACCCTTGCTCAGATGATGCGTGATATTACATCCCGGCCAGCCGACTCTGCTACGTCTTCATCGTCAGAGGAGTCTGGAGCAGCTTCACCATTAGCTCCAGGGGCTTCAGCTCCCGCGCCTCCAGCTCCTCAGCAAGGGGCGGAGGACAGGACACTGAGAGAGGCTGTGCAGTTATTGACCACTCTGGTAGCGGGACAGGCTCGCAGACGCGGGCGGAGAGATGATGATGATGACGATAGGCGTGACAGCCTGAGGGTTCGAGAGTTTCTATTATGTGGCCCTCCAGAGTTTTACGGGTCTAAGCCCGACGAGGACCCCCATGACTTTATTCGGGGGATGCGGCGCTCACTAGATTTGGTCAGGGCTTCAGAGACTGAGTCTGTTGAGTTGGCTTCGCATAGACTACGGGATGTTGCTGCTCACTGGTATGAGTCCTGGGAGCTATCCAGGGGTGAGGGTGCTACCCCAGCTACTTGGGACGAGTTCGTGACTGCTTTCACTCACCACTTTTTGCCCCCAGAGTTACGGCGAGCGCGGGTTGACCGATTTTTGCATCTGCAGCAGAGGGGTCGGAGCGTCCGTGAGTATAATATGGAGTTTGATTCTTTGGCCCGGTATGCACCTGCCATAGTAGCAGATATGGCCGATCGGATGCACAGATACGTGATGGGGTTAGACCGCTATTTGATTGATGGCTGTATGGCGGTGGCATTGCAGGCAGACATGGATATTGCCCGACTACAGGCTTATGCCCTAGGTATGGAGGACCGACATAGAGCTGATTATTCTAGCAGAGATCGGGACAGGAGGCCGCCCAAGAGGGCCAGATTCGCAGGTTATTCTGGAGACTCTCGAGGCGGACAGCCTCAGCAGCAGCAGTCAGGCAGACATCCTCCTCCGTCAGGCCGGGGTACACCCCCACAGTTTACCGGCAGGAGATCTGAGGGTGTCGGATATTCAGGGGCAGGCCCGAGCTCCAGGGCTTCAGGTTCACAGTTGAACAGAGGTTCCAGCAGTCAGATGAGGCCACCCAGACCTTTGTGTTCCTACTGTGGGAGACAGCACCCGGGAGAGTGTTTCCGAGCTACGGGTGCATGCTTTGTGTGCGGCCGTCAGGGCCATCAGATGAGAGACTGTCCGGCTAGAGGTGGTACAGGCAGTTCAGCTCAGTCTACCGGGTCAGCCGGTGGTTCATCTTCAGCCTCGGTGGCGATGCGCCCTGCGGGGCGAGGTACTCCAGCACCAGCAGGCCGCGGCAGGGGTCGTGGCGGAGCTTCGGGTTCTAGCGGTCCTTCGAACCGCATTTATGCTTTAGCCAGCAGACAGGACCAGGAGGCTTCGCCTAATGTCGTCACAGGTATATTACTGGTTTTCTCTCGTGATGTGTATGCATTGATTGATCCTGGTTCTACATTATCATTTATATCTCCACTCGTTGCTGATAAAATTGGGATAGAATCCGAACCGATAGAGCCTTTTGAGGTAGCTACACCAGTAGGGGATTCTGTTATAGCCAGTCAGATTTATAGAGATTGTTCCGTGATTATCTGTGGCCGCTGCACTAAGGCGGATTTGGTAGAGTTAGATATGATCGAGTTTGACGTGATTATGGGTATGGATTGGCTAGCTTCTTGCTATGCTAATGTTGACTGTCAAAAGAAGATAGTCCGATTCCAATTCCCAGGGGAGCCAGTTATAGAGTGGGCAGGTAATACAGTATCGCCGAGGGGTAAGTTTATTTCATACCTCAAGGCTGAGAAAATGATCAGAAAGGGGTATATTTATCATCTGGTCCGTGTTCATGATTTAGAGGCAGAGGCACCGACTCTTCAGTCAGTCCCAGTGGTTAATGAATTTGTAGATGTATTCCCAGATGAGCTTCCGGGTCTACCTCCCGAACGGGAGATAGAGTTTGCTATTGATCTGTTGCCAGACACTCAGCCTATCTCTATTCCTCCGTACAGAATGGCACCTGCAGAATTAAAAGAATTGAAAGAGCAGCTGAGAGATTTATTGGAGAAGGGTTTCATTCGGCCTAGTGCGTCACCCTGGGGAGCTCCAGTATTATTTGTGAGGAAGAAAGACGGCTCGCTGCGGATGTGCATTGATTATCGGCAGTTGAATAAGGTAACCATCAAGAATAAATATCCCCTCCCCAGGATTGATGATTTGTTTGATCAGCTGCAGGGTGCCAGGTACTTCTCGAAGATAGACCTGCGATCGGGTTACCATCAGGTACGGGTACGAGAGGCTGATATTCCCAAGACAGCATTCAGGACCCGATATGGGCACTATGAGTTCAGAGTTATGTCTTTTGGGCTGACAAATGCCCCAGCAGTATTTATGGACCTGATGAATCGGGTATTCAGACCGTTCTTGGATATGTTTGTGATCGTATTTATCGATGATATTCTGGTTTATTCTCGGTCAGAAGCAGAGCATGCAGACCATTTGAGGACGGTACTTGGCACACTTCGGCACCAGGAATTATATGCTAAATTTTCTAAGTGTGAATTCTGGTTATCTTCAGTGGCATTTCTGGGACATATTATTGGGGCTGATGGCGTCCGGGTGGATACCCAGAAGATCGAGGCCGTAAAGAATTGGCCTAGACCTACGACGCCGACAGAGGTGCGTAGCTTTCTGGGATTGGCTGGTTATTATCGGAGATTCGTGGAGAAGTTTGCTTCCATTTCAGCGCCTTTGACAAGGCTGACTCAGAAGGGAGCTAAGTTTCAGTGGTCAGATGCTTGCGAGCGTAGCTTCCAGTTGCTGAAAGAGAAGTTGACTACGGCTCCAGTCCTGACTCTTCCGGAGGGTCCAGATGGGTATGTGATTTATTGTGATGCCTCTGGTATTGGTTTGGGATGTGTGTTGATGCAGCATGGCAGGGTGATAGCTTATGCTTCCCGGCAGCTCAGAAAACATGAAAAGAATTATCCTACTCACGATTTGGAGCTGGCCGCGGTCATTCATGCCTTGAAGATGTGGAGACATTACTTATATGGGGTTCACGTTGACATTTATACAGATCATAAGAGCCTTCAGTACATCTTTAGGCAAAAGGAGCTGAACTTGCGGCAGCGGAGGTGGTTAGAGTTGCTGAAAGATTATGATGTTGACATTCTCTACCATCCTGGGAAAGCTAATGTTGTGGCGGATGCACTCAGCCGCAAGTCTATGGGCAGCCTAGTAGACGTGCCATCAGAGAGTAAAGAAATGGTTCGCGATATTCATCAGTTGGCTAGTCTTGGAGTTCGCTTGGCTGATTCTGGAGATGTTGGGGTTTCTGTTCGAGGTATTGCTGAGTCCTCTATTACAGAAGATATTAAGCGGCATCAGTATGAGGATCCTATTCTGGCAAAGTACAGAGACGCAGCGCTGGCACAGGAGAAGACTCCGTTTGAGATTTCACCTAATGGAGTGTTATTTCACAGAGGCAGATTGTGTGTACCTGACGTTGCAGGGTTGCGGCGACAGGTTATGGGCGAGGCACATTACGCCCGATATTCTGTTCACCCAGGGTCGACGAAGATGTACCATGATATCAGATGCCTATATTGGTGGGACGGTATGAAAAGAGATATAGCAGAGTTCGTTGCTCAGTGTCCAAATTGCCAGCAGGTTAAGATTGAGCACCAGAAGCCCGGTGGGCTATTGCAGGAGATGGAGATACCGACGTGGAAGTGGGAGATCATTAATATGGACTTTATTACAGGTCTACCTCGCACTCCACGGAGGTATGATTCTATTTGGGTTATTGTTGATCGGCTGACGAAATCAGCCCATTTTCTTCCGGTTCGGACCACCTATTCAGCTGAGGATTATGCCAGGCTTTATGTCAGGGAGATTGTACGACTTCATGGAGTTCCGGTGTCTGTTATTTCCGATAGAGGTGCCCAGTTTACAGCTAGGTTCTGGAGATCGTTTCAGGAAGGATTGGGAACCCAGGTGAGCCTGAGTACAGCCTTCCATCCCCAGTCTGACGGACAGGCCGAGCGCACTATTCAGACATTGGAAGATATGTTGCGTGCCTGCGTTATTGATTTCAGGGGTAGCTGGGACGACCATTTACCGCTTGTTGAGTTTGCATATAACAACAGCTACCACTCCAGTATTCAGATGGCACCCTATGAGGCTTTGTATGGCAGGAAATGCAGATCTCCGATTGGTTGGTTTGACGTGGGTGAGACTCAGTTCATCGGTCCAGATGTGGTCCAGCAGGCCGTGGATAAGGTGAGACTTATTCGAGAGAGATTGCTAGCGGCCCAGAGTCGACAGAAATCTTATGCTGATAAACGACGTCGACCGTTAGAGTTTCAGATTGGCGATTGGGTGTTCCTGAAAGTGTCGCCTATGAAAGGTGTTATGAGATTCGGCAAGAAAGGGAAGCTCAGTCCGAGATATATTGGGCCGTATCAAATTATTCGTACAATAGGCAAGGTGGCCTATGAATTAGATCTGCCAGCTGATTTGGGAGCGGTACACCCGGTATTTCATGTTTCTATGCTTCGTAAGTGTATTGGTGACCCTTCCAGAGTTTTTCCTGTAGATGATATTCAAGTCACAGAGGAGCTATCTTATGAGGAGCAGCCTATAGCCATATTGGATCGTCAGGTAAAAAGGTTGCGGAACAAAGATATGGCTTCTGTTAAAGTGCTGTGGCGGAACAATAACCGAGAGGAAATGACCTGGGAAGCTGAGGAGCATATGAAGAAGAAGTATCCTCATTTATTTTCGGAACCTACAGGTAATCCAATTCTCTATTTGACTTTGTTGTTTGATCAATAAATGTATGGTTGTGATAGTTGAGAAGGAAACTCCCCCAAATTGTTTGTATGACCCGTGAGATAAATCTAACATTCGCGGACGAATGTTCTTAAGGGGGGGAGGATGTTAGAACCCGTATTTTTGTACAGTGGAATAATCTGGATTAATTACGATAAGTTAGGGACAAAATTATTTCGGGATACAAAGTCGGGATTCTTGACCTTCGATTTTATTTTGAGATATAAGTTGTGCATGAATTTATTGGTATGGATCAATTAGGAAAAATTTGGGACCAAAAGTGATAAAATTAGAAGTGGAAAGTCATCCACAAATTCCATGTGGTGCCCACACAATTTGGTGTCATCTTTTAAGTGGTCCAACTCATTTAATGTGGGCCAAGGGACAACAATGCACTTCATATTAGTTAAAAGATGACCATGTATTCATCTTTCTCACTTCCCACAAAAAAAAAAATATCTAAAAGTTGAAGGAGAAAACCCCCAACCTCACGGCCAAGTTGAAAAAAAAATCAAGATCAATTCTAGCCTTCCAAAAATTATTTCTTTGGCACAAATCAACTATATTGAGGTCCCTAAGTAGCGTGGAAGCATTGTGGGAGCGATCAATCCACTATTTCTCATCTTGTGGAAACCCTAGGCTTGTGGAAGTTGAAGATAAAAAGGTAAGATTTGATCTTGTTCTTGTGTTATGATGGTTATATTCATGTTGTAGTATCTTATTATGGTTAAAAATCATGAAATAAAGAATGGTGAAGTGGATGCCATATGTATGAGGGTTGGGCGTGTGATGGGTGTTGTTGTGTTGTGATTGAAATTATGAATTAATGTTTAGTTAGTTGATTATGATCATTGTAAGGTGAAGAACAATTGGGAATCATCCATATATGTGTATGTGTAGTGTTGATTGAAATGGTTCACATTATATGACAATGAGCGAATGAATATCGCTTAATGTTTTAATCGTCGTCGCTTTGAATTTTATGCTGGAAATGAATGTTCATTGGTTCAAATTGAGGTTGTAGATGTTGCGGACTGATTTGGGGGCTTTTGTATATTTAATGTAATTGGTATATGGACGAGATAGTATTGTTAGAAGGTGAATTGTGAATACAAACCATAATTTGTAAATGAAGAAAAAGTTAGAGGGGCTGTTTCGGTTAGGGGGGCTGTTTCGGGTAGCTGGAGAAAAATTTGGATTATTGGAAATGTTGTATGAATTGCTTAGAATGTCCTTAAATATTGTTGGTAGGGGCATGGGTTAGTATGTGAATGTATAAGCGTCGATTTTGGCTTGAAGGTAAGTTGTCGAATTGAATTTATGTAAGTTGTTGAATAGTGGAAAAAGAAAGCTATTGTTGTTGTATTGCTTTCCGAATTAGTTGTTGATGTTGTTAGGTTGGTTGTTGCTGTTGTTGTTGATTGATATGGCCGGGTTAAATTCTCGGGGTAGCCTATTTACAGGGGAAATGCCGCCCAAATTTCCGTAGAGTTAAGGGCGAAATTGGAATTTAATGCCCAAAAAGTCTTTAGCTAATGTTTGGCATTTTATGGCTTGTTTGTAGACCTTGGGCAGCCCGAATCATAGTTTGGACTTAGCTGGAGTTGGATCATATTGGAGAGCGTTTGAGGTATGTAAAGCAACCTTCCTTCTTTTGGCGTGCCTTAGTTTCACATAGGCTAGATTGGAGCTTTAAGGGAACTCCAAATTCGAGATCCGAGCATGTTATGATCCATATATATATATTCTTTGGCACTCTTATGTATGTTTTTATGAAATATGAACCATGATGTATTTGAAGTAATCGCTTTCCGAAATTCGCATGGAAAATGTTCGCTTTAGGGAATTTTGTAATCTCTGAATGCCATATTTTTCGCATAGAGGCTCGGATCGCTCCAATAATTTTTATAGGAGTTTGCTTGATGTATAATGGGTATGTTTTTCATAGGCGGACTCAGTTCGGGTCTATACTCGTCCGTGGGTCCCGCGACGCCCTTTATGTAAATTCGACAACTTTGAATCAAAAAGTGATAATTATTACTCCGATTTCAAATATGACTATTTTACTTATCCTTCGGATTTATAATAATGATTTTATGCATATGATTCCTCACTACTCCGCTCGTGCCTACTATGATATCGTTCGCCGGTTCCCGGGCCGGTTCTGTTGTCGTGCGCTTTTTGATATATTCCGGTGTTATGCTGTGTTTATGGTTCACCGTGCTCCTTGCTCGAGGGCCGGGTTCCACTTATGTTTGGCGTTATGCTGTGTTTGGCGTTATGCTGTGTTGTGATGTGTGACGGGGATTCGGAGATTTGAAACTTTCTGGTGTTATGCTGTGTTGTGGCGCCATCGACAGGCGGGCGACCACATTTTCCAGTGCCCTATGCATAATTTATACTTTGGGAATAAACATTTTGATATGTATTATTTTCTATATATCTGATTCGATTATTATTCAGATTTATTTCTGTACCTTCTGCTTTGCATACTCAGTACATATTTCGTACTGACCCCCTTCTCCGGGGGCTGCGTTTCATGCCCGCAGGTACAGACGCACAGCCTGGTGATCCACCTGTTTAGGACACCCTTTCTGCTATTCGGAGTGCTCCTCTCTTTCCGGAGCTTATACTTTTGGTATATATATTTATTAGTGCATTTGTATATATTCGTTCATGGGTACGGCGGGGCCCTGTCCCGTCATATGATTCTGTCGGTCTGTTTAGAGGTCTGTGGACATGTTTGTGGGTTAGGGTCTTTCTGTATGGATGTATGTACATGTCGTTTGGGTGATCCCATACGCCGAGGCGGCCGGTCCGCATATGTTGTTTGGGCGATCCTATACGCCGAGGCGGCCGGTCCGCATATGTTTATATCTTGCTTGGTTAGCCCTGTGTGGCTTTTGTTGGTATTTTCTGCGTGCAGGGTATATTGGATAGTCCGTAAAACAAAGGAAACTCTGCCGAAATTTTTCTGGAAATTACTTAAATTTGAAATAAAGCCTGGTCGGCTTCCGCCATATACTAGAATGAGTTGATGGAATTTGAGATAATACTTAATAGATGGGTTCGGGTGCTCAGATCGGGCACTAGTCACGGCCTACGGGGTTGGGTCGTGACAAAACCTTTTGAGGTGTCTACGCCAGTTGGTGATCCGATTCTAGCTAGATGAGTATACCGGGACTGTGTTGTTATAGTTTGTGACCGCCACACTGTAGCAGATTTGATTGAGTTAGATATGATTGATTTTGATGTTATTATGGACATGGACTGGTTGGCTTCTTGTTATGCTAATGTTGATTGTAGAGCAAAGATGGTTCGATTCCAGTTTCCAGGCGAGCCAGTCCTAGAGTGGAAGGGCAATGCTGCTTCGCCTAAGGTTAGGTTTATTTCCTACCTTAAGGCAAAGAAAATTATTAGAAAAGGGTATATTTTTCACCTAGTTCGAGTTCAAGATATACAAACAGAGTCGCCTACTCTCCAGTCTGTTCCTGAAGTTAATGAGTTTCCAGTAGTATTTCCAGATGAGCTTCCAGGCATTCCCTCAGAGAGAGAGAGATTGATTTTACTATTGACATGTTGCCAGACAGTCAGCCAATATCTATCCCTCCTTATAGGATGGCACCGGCGGAGTTGAAGGAATTGAAGGAGCAGTTGAAAGATTTGCTCGAGAAGGGCTTTATTAGGCCCAGTACATTGTCGTAGGGAGCGCCAGTGTTGTTTGTAAGAAAGAAGGATGGCTCCTTGCGAATGTGTATTGATTATAGGCAACTGAATAAAGTGACTATAAAGAATAAGTATCCGCTCCCGAGGATCGATGATTTATTTGAACAGTTGCAAGGTGCCAAGTATTTCTCGAAAATAGACTTGAGATCGGGGTACCACTAGGTTAGGGTGAAGGAGGAAGACATTCCGAAGACGGCATTCCGGACTAGATATGGCCATTATGAGTTTCGTGTTATGTCGTTCGGGCTAACTAATGCCCCAGCCGTATTCATGGATTTGATTAATCGTGTATTCAAACCCTTCCTAGATTTGTTCGTGATTGTGTTTATAGACGATATTCTGGTTTATTCGCCGTCAGAGGCTGATCATGCAGAACATCTACGAATAGTGCTTGGAATTCTTCGAGGTAGAGAGTGGTATGCCAAGTTTTCCAAGTGTGAGTTCTGGTTAAACTCTATGGCTTTTCGGGGTCACATTATTTCGGAGGAAGGCATTAGAGTGGATGCCCAGAAGATTGAGGCTGTGAAGAATTGGCTAAGGCCCACGGCACCAACAGGGATACGTAGCTTCTTAGGCCTGGCAGGGTATTATAGAAGGTTCGTATAAGGATTTTCCTCTCTTTCAGCCCCATTGACTAAGTTGACTCAGAAATCAGCTAAGTTTCAATGGACAGATTCTTGCAAGCAGAATTTTCAGATGTTGAAGGATAAGTTGACTTCAGCACCAGTTTTGACTATTCCAAAAGGAACAGATGGCTATATGGTATATTGTGATACTTCAGGTGTTGGATTGGGCTGTGTGTTGATGCAGCACAGTAAGGTTGTCGCTTGTGCTTCTAGACAGTTGAGGAAGCACGAGAAGAATTATCCAACCCATGATCTTGAGTTAGCGGCAGTGATTCATGCCTTGAAGATATGGAGGCACTACTTACACAATGTCCATGTTGATATCTATACTGATCATAAGAGTCTCCAGTACATCTTTAAGCAGAAGGACTTGAACTTACGTCTAAGGCGATGGCTAGAGTTGCTAAAGGATTATGATATGGATAGTCTGTACCATCTTGGGAAAGCTAATGTAGTAGCCGGTGTCCTTAGTCGTAAATCCATGGGTAGCTTGTCACGTGTGCCGCCAGAGAAAAGCGAAATGGTCCGTGAAGTTCATCAATTAGCTAGCCTTGGAGTTCGATTGATGGATTCAGGCGATGCATGAGTTACTGTTCAAGACACAACGGTGTCATCATTGGTAGTAGAGGTAAAGGAGCGTCAGTATGAGGACCCTATTTTAGTTCATTACCGAGATACAACACCTCAAAAAGAAAAGACACCCTTTGTGATTACAGGTCATGGAGTGCTCAAGTATCGAGGTAGGTTATGTGTTCCTAATATTGCAGGACTCCATCAGCATGTTATGGGGGAGGCACATTTCTCCCGCTATTCTATTCATCCAGGCTCAACAAAGATGTACCGTTATCTCAGGGAAGTTTATTGGTGGGATGGTATGAAAATAGAGCTGAATTTGTTGCCCGGTGTCCAAATTGCCAACAGGTCAAGATAGAGCACCAGAAGCCCGGAGGGTTATTATAGACTATGGAGATTTTGTCATGGAAGTGGGAGGTAGTTATTATGGATTTCATTACCGGTTTGCCCCGTACTCCGCGGAAGTATGATTCCATATGGGTTGTAGTTGATAGGCTTACAAAGTCAGCCTACTTTCTGCCTGTCAGAACTACTTATGCAGCCGAGGATTATGCTAAGCTTTATCTCAAGGAAATTGTACGACTTCATGGTGTTCCTACAGCCATTATTTCAGATAGGGGAGCACAGTTCACAGCTAAATTCTAGAAGTCCTTACAGCAAGGATTGGGGACTCAACTGAGTTTTAGCACTGCGTTTCATCCGCAGACAGATGGACAAGCAAAGCGTACCATACAGACCCTTGAGGATATGCTTAGAGCTTGTGTGCTTGACTTTCAATGCAGTTGGGATGATCATTTGCCTCTTATCGAGTTTGCATATAACAACAGTTACCATTCCAGTATTCAGATGGCTCCTTATGAGGCCTTATATGGGTGGAGATGTAGATCGCCCATAGGATGGTTTGATGTCGGGGAGAACCAGTTAGTAGGCCCAGACTTAATTCAGCAAGCAGTTTATAAGGTGAAAGTGATTCGATAAAGATTGCTAACAACTCAGAGTCTACAGAAATCCTATGCGAATAATCGGCGACGCAAACTAGAGTTTAAGATAGGCGATTGGGTTTTCCTGAAAGTTTCGCCTATGAAGAGAGTGATGAGGTTTGGCAAGAAGGGTAAGTTCAGCCCTCGATATATTGGGCCATATAAGATCATTCATACATTGGGCACAGTGGCATATGAGCTAGAATTGCCTACTGGGTTAGAGTCGGTACATCAGGTATTCCATGTATCTATGCTTCACAAATGTATTGGAGATCCCTCAAGGGTTGTACCAGTGGATGACATCCAGGTGACCGAGCAGTTATCATACGAAGAGGTCCCAGTGGCTATATTGGACAGGCAGGTTCGTCAGTTACGAACCAAGAATATAGCTTCAGTTAAAGTTTTATGAAGGAATAAGAATGTTGAGGAGTTGACTTGGGAAGTGGAAGAAGCAATGAAGATTAAGTATCCGCATTTGTTCCCAGCAGTACAAGAGATGTAGTCTGAGGCATCATATCCCCCAGGTATTATTTCATTTTGGTTATCGTGATTGGTCGTGTAAGGCCTTAGTATTGTATATTATAGTATGTGGCCCTGTGTGGCATTGTTTTTGGGTTGCTGTCTGCAGCACGGATTGGTATAAGTAAAGGGGAAACTCTGCCAAAATTTTTATAACCCATGACTGTTTGAACATTCGAGGACGAATGTTCCTAAGGGGGGAAGAATGTTACACCTCTCGTTTTCATTATAGTGGAACCTATGATTTTCTAGTCGGATATGCCTTTGGAATAGAGACCCGAGCCCGAGTTTGGAGATAGAAGGTGTTTTCCCCATGTACAAGGGTACAAGCAGGTATTCCTGGCAATTTTCAGGATTAGAAGTTGAGCGAATCAAATCGACGCGATCCGAACTGAATCTGAGAAAATCTGCAGACACCAGTCATCGTCGACGAGTCGTCGACATGTTCGACGGACCGTTGATGTGCGGCATCAACAAGGTTCTGCAGCCTTGCATCTGTAGGCGCAGGTTGACGGAGCAAGTCAACGGACCGTTGACACGTCGACGGGTCGTCGACCCATTCATCGAACCGGACCGTTGTAGCCTTTTTAATTCCTAATATAAATAGGTGGTTCACGACCTTATTTCCTATTTTTCTCTCTTCCAAATCATAAAAACCCTAAAATATTCTCTCCCAATATTTCCTATCATATTAAGGAAGATTTGGGAAGATCCGAACCCCGTAAACCTGAGCTAGTAAAGAAAAAGGTTGATTCTAGGGTATCTCCAAGGTTGTGAAGCCTAGGAAGTTGGAGTCGAAGTGATTCGTGGAATCTTAGACCTCTCAAGGTTTGTGAACTATTTCTACCCTTGTGTTTGAGTTTATTATCAAGAGTTTTAGTGATTTTAAGTAGAGAGAGTTGTGGTTGATGTTGGATCGAATGAAAAGTTGAAGAGTCGTAAACTTACAAAGGAAATTATCGTTTATAATTCGTTAAGCTCTATATGTATTTGAGGATGGTTAGTAAGCGAGGTAAATAGTCTAATAGAGGCCTATGTTACCTTGATTGTAGACTTACAAGTTCAAGAGGTAGAAGTTGGGCGATTTGATATACGTCAAGGTATGTAAAGCTATCCTTTCCTTCTTTTGGCACGATATTACGATATGAACCAAAAAACGAGTAAGCGAGATTCCATATTACTCCACTCTTAGAAGCCTAGGGAGCACCTCAGTCTTTGATGTTCATGTACCCCGTTTATGATTGCTCCTTCTGTTCATGGGTCTAGCTTTATGTATACAGTTATTCATGCATTACATTCATTCATATATATGTATATTGACCCATGACCAGAAGGCCTTATACACGCAAGTATTATATGTATACGGGTATGGAAAATGGGTAGGCGTTATATACGCATTACCACCTGATCAGCTGGTGCACCTTGATGATGATATACGGATCGAGCCGTACGCTCCTCGGCAATACTATTATATGATATATGGATCGGGCTGTACGTTCCTCGGCAATATTATGATATGATATATGGATCGAGCCGTACGTTCCTCAGCATTACTAATATATGATATATGGATCGGGTCGTACGTTCCTCGGCATTACTAATATATGATATATGGATCGGGCTGAATGTTCCTCAGCACTATGACCTATATTTATGTATATGAGCATGATTATCATTGAGAGCATGCATATTGTGCGCCTACAGAGGCATAATCAGTTATACAGATTTATGCAAACACATACAGGTACTAGCTCATACAAATACATGTAGACAGTTATTTCAGCATATGAGTTCAGATCCTATTCATGATTCTTATATGTACATGATTGTTCTTATGCCTTTCATACTCGGTACATTATCCGTACTGACTCCCGATTGCTCGGGGGGCTGCGTTCATGCCCGCAGGTTCAGGTACACCGACAGGTGGTACAACTTAGTAGGACTCTATCCAGCAGTGGTCAGTGCGCTCCATTGATCCGGAATAGCAGTTTATTTTGGTATGCTAGCCTTTTTGGATGTACATGCATATGCGTATGACGGGACCCTGTCCCGTCCTTTATATAGCTTTCATTCTAGTAGAGGTTTGTAGATAGTTGTATGTGTTAGTCAGATGATGTAGCCTTGTCGGCTCCCATTCTTTTGTGTACAGTATATGTAGCGGCCTAGCTGGCTTGCACTGTTCTTCAGTACGTATGTGTATAGACAGATTGTACAAAATCTTGATGTTTCCCTTTTATGAGATCAGTTTATGCCATTTATGGGCCCATGATGTTCAGTATGGTTCAGATACGTGTTTACTGGTGCTTGGTCACTAGAGGTCAGACACTCGTCACGACTCATTGGTTTGGGTCGTGACAGTTAATGTTGAAGGAAAATAAGATGTCTGTAGGAGGTGTAAAGTGATGTGAAATGGGGAAATAGATTTGAGATTAGTGAAGGTGATATTAGGCAGATTATTGAAGGATTCACGCTTGTAGAAGTTGACAGTTGAGAGGAATTCCATGTCCTCATGTTATACGTGTCTTGTACCACTTCAACCAAGAACTTGAGAATAAAAATGAAGATTGATACATACATGCGGTATTCCTAAAGGCTTAGCAATACTTCATACAACCTATTCCTAACATGAAAATGTGGCCAAAATCAGACAATCCTTGTATTGTGCTTCATGAACCAAAACCCATGCCAGAAAGACCTAAAAGATGCATAAGAATATCAAAGAATAAGTAAAAAATATGACAAGTTGTGAAAGAAATGGGTGAAGATGACTTTTCAAAGTGACATCAACTAGGCCACAGCAAATTTGCTTGTAAATCAGCCAAAACCCTGTCAGAAAGACCTAAAAGATGCAGAAGAATATCAAAGAATAAGTAAAAAAAAAATATGACAAGTTGTCAAAGAAATGGGTGAAGATGACTTGTTCAAGGTGACATCAATTGGGCCACAATGAATTTGCTTGTAAATCATTGGTGTTTCTTTATATTCAATTTTCGGATTTACTTTATATTCAACTTTTTGAATTTATTAGAAGAACAAATGATTATGTTGTTATTCTTTAGCCTGGAACCACTTGCACTTAATCAAGTCAACCAACTCAATTAATGGCATCAACTCCAAGTAAACTTTCTCAAAATAGCAATCCACCTTCAGTGTGTAATGACACATCCTCTCAGGTAATGTTTTCTAGATTTTTGATACTGCTGACCCGCAGTTGACTTTGACCGAAGTCTATATGTCTAAGATGAGATCCATAGATATAATTAAGCCCAAAAATTATTGATTCAATAGATTGGGAGCGTTGAATACATACAGAATGAGGAAAGGTTGTTTTGAATTGGTAGCTTATGCGGTACAAGGTATGTTGTGACTTCAACCATTAAATGAGATTTTCACCAAGTCAAGCATGTTTAGAAAATGATTGGTTGACTAGTATATGTATGAGGTTGCCTATGTATGCAAGGAGACTAGTGTTTACATAGACACTAATATAATTCGGGTTATGAAAATTGCTATTATTTATGTTTTGTGTCAATCTTCCTAATACATATCCATGATATAAAATTATATGTATTCTCATATGCTTTAATTAGGTATAAGGAGATCATATGATTTAATATCAGCCTAGTTTTGCATATCTTTCATGATTATGCTAGAGTATTCAGATTTAATCATTTACATGGCTTCTTTGTCTATTTCAGAATAGTGTAACACGATTTTAGAATCATGTTTGAATCTCATGACTCTTGGAGTAGAAAAATATAGTTAAAGAGAGAACTTTGAGTCTATGACTCACAAAGATTGCGTGTGGATTCAAAGAGCTAAGCCCCGGTCTCACTGAACTGGGTCAAAGAACTACCTTCCTGGAGCTACCTCCTTACTTAGATCGTTCGTTCCCCAGTGAAAGAATCATCGTATGCCCCGGAAGAGAGATTGTTACGAGCTATACTTGGTATTCAGGTATCTACTTCAAAAGAAACTTGTCTAAAATTACCTATAGGTGGCAGGGGTCGGGTTATTGATGTGAGGTGGATCCAGAAAAGGGGTGGTTCTAGTTATAATCCCGAAACGATCATTCCTCAGAAGTCAAATATACACGTCTCACCCCAAATATCAGTTTACACAATAGTTGTGCAAGAGACTAGTGTAGCTTAATAGCCTTACTTCCAATTTAGAGACTAGTGTAGCTTAATAGCCTTACTTCCAATTTAATTGCTTATGATATTATGCTCTTATCTGTTACTAGATTTTTCATATTTTCGTGTATCTGAAGTTTAATTCATTTCATAAACCGCTTTTACTAGCTATTGTTTATGATTCAGCTTCAGATTATAGTACAAATATTAATTTAGTTATCGTTCTATGTAAGTCTCCTCTTTCCATTTAGGAGTCATTCGACAATGCATGTTGAGTGCCTTTGCACTCATGTTTTCCCGTTCTTGCATATTCATCTACTAATTTAGGAGGTCAGCCTAGCGGACAATAAGGTTGACCCTGTTCCACAATAGTGACCTGGTCATATTTTTCTTATTGTTGCTTTCCTTATGTTATTTTCCTCTTTCATACGTTATTTTCATGTTGGACCCGTCTGGTAGTACTCCTTAGATGTTTCCATGAATTTGAGTTGTGTTGGTTCAACTTAATATTTTTAGACTTGTTAGATTTCCTTATTATGAAATTATTACACTTATGTTACTTCCTCGGTCTCAATTTATGTGACATTATTTTTTGAATAAACTTGAAAAGGAAGTGTATCACATAAAATGGGGCAAATGAAGTATTTATTGCCTCCGATTTTAGGAAACAGCGTCAATTAAATGTGAATAAAAAATGTGGCTGTCTACATATACTCCCTCCATTCACTTTTACTTGTCCACTTTGAACTTTTCACGTTGTTTAAGAAATAATAAATGAAGTGCATAATTTACCAATATACTCATATTAATTGGTGCATATTTTTTTTGGATTTGTTATAGATATTATCATATATTGTGGATGTCTATCTTTAAGAGAAATATTAGGGCTAGTAACTTTGGGACCAAGTCAATATTGTCCTATAAATAGAGATGTTCCCTTCATTGTATTTCATCCCTCGAAAGAAATAAGAACTCTCTTCTCTCTTTCTCTACAAATATTCTTGCTTTAGTTTATTGTTTTATAACACGTTATCAGCACGAGACTCTACCGTCTCAAGAAATTTTCGAAGGCTAAGGTACTTTTTTTGTTCTCTCTATTTTATGGCTAACCTACAAAACTTGAGTTCGTTGCCCTCGATATTTCGGGCAAGAACTACCTATCATGGGTTCTAGATGCTGAAATCCATCTTGATGCTATGGGTCTTGGAGACACCATTAAAGAAAAAAAATAACGCATCCAACCAAGAAAATGCCAAGGCTATGATATTCTTGCGTCATCACCTTGATGATGCCCTGAAGATTGAATATCTTATTATTAAGGATCTACTCGTTTTATGGAAAAACTTGAAAGAAAGATATGACCACCTGAAGATGGTCTTCCTCCCAAAAGCATGGCACGAATGGACCAATCTAAGGCTACAAGATTTTGAGTCAATTATTGCCCTATGTTTCCTACTTTTATGTGTTGGGTCTTGTCTCTCCATGTTGTTTTATCATGACTTCTTTGCCTTTGTTTTTTTTTCATTTTCGCATTGCTTTGATTTGTCTGTCGGTATCTGACTTTTCTCCCCTTGTTTTCTTGTTTTCTTTTGAGCCGAGGGTCTTTCGGAAACAGCCTCCCTACCAAGGTGGGGGTAAGGTCTGCGTACATTTAACCCTCCCCAGACCCCACACTGTGGGATTAAACTGGGTATGTTGTTGTTGTTGTTGTTGTTGTTGTTGTATGAAGTACAATTCTAAGATGTTCAGAATTACTTCTATATTGACACTATGTGGAGAAACGATTAGTGATTCTGATATGCTAGAAAAGATGTTCTCCACCTTTCATGCCTCGAATGTGCTCCTACAACAGCAGTATTGAGAGAAAGGTTTCACAAAGTACTGTGACTTGATTGCTCATCTTCTTGGGGCTGAACAAAATAATGATTGGCTGGTGAAAAATCACGAGAATCGACCTACTGGCGCTGCACCACTCCCCGAAATGAATGAGGTGTACGCCCACTACTCTAGGCGTGGAAAAGGTCGTGGCCCCAGTCGTGGTCATAGTTGTGGTCGTGATAGTTGTCGTGGTCGTGATCGTGATAATGGTCAAGGAAGAATTCTTCCCTTGGTGTTAATCATTCATCAAAGAAGAATCACTACCAGAGAGGGAAAAAGAAGGATGATAGGCATGAATTGTCAGAAGCACGTGACTCAGAAAATAAATGCTATCGATGTGGTGGAAGTGGACACTGGGCACATACTTGTCGTACGGCAAAGCACTTGGTTGAGCTTTATCAGGCATCAATGAAAAGGAAAGAGAAAAATCCTGAAGCAAATTTTATCTCTGAAAATCAAGTTGACATCACACACTTGGATGTAGCAGATTTCTGTGAGCACCCTGAAGTAAAGATAGATGATGGTTCAGTTGTTAGAGATGATTGAATAATTTGTTTAATTTTTGCTAGTCGTAATAGTTAGCGAATAAAAGATCACGTAACAATAGTTTTTTACATGAGTATCATATTAATTAGTCTAGATCTATAGTTATTAATAATATTTAATTTGATTTCGTCTTGATTAAATATTGTTGGCATTAGTTTGCTCGTTTACTGCATTAAATATTGAAAAACTAAAGATGTTCAGATTTTTTTTAGCATATAGCCAACATATGCATGGGTAATAAATATATTCCATATGATAATTGAGAAGAGTGTATACTTATTAAATGGTGAAATCTTTTCTAAGAAGCAGAGGATTTTTTTTTTTTTTTGGCAAAAAGGACTTGTTTGAATTATTACGTCTAACCCTCATGTTGTACTGTTAGTTTTGTTTTTAGCAAGAAATATTTATTACTATTACTTTTCTTGCTTTCAGATTTTGTGTATGATAACAATTAGTAGTGTTTAAACACATAAGATGTTTAAGAAAAATAAAGAGTAGTTTAATTAGACCAATACTCTTGTGTTGCATCCTAATAGGACTTATTAATTTATTATTTCTTATCGTCAATAGTACTGTATCAATCTTGATAAAAATTTATCAACAGTATTTCGTACTATTTGGCTAATGGTAGTATATCTTTATTATATCCTTATCTCTACGTGTTTAATATATGCTCAGTTACATTTGTTTCAAAATGAGAGGCAGCGGCTTGACCTTTTTTTTCTCTGTGTCCTAAAAAAATTGTTTATTTTAATTTAGTGATTAAGGCCAGTTTGACACCTTCATCATGCCAAAGGGTAGAAACGTGTTAATCAAAAGAAAAATGTATAATGGGTGTTTTTGCATGTGTGTGTAAATTGTACTATCTTCACAGTGCATCACGTATTGGTCCTCAGCCGAATGTGAACATTGGTGTGTTATATTACTTAGTTTACACTTTATACATTCTAACGGAACTAGTATTTAATGTGTATTTATTTTATTTTGTGTATGTATGTCACGACTCAAACTACGGGCCGTGCGGGCACCTATCGTATTACTACCTAGTGGGCGAACCCTTACCAACCACCAAATATTCAACACATTTTTACTACCAGTAATATACTTAATGATCACAAATTTAAAAGTAAATATTCATAATGACTCTGTTATAAATACAAGAAAGGCTGAAAAATTCTCTTGATCTAGTCTAGACAGGTACAAGAGCTCCTATTACACAGGGATAAACCAAATAAACGGCACAGCCTCTGCATGGAATGAGATGAGCAAGGCTGTAGGAAGATGTCTGGTAATCCATTAAGAGAAACTTCAAGTAACAACCTGCAACACATCTACACCCAAAAAAGATGTAGCAAGAGTAGTATCAGTACACAACACGTACTGGTAAGCATCATATGTTGACTAAGATTATTTCACACAACACAATATAAAATCAATAAGATAAACTGATAAGTCAACGTACGCCCCCCAAGACTCCCAATATAGACAACTACACCGATACGAACTCACCTCTCTAACTCTTGGTCATTTTGGTTCCCTTTTTTCCCACAGTATTGCCAGCTATCTGACTAGTCGAGTGTAGTCCTACTTCATATTTCCTTTAGGGCCAAATAATTAATTCTTATCTCATCAATTCACTAATGTCTACTCCATGATTATTAGCCTTAGAGTTTTCTATTCGGCTCACTCACTAGGGTATGATGCATCCACGGAACGTACTAAACACGCTTTCACCAAACACTCTGACTCTCTAAATCCATCAGATTTAACTCAAATATTCCAGAACTTAATAATTCATTCTTACGCCAACACCTTCATGCATGATCAGAACTCCTCGGACAGTTCACCCCGATTATACGAGATGCATAATGCAAATGTAGCAGAATGACAGCATGTAAATATGAGAATATGAAGGTATGTGATGCAATGCACTGCAACGGTGCAATGACCAAATACACAACTGTACATACATGCTAATTGGTGTCTTTACCCAATAGTGATGACCTGCAGAGGAACCATGGTGTCCATGTACCACTCGTTCCAGAACGAACTTCGGACCACGAGCTCACAACTAGGCCACATCCTCACCCCTGCCTTTTCATATATGAATATATATTTATTTTCACATCACTTCCAATGATCGATTATCAAGTAGTACCTCATATTCAACCCAACTCAGCCATGAAACCAAATAGTACAACTGATACTTGCCATAAAACCATATGTACAACTGATACTTACTCAGACTTTCCACTTCATGCAATATCTAATAATACACGCGAATATATGCAACAATGCTAATGAATAAAATCAATGTCATGCAATATGCCCCCGATGGGCTTAACACTATTATGCCTTCGCTTTCAACTCACCCAATGCAACCTTTTTTATTGACAAGAATGAACAGTCGTATGAACATTGCAATTAACTTAACAATTTAATGCAGAAATTAGATATACCTTGGAATAATTACGCTAACCTACGGGGTAACCCTCTTTAGCAACGACAAGTGATCACTTCCTATCAGTAGCACCCAGACATCAACAACCCTAGGACTTAGTATCCATTTATGCACTCATTGTTATTCTAGTTACTGTATATACATAAACCTCCGTTAAATTATAAACATATCTATCCGAACTCCGTGTCCGAAGACCTAATCGGGCTTTCTCCTGTCAATTCTATACGTAAATACGACTCACTAATCAAAGTCTAACTCAAGTAAACCAGAACCTACCTCGATAATGAGCAGCTATTCGAACTTCCATGAAGCATCCACCCTTCTAGCATTTATCCGAAATCCGCAAGAGATGATAGTTGGCGGGGAAGATGTGAAGAATGTTAGGGGAGCCTCTTTTTCTTGGTGTCAAGGGTTTTTCATCATGTAAAACCAAATAGAAGCCTTGAAGGGTCTTTTACTAAAAAAGAGGGTGAAATATAAAACTAAGTATGGAAAAACGCGTCCACTGGTCGTTGCGGCGGACATCATGCTCGCTACGATGAGACCGCTGCGGCAGACCGTGTTGACACCCAATTTTGTCCCGCCTCTCCTCCGAAATACCTATTTACGCTTCTAATATTTTCGGCAAATTAAAAAATATATTTATATTTTACTATAATTATTAGCCTCTTATCAATACCGGCGTTTCATTATTCTATTACAGTTACTAGTTATTATTATTATTATTATTATTATTATTGTTATTATTATTAGTTCAAATACAAGCCCAATTCACCTCCAACATTTTCGGATTAACCCAAAAACAATTTTCATAAGCCACTACCCATTTTAATTCACCCCAGCCCAAATAATTAACCAACATTTCGGACCAGCCCATTCTTTTTAATTTTGCCCAGCCCATTCTTTTTAATTTTGCCTAGCCCATTACCCATTAAACCCGGTCCAGCCCAAAAATGGACCCGACCCGTTTCTTAATTAAATGAAAACGGGTAGGGTTCCCTATCCCCTTTCATTTTTCCTTCAGCCACGCCGCACGCTCCCCGACCCCTTCTCTCTCTTCTCTCCTCTCCACCATGCCGCTCCCCCCCACTTCCGTTTGTCTCCCCCACGCCACTGTCGCCTCCACCTCCTCCTGTTCCCCACTCCTCTGCCATCCCCATGTTCCTCTGTCCACTCTCCTCTCAAACAAAACCCTAGTTCGCCCTATAAATAATCATTTCCAAGTCAGTTGAAAGGGGGGTCTTTTTTTATTCATGCAATTCCCCAGAATAGAGGATTTTTGATTGGTGAAACCCCCCAAGAACCTGGAGGTTTTTTTTTTGATTCATGAAATTCCCCAAAGCAAGTTTTCAGCCGCACAAAATCCCCAAAATATTGAGCTTGTAGTAGTTGTGATAATTCAAAATATCGAGTCAAAATATTAGAATATTTGTTTCCTGTTTTTCGTCTGCCTTGTTTGTTGCTGTGAATTCGAGCATCGCAAGCTCTGATTTAGTAGTCTTCGAGGTAGATATCGAAACCTTCGCCTCACTTCGCTGCACCCGAAGAAGGTAAACTTCCTTCCACTTAGTCATTTCTAGGTTTATTTGTTGTTTTTCTTACAGTGCTCTAAGTTTGCTGTTTAGCTTAATTATCTGCTATTAGTGATTTTAGGCATGCTTAGAGTATACATTGGTTGCCGTTGTAGTTTTTAAAATGTTATAATAAGCCTAATATAGTTCTGCATGCTTATTTATGTTTAGTTAAACTCCGGTAGTTATGTTAGGATAGAGTAATTGTTGTATGCCTATTTAGATGTTTAGCCTTCTAATTAGTAGCGGTTTAGGCATGATTAATGGCCATTCAGTTTGTTGTTAGTTAGTTCTTTGTTGCAAACAGTCTTAAGTATGACTAAGATGTTATGGTTGTTTCTAGTGGATTAGTAATTATATTTAGTATAATTCAGCATATTTGTTAATCACATTACAAGTTGATTGCCTGTTAATAGTTCAGCATGTTTAGTGTATCTCTGTTCAGTACTTAATTAGTAGTAGTTTAATGTGATCCATGCTTTCACTTATTATTGAAACCTGTTTAAACTAAATGGGATTAGTGTCGCTCTTATTGATCAAATCATGCTGCTGGTGGTATCTTAAGTGGTTCTGTTTGGATTCTGTGTTCTATGAAGATCTATTCACCCCCTTGCTCATCCATTTGGTTTATTGTTAATGTGCCCTCTTTTCTAAACATGCCATCTGAATGCTGCGAAACAGATTTAAAAGCCAAGATTTCCTATTCAAATCCCTTTTGATGCTCAGTTATTTATAACCTATTGGTTAACCTGTTTGCCCTACTCTTTTGTTGGTCAATAAACATGCTTATGTGGTTATGTGTTTAGATCCACATATAGGTTTTAACTCTAAAAATGCTTAACCTCATACTCGTTGAATTATTTTGCTAAGTTCAGTGGAGATTGTTAGTCTAACTGAATTTTTGTGTCAATTAATCATGTACTTAATTTCATAATTCTTCCTGAAATGAAGAATATTAACCTATGCCTAGATGACTCGATTATTGACGGACCGCTTATGTTTATAGTTTGTTTAAGGATAAAAATGATAAGTGTTAACTGCTTAAGCTAATTTCTCTTGATTTATTAAGTGGATCTTGGCTTATCTATTTCACAATGTGATTAAACAAAACATCAATATGATTATTCGCCTAAATTAGTTGTCAAATCTTGCCTTGGTTATGAGATGGCTCTATGTTTGGATTTGGGTGTTTTTAGCAGAAATAGTATGTCCCAATGAGTTCTTTTAAATGTTAGCCACTGCTTAATGAATCTGAACATGCTGTTAGCCTCGGTTCCAAATGTGAATGCCCATGGATTTGATCTGTAGCTGATTATGAAGTGAATCTGTGTAACAAGTTCTGTGTCTATCTGATGCTAGTTACTGTATAGGATAGGAGTAATCTAGTGCGTTTAGTGTTAATAGTTACTGGATCGTGAAGTAAAGATTAAATCCATGAACATTGTTGTTGTTAATTGTATGCTAAACTTAAACCCTCCTTTTGTGTTAAGGTGTGATCATTGGTTAATTGGTCATAAGAGTTTCTACATGTTATTACAACTGTGTGCAATGTATTAAGGAAAAAAAAAACTTAATTCAATACCTTCTACCCCTGCCCCTTAATAGTTGCTAGCATTCTGTGACATTTATAGGACCATTTTGAATCTGAGATTAAAACCCTACACTGCTCGAGCATATTTAGTTGAAATTGCTTTTTTAAGAGAATAAGATTATCCATTCCATCTTCGGTTGGGGTGTTGAGATTCAGCTTATTAAGAAGTGGAGATAAGACCTCCCTTTATCTTATGTTGCAAACTGTCAGCTTATTGATTTTGTGCCTGAGTCTTCCATATTTGGTTCATCTTTCATTGTCATTTTGATCATTGAGACTATTTCCTGTTTGGTTTGACTTGAAAGTTGAGTTTTAGCTCAATGTCATCTCATATCATTCCTAATCAGACAAACAGTATTGGCTTGCCGAGTTGAATTTTTCCAAATCTGCTATGTCAATTTAAGTAGTTAAGTGTGTTTTGGCTCATGAATTGTGGTGTGTGCTGTTCATTTGATCTCTCTCCTTAGGGAATTGGTCGTAACAATTCAAATCTGTTCCCTCCTTTGAATTTACATTATAGATGCTTAGTCTTATTTATTGATCACATACTAACTCCTTTTCTTCTGTTTTTATGCATGAACATCGCATACGAGTCTGAGAGACTCGTTCTTCTCCCGCATTCGGAGTTGGGCTAAAATCCCAACACAATCTTCCTGGGTCATTTCCCATCAATGCTGCCGCAGCAAAGAAAAAATAGAAAACAAGTTTCTGGGCCAAAGCCCAATAGACAATAGCAGCAGATCAACAGTCCTAAAAATGGGCTGAGCCCATTTAATATCACTCGCTCCTTTATTTCATTTTATGCATTTGATTTGTATTTGTGCAACTAATACTTTACTTTGTTATTTCCTTAACTTAGATGAACCTTAGCAATTAGTAGGGTTAGTTTTAGTAATGGGTAGTTAATCCAAGGAAACTAACAATTAATTCCATAAGTTTTATTCTCTTCTTCCATGTTAAAATTATTTATAATGTCTAATATTTATTTTATTTGGAACAATTGATTTGCAAAATAACATGACTATATATTTTAAGTAAAGGGGATCATGTTTTATTCTTACTATCATAGACATTTCTAAAGTGTCACTAATACACAAATATAAACTCAAGTATATTTTATAAACATTGTTTTCAAGATTCATCCAATTACATATATTTTTAGCCGAGCATAGTTAAATAAAGTTAAAAAGAAAAAGAAAACTCATCATCTTTGCATTCTATTTGTAAAACAAGTCTAGATTTCCTACACTACTATACTGATATAATGTCATTTTATCCAAGTTAAATTGGCTAGGTTTTCTCTTAAAAAGTTTCTATTTATATACAAATCATTATATTTTGCAAGTCTCATTTTCAAAATAAAATTATTATTTCAAGCTTAACAACATTTATAAGTTTTATTCTTTAAGTGGACTACTATGTATTTCTTCAAATTAGTTCAAATAGCATTATCATGTTTTCCTTCAAAATCTTCATAACATTTACAACCTATTTTCTTAAGATTTAGCATTATATTTAATTTAAATTAATTAACCTAAGTTTGGCCGGACAACCGTAGTTAACGGATTCTAAAGGATGCCTAACCCCTTCCCTTTAGGATAATATAGAGCCCTTACCTAGAATCACATTGGTTAAGTAGACTATTAATGGAGATTTAGTTTTAACTTTACCTTAGTTAACATCTAGGTGTCCTAATTCACCGTTAAATTAATTAGGTGGCGACTCCTTAAAAATAAACAAAAATAGGAATCACCAATATGTTGTACTTCTACTATAACCCGATTAAAACGGGGTATGACAGACCGAATCTTTCCCGGCCCACGATTTTTAACTCTTTTTGAAATTAATTTTTCCCACTATGATTCATTTAAAAACCTCATAGGGCTTACCATTTAAAATAGTAAGTCTAGATTGGGTACGCGTTGTGTGAAGTATTAAATAACGATCTAACGGGTCGTTACACAAGATACTAGTTAAATCACCATTCGTCTCTAAACGTTGTGGGATGGGGTAATGGTCATGCTCTTAGCCCCTACACCGTAGGAGGAAGGGTTTCGAGTTATCGTTGCGAAAAGGGGAAATTACAAAGCGGCTGAATATTGCGCAGCCCGCTACAGCTGTCAACACCGCAGCGGCCATTCCACCGCTGCCGCGGGACACGGGCAGTTTTAAAAGATGGGGTGATTCATTTCACCCCTCATTCTTCCCCCCATGCACCCCATAACCGAAAACCTTCCCCCTTCCACGAAAATGTTTCTCCTCATTCATCTCCCCAAACCCCTTATCTCCCTCCTCATTTCCCATTTAAACACCCTACCCCCTTCATTACTCATTATACTACCCACATAACTCAAGGAAGAGGAAGAATTTCTCTATCACCCAAGGATCACCTTTTAGAGAAAAAACTTGCAGATCTCCACTATTTCAAGGTATATACTCCTTCTCATCATCCTACAACTTGATTATAGCCTTTTATTTCGAAATTTCCATGCCTAAGTTGCTAGATTAGAGCAAAAGTTGGTCCTTTGAAACAAGGGTTTTTGATTTCTTGGGGCATGACGTTCTTGGGTCATGGTGGGTCATTTCATCGTTCAAACGGTCCCAATCATCACTTACTACTACAGATCTGCTTAAAATGGGGTAGATTATGTTAGGATGGGGGTTTGTGGTAGAAGTGTTTTTTTTTTTTTATAGTTTTGCTCAAAATTTTGGTGCTCATTGGGGTTGAAATCTGGTGCTATAAGTTGTAAAAGTCATGCATGATATTATAGTACTTGATCCTTGCCAAAAAAATGGAAACTATGGTGCATTTTTGGGGTCCTAAACTTTGGGTCGGAGGGACTTCTCGTGGACAGCGGACCATCCTTCACCGTAGCGGTGGCGCTACGGCGCTCAAGGTATCGCAGGCGTGAACCGAGTAAATCTGGGAGATGTCCGCTGTAGCGGACACCTGCTTGCTACGGCGGTGACAACATCGCCATGGCAGAACATTGTCGCTGTGGCAGCCCTTTCCCGCTATGGTGGCTTCGCCGCAGCGGCCATCCTATGGCCGCAGCAAAGCTGCCTGAGGCAGAACCTTATAAACCAATATAGTCCGGGTTTTAACTTAATTACGCATGTCTTATTACTGTCTAATCTCTATGCCACATTATTCTAACTCAATCTTCCCTTTACAGGCTAACTATCTCACTTTACTATGGCAAATCCACAATAACAACAACAATAAGAAGCACCCGCTGCCTCCGCTTATGTTAGGTTCGCTTCCCATTCATGCAAGAGACTCTACATGGAGCTGCAAACCAAGGGTCTACTGCATGAGAGGGCCTTTGTCATGGATCAGGTGGAAGAGCTAGCCACGGAATTTTATCAACTCCTACATCAAATTGGTTGGGGGCCCATTGGTCTAGAAGCCGGGAGATATTAACTGTAACTAGGTTTAGGAGTTCTATGCCATGCTCCCTACTGTTGATTAAACTACTTCGGAACCTGAGATCACCATTAGAGGGGTCAATATAAAGGTTGGTGCGAAGGCAATCAATGTTGTTCATGGTTTGCCCAACCCTTCGCAGGCTGAGTTGAGGACCAAGGACCACGAAGGGAACGGGCCTTGGTTGGTGAGGACATTGGTACAGGATTCCAAGAGAAGGAAGACCACTTGCGGTATCATCCGATCTTTCATCAAGAGCCGCCACTTTACTCCAAAGACTCGGAGGTGGCTGAACCTTGTTGCCCGATGAGTTCGACCTTCGAGCAACATTACTGATGTCACTTAAACCCGAGCCCTTGTGGTTGCTTGCATTCTATATGGTGTGCCATTGAATGTGGGGATGCAGGTGATTGAGGGGTGGCGGAGTTTCATGGCTAACGCTGGCCCGAGCTTGATGTTCCCCTCCCTGATTACCCACTTATACGAAAGGGCGGGAGTGACCCTGGAGCCTGGTGACCGATATGTTGAGTGTTATGTCCCTTTCAACCCTTTGAAGGTGAAGGGGTCACAGGACAGGGGTAAGAGGAGGAGGACCGACTCGGATAGTGATGAGGCCAGCGAGGGCCAAGAGGAAGGTGGTGACGGGAGTGGTCCTACACAGGCCTCGGGTACTTTAGAGTGTATCAAGGCATTGAAAGAGGCCATGATGGGGTTTGCACGACCTTTTATGGAGGTCGAGTCGTCTAGTGTTGTTGCTGGTGCTGGTTATTTCACCCCGGATGAGATGAAGGGTTATCTGGACACTCAGGCCAAAATGGGGGACGCTATGGATGCCTTGCAGGGTGCTTTTAGATCTCTGGCACAGGCCCACGTGGATCTTCGGGAGAACTTGGATTGGTAGAAGAAAAAGAACCAGGCTAGGGATAAGCTATTTGTGAGGATGTGGAAGGGCCTCAAGAGACTTCTGAAGACCCTAGTCCCAAAGGAGAAGCACCCCAAGGTGACCACTTGAGATGTCCCGCAGTTCTCCTTCCTGAGTGCATCCGGGCTTGGCAGTAAAGACTCCAGCGAATCAGATGCCGAAGGTGACGAGGCAATCAGCAAAGGAGTGGCTTAGAGATCCCCCCCCCCCATATTAGCTCGGTTCCCATTTGCCTTTGTAGGGTTTGTTTTAAGATAATTTACTGCTTTAGTTTTTTTTGGATGTCTGGATAATTTTTTTTATTTTTGGTGCGGGTGTCCCGGTTTAAGGGCACTCATAAGACAATTGCCCTAGTTGAGCGGATGTTTCTATGTAGGCTAGGCTTTGCTTGAAAATTGGATTTTCTTTGAATTTTGTTGATGTATGAACAAGTTGGGAAAATATGGAGCAAGGGGAGGCCACTGGTCTATGGCGTCGCTGCGGCGGTCACTTGACCGCCGCAGCGAGAACGTTATGGCGGGGAGAGTCTCGCTAGAGCAGGACTGTGGAAAATTTTGGGCCTGCTATAGCGGACAATGACTCCCTGTGGCGAGCCCGCTGTAGCGGTTCCCATACCGCTACAGTGAAGCTACAGTGTTAGTAAGCGAATTTTGATGCCCACCAACTCAGGGCACACAGGGGCTCGTTCGTTTGCTTGGCGCGTACAAACACAGATCTCTATAAACGGGTACGAATGTATCCTCGATTCACTAACCCTCCTAACATACGTACGCAAATTTATACCCCTTAATACCGGCAACTGGATATCCATTTATTTACACATCTAACAAACATACAACCCACAGAGGGTCTTCTTTAGGTCATTGTAATTTGATATCAATTGGAATCGACATATACTAATTAGCCCGTCAAGATACAAATTGGAATCGCCCTGATACCAATTGGATTCAACTAGGAGATTGCGTATTGGAGTAGCACGATAGAATGAACAAAGGAAAACTTCTAGTTGTCCTATAGCCTCTTGCGGATGGGTGCGGACGTCATCGGACCATTCCACAAGACTCTACTAGACATTTGCTTTGGTACTTGTGAGACCGGTAACCTAGGCTCTGATACCAACTGTCACGACCCAAACTACGGGCCGTGCGGACACCTACCGTATTACTACCTAGTGGGCGAACCCTTACCAAACACCCAATATTCAACACATTTTTATTACCAGTAATATACTTAATGATCACAATTTAAAAGTAAATAGTCATAATGACTGTTATAAATACAAGAAAGACTGAAAAATTCCATGGATCTAGTCTAGACATGTACAAGAGCTCCTATTACATAGGGATTAACAAAATAAACGACACAGCCTCTGCCTGGAATGACATGAGCAAGGTTGTAGGAAGATGTCAGGTAATCCACTAAGAGAAACTTCAAGTAATAACCTGCAACACATCTACACCCAAAAAGGATGTAGCAAGAGTAGTATCAGTACACCACACGTACTGGTAAGCATCATAGATCAACTAAGATTAGTTCACGGAACACAATATAAAATCAATAAGATAAATAGATAAGTCAACGTATGCCCCCAAGACTCCCAATATAAACTACTACACCGATACGAACTCACCTCTCTAACTCTTGGTTATTCCGGCTCCCTTGTTCCCACAGTATTGCCAGCTATCCGACTAGTCAAGTGTAGTCCTATTTCGTATTTCCTTTAGGGCCAAATAGTTAATTCTTATCTGATCAATTAACTAACGTCTACTCCATGATTATTAGCCTTAGAGTTTTCTATCCGGTTCACTCGCTAGGATATGATGCATCCGTGGAACGTACTCAACACACCTTCACCAAACACTATGACTCTCTAAATCCATCAGATTTAACTCAGAAATTCTGGAACTTAATAATTCATTCTTACGCCAACACCTTCGTGCATGATCAGAACTCCTCAGACAGTTCAACACCATTATAGGAAATGCATAATACAAATGAAGTAGAATGACAACATGTAAATATGAGAATATGAAGGTATGTGATCCAATGCAATGCAATGACCAAATACACAACTGTACATACATGCTAATTGGTGTCTTTGCCTAATAGTGATGACCTGTAGGGGACCCATGGTGTCCATATACCACACGTTCTGGAACTAATCTCGGACCACGAGCTCACAACTAGGCCACATCCTGTCACGACCCAACTAGTGGCCCATGACGGGTACCCGGAGCTGGCTACCGAGCACCACTCATTATGCTATCTGTCATACTCAACCTGGACATACATCATTCTCAACACAAAACTTATCATGAAATAATCCTCTGGTACTTCTCAAAACATATATGTACATAAGCCCATAAGGTTATAAAACGATGTACGGAATATATACTGAAGAGGTCACATAACATCTACAACCCACATATAAGTATCTACGAGCCTCTAACTGGAATACTGAAATCATAAGGGCAGGACAGGACCCCGCCATGCCCCTATATGTACCCAAAAGGATATACCAAGAAGTGGTGACTCCGGAGTAGTGGAGTGCTCCTGTATATCTGCTGATAAGCTTTTAGGAATCCGGACCTTCTCTCTATCTACCTGTGGGCATGAACACAACGTCCATAAAAGAAAAAGACGTTAGTACGAACAATGTACTGAGTATGTAAGGTTGGTATATCAAACATAATAAATAAATGATAGAACATAAAGTAAAGGGATAACCTGTAACTGGCTGCCCCTTAAGGCCGAATCATGCATGCTAGCTTTTATATTAAATAACATCATATCATACATATATATATATATATATATATATATAAGCTGCTCGACCATATAGGTACGGTGCGATTATCATTAGCCTGTGTCTGGGGTAACCATCTCATGCCGCCCACTAGTGGTGACTGCCCGGCCAACTAGGCACGGTGTATTATCATCATAGCTGCCCACTACACTCATCGTAGTGGTGTCTGCCCGGCCAATTAGGCACGGTGTATCATCACTACCATGTACATAGCATAAAGCATGCATGAGAGTTCAAGTAAAAGCCATAACTCTATCGGAGTGACGTAGGGTCAGTGACCTCCGATTACATTATGGGATAATCATCATCGCTATGTCTCACCTTGAAGGAACTAATATCATGATGTGAGATAACAACAAGAAATAACATCAACAAAATCATAAGATAGGATTATCAAGCTCATAATAGCATCATTATCATCACCATTATCATGGAATATATCTCATCTCTATCTCATAAGAAACTCTTAAAAAATCATGAACTTTCAACTTTTGGGATGTAAGAAGATCATGGAATATAGAGAAGATAGAAATATAGGAGTCACGCCTTTATGAAAAAAAAGGACTAGCCTTACATACCTTTATGTCTCTTTAACGACTAAGCGCTCTCCTTCCAAGCTCACAACTCTACATTCAAGAGAATTTGAACTAAGTTAAATCATTAAAACATGCTTAAGTCTAATCTAAAGTGACTAGGAGCTAACAAAAATTGGGCAGGATTTTCTATGTTTCGACAAATTTCTCCATATAATAAATAACTCCCAACATCAATAGAAACACCCATAATATCATAATCAATAGACTTTCTCAAGTTAAACATTGTTTACTTCTCAAATTCACTTTCAAGGTCATCCATAACCATGACTACAATACAACACCATACTTACTCTTCACATAATACTCCCTCAACGAGATTAGCATCATTTATAACAAGATTATACTCATCTCATACTAAGAACCATGACTCAAATTAACTCACTACTCAAAATACCATTATTACTATATTTTGAGCTCATATTCTACTTTCTTCTCTAATCCAAGTCATTCAACCACTCAATACTTTTAATGACATGAAGTAGATGTAAAACTCACGTTTGATTATGTAGGGATGATCTTTGGATGAAGATATTTCACTTGAGAAAAACTCCAACTTCAATACCAAAGAAATTCTTGACTTGTATCAACCCTAGTGAGCATTCACACACTTGATTCTCTTGATTCTTGGTGTTTAATCTTTGATTTCTCTTGAGTTCATGTTGATATGGTATAGAGAATGTTCTAGAGCTCTCTTGAGGTGTGGAGAATGAGGAAAATGAAAAATAAGAACTTGGGTCCTCTTTTTATAAAAATTTAAAAGCTGCCCGACATGGTTATATGGACACTTATACGGTCCGTATAACTTATACGATCCGTATAAGTGAGCGTATAATACCACCAGTGAGTGTCCCTTCTCTGGACAGGTTATACGGACCTTTATACGAACCGTATAAGTGGTCGTATAACCCACACTTTTCCAAAATTGTTCTCGCCGCTTCGTTTGACTTTCAATCCTTGTGGAACCTTCTTGGCACTTATGTAATACTTCATTAACCATCTAGGGAGCCTTATAGCTCCTCCTCAAGATATTACTAAATCAACATTAGCTCGGTTGTTACAAAACCCTTCCGAACACAAGTTATACTACACTTTCTTCAACAAACTTAGATTCACCGATTCATCTAGCTTTCAAATCTTGTCGTATACACTTTAAAGCTATCAAGTACTCTCCTTAAGGCCATATGGACTCCATGTCCATCTTAAGTTTGTGTTAGTCTATTCACAGTGGAACGACACGAATATCCGAGGTGTAACACATCCTCAGCCCCGGTCAAATGTGCCTTTTCATATATGAATATATATTTATTTTCACATCACTTCCAATGATCGATTATCATGTAGTACCTTATATTCAACTCAACTCGGCCATAAAAGTAGATAGTAGAACTGATATTACTCAGACTTTCTGCTCCATACAGTATTTAATAATCACACGCGAATGTATGCAACGATGCTAATGAATAAAATCAATGTCATGCAATATTCCCCTGACGGGCGTAACACTATTATGCCTTTGCTTTCAACTCACCCAATGCAACCCTTTTTATTGACAAGAATGAACAGACGTATGAATATTGCAATTAACTTAACAATTTAATGCGGAAATTACATATACCTTGGAATAATTATGCTAACCTACGGGGTAATCCTCTTTAACAATGACAAGTGATCACTTCCTATCAGTAGAACCCAGGCATCAACAACCCTAGGACTTAGTATCCATTTATACACTAGTTGTTATTCTAGTTACTATATATACATAAACCTCTGTTAAATTATGAACATATCCATCCAAACTCTGTGTCCGAAGACCTAATCATTCTTTCTCCTGTCAATTCTATTCGTATATATGACTCACTAATCAAAGTGTAACTCAAGTAAACTGTAACCTACCTCAATGATGAGCAGCTATTAGAACTTCCATGAAGTATTCACCCTCCTAGCCTTTATCGAAATCCGCGAGAGATGATAGTTGAAGGGGAAGATGTGAAGAATGTTGGGGGACTCTCTTTTTCTTGGTGTCAAGGGTTTTTCTCCATGTAAAACCTAATATCAGCCTTGAAGGGTCTTTTACTAAAAACGAGGGTGAAATATAAAACTAAGTATTGAAAAATGCATCCACTGGTCCGTGATGTCCGTTGCGGTAGACATGAGGCTCGCTACGGCGTGACCGCTGCGGTGGACCCAATCTTGCCCGGGCCCATATTTTTTTAACTCTTTTCAAAATTGATGTTTCCCACTTATTCATTTAAACACCCCATAGGGCTTACCATTTAAGATCGTAGGCCTAGATTGGGTACGAGTTTTGTGAAGTATTAAATAACGACCGGGCGGGTCGTCACAATGTAATTTCATTTGAAGATATGGACAAATAAATGCTTGTTCTAGATGCTCTCATGTGTGCCTACTGTCATCTCGCAACCTGGCGTTTGCAAAATTATTAGCACAAATAATTCGATTACAGACACAGTTTCCTGATAATCCGATAAAGTCTATTCGCCAAGTTTTCATCCCAAGCATTTAATGATTATTGTTTATCAATTGGAATAAGAGTTGAACATCCTGTAACTTATGTTCACACTCAAAATGGCCTTGCGGAGTCATTAATTAAACGTCTGATGTTGATTGCAAGACCATTACTTATGAAAACGAGGTTGCCCACGTATGTTTGGGGTCACGCTATTTTGCGTGTAGCAACACTTGTTCGTCTCAGACTGACAAATTATCATAAATTTTCTCCATTGTAATTGGTTTTAGGTCAAGAACCTAATATATCTTATCGAAGAATTTTTTGATGTGGCGTATATGTGCTTGTAGCACCACCACATCGCACAAAGATGGGTCCCCAAATAAGATTAGGAATATATGTTGGGTTTGAATCGCCCTCCATTATTCGCTACCTTGAACCATTAACTGGAGATTTGTTCACTGCTTGATTTGCAGATGTCGATTTGATGAGACAATTTCCCCAAAATTAGGGGGAGAGAATAATGAAATAAAAAGGAAAATTTTGTGGAATAATTCATCATTGTCTCATCTTGATCCACGTGCTTCTATTTGTGAGCAAGAGGTCCAAAACATTATTCACTAGTAGAAAATAGCAAATCAAATGCCAGATGTATTTACAGATTTGAAAAGGATTACCAAATCACATATCCCTGCAAAGAATGTCCCAATTCGGATTAATGTCCATGTAGGACCATCTACTAGTGTCATAGCAAATGAGTCCAAACCACGCCTGAAGCGTGGTAGACCATTGGGTTCTAAGGATCAAAATCCTAGAAAAAGAAAAATAAATGGTCAAGATGACACTACGAAAGAACCTCATAAAGAAATTCAAGATTTGAACAATACTGATATTCTTGAAGAAATCAGCGAGCCTGAGACTCAAGAAAATGAGGAAATATCAATTAATCCAATTGATGTTGGGAATAATTTGAATCGATTGGAATTAAATATGTATTATGTCTTTGCTTATAATGTTGCAATAAGAATTATGCAAGATAGTGAGGATCTTGAACCACAATCTGTTAAAGAATGCCGAGAAATATGTGATTGGCCAAAGTGGCAAGAGGCAATTCAATCAGAGTTAAACTCGCTTACCAAACGGGAAGTTTTTGGACTTGTAGTTCAAACACCCAAGGGTATTAAACCTGTTGGTTATAAATGGGTTTTTGTGTGAACAAGAAATGAGATACAAAGATATAAGGCACGCCTTGTTGCACAAGGATTTTCACAAAGGCCTGGTGTCGATTATGAAGAAACGTACTCACCCGTTATGGATGCAATAACGTTATGTTATCTCATTAGTTTCGCTATCCATGAAAGACTTGAGATGCATTTAATGGATGTGGTTACAACCTATCTCTATGGATCACTTTAAAATGAAATATACATGAAAATTCCTGAAGGATTTAAGATGCCTGAAGAATGTAGTTCAAAGTCTCAGGAAATGTATTCAATCAGATTGCAAAGATCATTATATGGTCTGAATCCGGACGCATGTGGTATAACCGCCTTAGTGAGTATTTGCTGAAGGAAGGCTATACAAATGATGTCATTTGCCCATGTGTTTTTATAAAGAAAACAATATCGGAGTTTGTTGTACTTGTTGTATATGTTGACGACACAAACCTTATTGGAACTCCTACAGAGCTAAAAAAGGCAATTGATTATTTAAAGAAGAAATTTGAGATGAAAGATCTTGGAAAGAAAAATTATGCCTTGGTTTGCAAATTGAACATTTGACAAATGGTATCTTGTCGATCAATCTGGCTATACTAAGAAAGTGTTGAAACAATTTTATATGGATGAAGCACATCCATTAAGTACTCCGATGGTTATTCGATCACTTGATGTGAATAAAGATCCGTTCCGACCTCAAGAAAAGAATGAGGAAATTCTTGGTCCCGAAGTACCATATCTTGGTGCAATTGGTGCGCTAATGTATCTTGAAAATACAACAAGGCCTGACATAGCATTTTCAGTTGATGTGTTAGCAAGATATAGTTGTGCTCCTACAAGGAGACACTGGAACAGAATTAAACACATATTGAGGTATCTAAAAGGGACTATTAATTTGGGATTATTTTATTCTAACAATTGCAGTCCTGATCTTGTTGGTTATGCCGATGCAGGGTATTTATCTGATCCACACAAAACTAGATCTCAAACAGGCTATGTGTTTATATGTGGGGGTGCTGTCATATCTTGGCGATCTACAAAGAAGTCTATCGTAGCTACCTCATCAAATCATGCTGTAATAATAGCAATTCATGAAGCAAGCCGAGAAGTTGTGTGGTTGAGGTCAATGATACATCTCATTCGAGAAAAGTCTGGTTTGAAATGTGACACAATACCCACAATCATATATGAAGATAATGCAGCATGCATTTCTCAATTGAAGGGAAGATTCATAAAAGGAGAAAGGACAAAGCACATTTCACCAAAGTTGTTCTTCACATACGAGCTCCAAAAAAATGGTGATATCAACGTGCAACAGATTCGTTCATGTTATAATATGGATGATTTTGTTCACTAAGTCTCTACCAACTGCAACTTTCGAGAAGATGGTGCACAAGATTGGAATGCGAAGACTCAAGCACTTGGACTGAAGTTCTCATCAAAGGGAGTTAATACATGTTGTACTCTTTTTTCCATACAAGTTTTTGTCCCACTGGGTTTTTCTTGTAAAGTTTTTAATGAAGCAACCAAAATATGTATTAATAGAAATGTGTACTCTTTTTCCTTCACTAGATTTTTTTCCACTAACGTAAGGTTTTAATGAGGCATATTATCTATCAAAATAGATATCCAAGGGGGAGTATTATAGATATTATCATATATTGTGGATGTCTATCTTTAGGAGAAATATTAGGACTAGTAACTTTGGGACCAAGTCAATATTGTCGTATAAATAGAGATGTTCCCTTCATTGTATTTCATCCCTCAAAAGAAATAAGAACTCTGTTCTCTCTTTCTCTACAAATATTCTTGCTTTAGTTTATTGTTTATAACAGGATTTGAAAAATAATTTAAAGTGAGTAATTAATACTATGAATAAAATAAGAAAAAAAATTATCTTTTTTTAATATACTAAAAGTAACCTTTATTTTTGAAATAATGGACAAGTAAAAGTGAACAGAGAAGTATTTATTAAGAAAGTAGGACGTGAGATTAGAGAGATGGAGTGAGAGAAAACAAATACACAGACACCCCCAAAAAACATAAAAAAAAATACGAGCAACCAATCAAAATCATGCAGAAGATGTTGTGATGACGAGGCGTCGACGGTTATTTGGACAGTGTTGTGGCGTTTGGCTCCTTTTCTTTAACGACCCGTTTGGCTATGATTTTTCATTTTTTTTCGGAATTTTCTTTTCATTTAATTTAAAAATCAGCATTTGACCATAAAAGCTTTTGTATTTATAATTTGAAAAATATCTAAAATCTTATTTTCACTTTCATTACATTCAGACAACCAAATATTCTTTGCAAGACCTATAACCAAACACAACTCTTCTTCAACTCCTCCAACCTTGAAAATTCCAAATAAATTGGAAAAATGACATTACTCCCTCTGTTCGAATTTATGTGACATATTTCGCTTTTCGAGAGTCAATTAGATTAAATTTTAAAATTTAATTAAATTAGATTAATTTAATATTTTAAAATTAAAATTTATTTTAAAAATTACATGAGAAATATTATAATTTATAACTTTTCTCTTATCAATTCATGTAACTTGAATTTTTGAGACGAAAAAAGTACCTACAGAAAGAACTTGGTTTATGTGGTGGCCAAACGCCTACTAAACATCATTCCTTTTACCTCGGCATATGCTCCCCGAATCTCTCCTTATCCCCCTTGCAAATTGTCACTCCATAACTCACAAACTGAATACAACCTTCTCTCTCTCTCTCTCTAATGGCGTCCTTGACGCCAGTGCTTCAACAACATAACAACCTTCTTTTCACTTTCACCTCAAAATATAACTCTTCTCTTAATTACTATGTAACGAAGCCTTTCGCTTCTACATCATCTTCTCTGTTTTCATCGCCATCACGTCCCTCTGTAGTGCGCCTCACGCGCGTTTCCACCGCGCCTGTAGAGTACGCGCCACCACCTCCTGAAGACGACGACTTCGAGTTTCACAAAGAAATCTCCAGGCTAAAAGCATTGAAATCCAAGCTTGATAGTTGTAATAATTTGAAGGATAGAATTAGAGTGATTGACTCTGATACTCGTGTCAATTCGTTTTTTTATTCGAATAAGAGTTCGTTTCCGAGGGTTTTGGAGAGACTGGATTTGGATGAATATGAAGTTTTTTTGCTTAAATGTGTGGTTGCTGCTGGGCAACAACATGTTTTTGGTGATATTTGTACAGAGTTTGACGCGAAAAGAAGTTCGTTGAAGAGTGCTTTGTATGCTTTGGCGGATATAATTGAGAGTTGGGATGTAAATGACGGTATTCGTGGTGGCCATGGGGGTGTTGATAATGTTTATGGGCTTGGAAATGAAGAATTTGAGGCATTCAGGTCAATGTTGAAAATGATTGGAGAGGTCGAGCGGGTTTATGATTGCATTGGAGGGACAATTGGGTTAGTTCTCTATATTTTTCCTTCCATTGGATTTTAATTTCTCCGAGGCATAATACATAGATAGACATGTTAAGGTGGCCTCAACCGGTAAATAAACACTCCAACTTTGAAAATGCACATCTAGACATTTCAACTCGTCTGCACTGTGTCTCGTGGACACCTAATGCTGACGTGGCATGTAAATTTTTGAGGTGTCTAGATGGTTATTTTGTAAAGTTAGAATGTTTAGCTGGCACTGTGGAGAAGCGTTGAGGTGTCTAGATGATCATTTTGTAAGCTGGATTGTACAACTGGCAGTAGAGGCCAAGTTTACGAGTCTATCTATTTATTATGCCTTTTCTCCTATTAGTTGTTAGTTTCAACAAGCTGATCTTTCGGACGCTGACATACAAGTCTGTAACCAGACTTTTGAGATCCTTCACTAGTGTATAATAGGTGAGTGCCTGAACAATGACAGTAGTAAATGAAAGGAAATAACTAGTTGCATTTTCCTAGTGAGCAAGGGCTTTATAAAATGAAATTCGTAGCTAAACCTTGAAGATTGTAAATAATCAATTTAAGTTACTTCCTTAGTGAAGTGGGAGGAGAACCATGAGAGTCGCAGCTTTAAATCCAGTGGAGGAAAAAACACTAGGTTAGGTAGGTGTGCAAGCTAGGCTGGACACCACCGTCATTTAAGAAACAGTTTGAAGTTACTAAATTTGAAGTATTTATCAAAATTCTTTCACTAAACTTGAAGTGTAAAGTTTATACGATCTGAATCTCTTAGCTGAGCTAGTAACATAATTATCCTCTTGCATATTTAAACCTTACTATCTATAGTTATGCAATTACGATGATGGTACATTTTTATTATTAATGAGCATATGCAAAGTATTTCTGCTCAAACTTGCCTAACTTTTGGCAGAAAATTGATGTAACATTATCAAAAATGTATACTGTCCAATTCAGTTTCTCGAAGTGTTTAAATAATATAATGGAAGAAACACCAAGAGTTCAAAAGTAAATCCCTTTTACTAGGTGATTCAGTTACTGATTTTTGTGGACAAAACTTGAGATAGCATAAATTGTTTAAGGCTGCTTAAGTACATCCAACTTTCTGGATTTTGAAGAATTGAGTGTTTATTTGTTCCCGTATATGTTAGTTTCCTTATGTTGTATCCCCTACATTCCATTTAATATTTGCTGAGCCTTCATACTCTGTTATCTTTCGCCAAATTAGCAAGCTGTTATTATTCTACTTTTTAAGTTTTTTCCTTTAAGCTTTGTACACAAATGATTTTCTTTTATTCAGTTATGATATACTCCTTCTGTCCCAATTTATGTGGCACCGTTCGAATTCGAGAGTCAAACCTTAAAATCGTGACTGTGTATCCGGATATAGAATCTTTAAATTTTTTAAAATAAACTTTACATATTTGAAAACCATGTAAAAATACTTAAGTCACAGTAAATGACAATTTAAAATATTTATAAGAACATGAAAAAATAGCGGTCAGAGAAAATCTCTTTTGACTCTCGAAATCTGGAACCTGCCACATAAATAGGGACAAAGGGAGTAATTTGTCATCAGACCTTGCCATAGTTGAACTATTTGTTGAGATGGTCCAGACCTTTTTAAGCTACTCGTGCTAATGAAATACAAGAACTTTGCTGCAGGTATCAGATCATGGTTCTTGAGCTTCTTGCTCAGTCAACTCTTGAACGGCAGTGTCTGCCCCTTCACTCCAATAAATCTCTCAGTCGTGAGATAATAGAAATTCATCCTCCAAGTGTGCTTGATCTTTCTCAGGATTTAGAATATGCATCTCAAGCAGCTATATGGGGAATTGAAGTTAGTCAATGCACTTTATTTTCAATGCATTTTATTTTTAGATGTCAACACTTGTAATTCTGGCATTGATCTACTCACTGTTTTAACTCTTTTGAAGGGATTGCCAAACATGGGTGAAATATATCCTCTTGGTGGCTCGGCAGACAGGCTGGGTTTGGTTGACCCAGACTCAGGTGAATGTCTTCCTGCTGCAATGCTTCCATACTGTGGGCGTACTCTATTAGAAGGTCTTATAAGAGATCTTCAGGTAATTATCAAGCGATTTGTTTCTGCATTCATAGTGTTCTAAATCAAATCAAAACAAAGATGATGATATCTTTCAACTACTGCAAGGCTAGGGAGTACCTGTATTTCAAGTTATACCGCAAACAATGTATCACTCCAGTTGCGATCATGACAAGTGCAGCAAAAAGCAATCATGAGCGTGTCACCTCGCTGTGTAAGGGACTGTGCTGGTTCGGAAGGGGAAGATCAAACTTCAAACTTTTCGAGCAGGTAAAAATTCAAATGCATTTCGCTCTTATGATTCCATGAATTAATGTGTGTTCTTATATTTATTACATAAGCTGCTGTTCATTTGGTTATTTAACTTGTCAATTGCTAGCCTCTTGTTCCAGCTGTTAGCGCAGAAGATGGGCAGTGGTTGGCTAGTGGACCATTCGAACCTGTATGCAAGCCAGGTGGTCATGGGGTGATCTGGAAACTTGCTTATAATGAAGGTGTTTTCCAGTGGTTTCACGATCATGGAAGACGAGGTGCAACCGTGCGGCAAATCAGGTTAATTTCAAATTGATAACTGATCTTTCAGGATAATTACTAACTTGAATGAAAAGAGGAAATGTGGTATAATTTATGTCTTGAATATGGTTGACACTCTTGACTTCACAGTAATGTTGTGGCGGCTACAGATGTGACTCTTTTGGCTTTAGCTGGAATTGGTTTGCGCCAGGGAAAGGTAAGGAATTATACGATGTCAGTTATTTTCAAAAGCATGCAGAAGGCAGTAGAAAATAAGAGAATTGGATTTGACTGCAATCTATTCTTGATATTCCTGGATCACCTAATTTCGACAGTGAGGAGAAGATCAAATAGGATTTGCTGAAGAGGTAAAATCTATGTTGCTCGGACTCGGGTGCGGGTGTCGGATACGGGTATGGATCTAGAGGTCGGACTCGGCATGATCTAAATTTTAAGATTCGTGGGTACGGATCCGGGTACGGATACGGGTGCGGGGATTCGGCAAAAATAATTCAAAATTCTAATAATATAGCTACAAGAATATGCCTAGATTATGAGAGCTTTTTGTGGAAGCACCTACATGTAGTTTGTACCAAACATGTGATTCAATCTTCCATTCTACTAGGTGCTAGACTGCGTGCTCCGAGAAACTAGTTAAATTTTCTACATAATATTGAAGGTATGCCATCTCATGTCTTCAAATCTCTACTTTTTGTTATCTTGAGAAATCATAATCTCAAAATTTTTCTTTAATTTGGTCATGAATTTCGGTCAAAGTATCCGATCTCTATTGACCGGATCCGACACGAATTCCATACCCAAACCCGTGTCGTGTCGTGTCGGACACGGGTACGGCGGCAAAAGTGAAGGGTCCGAGCAACATAGGGTAAAATGAATCGTTTTAGTTCATGATATTAGTGCCACCTTGGGAAAAATCAGTTCTCTTATATAGGACCAGCAGGAACAATTTATAGAATACAAGATATATTTAGGCAGTAATTTGCGCTCGCTTGGAGAAGCCAGGACAAGAGTATATTTTGGCCTAGGCCATGCGTTGACCTTATGCCTTATTTCTTGCTTGCTCCAGACTGGAATCAATCTGCTATTTACTTTTTATATTCTGTGGTCTCCAAAATTTCCAGAAACTGGGCTTTGCTTCATGTAAGAGAAATCCTGGTGCTACTGAAGGCATAAATGTTCTTATTGAGAAGAAGAATCTTGAGGGGAAATGGACTTATGGTATATCCTGCATAGAATATACCGAGTTTGACAAGTTTGGAATGACAGATAGTCCCCTTTCTTCTTACAGGTACTCTATGTCCTTTCTTGTTCAAATACAAAGAATGATTTCTTTAATTAGAACCTTTGGGCAGCTTATCTTTCATTCATGAGTTTTAAAATGATCACATCAAAGTCAGTATATGTAAAATATGTCAAAACGACTTTCTGCGTGTGACAGTAGCTTTAGCATTCTGAACGACCTTGTATGTTGTTTCCTGAGAGTACCAGCTGACACTTAGAATTTCCTACTATAAATTGATGCTGTCAATTGTAGCTTCCAGAATCGACTTTTCTAAATAGCTTTTAAGTATTGATGCTGAAAATTTCCCTGAACCTACATTATGGCCCGTGATTTGAGATTGGTGATGCACGTTTTTGCAATCAAGTACAATCAAACGGAATCCAATGCTGATGCAAAATTCAAATTAGGGTGTTCCTAAAAATTACCTTTTGCTGTCAGTTGCTTTTCTGGAAGCGTAGAAACTAATATTATGCTGATGATATTAAACTTGAGGATTTCACATTCTTGCAACTCTTATTGCATGTGTGGAGGACCTATCACTATGGTAATTCATTCTCTTGATGTGCATTGGGTTGATTCTAAGCTATTTTGCTTGGACTCGGGTGGAGGTATCCGATACGGGTGTAGATTTAGAGTTCAGATTCTTCATCACATAAATTTTAGGATTTGGGGGTATGGATACTAGTGCAGATACGGGTGTTGGATACAGCCAATAAATGTATATTACAACATATAAAGTATATATTTCGATTAACTGAAGTTATTGAACTAAAACTAATAAAATTTTAATTTTTTATAAACCCCTAATATTTTATTCATAGGGTTTCTCGCTCTATAGCAAAACATTCTCATAATTTATATAACTATATATGTGTGTGTGTGTGTGTGTGTATATATGTATATGTATATATACATACCGAATTGATCTATACTTCTCGGTCGTACATGTAGTCAAAGCACCCGAGGTAGGTCGACCAAATCCGGTGTGGATCCCACACCCACATGTTGTGTCGTCACGGGTGTGATAGGGATTTGAAGTGCCCAAGCCACTTAGACTCTAGGGCATCTTTGGTGCAGAAGAGTGAAGACTTAAAACACCTCTAGCTTGTCTAGATGAAATGTCTTATCCTTTTGGATTAACCTACCAACCTTTCATTTCCTGTGTTGTTGCCTCACTGGTTAGTTGATGCTTGCATGATATTCCCTCCATTTCAATTTATGTGGCGGTGTTTGATTTGACAAGGAGTTTAAGAAAGATTTACCTGTGGTCATAAACTGCCATTAGATTTTTGTGACGGTAAAAGCATGCCATTAAGGGTTAAATGCGAAGTTTAAAGTTAAAATGTTTCCAATAATAGAAAGGTGTCGTTCTTTTGGGAACAGACTAATAAGGAAATAGTGCCGCATAAAATGGAATTGAGGGAGTATTGTCTTTCAATCAGGTGTAACGGCCTCAGTTTGTAGCTATAAGCACAGTTAGGTCATTAGTTTTTCATCCTTCTAACTTTCCATGGTAATGACAATCTTATTATAATTAATCTTACCATGTCATCAAAAAAATTAATCTTACCATTGTAGAAAATTCTAATCTGTATCTTCGTCCTTTTTTAAGTTTACAGGATGAGTTTCCTGCCAATACAAATATTCTATATGTTGATTTGCCCTCTGCTGAGCTTGTTGCTTCAAGTAATGAGGAGACTAGTTTACCTGGAATGGTGCTTAATGTGAAAAAGGCAATCACATTTGTGGACCAGTTTGGAAGCAAGCATAGGTAAGATATACATCTTCTAGTTGTGCAAGCTATTCTAACTTTGTCTTTATTGATTGGACATGTGCTTATTATCAAATTTATTACTGATAGATACCATGAGTCATGACTACAAAAAATGCATTGAACTCCATAGATTGAAATTATCTTGGTTTCTTATAACTTCCAGCTCACCTGCATTCTATTTTACAATTATAAATTATTGACCGTGTAAATGTTTCTAGCTTCTTATCTGATGAGTTCTCAGTTCAGTAACAATTCAGACATGCTAGTTCTTTACTGATACCATGACATTTTACTTTCTGTTCATTCCAGTGTTCCAGGTGGCCGTCTTGAATGCACAATGCAAAACCTTGCTGACAACTTTTTCAATACACGCTCATCTAGATGCTATGACGGTGTCGAAGGTCTGATTTGGCTCTTTTAAGTGAAGTTTTTTAGCATATATCATGAACCTTCTGTTCTGATGCAGTTTTGAGTGAACTGATTTTGCTTATATTTCAGATGGACTAGATACTTTTATTGTATACAACGAAAGAAAGAAGGTGACATCATCTGCCAAGAAGAAACGTAGACAGGGTGACAAGTCGTTACACCAGGTTCTACAGAATTTAGTAGCTTCTTTGAGGAATCCGGAATAGCACGTTTTCATTGATAAGCAAATTCTTTATTCTTGACCTAAAAAAATAAATAAAAGTGTCCCTTCTCTAACAGTTTAAGGTTTTTTTTATTCCAATTGAATTTAAGCGTGTAGATGTTATGATCACACAATCTAAGATGGCAGAGCAAGCAGAGGTCATCAGAGTGTTGCCACCATGCAACAACTAAAATATTTTTACATGTTTGGTCTAAGAAAAATAATCAGGCCAGCATATGAAGGAGCCTGTTGTAAACCTGCCACAAATAAATAAAGTGTTCCCTCTCTGACAAAATTAACAAAAACATAAAAATGCCATATCTGCAATCTCTTTCAAGACAACACTATTGAGCTGAAAATTTCAGGCAAAGATTGCATGTGTCGTACTATGACAAATGCTTGACTAACTCATTATATTATTGATATTATCAACAAACATTGTACTTTCTGTTCTTCATTTTGGTTTTCAAATGATTCAAATTGTTTATGCCCGTCATTGTTTTAAAAGGCAGTGTCAGGACTCACCCCGGGGCTCGCCTCGGGGCAGGGCAGTGGCAAAATGCCCTGGGGCTGACGTGCGGGGCTTAGTTCCTATGAGGTTTACGCCCTAAGCGCCCAACCGTACGCCCTAAACACGCCTAACGCCCAACGCCCAGGGCTCGCCTAACAGTTCTTACACAAATTATATTTTAAATTCCTTAATTAAAATCATTCACCCTTATAATTGTTTAACAAAATAATGATACTTAATAGTTTTTCATCTATAGAAATAGAAGATTGGGTGTAACTCATATAACAAGTCGTAATATTGGATATTTACTATTTGAGAACGTCGTGAGGGTGAATATCACTTAATATTTAAAAAAAAAACACATATCGGAATTGTACATTTTCACTTGTCATTGGTCATAAGTCCTATGTATCAGAATTATCATATAATTTTATTTTTTGTTCATGAAGAAGTTATGTTTTAATTGTAATATTGATAAATTTTATTGATTATTTGCTTATAGGGAGATAAAATGAATAGTATGATAGTAATAGTGTTTTAAGAAACTGTGTTTTTTTCCGTGTTTGAAAGTTAAAATGTTAGAATTGTTTTGCATTTCATAATAGCTTTTATTTCATTGTATTGTTTATACTTGTAAAATTATGTTATATATAATTACAAGTTATAAGCGGTGTATAATGGATTGCTTTGATTATTTTTTTGTGAGGATCAAGCGCGCGCGCGCTCACACACACACACACACACACACACACACATATATATATATATATATATTTCATTTATTTACAGTTTTCTTTTATTTTTTTATGTAATTTTACCTATTTAAAAATATTTATTGTAATTATATTATTTTAAGAAATACTAAAAATTAAATACCCATGGGGCTTACGCCCCGTGCCTCGAGGCGTATGTAAAAAGCCCCGCCTTATGCCCCCGCCTTTTAAAACACTGATGCCCGTTTAACAATACTTGGGTGAAGTTGAAAAAAACTGAGTGTTTGAAGTTGAAATTAAAAAGAGTATTTGGAAGTTTGATTTGGAAATAACGTCCATGTCCAAACGCCAACTTAAAATATTTGATTCACTAGAATTACTTTCTTTCTTGTGAAGTAACAAATATTATGGACACTCCAAAGAAGAAATGTGTCGAAGCTGAATATAATAACTCTCTATCAATTTTATGAGCTTAGTTACAGTTGAAGTGCAAAGAAAATGATGGAAATTTATTCTGGTAATGAGATTCACATCCCAAAGCGTAACATCACAACTTTGGAGAATGTGTAATTTAAAGGTCATGTTTACTTTTTCGGAAATTAGATGACATCAGAGGTATTATTATAACTCATTGGAATTGAAATTGTGTGTAGACTCCAGATGGATCACTGTTGGATATAATGCGTAATGCCTATGATATTCTTTCTTGCTGTGAGATAAAACTTCCAAAGGTATATCTTGGGATTTTTTTTTTTTTTTAATAATTCTTCTGCTATTCTTGGAGTATTATTACCTAGTTACTTGAACTTGGTTAGTATGTGACATATTAGTGTGCAGTTTATTCCAGTCTGATTCCACAAGCTACCTTTTTTTTTGGGGGATGAAGTTAGTACACTTCTTTATACTCTTGTTATGTATCTGCAGATTGAAGGTAATGAAAAGTATGTTGACTCTGGGCCTCCATTTCTAATTCTTCTCCATCCTGCTCTAGGCCCCCTTTGGGAAATAACTAGACAGAAGGTAATCCGGCAATTGCCTTTCTGTTAAAGTGTTTCATTGACTTGCATTATTTTAATATCTGTCCTTCATTTCTTGAATTTTGCTCTGGAACTCCCAAAAACATGCGACTATGATTTTAAAATTGACCTTGAAATTGATGTCTGGACCTTATTTATCATTGGGCATACTACTATGTTCTTCTTTGGCCATCGTCTACCTTCGTCAAAGCTAGTACCAAAAACTGTTAAAGTTATATACTTAATGTTATATACTTTTGTCCTTCCTTGATGAAGAGCTTAGTCACGGGGCATGCTCTACTATCCTGAAAGCTATAACTGTTTCTTTTGCTTTATCTTTTCTTAGTTCCATCGAGGTTCCATCTCTAGGGGTTCGGAGTTGCAAATAGAGGCTGCTGAGTTCTTGTGGAGAGATGTGCAGGTTAGAATTCTTGGTTCCTGCGCCAGGACATGCTTTTTAGCTTGTTATGACCAATTTACTTGGCTTTGTTTTCCAGCTTGATGGGAGTTTAATCATTTTAGCTGAGAATGTACTAGGTTCAACTAGGATTGATGAAAATGGTGAAACCATTCTACAGTATGGAAAAAGGTAATGAAATCCACCCGGTTGTTTGATTCTTGAATCTACTAGCTTGGAGATGTCCATTCAATGATAAAATCCTTTATGTAGGTGTGGGAGATGTAAGCTGGAGAATGTCAAGATATCAAATGGTGGAATTGATTGGAATGCAAGAGAAAATTTATACTGGAAGCACGATGTGCAGCGGTATGAGGCAGTAAAGGTGATACTTCACGGAAATGCAGAATTTGAAGCAGTGGATGTTATATTGCAGGTTTGCTTAACCTCAGACTATATGATTAGCATTTGAACATGCAAAAGTGTAGTTTGTGAATTTTTCTTGTACTGTGGGAGTTAAGTTATCACTAACTAAGGCAAATATGACTGTGTTAAGTTGTATGTTATAGTTTTCAGTCCCAGATTTGCCCTTGGAAGAGGGAGGGTGTGTTAAAAGTAAATGAAAAGCTAAAGGGCGAGATAATGTCACCTATACTGACAATTTTCTTTCCCCTAGGTTATGATACCATGATTTGGTGCTTCTGTTAGAAGGAACTTAAAGTATATGGCTTACATGCCTCCTTATTATTCATGCCATATTCAAAATCCTGTAACTGTGCTTTTTTGTTTCATCAGATGCTGAAATGTTCCTTCATCTTGCTTTTCGGACTGCAGGGTAATCATTTGTTTGAAGTTCCAGATGGCTACAAAATGAAGATAACTGCAGGAGATTCAGGTTTTTAGAAGATTTGATCTAATATATGCTTGGTTTACTTTTTCATTATTATGTTACACATTTTTACGAAGGCATTTCATATTGTCAATAGAGTTATTCTTTGCGTCTTGTCACTTTAACATCTTCTTCTTAGTGAGGTATTTGTTAAACTATTAGAAAAGATGTTGCACCAGTATAGCTGGCAGAGTATACATGTACCTGCATCTATTACCGAAAGGTCTTGTAGAACGTAGGTACATGTACCAAACTTTACTAAGTAGCAGTAATTACATTATATATACTGATATTAGTGTACACACATTCTCGAGCACAAAAATATGGGGTAAATAAAGGTCAGCCTGGCAGAGTATACATGCACCTGGGTTCTACAAGACCTCTCGGTAATAGATGCAGGTACATGTGGGGTAAATAAAGGTCAGCCTGACAAGGGTTTGAGAAAGGCAGCTTGAATGCAATTTCCCTGGGGCCATGATATTTAGGTGTAAGTTGGAAAATGATCTTGGTGATATATATATATATATATATATATATATATATATATATATATAATCAACTTACCAGAAAACCTTTTGACGTCCAATTGGGTGAGGGATTTCCATCTAGAGAGAAGTTGGAAATGTGATCTGTCCTTGGGTGCATTTAATGTTTAAAGGTTAACGATAGAGATACTCTTTACTTCCTTATTGGTTCTTCTATTCAAACATTTTTGTGTTCGACAATGTATATACACTAATATCGTAGATATAATTTAATTACTGCTACTATGTTGGTAAAGTGTTTGGTACTGACACGCTTAAATTTAGTGTCCGATATTTTATTTTATTTCAGTTGAAAATACTGAGTTTGTTTACTAGTTGTGTTCCTATCATTCAGGGTTAGCAGTTGAGCTTAAACCAATTGAGGATAAGTTGATGGAGTGTGGAAGCTGGTTTTGGAACTACAAGATAATGGGCAAACATGTTCAGTTGGAATTGGTGGAGTTATAGGAGGATTGACAGATACCTTGCCCACTTCTTTTGTGAATCAGGGTTCACAACTGGGGCTCATAACTGGTTCAGACTTTGGTTGAACAAAAGTTGAACCACTCGACTCTCCATCAATTTTGTGATGATGAGTCTTAATGCCATATAATCACCATGTAATTGAGGCTGTCTGTAATTTAGTTGTAAATCATGTGAGTCACAATTTGACCACTCTTAATACCACAGTTGTATAATTTATTTCATTTTTTCCGTGTAAATGTAAATAATTGAGTTTCACTCCAGGTTTCCTGGTCATTGTTGTATGATTCTATGACAAAATTGATTCTATGAAGATAATGCTTGTGGATCTATGTTTACTTTTATGTTTCTAGGTTGTTGGGAACTGGGGATAACCTCTTGATTTTGGATTGAAGTTGCAGTGCTTTATTTTTTGAGGGAAAAAAAGGGAGCAAGCCAAGTAAAATATGAGGTGAGAAGTTGCAGATTTTTCTTTTCGCGGTGAAGGTGTAATTAACGTGTGATATTTGAACAATGCATTGTCATAGATTATGATGGTCGGAAATGAAGCTGTTTCTTTCGGGAATCAAAATTTGAGAGAAGCATTTTACTCACGTTCCTGCTTTGACACTTCATTCTCTAACCCGATGATGCCTTTCTGGTTACTAATGTTAAGCAATAAGGTTTATATTTCAAACTGTTTGGTCAAAAGCTCTATTGTCTAATCTCCATTTGAGTGTTCTCATCTTACTGTTGTCTGCACTTTGGAAACGCTTCCACTGAATATGCTTTATGTTCTGACAAACCAGGGTGAATGTATGGTGAAAAAATCTGTCCCCCCTTGATTTTCTCCCCTGCTTTTTTTCATACTCAAAACAGAAGATGGTTTTTGATGGAGCAAAAGCTGAATTTAACTGTACTGACTGGTAATAATTTGCATTTCAATGGGGCTTTAATGAAGAATGGCAACTTGATCGGATGATATCCGATCATCCGGTTTAAGGTGAATGGGATAAGGGTTGAATAATATGAAAAGTATTTCCATCCATTTACATTCTTGTTAACAGTGTATGTATTCATTGCTCCCATCTGTCGGGTTACTGAGATTGGGAGCAGCATCTATTAAGTAATCTTAGGAGAGCATCAGCCTTTCGTCGAGCTCTCAGGGAGCCATCAGCAGCCAAGCTCTGGAGAGAAGGAATACTTCTTGGATTCATCAGTAATTTTCCCGCTATCTCCTCTCCACTATCCTTGCAGAGTCCTTGCAGAAGTGTTAACGAATGGTCCTTCCCTTTTGAAGATCCAAATCTCAATAGATCAACAAGAAGAGGAACCAAGATCCTATTTTTTCTCAATGCTTGTAGCCCTTCGTTGCAGCCCAAGACAAGGGCAAGAACCGCCAAGGCATCATCAGTTATACCAGCCTTGTCGTCCATGAGAAGATCAATGAGTAGGGAAACAGCTCCAGCAAGCACTATACTTGGCCTGTTAGCATCATAGACTGCAAGGTTAAAAAGTGCTATAGCAGCATCCCTTTTCCCTGTCGTAGTTCCATTTCCTAGGAGTCCAACCAAAGCTGGAATGGCTCTGGTACGTGCACCAATGATTACCTTGTACTCGTCGATTACAGACAAGCTGAAGATTGCTGCTGCTGCATTTTCTCTCGCTTCCACTGTTTTCCCAGATTGGAGAACTTCAACTAAGCTGTCGATAGCACCAGCAGACATAATAAGGATCTTGTTATTCTTGTGTATTGAGAGGTTGAGTAAGGCTGTGACTGCATTCTCCTGGATTCTTGGATCACGGGAACCTAGCAGAGTCATCAGAAAAGGAATAGCTCCAGACTCAGCTATAATCCTGCGATTATCCATGCCAGATTTCGCAAGCAACCTTAGCTCATATGCTGCCTGTCTCTGTATACCTGGAGACCCTGTTGCCAGTTTGCCAACTAAAAATTCTGCTGTCATTTTCACAGCATCTGTGGCAGTTTTAATAGCAGAAATGTAGTCAATCACCTTGTCACATTTCTTTATCTTACTGCTGCTACTTTCTGAATCTGAAGGAGATAATGTAGGTTCTGTTAGTGGGATGTTGTTCTCTTGGCACCATTGATGGATTAGACTTTTCAGTGCATAGTTGGGAATAAGAGCCATATGTATGAGCCTCTGTCCACTTTTTGGACATGTGTGGTGCCCTGAATTTATCCACTGAGCAATTGAATTTCGATCATAAGTATGCCCTGATGCTACTATCACAGGATCCCTTATCAAGTCGAGTGAAATTGGGCAGCGGAATTCATCAGGGATGTTGGGAACCACTGAATAACACAAGGAGGATTGTTCAGGACGAATACTCATTGATGCTGGCTGCTTCAATTTTTTCTTAATCATTAGGTGTTCTTCTTCCAGTATTGCAGTTTTTGACAAGGAGATCAAGGATACTAGGCTGTTGATATTCGAGATGGCGATAAGACCACCCGTGCCTGCCTGTTTCTCAGCTTCTGTCTTTAATTTTGAGATCTCTTCCTCATAGTCCAATGAGCTTCTCAAACCAATGCTGTTGAAACTCTCTTTCACTCTCTCAAAGTCAATGAGGCCTTTGTTCTTGCTTTTCCTGTCACCGTTAGTAGCCATCAACTTGAGAATCTCTTCCCTTTTCTGAATTTCTCGTTCATCAATGAACAAATCAGCCCTTTTCGCCTGCTTTCGAAGCAGCTCCACTTGCTCCTTGGTGTCAACAGTCACATTAAGTAATCTCAGGGGTAAAATGTCAAGTGCCTTGTCCATCTCCTTCATGAGTGCATGAAATCGGTTGGATATCAATTCTGTTTGCATGAGGTTCCACAAAGAGCTTCCCTCTTTGCAACTTTCTACGAGGAGCTTTACCTTTTGTATGACAGATGAAAGTTCAGCCAAGCAGAGAATGACGGATGGTGGAAGTACTGCGTTGGATGATGTTTCTTGAATTTCTTCAAACAATGAAGTAAGAATTTTGATCCTTCTTACCATTGTTGAAATGTTCTTAACCTGTACAAATGGGATCTTTTCCATTGAAAATACTTCGTTAGAGATGTGAATAAGTTCCTCTAGCAAATTCCCAGTTGGGAGAAATCCAGAGAGGACCATTAGTGGAAGTTGAAGTTCATTCATGCTTAGACAACGCGTTGAATATGTATCGTTTTGTGACTCGGCCATATTTTAGATTATTAGTTAGCTGTGAAACTTTCAAAAAATTTGCAAGGGGAAAAATATATTAAAAGTCATGAACTCTTGACTTTTCCTGCTTGTACTGTTCTGTGTAGGTGACAGTAAGATGGCTTGTTGAAGGGGAAGGCAAAAGTCTTAATTTGCTGCCATTTGGAGGACATACTAGGCTGCCGGTTGTACAATAATTCCTTTGGCTAATTTTGTAGTCCATTTTAATAATAATATGTATATGTCAAATGAGATAGAGAGAGCCGTGTAAATGCTTTTATCTGCTGGTGGCCGAACTTTCTTATTCAAACATCCCTTGGATTTATTTTATTTTAGTCCATGTAGGATTGTCCTATTCTAGCTGCTAAAACTGGATTTTATGTTTTGATTTTGAGTCTAAGTTTGGTGCATTCACAATGTAAAAAGTAATTTATGCCGTTAAATATACCCTACTACAATAATAGATGATTCTTTGTAGCAAGCGTATAACAATATAGAAAATAGGATAATAATCTTGCATTTATGATATACCTAGTTTCTAATGGCATGTTGATGTTTAGTTAATTATTTTTATGAAGGAACAACAAATTCAGTTTAAGAGAAAATTTTATATACACCGAAGAAAGTATCGGCGCTAAGAAATTTACTTGAGAAAAATGCCACTATCATTTAAATCTGAAAGTCAATTTCATCATATTACTATATTACTTGAATTCTAATTGATTGGTCGATAAAAATTATCAATATAATTAAGGTAGTCGTCAGATACATAATATATGTACTATAGTACAAATATGCAATGTGCTTGTATCTTACCTAAAATTTAAGATTTTTTTCGTAGAATAGTAAATGACTTGAACTACCCGTTAAAAAACATTTTGATAGGAGGATCACATTAGGATCTTTGAATCCAATGGAATACGTAGTGATTGATTCAACAGTGCTATTTTTCCTGGGGTCCGTGGCATTTTGCACCCTTAATGTGTGCTCTTTTTTTCAACTTGCACCCTATCCTATTTTTTTTTTATGATTTAAACCCCAATCTCTTTATTTCCTTGCAAAACAATAAATTCACCCTTTTTATAAATTTACCATGAGGGCAAAATAGGAATACAAATAATATATCTTTTTTTCCTTCAATTTATTTATTTTATTAGAACTGCAACAACAATAAATTTTATTTTCAAAGCTCTTTTTTTATTTTTTTATTTTAAGTGATATTTCTCTATCAATAGTTGCTAAACATTTGGAGTTCTTATTGTTACAAGTTTGTCGTTTTTCCTTTATAAATTAGTAGTAATTAAATTATAAAGGAAAAACGACAAACTTGTAACAATAAGAACTCCAAATGTTTAGCAACTATTGATAGAGAAATATCACTTAAAATAAAAAAATAAAAAAAGAGCTTTGAAAATAAAATTTATTGTTGTTGCAGTTCTAATAAAATAAATAAATTGAAGAAAAAAAAGATATATTATTTGTATTCCTATTTTGCCCTCATGGTAAATTTATAAAAAGGGTGAATTTATTGTTTTGCAAGGAAATAAAGAGATTGGGGTTTAAATCATAAAACAAAATAGGATAGGGTGCAAGTTGAAAAAAAGAGCACACATTAAGGGTGCAAAATGCCACGGACTCATTTTTCTGAGTACCGTATATTTATTTTGGGTTGATACATGATTTTTTACTACTGCTTTTTTTCTCAGATTACCGCAAATAACATTTTATTAATTTCCGATTCCAGCGTGTTGTAATATGAGTTTCTTAATGCAAATAACTTCATTGAAGAGCTCCTTTGTTTAATTTACAAATTGCAAACTCATTCTAATACAAAATTACTTTTCTATAAGAATTGCAACTCTATTATAAAAAATTGAGGCATGCTTTCATTATCTCGACGTGGAGAGCCCCTAAAAGATACTTGGACGGACAATGTTTAAAATAAGCTCAGTTAACAATACTAACTATATAAATCCTTGTGGGTATCAACATGAGGGTTTTATTGAGATAAACTCATGGTTATCAGTTTGTTAGGAGTAGATTTAGTTATCAATTGTTAGCAGTTTGTTAGAAGTAGATTTAGTTTAATTATTTGAATTAGTTTGAATAATTTATCTAATATTATCTACAAGATTAGATTAAGTTGTTAGATTGGTTCTTTAAACTAGTCGAGTTAGTTACATTTACTTGTATTTAAGTAAATGTTATCATTGAATAAAATCATTTAAGTTCGCTCTCATTCTCAATCTATTTATGGTATCAGAGCCTCTCTAAATTCTCACGAGTCTGATCCATTTTTTTCTCTCTTCACCAAATATGTATCTACTTGCTACCACCAGCAAAATGCAACTGCAATTTTGCCTACCACTCATGTGATACAGTTCAATCCAGCTGCCCAGTTACCTATCAAACTGCAAGGTAATCTCAACTTAAAGACATGGAAGACACAACTGGTGATGCTACTCAATGGAGACAGACTCCTTGGGCATTTTAACGGAACCAAATCTGCTCCACCAACCATTATCACCCAAAATGATAGTACTATCTCGAATCATGTATTTGAGACGTGGTTCTGTCAGGATTCAACTGGCAATGATGGCATCAGTTGATCCTACTATTGCTCCTACTGCTGCAACTGCTTCCTCAACAAAAATGGCTTGGGAACCCCATAAAGCTTATGTCAACATGAGCCATACTGTTACGCTTCTCGTTTTCTTCATAGTGGAACTTATGGTTTCCTAGTTGGGTATGCCTTTGGAATAGAGACCCGTGCCCGAGTTTTGGAGATAGAAAGTGTCTTACTCCGTGTACAGAGATACCAGCAGGTATTCCTGGTAATTTACAGGATTAGAAGCTGAACGAATCGAATCGACACAATCTAAACTGATTCGGGGAAATCTGCAGATATTAATCAGCGTCGACGGGCCGTCGACATGTCAACAGACCGTCATTGCGTGTCGTCAATAGGTCTCTGCAGCTTCTAATCTGCAGGCGCAGATCGTCGGAGCAAGTCGATGGACCGTCGACATGTCGACGGGTCGTCGAACCACATCGTTGGAACTTTCTAGTTCTAATTATAGCTATAAGATCCCGCGATTTATTCCTCATTTTTCCTCATTATCAGACAAGAGAAAACCCTTAAATCTTCCTTTTAATACTTTCCATTGATTTAGTAAGATCTGAGCCTGTGAACCCGAGATTGTGAAGAAGAAGCTTGTTCCTAGGGTTTCATTAAAGTTGGGAAGCTTGGGGAGTTGGAGTTGATCCTAGGAATCTTAGACCCCTAAAGGTATGTAAATGAGTTCTACCTTTGTACTTAAGTTAATCCCTAAGAGTTTTAGTGGTTTTAAGTAAAGAGAAGATACTTATGAAAGTGGTAAGTGGATGAAGGGTAAGATGGTGATTTGGGGCTGTTTTAAGAGACAATTAGGAATGGATTTGAGTGTATCTTGATATGTAAGTGTTGTCATTGTTTTTGTTGTTGTTGATATGGTGGTTAAGGTTGGACTGAATTAGGAGTGGAAGGATTGTTAGGTTTACAAGGGAAATGTTGTCCACAATTCGTTAAGCTCTTTTTGTATTTAAAATGGTTAGTAAATGAGGTAAATAGTCCAATTAGGGCCTATGTTATCTTGATTGTAGACTTACGAGTTCGAGAAGTAGAAGTTGGACGATTGGATACACTTCAAGGTATGTTAAGGCTATTCTTTCTTCATTTTGGCATGATCCTATGTTATGAGCCAACAAGAGATTGAACGAGCTTCCATATTACTCTACTCTTAGACGCAGTAGGAGTACTTCAGTCTTTGATGTTCCTATACCCCGTATGATTGTTCCTTCTATTCATGGGTCTTGAGAATTCTTATGTTGATAATGTTAGCTCAAAGGATGTCCATCAAAGGTAATATGACCTTATGTCACTCCGAGAGTTCTATGTACACACTTCAGTTATGCATTGCATTCATATACATATGCATATTGACCCATGACCAGAAGGCGTTATATACGCGTGTATTATATGTATATGGGGTATGGGGAAAAGGGATAGGCGTTATATACGCATTACCACCTGATCAGCTGGTGCACCTTGATGATGATATATGAATTGGGCCGTACGTTCCTCGGCATTATTATATGATATATGGATCGGGCCGTACGTTCCTCGGCACTATTATATGGGATATGGATCGGGCTGAACGTTCCTCAGCATTATGACCTATATTTATGTATATGAGTATGATTATCATTGAGAGCATGCATATTATGCATCCACAGAGGCATAACCAGTTATACAGATTTATGCAAATATTTACAGGCACTCGTTCATACAAATGCATGCAGAGTTGCATAGATATGATCATATATTCAGTCATAAACATGCAGTCAGATAGCCATTTCAGCTTATGAGTTTCAGATTTCATTCATGATGCTTACTTGTACGTTACTCTTATGCTTTACATACTCAGTACATTATCCGTACTGACTCCCCTATTGTTCGGGGGGCTGCGTTCATGCTCATAGGTTCAGGTAGATAGACAGGTGGTCCATCTTAGTAGGACCTCTATCCAGCGGTGGTCAGTGCGCTCCATTTGATCCAGATCTGCAGTCTATTTTGGGTATGCTATTGTTTTGAGATGTATATGTATATGGGTATGACGGGGCCCTGTCCTGTCCTTTCTACAGCATTTATTCCAGTAGAGGTTTGTAGATAGTTGTATGTATTTGTCAGATGATGTAGCCTTGTCGGCTTCTATTCTTTTGTGTACAGTATATGTAGCGGCCTAGCTGGCTTGCACTGTACTTTCAGTATGTATATGTATCTGCAGATTGTACAGAGTTCATGATGTCACCCCCTCCATGAGGCAGTATGAGATCATTTTCGGTCACTTATGAGCCCTTGATGTTCAGTATGGTTGAGATATGTGTGTAGGGGTGTTTGGTCACTAGAGGTCAGACACTCGTCACGACTCATCGGTTTGGGTAGTGACACATACTCTTATTTTCAGTTTGCGAGACCAATTGCAAAACTTAAAAAAGGCATCTAAGACAGTTGCAGAGTACCTACAGGAGATTAGATTAGTCACTGACACTCTTAAAGTAGCAGGTTCACTGGTGATTCATGATGACTAGCAGTCAAGATCTTGAGTGTTTTGGGTCCTGAGTATCTTGATATTTCTGCCGTTATAAGAGCACGAGACTTAGTTCGGAACTTTGAGGAACTATTCCACAACTCACGGACCATGAACTCTTGCTCAACTCCAAGATACTGAAAAATCATCCTCTCTCATCACTGCTATGATTGCAAAAAGAACCAACTTTCAGCCTTAACCATAAGAATAATTGTCACGACCCAGCTAGGGGCCGCGACGGGTACCCGGAGCAATTACCGAGCACCGCTCACTCTACTGCTTGTCTTGCTCATTTAATACTCTTTTATCAATTTTACATACCATTTGTAGGAAAATCATATTTAGTCAAAACATAAATACTTTATATACATTTGCCTCTTGGCCATCAAAATAATATACATACATGTGAAAACATCTTGTGAGACCATCTAACCCACACTGCGTATCTACGAGCCTCTACTAACATAATGAATACATAGACGGAACAAGACTCCGTCGTGCCCAAAATATGCATATATGAATATACATCAAAAGAATAGCCATAAGCACCTCCGAACAATGGACTGCTATCTATCAGCTGACAGCTACTGAGGACCAGGGCCAAGCTCTCCTCCCTGTCTACCTGTGGGCATGAACACAGCGTCCGAAGAAAGGACGTCAGTACGAATATTGTACCGAGTATGAGAGGCATACATAATGAAAGGAGACATCAATAATATGGGGATAACATCAACATGAGACATCTGGATCTGATTGATAATCATAAATGAAGTAATGCATGCTATCTTACTCATACTCATCATCATAACATGTATGCATCATATGCAAGCTGCCCGTCCATGTCGGAACGGTGTGATAATCAATAATATTAGCCCGCGTCCAGGCCTCCCGCGTCCGGGGTACCATCTCATGCCGCCCACTAGTGGTGTCTGCCCACGCTCGTAGGTCGTGGTGTATCCGTATCGCCGCCCGCCGAAGCGGTGTCTGCCCGGCCAACTAGGCCCGGTGTGAATGCAATCATGACATACTTAACGTAAATACTCATAGTAATATGCTTATCATAAAATACTTATTTTATCATAATGCGTGTATAAGGCTCATGATCACTTTACTCTATCGGGGTGACGTAAGGTCGTGATCCCCCGGTCACATTATGGAACCATTATGGACATTCTGCCTCACCTTGAAAGGACTAGTACATGAGGTGAGTGTAGGCAAGGAATAACATCACCATCATTCTAGGGTCATCATATCGTATAACTTATCTCATATAGACATTCATAGGTATAAGCTTTTAACTTCTTAGAATGTAAGAACTCATGAAAGGAATAGGGATTCAAGCTAAAAGATTCATGCCATTTAGAAAGAAGGACTAGCCTCACATACATTGGTCATTTAGCTAAGATATCGCTCACTTGTTCTCCGTCGATATCACGTCGTTACCTTCATTAGAGAATTCGGATCAACATTAGTAAACTAACTACAAGAACGCATCGCTAATTCTAGGAAACGTTGGATAGCGCTTCCTTCGCTCATACTACTTTTCTCATGTTTTATATCAACTCCCAATATTCATAATATTATTCGTAATATCATAATCGACAATCGTCATTTACGTACATTTGGCAAAATCCATCATTTTCCTCCAATTTTCCCTTATTTCTACTTCTAGCTCATCCTTGCATTTTCATGCATTTAATGCTTGTTTCATGATATAAACATCATTTATAATGTATTTGTACTCACAACACTTCAATATTCATAGTTCAATTCCACTATCATTCATTTATGTCACTATTCACTCAATAATGACCCATTTCTATGTTCTTCTACATTTCAAGTGTCTAAGCTTTCCAATACTTCAAACAACATGGAATAATCATGAAACTTACCTTGGATGATGGTTGAACAATCCTTAAGTTGAAATACTTCAATTAGCCAAAACCCTAGTTCCACCTTCTTTGAAATTTCTTCACTTAGAAGATCCTTTGATGTGTTCTTACACTTATTTTTATGAGTTTGGTGTTGATAATCTTAGGTTTCCTTGGATTTTCTTGATATTCTTAGAGTTGAAGTGTTGAAGAACACTCTAGAGTTTTCTTGAAGTGTTTGGGTGAAAAATGACGTGAAATGGGCTTAAGTCCCTCTTAATAATATCAAAATCTGATCTTTAATGAATTCTTGTCGGGATGAACACTGGTCGTAAACCACCATATACAGACCGTATTTTGATTTACGGTCCGTCCCCCATGGACGTATTTAATCATTTCAAAAACAGAAAGTTTTGGCTGAGGAACATGGCAGTTTACGACCTTGTTTACGGTCCGTAAACCAGTTTACGGGCCGTAAACTGGGTCGTATTTAACCATATCAAACATTGGGCAGAACTTGAGATTTTTGGCAAGCTGAAGGAAGATTGCACTATATGGTCCGTAAATCACTTTACGGGCCGTATAGTGCCATATACGACCACTGGACTGAAAATTTTCCGCGACTTTCTTATTTCCAAAAATTCTTAATTAAACATTCCCGACTTAACAAAACATCATACACTCAAACTTTTCATCATTCCACTCATCATACAAGTACGGAGAAATTTCCGAGGTGTAACATTCTTCCCCCCTTTTGGAACATTCGTCCTCGAATGTTCGACACTCGGGGATTCTGGGAAATTTTTGCCAGAGTTTCCTTTGTAATTTGGACACTACCTTTCCATTACAACAACCCACAATATCTTCGCCTCACAGGGCTATATCACAATATCAACACATTTATGGCCACACACGACCAAAAACATAAAATTAAAACATACATACCTTACATCATCGACGTCTCATCTTGAATCTCTTCTGGGGATTGGAACAAATGGGGGTACATAGATTTCATCTTCTCCTCCGCTTCCCAAGTCATTTCTTCCCGATTATTGTTCCGTCATAGAACTTTGACTGAAGCAACCTCTTTATTCCGAAGCCTTCATACTTGTCTATCCAAAATGGCAATGGGCATTTCCTCGTATGTTAGCTTCTCTGTTACTTGCACATCATCAACCGGAACTATTCTCGTTGGGTCTCCAATACACTTGCGGAGCATCGAAACATGGAATACCGGATGCACGGATTCGAGCTCTGAAGGCAAGTCCAATTCATAGGCTACTCGACTCACGTTGCGAATGATTTGGTAGGGTCCGATATATCTGGGACTTAGCTTTCCCTTCTTGCCAAATCTCATCACTCCCTTCATCGGCGATACCTTCAGGAACACCCAATCGCCCACTTGAAATTCCAAATCTTGTCGGCGATTATCTGCATAAGACTTTTGGCGACTTTGAGCTGTTAACAGTCGGTCTCGAATCACTTTAACCTTTTCAACTGCTTGTTGGATCAAGTCGGGGCCTATCAATTGTACTTCTCCGGTTTCAAACCATCTAATTGGAGATCTGCATTTTTTTCCATATAAGGCCTCGTATGGAGCCATTTGAATACTGGAATGATAGCTGTTATTATAGGCAAATTCAATAAGAGGCAAATGCTCATCCCAACTACCACCAAAGTCCAGCACACACGCTCGTAGCATATCTTCCAAGGTCTGAATAGTACACTCGGCTTGTCCGTCGGTCTGCGGATGGAACGCCGTGCTGAGCTTAACTTGAGTACCTAGACCTTCTTGAAAGGACTTCCAGAACTTGGCTGTGAACTATGCCCCTCTGTCTGTGATAATGGCCAAAGGAATACCGTGAAGTCGTACAATCTCCTTGAGATACAATTTAGCATAATCTTCCGCTGAATATGTGGTTCTAACGGGGAGAAAATGAGCTGCTTTCGTGAGTCTATCCACGATCACCCATATAGAATCATACTTCCCTCGCGTACGGGGTAAACCTACCACAAAATCCATATTAGTTTCTTCCCATTTCCACGTAGGAATCTCAATTGCTTGCAGTAAGCCTCCTGGTTTTTGATGCTCGACCTTCACTTGCTGGCAATTTGGGCACTGTGCTACAAATTCTGCTATGTCTCGCTTCATGCCATCCCACCAATATATCGATTTAAGATCATGGTACATCTTAGTTGCACCTGGATGAATAGAATACGGGGAATAATGTGCTTCCTCAAAAATCCGTTGGCGCAAGTTTGCCACATTCGGTACACATAACTGGCCTCGATATCTAAGAACCCCTTCTATGGAAACTTCGAATGGAGACTTTTCCTTTTCCTGAGATAGATCTCGATAGTGGATTAACTGAGGATCTTCATATTGCCGTTCCTTCACTTCTAGATTCAATGATGAAACTATGGGGTCATTGATGCTAATACTTGCATCTCCTGAATCAATTGGCCGTACGCCGAGACTTGCTAACCGATGGACCTCACGAACCATTTCTCGCTTTTCCGAAGGAACTCCACATAAACTACCCATCGATCGGCGGCTAAGTGCATCTGCTACTACATTCGCCTTCCCTGGATGATATAGAATGTTCACATCGTAATCCTTCAGTAATTCTAACCATCGCATTTGCCGCAGGTTCAACCCCTTCTGTTTGAAAATATATTGAAGGCTTTTGTGATCCGTATAGATGTCCACGTGCACACCTTATAAGTAGTGTCTCCACATTTTCAATGCATGAATGACCGCAGCTAGCTCAAGATCATGAGTGGGATAATTCTGTTCATGTTTTCGCAACTGTCTCGAAGCATATGTAATGACTTTCCCATTCTGCATCAATACACATCCTAATCCCACACTGGAGGCGTCACAATATACTACATAGCCATCTGATCCTTCCGGAAGTGTTAGCACTGGCGCTGAGGTCAACTTGTTTTTCAACTCTTGGAAGCTACGCTCACAGGCATCACTCCACTGGAATTTAGCCGACTTCTGGGTTAACTTTGTCAATGGGGCTGAAATAGATGAGAAGCCCTCTACAAATCTTCTATAATATCCTGCTAACCCAAGGAAACTACGAGCTTCCGTGGGTGTCGTAGGCCTTGGCCAAGTCTTCACAGCTTCTATTTCTGAGTGTCGACTCGGATACCATCATTTGAAATAATATGACCCAGGAATGTAACAGAATTAAGCCAAAACTCGCACTTTGAAAACTTTGCATACAATTCTCGATCTCGAAGAACGCCAAGAACAATTCTTAGATAATCTGCATGTTCTGACTCTGTGCGAGAGTACACCAAAATATCGTCGATAAATACTATCACGAAAAGGTCCAAAAACGGCCTGAACACATTATTCATTAAGTTCATAAACACTGCCGGGGCATTTGTCAACCCAAACGACATTACTCTAAACTCGTAGTGACCATATCTCGTCCTGAAGGCAGTCTTAGGAATATCTGCTTCCCTAATTCTCACCTGATGATAACCCGATCTCAGATCTATCTTGGAGAACCATTTAGCGCCCTATAATTGATCAAACAAATCGTCGATTCTGGGAAGAGGGTATTTATTCTTTATTGTCACCTTGTTCAACTGCCTGTAGTCGATGCACATTCGTAGAGATCCGTCTTTCTTCTTTACGAACAGGACTGGTGCTCCCCACGGCGAAGAACTAGGCCTTATAAACCCCTTCTCTAGTAAATCTTTTAGCTGTGCTTTTAGCTCTTTCAGTTCTGCTGGAGCCATTCGATACGGAGGAATAGAAATAGGCTCGGTGTTTGTTAATACATCAATAGCAAAGTCGATTTCCCTTTCTGGAGGAAGGCCTGGTAACTCGTCGGGAAACACATCTGGGAATTCATTCACTACCGGGACAGACTGGAAAGTTGGCACTTCCGCTTCCGTGTCATGAACCCGAACTAGATGACAAATATAACCTTTGGCTATCATCTTTCTCGCCTTAAGGTAGGAAATAAACCTACCCTTTGGGGAAGCTGTATTACCCTTCCACTCAAGTATGGGCTCTCCCAGGAATTGGAATCGAACTACCTTTGTCCGGCAACAAACATTAGCATAACACGATGCTAACCAGTCCATACCTATAATTACGTCATAATCTATCATCTCAAGTTCAATCAAATCAGCCCTTGTCTGACGATCACATATAATGACTACACAGTTCTTATATACTTGCCTCGCTATTACAGGATCACCAACCGGAGTGAATACCTCGAAAGGTTGAATCGGATCGGGTCTCACCCCACAATCAGCGATATACAGAGTAATATATGAGAAGGTAGAACCCGGATCAATCAGAGCATATACATCACGGGAAAATATAGTCAAGGTACCTGTGACGACGTCTGGGGAAGACTCAAGATCCTGTCGCCCAGCTAAGGCATATACACGGGGCTGAACAACACCTGAAGTGGATGCTCCCCCTCTACCTCTGCCTCTGCCTGCTGTAGTCTGAGGAGTCTGTGCTGTCGGGCGAGCTGACGAAGAACCCGCTGGTGAACCTGTGGGCTGAGTCCCCGCTCTATCTCTCGCTGAAGGGCAATCTCTCATCATATGACCAACCTGCCCGCAAGCATAACAAGCATCCGAACCCTGACGACATTGTCCGGAATGCAATTTTCCACACTGGCTACACTGCGGTACTGGAGGTCTCCTCTGGCTAAAGTCTCCCCTTGACTGCGAATCTGAGGCCGTCGAACTCTGCCCCTGGCCTGACTGAGTAGAACGATCAACCCTCCTATCTGAGAATCTAGGAGGTGCACTAGTCACTGACTGACCTTAGTGCCTAGAATGCGTCTGTCTCGGTCCCCCTCGGTACTCACTGCTCTCCCCCATAGATCTAGCCCTCTTACCATGTCTTCTGTCACCATCACGATCACTTCTCTACTGTCGTTGTCGTTTCTTGAGGTTCTGAGCATGGGCCTGTATCCGGGAAATATCCATCCCATCTTGCAAGGAGGCTGTTAGACAATCTCTGAACAAGTGTGGTCCTAAACCACTCACAAATCTATAGACTCGGTCTCCCATGTCAGCCACCATAGTCGGAGCATACCGGGCCAATGAGTTGAATTGCATACTATACTCTCGGGCACTCATGCTTCCCTGTTTCAAATTCAAGAACCTGTCCGTTCTAGCTCGGCGGACTTCAGGTGGCAAGTAGTGACGAATAAAGGCATCTACAAACTCTTGCCACACGGGAGGTGGTGCATTCTCTCCTCTTGTTATCACCCAATTCTTATACCATAGTACCGCCACGTCGCGAAGTCTATATGAGGCCAACTCCACGGATTCGGTCTCAGAAGCATGCATAAGTTTCAGCGTCCGCAATAACTCATCGATAAAATCTTGTGGGTCCTCATCCGGCTTCGACCCGAAAAATTCTGGAGGATTTAGAGTAAGGAAATCACGGGCTCTTGTACTAGCCGAACAATCACTTGGGCCCACATTCTGTCGTTGTGCCTGAGCGGCAACCAACTGTGTCAATAAATGTATGGCCTCAGACACTTGTTGACCCGAAGCACCCGGTGGAGGAATCGGAGCTGAGGCTCCTCCCTGCTCTTCTACATTGGGCGCGACCTCACTTTGCGATTCACTTCCCTCTACCTCCGCCGGAGGCTCCCTTTCTGCCCGCTTCTTCGTCGTAGCCTTGCCTTTCTGGGCAGCTGTAGCTTTTCCTTTCGGCGGCATTTTTTTGAAACCATAACGCACTTTTAGGAATAATATAATCCTAGACATGACTCTATCGCACGATTTCATGAGAAGAAGAATGGTCATTTTCCTAACTGCCCTGTAGCCTCTTGTTTATTAGCGTGGCGCGCAACACACCATAAACAAGACTCTACTAGACACGGCTCGTAGACACTTCCTAGGACGAACTGCTCTGATGCCACTTCTGTCACGACCCAGCTAGGGGCCGCGGCGGGTACCCGGAGCAATTACCGAGCACCGCTCACTCTACTGCTTGTCTTGCTCATTTAATACTCTTTTATCAAATTTACATACCATTTGTAGGAAAATCATATTTAGTCAAAACATAAATACTTTATATACATTTGCCTCTTGGCCATCAAAATAATATACATACATGTGAAAACATCTTGTGAGACCATCTAACCCACACTGCGTATCTATGAGCCTCTACTAACATAATGAATACATAGACAGAACAAGACTCCGTCATGCCCAAAATATGCATATATGAATATACATCAAAAGAATAGCCATAAGCACCTCCGAACAATGGAGTGCTATCTATCAGCTGACAGCTACTGAGGACCTGGGCCAAGCTCTCCTCCATGTCTACCTGTGGGCATGAACACAGCGTCCGAAGAAAGGACGTCAGTACGAATATTGTACCGAGTATGAGAGGCATATATAATGAAATGAGACATCAATAATATGGGGATAACATCAACATGAGACATCTGGATCTGACTGATAATCATAAATGAAGTAATGCATGCTATCTTACTCATACTCATCATCATAACATGTATGCATCATATGCAAGCTGCCCGTCCATGTCGGAACGGTGTGATAATCAATAATATTAGCCCGCGTCCAGGCCTCCCGCGTCCGGGGTACCATCTCATGCCGCCCACTAGTGGTGTCTGCCCACGCCCGTAGGTCGTGGTGTATCCGTATCGCCGCCCGCCGAAGCGGTGTCTGCCCGGCCAACTAGGCCCGGTGTGAATGCAATCATGACATGCTTAACGTAAATATTCATAGTAATATGCTTATCATAAAATACTTATTTTATCATAATGTGTGTATAAGGCTCATGATCACTTTACTCTATCGGGGTGACGTAAGGTCGTGATCCCCCGGTCACATTATGGACATTTTGCCTCACCTTGAAAGGACTAGTACATGAGGTGAGTGTAGGCAAGGAACAACATCACCATCATTCTAGGGTCATCATATCGTATAACTTATATCATATAGACATTCGTGGGTATAAGCTTTTAACTTCTTAGAATGTAAGAACTCATGAAAGGAATAAGGATTCAAGCTAAAAGTTTCATGCCATTTAGAAAGAAGGACTAGCCTCACATACCTTTGTCGTTTAGCTAAGATATCGCTCACTTGTTCTCCGTCGATATCATATCGTTACCTTCATAAGAGAATTCGGATCAACATTAGTAAACTAACTACAAGAACGCATCGCTAATTCTAGGAAAAGTTGGACAACACTTCCTTCACTCATACTACTTTTCTCATGTTTTATATCAACTCCCAATATTCATAATATTATTCGCAATATCATAATCGACAATCGTCATTTACGTACATTTGGCAAAATCCACCATTTTCCTTCAATTTTCCCTTATTTCTACTTCTAGCTCATCCTTGCGTTTTCATGCATTTAATGCTTGTTTCATGATATAAAAATCATTTATAATGTATTTGTACTCACAACACTTCAATATTCATAGTTCAATTCCACTATCATTCATTTATGTCACTATTCACTCAATAATGACCCATTTCTATGTTCTTCTACATTTCAAGTGTCTAAGCTTTCCAATACTTCAAACAACATGGAATAATCATGAAACTTACCTTGGATGATGGTTGAACAATCCTTAAGTTGAAATACTTCAATTAGCTAAAACCCTAGTTTCACCTTCTTTGATATTTCTTCACTTAGAAGATCCTTTGATGTGTTCTTACACTTATTTTTATGAGTTTGGTGTTGATAATCTTAGGTTTCCTAGGATGTTTTTGATATTCTTAGAGTTGAAGTGTTGAAGAACACTCTAGAGTTTTCTTGAAGTGTTTGGGTGAAAAATGACGTGAAATGGGCTTAAGTCCCTCTTAATAATCTAAAAATCTGATCTTTAATGAATTTGTCGGGATGAACAGTGGTCGTAAACCACCATATACGGACCGTATTTTGATTTACGGTCCGTCCCCCATGGACGTATTTAATCATTTCAAAAGCAGAAAGTTTTGGCTGAGGAACATGGCAGTTTACGACCTGGTTTACGGTCCGTAAACCAGTTTACGGGCCGTAAACTGGGTCGTATTTAACCATATCCAACACTGGGCAGAACTTGAGATTTTTGGCAAGCTGAAGGACGATTGCACTATACGGTCCGTAAATCACTTTACGGGCCGTATAGTGCCATATCCGACCACTGGACTAAAAATTTTCCGCGACTTTCTTATTTCCAAAAATTCTTAATTAAACATTCCCGACTTAACAAAACATCATACACTCAAACTTTTCATCATTCCACTCATCATACAAGTACGGAGAAATTTCCGTGGTGTAACAATAATGGTCGACTCCCTAATCAATCTTGGAAATCACCAGCTCAACGACAAGCGTATTCTGGCTACCAACAAAATGGGAGATAACCCAGGCAAGCTGTAAGATGCCAACTATGCCAGAAGATCGGTCATACAGCTGATTTGTGTCACTCAAAGTCACACAATCATTTTGAAGAAAAACTCAATTTCATATCGAATCATCAATCAGATGCAAACCCTTGGAGTCTTGATTCAGGAGCAACACATCATGTCACAGTAGAATCGGATAATCTTGAAGAATATAGTAGCAATGAGGAAGCGTCCATGGGTGACGGTAAAAGTATTCTCATTACTCATATTGGTTCAACTCAAATAAAATCTTCTAATACTAATTTCATGGTTTCTGACACTCTTTATGCTCCATCTATAAAAAAGAATCTCATTTCTGTTTCCAAGTTTTGTTGTGGCAATCTAACCTCTATAAAATTTTTTCCGTACTCTTTTCTTGCAAACGATCTCAAAACTCGGAGGCTGCTGGTACAAGGCCGGAAAAAAGATGGACTCTATGAGTGGCTACACATGGATCATATGCCACCTTCCGTCAATTTTACCTCCACTAAAGTCTCTCGTCAATTGTGGCACCGTCATCTGGGTCATCCTCATCTGAAATTTCTAGATTTAGTATTGAATAATTCTCACTTCCTATCTCCTTCAAGGAAAATTTTAAATTTTGTAATGCTTGTTCTTCAAATAAAGCTCATCGTTTGTCATTTCAGCGACTCGCTTTAAATATTAATGCTCCGGTTCAAGCTCTATTCAGTGATTTATGGGTCCATCACCTATTTTATTATTGATAAGAAGTTGTATTACAATATTTTTGTTGATCATTACACCAAGTATATTTGGTTGTACACAATCAAAAATAAAAATGAAGTGTCGCCTTCATTTTTAAATAATGTCATCCTTTGGTGAAAAATTTCTTTAAACATAGAATTACCTTAATTTATACAGATGGAGGGGGTTGAATACACGGGTCTTAAACACTACCTACAACAAAATGGCATTTTTAACATTTATTTTTACCACCCTTCACGCCTTAACGAGTTTCCATAGGTGAGCGATATATCATCACATTGTCGATACAACAAGAACTATTCTCAATGAAGTCTCACTACCACCTGAATTGTGGTCCTTTGCGCGCACCATGTCATCTATCTCATAAATCGACTTCCTCCACCTGACCTAAATAATGATTCTCCTTATCAAAAATAATTTGGCGAACCACCAAAATACACTTCGCTACAAAATTTTGATTGTCTTTGTTACTCATGGCTCAAATCATACAAAATATATTTTAACCTAGATCTACACCATGTGTATATTTAGGAATGTCTATTGTTCACTATGCACATGTTTACTTTGATTCAGTGAACTCAAAAATATTTGTTAGTTGTGATGTCCAATTTTGTGAAAATAGTTTTTTTTACTCAAATGTTCTCGCACTTGTCAAATAAATTTTCCAAGTTAAATTGGAAAATTATAGAGTCTCACTCTAAAGAAAATGATTCAAAAGTCCAACATAAGTTAGCCTCCAATCCAATCCCTAGACTTTCATCACCAATTCCTATCCGCTTAACAGTACCCTCTTCTTCAAATCCTGCAAAAGATTTGCATCCACCTTTTATTCTCAAGAGTCATTGCACGAAGGCCAATTGTCAGTAGCTTCAAAAGATTTATATCCAACAGATATTAACTCTATCTCTTCCTCTTCTCCTTTACTATTCAATAATCTTTCAAATACCACTTCTACTTCATCACCCACTCATAATCCTCCTCCACCAATATTAGTGCGGCAACCATAAAATCCTTCAAACACTATGAAAACCTCCAATGCCCCTCCACCCTCCCGTATTGTCACTAGGTCCCATAATGAAATCTTCAAACCAAAACAACAATTCGGCTTCTTGGCTCACCTTTCTCCTACACCCAATGCATTTAAACAAGCTGTTAAGCACATTGAATGAAAGAAAGCCATGGATTTAGAATATGAAGCTTTAACGAGAAATCAAACTTGGGAACGAGTACCTAGGAACCTGTCGAAAAATGTTATGGACTGTAAATGATTATTTCGAATCAAAAGAAAAGCTGACGGTTCCATTGCCAGGTACAAGGAGCAATTAGTAGCCAGACATTTCATGCAATATTCAACATTAGAATTTCATGAAACTTTCAGTCCGGTTGTCATGCTGACCACAATCACGATTATTTTGTCCATAGTTGTTAAAAACAAGTGGAAGGTTCACCAACTTAACTGTAACGACCTGTTAGGTCGTTAAGGCATTTTGATCATTTTACTCCTGTTGACCCTTCCCCTAGCTCTGTTAGAGTGTGTTAGACTTGTGGAGATGGATGGAATAGTTCCCGATGTAGTCGGGTGAGTCTTGGTCAACATTGAGGAATTTAGAGGCTTTAAGTGAAAAATGGTTGACCAAAAGTTGACTTTTGTGTATATGAATCTTTTTGGGAATTTCATCGATACCATAATGTTTGGAGAGTCGGTTATAACTTAGTAGAGGGGTTGGATCGATTCCCCAGCCACTTGGGAGCATTTTGGTCCTTGGGTTGGAATCTTATTTTTGGGGCTTGGGGGGTTGATGGGTCAAGATGACCTTTGTTGGGAATTTTGAGGGCACGGGTGAGTTTGTAGCATGTTTTTACCTTGGTATGTATGTTTGGTTTGTGTCCAAGATGTATCAGATGAGTGTCGGGTCTTGGGTTAAAGTTACTGAAAAACCAGATTTTTGCTGGTTCTAGTGTGCCGCACATGAGGACAATTGGCCGCACCTGCAGGTCCGCTTCTGTGACGCTTGGTCTGCAAGTGCGAGACCATGTGAGTTCAGGAGGGTCCACACCTGCGGAGTATTTTTCCACAGGTGCAGGACCACTTTTGCATAAGTTCCACCGCACCTGTGAGATTGTGATATTTTAAGTGGGTTTGCACATGCGGAATATTTTTCGCAGGTGCGGTCCCGCATTTGCGAGGGATTTGTCCACAGATGCGGGATCGCTGAAATCAGAACTTAAATTTCCCATTTCGAAGCCATTTCTTTTATTCACAAAATTGAAACCTAGAGAGAGATAGTGGACGATTTTGTGGAGCTTTTCGGGAATACTTCTTTAGGGTAAGTTTCTTATACTCTCTTTTTGATTTTAATATATTTTGAATATGAAGTCTTTGGTAAATATCATGAACTAGTTGGCAAAAATTGGGTCATATGCCCTAAGATTGATTTTTATGAATCTTATTCAATCCAATTAAGTTTTGTTGGGAAAATTTCCTGATTTCAACCATCTAATCAATGAGTAATTAGTCCCTAAGGTTGATTCTTCCTTTTATCTCAAGAATCTCGGTTATGGAAATTGGGTGTTTTCTCTAAATTGGGAATTTTCGATAGATGATGAAATTAATCACTACAACACAGTGTATCTACACCTACGAATTTAAAAATCATAGCTATAACTAAAAATAACCACAAAAATTCGAATTCCGTAGCTATCTACAAATTCGTAAAAATGCTTAGATATGAAAATCAAATTTACAAAGCTAATTCCTCATTTTTGGTATAATTGCTAACAATTGTGGCTATAATTACCCAAATAGCTACAACTCTATTGCTATGATAAACTTTTATAGCTAATCATAAGTTTTTGCCACGCTATAAAGGTACTGTAGCAATAGTAACCTTTTAGCCACAATAAATATTTTGAAACAAATATCGTAGCTAAATAAATATTTTTGCTTCAAGTTATAAGACATTGTGGCAACAGTTAAATGAATATAACCACAGATTTTTTGCTATAATAAAATTTAATAGCTAATTATAAATTTTTGCCACGGGTTGAAACTTCCTATAGTAATAGTACTCTTTTAGCCACAATAAATTATTTAAAACAAAATGTTATAGCTAAATAAATATTTTTGCTTCCCTTGCGACAATAGTTAAATGATATAGCCACAAAATTTTAGCTACAATAAAATTTCGTAGCTAATTATTATTTTTGCCACGAGTTGGAATTTACTATAGTAATAGTAACCTTTTAGCAACAATAAATTATTTGAAAAAAACGTTGTAGCTAAATAAATATTTTTACTTCAAGTTATAAAAAATTACAGCATGATTTTATTGATACTGCCACAAACTTTTTGTTATAATAAAACTTCTTATCTAATTATTAATTTTTGCCACAACTTGAAATTTCTTGTAGCAATAACCTTTTAGCCACAAAAATTATTTACATTAAAACAGTTCAGCTAAATAATTTTTTTTCTTCGAGTACTAAAAATTCGTGGAAATGCCAAGCTTAATAGCTATAATAATCAATTCCAGATTCTGATTTGATGTCTTCAATAATATCAACAGCTAAGATAACATTAGATTTTATAATAATAAAAGAAAATAAGCTTTATCTAATTAATATGTGAATAACTAAATATATAGAATTTAAACAACTATAATATTGTATCAGTTGCATTGTATAACATATTGTATTTGTTTTATTTAGACAATAAAAGTGTTATAATGTACAGTCCCATACTATCTTAATATTTTATTGATTATTATAAATAAATTATATATGGAATCCAAAACTACAAATTTAATATGATTCGAATATTGTATGGGGTCTTGTCTCTTTTTTGACTACATCTGACATTTTATAATACTTAAGTTATTAATAATTATATTTTAAAATTTCAGTAATATATATAATTGATATAGAAGGGCATAACCATACTAACTAGTATATATAATTCGTATTAAACGAAGAATTACTTGTAATTTTCAAATAAAATTTAAATTAATATATAATAATATTTATTACATTTTGAATCTTTAACTATATTATACTTAAATAACTATGTTCTTATATTTATTTACTGATCACTTTATATCCAATTTAAATAAATAAATTTATCAATTTAATGATTTAATGCTATTTTACTAACTTGATAGTTATCAGGAATCTAATTAATCACTCACAATTAAAAATTTAATACAGTTGATATAGAAGCATATGACAAACTAACAATATTAGTTAAGACGAAAATAGTTTTAAAGAAAAATATACCTTAGTGATGAAATCTATCGCTAATTTGGCGCTAATACTTAAAATGAAATCTCATTGTTAAGAATATTATTTTAATAATTGTTTATAAGCTATATTTTTCTAATTATGTTACATTTAGGAATTAAATTTACTTATATCTACTTACACTAACAATTAAAAATTTAACATGGTTAATGCTTAAGTCCATTAATAAAAGTGATTATATTATAATCTTTATTAAATAAGTATTATCTATAAATTTCAATTATAATTAAATAACAATTGATTTATGTCCAATTAATAATGTAAGTAACTAATTACATTAAACAAATATATAATAATGAAAAGTCCTTTACTAATTTAATCTAGACAATTAAAACAATTGGTCTATACTAATTTAGTAGTGTATTAATTATCATAAAATTCATTGTCCATCAACTAAAAATTGACAACTTAACATGGTTTGTATACAAGTTCAGGTCTTACCTCTCTTGTGACTATTGTATTATATTTGTAGCACTTCAGTAATTCCGATACTATTAAATAAAATTAAGAATATGGTTGATATACATATGATTGTACATCAATATTAACTATTATATAATTTTTTATTTAATATTTATAAAGTACTACTTTTTGTCATGACCCAAACTGGAGGGTCGCGACTGACACCCAAGACCCTACTCGACTGAGTGTCATACTACCATTCCATCCATGAGTCACAACTTTTTTGTGAACCTTTAATCTATGAAAAGACGCTTCCGTTAAGTAAAACAGGAAAAACTTTTCAATAAAACTCTTTCGTCAAATCAGGGACTCTACCTTATCGTTAATTCGAAGAAAACCTTTAGTCACAATAAAATCTTTAAAAACAAAGCATAAAAACACATCGACCTACATGGTTGCTTTACACAACGGTCGATATCTCGACACACTATCCATAGGACACTGTCTGCAAAAGCCTCTAACATATATGAGATATCATAACATAAGTACTTTGACTCAGCAACACTCCGAACTGAGATGGAGCTCACTAATCCAGCTGATAGCCTGGGAACATCGTCCTATAGCCAATGTCTTCTACTCATTTGTATACACCTGCGTGGCATGAAACGCAGCGCCCCCAGGCAAAGGGACGTCAGTATGAATAATGTACCAAGTATGTAAGGCAGATCTGAAGCAATATATCTCAACTCGAGTAATAAGGAAGTAATTGACTCAATATGTACCTGTAACCAACACTGCAAATCATGTACGTGCATATGAAATTTTAATGCATCATGAGTGTGTGTGTATATATATATATATATATATATATATATATATATATATATATATATATATATATATATATATATATATAATGCATGCCTTCGCCCTGCTCGCAACCCCTTCGGGCATAATAGCATAATGGCCCCCTCAGGCGGCCCCTCCGAGCATCATAATCATCGTATACCAGCTGATCAGGTGGTTTGCGTATATAACGCCTTAGCCCCTTTCCCCTTCCCCATGAAATGATGTCGTGCATGTATGTAAATATGCAAATTCATGAAAATATTTGGAAACCATCAAAAGACTCCTTTCGGAGCAACTTTTAGTTCAAAACGGGAACTTCTTCCCTTTTCTTAAAAACGGGAACTTCTTCCCCTTTTTCTCAAAAACGGGAACTTCTTCCCCTTTTTCTCAAAAACGGGAACTTCTTCCCCTTTTTGTCAAAAACGGGAACTTCTTCCCCTTTTTCTCAAAAACGGGAACTTCTTCCCCTTTTTCTCAAAAACGGGAACTTCTTCCCCTTTTTCTCAAAAACGGAAACTTCTACCCCTTTTTCTCAAAAACGGGAACTTCTACCCCTTTTTCTAAAAAATGGGAACTTCTTCCCCTTTTCATTTGTCTCCTTCGAGACTCAAAAATCAATGTGAAATGCATGGGAATAAGGAAACCTTAAGAATGTCCCCTTCGGGAATTAGACATCGTTATGAAATCGCACAACTTAGTGATTCCCCTTCGGGACTTAAGAAGTCAAGGAACTCAGATATCCTACATCTAGGAGTGGATTCATTATGGATTACGCTTTGCACTTGTCATAGATCATGCCAAAAAGAAGGAAAGGATAGCCTTAACACACCTTTTGTTTGCCTCTTACTACTTACGTTTATTCTCTCGAGCTCGTAATATACATTCAAGAGAAATCATACTACTGTTAGGCTTATCGTCATATGCTTATCTTAAGCTTTCAAATTAAACCCCTTTAGAATCTGTCGAAATTCGGGCAGCATCTCCCTTGTTTAAATGCCTAGCCCGAAATCAAAATACCAACAAACAACACAACAACAAAAATACTAACATCAACCATATCATCATCAATATCAAAATACTCCACAAGACACCTCATATGATTTTTATCTGATTTCTTCACCGACAAATTAACTATACGCTCATTTAATCGTTCTACCTTCGAAAATAAACCTAAAACAACGAGAATAAGGAAATATTCATACGTTATTCTTATTAAAACTACGATATCTCTGATGTTCACCTTGATTCCATGCCAAATTTCACCGCAAAACAATGCTATAGTCACAACTATGCACCACTCGAGCCTTGATTAGCTAAAATCACTCAATTCTCTCAATTTTTATGACCAAAATGACCCTACATGTTGCTGAGCTCTAAAATCTGATTTTTGGTGAAAAACATTGGGTTTTACCCCTTTTATAAGGTTCTAAATTCGGGTCGGGTCACTGTAGCAGTACTGTAGCATGCGTTTCTGTTCTGTCAGCCTAACTTGTAACGTCCATAATTCTCTACTACAATGTCATATCGGTGAGATATTTATGTCTTTGGAAACTAGACTCGACGATCTTCATTTTAGGCTTTTGAATTACTTTAAAACTCCTAATATACTAGGAGATATACCCCTCCAAAGTTGACTAAAAATCTGCCCTAAATCCTGCCAACTTTTTCCAAATTTTCGTCAAACTTATTTTCTTCAATTTGCTTGATCCCGGAATCTTCCGAAACTCTCCATACACGATATTTATCATTAATAATACTTGATAATGGTCATGTCCTTTGGTTCCAAGGTTGTCCTTTCTGGTTACGACTTACAAGATAATAATTCATCATTTGCTTATTAAATATACTTAATATTGCTTCGTTCCTCACAATCCAACGTTGTTTTACCTAGTCATAGCTCGACATACTTACATTCAAATTTAACCAGTGCTTCTCCGAGGTACGGGGTGTAACACCCTCACCCCCTTTAGAAACATTCGTCTTCGAATTTGAGCTCTTAGGGATTTCTACAAAATTTTTGCCAGAGTTCCCCCTGTAATTATACCATTACCATCCTGTCACAACAACCCAAAATATGCAATGCCTCATAGGGCTATAACATCAATACCCATATTGGCCACACACGACTAAGAAATCATTTAAAGAAGCATCACATACCTGAGGATAATGATGTCTCTGGTTGGAGCTCTTTTGTTCTTGTGTACATAATAAGAAATTAACTAGTATCCCGTTCTCGTTCTATCTCCGTTACAGTAATCTTGCCTTACTATGTCACGGCTACTCGCCATCCCGCGAATACTCTTTTTTTCTCGCTCTTTATTTCCCTATTAGTGGGCAACTCCCTTGTTTACTCCTTCGAGGCTGCCTCGAGCTATCCCTTCTTATACTCGTTGATCTTTTATACGCACTATATTGTCTCCTTGTCACATCTTTAGGATATGTCACTGCGTATTTGGGTGCGGTGCAATTTCCCCGGTACGAGGGATTCGAACCACGGTCTAGAAACATCACATCTCACATCATTTTCTTTGACTTGTTAATTCCCCTTATTTTCCTATCACACTTTCTTTCTCATACCTGCCCTATAATATACTTATTTTCAATCCATTTTTGTTTTCTCCTGATACATTCTTGAGCTTTGGCTTTTTCAAACTAACACATTTCTTTCTTTGGAATTTTTGGGAAGGTCATAATTCATTTCAGGATAAATCTGCTCTTCCCCCTTTTTAAGGAAGTTCTTATACACCAGTAACCTTCGAGTATGAACCGTCTTTGATAATCATCTGGCCGACCTTAGCCATCCTTCAACTTCTCTATTTCCTATAATGCCAGAGTTCTTTTCATCGCATGGCTTAAATCACTTCCTTTTTGCTAGTTGAGTTCTTGTATCAATTCATAATGCTTATACATATCGGATGCAATTCTGATACCTTCTCTATTCGTCTTTCACTTCTACCATTTGTGACTAGCAGTCCCTTAGGCTAATGAATTAATGGGGATATCAAATTCATTGGGCCCCTTTATGGAGTATCCGACTATACCACGCTTCTTTAGCCCTAGTTTTTCTCCACGATTATCTTCTTAATGTCCTTGAAATTCTCCTTTCTCTAGATTCCCGATTCCGGTTCATGTCTAAACCATACCAATAAAAGTTTATACTCTATCTCAATCGTATTCACGATCCGTCCTTTCCTTAGTTTGACTCACATTGTCCTATAGTTTTTCTTAACTGATTGCTTGTATCATAATCACGTGTCATAGTCCTTCTAATGTCCCGCCGATTCTCATTCTCACCATGAAATATTAGCAAAATTCACCCTTTTCTTTCTCCATTCATTCACCTCTTATTTCCCTTTACGATACCATAGCTTGCTCGTATGTATGTCTATCCCTCGTATATTCGTTCTACTTCCTACGTAATCGTATCTCTATTCCAAGTCCATTGTCTTATGCTACCAATGTATACCTTTGGCCAACCTTACTAATTTATTAGACTTCCCCTTACAGTCGATTGTCACGTAACTTCATTTAACCAATTCATTAACGTTCTTTCTCTTACTTTCATCTCAAGATCCTTCTTGATTTCCTTTGCTCTTAAAGTGCTCCATTGCCTTGGCCATTTTATAGTATGCCTAGAAATCTGTAGAACATTCCACTATAAGTGCAACCCGTCATCAACCCGTCCTGATCTTATGTATATATGTATATAAACTTCTAGAGTAAAACCTTCCTCTACTCGTTAACTTCCTTTTTCCATAACAATATCTCTTCGTTATCTCTTACTAACCAATCTAATCCATAAATCATAATACCATATTTGAGTTACGAATATCCACTTTATTTATGCTTTCAATAAGTCTCAACTCTCCGAAATCTCGAATGCAATTCATTCTAACTCCTTTAATTACTAATCATTCCCCCCCCCCCTCCAAAGTTCTCCCCTTAAATTAAATTATAATAATTCTAAAACTTCTCTTTGAAAACGTCTCGTCATGGTTCATCCAATCATGACTTACCAGTTGGGACTCACAATCGATTCTAAGAAAACATAACACTTATCAACGCCTCTGGTCTTGTGGGTCCACTAAGTGACAATACTCTTTCTCATAAATCATTCTTCAAACCATACTAAGACCATCTTAAAACTCCCTTGCATTCCCTTATATTTTCTTGTCATATCCTTCCCATTTTGTGGACATTAAGTTCCCCACTGGAATATCATTCAATTTCTTTTCTTCCCCACGAATTATTTTCAGTCCAGACTCAAAAGATACTCTTTAGTTACTCTATTCATTTGCTGACCTGCCTTTAGATCTTGTTAAACTTATTTCCACAATAATTTTACTTCAAACTATCTCTATAATTCATTCCCAATACAATATCTACCACATATTATTTCAGTCCTTGTGCTCGTACTCAAGCTTACTCGATTCCCCCCTTAAAGGTTTTACCTTATGGTGTTATATTCCATTGCCATTCTCGATCGAAATTTCATCCCATAATAATCCTTTCGTCATCGCTTTTGTTCTTACATTTATGAATCCTTCAAGTTCCCTAACTTGTCATTACCCAAAAATACTACTTTAAATCTCAAATATTGCCTATAATAACCCCTGGGGATACTCAAAATAATGATGTACCCAACTATCTGTTCAGCCGGAATAGTACTTTTTATTCCAATAACTAATGCCCAGTGTCCACTTGTAGCGTCATCTTCCTGTTATCATTCCATATCAACCTGTCCCATATTTTCCCATTAATCCATTCGTAGCAATCATGGACGTATAATCTTCGTGATCTCCTAAATCTTTGGTCCTTGTCCTTCTTTGGTCCTTGTCCTTAAATTTTAAGTAAATTCAAGCAGAGTGTCCCTTATATTTCATACTATCCCAGACCTGCACGCAGCCCAAAAAATCCATACAATGCCTCACCAAGCCAATTATATACATACTTGGCACACCTTATCCATACAGGGCTCTCAATATCGAACAAAAATGCAAAGAGGACGAAACTTACCTCGTGCGTCACAACTCAGAATATACCTGAGCCTTTATCGATTGTCCCTTTTTGCTTCCCTAGTTACTTCCTCTTTCATTCATTAGCTATATATTTCAATCATACTTGCAACATTCTTACCATATCTGACTTATAATACTTTTTACCAATACTTACCTCTGTGCTGATTCCTTCAACTTCTATTGTCCCAGTAACCCCAATATCATCATTCACTTCCTTTTTCAAAACCATTCTTCCGCTGAAATCAAGGGTTAGTGCAAGGAATTTCATTTCCTATGACTTGGCTCTCATCGTACTATCTTAGATATGAAAGAAGGGTAACTATCCTAAATGTCCTGTAGCCTCCTATTTATAAGTGTGGCGTGCTTCACACCCATAAACAAGACTCTACTGGACACGACTTTAAAGACAACCCTTAGGACGAACTGCTCTGATACCACTTTGTCACGACCCAAACCGGAGGGTCGCGACTGACACCCAAGACCCTACCCAAACCGGTGCCATACTACCATTCCATCCATGAGTCGCAACTTTTTGTGAACCTTTAATTTATGAAAAGACACTTCCATCAAGTAAAACAAGACAAACTTTTCAATAAAACTCTTTCGTTAAATTAGGGACTTCTCCCTTATCGTTAATTTGAAGAAAACATTTAGTCACAATAAAATCTTTAAAAACAAAGCATAAAAACATATCGACTTACATGGTCGCTTTACACAACGGTCAACATCTCAACGCACTATCCACAGGACACTGTTTGCAAAAGTCTCTAACCTACACGAGATACCATAACATAAGTACTTTGACTCGACAACACTCCGAACTGAGATGGAGTTCACCAATCCTGCTGATAGCCTGGGAACATCGTCCTATAGCCAATGTCTTCTACTCATTTGTATACACCTGCGTGGCATGAAACGCAGCACCCCTAGGCAAAGGGACGTCAGTACGAATAATGTACCGAGTATGTATGGCAGATCTGAAGCAATATATGTTAACTCGAGTAATAAGGAAATAACAGACTCAATTTGTACCTATAACCAACACTGCAAATCATGTACGTGCACATGAACTTTTAATGCATCATGCGTATATATATATATATATATATATATATATATATATATATATATATATATATATATATATATATATATATATATGTATATATATATATATATATAATGCATGCCTTCGCCCTGATCGCAGCCCCTTCGGGCATAGTAGCATAATGGCCCCTTCGGGCATAGTAGCATAATGGCCCCCTCGGGCAGCCCCTCCGGGCATTATAATCATCGTATACCAGCTGATCAGGTGGTTTGCGTATATAACGCTTTAGCTCTTTTCCCCTTCCCCATGAAATGATGTCGTGCACATAAATATGCAAATGCATGAAAATCTCTGGAAAACATCAAAAGACTCCCTTCGGAGCAACTTTTAGTTCAAAACGGGAACTTCTTCCCTTTTCTTAAAAATGGGAACTTCTTCCCCTTTTTCTCAAAAATGGGAACTTGTTCCCCTTTTTATTTGTCTCCTTCGAGACACAAAAATCAAATGTGAAATGCATGGGAATAAGGAAACCTTAAGAATGTCCCCTTCGGGAATTAGATATCGTTATGAAATCGCACAACTTATGGATGCCCCTTCGGGACTTAAGAAGTCAAGGAACTCGGATATCCTACATCTAGGAGTGGATTCATTATGGATATCATTACGCTTCGCACTTGTCATAGATCATGCTAAAAAGAAGGAAAGAATAGCCTTAACATACCTTTTTTTTTTGCCTCCTACTACTTACGTTTATTCTCCCGAGCTCGTAAATCTACATTGAAGAGAAATCATATTACTGTTAGGCTTATCGTCATATGCTTATCTTAAGCCTTCAAATTAAACCCCTTTAGAATCTGCCAAAATTCGGGCAACATCTCACCTGTTTATATGCCTAGCCCGAAATCACAATACCAACAAACAACACAACACCAAAAATACTAACACCAACCATATCATCATCAATATCAAAATACTCCACAAGACACCTCATATGATTTTTATCCGATTTCTCCACCAACAAATTAACTATACGCTCATTTAATCGGTCTACCTTCGAAAATAAACCTAAAACAACGATAATAAGGAAATATTCATACCTTATTCTCATTAAAACGATGATGTCTCCGATGTTCATCTTGAATCCATGCCAAATTCCACTGCAAAACGATGCTATAGTCACAACTATGCACCACCCGAGCCTTGATTAGCTAAAATCACTCAATTCGCTCAACCCTTTATGACCAAAATGACCCTATATGTTTCCGAGCTCTAAAATCTGATTTTTGGTGGCAAAAATGGGGTTTGACCCCTTTTATAAGGTTCTAAATTCAGGTCGGGTCACTGTAGCAGTACTGTAGCAAGTCGGTTACTGTAGCACGCATTTCTGTTCTGTCAGCCTAACTTGTAACGTCCATAATTCCCTACTCCGATGTCGTATCGATGAGCGGTTTATTTCGTTGGAAAGTAGACTCGACGGAATTAAATTTTGGCTTTTGAAACACCTTAAAACTCCTAATATACTAGGAGATATACAACTCCAAAGGTGACTAATAATCTGCCCAAAATCCTGCCAACTTTTTCCAAATTTTCGTCGAACTTATTTTCTTCGATTTTCTTGATCCCAAAATCTTCTGAAACTCTCCATACATGATATTTATCATTGATCATACTTGATAATGGTCATTTCCTTTGGTTCCAAGGTTGTTCTTCCCGGTTACGACTTACAGAATCATAATTCATCCTTTACTTAAACAATATACTTAATAATGCTTTGTTCCTCACAATCCATAGTTCTTTTACCTAGCCATAGCTCGACATATTTACATTCAAATTTAATCAGTGTTTCTCCCAGGTACGGGGTGTAACACTTTTAAGTTTCAATATAACAAATGTATGTGCGCGCGCACGCGCTACATTGATCACTAAATATATTAAATGTAAATAAGCATATACATTATTGATTTTATGATCTTATTTCCATATTAATAACTTAATGATTATCATAAATATAATTGAATATTAATGTTACACCTCCTAGTTTTGTACGTTGAGATTCGTTGGATGTTAGTTATCCTAGTCTTTGACACTAGAGTTACCTTCAAGGTTATATGAGATTATACATGCGTATCTTATGATTATGAGGGTTTAAGTTCATGTTTAGTATGTTATGGAAGGATTGGAGAACAAGCGAACCAAAGAAATTAAGTTTGTCGAAACTTTGGGAAAACTTGGCAGAATTTTGGATAGAAATTTTTGGTCCAAATTGAGAGAGGTATATCTCCTAAAATATGAGGAGTTATGGAATGCATAACCTATGTAAATTCAAGTTCATCGAGTCTTTTTTCTAATGAAACTGATAGATAGCAATGCTGAGATGTATGGGATGAGGTATGGCTAGTACAAAAATGTACGTCCCGTACATTTTGGACGTACTTTACCCGAATTTTCCAGAAAGTTGAAAATTTTGACTTTTCAAGTACGGGTTGGAAGCATTGGACGTACTTTGAAGTACGACCCATTCTCTTTGGCCGTACTTTGCCCGAAATTTCCAGAAAATTGAAGGTTGGTGGACATTTTGTTTTTGGCCTATAAATTGATTTTCCACGACTTAGGACTCATGTTTTCACCAAAATAAATGCCTAGTGACCTTCTAATCTCTCTCAAACATCCCTAAGCATCCCAAATCAAATCAAGAGAAGATCAAGCCATAAATCATCAACTAGTTCATAAAATGTGTTGGTTCTTGCTTCTAGATGAAGTTGTGGTGAATGAGCTCTTGAGTAAGTTGGTGTGGCTAAATTTATCCAAGTATAAGGTTTGTTATTCACCTTGTTTCTTATGTTGATTTGATTTGAAGTTAAACAATGCTTATAAGTGAAAGGAGTCATAGAGAAAAGTCATTAAGTATGTGAGCAGCACTTGCTGCAGCATGTGCTGACAAAGATATGAGAAATTGAAGATAGTTAGTGCAGCACATGCAAGAACCACATGCGAGTAGCATGTTGTGCATGTGAGCAGCACTTGCTGCAGCATGTGCTGCACCATAGCTTCTTGCATATGCACAACATGCTAGAGTTTGGTGCAACAAGCGATTGACATGTTGCACATGCGACACCATATGCGATTAGCATGTATGACACGCAAGATATTTTTTTCCAGAAATTGTTCTCGTTTTGGCAAGTCTATAAATAGAATGCTAGAGTTTGTAAACCTCATCTTTGGCCATTTTATAAGTCTTGGACAGCTAGGGTTCCAACACCCACACTTGGGGATTGAAGATTTGAAGTTTTGATGAGAAATTTCTTACCCCTTTACTCATTTCTTCAATTCCTTGCTATGCATTGAATACCTAAGTGTGTAGTATTTCATTTCTATACTTGAATCTTGTTTATTGAAGTATACATTATTAAAGTTTGGATTGAAACTCTTGTTTTGCTTATGTATTTTGAATGATTTTTTATTCCTAATGAAGTCAGTTAATGTTGCTTTAGTTAATCTTGTTCTTTAATGTTTCTTACGGGATTAGCTAACCCTATGACCAACCCATTTACTTCGATTTGAGCTCGAAAGAGGGGAATTGAGCTGGGAAAGATTAATTAATAAGAATTTGGGGCTAACCCTTATCTAATAACTTGACCTAGGGATAGTAAAGTTACTTGAGATTATATTGATTGTGGCACGACCCAAACCCGTAGGCCGTGACTAGTGCCCGAGATGGACAATCGTACATATTTACTAACCAAAGTCTACTTGCGTTTAGCATGTTAAGGGCTTTCGTACATACAGGACAATATATCATTTAAATCGCTACTTATAGTATCGCACACAAACCGGTCAGGTTATCGTAGTATAGGGAAATGCCAAACGTAAACCATACTAATGTAACTGGACAATAACGACCCACGACCCACATACATGCCCACAGGCCTCTAAGAGTACCATCAGCATCATATGGCGGGACAGGGCCCCACCGTACCCTAATTAGACATATACATATACATATATATATATATATATACAACAGAAGGATCTGTACCAAAAGTAGGGGCTCCGGGACAAGGGAGCACTTCAAAGTAGCAGAATGAATGTCCTAAGCTGGCGGATCACTGCAACGAGCGTCTGTACCTGCGGGCATGAAACGCAGCCCCCAAAGAAAAGGGGGTCAGTACGGAATATGTGCTGAGTATGTAAGGCATGAAATACAGTAAAGAGGATCATAACTAAAATGGAGATTTTCCAGAAACAAGTATGACTTTCAAAACATCAATACACTTGCCTTATGAAATGAAAATCATGCACATCATTATCATATACCGTACCCGGCCCATTAAGGGACTCGGTGGATAAAATCATGCATGTGAACATCATATATCATATATATACCGTACCCGACCCTCTAGTGAGGGACTCGGTGAATGAAGTCATCATATGCCCTCCTGGCCGCCATCCCCTTCTCATCATGTCATCATATATATATACCGTACCCGACCCTCTAGTGAGGGACTCGGTGAACAATGAAGTGGAGTGCGCATGATAACATACCCGACCTGGGACTCGGTGAAAGATATATTGAGGCATGCACGAGCAGAGTAGTGAGAAACTATATGCATATAAAATCAATTTTTTTAAGACTCGATAGGTAAGTACAATATTTGACACTTGAAGGATCATAAACACGTTTCGGGTCAATCCGAGTCAGTATAAGATAGTTATGGACATTTTAGGACAGAAACCTCTATGAACGCTCCAAAGCAATCTGAGACCGTCTACGAAAGTTAGGGACATTAATACTTACAGAACCTTTTTAGGAACAGAAACTCTTTATGCTTATTCGTTAATTAATCACACAATAAACTCGACTATAACAAGCATGCTCATGACAAGAAGTGAATAAGAATCGTAAACAAGCTCGGAATTAAAGAATAGTGTTACCCCAAGGTGCATATCATACCTTATTCGGCTCTAGGACATGCCAAAAGAAAGAAAGGATAAGCCTTACATACCTTGCCCGCTTCCTAAGCTAATCCGAACTTAAGTCCCGACTTTCGCAAGATCTACAACAATATAGTAGGTACCAAACATTAGCTATGGACACTTAAGAGTCCAATTCTAAACTAACACTTCATCTACGGAAATTTCGGCAGCATTTCCCCTGTAAATACAACCAACCCCGAGAATCCAACTCGGCCAAATTATCAACAACAATCCGAGAATTCAACTCGGCCAAATTATCAACAAAAATACCAACAACCATATTTCCAATTTTCACAATCAATTTAAAATGCATTCTAACTTTGGTAACTCTCTTTTTACATTATTCAACGACACTTCATTTTCATTCATTTTTACCCACATACAATCAAGTCAACATTAATGCTCACACGTTCAGGTACTAACTTAAGACCTTTCACACCAAACTCAAGAACACTTCAAACAATCCGCGCAATGACCAAAACAATCCAACCAATGTACAACACCACCAAGGACAACAACACATTATTTCCTTCCACATGCATGAACTACACCAACAATTTACACGCTAACAACATCATTTTCCATGGATACAGGAAGTGGTATTAATGTCGCATTAGCTTCTAAAACAACTCTCCAACAATTACAACTTCAACTAGAATTATTAAACCTTCATTTTCATCATAGAATCCATAACAACAACAACCAAAATACTAAGTAAAATTAGTTCATTACTTCTACACAAAACAACCACCCACACGGCTAAATCCCAACACACATAGTTTCGCGAATTTCATCCACTTCTACACTCTACAACATATACAAATCATCCATAACATATGAAAAGAAGATTAAACCTTACCTTTTCCACTTATCTTCTTACTTGGCTAAGGTTACTCCTTGCAAGAATGAATGGTTTACTTGCCCCAACAACTACTCCACGTTAAAGAGGACCTTCCAATTAGTGGGATTGCTAGAAGAAAATATTTTTTTGATCAAGATTTTTGGACCTCAATTTTTGGTCACCTTGGCCGAATGGCCTTTTTTTTTTCTCTCCAAGTCTCTCCAAGCTTCTAATGGATGAAGGTGATAAATATGATTAATTAGTCACCTTTTATTTACTTATATTAAGCTTCCATGTGGGCCTTGGCCCACACCACCTTGGACGGCCACTTGGCCCTTTTGCTTCATGAATATAAGTTTTTCCATAATTCACTTTTAACCCCAAATTTTCCTTAATATTCCATACCAATGATACTTACAAGCAACTTGTGCAATTAAACGAAACTGGAAAATAGCCTTGTCCTTAACTTATCGCGGTTAGCTCGAAATGTCCCAATGCACAAAATACGGGATATAACATCCTCCCCCCCCTTTAAAACATTCGTCCTCGAATGTTAAACTAGTCCCACAGGGTCTTCTAAGCCCTTCAGGGGAGTCTCTTTTGTGTTAGGACTTTCCAGCCTTAACCAGTAGTGGAACCAGTATCAGTTTACCTCGTAACATTTGTACCATATTTTTCGTTTTGTCTCTGGAACTCAGTTCAATTAATGTCTTCCATACATCGCAACACCGGTTGCTGGGATTCACCTACTGATCGACACAGTCATAAATGGGATATTATGTGCACACATATATATTCACTACCCTCTCGCTTGTAAAAGATTCCCAAACGCCATTCAAACTCACCCTAACTCCCGAACTGTGTTGCACTTTCTTTCTCTTCACCAGTCTAGTCCACCTCGGCCTACGCAACCTCTTTAAGGCTTCTAACCACTCCGCATACTCTGATTTCCTTTAGGTTACCCTAACATCCTATTTGTCTCTTATGTCTACATTTATGGAAACTTTAGTATACTTCCCAAGGGGTCACCCATCCTAAAATTTCTATCGCCCTAGCACGCTTAACCTCGAAACTCTAATGAAATTCGATGCGTTAATGCTGGTATAATTGCATCCACTTCCCCGTACGACCTTTATCACATAATCTGGGGCAAGTCGGTATCTTAACAACTTCCAAAATATTCTCGTAACGTGTCTCCCTCCGATCTAGAGAGGGACTTTTACTCTTCTAACTATACAATTACCGTTTTAGCCCTTTTTAATCCTCAATATTCACTTTTCATTTATATGTATGGCTACCTCGAACGGTTCTATCGATTCGGGTCTTATCCCGATTCTACTAGCAACCGGGGGGGGGGGGGGAATATGTGATAAAATAGAGCCTAGATCGATCATAGCATACACATCTCGGGAGTAGATTAATAATATACCTGGGAAGCCGAGAAGAGATGAAGAAGAAGTATCCTCACTTATTTCCTATGCCTACCGGTAATCTAAATTCCTTACTTGGTTATGTTGATTGATGAATAAACTGCATATGATAGCCATAAAAGAGACTCCCCCGAAGGTCTTAGAAGACCCTGTGGGACTAGTTTAACATTCGAGGACGAATGTTTTAAAGGGGGGGAGGATGTTATATCCCGTATTTTGTGCATTGGGACATTTCGAGCAAACCGTGATAAGTTAAGGACAAGGCTATTTTCTGGTTTGGTTTAAATGCACAAGTTGCTTGTAAGCATCATTGGTATGGAATATTAAGGAAAATTTGGGGTTAAAAGTGAATTATGGAAAAACTTATATTCATGAAGCAAAAGGGCCAAGTGGCCGTCCAAGGTGGTGTGGGCCAAGGCCCACATGGAAGCTTAATATAAGTAAATAAAAGGTGACTAATTAATCATATTTATCACCTTCATCCATTAGAAGCTTGGAGAGACTTGGAGAGAAAAAAAAAAAGAAGGCCATTCGGCCAAGGTGACCAAAAATTGAGGTCCAAAAATCTTGATCAAAAAAATATTTTCTTCTAGCAATCCCACCAATTGGAAGGTCCTCTTTAACGTGAAGTAGTTGTTGGGGAAAGTAAACCATTCATTCTTGCAAGGAGCAACCTTAGCCAAGTAAGAAGATAAGTGGAAAAGGTAAGGTTTAATCTTCTTTTCATATGTTATGGATGGTTTGTATATGTCGTAGAGTGTAGAAGTGGATGAAATTCACGAAAATATGTGTGTTGGGTTGTAGCCGTGTGGGTGGTTGTTTTGTGTAGAAGTAATGAATTAATTTTACTTAGTATTTTGGTTGTTGTTGTTATGGATTCTATGATGAAAATGAAGGTTTAATAATTCTAGTTGAAGTTGTAATTGTTGGAGAGTTGTTTTAGAAGCTAATGCGACATTAATACCACTTCTTGTATCCATGGAAAATGATGTTGTTAGCGTGTAAATTGTTGGTGTAGTTCATGCATGTGGAAGGAAAAAATGTGTTGCTGTCCTTGGTGGTGTTGTACATTGGTTGGATTGTTTTGGTCATTGCGCGGATTGTTTGAAGTCTTCTTGAGTTTGGTGTGAAAGGTCTTAAGTTAGTACCTGAATGTGTGAGCATTAATGTAGACTTGATTGTATGTGGGTAAAAATGAATGAAAATGAAGTGTCGTTGAATAATGTAAAAAGAGAGTTACTAAAGTTAGAATGCATTTTAAATTGATTGTGAAAGTTGGAAATATGGTTGTTGGTATTGTTGTTGATAATTTGGCCGAGTTGAATTCTCGGATTGTTGTTGATAATTTGGCCGAGCTGGATTCTCGGGGTTGGTTGTATTTACAGGGTAAATGCTGCCGAAATTTCTGTAGATGAAGTGTTAGTTTAGAATTGGACTTTTAAGTGTCCATAGCTAATGTTTGGTACCTACTTTATTGTTATAGATTTTGCGAAAGCCGGGACTTAAGTTCAGATTAGCTTATGAAGCGGGCAAGGTATGTAAGGCTTATCCTTTCTTTCTTTTGGCATGTCCTAGAGCCGAATAAGGTATGATATGCACCTTGGGGTAACTCTATTCTTTAATTCCGAGCTTGTTTACGATTCTTATTCACTTCTTGTCATGAGCATGCTTGTTATAGTCGAGTTTATTGTGTGATTAATTAACGAATAAGCATAAAGAGTTTCTGTTCCTAAAAAGGTTCTGTAAGTATTAATGTCCCTAACTTTCGTAAACGGTCTCGGATTGCTTTGGAGCGTTCATAGAGGTTTCTGTCCTAAAATGTCAATAACTATCTTATACTAACTCGGATTGACCCGAAACACGTTTATGATCCTTCAAGTGTCGAATATTGTACTTACCTATCGAGTCTTAAAAAAAATTGATTTTATATGCATATAGTTTCTCACTACTCTGCTCGTGCATGCCTCAATATATCTTTCACCGAGTCCCGGGTCGGGTATGTTATCGTGCGCACTCCACTGCATTGTTCACCGAGTCCCTCACTAGAGGGCCGGGTACGGTATATATATATATATATATATATATGATGACATGATGACATGATGAGAAGGGGATGGCGGCCAGGAGGGCATATGATGACTTCATTCACCGAGTCCCTCACTAGAGGGCCGGGTACGGTATATATATGATATATGATGTTCACATGCATGATTTCATCCACCGAGTTCCTTAATGGGCCGGGTACGGTATATGATAATGATGTGCATGATTTTCATTTCATAAGGCAAGTGTATTGATGTTTTGAAAGTCATACTTGTTTCTGGCAAAACTCCATTTTAGTTATGATCCTCTTTACTGTATTTCATGCCTTACATACTCAGTACATATTCCGTACTGACCCCCTTTTCTTCGGGGGTTGCATTTCATGCCCGCAGGTACAGACGCTCGTTGCAGTGATCCGCCAGCTTATGACATCCATTCTGCTACTTTGAAGTGCTCCCTTGTCCCGGAGCCCCTACTTTTGGTACAGATCCTTCTGTTGTATATATATATGTATATGTATATGTCTAATTAGGGTACGGTGGGGCCTTGTCCTGCCATATGATGCTGATGGTACTCTTAGAGGCCTGTAGGCATGTATGTGGGTCGTGGGTCGTTATTGTCCAGTTACATTAGTATGGTTTACGTTTGGCATTTCCCTATACTACGATAACCTGATCGGTTTGTGTGCGATACTATAAGTAGCGATTTAAATGATATATTGTCTTATATGTACGAAAGCCCTTAACATGCTAAACACAAGTAGACTTTGGTTAGTAAATATGTACGAGTGTCCATCTCGGGCACTAGTCACGACCTACGAGGTTGGGTCGTGACAAATTGTACTTGATATCACACTCTAAGGTTTGGAAAACTTAAAATGAAATTCATTGACTTGGTTAGAAGACTTTCAATGAGATTTTAGAAATCATTATCTAACTAACGTAAACTTGCTCTTAGTTGTAAAATCGTTAAATACATTGGATCGTCACTTGAGCGTAGTTTCCTTTATTCCCAAACTTGTGGCCATTGATCATTTTACTTGCTTTCTAGATTAGTTTATATTTTCGCATTAGGTATAATTTTCTCAAAAACCAAAATATTATCAAGTGTTTGGCTTAGCGTAGAAAGTGATAATTCCTTACTTGTTTAAATCGCCTAGTATATTGTTCCCTATGGGATCGATCCTGACTCATAGTTGGGTAAATTATATTGCATACGACCATGTACACTTTCTCATTTGAGGAGTGGATTTGGACGTTATCAGTGATTTTGGGGAAATGCTGCCCAAATTTCGTTAGCTTACCAAATAGCTTAGTTTGATCTTATAAGCATTTCAACGACTTAACCTTAGTATGAATCATCTTGAATGTAGATTTGCAAGCTTGGGAGGATAGACGTTGAGTGGTTAAATAGACGACGAGGTATGTTAATTGTCTCTTTCTTTCTTTGGAATGATGTTGATGATACAAACATTTACAAATGTCCTTATAATAACTCCATTTCTAGAATTGCTAGAAGTTATGGTTCTTGATGGTCTTATGATATTATTGATCCTTTGCCTCATGATTATTGATGTTTATCTTATGGTTATTGATCTTATTCATTGACGTTGATCTCATCTTATGATTATTGTTCCTTCAAGGTGAGATAAGTCGACGATGATAGTTCCATAATGATAATCGGAGGTATACCTGTTATATCCCATATTTTATACGATCGGATATTTCAAGGTAGTCGTGGTGAAGTTAAGGGAATGACCATCTTCCAAATTTATTTTAATGGACAAGTTGGTTATGAATATTATTGTATGGAGATATTGAGAAAGGTTAAGGGTAAAAAGGGAAATTCGCAAAATGGTTCATGGTAATATTGTAGAAAGGTTAGGGGCAAAATGGGAATTTCACAAGGTGTTCAAGAAAGTTCTTGAAGGACCAAAGTGTTCAAGAAAATTCATAAAGGGGCCATTTGGCCGTGGGAGTGGGTATGTGTGTGTATGTGGGCCCCACTCTTTTATGGCCATGTGATGAAAATATATGGACCAAAGTGTACATGGTAAGACAAATAAGTCATCTTTGATTATTTTAAGAAATTTCAAGAAAAAAGGAAGAAAACTCTAGAAAAAAGAAGAAGGGCCATGTGTTCATTTTTTTTAATTATAAGGCTCAAGTGTATGTATATATATAAGTGGTCAAGCAAGACTAATTAGTCATCTCTTTTACAATTCTAGAAAAGGGGAGAAGTATACAAAAAAAAAAAAAGAGAGAGAAAGAAGCCTAGTATATTCGGCCATGGCTCCAAGAATTGAGCCATGGAAAATTGATTAAGAAAAACTATTTTCTTCTAGTTTTCCAAGCAATTAGAAGGCCCTCTACAACATGGAAGAGTTGTTGGAATAAGGAAATCATTCAATGGTACAAATTCATAACCCTAGCCAAGTGGGAACTTGAAGGGAAAAAGGTAAGAACCAATCTTCTTTTATGTGTTACGGATATTTGGTACATGTTGTAGTGTGTAGAGACGAATAAAAGTCATGAAAATGTGGGTGTTATGTTGTAGTCATGCATGGTGTGGGGCCGTGTATGTGTTGTTGTATGTAAGGATGATGGATTAATTTTATGTAGCATGTTGGTTGTTGTTGTTGTTGAAATGTAATGTATAGAAACGAATGAAATTCACGAGGTAGGTATATGTATGCTGTTGGCCGAATGGAGTAGTTGTTTGTGTAGAAATGATGAATTAATTTTATTTAGTATTTTGGTTGTTGTTGTGGTAGATTCTATGATGAGAAATGAGGATTTAATGGTTAGAAGTGAAGTTGTGATTGTTTGTGGATCATGGAAGGAATTTAGTGTGACTTTGTTATGGGTTCTTATATTTGTAAGAATGACATTGATAATGTGTAGGTTATAAATATAATGCATGAACTTGGAAGTGAGATAATTGTTTGGGAGATTGTAAGTTAGGTTGTTGTAATTGAATTTGAAAGAAGAAAATATGTTGTTATTATTCTTGCTGAATTTGGAAGGTTTCGGGTGAAATAGTATGATAATTGGGTTGTTTGAATATTGTGGGAGTTGTTTAAAGTGTTCTTGAATTATGTTAAAATGTATTTTGAAACAATTGTTGAAGTTGGAGACATAATTGTTGGTATTGTTGTTGATAATGTGGCCGAGTCCCATTCTCGGGTTTGTTGTTGAATTGGCCGAGTTAGAATCTCGGGGATGGTGTATTTATAGGGGAGATGCTGCCAAAATTTCGGCAGACCATAAGTGAATGTACTTGAAAGGTTAAGACAAGTATATGCCGATGAATCTAACGATAGTGTCGATCTTCTTGAATGTAGACTAACAAGTTGGACGAATAAGCGTAGCTAGTAAGGCGCGGCACAGGTATGTTAAGGCTCGTCCCTTTCTTTCAAAGGCATGATACCTAGTTTATGATTTCATAAGTATTTCCATATTTTTCCTTGTTTTCAAAAGTTAGTTGTTTATGACTCGAATGTATGATTCCTTTCTTGAAAACCCGTAAATGTTTTCCAAAATGTCTATACTTTTCCAAAACAAAGCTTCACGATTTTGTAAACTTATGTGACTATAACGATGAATATGCTTTGGTAATGATAACGAGGATGTCAAAGAAGAGAATATGTCTAGAATGCTTATGACAAGAATGGTTTCAAGTCTAAAGTCTTAAGCTAAGGATTCAATATGAATATAAGAACAATGAGGTAATTCTTGATTTCAATTTTATTCCTTGTTACAGCTCTATTTTCTAAAGACTCCAAAGTATATGAATTAATGTCTTATGAGGCTTATAATCTTATTTTATGTTTTCCATTAATGCTATCTTTCGTTGGTAGTCTCGCCTTATAATTATCGTTCCTTCAAGGTGAGACAAATTGATCATGGTTATTCCATAATGTAATCGGAGGGTTCCGACCTTACGTCACTCCGATAGAGTTATAGCTTTTGGTTGGGCTCTTATGCATGCTTATGATGGATGATTACACCGCGCCTAGATGGCCGGGCATGTCATCACTAAGGCGGGCTGCTATGTTTACACCGCGCCTAGATGGCCGGGCATGTCACTGCTAAGGCGGGCTGCTATGTTTACACCGAGCCTAGAGGGCCCGGCACGATCACCACTAGTGGGCGGCACGAGATGATTACCCCGGACGCGGGAGGCCCGGACGCTGGCTAATGATGTTATGTGATTCAGACAGTTTATGTATACAGGAAAAGTAAAGATGAGCATGCATGATTCCGCCTTAAGAGGCAGGCAATTACAGTCGTACTTTTTCTTATACCTTCCATATGTTTCTTACTATGTTGTTGTTCATGTTCTGTCTATTTTATTATGTTATCTTTTATGCTTTACATACTCAGTACACTGCTCGTACTGACCCCTCTTCTTCGGGGGCTGCGTTTCATGCCGCGCAGGTACACCCAGATGAGTTGAGGCTATTGTAGAAGATGTTCCAAGTTGGCGAGCTCCATTTGGCCCTAGAGTGTAGTCGAGTCAGCGTACTATGCTATGATGTCTTGTTCGAAGTTAGAGACTTTGCAGACAGAGTTGTAGTTATTGGTTGTCAGTTCAGCCGATGTGTCATTCGTGTTATAATATAAGTTTCCTATGATTACAGATGTTGAGATTAACAGAAAGAAAGTTTTTGAAAGTTTCATTATGTATTTCATGATCATTTGGTTTAGAGTCTAGAGAGATTAAGTACGTAATAAAAGTCAGCGGGTTCGCTCGGCTCCGAATATGGGGTCGGGTGCCCATCACACCCTAGTAAAGTCGGGGTGTGACAATACCGACCTTACGTCACTCCGATAGGAATGTAACATTTCCTTGAGCTCAGGTTAGGATGCATCTAGAAGTGAACTAAGGTCAGATAGTTAGGAAGCAATCTTAAGGACCCGAAATTGTGCTTAAGGTTTTTATGAAACCATATAGATTCTAACGGATAATGGATAATCATAAGGAGGGTATAGAATTGCTCTGCAGGTTATAGTTCTTATGTTGATGGTACATACCACTGGTCTACGGCCAGTTGGTCAGATTATGTATCCTTATTTACCACCAAGCTACGGCCGGTTGGGCAGTTACCACTGATCAGCCAGGCAGTTACGACATGCACTCTACCATCGAGCGATAATCGGATGGGCAGTTACCATCGAGTTACGGCCGGTTGGGCAGTTACTACTGAACAGTTGGGTAGATAGCTCCATGATGATAAGTTGGTCAGGGCCACAATATTGTACATAGATATAGTTAAGTATATGAGAGTATAGAGAGATATGCATGCTAGATTCTCATTGGTAAGTCAGAAGTGCCATGTTGATTCTTATTCTTCTTCTTTACAGTATATATTTATTATGTTACATTTCCGTCTTATATACTCGGTACATTATTCATACTGACGTCTCTTTGTATGTAGACGCTGCATTCATGCCCGCAAGTATAGACAGATGAGACGAGGACCCTCCACAGTAGGCTGCCTTCAGGTACCAGTTTTGATTGGTGAGCTCCACTTCTTTTTGAAGCATTACCGAGTCGGGGATTGTATATGTATTTTTGTGTCATGGGTATGTCAGGGGCCCCCAGACCCACATTGTGGGACTGACTGGGTATGTTGTTGTTGGGTATCTCAGGGGCCCTGGCCGGACATATATACTTTGATCATGTTCTTAGAGGCTTTGCAGACAGTTCCTGTGTATAGTCTAGTTATGTCTTGTTAGTTCTGAAGTTGGCCTGGTAGGCCCTTTTGTGTGTGTGTGTGTGTGTGTGTGTGTTATGAATTGTTATTACAGAGACGTAGCTTGACCAGGTGGCTAAGTCTTTATTTATGCATGATGTCATATTCACAGGTTAGCCTCATTGGCCTTACTTATCTTCCGGAACGTAGATGATGCGAGTTACAGTTTGGTTTGCTCGGCCCTAATCAGGTGCCGGGTGCCAATCATACCTCACCAAGGTTGGGGTGTGACAATTAAAATTAATAATTTCATGTTAAAAATATGAGAATATTATGTTATGACAGAACTAACAATATCATAATTTAATTAAAAAAAAAGTGTTACATGTGAGAACTATATGCTAAATAAAAAAGCTAAAAATTTAGTATGATACAGTACGGGGGTCTTATCCCTTTCACGATTATATTTGGACATTTTATAATACTTATATTATCATGAATTATATTTTAAGATTCCAATCAAATATATGATTGATATAGGAGTGCATATAATACTAACTTAGCTAATAATAGCGCGGATTAAGCGAAGAATTACTTGTAATTTTTAAATACAATTTAAATAATTATCTAATACTAGTATTTTGTTAATTTGATATTTAACTATATTAGATTTAAATAATTGTGTTCTTGTATTTATTTATTATCAATTATATTAAATTTAAATAAGCATATTGACTTTACCTTTTTTAAAGTGAATGAGTAATTATGTGTTCTTGTGTGCGTTGCAAATGTTACTATTTGAAAGCAGATGTCTGTCAATGTTCATATCTACCGTAATGAGTTTACGAAGAGATGCTTGCAAGAAACAAAAGAAGTCCGACTGGCTTCTAGATCATCTGTGGCAGTGTCTCAATCAATATTGGAAATCTCCTGAGTTTAAGGCAAAGTGTGAGCAGACAAAGAAGCTCGGTGGCTCAAAATGTTAAATGATGCTTAATGTTGAAGGACAAAAATGTTTCCAAAATATTGATTGTCTTTTTAGCCATTTGAAAGTTATTATTTTTTTTTAATGAAAAAACTTAATAGTAGATATAATTATAGTAATATTTAAAATATCATCCAATATATGGGACTTTAAATTCAAGTAATTTAAAATAAATCTTGTGAAATAAAAATTCTTTTTGGATTTAGAAATTAGAAGGATTAAATCAGGGAAAATTGCAGAGACTTTGGCTAATAATCCTTTTCGGACTCAATCGCAGGCTAATATTATGGACTCTGCCTAATACTTTTTACATTAAATATTTTTGTTTTATCAACATTACTCATAATAAACTCACCTCTCACCAAACCAAAACAAAAACCTAAACTTCCTCAATCTCTCAAGTCTCAGTGGCCACACCCCTTCTCCCCTTTTTGCTATTTGCTTCTTCGTTTATCAAAAAATAGGTTCAATCTCTCTTCTCCTGTATATCTATATTTTTATATTTTAGGATTATTAAATCTACTTATACTTATTTGACTTGTATTTTAGGTTCAGTTTTGCGAGTTATTCCAATAACTCGATACACATTATACTTTATATTTTATGAATATTGAGTGGGAATTTGACGATTACAAAGTTGTATCGTATCGAAGAGTCACAAATCGTCTATGATAATAGTAAATCTACATTCGAACTGGGACGAAGATTCCTTCAGATGTTTTTTTAAAGTTTACAGGTTTGTCTACTTATATTGTTGCTTTGCGTTTTCTCCTTTTATTATTAAAATTTTACCAAAAAATTATCAAGACATAACTTTTCAATCCTTGAATTTATTAGCGTTTTACAAATTAAATTTGCATCTTTGTATTAAAGTTTTTCTTGGGTTTGCTCGTTCGTTTTGTGGTAATTATAGTTTCTTTTAAATTTGCTGGTGCATTTTAATCCTCGAATGCAGAAAGATCAAGGATTTGACCTTTGATGCATAGGATGAAACTACTTCTTCCTTGAATGCAATCGAGTGGCAACATCTCTAAGCCCCGATGAAATACGTAGAACTTAATTTTTTTTTAAATGTATAACCCCTTTAGAATTTTATAGACCAAAGTTAAAGCATGTAACCTACTATACATAATTTGTACTATTATTTTGAATTTGAGTTCTTTCTGATTATCTAGCCTGTTAGATTTTATTTTAGAAAATTTATTATGTTTCTTGTAGAAGAGTTGTACATTGTTGTTGTATTAACTTTAATTATACAACTGTATATTTTAGAATTAATTTTGGCATTATTCAAATGCCATTTTGTATGAAATCAGTGATATCCAAAGCTTATTGTATTCCTAATCTTCATAAAAATAAAAATATGCACGAATATGGGATATTTGTAAATTTTGAAAATATTTAATGAGGTAAATAAATAGAAATGTATTTACGACGGAAACATTTATTGTGACTAATAAATTAATTTTTCATAAAAAAGATAAATTTAATAAAAATTCTAGTCGCAGAATAATGTAAGAAAATATCCAATTGCAGATATTGTGATGATTTATAGCTATGACAATTTAAATTTGTAGCTAAACATAAATACTATACTACGAGGCTAATATGTGAGGGTAGCTACATATTTAAATTTTCGTGGCAAAACAAATAACATCTCTTGCCACAATAATTTCCTTTGTGGGTAAAGTATTAAAGGAAGCTACAAAGTTAGTTTGTCGTGGTAAAAGAATGAAGTTAGCTATAAATATGTATTTTTCGTGGCAAATTTTTTAATAAATATAGCCATATCACAAAATCCTCTTAGCAACGGACCATGTAAAGTCTGTAGCTAACTTTTAGCTGCGCTACATTTTGCTACGAATGCTACGGGAAAAAAATTGTGGCTAAAGTGTTTAGCCCCGAAGATTTTCATATTTAGCAACGAAGTATTCTGTAGCTATATATGCATTATGTTGTAGTGAATTCCAAATTGGGACTAGTTTGTGATGATAATTAGTGTTTGAACTTCCTAAGTTTTGGGTTAATCGTTTCCAACTTGAATTTCCAATTTTTTCCCTTGTGGGCTCGGATTCCCTTTTTTTTTTTTAAAGGTCGTTTTCGATTTCGAATAATATTATTGTAATATGAGTATCGTTAGTCTCAGAATCTAATGTTGAATAACAATCTGATAGACTTTGACCGTTCTGAGATGATTCGTAAAGGGAAGGCGCAAGTTGGATAGTTCATGTCACCTGGTCGGCCCTGAGTAGGTTACGACTTACCATTTTGGTTAGAGTCCGGTTAGCGAAGCGTATGTAAATGTTAGTTACTGTCGGGGAAAGCATGATAGGCATTCGGGCATAGTGTGGAAGTGAAATCTAATTAGATTGGTATTGTCAGCTGTTATATGGGCTTGTCACCATACATTTCATAATTGTGATATGTGTTTGCATTAATCTCTCTCTTGATATCTCATTTATCATCCGGAAAGTAAGGAATATGCAAATGACATGATTTGCGATGTGTACTTTGTGGCAAGTATCCATGATTTTTAATATGAATTACTGTTGATATTGACATCATGAATGGCATGCACTCTTATTTCATATGATGATATGATATGAACTGTGACCGGAAATGATGATAAGCAAGAGAGAGTAGGCTCTGAGGTATAAGTCAGAGAGCGAAAAAGAGAGATGAGCGTCCTTGATTCAAGGTTATTACTGCAGAGGAAATGAGTGCTCGTGATCCGAGGTCATTTACCTGAGCGGGAGAGTGCTCGTGCTCGAGGCCATTTGTCGAAACGAGGGGTACATGGACTTTATGGGTCCCCCATTAGTCATGACTATGTGGCATTGCCCTTAGCATGTGTGTATGGATTGGAAAGTTGGCCAGTGCATTGCATTGCGTATACATTCACTTATTTATCTTTGACTGTGTACATGGCATCATATACATTTGGCTGATCTTATACATTGACTGATATTGCACTTGTGGCTTATCTTATACTTGAGACTATTCATTGACTGTACTTGATCACTTATCTGTCTACCTGTTAGTTTCATTTCTTTATATATGGAAACTAATCATTGTTGGTCTATGATGCTTACCAGTACTGCTGTTGTATTGATGCTACTCTTGCTGCACTTTTCCTTAAGTGAAGAGTTCATCCTTGGTTCTACCTCTTTACCTCGTGAGTGATCCCGAGGCCTACCTACCAAAGTTTCCAGGGTGAGCTACTTGATGGATCTGCAGCCTGGAGACTCCTCCTTATACCTATCCTTCTTTTTGTTCTTTTGAGAGAGTTATTATTATATATTATGAGACTAGTTCTGGTATTCAGACATTGTACTGGTGATAGTAGCTCTTGTAATAGTATCCGTACTAGATCCTTATGTTGTAGTATTTCTTATTTCCGCATTTACAGTATTATCTGATATATCTATTAAGACTTAGTTTATTCCTGTTTTTCACTTCCGCATTTGATTTAGGGCATGATATGAGGGAAGGGTGCGCCTACCAGGGGGGTTTGCGTGAGTGCCCGTACAATTCACGAGTTGGATCGTGATAGAGTTTGTATCAGAGCCCTAGGTTACCAGTCTTACAAGTACAAGAGCAATGTATAGTAGAGTTTTGCGGATCGGTACGATGAGGTTCGTACTTATCTGCGAGAGGCTATAAGACATTTAGGAAATTTCTAATTGTTTCATTCCTTTTGTTCTGCTTTATTCAAATTGGCATCTAGAAGGTTCAAATTGGTATCTAGAAGGTTGAAATTGGCATCTGACTTCACTTCTATTCTCTCGTAGATGGTGAGGACGCGTGCAACTATTGCAAGGGACGAGGCGCCTGGTCCAGCCGCTAAGGCCAGAGCACCAGGTCGAGGCTGAGTGAGAGGCTGTGGTGCAGCACCGACCAGGGGTAGGGCCTCTGTGGTTGGTCAGACCTAAGCTAGATCAGTATCTCCCAAGCTAGAGGTTCAGTATGAGCACGAGCACATGGATGAGGAGGAGCTGGGACCAACCCAGGCTCAGCTCGAGGTGATTGCTACTCCTGTACTCCAAGATTCCATGGTTCGTATATTGAGTCTTCTTGAGAGTTTGACCCAGTTCGGTGGCCTTTCAGCCACTCCAGGAGGATCTTAGACTAGAGCAGGAGGACAAACTCTTGAATCGTATCAGACCCATAGGGCACAGCCTGCTGCTGCAATGGCTCCCCGTATCGACGAGATCCTAGCACTTGCATTCGCTCTTAAACCTGTTTTCGGTCTGACTATGGCCGTTGAGGAGCAAGATTTATTTGGTAGGTTCATCAAGATGAAGCCACAGGAATTCTTTGGTACTCCTGGAAAGGATGCTTATGAGTTTATTTTTGACAGTCATGAGAGGCTTGTGAAGCTGGGTATAGTTGATTTGCATAGGGTTGATTATGTTTCCTTCCAGTTGCGTGGGGAAGCAAAGATGTGTTGGAGGTCTTATGTTGAGTGTCGACCAGCCGGGTCACCTTCTTTGACTTGGACCCAGTTCTATCAAGTGTTTTTGGAGAAGTAAGTCTTCCGAGATAGGAGGAGAGATGAGTTCAATGACTTGGAGGAGAGGGGTATGTCTGTCGTAGAGTATGAGGCCAGATTTTATTCCTTGGCTAGTTATGTTGTTCAGATGATCCCCACCGAGACAGAGATGGTAGGGAGATTTGTTAGAGGATTTCCGTTGAAGTTGGCTACTCTACAGCTAGTGGCTATGGGTTCATTATTTGAGTCTGTGGTTGATCATGTTACAGAGGTTGAGTCTGCTAGGATTTGAGCTCATGGTGGGGGCAGCGACAAGAGGATCCGCTAGTTTGTCAGTTTCAGTGGTTCTACTTCGAGAGGTGGGGGCCAGTCATGCCGGATTCATTAACACTATTCCGGTCGCCCCATCCAGTCGCACTTCAGATATCAGTAGGTGACCCCTTTGGACAGAGTGGACTTAGTGCTAGGCAGACTTCTTGAGGATCCTATTCTCGACCTTTAGACCATGGTGGATATTCTGGTTCTTCAGTTTCAGTGGCACAACCTAAGTTGGTCAAGGGTTGTTTTGAGTGTGGTGACCTGGGGCACTTTGCTAAAGAGTGTCTGTCACACCCTAATCTTGATAGGGCATGATGGGCACCCGACTCTCATCAGAGTCGAGCGAACCCTTCGACATTCGCTCTATCAAAATCTGTCATTTCAAAAACTTTTAAAAACATGAAACTTTTCCAAATAGAGGTCATTATCTTTATAACGATTATGAAAACTTTCAATCAAATAAGTACTTTAACCCAATTGAAATCATCTAAAATACATGCTCTCTTAACATACACAAATGGTTCAGCTAACATCACTCTGTCGACATCTCGACAAACGCACCACAGGACGCTGTCTGCAAAGTCTCTAATATAGACGAAATACCATAGCGTAAGTACTCTGACTCGGCGACACTCCGGAAGGAAATGGAGCTCACCATTTCAACTGGAACATCTTCTGGCAACATCCTCTACTCATCTGTATGCACCTGCGCGGCATGAAACGCAGCCCCCGAAGAAAGGGGGTCAGTACGGAATATGTACTGAATATGTAAAGCATTATTGAATCATAAACACAAGGAAGGGCGCAACAGTAAACAAGTTTAGAAGCAACCCGGGAATACCTGGAACAACATTTTGAACCGTGCCACATAGTACCTTACGCAAATTCTAGCATACACAATATACATACGGCATATACAAATTCTAGAATACACAATATAAATATAGTGTCACAATAGTCCCTTTGGACAGCCGCTTCCGGCATAGTAACATAATAGTCCCTTCGGACGGCCGCTTTAGGCATAATAATAATGATGATGGCCCCTTCGGGCATGCCGTTTCCGGCATAATAACATAATAGTCCCTTCGGACGGCCGCTTCCGGCATAATAATGATGATTGCCCCTTCGGGCATGCCGCTTCCGGCATAATAACATAATAGTCCCTTCGGACGGCCGCTTCCGGCATAATAATGATGATGGCCCCTTCGGGCATGCCGCTTCCGGCATAATAACATAATAGTCCCTTCGGACGGCCGCTTCCGGCATAATAATGATGATGGCCCCTTCGGGCATGCCGCTTCCGGCATAATAACATAATAGTCCCTTCGGATGGTCGCTTCCGGCATAATAATAATGATCCTGGCCCTTTCGGGCATAATAATAATAATGAAGTGGAAAGTAAACATAAGTCGTAAATGAAATGAAGTAGTAAAACCTCGCACCCCCTTCGGAGTGATTTTTTTGAAAATCTAATTAGTAAAATCTCGCACCCCCTTCGGAGTGGTTTTGAAAATCAAACTTTATATTTCCTTTAGTATAAAACTAGTTTTCTCAAAATCATTAGTAAAATCATATGCACAACTCAATTGGCATAACATAAAATGAGGCCATATGTTATATAGCACGCTCAGACATAAGCTGAGGCCATCGCACACTCAGGCATAAGCTGAGGCCATAGCACACTCAGACTTAAGCCGAGGCCATACGTTATACAGCACGCTCAGTCGCGTCATGAAATCATATAGAAAAAAAACTATTATGAACGTCATGTATGAAATCAAACCCTTTTCATTTGTCTCCTTCGAGACTCACAAATTTAAATGTAAAATGCATAGGTAAAAGAAAGACCTTATGAATGTCCCCTTCGGGATTTATACATCATTATGGAATCGCACAACTTGAGAATGCCCCTTTGGGCTCAAGAGGTCAAAGAACTCAGGATATCCTACATCTAGGAATGGATTCATTATGGGTATCGTTACGCTTCGTACTTGTCACAGATCATAAACACGTTTCGGGTCAATCCGACTTAGTATAAGAAAGTTATGAGCGTTTGAAGTACAGAACCTTCTACGAACGTTTCAGAAGCTATTTTTTTGGAAAATTAGAGCAACAATCATACCAAGTACCTTTCAAGCATCGTTATTCATTATAGAAACCTCTACGACCATTTTCAAGCAATCCGAGACCGTCTACGAAAGTTAGGGACATTACCACTTACAGAACTCTTTAAAATTTTCTTGTTATTCAATCATACAATAAGCTCGGCTATACTAAGTATACTCACATCAAGAAGTGAATGAGAAGCATTAACAAGCCTGGAATCAAGAATAGAGTTACCCCGAGATAAGTATCATAGCTTACTTAGCTCTAGGACATGCCAAGAGAAAGAAAAGGTGAGCTTTACATACCTGTCCCACGTCCAATTAGCAACGTTCATTCGTCCAAACTTGCTAGTCTACATTCAAGAGAAATGGCATAATCATTAGACTCATCGACATATGCTTGTCTTAGTCCTTCAAATGAATTCATTTATATTCTGCCGAAATTTCGGCAGCATTTCTCCTGTAAATACACCATCCCCGAGAATCTAACTCGACCATTTTATCAACAACAAATCTGAGAATTCAACTCGGCCAAATTATCAACAACAATACCAAAAATCATATCTCCAACTTCAACAATTATTTCAAATGCATTCTATCACTCGCAATCCTTTCTACACAATCCGACGGCATTCCTCTTATATTCAATTCAACCACACCTAGTCAAGCTAACATCCATGATTTCACATTCAAGTATTAATCCGAAATCATTCTAACATGATTCAAGAACACTTCAAACAATGCAACCAACATACCACTTCACCCGAAACCTTCCAAATTCAACAAGAACAATGACAACATATTTTCTTTCCTTCCAAATTTATAAACTACATCAACAATTCACATGCTAGCAACATTATTCTCCATAAATACAAGAAACTACATTCAAATCACATTAACTTCTCCAACAAACCACAAACAATTTCAATACCAATTTGAAGCATTAAACCTTCATTTGCACCCTAGAATCTACAACAACAACCACTAAAATACTAAGTAAAATTAATTCATCACTTCTACACAAAACAACCATCCACACGGCTTCAACCCAACACTCATATTTTCATGAATTTCATTCATTTCTACACTCTACAACACATACAAACCATCCATAACATATAAAAGAGGAGTAACCTTACCTTTTCCACTTAATTTCCCACTTGGCTAGAATCATGGTCTTGCAACAAATAGTGGTTTACTTGCTTCAACAACTCCTCCATGTTAATAAGGACCTTCCAATTGGTAGAAAAGCTAGAAGAAAATATTTTTTTGATCAAGATTTCCAAGAGTTCAGTTTTTTGCTCCATGGCCGAATGGCCTTCTCTATTTTTCTCCAAGTTTCTCCATTCTTCTAAGGTGAAAAAGATGAGTAATATGAGTAATAAGTCATCTTTTGGGGCTATTTATTTTAATTCCATGTGGGCCAAGGCCCACACCCTATGGACGGCCCACTTGGCCCCTTTTGCTCCAAGTCCTTTTTTTTTGTTTTGGAATTCATGAAAAATTATTTCCAAATTCCAAATGCCCTTAGCCTTCCTCCATTTTTCTATGAGTCATCTTGCGAATTTCCCTTTTTGCCCCTAGTCTTTCTTAACATTTCCACATCAAAACTTTCATGAACAACTTATGTGCTAAACAAGGTCAAAAATATAGCCTTGCCCTTAACTTTTCGCAATTATCTTGAATTATCCGAATACGCAAAATACGGGATATAACAGTGTCCAAGACCCAGACAGAGTGAGCCCAGTAGGGTTCCAAGTTTCAGACCCCCAGGACTCCCGCACCTTCAGCTAGGCGAGGTGGATCTTCAGGCAGAGGTGGGTTGCAGCCTAGTAGAGGTAGGTATCAGTCTGGCCGAGGTGGTCATCAACCCGGTAAGGACAGTTCATAGTTCGTGAGAGGGGTAGCTTAGTCTGGTCAGGGTGGCTGGGGAGATGCATAGTCCGATGACGGACGAGTTCATTGCTATGCCTTCCGTAAGAGACTAGAGATGGAAGCTTCTGATGTAGTCATTACATGAATTATTTTAGTTTGTCATAGGGAAACCTTGGTATTATTTGATCCGGGTTCTACCTTCTCATATGTGTCTACATATTTCCCTACTGAATTGGATATGACTTGTGATATTCTTGATGTGCCCATACGTGTTTCTACTCTGGTCGGAGATTCTGTGGTAGTAGATCGAGTCTATCGGTGATGCGTGGTTACTTTTATGGGCTATAATACATGGGTAGACTTGGTGATCCTTAGTATGGTAAACTTTGATATTATATTGGGCATGAACTGGTTATCTCCTTACCACGCGATTCTAGACTGTCATACCAAGACAGTCACTTTAGCTATGCCAGACATTCTGAAATTAGAGTGGATGGGTACTCCTAGCCTTGTCCAAAGAAGATTAAATCATTCCTTCAGGTGAGGAAGTTGGTGGATAAGGGGAGTTTAGCTTACTTAGCTCATATTCGGGACACGAGTTCGGATACTCCTTCCTTGGCGTCTGTTCCTGTAGTTAGTGATTTTGTGGAGGTCTTTCCCACAGACTTGCTTGATATGCTGCCTGACAGTGATTGAATTTTTCATTGACTTAGAGCCAGGCACTCGACCTATTTCTATTCCACCTTACTATATGGCTCCGGCAAAGTTGAGGGAGTTGAAGGAGCAATTACAAGACTTGTTGAGTAAGGGGTTCATTAGACTTAGTGTTTCCCCTTGGGGTGCTCCTGTGTTGTTCGTGAAGAAAAAAGATGGTTCTATACGGATGTGTATCGATTATCGGTAACTGAATAAGGTTACCATTCAGAACAAGGATCTGATACCCCGCATCGATGACTTGTTTGATCAACTTATCGGGATACAACCAATTGAAGATTAGAGTTGAGGATATTCCAAAGACCTGCAGGACTCGTTATGGTATGAGTTCTTGGTGATGTCCTTCAGCCTTACTAATACCCCACAACTTTTATGGATTTGATGAATGGGATCTTCAAGCCTTACTTGGATTCGTTCGTGATTATTTTCATTGATGACATATTGGTATACTCCCATAGTAAGGAAGACCATGAGAAGCATTTGAGGATAGTTCTTGGGTTGTTGAAAGAGAAGAAGTTGTTTGCCAAGTTTTTCATGTGTGAGTTCTGGCTCAGTTCCATGGCATTTTTAGGGCATGTTGTGTCTAAGGATAGGATTACGATTGATCCCAAAAAGCTAGAGGTAGTTCGATATTGGACTTGGCCTATTTCAGTGATCGAGATTTCCCGTTTTGTAGGCTTAGCAAGTTACTATCGTCGGATCGTGAAGGGGTTCTCATCTATTGCTTCTCATTTGACTCGTTTGACTCAGAAGGAGGTGCTATTTCAGTGGACCGATGAGTGCGAGGAGAGCTTTCAAAAGCTCAAGGCTTTATTGACTTCAACTCCGATTTTGGATTTACCTGTGAAGGGTAAGGACTTTACAGTTTACTGTGATGTTTCTCGTATTGGCTTGGGTTGTGTGTTGATGCATGAGTTAAAGGGTGTCGTGTACGCTTCGAGGCAGTTGAAGGTCCATGAGAAGAACTACCCCGCTCATGACTTAGAGTTGGTAGCGGTAGTCTTTGCTTTGGAGATTTGGAGGCATTATCTATATGGAGTCCATTGTGAGACCTTTATGGATTATCGTAGTCTTCAACATGTATTCAGTCAGAGGGATCTGAATTTGAGGCAGTGTAGGTTGATGGAGTTTCTCAAGGATTATGAAATGACAATTATTTAACATCCGGAAGCTGTTGCGTTGAGTCGAAAGCCAGTGAGTATGGGTATCTTGGCACGTTTGATCATTGGGGAGCGTCCTTTATCCATGGAGGTTCGATGTTTGGCTAATAGTATGGTGAGCCTCGTTATTTTAGAACCTAGAAAGGTTCTAGCTTGTGTTGATATGGTCATCTTTTTTGGAGCAGATTAAGGCCCATCAGTTTAAGGATGTGAAATTGTGTAAGATTTAGGATAAGGTGCTAAGTGGGGAATCCAATGAGGCTATTCTTGATTAGGAGGGTGTTTTGAGGATTCAGAGGTGCATTTGCGTTCCTAGGGTTGGTGGTTTGATTAAGTTGATTTTAGAGAAGGCTCATTGTTCTAGATACTCCATTCATCCTGGTGGTACCAAGATGTATTGTGACTTGAGATAACATTACTGGTGGGGTAGGATAAAGAGGGATAGAGACTTCATATCCAGTGTTTAAATTTCTAGCAGGTTAAGTACGAGTACCAGCAATCAAGTGGTGCGACTCAGAGGATGCCATTCCCGAGTGAAAGTGAGAGAGGATAGCTTTGGATTTCGTGGTTGGTCTACCGAAGACTTTGGTAATGTTTGATGCCATTTGGGTTATTGTTGATAGGTTGACTAAGTCCGTGCACTTCATTCTAGTTCAGACTACTTACAACTCGGAGAAGTTGGCTAAGATCTACATTAGAGAGATTGTCAAATTTCATAGTGTGCCTATTTCCATCATTTCAGACAGAGGAACTCAGTTCACTTCCTATTTCTGGAGGATTTTGCAGAAGGAATTGGGGACTCAGTTGGATCTTAGTACCGCCTTCCACCTACAGGTGTTAGAAGACATATTGCGGGCTTGTGTGATCAACTTTGGTGGTCATTGGGACCAGTTCTTACCTTTGGCTGAGTTCGCCTATATAACACTTATCACTCGAGTATTGACATGACTCCATTTAAGTCTTTATATGGTAAGAGATGCAGATCTTTGATTGGTTAGTTTGATGCCTGCGAGGTAAGACCTTGGGATACTGATTTGTTGAGAGAGTCCTTGGATAATGTGTAGCTAATACAGGAAAAGCTTCTTGCGACTCAGAGTAGGCAAAAGGAGTATGCGGATCGGAAAGTCCGGGATTTGGATTTCATTGTTAGTGATTAGGTTCTACTAAAGGTTTCATCCATGAAGGGTGTGATGCAATTTGGGAAGAAGGAAAAGTTGAGCCTATGGTTTATCGGTCCCTTTGAGATTCTTCGTCGTGTCGGTCAAGTGGCTTATGAGTTGGCTTTGCCACCAAGTTTTTCAGCTGTTCACCTGGTGTTCCATGTTTCCATGTTGAAGAAATACCATTCAGATGGCTCTTACATATTCATTGGGACTCGCTATTGTTTGATCAGAATTAGTTCTTCGAAGAAGAGCCGATAACAATCTTGGATAGGCAAGTAAATAAGTTGAGATCAATAGAGATAACTTCGGTTAAGATGCAGTGGAAGCACTGTTCAGTTGTGGATGCTACATACGAGACTGAGGCCGATATGCGTGCTAGATATCCCCAGCTCTTTACTGTTTCAGGTACCAATCATTCGTTTCCTTTTTTCTCCGTTCGAGGATGAACGGATGTTTAATTGTATCTGATGTAATAACCCATTTGGTCGTTAAGGTATTTTGACCTTTTTACCCTTATTAAAATTTCCCCTAGCTCCGTTAGAGCATGTTTGGCTTGTGGGGATGAGCGAAATGGTTTCCGAGGTAGTCGGGTGAGTCTTGGTCAAAATTGAGGAATTTAGAGGCTTTACGTGAAAAATGGTTGACCAAAAGTTAACTTTTGTGTATACGATCGTTTTTGGGATTTGTTTTTGATACCATGAGGTTCGGAGAGTCAGTTTTAACTTGGTAGAGGGGTAGTTTGGTTCCTGAGGCACTCAGGAACATTTTGGTCCTTGGGTTGGAATCTTGTTTTAGGGGCTTGGGGGGTTGACAGGGTCAAGATGACCTCTGTTGGGAATTATGAGGGCACGGGTGAGTTCGTAGTATGTTTTTACATTGGTATGCATATTTAGTTTGTGTCAAGGAGGTCTTAGATGGGTATCGAGTTTTGGGTTGAAGTTAGTGAAAAACCGGATTTTTGCTGGTTTGATGTGCCGCATATGCGGACAATTGATCGCACCTACAGGCCCGCTTCTGCTGGGCTTGGTCTGTAGGTGCAAGATCAGTGTGGGACCGCTCTTGGGCAAGTTCCACTGCACCTGCGAGATTGTGATATTTTAATTGGGTTCGCAGCTGCGGAATATTTTCCGCATGCGCAATCTCGCATCTATGAGGGATTTGTCCGCAGATGTGGGATCGCTGAAATTCATAACTTAAATTCCCAATTTCGAAGCCATTTCTTTCATTCACAAAGTTGAAACCGAGAGAGATTGTGGGCCATTTAGTGGAGCTTTTGGGGAATACTTCTTTGGGGTAGGTTCCTTATACTCTCTTGTGATTTTAATATGTTTTGAGTATGGAATCATTGGTAAATATCATGAACTAGTTGGGAAAAATTGGGTCATAAACCCTAAGATGATTTTTATGAATCCTATTCAATCCAAATGAGTATTGTTGGGAATTTTCTTGATTTCTAACCATCTAATCAATGAGTAATTAGTCCCTAAGCTTGAATCTTCCTTTTATCTCAAGAATCTCCATTACGAAAATTAGGGGTTTTCTCGAAATTAGAAATTTTTGATTGATGATGAAATTAATGCTAAATTGGGACTAGTTTGTTATGATAATTAGTGTTTTGACTTCCTAAGTTTTGGGTTAATTGTTTCCAACTTGGGTTTCCTATTTTTGCCCTTGTGGGCCCGGATTCCCTTTTTTTTAAAGGTCGTTTTTTATTTCGAATAGTATTATATCAATATAAGTATCTTTAGACTCAGAATATAATGTAGAATTACAAGCTGATAGACTTTGATTGTTTGGAGATGATTCGTAAAAGAAGGCACAAGTTGGATCGTTCGTGGCACCTGCTCGCACTAAGATAGGTTACGGCTTACCATTTTGGTTAGACTCCGGTTAAAGAAGAGCATGTAAATGTTAGTTATGACGGGAAAGCAGGATAGGCCTTTGGGCATGGTGTAGAGGTTAAATCCTATTAGGTTGGTATTGTCAACTGTTATGTGGGCTTGTCGCCATACGTGTCATATTTGTGATATGTGTTTGCATTCATCTCTCTCTTGATATCTCACTTATCATCCGAAAAGTAAGGAATATGAAAATGACATGATTTGTGATGTGTACCTTATGGAAAGTATGGATGAGTTTTGATATGAACTACTATTGATGTTGACATCATGCATGACATGCACTCTTATTTCATATGATTATATGATATGAACTGTGACTGGAAATGATGATAAGTGAGAGAGAGTGGCCTCCAAGGTCTCTGTCAGAGAGCGTAAAAGAGAGATGAGAGTCTGTGATCTGAGGTTTTTACTGGAGAAAAAGTGAGTGCTCGTGATCCGAGGTCATTTATCAGAGCGAGAGAGGGCTCATGCCCGAGGTCATTTATCGGGACGGGCGGTACATGGATTTCACGAGTCCCCCATGGGTCATGTCTATCTAGCATTGCCTTTAGCATGTGTGTACGGATTGGAAAGGTTGCCAGTGCATTGCATTGTATATACATTCACTCATTATCTTTGACTGTGTACATGGCATCTTATACATTTGGCTAATCTTATACATTGACTGATATTGCATTTGTGGCTTATCTTATACTTGAGACTATTCATTGATTGTACTTGATAGCTTATCTGTCTACCTGTTAGTTTCTTTCCTTTATATATGTATAAACTAATCATTGTCGGCCTATGATGCTTGCTAGTACTATTGTTGCACTGATGCTACTCTTGCCGCACTTTTCCTTAAGTGCAGAGTTCGTCGTTAGTTCTACCTCTCAGCCTCGCGAGTGATCCCGAGGCCTACTTACCAGAGTTTTCAGGGTGAGCTACTTGATGGATCTGCAGCCCGGAGACTCCTCCTTGTACCTGTCTATTTTTTGGTTCTCTTGAGACAATTATTATTATTATTATTATTATTATTATTATTATTATTATTATTATTATTATTATTATTATTATTATTATTATTATTATTATTATTATTATTATTATGTATTACGAGACTAATTCTAGTATTCACACATTGTACTAGTGATAGTGGCTCTTGTACTTGTATCCGGACTAGATCCTTGTGTCTTAGTATTTCTTATTTCTGTACTTACATTATTATCTGATATATCTATTGAGACTTAGTTTATTCCTGTTTTTCGCTTTTGCATTTGATTTATGGCATGATATAAGAGAAGGGTTCGCCCACCAGGGGGTTTAGCGTGGGTGCACGCATGATTCAAGAGAGTTGGGTCGTGACAATAAGGTGAACAATGCATTTTTGTAAGATCGCTTTCAGGAACAAGTATTCATGGCTCAACCAAAAGGTTATGTTAATTTTGATTCTCCTAATCATGTATGCAGCCTTAAAAAGGCTATTTATGGCTTCAACAAGCCTGGTATGAGGCTCTGATGTCTCATCTATATAGTATTGGGTATGCCAAGTCTGAATCATATGTATCGCTGTATATATTTAAATCCTTTATTGTCACTCTTTATCTTTTGGTATATGCTGATGATATTCTCATTGGTGGGAATCACCCAAACTTGGTTGCACATTCCATTAGCTGTTTGGCTAGCATGTTCTTCCTAAAGCATCCTTGTGAACTAAATTATTTTTTGAGGATCACAAGCTAAGAATGTTCTCTAATGAGATTATCTTATCCCAGTCCAAATATATTCTTGAGATTCTCTCGGAAGCGAGTATAACTAGGAATTGGGACATTATGGATATTATTTGTGTGGGTTTGTATTAATAAGATCATGCCATAAGAAAGAAAGGGACAACCTTACGTACCTCGTCGTCTACTTAAGCACTCAACGTCTATCCTCCCCAGCTTCACACTAAGGTTAAGTCGTTGAGATGCTTATAAGGTCAAACTAAATATTAAGTAAGCTAACGTATCGTCTACTTTCTCCAAACTACAAATAAACTCCCAAAAATCAATAACAACATCAACAATGCCATAGCCAAAAGATTACACTCAAATTACACCCAAATCAATCCAGATATTTGGACTTATTTCCACTGTCAGAGGAGATCCAGACAAAGGCACTATTGCCTCAAGTATGTAGTGTTTCATTTCTTATGATTAATGGTCATGTGGGCCATTGTTGTTATTGCTTGTTGTGGCCCTGTGTGGCGTTGTATATTTAGGGTTGTTGTGACAAGTTGGTACTGGTACAGTTACAGAGGAAATTTTGCAAAAATTTTTATAAGGCCCTTAGGAGTTTAACATTCGAGGACGAATGTTTTTAAGAAGGGAGGAATGTTACACTTTGCCTTTTTGTATACGTTAAAGTTTTGTTTTAAGTCGGTTGTCGTAGACTCATATTGGAAATCATTGGAGAGTTATGTATAAGGTCTCTGGATGTATCTTTGAGATGTAAATCCTTAAGCATGTTTGAATAAGATTACAAATGTTAGACGTTAAACGAATCGGAGAGAATACGTTTCATCGAAAAATTGGACGAAGACCATTTTCACGCCCACTTTCACGGACCGTGAATAATTTCACGAGCCGTGAAAATGCCGTTGGCCATCGTGAAATGGTGGTAGATTATTCACGGGCCGTGAAAATAGCGTTGGCTATCGTGAAATGGTGGCAGTGGAGGAGGAGCCACTGGACCAGTTTCACGGCCAATGATTTTTTTCACGATCGTGAAAGTGTACTGTGAAATTAAGGCGATGGAGATTTTACTCCTTGATTATATATTAAGGGGCCATGACTTGGGGCTTATACTTTCATCAAAACAGATCCCTTATGTCTCTCTAAGCTCTCTCAAACACCCATAAACATCCCAAGTCATATTAAGAGAAGATCAAGGTCAAGAATCCCCAACTAGTTCATAGAAATTAGTTACTCTTGCATCTACTTGGAGTTGTGGAAACTTTTGATCTTGGAGAAAGTTGTGTGTGGCTAAGTTCTTCAAGTATAAGGCATGTTCTTCATCTTATGATGAGTTGATATGGAGGTTAATAAGTCTTAAAAGTGAAAATAATCATGGTAGAGAAGTTATAAATGTATTAAGTTGAAGTATTGGTTATGGATTGAATTTGAAAAGAAGATTTGGATTGATTTGGGTGTAATTTGAATGTAATCTTTTGGATATGACATTGTTGATATTGTTAATGATATTTGGGAGTTGATTTGATGTTTGGAGGTGTCACGACCTAAACCGGAGGGCCATGATGGACACTTAACCGTATTAGTCAAGTACCACCTGACATATATCCGCCATGATGGGCACTTAACCGTACTAGTCAAGTACCACCTGACATACATCTAACATGAATATGAACATAGGTGGGCCGATAGGGCTATCATATGACTCACAATATTTTATAGGGAAACATGCATATATCAACTGCTCTGAAAGACTCATCTGTAGGCAAATACCGAACATGTTATATGAGCTGGTAAGGCTATCATAATCGTCTGTAATGACATATGAAATCTCAAACCTAGACCTCATCTGACTATACATAACTGTCTATTAGCCTCTACTGAAAACATGACACAACGTGGCCAGGACAAAACCCCGCCATACCCATGCATATGTATGTACATATCTACATATAAACATAAGACCATGCTGACTCCTGGCATCTCTATAACAAATGGAGTGCATCAAATACATCCGTTGACCTGACATCCTAATAGATGGATCATCAACCTGTATATAAAAACCTGCAGGCATGAAACACAGCCCCCCGAGCAATAGAGGAGTCAGTACGGATAAGGTACCGAGAATGTAAGGCATAAGAGTAACATATACATAAGAATCATGGAAAGGATCTGAACTCATAAGCAAAACTGACTGTCTGAATACATCTGTATAACTCTGCTTAACTGAAGATGCCTCTGACGGTGTATGATATGCATAGGTCATAATATAACTGATGGTGCTGTGGAACATACATCTTGATCCATATATCATATAATAGGGCCAAAGAACGTATGGCCCGATCCATATATAATAGTGCCGAGGAACGTATGACCCGATCCATATATCATATAATAGTGCCAAGGAACGTACGGCCCGATCCATATATCATCATCATCACTGTGCACTAGCTGATCAGGTGGTAATGCATATATAACGCCTATCCCTTTCTCCATACCCCATACACATATAACATACGTGTATATAATACCTTCAGATCATAGGTCAAGGTGCATAAATATATATGAATGCAACGCATAAATCAACTTATACATAGAACTCTTGGAGTGATATAAGGTCGTACTACCTCCGACAGACATCTTTGAGCTAATATCATCAATGTAAGAAATCTGAAGACCCATGAGCAGAAGGAACAATCATAAACGGGTACAGGAACATCAAAGAATGAAGTACTACTAATGCTTCTAAGAGTAGAGTAATATGGAAGCTCGTTTACTCGATTGTTAGTTCATATCATCAGATCACGCCAAAATGAAGAAAGGATATCCTTAACATACCTTGGAGTCTACCTAATGTCCGATGCTTACTTCCCGAGCTTGCAACACTGCAACCAAGTTATACAATTAGGCCATATACATCCCTTACTACCCATTTCAAGTACGTATGAAACTTAACGAAATTCGCGCAGCATTTCCCCTATAATTCTTACTCCAATCCCAAATGGCGCACAACCTACACAACATCATCAACAACAACAGTAGTAATATACAGCAACATAAACAAGTAGAAATCGCTCCAAAATTCCAATCGAAACAGCCTTCAAGGCAGCCACATCAACAAACTAGTTTAGGCCATTCATATCATGTTTTCCCTTCACTTTTCCTTCACAAACAACTTATGTCAATACTTTCATATCAAAATATAATCAAATCCATGCCAAAACATCTCTTAAAACAACCCTGAATCTCAGTTTGACTCAATTAACTCACCGCTTCCATAGCTATATTTCCTTCACTTTAAATCACTGAAAATCTTGGTAATCAACTTAATAGCAAAGATAAGAATAGTATCCATACCTTAACGGGGCTGGAATTCCAAGAACCAAACTCCAAATCGAACTCCTAAGCTCAACAACTTAAATCAAACCCTAGGAACAACTTTCCCTTCACTATCTTGGGTTTTCGGGGCTCAGATCTTACTTGGATGATAAAGAAAGGTTAGGAGAGGATTGGTGAGTATTAGGGAGAGTTTAGGGTCTGTTGGTGTGAGTTAAAATGAGAACAATCACTAATTAGATGCATATATATAGCAGCCGCATCACCTGAAAATTGACGGGTCGTCGATGTGCATTGACGGATCGTCGACACTTCGACGGCCCATATCTCCCACCGTCAATGTGCAAAAGCAGATCTTCCTATTGGATTGTAAAGTAGACTCACTGAAGTTATGAATGCATAGGTTTTGATTTCCGTAACTCCTCATATTCTAGGTGATATGCCTCTCCAAATTTGACCCAAAATTTCTATCCGGAATTCTGCCAAATTTTCCCGAAGTTTCAACAAACTTAATTTCTTCGATTCGCTTAACATCCAATCTTCCCGATACTTACAAAACATGATACCAAGCTCTCATGTATGAAGAATGAGCATGTAAAATTCCTTATGACCTTGACAACAACCTAGCCCTTTAAATCTTTGTCAACTAACTCACGACAAAACTTTTTGGATAAAAGTACGGGGTGTAACATACTCCTCCCCTTAGGAACATTTGTCCTCGAATATTAAACTAGCCTTGAATTCTCAATACTTCCTCAAGAATTCTCTTGTTGAATTCATGCCCTACATATATCTTTCTCACGACAGGTGATGTTTAATCGTACCATCGTTCGCCTTACTTGACATATATTTATTGCTTCTCTTCTCATTTTTCCTTTCGCATGTATTCTTATCATTTCATCGACTTAATTTAAAATCTTTAATGCTTGCATTGAGCTGGCTAATATCACACGCCTTCTTATCTTATTCTGGAGTTGCAAACGAGACACCAAACAATCCTTATTTTCCCTTTTTTTCCTAGCTGGACCATTTAATACCGGGGAGCCATAAGTCAAAGAGTGTACTTTTGTGTATTTAAAGGTCCATTTTATCACTCTTTCCTTATCCTTGTCACGAGCCTTGAATCTCTTTTCTTTTATATTTCCAAGTTACCAGTTTCTTGCCTTCACCTCGAACTATATCTCTGAAATTTTCCTTTTGGTTTTTCCTTCATGTAATATGACCCATTGGTTTGAATGCTTTACCGAAGATACCATATTATCCCAGTTTACTGAATCATCATTCGATGCCAGTAGCCTTTCTCAAATTTTTATACTTTGTCAACTTAGAGTTGTCACTTTTGTGCTCAATATGCTTCCCCATTCTTCTCACTTCTATCTCTATAGTGATAGGATCATTCTATATCCTTTACTTGACATTGTCGCTTCCGCCTTTGTAGTTTATCTATCTTGTCTTTCTTTTACTATTTACCTTATTCCATTCTTTCTTCCCTCATTTCTTACGTTAAATATCATTCTTGTGCTTTGCAATTCCCTTAAAAATGTTCCTTCTATTTCCAATCAATTCCTTTGAATTGGCTAATGGTTACATCAGGTTCTTCGTATGGCAGTTCCTTGCCTGCTTACGTTCTGGTGTAATAGTATATTTATCTTTCTTATCATTGATTCCATACTGCTATTTGTACTTCCTTTTGTGGTATCCCACTCTTACCATCCATCACTTACCTTCAAGCATGGACCATCTCTTATTAACCGACATTCTATAATTTCCTTTAATCATATTCTGACAACAATATATTTAGGGAAACTCTAATCTCTTTATTGCAACTTGAACTCAACTTTAGGATTAACACGCTAGAATGCTAACTGATTATAGGCATATCTGATAGCCCTAGATCCGGTGTATTTGCAAAGTATAAGATGCACAACTCATATAGGGGAGCAATAAGGATATGTCGCGCCATATTGTTGAATCTTAGAATAGCCTCACAGGTTTCGCTGACTAAGTTTTACTTCTTCTTTCAATCCTCTCTTACATTTGAATTCTCTGTTGTTAGTATAGGAAATGAATCAGCATTTAGTCACTTATCTTCCTTCTTTTTGGCATCACAATTTATATAACTCATTGCCTGTTTTTTTTTTTTCTGGTACCGCCATCGTTCTCCCAATCATCTACCATGTTACTCACGGAAGTCTCTTATCGTATACACCCAGTTTCAATCTTTGTTGTCTCGCTTCTGTCTTAATATTCACCTGAAGATTCCACTTCTCGTTGTCATTTTCTTAACATGGGATTCCCTTCGTCATTCATTTCTTATTAAGCTTTCAAAGCTTGTTCGTCTCACAACCTTAATTCCTTTGTAAACGTAATTTATCTTATCCAAAATAACTCATGATCATCCTGCCCTTTTTATCGATTGTGACTCATAAACATTCTATCTTAACCTTGGCTATTGCACTCAAATTTATTCTTCCCCCCCCCCCCCCCCCCCTTAATAGCTTCATCTTATTGTGATAGGACATCACAAAAACTTACTTATATCCTTTATCCTCGACGTTTATTCATAACAACCTCTTGAATCCTCAAAATAATCCAACAGCATAAAATTAATGCTTTGTCCTTTTTGTGCCTTGTCTCGTCTTTTTTTTCTTTAGATAGCAAAACACATACTAGGTTAATCGTGGGCATTACCAAGAACGTCTTAAACTTCACCTGTGGCAACAACTTTAATTTGAATTGAACAGCATCCTTTTTGGAATTTCCCTAAATTAGTATGTAATGCCATAACGGGTAATCCTTTGCTACTCTGAGGGATCATTGGTAGGTTGTGATTGCAAAGTGTACTTAGGAGGGACGAGAAATCCATTTTTAACTGATATTTGGAAAACTGAAGTATTCAACAATTATAACGTCTCGTTTTTCAATTAGAATATAATCATGTAACATATATCCTTGGCGGCTTGTCTTACTCTCAATCGCCTTAAAGTGCTAATTTCTCTCCTAGTACAGAAGTACCTGTGGGGAGCGTATCTTCCTCATACTATACTTATTGTAGTCCTCATAGAAGGTAGGCATTTAATTATCTACCTCCTTCCTAAACCTTTCCTTTCATTTGTTTTAATCACGAATACTTCATAATGTCACTACTCACTCTCCCCTCATCCTTTAATTGGCTGTCCTTGTCATCTTGCTCTTAGTTATCGACTCATTATCCTATTCTTTCTTTACTCATCATTCCCTCCATGTTATTTACTACGACCTCTTCTTCATACAATCATTCTCTTAACTCATCCTCAATCCCACTGTTATGTCCCGTGTTTTCGCATATTTGGAAATCGAGAAAAATGAATAAGACTTGTGTGTTATAAGGAAATATTTTGATTCTAGATAATATGACTATGTTGGTTATGAAACTATTGGTGCTAAGTCATTGGGGAAGGCCGAGGGTAAATTTGGAATTTCGGAAATTAGTTTCGGGAATTACAAAACGAGATTCTTACGAATTGGGCCAAGAAAAATTGAATAAGAATTGAGGCCCAAGGTTAATGGGGTGGCCGGCCACTAGGCAAGGCCCAAACCCATTTTAAATGTCATGTGTTATGCACATGACCCTTAATAATGGATATATATCAAGTTGTCTTGGTAATTATCAAGAACAAAGCAAAGCAAAAAAAAAATTTGAAGAACACCACAAAGAAGGCTCTCGGCCGAATAGGGAAAGAAAAAAAAAATTCCCAAGCCCTTGATTCCAACCCAAATATCTTAGTTTTCACATATTTGTGAAGTACTCAAGACGCTCTCCGACGGAGTACAATTAGTTTGGCGAAAGGTGCGCGTTTGCGACAAGTCGGAAATTTAAGAAAAGGTAAGAATTTTGCTATTCTTTTGTTATGGAATTTGTATGAATGTGATAAGGATTGAGAATAGACGAGAATCCTGTAGTTTTGATATGTGTAGAAAATCGTGGGTGTGTGTGTGTTTGGTGTTGTAGCCGTGAGCTACATGAAGTGCAAGGCCATGTAAATTTGATCTTGTTAGTTGGTTTGTGGCGTCGTTGTGACATTTATGACGTAAATGATCGTTTAATGAATTGAATTGGTGTTGGAAAATGATTTCGGAACATTATGGGAAAGTGTATACCTTTGGTACATTTGTGTATATCATTGTATATCTATGATGCTAAAGACTTTAAATATGACTTATGGTTGATGTTAATGAATTTGGAGTGAAACAATGAGAGTTAGAACGTTCGTCGTAATTTTTGATGTTTTGAATGAAATATGGAAAGTAATGAACTTTGGGAAATTTTGTATATGGTTTGAAGCATAATTGGGGTGTGATTGAATAATTTTGAGTGATTGAATGAATACAATAATGTGGACATAGATTTGGAATTGTGAAGTTTGAATGAAAAGTTGCCAACTTATATAGTAAGGAAGAACATTGAAGTTAGAATGGTTTGATTATGGTTTATGTTGTTTGGTGATGTTTGGGTTGTTGTTGTTGATGTATTTTGAGCCGAGCTAAGTCTCGGGGGTGTTAGATTTATAGGGGAAATGCTGCCGAAATTTCGGTAGACAAAAATCAAGTTAATGGAAATCTTAAGCCTAAGAATCTCTAATTGGTAACTTTGACCATTTGCAGATTCTGGACGAAACGGGATTTGATTTTAAAGAAAGCATAAGACGTCCATAAGGTATGTAAAGCTCCCCACTTCTTCGTTTGGCATGTCTTAGTATGTTAGGTGAATATCGGAGCCCCCGGAGCAATTCTGCTCCTCGAAACCCGATCTATAAAACGGCTACTATTCATTCAATTCAATTGAAGCCTAAGGGCCCTATTTTGGCTAGAATGCAACTAAATATCCGAAACCTATGGAAATGTGATCGGGTCACTTTGAAATCATTATGTATGATCTGTTAGCCTCTAAAGGTTCGTAAATTATGTTCGCCACCTCGATTTGACCCAAGGTGGGCCCGCTAACCCCGAGACGCCCTAGTTGTCCTATCGGGCTCTCTTTTTGGATGAACTTCGATATGAGATCTTCGACTTTGAAACTTCCCTCTATGAAATATGTTTTGACTAGTATGATATGTTAAGTTCCGTTTGAGCCATACGTACCGCTTTGGAAACATTTCCTGAATTAAACTTTCGTATCAAGTAACCATTTGTCTATTTTGGGTCTACGAAATGACTTATGAAATTATTAAGTTTTGAAAGCCTATTTTGAAATATAATTTGCATTTGTTTGCTCACGACTCCGCTCGTGCCTTATTATGACTTCGTTCACCGGTTCCCGGGCCGGTTATGATTCGTGCGCCCCATGATAATTCGGCCGTATGCTGTGTTCCGGTTCCCGAGGCCTCGTCATAGGGCCGGGTTCCGTTTGGAGTTATGCTGTGATATAGCTGGTGATGCGATACGCTCCCATGTGTATGTGTGTTCAGGGATGTACGGAGATTTGAAACCTTCCGGTGTTATGCTGTGTGTGGCGCTAGCGTCGGAGTGGCGACCACGTTCTTAAGCGTTGCATGATTTCGTTTGTATTATGTATATGTATATGATTTTGATACGGATTTTGACACATTGAGTTGTACTCCCCTTTGTTATCCGGTTTGCTTTCAGTTTTGGCCATACTTCTGTACTCCGTGCTTTACATACTCAGTATATATTTCGTACTGACCCCCTTTCTCTTCGGGGGCTGCGTTTCATGCCCGCAGGTACAGACATTGGTGATCCTCCACTGTAGGCTTCACTTTTCTGCTATTTCGGAGTACTCCTCCTTGATCCGGAGTCCAATTCTGGTACAGACATCTTTTGCTATGTATATTTTGTACATTTGACTATTTGGGTACGGCGGGGCCCTGTCTCGCCATATGTCTTTGTTTTGGATTCGTAGAGGCCTGTAGTCATGTGTGTGGGGCGAGGGTCCTATATATGTTTGTTTGAGTTTGTTTTCGGGTTTTAAAGTGGTCCGTTTGTTATGATGGCCCTAAATAGCCCTTATGCTTATATTTGCACTTACGACCGGCGATGTCCATTCCGCCGCTCCTTTTGGATTCGATATGATATTTTGATTTGTACGACCGCCTAAGACATATTTTGATATAAGTTATGTTTGATATGATTTTTATGAAATCTTGAAATAAGTTTGGATTTGGTAAATGAATATGCGATTTGGTCTGGGTACCCAGGTAGGGTGCCAGTCGCCGCCCACGGGGCTGGGTCGTGACAAAAGTGGTATCAGAGCGGTTTGTCCTCGGAATGTCTACAGGCCGTGTCTCGTAGAGTCTTGTTTATCGATGTGTTGTGCACCGCATCTTTAAACGGGAAACTACAGGGCATTTAGGATGTTACCTTCTTTGGAATCTTAGATCGTGCGATAGAGCTGTGCTATTAGGGTGATTCAGATCTGACCCGTTATTGTGTTTGCAGGGATGCCTCCGAAGAAGGCAACGGCGGCCCAGAAGGGCAAGGCACGGATGGGAGAGACTAGTCAGGCACAGCGAGCTACCCGGGCTCGTGTTTATGATTTGCCTGAGGTTGTGCCTCATTCTGAGGGGTCTGCTACACCCCCACTAGTACAGCCTGGTGCAGGACCTTCAGCAGCTCCAGAGGCCCGAGTACCCGTTCCTGAGACTCCAGCTCCTCAGCCAGGGGCGGAGGACAGGACCCTGAGAGAGGTTGTACAGTTGCTGACTACACTGGTAGCAGGACAGGCTCGCAGACGCGGGCGGAGGGACGATGATGATGATGACAGGCGGGACAGCCTGAGAGTTCGGGAGTTCTTATTATGTGTCCCTCCAGAGTTTTTCGGGTCTAAGCCCGACGAGGACCCCCATGACTTTATTCGGGGGATGCGACGCTCACTAGACTTGGTCTGGGCTTCAGAGACCGAGTCAGTTGAGTTGGCCTCGCATAGACTTCGGGATGTTGCTGCTCACTGGTACGAGACTTGGGAGTTATCCAGGGGTGAGGGTGCTCCTCCAGCTACGTGGGATCAGTTTGTGACTGCTTTCACCCGCCACTTTCTGCCCCCAGAGTTACGGCGGGCGCGGGCTGACCGATTCTTACATCTGCAGCAGAGGGGTCGGAGTGTTCGCGAGTATAATCTTGAGTTTGATTCTCTGGCCCGATATGCACCGGCCGTAGTAGCAGATATGTCCGATCGGATGCACAGATATGTTATGGGATTGGATCGGTATTTGATCGACGGCTGTATGGCAGTGTCATTGCAGACAGATATGGACATTTCCCGACTTCAGGCCTATGTGATGGGTATGGAGGACCGTCACAAGTCAGATCATTCTGGTAGAGATCGGGATAGGAGGCCGCCCAAGAGGGCTAGGTCCGCAGGATATTCCGGAGATTTTCGGGGCGGACAGCCTCAGCAGCAGCAGTCAGGCAGACAGTTTCCTCCGTCCAGCCGGAGTACTCAGTCAGGCAGCCGGATATTTGATAGTGCAGGACCGTCTGGGGCTGGTCAGAGCTCCAGGGCGGCAGGTTCACAGGTGTCTAGAGGCCCCAGCCAGGCCAGACCACCCAGGCCCCGTTGTTCCCATTGCGGGAAGTCTCATCCTGGGGAGTGCTATCGAGCTACTGGAGCTTGTTTTTCGTGTGGTGGTCAGGGCCATTTTATGAGAGATTGTCCGTTGGCGAGCGGTTCTGGTAGCGTGGCTCAGCCGATGGGGTCAGCCGCCGGTTCATCATCTGCTCCATCCGTTGCACGCCCTGGAGGGCGAGGTATGCCGGCACCGGCAGGATGCGGTCGAGGCCGCGGTGGCGTTTCAGGTTCTAGCAGTCGCTCGAACCGCATATATGCTTTGGCCAACCGCCAGGAGCAGGAGGCTTCGCCAAACGTCGTCACAGGTACACTATTGGTTTTCTCCAGATCTGTATATGCATTGATTGACCCTGGCTCTACTTTATCATATATTTCACCGCTCGTTGCTAGTAAAATTGGGATAGTGTCTGAGCCTATAGAGCCATTTGAGGTAGCTACGCCAGTTGGGGATTTTGTTATAGCAAGACAGATCTATAGGGATTGTTCTGTGACTATTTATGATCGTTGCACTAAAGCTGATTTGATAGAGTTAGACATGCTTGAGTTTGATGTCATTATGGGTATGGACTGGTTGTCTTCCTGTTATGCTAATGTCGACTGCCAGAGAAAGGTAGTCCATTTTCCGTTTGCAGGGGAACCAGTTATAGAGTGGTTCGGATCTACAGCATCGCCGAGGGGTAAGTTTATTTCATACCTCAAGGCTAAGAAGATGATCCAGAAGGGTTATATCTACCATTTGGTTCGTGTGCACGATACTGCAGCTGAGACACCTACCCTTCAGTCTGTTCCGGTCGTTAATGAATTCCCAGATGTATTTCCTGACGAGCTTCCTGGCCTTCCGCCTGAACGGGAGATTGATTTTACTATAGAGCTGTTACCAGACACGCAGCCTATATCTATTCCTCCGTACAGGATGGCACCGGCTGAATTGAAGGAGTTGAAGGAGCAGCTGAAAGATTTGTTGGATAAGGGCTTTATTAGACCCAGCACATCACCCTGGGGAGCGCCGGTATTATTTGTGAGAAAGAAAGATGGGTCACTGCGCATGTCCATCGACTACCGGCAGCTGAATAAGGTGACTGTAAAGAATAAATATCCCCTTCCCCGGATTGATGATTTGTTTGATCAGCTGCAGGGTGCTAAACATTTTTCAAAGATAGATCTGTGCTCAGGTTATCATCAGGTGCGAGTGCGGGAGTCAGATATCCCGAAGACTGCTTTCAGGACCCGGTACGGGCATTATGAGTTCAGAGTTATGTCTTTCGGGCTGACTAATGCTCCAGCGGTATTTATGGATCTGATGAATCGGGTATTTCGGCCTTTTCTGGACATGTTTGTTATTGTATTTATTGATGACATCCTGATTTACTCGCGATCAGCCGAGGAGCATTCAGATCATTTGAGGACGGTACTTGGCATTCTCCGTCAGCAGAAGTTATATGCTAAATTCTCTAAATGTGAGTTCTGGTTAACTTCTGTGGCATTCTTGGGCCATATTGTCGGTGCAGATGGTATTCGGGTCGATACATAGAAGATTGAGGCTGTACAGAATTGGCCCAGGCCTACTACACCGACAGAGGTGCGCAGTTTTCTGGGATTGGCCGGGTATTATCGCAGGTTCGTGGAGGATTTTTCTTCTATTGCAGCACCACTGACGAAGCTTACCCAGAAAGCAGCAAAATTTCAGTGGACCGATGCCTGCGAGCGCAGCTTTCAGATGCTGAAGGAAAGATTGGTTACAACACCAGTTTTGGCTCTTCCAGAGGGATCCGACGGGTATGTTGTCTATTGTGACGCCTCTGGTATTGGGATAGGTTGTGTATTGATGCAGCACGGTCGAGTTATAGCCTATGCTTCCCGGCAGCTCAGACCGCATGAGAAGAATTATCCCACTCATGATCTTGAGTTGGCCGCGGTAATTCATGCTTTGAAGATTTGGCGGCATTATTTATATGGGGTCCATGTTGATATCTATACGGACCATAAGAGTCTCCAGTATATTTTTAAACAGAAGGAACTAAATTTGCGGTAGCGGAGATGGCTTGAGCTACAAAAGGATTACGACGTTGATATTCTGTACCATCCAGGGAAAGCCAATGTGGTAGCTGATGCGCTTAGCCGCAAGTCCGTAGGCAGTCTGGTTGGTGTACCATCTGATAAGAGAGATTTGGTTCGTGATATTCATCAGCTGGCCAGCCTCGGAGTTCGTTTGTTGGATTCTGGAGATTCTGGGATTTCTGTTCGTCCAGTTGCTGAATCATCTATTATTCAGGAGGTAAAGCAGCGCCAGTTTGAAGATACTCTTCTGATTCAGTACAGAGATGTGGCTCTTAATAAATCAAAGACTCCGTTTGAAATCTCGCCTGAAGGAGTATTATTATATGACGGCAGATTCTGCGTACCGGACGTTGCGGGCTTACGGCGGCAGATTATGGGCGAGGCACATAATGCACGGTATTCTGTTCATCCCGGTTCCACTAAAATGTATCGGGATCTCAGGTGTTTGTATTGGTGGGACGGTATGAAGAAAGATATTGCTGAGTTTGTTAGTCAGTGCCCGAACTGCCAGCAAGTTAAGATCGAGCATCAGAAGCCCGGTGGATTAATACAGGAGATGGAGATTCCAGCCTGGAAATGGGAGATGATTAATATGGATTTCATTGTTGGGTTACCGCGTACTCCACGCAGGTACGACTCTATCTGGGTTATTGTTGACAGGCTGACGAAATCAGCCCATTTCCTTCCGGTTCGGACTACTTATTCGGCTGAGGACTATGCCAGATTGTATATCAGAGAGATAGTCAGACTTCACGGAGTCCCTGTATCTATTATTACAGACCGAGGTGCTCAGTTTACAGCAAATTTCTGGAGGTCATTTCAGGAGGGATTAGGGACTCAGGTGAGCCTCAGTACAACTTTTCACCCTCAGTCCGACGGGCAGGCCGAGCGCACTATTCAGACACTCGAAGATATGTTGCGGGCCTGCGTTATTGATTTCAGGGGCAGCTGGGATGATCATTTGCCGCTTATTGAGTTTACCTTTAATAACAGTTATCACTCCAGCATTCAGATGGCTCCGTATGAGGCCCTTTATGGCAGGAGATGCAGATCTCCTATTGGCTGGTTTGACGTGGGCGAGACTAAGTTGATTGGGCCAGATGTGATCCAGGAAGCTGTAGATAAGGTAAAGCTTATTCGAGAGCGATTATTGGCTGCTCAGAGTCGACAGAAAGCTTATGCAGACAGAAGACGTCGACCGTTAGAGTTCCAGATTGGCGACTGGGTATTTCTGAAGGTGTCGCCCATGAAGGGTGTCATGAGATTCGGTAGAAAGGGTAAGTTGAGCCCGCGGTACATTGGGCCGTATCAGATTGTTCGGAGGATAGGCGCAGTCGCCTACGAGCTAGACTTACCATCCGATTTGGAGGTCGTACACCCGGTATTTCATGTGTCTATGCTGCGGAAGTGCATTGGTGACCCTTCCAGGATATTCCCAGTAGATGACCTTCAGGTAACAGAGCAGTTGTCTTATGACGAGCAGCCTGTGTCTATTCTGGATCGACAGGTAAGGAGATTGCGCACTAAGGAAGTGCCTTCAGTCAAAGTCCTGTGGCGCAATAACAATCGAGAGGAGATGACTTGGGAGGCGGAGGACGAGATGAAGAAGAAATACCCTTACTTGTTTCCGGCGTCCACAGGTAATTTAAACTTTTCAGTTTGTTGTGTTGATTGATAAAATGAATTATGTATGCCATTATTAAAAAGGGACACTCCTGCCATGATCATAAGGCTTTATAAGATTAATTTAACATTCGGGGACGAATGTTTTTAAGAGGGGGAGAATGTTATGTCCCGTGTTTTCGCATATTTGGAAATCGAGAAAAATGAATAAGACTTGTGTGTTATAAGGAAATATTTTGATTCTAGATAATATGACTATGTTGGTTATGAAACTATTGGTGCTAAGTCATTGGGGAAGGCCGAGGGTAAATTTGGAATTTCGGAAATTAGTTTCGGGAATTACAAAACGAGATTCTTACGAATTGGGCCAAGAAAAATTGAATAAGAATTGAGGCCCAAGGTTAATGGGGTGGCCGGCCACTAGGCAAGGCCCAAACCCATTTTAAATGTCATGTGTTATGCACATGACCCTTAATAATGGATATATATCAAGTTGTCTTGGTAATTATCAAGAACAAAGCAAAGCAAAAAAAAAAAATTTGAAGAACACCACAAAGAAGGCTCTCGGCCGAATAGGGAAAGAGAAAAAAAAATTCCCAAGCCCTTGATTCCAACCCAAATATCTTAGTTTTCACATATTTGTGAAGTACTCAAGACGCTCTCCGACGGAGTACAATTAGTTTGGCGAAAGGTGCGCGTTTGCGACAAGTCGGAAATTTAAGAAAAGGTAAGAATTTTGCTATTCTTTTGTTATGGAATTTGTATGAATGTGATAAGGATTGAGAATAGACGAGAATCCCGTAGTTTTGATATGTGTAGAAAACCGTGGGTGTGTGTGTGTTTGGTGTTGTAGCCGTGAGCTACATGAAGTACAAGGCCATGTAAATTTGATCTTGTTAGTTGGTTTGTGGCGTCGTTGTGACATTTATGACGTAAATGACCGTTTAATGAATTGAATTGGTGTTGGAAAATGATTTCGGAACATTATGGGAAAGTGTATACCTTTGGTACATTTGTGTATATCATTGTATATCTATGATGCTAAAGACTTTAAATATGACTTATGGTTGATGTTAATGAATTTGGAGTGAAACAATGAGAGTTAGAACGTTCGTCGTAATTTTTGATGTTTTGAATGAAATATGGAAAGTAATGAACTTTGGGAAATTTTGTATATGGTTTGGAGCATAATTGGGGTGTGATTGAATAATTTTGAGTGATTGAATGAATACAATAATGTGGACATAGATTTGGAATTGTGAAGTTTGAATGAAAAGTTGCCAACTTATATAGTAAGGAAGAACATTGAAGTTAGAATGGTTTGATTATGGCTTATGTTGTTTGGTGATGTTTGGGTTGTTGTTGTTGATGTATTTTGAGCCGAGCTAAGTCTCGGGGGTGTTAGATTTATAGGGGAAATGCTGCCGAAATTTCGGTAGACAAAAATCAAGTTAATGGAAATCTTAAGCCTAAGAATCTCTAATTGGTAACTTTGACCATTTGCAGATTCTGGACGAAACGGGATTTGATTTTAAGGAAAGCATAAGACGTCCATAAGGTATGTAAAGCTCCCCACTTCTTCGTTTGGCATGTCTTAGTACGTTAGGTGAATATCGGAGCCCCCGGAGCAATTCTGCTCCTCGAAACCTGATCTATAAAACGGCTACTATTCATTCAATTCAATTGAAGCCTAAGGGCCCTATTTTGGCTAGAATGCAACTAAATATCCGAAACCTATGGAAATGTGATCGGGTCACTTTGAAATCATTATGTATGATCTGTTAGCCTCTAAAGGTTCATAAATTATGTTCGCCACCTCGATTTGACCCGAGGTGGGCCCGCTAACCCCGAGACGCCTTAGTTGTCCTATCAGGCTCTCTTTTTGGATGAACTTCGATATGAGATCTTCGACTTTGAAACTTCCCTCTATGAAATATGTTTTGACTAGTATGATATGTTAAGTTCCGTTTGAGCCATACGTACTGCTTTGGAAACATTTCCTGAATTAAACTTTCGTATCAAGTAACCATTTGTCTATTTTGGGTCTACGAAATGACTTATGAAATTATTATGTTTTGAAAGGCTATTTTGAAATATAATTTGCATTTGTTTGCTCACGACTCCGCTCGTGCCTTATTATGACTTCGTTCACCGGTTCCCGGGCCGGTTATGATTCGTGCGCCCCATGATAATTCGGCTGTATGCTGTGTTCTGGTTCCCGAGGCCTCGCCATAGGGCCGGGTTCCGTTTGGAGTTATGCTGTGATATAGCTGGTGATGCGATACGCTCCCATGTGTATGTGTGTTCAGGGATGTACGAAGATTTGAAACCTTCCGGTGTTATGCTGTGTGTGGCGCCAGCGTCGGAGTGGCGACCACGTTCTTAAGCATTGCATGATTTCGTTTGCATTATGTATATGTATATGATTTTGATACGGATTTTGACACATTGAGTTGTACTCCCCTTTTTTATCCGGTTTGCTTTCAGTTTTGGCCATACTTCTATACTCCGTGCTTTACATACTCAGTACATATTTCGTACTGACCCCCTTTCTCTTCGGGGGCTGCGTTTCGTACCCGCAGGTACAGACATTGGTGATCCTCCACTGTAGGCTTCACTTTTCTGCTATTTCGGAGTACTCCTCCTTGATCCGCAGTCCACTTCTGGTACAAACATCTTTTGCTATGTATATTTTGTACATTTGACTATTTGGGTACGGCGGGGCCCTGTCTCGCCATATGTCTTTGTTTTGGATTTGTAGAGGCCTGTAGTCATGTGTGTGGGGCGAGGGTCCTATATATGTTTGTTTGAGTTTGTTTTCGGGTCTTAAAGCGGTCCGTTTGTTATGATGGCCCTAAATGGCCCTTATGCTTATATTTGCACTTACGACCGGCGATGTCCATTCCGCCGCTCCTTTTGGATTCGATATGATATTTTGATTTGTGCGACCGCCTAAGACATATTTTGATATAAGTTATGTTTGATATGATTTTTATGAAATCTTGAAATAAGTTTGGATTTGGTAAATGAATATGCGATTTGGTCTGGGTACCCAGGTAGGGTGCCAGTCGCGGCCCACGGGGCTGGGTCGTGACACCCACATAACATTTTTCCTTATTCATTACCTTATATCGTTATTATGAGCCCATGCAATTTGGTCTATCAGACATATAAAACTTTAGTCGTCAACAATGAATCTATCTCTGATCTGCTAACCTGTATTCGTACTATACATATATGTGCATAACAATTCCGCGTTGTATCTTAACAAAACATAGGGGTCAATATATAATATCTCAAAAGCTTAACCACTGCCTCCATTCGTGGTATGTAGGCACTTAGGCTTTTCTTGAAATTGGCACCGCCTTAATTTTGACAGTGGCATCAACACTGTTGATGGTGGCGTCAACACTATTGATGACCGTCAACTTGCAAGTGTCAAGTTACAGCAGCCTCTGATTCTCAGGGCTGATTGATGGTGCAAGGTTGACGGACCGTCGACCATGTTGACGGCTCGTCAATCTGCCCGTCAAGTTGCACAGTTCTCGACCCTCTTCTGACGTCGATTCGTTTAACCTTTAATCCTTTGATACTTAATATTCATGAGCTCATACCTTGGTACACATGAAATAACATACTCAACGGCTCGAAAGCTCGGAGATAAATAGTAGTACTTGAGACCAATGCAACTCATATATAACTGCCTTCGAAACAGGTTGTTTCTCTTGGCCTTCCCTAAACATTTGAGTCCTCTTTTAATTTCTCCTCGTAGGGAACATGTTAATTCTTTCTAGTACTTCTATATCTGCTTCCTCACATAGGGTCACTGCTAATTCCTCTTTTAATCACCCATTACTAAACTTCTTTGACCTATAATGACATCTTACCCTTGCAGCACAGATATACTCAAATAGCTTATATTTCAAAATTTTTTGGCAGAGTTTCCTCTGTAATTCTTGCTATCCACAAACCTGCACACAGCCTACAAAATACATCCATTGCCTTACAGGCTACCCATAAAAGATATATTCTTAGATGGGTCGGTCTCATAAGAATAACTTATTTCTGGATCTCTTGAACCACTCATCTCTTTTCCTGTAGAAACCATCTCTCAGTCGCAAAACAATCAGAGTTACAGTTTAGAAATCCATATCCTACGACTTGGCACTACAGCACGATCTAGAATGAGAAAGAAAGGAAATCATCCTAAATGCCCTGTAGCCTCCGGTTTATAAGTGTGGCGTGTTTCACACCCATCAACAAGATTCTACCAGACACGGCTTGTAGACAACCCTAGGACGGAACTGCTCTGATACCACCTCTATCATGACCCAAACCAGAGGGCCATGATGGGCACTTAACCGTACTAGTCAAGTACCACCTGGCATACATTTGACATGAATATGAACATAGGTGGGCTGATAGGGCCATAATGTGACTCACAATATCTCATAGGGAAATATGCATATATTAACTGCTCTGAAAGACTCATCTGTAGGCAAATACCGAACATGCTATATGAGCTGGTAAGGCTATCATAATCGTCTGTAATGACATATGAAATCTCAAACCTAGACCTCATCTGACTATACATAACTGTCTACAAGCCTCTACTGAAAACATGACACAACGTGGCCAGGACAGGGCCCCGCCATACGCATACATATGTGTGTACATATCTACATATAAACATAAGACCATGCTGAATCCTGGCATTTCCAGAACAAATGAAGTGCATCAAATACATCCGCTGAGCTGACATCCTAATAGATGGATCACCAACCTAAATATGCAGACCTGCGGGCATGAAACGCAGCCTCCCGAGCAATAGGGGAGTCAGTACGGATAATGTATCGAGTATGTAAGGCATAAGAGTAACACATACATAAGAATCATGGAGAGGATCTGAACTCATAAGCAAAATTGACTGTCTGAATATATCTATATAACTGTGCTTAACTGAAGATGCCTCTGAGGGCGTATGATATGCATAGGTAAAAATATAACTGATAGTGTTGCGGAACGTACAACACGATCCATATATCATATAATAGTGCCGAGGAACGTACGGCCCGATCTATATATAATAGTGCTGAGGAATGTACGGCCCGATACATATATCATATAATAGTGCCGATGAATGTACGACCCGATCCATATATCATTGTCATCACTGTGCACCAGCTGATCAGGTGGTAACGCGTATATAACTGCCTATCCATTTACCCATACCCCATATACATATAACGTACGTTTGTATAACGCCTTCTGATCATAGGTCAAGGTGCATAAATATATATGAATGCAATGCATGAATCAACTGACTACATAGAACTCTCGGAGTGATATAAGGTTGTACTACCTCCGATGGACATCTTTGAGATAATATCATCAATATAAGAAATCTCAAGACCCATGAACAGAAGGAACAATCATAAACGGGTACAGGAACATCAAAGACTGAAGTACTACTAATGCTTGTAAGAGTAGAGTAATATGGAAGCTCGTTTACTCGTTTGTTAGTTCATATCATCAGATCATGTCAAAATGAAAGAAAGGATATCCTTAACATACCATGGAGTCTACCTAATGCCGATGCTTACTTCCCAAGCTTGCAACACTACAACCAAGATAACACAAATTTCAATTAGGCCATATACATCCCTTACTACCCATTTCAAGTACGTATAAAACTTAATGAAATTCGGGCAGCATTTCCCCTAAAATTCTTACTCCAATCCAACTCCCAAATGGCGCAAAACATACACAACATCATTAACAAAAACAGTAGCAAAATACAACAACATAAACAATTAGAAATCTCTCCAAACTTCCAATCGAAACAGCCTTCAAGGCAGCCACATCAACAAACTAGTTTAGGCCCTTCATATCATGTTTTCCCTTCACTTTAAACTAAGGTTCCTTCACAAACAACTTATGTCAATACTTTCATATCAAAATATAATCAAATTCATGCCAAACATCTCCCAAAACAGCCCCTAATCTCAGTTTGACTCAATTAACTCACCGCTTCCATAGCTATATTTCCTTCACTTTAAATCACTAAAAATCTTGGTAATCAACTCAATAGCAAAGATAAGAATAGTATACATACCTTAACGGGGCTGGAATTCCAAGAACCAAACTCCAAATCCAACTCCTAAGCTTAACAACTTCAATCAAACCCTTGGAACAACTTTCCCTTCACTTGCTCGGGTTTTCAGGGCTCGGATCTTACTTGGATGATAAAGAAAGGTTAGGAGAGGATTGGTGAGTATTAGGGAGAGTTTAGGAAAGGTGTGAGTTAAAATGAGAAAATTTAGATCTGCCCATTGTATTGGAAAGTAGACTCGCTGAACATATGAATGCATAGGTTATGGGTTCCGTAATTCCTCAGATTCTAGGAGATATGCCTCTCTAAAGTTGACCGAAAATTTCTGTCCGGAATTCTGCCAAATTTTTCCAAAGTTGCAACAAACTTAATTTCTTCAATTCGCTTAACATCCAACCTTGTGGATACTTACTAAACATGATACCAAGCTCTCATGTATGAAGAATGAGCATGCAAAATTCCTTATGACCTTGACAACAACCTTGCCCTTTAATTCTTTGTCAACTAACTCACTACGAAACTTTTCGGATAAAAGTACGAGGTGTAACAGGAGGAAGTAGATGATATAGGAGAAATGTTGTCCAAATTTCATTAGCTTACTTAATAGTTTAGTTTGACCTTATAAGAGTTTCAATGACTTAACCTTAGTGTGAATCATCTTGAATGTAGATTTGCTAGCTCGGGAGTATAGACGTTGAGTGGTTAAGTAGGCGACTAGGTATGTAAGGTTGTCCCTTTCTTTCTTATGGCATGATCTTATTAATACAAACCCACACAAATGATATCCATAATGTCCCTATTCCTAGAAATACTAGAAGTTTATGGTTCTTGATGTTCTTGTGCTATTATTGATCTTTGTCTCACGATTATGGATCTTGTCTTATGATAATTGATCTTTTTTATTGTTGTTGATCTCATCTTATGGTTATTGTTCCTTCAAGGTGAGATTTATCGATGATGATGGTTCCATAATGGAAATTGGAGATTTACCGACCTTACATCACTTCGATAGAGTTGTAACATTCCTTTAGGCTCTCATGCATGCTTTATATATGTAGCTATTTTCTTATACATGTAGCTATTTTCTTACACCGAGCCACGTTATAGTCGGTCGGGTACGACACCTATTGTGCACACCACTGCAGTTGGGTACGGATAACACCGAGCCTATTATGACCGGGTACGATATTATATATCTATATGTATGGAAAATATTTTTTTAAAAGGAAAGCATGCATGTATTTTGCCTTAAGAGGCATCCAGATGTACAAGTTATTTCTCTCTTATCTCATGTTATTTCTATATCCTTATTGCATTGTTTTCCATGCCTTACATACTCGATACATTTCTCATAACGATGTCCTTTTGTTTGTGGACGCTGCGTTCATGCCCGCAGGTTGATAGGGAGACGTATCAGACCCATAAGCTGCTTTCTCAGCGATTGTACAGGAGCACTCCACTTGTTTCGAAGTTACAGATCAGATTGGTATGATTCTTTTGTGTACATATAGGCATGGAGGGGTCCTGTCCCATCCGTATTACTTTATGCACTTCATTTAGTGGCTCGTAGACAGATATGTACAGTTAGTTGTCCTTTGGCCTTCTCGGTCTACATTTTGTTATATCATTTTGACGGCCTTATCGGCATATATATATGGGCACAGTTTGATGACGCGTATATATACATATATCTCTTGGGCTCATGTCCCTTATAGTTTACGATGTCTATTAGTTAGCATTATAGCCCACTCAGGTATGATTATGTAATTACGTATGTCATGTGGTATTCGGTAGGTTAGCTCTGAGTGCCCGTCATTACCCTCCAGTTGGGTCGTGACAACAACCAACAATAGTACTCTGTAACTTCAAGTCATAGCATAGGAGAAAGTCTCTACTCCTCGAGTCTATTAATCCCCAAGTATGTATTAATCAGACACTCGGTGATCTTAAATCAGTAATCAACCAGGAAGTCAATGTCCACGCACACCTTCCAATATAATAAATAACCACAACCAGAATTAGATGTATGAGTGAATGAAATATGAATGCACGAGCGATGCAATGTAATGCAATGATACACACATGCTCCTAGCGGAATACCTCTATGCCTCGACAGTCATAACCCATGGGGGACTCGCGAAGTCTATGTACCTGCTGCGGCGTACAACCCGATCCAATGTATATTGCCGAACGTGCAACCCGATCTAATATATATTGCGGAATGTGCAATCCGGTCCAATATATGTTGCGGAACGTGCAACCAGTTCAATATATGTTGCGGCGCACAACCCGATCCAAGTATATATGCATGAGTGCATGCATGATATCAGTGCCAACAAGAGTATGTCAATGATAATCGGGCCACACATGGACACATATCCCAATATCAAGATCAATATCAATTCCTTCCCCTTTACAAGTTAATAACCAATAACTGAGAGATACAGATTCACAACCATGAATAAGTCACTAAGTATCATGTCTAGTAACACACACGTGGCAACAAGCCAATAGATCACAACAAGGCAACAAGCCATAATCAACAACAATACCAAGCTCAGATCATATCAGAGTATCATGAAAGATGAGAATGAGTGCACTGTATAATATCAATGTATGATGACAACATATCAAATCAATCATCCACACATGGACATATCTCTCGATATCAGTAAAAAGTCAAGTTCTGTCCTCTATCCAAGATAATACAAATAAGTGATGGATAGAAATTTCACAATCATGATAAGACGTCTAAGCATCAAGTCTAATATTATACACATGGCAACAAGCCAATAGATCACAATAAGGTAACAAGATAAATAGATCATAACAAGGCAACAAACCATAATCAAACAATAGTACCAACCTAGGTAATCCATCCCAACTTCATACACAAAGGCGCAACATGCTGTCTCCAATAATCACTAACCCTACATACGCTTTACTAACCGAGGTCTAACCATAAGGTAAGTCATAACCTACCTCGATGTTGAACAGGTGCCACGAACTAATCCAGTTGAGCCCTGCCTTTCCTCTTCGGAGAGCCTCAGAACAATTAACGTCTATTAAATATGAATTCATCGTTAGAATACAAATCTAAGGATACCTGTGTTGTTATACTTTGATTCGAAACTCCAAAACGAACCCAAAAAGGTAATCTCGAGCCCATAAGGGCAAAACTAGAAATTTATGTCAAAATTATTCTACCCATAGCTTATTTAGTCTAGATCCAAAAAACCCATTCAAAAAGCCATCATCTTGATCTTCAAAACCATGATTTCCACTTTTCAACTTTTGGATTCAAAACCCTAATTTTCCCTAATAAAATTCGGATACAATGGATAACCAACGAAAATAAATTTGAGGAAACATCAAAATAAAGGTGAGATACTTTCCCCTTGTTGAGATGAGAACAACGCTGCGAAAATCACCTCAAACGGAGCTCTAGAACTCAAGATAGGCTCAAAATACGAAATGAACGCAGTTTGATTTTTTTATACATAGAGATGTCCGCTACAGCGAACCAGAAGTCCTCTACAGCGTACACACCATGTACAACAATAGTTGTCCGTACTAAAATGATCATAACTTCCTCTTACGAAGGCGAAATGCGTTGATTCTTTTTGCTATAGCTTCAGAATTACGATACAGATCTAATGGTTCAATCAAAACGGAAAACAAAGGTCATTTGATCAATATGGTACCCTTTATGGCCAAAGAACTACGCTCAAAACATCGAATACGAGCTTTACAACCCAAATCCATCCGAAACCCTTCGGAATCTCACCAAGACTTGCGGACAAGTCCAAAATCATCATAAGAACTTGTTGGAACATTCAAAAAATTGACACGGGGTCATCGTAACTTAACTAGTTCCTCCACCAATGACTCAAATCACACCCAAATCTTTTGGGAACCAAACCAATGACTTCACTAAGTTATAAATCACGTTCCGGACCTAATGGAACTGTCAAAATTCAATTATGGGCACGTTTACTCAAAAGTAGACTATTGGTCAAAGGTTTTTCACTTTAAGACTCTAGATTACACAAATCCTACTAGAACTCGCCCGATGACCTTGAGAATCGTGTCGGTCATCCCTATGGGTCAAAATCATACTAACAGGACCTGGGGAAGGATCAACGGGGGGTAAATGGGTCAAAAGTGCAATAATGACCAAATGGGTCATTACATTAGATACCAATTAAACAATCGTTAGTCCTCGAATGAAGAAAGAGTGTATGAAAGCTGACAGTAACCAAAGAATCTTTAACATAACAACACGGAAACCTCCACGGCACGAAGTATGCAAAAATCATTTCCTGCACACCTTATCAGTCAAAACTTCCTCTAACTTAGATAAAAGACCCAATTTCCATATTTTCTTCCTCGAATTTTTCTCACAACTGATCCCCGAAATAAAGAGCTGCTTTTGCTGGAATTCTCTGATTCGATATAACCATACCTCTGAATGCGATCAATAGGTCCACAAAAATTTCTCAAAATAACACAAACCTTTAGATATTGACACAATCATATCCCACTCTGAACCGGTAAAATACCCTGATTCCACTAACCTTTCTTTGGCCTCTAGAGCCATTCTTCGCACCATGATTTCTTAGAAATACAAAAACACAAATCCGAAACCATGACTTACTCTTGCCAGAAAAGAATTCTTGCTTTGTCGGAGCAACTCTAGGCAATTTCATCAACTGGTCTTACTCATAGTCAACTTGGCTAGTTTCAAGTTTTCTTAAACCTTCAAATCATTACACTAGAAGCATGCATACCACTAAGTAGCTCGCAGGGCCGTGTCTGTAGGAAACCATCTAATCACTCTAAAGACCTCTCGCAACTATAACACCTTCTCAAATCATTACCAAATTCCAACGTAACCATTATATCTGTCCGAATAGCTAATCTCGGTAAAATATTTTCAATAGCCACTTGATCTAACTCCAAATTTTTGAAACCAATCACAGCCCTACAACACATCTGTAGGTCAATTTCAATCTTTTCTTCACCCATAATCAATCATGTCTGTCACCATCGATTCCAAAAGCTGAGTCCTATCTAAGTTGCCAACTTAGTACCGAAGAAGTATACCTTATGTTCACAGTCTTCATGTTTCTCAATCTTCACCCGATACGTAAATCTAATACACCCCAAGCTTTTTGATGCAAAACCTATAGCCTCATATAATACCCCTCCACCCATCGAGTCTCCCGTTGCAACACCTCGATATGCCCATAATAATTCTAAAAGTGTCAAATCTTACAACCACCGCTCTAAATCTCAAGCAACTACTCCCAAGTCCTTAATACCAAATAATGCTCACCTAAGCTATCCAGTCAGTATTATTTGTGACATAATACACTACCACGAATATGGTCTCATCTCGAAAATAAAACTCTAGCCCTCACATAATAAGGATTTTCGCAATTCCTTTCTCTTAAAACACACTAACTCATCCATTGAAGAGTGTTACGAAATTACCCAATGGTGTACCAGACAAGCCATATCCATAAGCCTTAACATGTCGGTTACCTGATATTTGCTTCTTAGTACTTGCTGATCACGAAACCTCACGGAACTCTGTCATATCACTTAGTCCATTTCTGTAGACTTCACTCTTTAAGCGTACTCAATAATCACGCCCCATCTGAAATATGCAAGAAACAAAACCATAATCCATATTGACCCAAGTAATCCCAAAGATGTACCTCATTCTTATCGATTCTCAATCAACTATACGCTTTCTTGATTTCTTAATTCCTCAACTTCTAATCAAATCATAATCATCGTCACCATTTAACCATTTCTCGAACCCACTCAATAGAATACACTGTCATGACCCAACCGAAGAACCATGACGGGCGCCCGGAGCTAACCTACTGAGCACCACATATATGCATGTCTTAGTCATATCTGAGTAGGCCATAATGCTAACCCATAGATACCATAAGCTATGTAGGACATAAGCCCAAAACATAATATACATACGTCATCAAGCTAATCCCAAGTACGTATGCCGACACGGCTATTCGTAGTAGTGATACAACATAATATTAACCGAGATGACCATAAGACATCTAATTGTGCATATCTATCTATGAGCCTCTACTAGAATGCATAACATAATAAGGATGGGACAGGACCCTGCCATACCCATCTATACACAAAAAGATCATACCAACTGGACTGTAACTTTGGAACAAGTGGAGTGCTGCTGTACAACTGCTGAGATGGCAGCCTAAGAGTCTGAACTATCTCCCTATGTACCTGCGGGCATGAACGCAACGTCCATAAATAAAAGAACGTCAGTAAGAATTATGTTCTGGGTATATAAGGCATGAATAACAACATAATGAAAATATGGAGATAGCATAAGATACGATAGATCAACCTGTACGTCTGAATGCCTGTTAAGGCAGATGTCATGCATGCTTACCTTTTTAAAAAATATATTTTCATACAAATATATATATATAATATCGTAACCGGCCATATAGGCTCGGTGTTATCATCATATCATTATCATAACGTACCCGGCCTTTTCAGGACTCGATGTTTAACGTACCTAACCTTTTCAGGACTCAGTGTATAACGTACCCGCCCTTACGGGCTCAGTGTCAAACATACCCAGCCTTTTCAGGACTCGGTGTGAAATACTCAACTGATCAATGGTTGCATAATAGGTGCCATACCCGGCTGACTATAGCGCTGTTTGATGTGAGAAAATAGCTATATATATGTGTGTGTGTGTGTGTATATATATATATATATATATATATATATATATATATATATATATATATATATATATATATATATATAACTATGCATGAAAGCCTAAATAAAAGCTATGACTCTATCAGAGTGACGTAAGGTCGATAAACCTCCGATTATCATTACGGAACGATTATCATGGACAGAGCTCACCTCAAAGGAATAATAATCATAAGATGAGATCAACATCAGTAATAAGATCAATAACCATAATATGCGATCAATAACAAATAATCATGAGATAAGGATCAACAATATCATAAGAATATCAAGAATATATGCTTCTAATATTTCTAAGAGAGGAATCATTATGAACATACTTTGTATAAGCTCGAAGCAATGGAATCATGCCTTGAGAAAGAAAGGGACAACCTTAACATACCTTGTTGCTTATTCACTCAAAGTCTACCTTCTGAGCCTGCAAATCTACATCCAAGATGATTCATACAACAATCAAGCCATATGAACACTTTCACACTCAATCTTTACTAGTTAATAAGTAACAGAATTCGGATAGTATTTCCCCTATATTATCCACTCCAACCAATTCCAAAACAGCTCCCAAACATCATGACAACATCAACAATAACATAATCAAGATACTACATGAAAAACATATACAAATCCATCCAATACTTCCTTCGAAAATCATCCCATAAGCCAACAACATCAGCAAGTCATACTACGACCTTTATACTATGTTTTCCTTCACTTTAAACCGTTAAAATCCTCCAAAAACAATTCAATATCAAAGTCAAGATGAAGAACATACCTTATACTTGAAGAACTTTAACTCACACAACTTTTTTCAAGACCAACCACACCACAACATCAAGTAGAAGCAAGAACAATCACTTTTCATGAACTAGTTTAGCGTAATCTTGTTGAATTCTTGATCTAAGGGGCTATAATTGTTCAAGAAATGTTTATGGAGGTTTCTAGAGATCAAGGGAGTGTAGAATGATGATCAAATGAGGGGAATGGGGGTATTTATACACCTTGAAGGTCGGTTCCACTGCCTTCCAAATAGGGCCTGGGGAGAAGCCGTCTGGTAGATACACATAGGTTATGCATTCCATAACTCCTCATATTCTAGGAGATACACCTCCCTTAACTTGGACAAGAATTTCCTGCCCAAAAATCTGCCATGTTTTCCAAAATTTTGACAAACTTAATTTCTTCGATTTGCTTGATCTCGAAACATTTAGACACTTGCTAAGCACTTGTTAAAAGTATTCCTTAACCTTATAAGGGTTCCACGACCTCTCCGAGCTTACGTACATTTACTTACAATGCAAACTACGCAAAACATTTTGAGGTATAACATGCACATAATCATAAGTCTTGTAAACTAGCCAAGTCACTCCTGGAGATAGCAACACACCACAAATTCTACACACTAGAGTTCCCTTAACTCGCTCACTCTAAACGAATACTCTCTAAATCCATCATATCACATACACATTCCTACTAATGTCCTCATGTATCTCCACCGAGGTGCCTCTGCTCGAATTCCCTTAACTCAAATTTCGAAATGTTCTTCACAACTCGAATTTATTCAAACCTCATCATTGATCCCTTATATCTATTCTACCAAGTTTGACTGCAATATAACTCTCAAATCAACTAGCTCTTGATTCCACGATATCTTAACCATTCATCTAACATGAAGACCAGGCGAACAAACCCTTACTATGCCAGGACCACAACTGCTAAATATCTTAAATCTCCACTCGTCACAAGTACCATTGCTTTCCGATCTAGAACCGATAACCATTTTCCTAGAAGAACTCACAAATCACTACCATAAAGACACATCAAAGCCTATCTTAACTTATCTGGACCGAATATGGAATCCATTCTCATACAAATTGCAACCTTATCCTGACGAGCATGTCAGATACTAATTGTTCTCTTCCTAATAATGGAGATTAATCTATCCAAATCCTTTTCCTTACGCCTCCGTCCCATTTTCACGAAAAGAACTCATACCAAAATACCTTAAAAATCTTACTTTGGTGCACATTTCCCACAAAAGTTGTCCTTTATTTCCTTATTCTCAACTTCCCTTCTTATTACATACAGTCACTGTAATGTTGCCAAATCCGATGATCCTTACCGAACTTACACTCATCCCCTCATCTCGACATCTAATACCCTACAACTGATGAATCATTGACCTGCCATAGGTACACCCGTGCCACGCACACCATCATAGTGCACTGATGAAATTAAAACTTCCCAAAACCAATCATGTCATCGAAAAATCAATATTATTAAGCCATAAAAGCACTCTTTGTCACTTCCGGGCAACCCAATGCTGAAAACATGAAGATCATTTGACTGTTTGCACAATATTTCTCATTTCTCAAGAAACCCTCACAATAAACGAGTCTAACCACGATCCCACACAACTGAAACCTCATGCTATAGCTAGAAACTGAACTTGGTCAAGGGTCCAAATCAAGATGACACATCTCGTATCATACCAAGCCACGTCATAATAAATTCATTTGCATAATAGCTTAAGGACGAGTTTCCGCCATTCATGAGAGAATAAGACAAAGATATTCATATACCAATTGGAATCGACTAGATACTAATTCGAATGAAGTAGCACAAAAGGAATGGAAGAATTGAAAGTTTCATAAATGTCCTATAGCCTATTGCAAATAAGTACAGACATCGTACCAATCTTCAAGACTTTACCAGACATGCTCTTGTACTTATAATTCAGGTAACCTAGGGCTTTGATTACCAACATGTCATGATCCAAAATTGCTTAGTCGTGCGGGCACCTACTACTTCCCACCTTGGTAGGCAAACCCTTTCTTTTACCCAACATACAGACTATAAATGCAGAAGAACAATGTAATTATTAATTAATATCATTATAATTTTAAGGGAAAATACATTAAAACCCCCCAACGTATAGCCAGATTAATTATGACGCACCCAACCTTTGCGGGTGACCTATTACCCCCCCAGTCTTAATTTTTTAGTATTTTAGTGACCTTTTAGCGCTGATCTGGCAGTGTGCGTGACTACACGACCAAGCAGCGCGTGAGGGGGGCATTTGACCTGTTATTTTTCTCCACGTGGATAAAAATAATGGGAAAAAACCCGCCCGACCCCCTCCCCCTTTATTTTCTCTTTCTTCTTCTTCATTTTCTAATCTTGACTCCATTTTTGCCAAAGCTTGAAGAAAAAAAAATTGAAATCTGTGCCATTCATTCTAGTGATAAGTAATATTTTCTCCAAACTCATTATTATTCTCATCTTTTATTTATATGTTATATCTTTCACTTAATTTTTTTTCTAGGGTTCTTAATGAAAGAGTTCAAATCGGAGTTGAACAATCTTTGTAATCAAAATGACGATCCAAAGATGAAGTGTCAAGTGCGATGCCAGCACGGAGTATTATTAAAAATGCAGATTTCTTGGTCTTCCAATAATCCCGGAAGAAGATTTTGGACATGCCCATTCTATGGGGTACGATTATAAATATATTTTATCATGTTGCGTGCCTTATTTCTGCCACACATTACAGTGTGCCTAACATGAGTTGAATTTATTTTATAGGCTAAGAAATGTAAGTTCTTTGAATGGAGGGATGATCCTATTGATGAAAGGTCTAAGTTTGTTATTCACAAATTGATTAAGAAAATGGAAGAGCAAGCAGTGGAATTGAAGAAGAAAATGGAAGAGCAAACAATGGAATTGAAGAAGAAAATGGCGGAAGAAGTTGGTTTGACAAATGAAATGGAAGAAGGAGTGTCTTCTTGCATTGATGGAGATATTGGTAGTGACAATAGTGAAATGGCCATCGGTAATGAGAATATCACTACAAATGAAGAGATGAAAGTGTTAAAGGTTGAAGAAGAGATGAAAGTGTCAAAGCTTGAAGAAGAGATGAAAGTGATGAAGTTTGAACAAGAGAATAGGGGTAGATGCATTACTATTAACAAGTTTTTGTTTTTGTGTTTCTTTGGTGTTGTTATTTGGTTTATTGGGTGTTTTTGAACAAGCATTACCAATGTCGATTGCCATAGTAGGATTACATGCTTGTATGTTGAAGGATGTTTAAGTGATTGTTATTCACTTTATGTATGTAAGTTGAAGAAGTTTCTTGTCATGGATGTTCAATTAAAAAGTTGTCTTCATTCAACTTGAGAAGAAAAACCATAGATAAAGATAAAGTTCATAGATATAGATTTCATTGATGATAATTAATAAACTTTACATAATAGGGAGAAACCTAATCTATTTCGATAACTTCCCTCTTGATATTAACAAAGAAGGTTACTTTCTCATTATGTTCACAACCATTAAAGCATAAGACGTGTCCCTCCCTTAGAAGGTTTGCATCAATGAAATCCTTCCACCCTTGGAAGAGGCGGGTATGCGCGCCAACCTTATACATCATATTGTATTCACGGTGCTCGTAGAAAACAACAACTTGTGTAGTTGTGTTTGGAAGAAAATATTGTATGTTAGAAGGTAGGATCTGCACAAAATACATGAGGCATTATGAATAAGTAAACACATCAATTGAAATAAGTTTGCAAAATAACACTTACAAAGTCATCATTGTCAACATATGATTTGGTTAGTTTCTTCTCGAAGTAAATCAGTTCATCTTTACCTAGAGGCATTTTGCTATGAAATTCATTGTTTGAATGAGAAGGAATGGTGTAGGGATGAGTTGAAATGGACAGCTTAATAGACTATTTATAGGCTGATGATATTGAATGGTTACAATTCTCATTAGCCTTCCCAACTACCAGTCAATGTACATGAATTCAATTAGATTGAATTGAATCGTCCAATGCAGACTGACTGAATTCATTTCAGTCAATGTACCTGAATTCAAGCCGCCACATAAATCTTCCCACATTTATATGTACACACACGGCACAGTACACAGACTGCACATTTAACTTTAGTGCTCAATGTACACACTGCCCAAATCACAGTACCACAGCTAACAGAGCACAAACAATGGACAAAAACAAGTATGATTAATAAGTCATTCTAATACTTAATTAAGCAGAAAACATTAAGTCATTGTATCTTTCCCTTCTAGGTTTCAAGGTTACCCCCTCCTCAGAATCATCCTCATCAGATGTACAACTATATGCATCAGAACTAAAGTAAAAGGGTTCATCACCACCTACCCTTCCTTCCAAACCTCTTTCATTAGGTTCTGTTTCATCAAATCCTATGTCTTGTTCAACTTCACCTAAAGGTACATCATCAATGTTAGGTTGCCCCTTTTTGTCTCTTCTAGTCCTTCTCTTATAAGCCCTCATTTCAGCCCTAAATGTTGTAACTTCCTCATGTACATCAGATCCATCATCACCATCTGGACCATCAAATACTGCCACATGGTCTGATTCTACATCACATTCAACATGTGATTCAACATCAGAATCTGTTGATTGAGAGTCAACATGGTCACTACTTACTTGCTTTGCATTTTCACCATCTTTAGGTTCAGTTTGTTTGGGTGAATTTTCAGCAGCTTCTGTTGTGGGGTTGAAGAATTAGTGGGAAATTGAGAGGGTGAAGTAGTAGCTGCTGCAGTTTAAAGTGGTGTATTTTCAGTGGTTGGGTTCTTATTAGGGTTGCTTTGAGAAACATTTGGTTCACATTGGATACCCTCACCAACTTTATTAAAAGCATCACTTTTTGTTTGGTTGTTGGGAACAATATATTCCCAAGGCAATGGGGGCACATCTGGTTCATCTACCATGTGGCCGACATAAATCTCCACAATGTCCCCATCTTTCAAACTTAGGGAAAGGTCAAAAATATCCTTGTCAGTAAGTACATCAACAAGAATGTCACTATTAGGGGGCTTCACCTTAAAACCACAACTTGGACTATATCCTAATTCCTTTATGTAGTCCCTAAGCTCAAAATATAACAACGTATAAACATCAAGATCTAAGAATTCTGTACAATTACCACCCTCATATCTTGGCACACCACTACTTAAATCAAATACCCCACCATAAAACCATCTCAACGTAACATAAATAAAATCAGCCATACCTGAAAGTTACAAAGCAACAATACTTAACAAAACCCTTAAATTACAAAGTAACAAAACTTCTCACCAACAGGCAACAACAAAGGGAAACATATGATATTTAACAAAATCAGCAGCAAAAGTTACTCGTTCATTTACCTCATTCTACTAAAAAAACCCTACATTAACAAACACCCGATTCAAAACCCTAGAATGCAAGCAAATAATTAAATGTGTCAAAACCCTAGCAAATGACCCTACATTAACAAACACCCGATTCAAAACCCTAGAATGCAAGCAAATAATTAAATGTGTCAAAACCATACATTTACCTCACGAATGATAGCCTTCTTCAGCAAAACAACTTCACCAAACTTGAGAATGCAAAAACAACCCTAGAAATCACTAAGTATTACGCGAATTAATGTATGTGGTGGCAGATCAGTTGAAAATTAACAAGGTAAACAGTGCAAATGTTGTGAAAATCGATGAGAGATAGAAAGAGAGAGAGGGGAGTGGAAATGAATTTTGTTTACGTTTAAGGGGTGAAATGAAAAGGGAGTTAAAAATAATGCTGATTTGGAAAATTAAAAGGCGCGTGTACAACACGTAAGATAAAAAACTGGGGGTCACTAAAAATTAGCGCTAAAAGGTCACTAAAATACTGAAAAATTAAGACTGGGGTGTGTGTGGGGGGGGGGGGGGGGGGTAATAGGTCGCCCGCAAAGGTTGGGTGCGTCATAATTAATCTGGCTATACGTTGGGGGGGGGGGGTTAATGTATTTTCCCGTAAAGGAGAATAAGTGCGGAATACATATTCTACCCATGGGATCTGGTCGAAGTCCGTACAAGAGCTACTAATAAACACGTAAGTCTTAATATATAGTAAGAACTATCTGAATATTGCAATACAAGGCTTAAAACATCTAAGAAATACTGTCTAGAAGTAGAGGACAAGTATTTGAAGAATGGAAACTCAGGCTGCAGATCTAGCAGTAGCTCACCCTAAGTCTCCAACAACACCGTCTCAGGAAAACACTCTCGAGGATCAGATATAGAACCTGTCACACACTCTACACCCTAAAAAAGAGTGTAACAAGGCAGCATCAGTACAACAACACGTACTGTGTAGGCATCATAAGCCGACAACAGTTAGCTAACATATTTAAAGGAAGAGACTGAAGAATAGACATGCTCTCAATCAAGTATAAACACCACACAATCTAAGAATAAAAACTCAAGTACATAAAGATCAATTAGCCGAATCATAGCATATGGTGAAGCATCTAAACATAAGTCTGCCAAGTTTCACACGATTCTTCAGAATAACAACTGGTCAACCAACAACACTCCGTAACTGCAAGTTATAGCCTAGGAAAAAGTCTCTACTCCTCTAGTCCATCAATCCCTAAGTATGTATTAATAAGGCACTCGGCGATCTCAAATTAGTAATCAATAAGGAAGTCAATGTCCAGGCGCACCTTACAATACAATAAATAACCACAACAAGAATCAGTAACAAGTCAAGTTCTTTCTTCTATCCAAGATAATACCCAATAAGTGAGGGATAGAAATTTCACAATCACGATAAGACGACTAAGCATCAAGTCTAATATCACACACGTGGCAGCAAGACAATAGATCACAACAAGGTAACAAGCCAAATAGATCACAACAAGGCATAACATGCTGTCTCCGATAATCACTAACCCTACATATGTTTTACTAACTGATGTCTAACCATAAGGTAAGTCGTAACCTACCTCGATGTCGAATAGGTGACACAAACTAATCCAGTTGAGCCCTGCCTTTCCTCTTCGGAGAGCCTCAGAACAATTAACGTCTATCGAATATGAATTCAATGTTAGAATACGAATCTAAGAATACCCATATTGCTATACTTTAATTCGAAACCCCAAAATGAACCCAAATAGGTAACCCCAAACCCGCAAGGGAAAAATTAAAAATTTAAGTCAAAATTAGTTTACCCATAGCTTAGTTAGACTAGATCCAGAAAACCCATTCAAAAAGCCATCATCTTGATCTTCAAAACCATGATTTTCCACTTTTTATCTTTTGGGTTCAAAACCCTAATTTCCCCCAATCAAAGTCGGATAACATTGATAACCAACGAAAATAAACCCAAGGAAACATCAAAATAAAGGTTAGATACTTTCCCCTCGTTGAGATGAGCACAACTCCACGAAAATCACCTCAAAATAGAGCTCAAGAACTCAAGATATGCTCAAAATACGAAATAAACGCAGTTTGATTTTTTATACGCAGAGGTTTCCACCCTAGATATTAGACCCCGTATTTTATACGTCGAGTTATTCGTGAAGGAATCGACGTGAGATAGAAATCTCGGATTTTTAATTTCTAAACTAGAACTAATCGGTTATAAATTTTACTTAGTATAAAAATGTTATTGGAGATTAGGAACTACTTAATTGTGGTGTTAATTAAAATTTTGTGACAACCATGAACCAAGAAGGAACACCAACGTGCAATACACAAAAGATGACTCAAAGTCATCTAAAACAAGGCTATTATGGAAGACATACACATATGCATTTAATGTTGATTCATCCACTACACTTTCATTATATTGTGGACAATTAAATTGGAAGAAATATACATGTAATACTCGGCCAAGATGGCTGAAAATTGGAGGAGAAAAAGTTGAAGCATGCAATTGAATATTGAAGCATCCATTACTTTATGAAAGCATGCATTATTTTATGAAGACATAACATGGTGGAGGAATCATTTCACATTAAATATTGACCATTCATCTTGTATGATTACAATGGACAAGGGTTAGTGTATGAATCATCCACTACACATGCAATTGTCTTGTAAACAATTGAAAAGAAAGAAGAAAGGAAACAAAGATGGACAATTCGGCCAACACCTAGCCGAAAGTAGGAGAAAAAGAAATGGAATTTTTGTGTAAAGTTAATGGAGTGACTCAATGCCATGAGTGGAGCATGTGTCCACCTTGTAGGAATCATAGTTTAACCAAATAAGGATTAAGGAGATCAGCAAATACATTCATTTCAACTAAACAACACAAAGAAAGAAAACCTAAACCTAGAGAGAGAAAGCTCTCGGCCAAGCTTGGCTGATTTTGAGCTCTTTGAGTCTTGATCCAAAAATTATTTTCCAAGGTGTTTCAACCATTTAGAAGGTCCCTAGAAACGTGAAGATAGTCATTGGAGCAACAAGAACCATTTTCATTTCAATTCACAAACTCTAGCCAAGTTGAGAAGTCAAGTTGTCAAGGTAAGATCTAACTTTCTTTTTCATGTATTAAGGATGATGTAGATGTGTAAATATAAGTTGTATGCATGAAATAAGGTGTGTTGATGTGGGAACATGATAGTAACCATGAGGTTATAGGTGTTGATGTTGAAGTATGGTTGTAACTTGATGAACATGAATCGCATGCATAAAATCATGAATGTTGGTGTTGGAAGGACTATGTGGCCGAGGGGACTGTTTTGGTTGAATTAATGAACTAATTTTCTTTAATAAATATGGTTGTTACTATCATATATCTCATTTAAAAAGGAATGAAAAGAATTGGAAGGTTAAAAGTGAAGTTGTGTTTGTATGAAAATAATTGAATCTATGATTTTATGTGAGTGATGTTGAAGCATGTTGAAACCGTGTATGGACTGTTTTTGTAAGAAGTTAGTGAACTGATTTTACTTGATATTTTGATTGTTATTGTCATGAATTTTATGATGGAAATGAAGGTGTTTAATGGTTGGAGTTGAAACCAAAGTCGTTTGTGAGTTGTTGTAAGGATTATAGAGATGACGATGTAGCTTAGTTGCGTATGAATTGATGTTGTACTTGTCGTGTGGATATCTGGTCATAACTTACTGAAATTATGTGAAAAGAAGAGATGAAATAATATGTAAGAATCATATGTGGTTTTCTTAGTATGTTCGTAAACGTTTGCAAGAATTCCGAACATTTGTATGTTGTCGGTTAGGGACTGTTTTGGACATGTTGTTGGTTAGGGACTGTTTTGGACGTGTTGTTTTGGCTAAGTTGGGAAAATTAATTATAGTTAAGAATATAAATCATGTTGTCATAGTGGTTGGGATGTTATAGAATCGTTTCGACGAAATGTTATGACTATAGACTAACAAGAATAAATTGGACGTGTCATAATCGCATGTAGACTATTATTGGGTGTTGTAATGTGCGGACTGTTTTGACACGTTGTTGTTATTCTTATTGAGCTTGTGAGATTAATGATAATGAAGATTATACATTGTGTTGGATAGGCTGTTATAAGTTGTTACATGCAAACGTTAAGGCTACGAACTATTAGAAGTAACTTGAGGATGTAGTAGCCGTATGTGAATCGTTATTGCATGTTGTGAATGTGGGCTGTTTGGGATATTGTGTGGGCTGTCCGGATTGGTATTGACAACATAATTATTGATGTTGGATTGGTTGTATGTGGTTGGTTTGGATACAAGAGAAAACGTCGTCTAAACATCTAGAAAGGAGTTACTAACATTAGAATACGTTTTGAATCTCCCCGTAACTTAAACATAGTTGTTGGCATCTTAATATAGGTTGAAGTATTATTGGGCAGCGTATACATATTGTGTGACGAATAAGCGCTAAAGGTATGTGAAGCTAACCCTTCTTTCTTTTTTGCATGATCGTTGTGAAATGAATATACGATATATATACGATTCCAAAGGAAATTCCTATTCTTAGAGCCACTAGGATGGCTATTGATCTTGATTCCCATAACTTATGTTTTGTTTTATATATATTGATATGTACACATGATTTCAAAGTTCCATTTTGATATGATCCACAGGGACATCCGAAAGGTATATGGTATGACTATTATTTGAAATTGCGAACGATGGTTCGTGTTGACTATCCTATTGAGTCGTTAAAAATGTTTTGAATTGTATATAGTTTCTCACTACTCTGCTCATGCATACCTCAATATATCTTTCACTGAGTCCCGGGCCGGGTATGTTATCGTGCGCACTTCCACTGCATTGTTCGCCGAGTCCCTCATTAAATGGCCGGGTACAATATATAAACATATATTCTGTAGTTATGCTGTGTTATGGTGTTATGCTGTGTTATGATGTTATGCTGTGTTACGGAGTTATGGTGTGTTACAGAGTTATATTATATTCTGGAGTATGCTGTGTTATGGCGCCAGAGACGGGGTGACGACCATGTTCACCGAGTCCCATAATGGGGCCGGATCTGACATTTGATATTGATGTGCATGAGTTATGTTTCAAAAGCAAGTACTTGGTATTTTGGTTATTGTACTCATTTTCTGTTATATCCCGTATTTTGCGTATTCGGATAATTCAAGATAATTGCGGGAAGTTAAGGGCAAGGCTATATTTTTGACCTTGTTTAGCACACTAGTTGTTCATGAAAGTTTTGATGTGGAAATGTTAAGAAAGATTAGGGGCAAAAAGGAAAATTCACAAGATGAATCATAGAAAAATGGAGGAAGGCTAAGGGCAAATTTGGAATTTGGAAATAATATTTCATGAATTCCAAAAAAAAAAGGGTCTTGGAGCAAAAGGGGCCAAGTGGGCCGTCCATAGGGTGTGGGCCTTGGCCCACATGGAATTAAAATAAATAGCCCCAAAAGATGACTTATTACTCATATTACTCATCTTTTTCAGCTTAGAAGATTGGAGAAACTTGGAGAAAAATGGAGAAGGCCATTCGGCCATGGAGCAAAAAAAAGAACTCTTGGAAATCTTGATCAAAAAAATATTTTCTTCTAGCTTTTCTACCAATTGGAAGGTCCTTATTAACATGGAGGAGTTGTTGAAGCAAGTAAACCACTATTTGTTGCAAGACCATGATTCTAGCCAAGTGGGAAATTAAGTGGAAAAGGTAAGGTTTACTCTTCTTTTATATGTTATGGATGGTTTGTATGTGTTGTAGAGTGTAGAAATGAATGAAATTCATGAAAATATGAGTGTTGGGTTAAAGCCGTGTGGATGGTTGTTTTGTGTAGAAGTGATGAATTAATTTTACTTATTATTTTAGTGGTTGTTGTTGTAGATTCTATGGTGCAAATGAAGGTTTAATGCTTCAAATTGGTATTGAAATTGTTTGTGGTTTGTTGGAGAAGTTAATGTGATTTGAATGTAGTTTCTTGTATTTATGGAGAATAATGTTGCTAGCATGTGAATTGTTGATGTAGTTTATGAATTTGGAAGGAAAGAAAATATGTTGTCAATGTTCTTGTTGAATTTGGAAGGTTTCGGGTGAAGTGGTATGTTGGTTGCATTGTTTGAAGTGTTCTTGAATCATGTTAGAATGATTTCGGATTAATACTTGAATGTGAAATCATGGATGTTAGCTTGACTAGGTGTGGTTGAATTGAATATAAGAGGAATGTCGTCGAATTGTGTAGAAAGGATTGCGAGTGAATGAATTCATTTGAAGGACTAAGACAAGCATATGTCGATGAGTCTAATGATTATGCCAATTCTCTTGAATGTAGACTAGCAAGTTTGGACGAATGAGCGTTGCTAATTGGACGTGGGACAAGTATGTAAAGCTCACCTTTTCTTTCTCTTGGCATGTCTTAGAGCTATGTAAGCTATGATACTTATCTCGGGGTAACTCTATTCTTGATTCCGAGCTTGTTAATGCTTCTCATTCACTTCTTGATGTGAGTATACTTAGTATAGCCGAGCTTATTGTATGATTGAATAACAAGAAAAGTTTAAAGAGTTCTGTAAGTGGTAATGTCCCTAACTTTCGTAGACGGTCTCGGATTGCTTGAATATGGTCGTAGAGGTTTCTATAATGAATAACGATACTTGGAAGGTACATGGTATGATTGTTGCTCTAATTTTACAAAAAAATAGCTTCTGAAACGTTCGTAGAAGGTTCTGTACTTCAAACGCTCATAACTTTCTTATACTAAGTCGGATTGACCCGAAACGTGTTTATGATCTGTGACAAGTACGAAGCGTAACGATACCCATAATGAATCCATTCCTAGATGTAGGATATCCTGAGTTCTTTGACCTCTTGAGCCCGAAGGGGCATTCTCAAGTTGTGCGATTCCATAATGATGTCTAAATCCCGAAGGGGACATTCATAAGGTCTTTCTTTTACTTATGCATTTTACATTTAAATTTGTGAGTCTCGAAGGAGACAAATGAAAAGGGTTTGATTTCATACATGACGTTCATAATAGTTTTTTTTTCTATATGATTTCATGACGCGACTGAGCGTGCTGTATAACGTATGGCCTCGGCTTAAGTCTGAGTGTGCTATTGCCTCAGCTTATGCCTGAGTGAGCTATGGCCTTAGCTGATCACTGAGTGTGCTATGGCCTCAGCTTATGCCAGAATGTGCGATGGCCTCAGCTTATGTCTGAGCGTGCTATATAACATATGGCCTCAGTTTATGTTATGCCAATTGAGTTGTGCATATGATTTTACTAATGATTTCGAGAAAACTAGTTTTATACTAAAGGAAATATAAAGTTTGATTTTCAAAACCACTCCGAAGGGGGTGCGAGATTTTACTAATTAGATTTTCAAAAAAATCACACCGAAGGGGGTGCGAGGTTTTACTACTTCTATGTTTACTTTCTATATCATTATTATTATTATGCCCGAAGGGGCCAGGATCATTATTATTATGTCGGGACCGGCATGCCCGAAGGGGCCAGGGTAGTATTATGTCGGAACCGGCATGCCCAAAGGGGCCATCATTATTATTATGTCAGAAGCGGCCGTCCGAAGGGAATATTATGTTATTATGCCGGAAGCGGCATGCCCGAAGGGGCCATCATCATTATTATGCCGGAAGCGGCCGTCCGAAGGGACTATTATGTTATTATGCCAGAAGCGGCATGCCCGAAGGGGCCATCATCATTATTATTATGCCGGAAGCGGCCGTCCGAAGGGACTATTATGTTACTATGCCGGAAGCGGCTGTCCGAAGGGACTATTGTGATACTATATTTATATTGTGTATTCTAGAATTTGTGTATGCCGTATGTATATTGTGTATGCTAGAATTTGCGTAAGGTACTATGTGGCACGGTTCAAAATGTTGATCCAGGTATTCCCGGGTTGCTTCTAAACTTGTTTACTGTTGCGCCCTTCCTTGTGTTTATGATTCAGTAATGCTTTACATATTCAGTACATATTTCGTACTGACCCCCTTTCTTCGAGGGCTGCGTTTCATGCCGTGCAGGTGCATACAGATGAGTAGAGAATGTTTCCAGAAGATGTTCCAGTTGAATTGGTGAGATCCATTTCCTTCCAGAGTGTCGCCGAGTCAGAGTACTTACGCTATGGTATTTCGTCTATATTAGAGACTTTGTAGACAGCGTCATGTGGTGCGTTTGTCGAGATGTCGACAGAGTGATGTCAGCTGAACGATTTGTGTATGTTAAGAGAGCATGTATTTTAGATGATTTCAATTGGGTCAAAGTACTTATTTGATTGAAAGTTTTCATAATCGTTATAAAGATAATGACCTCTATCTGGAAAAGTTTCATGTTTTTAAAAGTTTTTGAAATGACAGATTTTGATAGAGCGAATGTCGAAGGGTTCGCTCGACTCTGATGAGAGTCGGGTGCCCATCATGCCCTATCAAGATTAGGGTGTGACATTTTCTGTACCTCTTATTTCAGTTATGATCCCGTTTATTGTATTTCATGCTTTACATGCTCGGTACATATTCCGTACTGACCCCCTTTCTTCGGGGGGGGGGGCTGCGTTTCATGGCCGCAGGTGCAGATACTCGCTTTGGTGATCCGACATCTTAAGACTCCCCTTCTGCTATTTTGGAGAGTTCCGTTGTTCCGGAGCCCAGATTTGGTATAGATCCTTTCTAATCTAAATATATGCATATGTTGACTAAGGGTACGACGGGGCCTTGTCCCGTCATATTTACTGTTGAAACTCTTAGAGGTCTGTGGACATATGTGTGGGTTGTGTATGGGTTCTGTCAGCTGTGTCTATACGATGTGCTGTGGTATGATGTTCGTCTATAATGGCAGCGTTGTTGGCTTGCATATGATATTGATATGTGATGGCAGCCTTGTCGGCTTGCTTTTATATGTATAATTATGCGACAAATCTGAGACTATGGTTGGCCGTTATAAGATCCATATTGAGTTTGTTGTGAAAAGAACATATAGCTAAAGAACATGTATACGGGTGTCCAGGTCGGGCACCAGTCACGGCCTACGGGGTTGGGTCGTGACAAAAGTGGTATCAGAGCGGTTTATCCTCAGAGTGTCTACAGACCGTGTCTAGTAGAGTCTTGTTTATCGGTGTGTTGTGCACCACGTCTATAAATAGGAAGCTACATGATATTTAGGATGTCATCTTTCCTTCTTATCTTAGATCGTGCGATAAAGCTATATTATTAGGGTGGTCTTTTTCTAACAGACTATTACGTTTACAGCTATGCCTCCGAAGAAAGCGACAGCTACCCAGAAGGGTAAATCGATAGCAGGAGAAACTAGCCAGACTGGGAGAGTTACTAGGGATCGTGCTCAGATTTTGCCTGAGGTTTTGCTTCAGTCCGCGAGTTCTGCCACACCGCCATTTCAAGAGGAACCTAGGGCAGCGACAGCTCCGGGTCAGGGGGCGGCTCCACCGCCAGCTACCGAGGACCCAGCACATGAACCTCCAGCTCCTCAGCCAGGGGCGGAGGATAGAGCTATGAGGGATGCAGTTCAGTTACTCACCAGACTAGTGGCCGGACAGACTCGCAGGCAAGGACTAGGGGTTGACCAGGCGGATAGACATGACAGTCTGAGGGCCCGTGACTTCCTAAGTTGTAACCCTCCAGAATTTTTCGGGTCGAAGCCTGAGGAGGACCCGCAGGAGTTCGTTCGACAGATGCAGCGTACGCTGAGGCTAGTTAAGGCTTCTGAGACTGAGTCTGTGGAGTTAGCTTCGTATCAACTGCGGGACGTAGCTGTCAACTGGTATGAGTCGTGGGAGTTATCTAGGGGCACGGATGCTCTCCCAGCAGTGTGGGATGAGTTCGTGAAGGCTTTCCTTGGCCATTTTCTGTCTCCAGAAATGCGGCGAGCCAGAGTCGATAGATTCTTACGTCTGAGGCAGAATGGCAGGAGCGTTCGGGATTATAGTCTCGAGTTCGATTCGTTGGCAAGATATGCACCTATTATTGTAGCTGATATGACCGATAGGATGCATCGATATGTGATGGGGTTGGATCGTTATATGGTTGATAGCTGTATAGTAATGGCCTCCCAGCCAAGGATGGATATTGCTCGGTTGCAGGCGTATGCCCAGGGGATGGAGGATCGACACAGGGGGCGTCAGCCCGATAGAGACTATGACAGAGGCCAGCACAAGAGAGCTAGGTCAGCCGGCCATCCAGGTGAATTTCGAGGCAGGCAGCCTCAGCAGCAGCACAGTAGATATCCTTCTCAGCCAGCACGGAGTGCACCCCCACAACTCACTGGTAGGAGATTTGATAATACTGGGTATTCAGGAGCTGGCCAGAACTCCAAGGCTACGGGTTCACAAATGCCTAGGGTTCCAAGTCAGTCGAGGCCACCCTTGCCTCGGTGTTCTCGATGTGGGAAACAGCATTCTGGCGAATGTTATCGTGCTACAGGTGCTTGCTTTTCTTGCGGCCGTCAGGGCCATTTTATGAGGGATTGCCCACTCGGGGGTAGTCCAGGCGGTGCAGCTCAGCCTACTGGATCAGTTGCTGGTTCATCTTCTTCTGTGGCTGTGCGCCCTATGGGGCAGGGTTTCCAGGTACCAGCAGGCCACGGTAGAGGTCGTGGCGGAGCTTCTAGTTCTAGCGGTCCTTCGAACCGCATATATGCCTTGTCTACTAGGCAGGATCAGGAGGCGTCACCTAATGTGGTTACAGGTAGGGGTGTACAAAGTAAACCGATAAACCGCACCAAACTGATAAACCGAGTCAAACCGAGAAAAAAACCCGACTAGTGGTTTGGTTTGACTTGGTTTGGTGTTGAAAAAAAAAACCCGACCACAATTGGTTTGGTTTGGTTTTAGCTAAAAAAAAGTCAAACCGAACCAAACCAACACGACATTACATGTATTTAATTTTAAAAATGTTTTATACAAAAAAATATTTATTTGTAATGTAATTTATAAATATTTCTTAAAAAATTTCGGTAGTTTTTAATCTATTATCATATTATTCAAGCTTGAACTTAGAATTTTGAATGTCAATAAGTTTTATATCCTATGGATGTTAGTAGCTCATATAAAGTCCTAACCAAAACCAACTCAACACTAATACTAACAAAAGAAATTCAATTTACCACTAGGAATGACAATAATATTGGATATCTATTCTTTAGTTTTGCATAATTGGTTTACCGAGTGAAAATACATAACTTAAGTTTTTTTTTTATTGTCATGTAATTAATATTTATTAGCCGTATTTATTTTAGCATGACTTAGTATTTTTAGATCATGGTCATTTTCTTTATGGCTTATTAATTAGCAGTATTTATTTTAACCCATTTTATTATCTTTTGTTGAATATTTTAATACAATGTCATCACTCTTCTCACATTTTGTGTTATTTTCTTATGAAACACCTTAATTATATAGTTGTATCTTACTAGGACTAAAGAAATATTTGAAGTAAAAGTTATATGTTTTGTATCAAGACTATTCCGAAAAAAAACCCGAAAAACCCGAGAAAACCGAATAACCCGAGAAAACCCGAGGTTGAAAAACCCGAATTTTATTGGTTTGGTTTGGTGTATAAATTTAAAAACCCGACGCAATTGGTTTGGTTTGGTGTTTAAAAAATCCGAACCAACCCGGTCCATGTACACCCCTAGTTACAGGTATGCTATCGATTTTCTCTCAAGATGTGTATGCATTGATAGACCCAGGCTCCACATTATCATATATTTCCCCACTTGTTACTAGTAGAATTGGGATAAAACCCGAATCGATAGAACCATTTGAGGTAGCTACACCAGTAGGAGATTCTGTTATAGCAAGACAAGTATATAGAGACTGTTCGGTGAACATATATAGTCGTTGCACTAAGGCAGATTTGATAGAGCTAGATATGACTGAGTTTGATGTTATTATGAGTATGGATTGGTTAGCTTCTTATTATGCTAACGTTGATTGTAGAGGCAAGATAGTCCGATTTAAGTTCCCAGGAGAGCCAATGATAGAGTGGATGGGAAATACAACATCGCCGAGGGGTAAGTTTATTTCATACCTCAAGGCAAGGAAGATGGTCAGAAAGGGTTATATTTATCATCTGGTACGGGTACACGACCTGAAGGCAGAGGCGCCGACTATTCAATCAGTGCCGGTGGTTAGCGAGTTTCCCGATGTATTCCCAGATGAACTCCCAGGCCTTCCTCCTGAGCGGGAGATAGAGTTCGCTATAGACGTATTACCAGACACTCAGCCCATATCTATTCCTCCTTACAGAATGGCACCTGCAGAACTGAAGGAGCTGAAGGAGCAACTGAAAGATCTATTAGAAAAGGGCTTCATAAGGCCCAGTATATCACCTTTGGGAGCACCGGTATTATTTGTAAAGAAGGAGGATGAGTCGCTGCGGATGTGTATTGATTATAGGCAGCTGAATAAAGTAACAATAAAGAATAGGTATCCCCTCCCCAGTATCAATGATTTATTTGACCGGTTGCAGGGTGCTAAGTGTTTCTCGAAAATAGACTTGCGGTCAGGTTATCACCAAGTGCGAGTAAAGGAGGCAGACATTCTAAAGACTACATTCAGGACCCGATACGGACATTACGTGTTTATAGTGATGTCCTTTGGGTTGACCAATGCTCCAGCAGTATTTATGGATTTGATGAACAGAGTGTTCAAGCCATTTCTTGACCTGTTCGTAATCGTATTCATTGACGATATTCTGGTCTATTCACGATCAGAAGAGGAGCATACAGATCATTTGAGAACGGTACTTAGGGTGCTCCAGCACCAGAAATTGTATGCTAAATTCTCTAAATGTGAATTCTGGTTGACTTCAGTAGCATTCTTGGGGCATATTATTGGAGCTGATGGCGTTCGGGTAGATACGCAGAAGATTGAGGCGGTGAAGACTTGGCCTAGACCTACGACACCTACTGAAGTATGCAGCTTTCTGGGACTAGCAGGGTATTACAGAAGGTTCGTAGAGAAGTTTGCCTCAATTTCAGCGCCTTTAACGAGGCTAATCCAGAAGACAGCTAAGTTCCAGTGGACCGACGCTTGTTAGCGGAGTTTCCATTTGCTGAAGGATAAGTTGACTGCGACCCCAGTTCTAACTCTTCCTGAGGGAGCGGATGGTTATGTCATTTATTGTGATGCTTCCGGTGTTGGGTTAGGTTGTGTGCTGATGCAGCATGGCAAGGTCATAGCCTATGCCTCCCGACAGCTCAGAAAGCACGAAAGAAATTATCCCACCCATGATCTGGAGTTAGCAGCGGTGATTCATGCTCTAAAAATATGGAGACATTATTTATATGGTGTGCATGTGGACATTTATACAGATCATAAGAGTCTCCAGTACATCTTTAAGCAGAAGGAGCTGAATTTGCGGCAGCGGCGGTGGCTAGAGTTGCTGAAGGACTATGCTGTTGATATTCTATACCACCCAGGGAAAGCAAATGTTGTAGCAGATGCACTCAGCCGTAGATCTATGGGTAGTTTGGCAGACGTACAACCAGAGCATAAGGAGATAGTCCGTGAGATTCGCCAATTAGCTAGTTTGGGAATCCGTTTGGCTGATTCTGAAAATGGTAGGGTTTCTGTTCGGGGAGTTGCCGAGTCCTCTATCATAGAAGAGATAAAGAGACACCAGTACGAGGACCCTATCCTTGTACATCATAGGGATGCAGCTCTTCAAAAAGAAGAGACCCCATTTAAGGTTGCACCTGACGGGGTACTACGATACAAAGATAGATTATGTGTACCTAAGGTTGCAGGGTTACGACAACAAGTGATGGGATAGGCACACTGTGCCCAGAATTCTATTCATCCAGGGTCAACGAAGATGTATCATGACCTCAGATGCTTGTATTGGTGGGATGGCACGAAGAGGGATATAGCAGAGTTTGTTGCCCAGTGTCCGAATTGTCAGCAGGTTAAGGTCGAGCACCAGAAGCCTGGAGGACTATTACAGGAGATGGAGATTCCGACCTGGAAGTGGGAGGTGATCAACATGGACTTCGTCATAGGTTTACCTCGCACTCTGCGAAAATATGACTTTGTTTGGGTCATCATTGATAGGCTAACAAAATCAGCCCACTTTTTTCCAGTCAGAACTACATATTCAGCTGAGGATTATGCCAGGTTGTACCTTAAGATTATGCCAGGTTGTACCTTAAGCAGATAGTGAGACTTCACGGGGTTCCCACAACTATTATCTCTGATAGAAGAACCCAGTTCACAGCTAACATCTGGAGATCCTTCCAGGAGGGATTGGGGATACAAGTGAGTCTCAGTACGGCATTTCACCCTCAGACTGACGGACAGGCCGAGCGTACCATTCAGACACTACAAGATATGTTACGGGCCTGTGTTATGGGTTTTCGGGGTAGCTGGGACGATCATTTGCCACTTATTGAGTTCGCTTACAATAACAGCTACCATTCGAGTATTCAGATGGCACCGTATGAGGCCTTGTATGGGAGGAAGTGCATATCACCTATTGGCTTGTTTGATGTTGGTGAGACCAAGCTGATAGGCCCAGATATGATTCAGCAGGCTGTTGATAAAGTGAAGGTTATCCAGGAGAGAATACTGGTAGCCCAGAGTCGGCAGAAATCATATGCAGATAACCGACGTTGACACTTAGAGTTTCAGGTTGGTGACTGGGTGTTCCTGAAGGTGTCGTCCATGAAAGGTGTTATGAGGTTTGGGAAGAAAGGGAAGCTAAGATCGAGATATATTGGACCTTATCAAATTGTCCGAAGAGTAGGCCAAGTTGCCTACGAGCTAGACCTACCAGCTGATTTGGAAACAGTGCATCCAGTCTTCCACGTGTCAATGCTTCGCAAATGTATAGGCGATCCTTCCAGAGTATTCCCCGTAGATGATGTCCAAGTAACAGAGGAATTATCCTACGAGGAGCATCCTATAGCCATACTTGATCGGCAGGTTAGGAGGTTATGAACTAAGGACGTGGCTTCAGTCAAAGTATTGTGGCGAAACAACAATAGGGAAGAGATGACCTGGGAAGCCGAGGAGGAGATGAAGGACAAGTATCCTTACATGTTCTCTACGCCTACAGGTAACTCAAACTCCTCACTTGATTATATAAATTGCCTGATGAACTATATGTTATAACGATAAGGGAGACTTCCCCAAAATTCGTATAGAACGTCACAGGACCAAATTCAACATTCGAGGACGAATGTTCTAAAGCGGGGGGGGGGGGGGGGGGGGAGAATGTTAGACCCCATATTTATACGTCGAGTTATTCGCGAAGGAATCAACGTGAGATAGAAACCTCGGATTTTTAATTTCTAAACTAGAACTAATCGGTTATAAATTTTACTTAGTATAAAAAATGTTATTGGAGATTAGGAACTACTTAATTGTGGTGTTAATTAAAATTTTGTGACAACCATGAACCAAGAAGGAACACCAACGTGCAATACACAAAAGATGACTGAAAGTCATCTAAAACAAGGCTATTATGGAAGACATACACATATGCATTTAATGTTGATTCATCCACTACACTTTCATTATATTGTGGACAATTAAATTGGAAGAAATATACATGTAATACTCGGCCAATATGGCTGAAAATTGGAGGAGAAAAAGTTGAAGCATGCAATTGAATATTGAAGCATCCATTACTTTATGAAAGCATGCATTATTTTATGAAGACATAACATGGTGGAGGAATCATTTCACATTAAATATTGACCATTCATCTTGTATGATTACAATGAACAAGGGTTAGTGTATGAATCATCCACTACACATGCAATTGTCTTGTAAACAATTGAAAAGAAAGAATAAAGGAAACAAAGATGGACAATTCGGCCAACACCTAGCCGAAAGTAGGAGAAAAAGAAATGGAATTTTTGTGTAAAGTTAATGGAGTGACTCAATTATATGAGTGGATCATGTGTCCACCTTGTAGGAATCATAGTTTAACCAAATAAGGACTAAGGAGATCAGCAAATACATTCATTTCAACTACACAACACAAAGAAAGAAAACCTAAACCTAGAGAGAGAAAGCTCTCGGCCAAGCTTGGCTGATTTTGAGCTCTTTGAGTCTTGATCCAAAAATTATTTTCCAATGTGTTTCAACCCTTTAGAAGGTCCCTAGAAACGTGAAGATAGTCATTGGAGCAACAAGAACCATTTTCATTTCAATTCACAAACTCTAGCCAAGTTGAGAAGTCAAGTTGTCAAGGTAAGATCTAACTTTCTTTTTCATGTATTAAGGGTGATGTAGATGTGTAAATATAAGTTGTATGCATGAAATAAGGTGTGTTGATGTGGGAACATGATAGTAACCATGAGGTTATAGGTGTTGATGTTGAAGTATGGTTGTAACTTGATGAACATGAATCGCATGCATAAAATCATGAATGTTGGTGTTGGAAGGACTATGTGGCCGAGGGGACTGCTTTGGTGGAATTAATGAACTAATTTTCTTTAATAAATATGGTTGTTACTATCATAGATCTCATGGTAAAAGTGAATGAAAAGAATTGGAAGGTTAAAAGTGAAGTTGTGTTAGTATGAAAATAATTGAATCTATGATTTTATGTGAGTGATGTTGAAGCATGTTGAAACCGTGTATGGACTGTTTTTGTAAGAAGTTAGTGAACTGATTTTACTTGATATTTTGATTGTTATTGTCATGAATTTTATGATGGAAATGAAGGTGTTTAATGGTTGGAGTTGAAACCAAAGTCGTTTGTGAGTTGTTGTAAGGATTATAGAGATGACGATGTAGCTTAGTTGCGTATGAATTGATGTTGTACTTGTCGTGTGGATATATGGTCATAACTTACTGAAATTATATGAAACGAAGACATGAAATAATGTGTTAGAATCATATGTGGTTTTCTTAGTATGTTCGTAAACGTTTGCAAGAATTCCGAACATTTGTATGTTGTCGGTTAGGGACTGTTTTGGACATGTTGTTGGTTAGGGACTGTTTTGGACGTGTTGTTTTGGCTAAGTTGGGAAAATTAATTATTGTTAAGAATATAAATCATGTTGTCACAGTGGTTGGGATGTTATAGAATCGTTTCGACGAAATGTTATGACTATAGACTAACAAGAATAAATTGGACGTGTCATAGTCGCATGTAGACTATTATTGGGTGTTGTAATGTGCGGACTGTTTCGACACGTTGTTGTTATTCTTATTGAGCTTGTGAGATTAATGATAATTAAGATTATACATTGTGTTGGATAGGCTGTTATAAGTTGTTACATGCAAACGTTAAGGCTACGAACTATTAGAAGTAACTTGAGGATGTAGTAGCCGTATGTGAATCGATATTGCATGTTGTGAATGTGGGCTGTTTGGGATATTGTGTGGGCTTTCCGGATTGGTATTGAACACATAATTATTGATGTTGGATTGGTTGTATGTGGTTGGTTTGGATACAAGAGAAATCGTCGTCTAAACATCTAGAAAGGAGTTACTAACATTAGAATACGTTTTGAATCTCCCCGTAACTTAAACATAGTTGTTGGTATCTTAATATAGGTTGAAGTATTATTGGGAAGCGTATACATATTGTGTGACGAATAAGCGCTAAAGGTATGTGAAGCTAACCCTTCTTTCTTTTTGGCATGATCGTTGTGAAATGAATATACGATATATATACGATTCCAAAGGAAATTCCTATTCTTAGAGCCACTAGGATGGCTATTGATCTTGATTCCCATAACTTATGTTTTGTTTTATATATATTGATATGTACACATGACTTCAAAGTTCCATTTTGATATGATCCACACGGACATCCGAAAGGTATATGGTATGACTATTATTTGAAATTGCGAACGATGGTTCGTGTTGACTATCCTATCGAGTCCTTAAAAATGTTTTGAATTGTATATAGTTTCTCACTACTCTGCTCATGCATACCTCAATATATCTTTCACTGAGTCCCGGGCCGTGTATGTTATCGTGCGCACTTCCACTGCATTGTTCGCCGAGTCCCTCATTAAAGGGCCGGGTACAATATATATACATATATTCTGGAGTTATGCTGTGTTATGGTGTTATGCTGTGTTATGATGTTATGCTGTGTTACAGAGTTATGGTGTGTTACGGAGTTATATTATATTCTGGAGTATGCTGTGTTATGGCGCCAGAGACGGGGTGACGACTATGTTCACCGAGTCCCATAATGGGGCCGGATCTGACATTTGATATTCATGTGTGTGAGTTATGTTTCAAAAGCAAGTACTTGGTATTTTGGTTATTGTACTCATTTTCTGTTATATCCCGTATTTTGCGTATTCGGATAATTCAAGATAATTGCGTGAAGTTAAGGGCAAGGATATATTTTTGACCTTGTTTAGCACACTAGTTGTTCATGAATGTTTTGATGTGGAAATGTTAAGAAAGACTAGGGGCAAAAAGGAAAATTCGCAAGATGACTCATAGAAAAATGGAGGAAGGCTAAGGGCAAATTTGGAATTTGGAAATAATTTTTCATGAAATCCAAAAAAAAAATGGGTCTTGGAGCAAAAGGGGCCAAGTGGGCCGTCCATAGGGTGTGGGCCTTGGCCCACATGGAATTAAAATAAATAGCCCCAAAAGATGACTTATTACTCATATTACTCATCTTTTTTAGCTTAGAAGATTGGAGAAACTTGGAGAAATATGGAGAAGGCCATTCGGCCATGGAGCAAAAAAATGAACTCTTGGAAATCTTGATCAAAAAAATATTTTCTTCTAGCTTTTTCTACCAATTGGAAGGTCCTTATTAACATGGAGGAGTTGTTGAAGCAAGTAAACCACTATTTGTTGCAAGACCATGATTCTAGCCAAGTGGGAAATTAAGTGGAAAAGGGAAGGTTTACTCCTCTTTTATATGTTATGGATGGTTTGTATGTGTTGTAGAGTGTAGAAATGAATGAAATTCATGAAAATATGAGTGTTGGGTTAAATCCGTGTGGATGGTTGTTTTGTGTAGAAGTGATGAATTAATTTTACTTAGTATTTTAGTGGTTGTTGTTGTAGATTCTATGGTGCAAATGAAGGTTTAATGCTTCAAATTGGTATTGAAATTGTTTGTGGTTTGTTGGAGAAGTTAATGTGATTTGAATGTAGTTTCTTGTATTTATGGAGAATAATGTTGCTAGCATGTGAATTGTTGATGTAGTTTATGAATTTGGAAGGAAAGAAAATATGTTGTCATTGTTCTTGTTGAATTTGGAAGGTTTCGGGTGAAGTGGTATGTTGGTTGCATTGTTTGAAGTGTTCTTGAATCATGTTAGAATGATTTCGGATTAATACTTGAATGTGAAATCATGGATGTTAGCTTGACTAGGTGTGGTTGAATTGAATATAAGAGGAATGCCGTCGAATTGTGTAGAAAGGATTGCGAGTGATAGAATGCATTTGAAATAATTGTTGAAGTTGGAGATATGATTGTTGGTATTGTTGTTGATAATTTGGCCGAGTTGAATTCTCGGATTTGTTGTTGATAAATTGGCCGAGTTAGATTCTCGGGGATAGTGTATTTACAGGGGAAATGCTGACGAAATTTCGGCAGAATATAAATGAATTCATTTGAAGGACTAAGACAAGCATATGTCGATGAGTCTAATGATTATGCCAATTCTCTTGAATGTAGACTAGCAAGTTTGGACGAATGAGCGTTGCTAATTGGACGTGGGACAAGTATGTAAAGCTCACCTTTTCTTTTTCTTGGCATGTCCTAGAGCTATGTAAGCTATGATACTTATCTCGGGGTAACTCTATTCTTGATTCCGAGCTTATTTAATGCTTCTCATTCACTTCTTGATGTGAGTATACTTAGTATAGCCGAGCTTATTGTATGATTGAATAACAAGAAAAGTTTAAAGAGTTCTGTAAGTGGTAATGTCCCTAACTTTCGTAGACGGTCTCGGATTGCTTGAATATGGTCGTAGAAGTTTCTATAATGAATAACGATACTTGGAAGGTACATGGTATGATTGTTGCTCTAATTTTACAAAAAAATAGCTTCTGAAACGTTCGTAGATGGTTCTGTACTTCAAACGCTCATAACTTTCTTATACTAAGTCGGATTGACCCGAAACGTGTTTATGATCTGTGACAAGTACAAAGCGTAACGATACCCATAATGAATCCATTCCTAGATGTAGGATATCCTGAGTTCTTTGACCTCTTGAGCCCGAAGGGGCATTCTCAAGTTGTGCGATTCCATAATGATGTCTAAATCCCGAAGGGGACATTCATAAGGTCTTTCTTTTACTTATGCATTTTACATTTAAATTTGTGAGTCTCGAAGGACACAAATGAAAAGGGTTTGATTTCATACATGACGTTCATAATAGTTTTTTTTTCTATATGATTTCATGACGCGACCGAGCGTGCTGTATAACGTATGGCCTCGGCTTAAGTCTGAGTGTGCTATGGCCTCAGCTTATGCCTGAGTGAGCTATGGCCTTAGCTGATCACTGAGTGTGCTATGGCCTCAGCTTATGCCAGAGTGTGCGATGGCCTCAGCTTATGTCTGAGCGTGCTATATAACATATGGCCTCAGTTTATGTTATGCCAATTGAGTTGTGCATATGATTTTACTAATGATTTCGAGAAAACTAGTTTTATACTAAAGGAAATATAAAGTTTGATTTTCAAAACCACTCCGAAGGGGGTGCGAGATTTTACTAATTAGATTTTCAAAAAAATCACACCGAAGGGGGTGCGAGGTTTTACTACTTCATTTCATTTACGACTTATGTTTACTTTCTATATCATTATTATTATTATGCCCGAAGGGGCCAGTATCATTATTATTATGTCGGGACCGGCATGCCCGAAGGGGCCAGGGTAGTATTATGTCGGAACCGGCATGCCCAAAGGGGCCATGATTATTATTATGTCGGAAGCGGCCGTCCGAAGGGAATATTATGTTATTATGCCGGAAGCGGCATGCCCGAAGGGGCCATCATCATTATTATGCCGGAAGCGGCCGTCCGAAGGGACTATTATGTTATTATGCCAGAAGCGGCATGCCCGAAGGGGCCATCATCATTATTATTATGCCGGAAGCGGCCGTCCGAAGGGACTATTATGTTACTATGCCGGAAGCGACTGTCCGAAGGGACTATTGTGATACTATATTTATATTGTGTATTCTAGAATTTGTGTATGCCGTATGTATATTGTGTATGCTAGAATTTGCGTAAGGTACTATGTGGCACGGTTCAAAATGTTGTTCCAGGTATTCCCGGGTTGATTCTAAACTTGTTTACTGTTGCGCCCTTCCTTGTGTTTATGATTCAGTAATGCTTTACATATTCAGTACATATTTCGTACTGACCCCCTTTCTTCGAGGGCTGCGTTTCATGCCGTGCAGGTGCATACAGATGAGTAGAGAATGTTTCCAGAAGATGTTCCAGTTGAATTGGTGAGATCCATTTCCTTCCGGAGTGTCACCGAGTCAGAGTAATTACGCTATGGTATTTCGTCTATATTAGAGACTTTGTAGACAGCGTCCTGTGGTGCGTTTGTCGAGATGTCGACAGAGCGATGTCAGCTGAACCATTTGTGTATGTTAAGAGAGCATGTATTTTAGATGATTTCAATTGGGTTAAAGTACTTATTTGATTGAAAGTTTTCATAATCGTTATAAAGATAATGACCTCTATTTGGAAAAGCTTCATGTTTTTACAAGTTTTTGAAATGACAGATTTTGATAGAGCGAATGTCGAAGGGTTCGCTCGACTCTGATGAGAGTCGGGTGCCCATCATGCCCAATCAAGATTAGGGTGTGACATTTTCTGTACCTCTTATTTCAGTTATGATCCCGTTTACTGTATTTCATGCTTTACATGCTCGGTACATATTCCGTACTGACCCCCTTTCTTCGGGGGGCTGCGTTTCATGGCCGCAGGTGCAGATACTCGCTTTGGTGATCCGACATCTTAAGATTCCCCTTCTGCTATTTTGGAGAGTTCCGTTATTCCGGAGCCCAGATTTGGTATAGATCCTTTCTAATCTAAATATATGCATATGTTGACTAAGGGTACGACGGGGCCTTGTCCCGTCATATTTACTGTTGAAACTCGTAGAGGTCTGTGGACATATGTGTGGGTTGTCTATGGGTTCTGTCAGCTGTGTCTATACGATGTGCTGTGGTATGATGTTCGTCTATAATGGCAGCGTTGTTGGCTTGCATATGATATTGATATGTGATGGCAGCCTTGTCGGCTTGCTTTTATATGTATAATTATGCGACAAATCTGAGACTATGGTTGGCCGTTATAAGATCCATATTGAGTTTGTTGTGAAAAGAACATATAGCTAAAGAACATGTATACGGGTGTCCAGGTCGGGCACCAGTCATGGCTTACGGGGTTGGGTCGTGACAAAAGTGGTATCAGAGCGGTTTATCCTCAGAGTGTCTACAGACCGTGTCTAGTAGAGTCTTGTTTATCGGTGTGTTGTGCACCACATCTATAAACAGGAAGCTACAGGATATTTAGGATGTCATCTTTCCTTCTTATCTTAGATCGTGCGATAGAGCTATATTATTAGGGTGATCTTTTTCTAACAGACCATTACGTTTACAGCTATGCCTCCGAAGAAAGCGACAGCTTCCCAGAAGGGTAAATCGATAGCAGGAGAAACTAGCCAGACTGGGAGAGTTACTAGGGATCGTGCTCAGATTTTGCCTGAGGTTTTGCTTCAGTCCGCGAGTTCTACCACACCGCCATTTCAAGAGGAACCTAGGGCAGCGACAGCTCTGGGTCAGGGGGCGGCTCCACCGCCAGCTACCGAGGACCCAACACATGAACCTCCAGCTCCTCAGCCAGGGGCGGAGGATAGAGCTATGAGGGATGCAGTTCAGTTACTCACTAGACTAGTGGCCGGACAGACTCGCAGGCAAGGACTAGGGGTTGACCAGGCGGATAGACATGACAGTCTGAGGGCCCGTGACTTCCTAAGTTGTAACCCTCCAGAATTTTTTGGGTCGAAGCCTGAGGAGGACCCACAGGAGTTCGTTCGACAGATGCAGCGTACGCTGAGGTTAGTTAAGGCTTCTGAGACTGAGTCTGTGGAGTTAGCTTCGTATCAACTGCGGGACATAGCTGTCAACTGGTATGAGTCGTGGGAGTTATCTAGGGGCGCGGATGCTCCCCCAGCAGTGTGGGATGAGTTCGTGAAGGCTTTCCTTGGCCATTTTCTGTCTCCAGAAATGCGGCGAGCCAGAGTCGATAGATTTTTATGTCTGAGGCAGAATGGCAGGAGCGTTCAGGATTATAGTCTCGAGTTCGATTCGTTGGCAAGATATGCACCTATTATTGTAGCTGATATGACCGGTAGGATGCATCGATATGTGATGGGGTTGGATCGTTACATGGTTGATAGCTGTATAGTAATGGCCTCCCAGCCAAGGATGGATATTGCTCAGGTGCAGGCGTATGCCCAGGGGATGGAGGATCGACACAGGGGGCGTCAGCCCGATAGAGACTATGACAGAGGCCAGCACAAGAGAGCTAGGTTAGCCGGCCATCCGGGTGAATTTCGAGGCAGGCAGCCTCAGCAGCAGCACAGTAGATATCCTTCTCGGGCAGCACGGAGTGCACCCCCACAACTCACTGGTAGGAGATTTGATAATACCGGGTATTCAGGAGCTGGCCATAACTCCAAGGCTTCGGGTTCACAAATGCCTAGGGTTCCAAGTCAGTCGAGGCCACCCTTGCCTCGGTGTTCTCGATGTGGGAAACAGCATTCTGGCGAATGTTATCGTGCTACAGGTGCTTGCTTTTCTTGCGGCCGTCAGGGCCATGTTATGAGGGATTGCCCACTCGGGGGTAGTCCAGGCGGTGCAGCTCAGCCTACTGGATCAGTTGCTACTTCATCTTCTTCTGTGGTTGTGCGCCCTATGGGGCAGGGTTTCCAGGTACCAGCAGGCCACGGTAGAGGTCGTGGCGGAGCTTCTAGTTCTAGCGGTCCTTCGAACCGCATATATGCCTTGTCTACTAGCCAGGATCAGGAGGCATCACCTAATGTGGTTACAGGTATGCTATCGATTTTCTCTCGAGATGTGTATGCATTGATAGACCCAGGCTCCACATTATCATATATTTCCCCACTTGTTGCTAGTAGAATTGGGATAAAACCCGAATCAATAGAACCATTTGAGGTAGCTACACTAGTAGGAGATTCTGTTATAGCAAGACAAGTATATAGAGACTGTTCGGTGAACATATATAGTCGTTGCACTAAGGCAGATTTGATAGAGCTAGATATGACTGAGTTTGATGTTATTATGGGTATGGATTGGTTAGCTTCTTGTTATGCTAACGTTGATTGTAGATGCAAGATAGTCCGGTTTAAGTTCCCAGGAGAGCCAATGATAGAGTGGATGGGAAATACAGCATCGTCGAGGGGTAAGTTTATTTTATACCTCAAGGCAAGGAAGATGGTCAGAAAGGGTTATATTTATCATCTGGTACGGGTACATGACCTGAAGGCAGAGGCGCCGACTATTCAATCAGTGCCGATGGTTAGCGAGTTTCCCGATGTATTCCCAGATGAACTCCCAGGCCTTCCTCCTGAGCGGGAGATAGAGTTCGCTATAGATGTATTACCAGACACTCAGCCCATATCTATTCCTCCTTACAGAATGGCACCTGCAGAACTGAAGGAGCTGAAGGAGCAACTGAAAGATCTATTAGAAAAGGGCTTCATAAGGCCCAGTATATCACATTGGGGAGCACCGGTATTATTTGTAAAGAAGGAGGATGGGTCGCTGCGGATGTGTATTGATTATAGGCAGCTGAATAAAGTAACAATAAAGAATAGGTATCCCATCCCCAGGATCGATGATTTATTTGACCGGTTGCAGGGTGCTAAGTGTTTCTCGAAAATAGACTTGCGGTCAGGTTATCACCAAGTGCGAGTAAAGGAGGCAGACATTCTAAAGACTACCTTCAGGACCCGATACGGACATTACGAGTTTAGAGTGATGTCCTTTGGGTTGACCAATGCTCCAGCAGTATTTATGGATTTGATGAACAGAGTGTTCAAGCCATTTCTTGACCTGTTCGTAATCGTATTCATTGACGATATTCTGGTCTATTCACGATCAGAAGAGGAGCATGCAGATCATTTGAGAACGGTACTTAGGGTGCTCCAGCACTAGAAATTGTATGCTAAATTCTCTAAATGTGAATTCTGGTTGACTTCAGTAGCATTCTTGGGGCATATTATTGGAGTTGATGGCGTTCGGGTATATACGCAGAAGATTGAGGCGGTGAAGAATTGGCCTAGACCTACGACACCTACTGAAGTACGCAGCTTTCTGGGACTAGCAGGGTATTACAGAAGGTTCGTAGAGAAGTTTACCTCAATTTCAGTGCCTTTAACGAGGCTAATCCAGAAGATAGCTAAGTTCCAGTGGACCGACGCTTGTGAGCGGAGTTTCCAGTTGCTGAAGGATAAGTTGACTGCGGCCCCAGTTCTAACTCTTCCTGAGGGAGCGGATGGTTATGTCATTTATTGTGATGCTTCCGGTGTTGGGTTAGGTTGTGTGCTGATGCAGCATGGCAAGGTCATAGCCTATGCCTCCCGACAGCTCAGAAAGCACGAAAGAAATTATCCCACCCATGATCTGGAGTTAGCAGCGGTGATTCATGCTCTAAAAATATGGAGACATTATTTATATGGTGTGCATGTGGACATTTATACAGATCATAAGAGTCTCCAGTACATCTTTAAGCAGAAGGAGCTGAATTTGCGGCAGCGGCGGTGGCTAGAGTTGCTGCAGGACTATGATGTTGATATTCTATACCACCCAGGGAAAGCAAATGTTGTAGCAGATGCACTCAGCCGTAGATCTATGGGTAGTTTGGAAGACGTACAACCAGAGCAGAAGGAGATAGTCCGTGAGATTCGCCAATTAGCTAGTTTGGGAGTCCGTTTGGCTGATTCTGAAAATGGTAGGGTTTCTGTTCGGGGAGTTGCTGAGTCCTCTATCATAGAAGAGATAAAGAGACACCAGTACGAGGACCCTATCCTTGTACATCATAGGGATGCAGCTCTTCAAAAAGAAGAGACCCCATTTAAGGTTGCACCTGACGGGGGTACTACGATACAAAGATAGATTATGTGTACCTGAGGTTGCAGGGTTACGACAACAAGTGATGGGATAGGCACACTGTGCCCGGTATTCTATTCATCCAGGGTCAACGAAGATGTATCATGACCTCAGATGCTTGTATTGGTGGGATGGCATGAAGAAGGATATAGCAGAGTTTGTTGCCCAGTGTCCGAATTGTGAGCAGGTTAAGGTCGAGCACCAGAAGCCTGGAGGACTATTACAGGAGATGGAGATTCCGACCTGGAAGTAGGAGGTGATCAACATGGACTTCGTCATAGGTTTACCTCGCACTCTGCGAAAATATGACTTTGTTTGGGTCATCGTTGATAGGCTGACAAAATCAGCCCACTTTTTTCCAGTCAGAACTACATATTCAGCTGAGGATTATGCCAGGTTGTACCTTAAGCAGATAGTGAGACTTCACGGGGTTCCCACAACTATTATCTCTGATAGAAGAGCCCAGTTCACAGCTAACTTCTGGAGATCCTTCCAGGAGGGATTGGGGACACAAGTGAGTCTCAGTACGGCATTTCACCCTCAGACTGACGGACAGGCCGAGCGTACCATTCAGACACTACAAGATATGTTACGGGCCTGTGTTATGGGTTTTCGGGGTAGCTGGGACGATCATTTGCCACTTATTGAGTTCGCTTATAATAACAGCTACCATTCGAATATTCAGATGGCACCGTATGAGGCCTTGTATGGGAGGAAGTGCATATCACCTATTGGCTGGTTTGATGTTGGTGAGACCAAGCTGATAGGCCCAGATATGATTCAGTAGGCTGTTGATAAAGTGAAGGTTATCCAGGAGAGATTACTGGCAGCCCAGAGTCGGCAGAAATTATATGCAGATAACCGACGTTGACACTTAGAGTTTCAGGTTAGTGACTGGGTGTTCCTGATGGTGTCGCCCATGAAAGGTGTTATGAGGTTTGGGAAGAAAGGGAAGCTAAGACCGAGATATATTGGACCTTATCAAATTGTCCGAAGAGTAGGCCAAGTTGCCTACGAGCTAGGCCTACCAGCTGATTTGGAAATAGTGCATCCAGTCTTCCACGTGTCAATGCTTCGCAAATGTATAGGCGATCCTTCCAGAGTATTCCCCGTAGATGATGTCCAAGTAACAGAGGAATTATCCTACGAGGAGCATCCTATAGCCATACTTGATCGGCAAGTTAGGAGGTTGCGTACTAAGGACGTGGCTTCAGTCAAAGTATTATGACGAAACAACAATAGGGAAGAGATGACCTGGGAAGCCGAGGAATAATCGGTTATAAATTTTACTTAGTATAAAAATGTTATTGGAGATTAGGAACTCATGAACACCAACGTGCAATACACAAAAGATGACTGAAAGTCATCTAAAACAAGGCTATTATGGAAGACATACACATATGTATTTAATGTTGATTCATCCACTACACTTTCATTATATTGTGGACAATTAAATTGGAAGAAATATACATGTAATACTCGGCCAAGATGGCTGAAAATTGGAGGAGAAAAAGTTGAAGCATGCAATTGAATATTGAAGCATCCATTACTTTATGAAAGCATGCATTATTTTATGAAGACATAACATGGTGGAGGAATCATTTCACATTAAATATTGACCATTCATCTTGTATGATTACAATGAACAAGGGTTAGTGTATGAATCATCCACTACACATGCAATTGTCTTGTAAACAATTGAAAAGAAAGAATAAAGGAAACAAAGATGGACAATTCGGCCAACACCTAGCCGAAAGTAGGAGAAAAAGAAATGGAATTTTTGTGTAAAGTTAATGGAGTGACTCAATTCCATTAGTGGAGAATATGTCCACCTTGTAGGAATCATATTTTAACCAAATAAGGACTAAGGAGATCAGCAAATACATTCATTTCAACTACACAACACAAAGAAAGAAAACCTAAACCTAGAGAGAGAAAGCTCTCGGCCAAGCTTGGCTGATTTTGAGCACTTTGAGTCTTGATCCAAAAATTATTTTCCAATGTGTTTCAACCCTTTAGAAGGTCCCTAGAAACGTGAAGATATTCATTGGAGCAACAAGAACCATTTTCATTTCAATTCACAAACTCTAGCCAAGTTGAGAAGTCAAGTTGTCAAGGTAAGATCTAACTTTCTTTTTCATGTATTAAGGGTGATGTAGATGTGTAAATATAAGTTGTATGCATGAAATAAGGTGTGTTTATGTGGTAACATGACAGTAACCATGAGGTTATAGGTGTTGATGTTGAAGTATGGTTGTAACTTGATGAACATGAATCGCATGCATAAAATCATGAATGTTGGTGTTGGAAGGACTATGTGGCCGAGGGGACTGTTTTGGTGGAATTAATGAACTAATTTTCTTTAATAAATATGGTTGTTACTATCATAGATCTCATGGTAAAAAGGAATGAAAAGAATTGGAAGGTTAAAAGTGAAGTTGTGTTAGTATGAAAATAATTGAATCTATGATTTTATGTGAGTGATGTTGAAGCATGTTGAAACCGTGTATGGACTGTTTTTGTAAGAAGTTAGTGAACTGATTTTACTTGATATTTTTATTTTTATTGTCATGAATTTTATGATGTAAATGAAGGTGTTTAATGGTTGGAGTTGAAACCAAAGTCGTTTGTGAGTTGTTGTAAGGATTATAGAGATGACGATGTAGCTTAGTTGCGTATGAATTGATGTTGTACTTGTCGTGTGGATAGCTGGTCATAACTTACTGAAATTATATGAAAAGAAGACATGAAATAATGTGTAAGAATCATATGTGGTTTGCTTAGTATGTTCGTAAACGTTTGCAAGAATTCCGAACATTTGTATGTTGTCGGTTAGGGACTGTTTTGGACATGTTGTTGGTTAGGGACTGTTTTGGACGTGTTGTTTTGGCTAAGTTAGGAAAATTAATTATAGTTAAGAATATAAATCATGTTGTCATAGTGGTTGGGATGTTATAGAATCGTTTCGACGAAATGTTATGACTATAGACTAACAAGAATAAATTGGACGTGTCATAATCGCATGTAGACTATTATTGGGTGTTGTAATGTGCGGACTGTTTTGACACGTTGTTGTTATTCTAATTGAGCTTGTGAGATTAATGATAATTAAGATTATACATTGTGTTGGATAGGCTGTTATAAGTTGTTACATGCAAACGTTAAGGCTACGAACTATTAGAAGTAACTTGAGGATGTAGTAGCTGTATGTGAATCGTTATTGCATGTTGTGAATGTGGGCTGTTTGGGATATTGTGTGGGCTGTCCGGATTGGTATTGAACACATAATTATTGATGTTGGATTGGTTGTATGTGGTTGTTTTGGATACAAGAGAAAACGTCGTCTAAACATCTAGAAAGGAGTTACTAACATTAGAATACGTTTTGAATCTCCCCGTAACTTAAACGTAGTTGTTGGCATCTTAATATAGGTTGAAGTATTATTGGGCAGCGTATACATATTGTGTGACGAAAAAGCGCTAAAGGTATGTGAAGCTAACCCTTCTTTCTTTTTGGCATGATCGTTGTGAAATGAATATACGATATATATACGACTCCAAAGGAAATTCCTATTCTTAGAGCCACTAGGATGACTATTGATCTTGATTCCCATAACTTATGTTTTGTTTTACATATATTGATATGTACACATGATTTCAAAGTTCCATTTTGATATGATCCACAGGGACATCCGAAAGGTATATGGTATGACTATTATTTGAAATTGCGAACGATGGTTCGTGTTGACTATCCTATTGAGTCCTTAAAAATGTTTTGAATTGTATATAGTTTCTCACTACTCTGCTCATGCATACCTCAATATATCTTTCACTGAGTCCCGGGCCGTGTATGTTATCGTGCGCACTTCCACTGCATTGTTCGCCGAGTCCCTCATTAAAGGGCCGGGTACAATATATATACATATATTCTGGAGTTATGCTGTGTTATGGTGTTATGCTGTGTTATGATGTTATGCTGTGTTACAGAGTTATGGTGTGTTACGGAGTTATATTATATTCTGGAGTATGCTGTGTTATGGCGCCAGAGACGGGGTGACGACCATGTTCACCGAGTCCCATAATGGGGCCGGATCTGACATTTGATATTGATGTGCATGAGTTATGTTTCAAAAGCAAGTACTTGGTATTTTGGTTATTGTACTCATTTTCTGTACCTCTTACTTCAGTTATGATCCCGTTTACTGTATTTCATGCTTTACATGCTCGGTACATCTTCCGTACTGACCCCCTTTCTTCGGGGGCCTGTGTTTCATGCCCGCAGGTGCAGATACTCGCTTTGGTGATGCGACAGCTTACGATTCCCCTTCTGCTATTTTGGAGAGTTTCGTTGTTCCAGAGCCCAGATTTGGTATAGATCCTTTCTAATCTAAATATATGCATATGTTGACTAAGGGTATGACGGGGCCCTGTCCCGTCATATTTACTGTTGAAACTCTTAGCGGTCTGTGGACATATGTGTGGGTTGTGTATGGGTTCTGTTCAGCTGTGTCTATACGATGTGTTGTGGTATGATGTTCGTCTATAATGGCAGCCTTGTTGGCTTGCATATGATATTGATATGTGATGGCAGCCTTGTCGGCTTGCTTTTATATGTACAATTATGCGACAAATCTGAGACTATAGTTGGTCGTTATAAGATCCATATTGAGTTTGTTGTGAAAAGAACATATAGCTAAAGAACATGTATACGGGTGTCCAGGTCTGGCACCAGTCACGGCCTACGGGGTTGGGTCGTGACACTAGCAGACCAATGTCTGCTACAGTGGGCCAAAAGTCCGCTACAGTGCACACAGTAAGTACAACAACAACTGTTCGCGCTAAAATGACCATAACTTCCTCATACGAAGGCGAAATGCGACGATTCCTTTTTCTATAACTTCGTAATTACGATATAGGTCTAATGGTTCAATCAAAACACAAAACAAAGGTTGTTTGATCAATATGATACCCTTTATAGCCAACGAACTATGGCGAAAACATCGAATACGAGCAACACAACCCAAATCCATCCGAAACCCTTTGGAATCTCACCATAACTTGCGGACAAGTCCAAAATCATCACACGAACTTGTTTGAACTTTCGAAAAATTGACACAGGGTCATCCTAACCTGATGTTGACCGTGGTCAATTCTAACTCTTTAACTTAACTAGTTCCTCCACTAATGACTCAAATCACACCCAAACATTTTGGGAACCAAACCAATGATTTCACTAAGTCATAAATCACCTTTTCGGACCTAATGGAACTGTCAAAATTTTATTACGGGCACATTTATCCAAAAGTCCACTATTGGTTAGAGGTTTTTCGCTTTAAGACTCTAGATTCCACAAATCCTACTAGAACTCACCCGATGACCTAAGAAATAGTATCGCCCATCCCTGCGGGTGAAAATCTTGCTAACAGGACTTGGGGAAGGGTCAAGGATGTAAATGGGTCAAAAGTGCAACAACAACAAAATGGGTCGTTATAGAATATAACTATATAAAGTTTGTATAAAGTTCTTAACATGGAACGGGTACCCGATCCAAGTGCTCGTCACCTCACAAGTATCGCGAACCCCTTAATTACCCCCATTACTTCCTCTTACTTATACAAATTAGACCAACACGACGATTCAAACTAAAATTAGAGTTTTTAGTCTGACAGTCACATTGAAGCCTTGCCTTTCCGGAAAGCCTCTAAATGATCCCAATTTATTCAAATACGGTATCTAGGTAAGAATACGAGACTAACGATACCTGTATTTCTATACCTGAATTCCAAACCCCAAAATTCACCCTAAATAGGATTCCGAGCCTCGAAGGGCAAAACGAAAAATTCAACCCAAAAATAGTTTACCCATCATCTATGGAGTTTATATACCAAAAATCAACTCAATCCAACATCAATTTCATGATTAAATCAAGATTCCTTAATTTAGACTTGGGATTCATAAATCCCCAATTTCCCCCAACCTAATTTCATGATTTGTAGCATGGAATCCTATAATAACCGAAGACAAAATCGTAAAACGAAGGTTAGGAACTTACCCAATGGATGAATCTTGCAAAACCTCTTAATTTATTCTCAGACTGAACTCTCAAGTCTCAAATATATGAATGAATGAACCAAACTCGAATTGAGGAATAAATATCTAATATGTTCAGTGATTCTCGTAGAAGCGGCCAAAATTTTGCAGAAGCAGGCCTGCTTCTGCGCTCCTTCCCTCGCACCAGCTTGGTTTACTTAAGTGGACCAAGTCCACTGATGCGGAGCTAATAACGCAAGAGCGGTCAAGCATTTGCGAGCCAAGCCATGCAGGTGCAGACTCCTGCCCCTTAAACCCCACTCCGCCAATGCGAACCTTAAGCCGCAGAAGCAGCTTCACTGTTGTGGGCCTATATCTGCAGGTAGAATGCACTAGAAATCCAAAAAATCTATCAAGTCTTAAACTTCAACCCAATACCTGAAACTCATCCAGAACCTCCCGGACAAAAACCAAATATGCAACCCACTCTTAAAAAACACTACGAACTCACGCACTCGAAATTTTCAAAAGAGGTCATCTTTACTCGGTGAACACCAAAAGCCTTAAAACTAGGACTCTAACCAAAGACAAAAATGCTCCCAAGTCCCTTGGGAACCAAACCATCTACTCAACCAAGTCATAATCGACATTTCGGACCTATAGGAATTGATGAAACTCCCAAAAAAACTCATTTGCCCCCGATGTGGACTTTGGTCAACAAACACTTATAAACTTCAAAAAATCCCATTTTCTCACTCAAATCACATCCAAATACCTCAAGAATCACGCCCACCCCCACAAATCAAATATACTCTAATGAAGCTAAGGGAAGGGTCAACAAGGGTAAAATAGTCAAAACAACCAAAATGACCTAACGGGTCTTTACATCATCCATCACTTAAATACATGTTTGTCCTCGAAGATGAAAGAAAAGAAAAATACCTGGATCGCTAAAAAACTGGGGATATCTAATCCGCATATCTGACTCAGTCTACCAGGTAGCCTCCTCGATCAGACGATGCCTGCACAGAACGTTTACTGTAGCAATTTTCTTTGACCTCAACTTCCGGATCTGCCTATCAAAAATAGCAACTGGATCCTCCTCAAAAGTCAAAATTCTGATCAAGCAACACCAAATCCCACTGAATCACATAAGAACTGACAACTCAGGAGGCAAAGCCAACTCATAGGCTCCCTCACCGATACACTGAACAATACCGAATGGAACAATGTATCTATGGATCAACTTTCCCTTTTTCCCAAACTTCATCACACCCTTATGGGTGAAACCTTCAATAAAACTCACTTGCCATGAACTCTAGGTCATAAACTTTCGGTCCGCATAAATCTTATGTCTACTCTGAGCTGTGAGAAGTCTTTCCTGAATCAACTTGAACTTGTCTAAAGAATCCCTCAACAAGTCTGTACCCAAAGGACACACCTCAAACTCATCAAGCCAACCAACGGGAGAACCACACCTCCTACCATATAATGCCTCGAATGGTTTCATCTCATTACTCGAATAGTAACTGTTGTAAGCAAACTCCGTCAAAGGCAAGAACTTATCTGAATGACCACCAAAGCCAATCACACAGGCCCATAACATGTCCTGAAAGACCTGAATAGTCTGTTCGGACTGACCATCAGTCTGAGGGTGAAATGTTATACTAAGCTCCACTCGTGTACCCAACTCCTTCTATATCGATCGCCAGAAATGGGATGTAAACTGAGTTCCTCGGTCCAAAATGATAGATATAGGTACACCATCCAGATGAACTATCTCTTGGATGTAGATCCTGGACAACTTCTCTGAATAGTAGGTAGTCTGAACTGGTATATGAAATGAGCCGACTTAGTCAAACGGTCTACAATAACGCAAATAGCATCAAATTTCCCCCAAAGTCCGTGGTAATCCTACCACAAAGTCCGTGGTAATCCTACCACAAAGTCCATAGCACTCCTCTCCCATTTCCACTCAAGTATAGGCATCCGTTGAGTAACTCCACCCAACTTTTGGTTCTTATACTTCACTTGTTGATAATTTAAACACTTAGCCAGAAATCCTATGATGCCCCTCTTCATACTACACCACTAATAATGTTGCTTCAAATCCAGATACATCTTTGTACCTCATGGATGAATAGAATACTGCGAACTATGAGCCTCCTCCATAATTAATCTAGTCAAATGACCCACCTGGGGAACACATATGCGACCCTTGATACTCAAAACACCCTTATGATCAAGAATTGACTCTCTTTCCTTTCCCTTCAACACATTTTCTTGAATTTTTCTCAACTTTGGATCATCAAACTACTGGGCTCTAATTTGCTCCAATAAGGAAGAACGTACCTCTACACAAGCCAAAACCTTTCCAGGTTCTGAAATATCAAGTGTAACTATGCTATTGGCCAAAGCTTGGGCATCCATAGCCAAAGGTCTGTCCCCAACCTGTAAAGATGCTAGGCTACCCATACTCACTTCCTTGCGACTCAAGGCACCGCCACTATATTTGCTTTTCCCCGATGATAAAGAATTGACATATCATAGTCCTTGAGCATCTCTAACCACTTTCGCTACCTCAAATTAAGATCTTTCTAATGGAAAATATGTTGAAAAATCTTATGATCGGTAAAGACCTCACAAATCACACCACACAAGTAGTGCCTCTAAATCTTCCATGCAAACACTACCACCGCCAACTCCAAAATCTTTGCTGCAAATACTACCGCCGCCAACTCCAAATCATGAGTGGGATATTTCTTCTCAAATACCTTTAACTGCCTAGAAGCATAGGCTCTCTGTCACGACCCAGCTAGGGGCTGCGACGGGTACCCGGGGCTAACCACCGAGCACCGCTCGTTCTACTACTCATCATGCTCATTAACTACTCTTTTATCGATTTTTATACTCAAATCATAAGAAAGTCATGTTTCATTTGTAAACATAAATAGTTTCATATACATAAGCCCTTTTGTTAATCAAAATAATATATACAATCATACCATAGTGACCTTATCAGATCACATAACCCACACTGTGTATCTACGAGCCTCTACTGATGTACAAAACGCATAGACAGGACAGGACCCCATCGAGCCCAACATATACAAATATACACAAAAGAATAGTCAAGCACCTCCGAAACAAATGAGTGCTTTCAATCGGCTAGCAGCTCCTACGAGTCTGGCTCCAGCTCGCCTCCCTGTCTACCTATGGGCATAAACACAGCGTCCAAAGAGAACGGACGTCAGTATGAATATTGTACTGAGTATGTAAGACAAGAATGAAATAAATATAATAGGAGGATCGTGAGCCACGAGAGCAAGATATAACCTGCAAGGGTGTCATAAGCAAATACATTTTGTACAAATATCATATTTTACGTAATCATGGTACATATGTCATCACATCACATATCTCGTCACATTACAAATCTCGTCACATCACATATCTCATCGTTATCCCACGTCCGGGTAACCATCATATGCCGCCCACTAGTGGTGATCATGCCCGGACCTCAAGGCACGGTGTAACATCGCAGCTCGCTATAGCGGTGACATGCCCGACCATCTAGGCACGGTGGAACCATATGCAGCCCGCCTTAGCGGTGACATGCCCGGCCATTCCGGCGCGGTGGCATTTCATCATCATATAATCAATCATTACCCATCACTATTGCACATTTTATGAACATATCACAGCTCGGCATTCTCACACATAACATAGGCATATTATAAGCTAGCATCATTAATCATCTTATAGACATATCATGACTTAGCATTATTTCACATTTAGCATTAGGAGCATACATTAGATTTTGAAGACAACCATAGCTATGTCGGGGTGACGTAAGGTCGTAAACCCCCGATTATATTATGAACGTTTATGAGTACCTTGCCTCACCTTGAAGGAGATAGTGCATAAGGTGAGTGTTAACAACAATGACATCATTAGCGTTGTGGGGTCATCATATCATGAACTATCGAATCTCTATGCTTTAACTCCTTATCATCATTATCATGCTCGTACGTAATTTAGTATATTTAAGGACTCATAAGCTCCATCATTTAGGAGGATCATGGAAAACTTGAAAGATCCATGCCTTTGAAGGAAGGGATAAGCCTTACATACCTTTGACGTTTAACTAAGCTATTGCTTGCGTGTTCTCCTTTAATGCACACGTTCTACCTTCAAGAGGATTTATATCGTCATTAGCTAAGCAATTATAAAAACGGGCTTTCTAAAGCTAGGGAAAATTGGGCAGCACTTACTTTGTTCATACTAATTTTTCAATATTCTATATCAACTCCCAAACGCTCACAACAACTTTCACAATATTGCAATCAACAATCATCATTTATATACATTGACCACAATCCACCATTTCTCTTCAATTTCTCCACATTTATGGTTATAGCTTTCTATCGCGTTTTCTCATGTGTCACACTTATTTCATGGTCTAAATGTCATTTATGATGTATTCATAATCACAACACACAAACATTTATGATTCAATCCAACTACCATCCAAACATGGCACTATTAACTCATTAATGACCCATTTCCTATGTCTTTCTACAATTCAAGTATCTTAACCTTCCAATACCTTAAACAACATGGTTTAGTCATAAAACTTACCTTAGATGATGGTTGAACAAGTTTTGTGTGGAGTTTCTCCTCTAACACCAAAACCCTACTTCACCTCCCTTGGGTTTTCTTGATTTGAATGACCTTCACTTGGGTTTCATACACTTTGTTTCATGATTTGGTGTTGTTGATCTTGGTTTTCCTTTGATTCTCTTATGGAGGAGTATTAGAGAGTATTCTAGATTTTTCTTGAAGTGTGGAGTGAGAGTGGAATGAAAATGAAATGAAAAAGGGATCCTTATACTTAAACTTAAAATTTGGCCGACCATGTTATACGGACCAACATACGGTCCGTATAATTTTTACTGACCGTATGTTTGGTCCAGAATGTCATCCTTCTCTTGGCCAATTATACGGTCCAACATACGGCCAGTATAATTTATACGGACCGTATGTTTGGCCGTATAATGCCAACTGAAGCGATTTCGTTGTTGTCGACGCGTTTGATCTCCGATCCTTATGGACCCTTCTTAACACTTGTTTAGCACCTCAATACCAACCTAAGGGACGTTATTATTTGTCTCCAAGACATCATTATGCCATCATAGACTCGTTGCTCGAAATTCTTATCCGATACACAACATGTGATTCTCTTTCCTTGGCAACTTTCTTTCTTTGCATTATATGCCTTTGAAATCTCGTTGAGGATCATCAAATACTATTTCTTACTCATCAAAACATCGCATACACTATGTCCTTTGTTATCCTATTTACTGTACATATACAGGGGATTTTCCAAGGTGTAACACTCTCACCCTTCCCTTTCTGCATCAAGACACAACCAAGTCCAATGTGTGAAGCGTCACAATACATAGTAAAGCCCTTCCTTCCATATGAAGAGTTAGAATAGAAATTGTGGTCAACAAAGTCTTGAGCTTTTGAAATCTTGGTTCGCACTCATCCGACCACTGAAAAGGGTACATTTTTCCGAGTCAATCTGGTCAATGGAGATGCAATAGATGAAAACCTCTCTACAAAATGCCGATCGTAACTGTGAGGCCAATGAAACTCTAAATCTGGGTAACTGAAGTAGGCCTGACCCAATCACGAACTGCCTTAATCTTCTTACGATTGACTATAATCCTATCCTTAGTCACCACATGAACGAAGAATGCCACAGAATCAAGCCAAAACTTACACTTTGAGAACTTAGCATATAATTGCTTCTCCTTTTTGAATCCCAAGCACGATCCTCAAGTGCTGCTCGTTCTCCCTACTATGATAGTATATCAAGATATTATCAATGAAGACAAGCATGAAGGAGTGCAAGTACGGTCTGAAAACACCGTTCACTGACATAACTAGGAACTCATAGTGACCGTAACGGGTCCTGTAAGCCGTCTTAGAGACATCATCTGGTCTAATCTTCAACTGGTGATAATCGGACCTCAAATTGATCATGGAGAAGATCGATGCACCCTAAAGCTAATCAAACAAACCGTCAATTCGAGGAATAGGATATTTGTTATTGATAGTGACCTTATTCAGCTACCTATAATCAATGCACATGTGCATAGTCCAATAAATTTGAATCAAGCTGCCAAAGAATTCAACATCAGCTTAACACAAAAACAAACACAAGCATGAGAAAATGGTAAGAAATGCTGGTGATATGCAACGCAGGCCTTTCCATCTCCAGTACACAAACACTCCTTCAATAGGGAGCATGACCCATGAGGGACTCGCGAGGTCCATAACCATTTCCCTTTTGATTTCTTAGCCATATTTGACTTTCAATCACATCATCTAGCCGTTCTTAGGCTCACATTACCTGTCACTAGCCAATATGGCTCATATCAATCACATTTCTCAGCCAATAGGCCTATACACTCTTGTTCACCGTCCGGAATCATTTTCCTTCGGACCCAACTCATGTATCCTCAAGTGTAATATGCATGAGATACCTTATGAAACCATAAACATGATACACACACAATAAGTAATCAATTCCTAACAATAAAGACTCAATATTTAGCCTCTTTTCCACTTTTATAATGAGTATTTCAAAGTGATGACAACATATAAGCTAGGTAGAAAGCATATATGTAATCAATAAGGGGTCTCATACCCACCACAAGTCACACAATAATCTATACTATCAGCTAGTGCGCAAATCATGACATTCAGATGAACGATACAATTTAAAGTATGCAAATACGCTTAACATGACATCGATACCTGTAACGACCCATTTGATCGTTATAGTGCTATTGACCCATTTACCCCTGTTGACCTTTCCTCGAGCCCTATTAGTACTATTTTGACCTGCAGAGATAGGTGGCATGGTTTTAGAGGTAATCAAGTGAGATTTATGTTCACTTATGTGAAATAGAGCCTTAAAGTGAAAAATGGTTGATCGGTAGTTGACTTTTGGGTGAACGGACCTTTTTAAAAATTCGTAGATTTGAGAGGTTTGTATGATCGATTATGACTTGGTTGGATATTCAGTTTGGTTCCTGAGGCACTTGCGAGGGTTTTAGGTTATTGGTTGGAAAGTTGGTATTTAGCTATTGGGTGTTAACCCAGTCAAATAGACCTCCGTTGGGAATTTCGCGACCTAGAATGAGTCTGTAGTGTGATTTTATGTATGTTTGCATATTTCTTTTACATCTGGGAGGTCTTGGGTGATTGTCGGGTTTGAGTTGGTGAAAACCCCACATTTTTCTGGTGTCTGATGCCCGCTGTGACGGCACCTTATGAGCTGTACCTGACCCGCCTTGGTGAGGCCTGGTCCACTATGGCGTGTTGAGTGAAGTTATTGTAATTCGCTCTCCAGTGGACCGGACTCGCTATGGCAGAAGGTGAGCCGTGGGAGCGATCCTGCTGTTGCGGACCCTCTACCGCTGCCACAGTTGATGTAGACAAGAATCCTAGTTAATGCTAAGTTAAATTCTTCATTTCCTATTCTTTACATTTATTGATCCTAAGTGTCTTTGAGGCGAATTGAAGAGGTTCTAAGCATATTCTTCTTGGGAGTAAGTCCTCTAACCTTGATTTCATTTATTTCCCTCTATTAAGTATGAATCTATGATGGAAATTCTATAGAACTTAAGGAAGAAGATGGGTTTTGACCTTTACTTTACGATTTGATATTTAGCCTTCAAATATGAGATTTGTTGATAGATTCGAGTAATCTAAGCATGACAATTGATGAATTAGTGACCAATAGGCTTGAATCTTCCATTATAGTTGATGAATTAAAAGATTGAAGGTTAGGGTTTACACCCAAATTGGGAGTTTTGACTTGAATGATGAAATTGACCAATATTTGAGTTAATTTAGCAATTAGGGAGTAGAATTGAAATTCTAAAACGTTTCATTACCTATTCTATCTTTGAAATACCCATTTTACCCTTGTGGGTCTGTTTCCTCCCTTTTTCTTAGTTGTTTTTTATTCTAACAAGAGTATAGCAATATGGATATCATTTTTCTCATTTCTAACTTAGAATTTGATAATGGATATACTTTGAGTATTTGGAGGCAGGCGCAGATTTGATTATTCGTGATTCCAGATCGGTAGCCAGGTAGGTTATAGCTTACCTTTTGGTTAGACTTTGGTTAGCGAAGCATATATAGAGTTAGCGATTGTTGGCGAAAGCATGTTACGCCTTCGGGTATGGAGTTGGGATGGATTACTTAGGTTTGGTATTGTTGATTGATTTGTGGGCTTGCCGCCAAGTGTGTGATATTGGATTTGTACTTAGTTGCCATATTGTGATTATGACACTATTGTTTCTCACTTATCTTGGCATCATCGTGAATAGAGGAAAAAATTTGACTTGATATTGTGATATGTGTCTATGCGTTGCACGATTGGTATTGATATGATTTCACTTGGCATTGATATTATGCATGGCACTCATCCTCATTTTACATGATACATTGATATGAGTTGTGACTTAGTACTGACAATGATAAGTGAGATAAAGGAACATCCGAGGTCTTTGCTGGATTGTATATGAGAGAGATGAGTGCCTGATGCCCGAGGTCTTTTCCGGGATAGTGAGAGTAGTACATGGACTTTTCGGGTCTACCATGGGTCATGACTATCGAGGCGTAAAGGTATTCTATATGTAACATGTTTGTACGAAGATTACATTCAGCCAGTGCATTGCTTATCATCACATTTCACTTGCATTGCATTCCTTATCATTGTATGGTACATTTCCTCGTTGATTCCTTGGTTGATGATTCATTGAGTTCTTGCGTGCTTGTAAGGTGTTTACTTAGAAACTTGATGGACTCGAGGATTAGAGACTTTAACCTAGGCTATGACTTGAGACTACTATACTTGAGTTATTGTTCTTGGACTGTGTTGTGGTTGTACTTGATTGTGAGCATGCCCATTCTTCAGTTTCTTCCTTTATATATGTTAGCTAACTTTTGTCGGCGTATGATACATACTAGTACACAGTGTTTATACTGATACTACCTTGCTGCATTCTTTTTTGAGTGCAGAGCACGTGACAACCTCTACTTTCACTCCCCATGACTGATACCCGAGGCCCTGCTTACGAGTATCTAGGGTGAGCACCTGACGAGCCGTTGCCCAGAGACTCATGTATCCTCTAGTTATATTCTTCCATTCAGACAATTTTTTGTTTGACTTACAGACTTGTATATTTAGATAGTTTCTCTTGCACGAGTCAGACCAGTTCTTAGGGATTGTATTTATATTTCTGCACTTATCCTTATTTATGTCTTAGACTTATATTATAATGTCTTATTTACTTTACTACGTGTGAGTTGATGATTAAGGGACGGGTTCTCCTACCATGGTGGAAAATGGTAGGTGCCCGCACGACTAGTGATTTGGGTCGTGACAGTACCCGATACAAGTGCTTGTTACCTCACAAGTATCAGGGCCCCCCTTAATTACCCTATCACTCCCTCGTAATTAGACCAGTTAGACAAACATGACGCTTTAAAATAAGGTCAAGATCTCAACTTGCCTGAAATTAGAGTCCGATAGTCACAATGAAGCATTGCCCTTCCATAAAGCCTTCAAATGATCCCAATCTGTTCAAAACAGTATCTATGTAAAAATATGAGACTAAAAATACCCATATTGATATACCTTAATTTCAAACACAAAAGGTCACCAAAATAGGATTCCGAGCATCGAAGGGTAAAACGGTAAATTCAACCCAAAATTAGATTACCCATTACCTATGGAGTATGTATACCAAAATCAACTTAATCCAACGTCAATTTCATGATTAAATCAAGATTTCTTAATTTAGACTTTGGATTCATAAACCCCCAATTTCCCAAACCTAATTTCATGATTTCTAACACGAAATCCTATAATAATCGAAGATAAAATCGTAAAACGAAGGTTAGGATCTTACCCAATATAAGAATCATGGAAAACCTCCTGATTTCTCCTTTAACTGAGCTCTCAAGTCTCAAATATGTGAATGAATGAACCAAACTCAAATTAGGGAATAAATATCTACTATGTTTAGTGATTCTCGTAGAAGGGGTCTGCTTCTACGTTCCTTCCCTCACACCAGCGAGGTTTACTTATGCGGACCAAGTCCACTAATGTGGAGCCAATAACGCAGGACCGGTCATGCATCTGCGAGCCAAGGCACGCAGGTACGGACCCCTGCCTCTTACCCATAACTTTGTTGATGCAGACCTTAAGCTACAGAAGCAGTTCCCCTGGCGTGGGCCTATATCCGCAGGTGCAGCGCACCAGTAAATCTGCCAAGTCTCAAACTTCAACCCAATACCCAAAACTCATACGGAACCTTGAACCAAATATGCAACCCACTCGTAAAACACAGTACGAACTCACTTGCGCACTCGAACTTTCCAAAAGTGGTCATCTTGACCCGGTCAACACCAAAACCCTTAAAACTAGGTTTCCAACCAAAAGACCAAAATGCCCCCAAGTCCCTCGGGACCGAACCAACTACTCAACCAAGTCCTAATCAACATTCCGGACCTAATGGAATAAAAAAACTCTTAAAAAGATCCATTTACACCCGATGTTGACTTTGGTCAACCAAACAGTTATAAGCCTAAAAAAATCCATTTTTCCACTCAAATCACATCTCAATACCTGGGAAATTGTTCCACCCATTCTTACAAGTCAAATATAATCTAATAAAGTTAGGGGAAGAGTCAACAAGGGTAAAATAGTCCAAACAACCTAACGGGTCGTTACAATTTGATTATTTGCTTACATGTTGCCTTTACTTGAAATAAGATTCTTGGGTCATTACTAGGTTGTATTACTGTTTTAGTCCAATACGTGTTGTGTGTTCAGTCTTTATATGCTTATACATGTGTCTCTTTTATTTTCGGCCTATGATACCTAACGAGTACTAGTGGTTGTACTCGTACTACACTTCTGCACTTTGTGCAGATAACAACCCTTGTTCCAGTTAGAGAGCTCGTGGCTGATCCTGAGGCACAACATCCTAGACCTTCAGGGTGAGCTACATGGCAGATCCGTGGCCCTGGACTTCTCTTTTTTACTTGCTTTCTATTTGATTTTCAACAGACAATTTATTTCGTTCCATGGGACTTGTATCAGACTTATTTAATGCTCTTGTATGACTTAGATTGGGTTTTGGGGTTTAACAGACTAAGTTATTTTTCTGTACTTTATATATATATATATATATATATATATATAGTAGAAAAAATTTCAAATTTATTTAACTTTTTCGCTTTACATTAGAAATGATTTGACAACTTGAGGACGGTTCGCCTACCAGTGGGATAGTGCAGGTGTCATCATGACCCATGATTTGGATCGTGACACTAACGTTCGATCAGGAAAAGTTGTAGTCCTGAAGCGATTATGGCATTTATATTCAGTAAGGTTCTTGGCATCTTTGTTGGACTAAGGTCGTCGTGGGAAGTGTGGACTTTGATCCCAATTATTATCAAACCTTCAAATACATTGCCCTTCAAATGAACCGGTTTTTAATATTTTCTCATCATACATGTGGTCTTTAATCTTTGTCCATGCTTCTTATTTAATGAAAATATCCAGACCTTCTTCACTTAACATAAGTTCTGTAATATTTTTATCTTCGAAAATTGAACTTTTACCTCGCTTGGCACAAGTTCTGTAGGAACTAAATTATGCGGCATAAGTTCTATAGGAACTAAATTATGCGACATAAGTTATGTAGTGTTTTCCATATTACGTTGAGTATTGAAAGCTTTTCCTTTTATAGCATAACTTATGTGGATGTTATGATACATATGCCGAAGTTAAATGTAAACTTTGCCGAGCGAAATCTAAACTTCTGTCGTTTTTCAGATTATGTTGAGTGTTGAAATTTTTGTCTTGTCGGACCTAACATGTGGGATGTTATGATACATATGATGACGCTAAATGTAAGCTTTTCCAAGTGAACTCTAAATTATGTCGCGCCAAAATTACTGGAGGGAAACAATTAAACACAACAAATTTGAAGGGCAAAAATTAAATAGCAGCCCGTAATAGGGGCATTTGTGTGATGACACCTTCAAATAAGTTTATTGGGCCCTTATGTAATGACCTGTTTGGTCATTACGACTAGTTTGACCCCGTTGACCCTTTCCCAAGCTTTATCAGTGTATATTTGACCCGCAGGAATGGGTGGTATGATTTTCGAGGTCATCAAATGCGAAATAGGTTGGTTTTTGTGAACTTAGACTTTAACTGAAAAATGTTCGACTCGAAGTTAACTTTTGGGAAAACGGACTTTTAATGGAAATCCATCTATTCCAAGAGGTTCGGATGGTCATTTAGAACTCGCGTGGATATTCGGTTTGGGTCCCAATGCACTCGGGTGCATTTTGAGACTTGAGTTGGAACTTTAGTTTTGAGGTATCGGGGTTGACTTGGTCAACGAGACCCTGATGGGATAACTGCTATGGCTGCCCGTTGACTTGAAAGTACCTCTTCTTACTTGCTGACGGAGAATTCTCTCGTTCAATGGTGGCACCTTCCTTTGCTTACTTCATTGGTACTACTTTGGGCCGTTTCCTTTTCATATTCGTCGATCTAGTATACGCACCACATCATCTCTTTTTAGTCCATTGATCAGAACGCCTGAGTCTCCATAAGCTCATCATAGTTATTTTTACAACAGTATTTTATTGCCGATGAACCCCTACTCTTAACAGTTACTTACCTCGACTATCCATTCAATTTCTCTTCCAAAACCAACTATAACAATGTCCCCAACACGGTCTCTCAAATACGTACACAGCTAATATTTCCTCGCAGTAGAATGACACTGACGTTGAGCTAATACTCGTTGTTCAAACTAATTCATACTCCAATTATCTTCGAACTCATATTAAAACTTTTCTTTGATTTCTTCTTCACAAATCTTGCAATGTACTTACCGTCATGGAACTAAAGCAACTCTCACTTTACTACCACTTCCTTCCAACACGAGTACCTTATTCTTGAGTTCCGTATACCCGTGATTATTCAATAAGCCTTCATTCTTTGTTGACTTTCTGTAGCTATCCGTATATCATTTTCCTTTATTGGCCACTTGTTCGCGGTGATTGTTCATACAGTTCTATAATACGTGCTCTCATATTCGGCATAGCTGGAGACTTGTGAGATACTTTCTAATTCTTGGCAGTACTGCTGTCTTGCTATCCATAAGCACACTACCTTCCTCCTCTTTTGGAGATCGGCTCCTGCCTATAATTATCCTTCTTATTATTATTTTCACTTCTTCTGGCACTAGGATTCTGTTTCGCTGTAGCTCAATCGTCCTTAATATTCATTTCATTCTTTTTCTACTTCTGGATGACCTGCAAACCTCTCTTATCCTCTTTGTTACCCTTCATAATATGTCACTGCGTATTCAGATGCAGTCCAAATTCTGCGGTACGAGCGATCCGACCCACGGTCTAGAGACATCATATCTCGCGTCAATGAGAATCATTCTTTCCGACTTGTTAGTCCCCTTACTTTCCTATCATACTTTCTCTTCCATACCTGCCCCATAATATACTTATTTCCAATCTGTTTCTGCTTTCTCCTGATACATTCTCGACATATCCGTACATCTCCACTTTGACTTCCTCGCGCTAATACACTTCTTCCTTGGAATTTTGGAATGTCATAATTTATTTCAGGACTAAGTTTGCTCCTTCCTCCCTTTTTAGGGATGTTCTTATACACCAGTAACCTTTGAATAGTGATTATATTTGATAGTCATCTAGTGGACCTTAACGATTCTCCCATTTCTCGATTCTTTATAATGCCAGAGTTCCTTTCGTCACATGGCTCAACTTACTTCCTTTTTCTGCTAGTCGAAGTCTTTGTATTCGATCGACGTACCCGTGCATACCATAGCCACCTCAGATGCCTTCTTTGTTATCTTTCCACTTCTACCCTGACGAGTAATTCCCTAGGCTAGTGAACTAATGTGGATAGCGGAATTCATCACGCTCCTTTATGAACTGTCTGATCATACTTCGTTCCTTCATCCCTAGTATTTTTCCATGGTCATCTTCTTAACACCCTTGAAATTCTTCTTGCTCTGATTTCTCAATTCCGATTCACGTCTATATTATACCATTAAAGGTTAATATTCCACATCATCCATTCCTACGATTCCTCCTTTCATTTGCTTAGCTCATTTGTCCAGTAACTCACCTTAACTACTTGTCTGCGTCACAGTTATGCATCATAGTTCTTCCAGTGTCCTGCCGCTTCTTGTTCTTATTACAAAATCCTTTCAAGGTACACTTTTTCCCTTCTTCTTTTGGTCAAGCCCTCATCTTTCTTTTTGCCACTACGGCTAGTTCACATTTATAAATATCCCTCGTGTATCATTATTTCCTTTATGACCGGATCTCTATACTCTTTACAGCGGTTCTTATCCTATGTCACTCATATATTTCCTCCTAATCGGCTTTATTAACTTATTATCCTCTCTCTTTTCCTTGGTGATTTCCCGACTTCCTTCAACCAATCCGTTAGTGTACCTTTATTACTCCCGTCCTCAGGGTTTTGAGTTCTTTGACTCCAAAGTGCTACTCTCCACTTGCCATTTTATAACCATGGCGCTGGAGTTCGCAGAATATCCTTTCGGAAGTGCAAATACTATCTCTAAGCTATCCTTTTGGAAGGCTTTTTCGTTTCCGCGTTAACTGTGGCGTGTTATTATAACTATGCATTCACCTCTTCGCGTACCTCTCAAAAACCAGAAACCCTTTAGCATCTTCACAGAACCTACTTATTATTTCCTAATTCACATCCTTGTTGTTACTGCCCTTCAAACTCACTTATCAGAATCTGATTTCGAGCTCTACACACTGGTCTTTTCGTTCCACACTACCATATTCTATTCCCATCACATTCTTACTTTTGAAACTCGTCCAAGTGTTCCTCTACCTCTACCGTCATCCAAAACTCTCTCTCTTGGGAGCTTTAATTGGCCCTTTTTAGCAAAATACTTCCCCTGCTCACACTTTTCCTTTCTCAGGACATCCTATTTTTCTTTCTCTTGTATACCCACTTCTTCTTTTCCCCGATGTTATTTTATCAAGCTTATACAATCCTATCCCTTAGAGAAAATAATGTCAACTTGCCCTGTAGCACTTGCCACTTGAACTTCAATACCCTGCTCAATCAGTACCTTTAACATAGCGCAACGTTGATTATCGGGGCACACCTACGGATTACAAACCACGCTAAAGATATCATGTACACCCTTTCTTAAAACCTTACTTACAAGTATCCTCAATACTACTTAAATTCATCCTAATTCTGGAGCAGTAATACGTCTTCTTTCTCTTCACCAAGCCGGTCCGCCTTATCTCTCGCAATCGTTTAAAGTTTCCAACCGTGAGTTTCACACGCTTCTGATTTCCCTCAAGTTGTTCCGGTTCCTCATCCTTCTCTTACGTCTGAATATATATATGTATATATTGCACACTTCCCGTGGGGTCACCCATCCTAGTGCTACTCTCACCCTAGCACGCTTAACTTTAGACTCGTGATGGAATCCGGTGCATTAGCGCTGGTATAACCGCATCCATCACGCTACGTGGCCTTCATCACATGGCCTAAAATGAGTTGAAGTCCTAACAAATCCCGATAAAATTCCCGTAATGCATCTCCCTCCGGATTGGAAGGGTCTCTTACTCTCTTGACCGAACAAATGCTGGCTTAGTTTTAGGAATTCCCAATAACAATCACCAATCGACCCGCACGACTGTCTTCCATTCCTAGATTTAAGATCTCCAGTGGTGGCCAAAACATCTTAGTCGCAGTTATCCATAAGTACTTTAGTTATCGGTTCCTCTAAAATTCTCGTTTGTCATCTATTATTGATATCCTGCAATAATTATACGCATATAAGAAATTTCAATAAAAGACTCATATACCTGTAGCCGGCCTGTCCTGCTCTTGATCTGGAGGGCTGTAAAGTGAAGAATCCTCCTCAGCATCCTCTCGCCACCTACTGGTCAGGCCCTTCTCATCTCCCCCATCCGAATCCGAAGGGTATGAATATCTTGGCAACTCCTGATTTACTGAAGGCCAAGATAAAGGGCTAGAATAATCGGTAACACTCACAGGTGTAGCTGCCCTAACATAATGCTCCACCATAGGAGAAGCTGGAGAGGTCAACTCTAGTACATCCTCGGGAGCCTCCTCCACCGGCGTCTCATACGAACCCTCAGACGGGTCCGTCTTATATCTATTTTACGACTGGTCCTCCTCCATGGAAGTTAGGAATTCTGGGGGGATCGTCGCGGGATCCTCGGAAGGGTCTGTCTCAATAGAATAGTTGAGACTCCTCTTGCTCGATCCCGGAATCTAGGGTCCCAAATCCACCCTGGGGGCCTTCCTGGCACCCCCACTATCTAAGACTGATCTCTTCATCTCTCGTCAAACTGCTCCTACCTACAGGGAAAGAGGGTCAGAAACGATCTTTCCTAGACTCTGGCTCTATCGCACGATCTAGGATAGAAGGAAAGGTCAGTGATTCCTAAATTCCCGGCAGCCTCCTGTTTATAAGTGTGGCTGGCTTCACACCCATAAACAGGACTCTATCGGACACGGTCTGTAGACACTCCTAACCTCGTACTTTCCATATACTGAATAACCTGGTGCCCATTTCTAACTTATATTCGAATAATAGCATCTGTTGTAAGATTTATACAAAATAACTCTACCTCAACAAATCATAACAATCCATATGGATATATATATATATATATATATATATATATATATATATATATATATATATATATATATATATATATATATATATATATATATATATATATGTATATATATATATGTATATATATATATATATATATATGTATATATATATATATATATGTATATATATATATAGGCATGCGAGCAAAGGATGACAATGTGGTCCGACATGGCCACTACATGCGCCGTGCATAAAAAAGGAGGCCAGAAAGCTATATAACATTTCCACTATTTACAACAGTCTACAGACCTCTATGGAATATACACTATAGAAAAGACAAGACAAGGCACTGCCATACCCATATCTCTACATAGCAAAAATAGTGTACCAAAAAGGGCTGCAGCTCCAAACCAATAGAGCGCACTGACCGCGGCTGAGAGAAGATCCTACTAGTCTGGATCGCCCGGCTAGCTACCTGATCTTGCGGGAATGAACGCAGCGTCCACAAGAAAGGACGTCAGTACGAACAGTGTACTGAGTATGTAAGGCATGAATAACAACATAATAAGAAGTATGGAGCATAACATGAGATAAAGGGATAACCTGTGCATCTGATTGCCTCATGAGGCGGATAGCATGCATGCTTAACTTTAAAGAAAACTTTTTCATACGTACGTATATATGATATAATCATCATAACGTACCCAGCCTTTTCAGGACTCGGTGTGTAAGTACCCGACCGTTTCGGGACTCGGTGTGTAAGTACCCAGCCCTTTCAGGACTCGGTGTGTAATACCAACTGATCAGTGGTTGCACAATAGGTGTCGTACCCGGCCGACTATAGCGCGGCTCGGTGTAGTAAAATAGTGCATACATATATATATATATATATATATAAAGCATGCATGAGAGCCAAATAAAAGCAATAAATACATCGGAGTGACGTAAGGTCGGTAACCTCCGATTTTCGTTATGGAATTATCATCATCGCTATATCTCACCTTGAAGGAACAATGGTTATAGGGTGAGATAAAAAACAATGAATAAAATCAAGGAAATCATGAAATAAGCTCAACAATCTCATCATAGCACTTAAAATCATGAACTTTGAAACTTCTACAAACGGAATCATCATCATCATTTTCATCGTGAAAGCATAATCATCTTTAGCGTCATAGAAACATTAAAAATCATGAATCTTTAGCTTTTGGAAATAAGGACATTATGTAAAACATGTATAGGTTCATAAGAAAGGAATCATGCCTTTAGAAAGAAAGGGATCATGCCTTAGGAAAGAAAGGGACTAGCCTTAACATACATTTTGGTCTCCTTAGTGACTTAACGGTTATCCTCCCAAGCTCGTAAATCTACATATAAACCATTCGTACTATGGTTAGGTTTAATGTCATACACCCATCTCAATTCCTTAATTTAATGCCATTTGGAGTCTGCCGAAATTCGGGCAGCATCTCCCCTGTTTATATGCCTAGCTCGAAATCACAATTCAATATCCAACAACAATAACAATAATACCAACATCAACAACAACATTACCAACACCAATATACGTCATAAAACATCCCACATAGTGTTTTCCAAATTCTTCAACTGACCAACTCATTATAAAAATGTTTAACAGTTTTACCTCCGTAAATAAACCGAAACTAATATTAATAAGGAGAGATTCTTATCTTACTCCCTCTAGTATTGCAATATATTCACCTTCCACCTTGAATTTGAGCCAGAACTCATCGCTATATGATTTTATAATCGTAACTATACGCTATCTGGACCAGAATCCGGGGATTATACTCGATTCACGTTAAAATTTGGTGTGTGGAAATTGGTGGAAGTTCCAGAGGTTTGGAGTGGCTTAGCGGATGTTTTGGTTGAGAAAATAAGGGGGTAACCCTTTTTTATAACGTCTGAGTCTTGGGTTGCACCGACCTAAAAATTGCTCAGCGTGTTCGCGCTTGGTAGTGGTGCGTTCGCGCTGGGTTGTCTGCCACCACTTTTACGAGTTCGCGCAGTGCATTTTCGGGGCCTGCCATCCTAGCTTGTAACATCCATATATCCTTGCTCCGACATCGTATCAATGGACGGTTTGTTGCATTCTAAACTAGACTTCGTGAACTTCACTTTAGACTTTTTCTTTGCCTAAAAACTCCTCACGTACTAAAAGATATTCTTCCTCCAAGTTGGGCCAAAATTGCCCTTCACATTTTCTCCAAAGTTCCAACAACTTAATTTCCTTGGTTCACTTGCCCTCCGATCCTTCCAGGGCTTATTATATGAACTTAAACCCTTATAACCATAATATGAACACATATAATTCTCACATGCCTCCTGAAAGGTAGCTCGAAACTCAATACGCAAAACTACGGGGTGTAACAGAACCATTACGATTACCCTGCCCAATCTGAGCCTCGCCCCGGCCGAGCTGCTGTCCACCTCTGCCTGCCTGAGATCCACCTCGGTTAGGCTGAACGCCACCACTACCTAGGATATGGCCACTCCTCCCTGCCCGTGCACGGTCCTTGCCTCTCCTATCTAGTGCGAATGGAGCTCGGAGAGCCTAATATTGAGTCCCCTGACCACCCGGTTTGAGTCTGGGGCAGAACCTCTTAAAATGCCCTCGCTCACAACACTCATAATAAGAACGGTCCAGTAGAGGTCGCTGAACAGAAGCTGATGAATCATTATAACCCCCATGCTCTGGGTAGCTGGGCTGTACACCCCTATGATGACCCGAAGAATGATAATTGGCCCCTGATGGGCCCCCAAGAGACACCTGCATAGCAGACTGAACCGGACGCTCGGAGTACACCTGAGCGCACTGACCCCTAGAGAAGCAGCTGCTGAAATTTCCAACCTTTCTGGCCTTCTTCTCTGCTTTCCTTACATAACCTTCCTGTCTAATCCCCTCAACAAAACAGACATGTTCCATAACCTCCTAGAATAAAGGTTCAGTGGCTACAGGCTGAAACGTTGATAGCTGAAGTCTAGTGTTCAATCCTTTCACAAAACGTCTGATCCTCACCTCCTCAGTAGGCAACAACTGAAGAGCATATCAGAACAAGGAATGGAAATGGGACTCGTAAACGATAACAGACGAGTTCCCTTTATCAATATTACCAAATTCATCCTTCTTCTTGTCCCCAAAGTACACGGAACATACTTCTCCAAAAACACTAAATAGAACTGAGCCTAAGTCAACAGAGGTGACCCAGCTGGCCTGCACTCCACATATGCCCTCCACCACAACTTGGCATCACCCAAGATATGAAAAGTTACAAGCTCAACTCCATACTTGTGCACCGCCCCCATCTTATGGAGCCTCTCATGACAATCTATAATTAACTCATACACATCCTCTGAATTAGTACCATAGAAAACCGGAGGCTTCATCTTAGTGAATCTCTAAAATAAATCATGCTCCTCACCGGTCATTAATGGCCCTGCAACTGGCCTTGGAAATGCCTCGAAGCTTGGAACTTCATCCAACTGAGGAGCCACGGCTATGGCATACTGAACTCCCAGAGCCTAAACTCTGTCTGGAACTAGGGCTGCTATCCCTACACCTCTACCTGCTGGAATGGCTGGTATCGCTCCTGTCTGTGCCAACCCGTTTAACCAGTTCAGCACCTGAGCCATCGCATCTGGTAAACCTGGAGTACCTATTTCCCTTGATGGAGCTGGTGCGGCTGCATTTTCTGCAGCCTCATTAGGAGCCATAAAAAGTACGGGATTAACAGCTGGAACTCCGCCCCCAACCGGCGCTACCTCTCTACCTGCTCCTCTACCTCCACCTCTACCTCTGGCTGTTGCCATGCATGTTCTCACAATTTTCGAGAGAATGAATGATAGTCATATACCAATTTGAATCATCCAGATACCAATTGGAATCAAATAGCATGAAAGAAAGAAAGGAAGGAAATTTTCCTAGTGTCCAGTAGCCTCCCGAAGATAAGTACAAATGTCTCTGCACCGATCCGTAAGACTCTACTTGACATGTCCTTGTACGATGAGATAGATGAACCTCATGCTCTGATACCAAATCTTTCACAACCCAACCCGCCATGACTGGCACCCACACTACTTCTAGTGTGGGTGCTTATTCAATTCATTCAGTTATTAATTAATTAAATGCTAGATTAATCAGAAGTAGTCATGCCATAAAACAATAATGTAAATGTGGAAGTCCTAATGAATACAATCCCAAAATTCGATAGTCACCGTACAAGGACTCTAATCCAAAACACGTCCAAGGAATTCATACTGTCTGAAATAAATAAACATCAATGTCTAGAATGGAATTAGACATTAGATAAAGGAAGATCTTCGAGCGGCCTATCACGGATAGAAGCTCACCCTCAATCTGTCAGCAAATGGCCTCAAGCTAAATATAAGGTCGAGTAGCAATCTCTGGATCACAATCTGCGCTCAAAAGAATGCAGCAAGGTAGTATCAGTACAAACACTATCTACCGGTAGATATCATAGGCCGACTAATATTATTATCATGCATGAATCGTAAAATCAATAAGATATACAGACCAGTCAACAACACATAATCGGATAGCCAACACTAAGTAAATCAATGATATAAACAAATCAAGTCCAACAATGATATTAACAATCAAGTCAACCAATGATATTAACAAGCACGTCAACGGAAGCAAGCAATGGAATAAACCTCGCCACAACCTTCTTACTCACTTAGTCACTCATGACTCGTGTACATACATGCTAATTGGTGTCTTTACCCAATAGCTATGACCTGCAGGGGACCCATGGTGTCCATGTATCCTCGCTCTGGACTCTTACCTCAAATCATAAGCCTTTAACTTAGGCCACATCCTCACCCCCTTTCAAATGTGCCCAAAATCTAGGCCACATCCTCATCCCCTTTCAAATGCGCCTTTTCATATATATATATATATATATATATATATATATATATATATATATATATATATATATATATATATATATATTGTCACATCACTTTTAGCGGGCGATTATCAAGTAGTATATCATTTTCACCAAAAAGATCATATTAACTTGTCACCAAAATTGTCATCAAATTATAGATCACCACACATCGAATAATGGCATTTAGACCACATTATCACTCAGTCAATATCATATAGGAATTCCAACCACACATTATGCTTGAAGGATAGACATGCTTTCTCCTATCAATCTCATAACACATATAATCAACTAATCAAAGTCTTAACTCAAGTAAACCGTGACCACCCTCAACTGCAGTGCTGGAAAATTCGAATCACTCCGCTACATCCTTTCCTTTCTGTAATGTCACAAAATGCTCAAAGTATAGCAATTAAGATGGTAAATAAGTCACAACACTCTAGTCAACAATATCAATTCAATGAACACCCTTCCACTTTACCGTTTATAATGGGTGAATGCTTACTAGGTGTAAATCATCCTGACGTTGGCCTTAGCAACCATAAACTATCAATTCATAAGGTTATTCATTTAAGTCATCTCTTACAAGCAATTTCTATGGTCAAGCCTTTAGATGAGATTGATAGCAGTCTCTAACCATTCAATTCTTGATTATAAAGTGATAACCCAAGCCTTTAGATGATAATCACACAATAATATTCATAACCCACCAACTATTAAAGGTTTATTAAGTTCTAGCGTTGCGAGTATCAATTTACTATTGTAGACCCATTAGAATGATGATAGTCTTAGAGATGAATGTGTAATGAAAGAGGGAAGGGTTGAGACTTACCACTCAAGAATATTCTTTCCCTAGACATAGAATTTCACCCTAGGTGCTCCTTGGAAACTGTGTTGGAGCTTTTATGAATAAAGAATTCAGACTAAGTGTTTAAAAATGCGGTTTACTTTGCCCGTTGACCTTTGCAGCGATCGTTGTGTCGTTGCAGCGGTCTCGCTATAGCTAGCGAGGGCCCGCTGTTGCGGACACCAACTTCTGTCCACTTCTGCTGTAGCGAGCATGAACCCGCCATAGCCAAGTGCTACAGCGGTCCAGTGTCCACCATAGTGGACACCCCCATTTCCCATACGTTTGTGGCGGCGAGGATCATGCCGCTACAAGTGGCCCCACCGCAGCCGTACACCGTCCGCTGCAGCGGTGCCACTGAACCAGTAGGCTCGCTAATTTCCATCAGTTTTTCACTCTACCACACAACACTTCATTGGAGGTCTCATAAACACAAAACAAAGCATACACATTAATGTAAAAATGCCATACGGACTCACTCGTGGCCTCGGAATCTCCAGCGGAGGTCTAATTTCCCACGTCATCCCCCAATAGGCTCAACACAACCAAACAATAATCACAACAAGCCAAGTTTTCAGTTCTTAAACTTTTACATTTGAGTTTCTAATAGCTCGTTCTACCCTTCGAAGGGTTCTATTTTGTAGGGTGATCCTAGATTTTCCATAACAACTGGGAAGGTCATTATAGGTTAGCATACCGAGGTGAGAAAGTTAGGTGCTTGCAAAACTTAGTGAAATTGAGTTGTGACACCTTACTAGAAACATAGTCCACTTAATAAAACAAGGACCATAATAAATTATAAGAAAATATACATATATAATAGTCATGCTACTCAATTCATGTTAATTTGTTAGTTTTATAAGGCATAAATATGCTCTTTGAAAGAAATAGTGTAAAAAAGGAAAAAAAGAACGGGCTTACGTCCAAAAAACAAAAAGAAAAAAAAAAGAGAACTAACGCTAAATCAGACTTGAGTTTTTCATAGGGTCATTCTCACAGGTGTCCCTATTTCGGGTTGGCCTTTAATTTTTGCCTCTCAAATTTGTTTTCTTTAATTTTCGCCCTTCAACATTTTTCATGTAGCATAATTTTATATTCGCTCGGCATAAGTTTATATTTTCATAGCATAGCATCCCACAAGTCATGCCTGACACGACAAAATTATTAGTGCTAAGATATTATGATGACAAATCTAATTTGCAGGAAAATACTCAAGGACCTCAACATGCCGATTAGACGGATCTCGAAGACAAGTTAGTCAACTCATTGATGTATACAACCCATAATACTATACAATCAATTAGCCCAAGTGAAGAATATTCTCGTCCAAGGAAAATAATCTCGAAGATATTCTACTCAAAGGAAAGGAGATACACTACACGCCTTAATTAAATGCGGCCAATCAAGGATTTTATTATTTAAGTAAGAAAGTACCAAGGGACTACATCAACGAGAAGAAATTAAGGAAAGAAATTACTGGAGATCTTCAATTAAGTACCAAAGGAAGTCGTCTATAAAGAAAGTTGTCTGGAAGATATTGAAGATTAATCGACAATGAATGCTCTTGTCGTATTCTTGAAAATTAGGATCCTCAATATTCCTAATTTCCAAGGACCAAATCTCTTGAGTTGCCATCTCTGCTTGAAGAGCCAAACGGAATATAAATAGAAGCTCAATAGACAAATGAAAATATACTTTCATCTCAACTTCTCAAGTCCTTTGCTCTACTTTTCATAAGCATTGTACTTCTAAGTGATCTACTGTGCAAACAAAAAAGGGAGGAGAAAAAAAATATAGGTGGTGAGGCATTGTATAATAAAGATTATAAGACATTGAATGTAGAGAACACCCTTTAAACCCAAGGGGTCTGTATTAGGATCTACATTAGATCCGAATTAGTATAAAATATTTGGTGTCATTTACTTACTGCAATCTAATTTCTGCACTGTTCTAAGTTACTTTCAAAATACAAGCCATAGTTGACTACTGATCACAGATAGTCAACTAACATAATGAAAAAAATTCCAATTCATCCCCCCTCCCCCTATTTGCACATTCAATTGGTATCAAAGCAAGGGCTCATTTCTAGTTTCTTAGCATCACGTGAGGAATCAAATGGCTAGATATCAAATTCCTGGAGCAATTTGCAAGATGGGCACTCCACAAATAGACCACCATACTTCAATGGTGAACACTACAACCACTAGAAGGAAAGAATCCAGATCTTCGTTCAATCAAATGATTACCAAGCATGGCTCATGATTAAAAAGGGACCAAAGCCTATTCCCAGTGCTAACACAAAGGATCCAAAGACTAGAGTTGATATGGAATCAATTGATGTTATTAAAGAGCAATAGGAAGTGCTTTCCACAAATGCTAGGGCTATAAGCCTACTTTACTGTGTCGTCAAGGACAAGAATATGGAAAGATATCAACATGCGAGACTGCCAGATAAATGTGGGACAAGTTGGAAGTCACTTATAAAGGAACATCCAAAGTTCGAAAAACCACGATTGATGCACTACAACATGATTATGAAACATTCATGATGAGAGAAGATGAAAACCTTGAATCAATATTACTAGATTCAGCAAGATTATTTGTGAAATCAAGTCACTAGGAGTGGTGTACTCAAATTCTCAACAAGTCAAGAATCTTGTCAAAAGCTTATCAAAGGCATGGGAAACCAAGGATATTGGTCCTAGAGAATGGAAATCTACACAACCTCAGATATGATGAACTCAAGGGCAATCTAATTGCTTTTGAGAAAAATCATATCAACAGATATCGAAAGGAAGAAAATAAAAAGGTGGTCGCGTTCAAATCTCAAGTTCAAGAATTAAATGATGATTTTAAAGAAGAAGAAGTAGCAATGATATCTAGATCTGTGGTAGAAGTCATGAGAAGATCAAGCAACAACAGAAAAAGGTGGTTCAAACTTTCAAAGAGGAAAAACTTCCACTAATCAAAAAAGGAATGATGGAAATGCTATGAATGTGAAGAGTATGGTCATATTGCATCTGAATGTCCTGAATAAAAAAGAAGACAATCTAGAAATTATCAAAAGCAAAGGGGTTTCAGCAGCTAGAGTGAAGATGAGATCTCAGAAGATGAAGATAAAGGAGTAGAAAACGTTTACTTCATGGCATTTGGTGAAACAACAGAGGTAAGACCTTATCCTTGCTCTAAATGTAACGAAACTCAAGAACTTTTAAATCAAACTCTGGAAGACCTATTAAATTAGAAGTATGTGAAATTGAAAGAGATCTTCTTCAAGAAGAAGTTCATGATTTGCAACTACAACTAAATAGTTTGTGCAAATCTACCAGTCATAGTTAAGTCAGGTATAACCAGTCGACTCGTTATCACAAGTCAACTAGGAAAAAGCCTATCAGTGAAAAAACTGCTTCTAACAACTAAAATGGTAAGTCAAAATTTCATGTTAAGACAAATCAGTCGTCTAGGACTTTCAAGTCAACTGAAAGGAAGTCTAGAAGTAATAAAATTTCCACGAATAAGTCGACTAACCAATCAGTCACTGAAGAACTCTTTTCTCAAAAATATTTTTGTTGTGGTAAAAATGGTCATAAATATTATCAATGCAGGTTTCGTTATGCAGGTACTCCTAGTTTGGTATGGAGGCCCAAAATGATGATTAAAATTCTAATCCTAAAGGACCCAAGAAAGCTTGGGTACCTAAAAGAAAGTGACTACTCGTTTTTGCAGGAACACCACAAAGAGAAACCAAAAGGAAAATGGTATCTAGATGGTTCCAGTCATATGACCAGTGATAAAAGTTTGTTAAAATCAGTCACTGCCTTTGATAGTTGATTAGTAACATTTGGAGACAATTCCACAGTAACAGTAACTGTATATATAGGAACTATTGCGTTCAATAATTCTTGTGATATTACTAATGTTTATCTTGTGAAGGGACTCAAGTACAATCTCCTGAGCATAAGTCAACTATGTGACACTAATCTTGTAGTAAGATTTTAGAAAAACAGGCTGTGTTATAGAAGACCCAACTGGAAAAGAAATTCTTCTTGGAAGCAGAAATAAGAATGAATACGTATTGGTTCTATCAAAAGCCCTGTATGAACTGGTTTTAGGATTACGCAAGTTAAATTATTCAAAGGATCTCATTTGTGATGCACACCAAAAAGGTAAACAAACTAGAAGCTATTTCAATTCAAAAGATATTGTGTCTGCGACTAAACCCTTGCCACTACTACATACGGACCTTGTTGGTCCCACTAGAACTGCTAGCATTGGAGGAAAGAGATATGCTTTTGTCGTAGTTGATGATTTCTCTCATTTTACTTGGATTATATTTCTTCCTCATAAGGATGATACTTTAAAGAATTTTAAATTATTTTGTGAGAAAGTACGCGTGAAAAAGGATACTACATCACCTCGACTACAAGTGATCATGGAGGAGAATTTGAAAACAGAGCCTTTAAGGAACTCTGCAATGAATAAGGTTATATGTCACGACCCATTTCAGCCTAGGTCATGCGGGCACCTACCTTTCCCACCTCGGTAGGCGAACCCTTAACTCAACATTCACAATAATAGAAAATAGCGGAAGAAAGTAAAATAACGTAAGTCTCACAATATAATATAATGTTAACAAGTGCGGAAGTAAATGAAATCCACCCTCGTGTGTGGTCTAGTCATACAAGAGCATCTAAATTTGAATACTAAAGGTCTGAATAATAATACATAAGTAGTCTCAAATCATGTCTCTGAATGGAAGGCAATACATAAGTAACAGAAGAGTCTTCGAGGTCAGCGGACGCCATGCTCACCCTAGAAAACTTGAGTGGAAGCTGAAGAGTCGATCAATCATGAGTCAGAGAAGTAGATCCGACCTGATACTCTGCATTTATAAAAGAATGCAGCAAATGCAGGTCAATACAAACAACCGTACTGGTAGGCATCATCGCCCGACCAAGCATAGATAACACAATTCAGAAAATAAGTAGATAGCAAGGAATCCAACAAGTATAAGATAATAAGATCACGACCAAGTATTCGTCATCGCCTACGTAAAGCCTCTAAACCCAAGTACACCAAGTCCGAAATATGTTTATATCCAATTCAATCATCACAATCCATCATCATAACAGAGTCATCACAATCCAATCATCACAACATCTCAATTAAGTCATAATGCAATGCAGTGCAATGCAATAATGGAATGGATGAGATGTAATGCCATGCAAATAAGATGTACATATGTACTCTGAGCGGAAATATCGATGTCTCGATAGCACAACCCAGTGTGACTTGCGAAGTCTAAGTGTTACCCGTCCCGGATCTTTACCCAACAGATAGACGGGACCCTAGCTAATTGCTCACAGGGGGAGTCTCACCGGCATCGCTCTGGGGGACCCGCGAAGCCCATGCACTAATAACGATTATGGAATAACATTGGAATCGGCAATGCAACAATGATGCCAGAATAGATCATCGGCCATCGGCCTCTCACAATCACTCAAGTAAAAGAATTGCTCAATCAACGATATCAAATAATTACTGGCTATCGTCCATGGATCATAAATATGAGGGAATGTATGCAATGCACTTATCTATAATTCCGGAATTGAACCTCGGACATCGGCCTTCTCACAATCACAAGTCAAATAGTTTATCAAATCTCAGTTTCATCCAATCAATGATTTCAGAATGGATCTTCGAGCATCGGCCTTTACAATCACTCAAATAAGGAGTTTATCAAATATTAATTTACTCAATCAACGGTACCGGATCATCACCGGGTATCGTCTATGCATCAAGAATGTGTGAGAATGAGTGCAATGCGTATGTATATCAAGTATCAACAATCAAGTTCAATATCACATGTACCACGAAGGGGTACGCCATCAATGTACCATATCACAATGTATGCCAACAATATATCAATATTACTAGTACCAACAACGGGTACGTCAAAAATGTATCACAATGAAAATACCAACAACGGTATGTCAACCATATCTCAGTCAAGATAGTAACATAGATTCTAATATTTACCACTACTCATAGCATCAACCATCAAAATGGAACAATAAACACACATAACGGGGTGGCTAGTCCCAACACATATTAGGGCCCAACGCAACTTCATACCCAAAGGGTCACATGCTGTCTCTGACATTATATTCTAAATATGTGATTCGCTATGCATAGTCTCACTAGAGGTAAGCCATAACCTACCTGGACTGCCGAATGGCAACACCAATAAGTCACTCTATCGCCTTGCCCTTCCTCTGAAGCTCAGAACCAAATAAGTCTAAGAATAATCGAATTCTAAATTAGAAATCATGGAGAATGATACTAATATTCCTATAATATCAATTAGATCCATTTTAACCCTAGAAATTGGGGAAATGGGCCCACAAGGGCGAAACGGAAAATTCACGGGTAAAATACCAAATTGAATCCTAGATAATCATAACTCAATCATTAATTGTAGATTTAACTCAAGAATTGTCCCAAATCTAATTTCAAGTAAAAAGCCCCAAATTAGGTATGAACGTTAATTCTCCAAATCCGAAATTCAACGTTAAAAATGGAAGATATGGGCTAACTAAGCTTAGATTAATCACATTTTAACATTAACATCATCAATTTATCAAGTATAATCTTAGGGAAAAATATCCCAAAACCCTCATTCAAATTCGATTTCTAAGGGATTGAAAAGGGAAGGGAAAAATCTAAGATGATTGTTATTAAAGAGGAGTAAAGGATTAGATAAAGTTTTACCTCCAAGAATTCCTTCAATTTGTCTCTAAGAATAGCTTTCCCAAACTCCAATATCGAGATATGAAACAATGACGATCTAAGACTCATTTAATGGATTTAACTGCCCGTCACCCGCTACAGTGGTGCTGTGACCGCCCCAGTGGCCAACTGACCGCTTTAGCAGTCAAGCCTAAATGGCCCGTACCGCTTCAGCGGCAGGTACACCACCCCAGCAGTGCGGCCGTTGGCGGCACCGGACACCAGAAACATAGCCCAATATTTTCCTTCGATCTGATTTTTTGACTAACTTTCGAGACCATCTGCTCTCATACCAGATGCCTAGTCCCACATAAAAATGTGCTACGAACGCACATGTGGCCTTGGAATTTCCAACTGAGGTCTTGTTGACCGATTCAACAACCGATGCCTTAATTCCCATTTCCCATCCAACGTCCCGAAATGCATCCGAATGTATTGGGAATTGAAAAAAATATACATACAGTTTCTAAACGACCATCCGGACCTCTCAAAATCAACTGAATTCCGAAGAAGGTCCGTTTACCCAAAAGTCAACCTCGGGTCTACCCTTTTTCACTTCAAGTCTATATTTTTCCCAAAGTTGCCCGAATCCAGTCTAGACACCTCAGGAAGCGTGTCAACGATCTCCTCGGGTCAAAAATGAGTCAATCAATGCTCAGGAACGGGCGAAAGTGCCAAAATAACTATAACGACCAAACGGGTCGTTACATTATATTCATAACTTCTCCTCACCAAGATATCCTCAACAAAATGGTGTTGTTAAACGGAAAAATAGAATACTGCAAGATATGATAAGAACCATGATTGTCGAATATGATTTACCACATCACTTTTAGTCGGAAGCTGCTAGCACAGTTTGTAATGTTCTTAACAGATGCTTAATCAGGCCAATCTTGAAGAAAACTCCCTACGAGTTATGGATTGGGAAGAAACCAAACATAATTTACTTTCATTCATTTGGATGTAAGTGTTTTGTGCACAACAGCGATAAGGATAATATTCGTAAGTTTGACCACGAAGCGATGAAGGTATATTTCTTGGCTAGTCAAACAATAGTAGATCTTACAGAGCCTTTAATAAACACACTTTATCAATTGAATAATCTATTCACGTAATATTTGATGATACTAATCGCTTGGTTGAGAAAAGTAACATTGCAGAGGAGGAAGAAAAGGCAAATGCTACAGTTGCTTCTTCCATTGAAAAACACGATGAGGCAAAGTCAACTACTGTCCCAGAAAAATCGGCTGGTCTCATTGTTGACGCAATTCCAAATGAATGGAGAAGTGAACTTGATTATCCGAAGAAGTTTATCATTAGATAATGGACTGAGAACAAGAGCCTCCTGTAAGAATAATGCAAATGTTGTCCTCATTTCTCAACTAGAGCCTAAGAAGGTCGATGATGCTCTTAAAGTTGACCACTAGGTCAAAGCAATGCAAGAAGAATTAGATTAATTTGTGGAAAAAAAAAGGTATGGAAACTGGTCCCTAACCTGAAAATGTCTCTACCGTTGGTACAAAGTGGGTGTTTAGAAATAAACTAAATGAAGCTGGAGAAGTGGTAAGAAACAAAGCTCAACAGGTTGCTAAAAGTTACTCACAACAAGAAGGAGTCGACTATGATGAAACCTTTGCTCCTGAAGCACGGTTAGTATCAATTCTCATGTTACTTGTCTATGTATCTTTTAAAAGATTTAAACTTTTTCAAATAGATGTTAAAAGTGCTTTTCTAAATGGTTTTATTAAACAAGAAGTTTATGTTAAATAACCGCTAGGTTTCCAAAATTCTAAACAACCATATCATGTTTTCAAACTAACAAAAGCTCTATACAATCTTAAACAAGCTCCAAGAAAACAAGCTCCAAGTGCCTGGTATGATAGCTTGAGTATATTTTTATTTGATCATGGTTTCTCTAGAGGAAAAATTGACATGACTCTTTCATTAAAAGGCCATCCTCAAGAAATCTCATCATTCAAATTTATGTTGATGATATTATATTTGGAAGTTCTAATCCGTCTTTGTGCAAAGAATTCTCTGATCTTATGCAAAGTGAATTCAAATCGAGTACCATGGGAGAGTTAACCTTTTTGTTAGGGCAACAAATTGTTCAATCTGCAAAAGGGATATTCCTATGCCAAACCCAGTATATAAAGGAACTTATTCAAAAGTTTGGAATGATGGAGGCTAAGGCATTGGGAACCCCAATGAGCCCCACTTGTACACTTGATAAAGATGGTGAAGGTAAACCCGTCGATGATACTAAGTATTGAGGTACGATTGGTCACTACTATACCTAACTACTAGTTGACCAAATATCATGTTTAGTGTTGTAGGTGTGCTAGATTTTAGGCAGCTCCAAAAGAATCTCATTTTATAGTTGTTCAAAGAATCATTTGATATCTTATTGGTACTTCAAATTATGGTTTATGGTATCCAAGTACTGACACATTTAAACTTGAAGGATTTTCAGATGCTGATTTTACAAATGATAAAAATGATCGAAAAGTACTAGTGTCACGACCCTAATTACTGATCGTGCGGGCACCTAACTTATTATCACTAGTAGGCGAATCCTTACCTGTTAACCCATTAGTCATTAGCCACTTTTAACTTCTTTAATCATTTATACTAAAATAATCAATGAACAAGTAAATGAATAAATAGTCTGACCAAGTCATAAATAATAATTAATATAAGTGCGGAAGTCTTAACTATTACAACCCCCAAAATCTGAAAGTCATCGTGAAGGACTCTAACCAACAATGTCTAAAGAATGAAGTATATCTCAAATATAATAACAAATAATGTTTGGAAAGAAAGTAGACATCTAAAAAGAGAGATCTTCAGGTGGCATGGCATGGCTAGAAGCTCACCCTCGGATCTAATCGAGCAAACTAGCTTCAAGCTAGAGATGTAGTCTGGATGAAATCTCTGGAACACAATCTGCGCTAAAAAAGGGTGTAGCAAGGTAGTATCAGTACAAACACTATGTATCGGTAAGCATCATAGGCCGACTAAGATTAGTTCACACATATAAGTATAAAATCAATAGAATAAACAGATAGGCACTTAATACTCAAGTCGAAGTCATAGAACATTTCATAACAGAGTCACAACCTAAGATGAAGCTTCTAAACCACCAGTCTGTCAAGTCTCAATAATCTCACCTGATAATCACAAGTCCAAGTTCCGACCTTAGGTAGAATCACTAACACACAATTTCACTTAGTCAATGATCATATCTCTATCATAATAGCCATTCAACAAACCATACCAAAATTAAAACTAAACGAGCATATGATAATGCAGAATAAAATGTAGTGATGTGCAATGCAAAATATGAGGATGTGCATGCAATGCACTATCCAAATACACACTATACACACATGTTCACTGGTGTCATTGTTCAGAAGTCATAACCTGCAGGGGACCCATGGTGTCCATGTACCACTCATTCCGGATACTCATCGGACCCGAGCCATAAATTTTCCACTCCTGAAGAACCTCGGACGCAGATCCACATCATGTACCACTCGTTACCGGAACGAACCTCTGACCACGAGCCCATAATCTAGGTCACATCCTTACCCCCGGTCAAATGTGCTTTTTCATATAGATATATCTACATATTGTCACATCACCTTTAATGAGCGATTATCAAGTACCATGAATCAAATAGTATCACAAGTTCAACAAGAAGATTATATTAACTTCTTCACTAATTTCACATCACAATGTATATCTCAGCGTATTCCAGTTCATTAGTATGTATGGACTATGAATAATTAGCAATATCAATGTCAAACACAAGGCATCATGCCACAAGTCTTTCATGAATCATTTCTGAACCATTTCCATCATGTATAAGTGTATGAATGCATGAATGAGTGTACACATAGTAAATCAATGCAAATAAGCTAACCATGAAGGTACAAGTCACAAAGCCACAAGTCATATCAAGAATTAGATAAACTCAACCATGAAATGAATCATACAACCCGTCTCAACTAACATAAGAGTATATGTCCCTCTTTACTTCCATATATAGCAAGTACTCCTCACAACTAAGTCTTGTATCACCAAGATGCTCCATTTTTCTAGATATTATTATCAACAGTAAATCATACATCAAGTGTTCATCTACGTACTATCATAAATATATAAATCACAATTCAGGTCTAAACTCAGTATCCTTCCTTTCTCCGATGATATGTGTCACAATAAAAGAGAATTGAGTAAAACACGACAATTTAGGTAATAAGTCTAATCACAACAATAGGACAACGAGCCACCATCAACAACAATCAACCTAATAGAAATCCATCCCAAATCAACACAGTATGAATACAACTACACCTCATATTTCAGTACCTAAAGTAATGGCGACGAGCCCACAAAATCGGAAGTTATACCAACCTAGCTAATATCCAACCAAAACACCCTGTCTAAAGACCTAATCACGCTTTCTCCCATCAATTGTACATAATACATACGTTTCGCTAATCAAAGTCTAACTAAAGTAAGCCGTAACCTACCGGGAATGCTGAGCAACAGTCTCGAATCGCCAAACCTTAGCCTTGACTTGCTCTTTGGAGAACCTCAAAACGATTAACATCTAACAAATATGAATTCTATGTCAGAATACCAATCTAAGGATACCCATATTGCCATAGTTTTATCCAAAACCCAAAAATGAACCCAAAATAGTCAAACTCGAGCCACAAAGGCAAAACTGTAATTTTATTAAAAATTCAGATACAATATAGTCAAAATAGTTCTCTACGAGTATAAACGAGTCCAACGATACCCATATTGCTATACTTTTAGAAAAATGTCCAAAATACCCCTACAATGTGAATCCGGGTTCATGAGGGTAAAACAAGAAATTTAGTGCATAATTATGTTACCCATCATCTATTTAACCTTCAATCTTAATTTCATGAAATTCTATTCATCACAAGATATTCAAATTTATCTTTTCTATTCTTAGCCTTAGGGTTCTTAACCTATTAGTTTTTCACAATTAGTGTGTAGGATGACTATGAGATCATGATAATCGACAAATAAATAATGAATACTAGGTTAGAATCTTACCCCAAATTACTTGTGAATGTTTCATCAATTATTGGGTTCTAATCTTGCACCCACCATTAATGAAGCTTAAGCTTGTCATGGGATTTGAGGAAGGAAAGATAATGAATCACGTAAGGGTTTGCACTTACCTTTAAGGAGGAACTCCACCTTAGGAAAGTAGCCCCTTCTGTTCTAGGGAAGTGTTTTTGGGTTTATGAGGGGAAAGACTTGAAAAAAAAAACACTTAAAAATGGACATTCTGCCCAGTTTTTTCGCTGTGGCGGGTGCACCCTTCACTATGGCTGGTGTCTAAAATTCTGAAACGTTAAAAACTTCTTTTTAGCGCCTGAAACTCATCCGGAACCTCCCGAACACAAACCATATATGTGTTTTGATTGTAAACCACGTTATGGACTCAGCCGTGACCTCAGAATTCCCAAAAGATATCATTTTAACCCGGTGTTGACCAAGTCAACCCAACACTATGAAATTAATCCTTCACTCGAGACTCAAAACATCCCCGGACACCTTGGGACGCAAACCAATGGCTTCACTAAGTCATAGGTCATACTAACGAGAAAGCGTCAACAAGGTTAAATAGGTCAAAACACTATAACGACCAAACGGGTCGTTACAACTAGTGGCACATGCCAATTTCTGGGAAAATCATTAATTTACCGGAATAGTATAAAAGCAAGGATCTGTCTCCTTGTCAACAACTAAAGCTGAATATATCGTGACATGACCCAAATAACACAGTCATAATGGCACCCACGCTAACACCCCTGGTGGGCGTACCATTCCCATTGTTTTCATCAATTATCCAAATTACAAAATAGCATAAATAACGAGATCAATCATCATAAGTCTAAGTCATAGCATAAATAATGAAGTGTGGAAGATACTAAATCATAATACAATCCCCAGAAACTGAAGTCACCGTACAAGAACAACTAGCCAAACTATGTCTAAGAGTAAATACATATGTCTGAAATACAAATAACAATGTCTAATGGAAGAATAATAGATATAGGATGGAATCTAGGGGTGCAGAAAGGTAGGTCCCTCACCCTTAGAATCACGGCAGCAAATAAACTCGAGGCTAGAAAAGGGATCTGGAAGATGATCCGAGCTCTAACTCTGCAGTCAGAAAAAGTACAGCAAGGTAGTATCAGTACACAACATACTGGTGAGCATCACTGGCCAACTAAGATTAGTTCACGCATATAAGGCACATAATTAACAAGTTAAATAGATAGGCACATAATAATCACTCGAAGTTACAGAATATCAAATAACCGAATCACAGCCTAAGGTGAAGCTTCTAAACAATGAGTGTGTCAAATCTCATCAGCTCTCAAGGCAATCACAACACAACCACAACCAAATCTCCGTAGATCAATGTAGAATGGATGATAATACACGCAATGCAATGAGATTAATGTCATGGAATGCAATGGCCAATACTCAAACCTGTATACACATGCTACCGACGAAATCTCGACGTCTCAATAGTCATGACTCATGGGGACTCGCGAGGTCCATATACCTTGTTTCGGCGTGCAACCGTTCCAATATGTATATATATGTACAACGTGCACTCTGATCCAATATGTATATATATGTGCAACACACACTCTGATCCAATATGTATATATATGTTTTGGCGTGCAACCCGATCCAATATGTATAGGTTCAAATGAATGCATGAGGTGTATAAATGAAAGAAATCCATGAAATCAATGAATATGCTATGGAATCACAAAACACCATAAGTCATATCAAGTCTTGCATAAATCAACAACACTCATTAAAGGATCAATATCGAGTTTCAATCACTATAATGAATCTATAACATCCCATAACTCCAACCACATGTCAATAATGGGTAAATAACGGCGACAAGCCCACAGAATAAAAAATCATTCAAACCTAATTGTATATCTATCTTATTATCATGTCTGAAGACCTAACATGCTTTCCCCATCAACACTATGCAATCATATATGAGTCCCTAATCAAAGTCTAACTAGAGTAAGCTGTAACCTACCTCAATGCCGAACAGGTGCCACGAACTATCCAATCTGAGCTTTTCCCTTCCGAAGCGCTTCAGAATGATCGAAGTCTCACAATTACCAAATTCTAAGCAAATGATCGCAAAACGTTCAATTAGATGCAATAGGAATCGAGTGCAAAAGTTAACCCAAAAGCCACAAAATACCCCTACTGAACCTCAAGGGAGAAATTGGAAATTAAGGGTAAAATTACACTACGCATAGCCTAAATAATCATTAAATTTCATAAAATTCAAACCACAATTGGTTCTCCAATTTCATTAAATACCCAAAACCCCTAATTTCAACCTAGAAATCATAAATTTCTAATCCTCAACCCAACATGATTACAACTACTAAATAAGGACAATAATCAAATGGAAAACATGAAACTAAGATTAGGAACTTACCTCAAAGTCTAGATTATCAAAAACCAACTCAAGAATTTAGAGTTTGTGAATAAAGAATAACTCACGGTTTGGGAAATTTTAATCACTGCTGCAGACCATTCTTCGAAGCGAAAGCTACCCAACCCGGCTAACACCTTTGCAATCGTGAAGCACCGCGACTGACCCACTCACACACGCGCCTCCATGCGATCGCGAGGGCTTGTTTCCATCAGGTTAGCAACCGCGAAGAAGGACACCAGCAATAGCTGAAACCAGATTTTCTGGTTTTTGACTCCAACACCCCGAAATCTCGAGACTCATTCGGAACCTTGCCAATAAAAACCAATACGCAAACTGAATATAAACGACACTACGAATTCACTCGTGCCCACGATATTTCCAACAGAGGTCATCTGGACCTGATCAACCCCCAAATGACTAAAGTCAAGTTTCCAACCAAGTAAACAAAATGCCCCCTGAAAGCCTCCGGAACCGAACCAAACAATCCACCAAGTCATAAAGGACCCTCCAAACCTCACTGAATCGACGTAATTTTAAAAAAGATCCATTTACCCAAAAGTCAATTATTGGTCAACCATTTTCACTCAAAGGTTCTAATTCTTTCAGTTTTTACTAAAATAGCCCGATAACCTCAGAATTGGGTTGACGAGGGTAAAATGATCAAAACACGCATAACAACCGAACGGGTCGTTACATATTTCCATTGGTAAATGTTGTGCTCAATTTAGTGATTATGATGCTTTCTCTAAACCTGTTCGAATTTAGCATGATAATTCGAGTGCTATATCTCTTTTTAAAAATCTTGTACATCATTCAATAGCTAAACATATTGATATTAAACATTATTTTATTAGAGATCATATTAATAAAGTAAATATTGAATTTTTTTTGTTAATACAGAAAACCAGCTTGCTGAAATTTTTCCAAAATCTCTATTAGAAGAACGTTTTTGCTTTCCAAGAAACTCTATAGGTCTTATATAAACCCTATAGTACTCTAGAAAATTTTCCATACATGTATCAAGATTTATTTCCTTTTACATGTGTGTGAAAATCTTTTACGTGTATATTGTGTTCTTAAATTAAGTCTTTAACTGTCTTTTCCTTATTTTACTTGCTCGAGGAGACTTCATTATGACCGTGTCGGTCCACATCCCATCCATTGTACTCCATTCACTCCACCATTTCCTTTCCCCATAACACTCACTATCCTAAGTTTTTTCCTATCTTACTTTAATATCTAACCCTACCACTTCATTCTTCCACCACTAAACCCTCCTTTCCCCATGTCCAAAACTCAAGAAACCATGAACACCTCCACTCTCCAAAATACCCCGATCAAAGGAAGAGGAAAATACTCCTCCACTGTTCGAGTAGATTCCAATCTTTCGGCTCATTCCACTTCGTCTGAAGCAACACACTTGATTCCCCTCAAAAATCTTAGAAAATGCCCTGTTGATCATGACGTTTGTGTATAATCTTTCAAGAAAATTAAGTCTGACTCCAAAAATCTTCTTGATCTCAACAAAAACTTCTGGGATATCCCCAATCATGACCTAATTGTCTCCCTCAAAGAAAAATCCACTGTTACAAGTCGCATTGTTAATCTTGACCACATGCAAACTCTATCTTGTAAGGTAAAGCCTCTTTTTCAGTTTTAAGGTTAGGAAAACTTTCTTAAAAACCCCACTCAAGCCTCTGAAATCCCTATTAGTGTAACAACTTGTTCAGTCGTTTAGCCATTTTTGACCATTTTGCATTTGTTAACCTTTCCCCTAGCTCCATTAGAGCATGGTTAACTTATGAGGATGGGTGGAACGGTTCCCAAGGTAGTCAGGCGAGTCTTGGTTGAAATTTGAGGAAATTAAAGGTTTAAAGTGAACACTATTGATCAAAAGTTGACTTTTGGGTAAACGAATATTTTTGGGATTTTCATCGGTTCCATGTGGTCCAGAGAGTCTTTTATAATTTGGTGGGGTGGTTGGTCCGATTATCGAGGCACTCGAGTGAATTTTGGTTTCTTGATTGGAAACTTAATTTTGGGGTTTTTGGGGTTGACGGGTCAAGATGACCTCCGTTGGGAATTTTGAGGGCACGCATGAGTTCATATCATGTGTTTATATTGGTATGCATAATTGATTTGTATCCGAGGGGTCTTAGATGAGTGTCGAGTTTTAGGTTGAATTTGGTGAAAAAACAAATTTTGTTGGTTTCTGGTGTCCCACTTTTGCGAGTATGGGTTTGCCTCTACGGGAATTGGCCCACATATGTGAGGGAATGATGTGTCGATAGCTCCGCTGATGTGAGAACTATTTCTCTAAATAGAACTATTTCTTTTCTGCGGACACCTTTTAAATTCCCAATTAGAACTATTTCATTTCCATTCACAAAATGGAGACCCAGAGGAGATTTTGGGGCGACTTGTGGAAGATTGTGAGTGATTCTTCTTGGGGTAAGTTCCTTGTACTCTCTTTTACTTTTATTTATGGCTTAAGTTTGAAGGCTATGGTAGTTTTTATGAATTAGTTGGGAAGATGGGGTCATAAACCCTAAGATGATTATTAAAAATCCTTTTCAATCTAATTGAGTTTTGTTGGGAAATTTTCTAATCTCTATAATCTAATCAATGGGTAATTTGTCCCCAGGCTTGAATCCTCCTTATATTTCAAGAATCTAGGTTATGGAATTTGTGGGGTTTCGCTAAATATGGGGTTTTTCGATAAATGATGAAATTAATGCTAAATTGGGATTAGATTGTGTTGATTACTGGTATTTGGACTTCTTAGGCTTGGGGTTAATCATTTCCAACTTAGAATTTCCATTTTTACCCTTGTGCACCCGGGCTTCTCCTTTTAAAGGTCAGTTTTCAATTCAAATAATTGTATGGCAATATGGGTATCGTTAGTTTCGATCTCTAATGTAGATTACGTTGTTGAATATACTTCGACCATTCGAAAGCTCTTCATAAGCAAAAGGCTCGTGTTGGAAAATTCATGGCACCTGCTTGGCATTGAGGCAGGTTACGACTTACCCTATGGTTAGACTTCGATTAGAGATGCATATGTAGATGCAGTTATTGATAGGGAATGTATGATAGGCCTTCGGGCATGGCGTGGAGGTGAAATCCAATTAGGTTGGTTCCGTTAGCTGTTATGTGGGCTTGTCGCCATATGTACTAAATTGTGATTGGTTTGTATTCGTCTCTCTCTTTTCTTCTCACTTATCATCAGAAAAAAGAAAGGTCATGAAAAAGGCTTGAATTTGTGTTGTGTGCTTCATGAAAAGTAACGGATGTGATTTCATATGATCACTGTTCCTTACCTTTCAAGGTGGGGGTTAGGTCTGCGTACACTCTACCCTCCCCAGACCCCACATGGTGGGATTATACTGGGCTTGTTATTGTTGTTATTGTTGTTGTTGTTGTTGTTGTACTGTTGATGTTGATATAATGCATGGCATACATTCTTAATCATATGATGATTTGATATGAACTGTGTTAGATATAATGATAAGTGAGAGAATGTAGCATCTGAGGTTTATTTCGGAAAGCGTAAAAGAGAGATGAGAGTCTGTGATCCGAGGTTGTTGCTCAAGCAAAACTATGCTTGTGATCCGAGGTCATTTATTAGAGCGAGAGAGTGCTCGATTCTCGAGGTGTCTTGCCTGGACGAGGTGTAGATGGACTTCTCGAGTCCCTCATAGTTCATGGCAATGAGTTTTTCCCTTAGCATGTGTGTGCGGTACAGAAAGGTTGGCCAATGCATTACATAGCATTGCGTTGCATATACATTAATTCATTTGCATTGACTGATTTTGTGCCTTGAATGATATTTGCATTCGGATTGATCTTATGTTTCAACTGATCTTATTCATGTGCTGACTTTATACTGAGACTGTTCAATGAGTGTTTGCTTGATTGCTTACCTACCTACCTATTCATTTATGTCTTTTATAGTTGTGTACTAATTATTGTCGGCCTATGATTTTTACCAGTACTGTATTGTACTAATACTACCTTGTTGTACTATTTTTCTAAGTGTAGAGTTCCCTACTGCATCCTCGTCACAGCCTCGGGATCCTATAGCCTTCAGGGTAAGCACTGCCAGATCCACAGCCCGGAGCCTCTTTCTCTCTATTATCTGTCATTCGAACTCTTCTAAGATAGTTTATTGTTAGGGTTGAGACTTAATATTCCATTTCAAACTTGTATTTATTTAGTAGCTCTTGTACTATGGTTCAGACCAGATTCTTGGGGTGTATGTCTTGTATTTCTGCACTTTTATTTAGAAATTATATATTGAGACTGCTTATGTATTATCTTAATCTTTCGTTTGTTATTTAAAATAAGGTAAAAGTAAGGGAAGGGTTTTCCCACCAGGGCAGATAATATGGGTGCCCACTCGACCCACGAGTTGGGTAGTGATAAAGTTGGTATCAGAGCCTTAGGTTATCGATTTTATTAGTACAAGAGCATGTCTAGTAGAGTCTTGTGGATCGGTACGATGAGCTTCGTACTTATCCGCAAGAGGCTATAAGACATTTAGAAAACTTCCAATTCTTTAATCCCTTTCATGCTAATTTATTCAAATTAGTATCTGACTTCACTTCTATTCTGTCACAGATGGTGAGGACGAGTTCTTCAATTCGTAAATGAGTGGTTGATATGACGTGGCACAGTATGGTACGAGATGTGTCAATCTGATATGGATGAGTGATCATGGTTAAGTTTCCAGCTATGACTTGAAGATTCCATTTTGTGAGGCTGTGATTAATACTCGTTTATTTTGTGATATTCTTGGGAAGTGGAGTGATAATACAGAGGATCGCATGATCTCTATGTTTTCAGTGATTGGTTGCTCGAAAGTCGCAGAAGTGCAATTATGGCTTACCAAGATCGAGTTGCTTGAGGTGTGATTGGTTGAGCATCGTCAAGGTTATTATGGTAGTTTGGTTGGTGTGAGTGTACCAAGGCAAGTCAGCAATTCAGTAGTGGTAGAGTGTAGACGTTAGTATCTGCAAACAAGTATAAGCTTTAAAAGGATCATCAGAGTTGATAAAAGGATAGTGTCCGTGTTAAGACGTGAAGAGAACTCGAGGATAAGGAAAGGAAAGGCGTCTTGTGTGATAAGGCGTGACGAAATAAGACTTCTTGGGTGTAAAGGTAAAAGTACTTCGTTGTTCTATGGGATGGGGGCGTAAGGAAAAGAATTTGAAATGATCAATCTTCGCCATGTGAAGGGAACAATTGGTATCTGACGTGCTCGTCAGGATAAGGTTACAAGATATGCGAGGATAGATGTCGTATAGGGGTATGAAAAGTTAAGTCGGGCTTTGACATGACCGAAATTGTAATGGTAGAATAATAACTAGTGGTTTGGGGTTCTTTCAGGAAAATGGCTATATGTTCTAGGTTAGTGGCAAGGATTCTTGTGACGAGTGAAACTTAAGGAAATATACAACTGGGATTCTTCAATAAAGGGCATGTTCGTATGGTCGTGGTGTTTCGAGGTTAGAGATAAAAAAGGGATTGTTTGATCCAAGAGCTTTTTGCTTTGAGAGTCATGTTACGGTCTTTCGATGAAGAGTGAATGAAAGGGTTCATAGATGTGTTGGTATGTGCGATCAAGTCATAGGCTAATGGGGATAACTCTAGTGGTGGACAGGGGTGAAGTTTCATTTATAAGAAATTATCGGTTTTTGCATCTAGTCTTGCGGAAGATTTGTGGGCATGGTATGTAAAGGTTAATGCATGAAGAATTCTACGATTATTGGTGTAGTGACTTTGTGAAGTTGGCCAAATGAGAGGAATAATCGCGCTATTGTTAGAGGTGTTCTGGTTCGGCAAAATAAGGCAAGAGGTGGTTCTTTGCAGGCAAGTATTGTTTAAAGACTCTTGAGTGAGGGTCGGTCAATAAGGATATTTGAAGTGGTAGATCAATGATGGTTTGAATTAATTCAAGTTTCGAAGAGCATTTCAAAAATTAGGTTAAGGATCAACAGTACCGGTTGAAACAAGAAAAGGTGAATTCACTAGAGAACGTTTGGGTATCGATGTAGGGTCAGAAACTCATGGAACAAGATAGAAGAAGGGTACCTCACTGAAGTTAAATGAGGACGTTAGTAGGATTATGTGTACGGTAATCGAGGATTTTTGAACAGTTCAGTGGTGATTTGAAGTATTGCATCGACAATGACTGATTCTTGTTGGGATAACTAGAGTTGGTAGATATTTTTCTAGCAGAGAGGCTTATGAAAAAAATTATAGATGTGATGCGCTGAATTTAAAGGATAAATCATTTTTGTAGTCAGGTGAGATAAGGGAGCTCTTGGTTGACTCAAGTGTGTGGCATACTACAATCTTCATGATTGACTCAGCTATTTTGCAAGACATATGATATTGTTGTATGCTCTTGAGTAGGTTTGAGTGATGTTTGGTCGGTATTGTGACTTTGAAATGGAACATGGGAAGTGAGGAATTAAGGTGAGTCATGGGTGATCTTGAACCTGAGGGAGTAAGGTACATCTTCATAAAAGGAAAGGACTAGAACTTATAACAGCGTGACTACTTGAATCATGCACAAGTTATGTCGACAATATATTATATCTTTTAGATAGGGTGTGAAGTGATAAGTATGATTGAGGAAGGAAGTCTATGGACTATTCGACATGGGGTATGGCAGGTGCTATATGACTTTGCGGAAAGTGATAGAAGAGATGCATATTTTTGATGACGTGTGTGGCAAGTTTGACGAGAAGGAGAATGGTATAGTATCAAGGTGGGTAATTTCTGGGCATCCTTGAATGAGTGGGATAAATTTAATTAATAAGAAGAAATCACTACAATGGAAAGTTGAGGGTCTAATTTCGAGGTAAGACTACGTCAGTGGTAGTGGTTTATGTCAAAATGATGGTCAGATAGTATGGTAGAGTATTTCGAATATAAAGGACTTGGGAATTGGGTATGGTACGGCACATGTATTGTAAGATTTGATAATTTTAGATTTGCTAAGGGAATAATAGGGTATTGCACTCAGAGATTTTACGGTTGTGAAAGGTGAAGTTCGGGGCCATAGGCCTTACGTTCGAGTGTTAGGGAATATGAACGAGTTTAGTAAAATTAAAAGGAGGAGAGCTAAATGTAATTCTATTCCATGAAGTTATTGTATTTGGGTGACTAATGCGAGTTAAGGAACAACAAGATACAAACTCATAAGGTATAGTTCATCAGTGCTCGATTGACGACTAGGGGAAATTTTGGCTTTTGAGGTTGGGAACGATAGTATGTGTCACGACCCGTCTAGGGGCCGTGACGAGTACCCGATACTTGTACCGAGCACCCCTTGTCTATCGTTTTACCTTTACCTCTTAGCAAGCCATGTAAACAGAGCCATTTTTTTTTTTTTTTGAACATTAACATTAGCGGCGTCATTCTGAACATAGACTAATAAACTTCGTTATCACTTATACATCAACATTAGCATGCCAAAAACCATATACCTAACTATACTTAACTGACTGTACATATCTGTCTACGAACCTCTAGACGTAGTACACTTATACATAGAAAGGGCTGAGTACGGCCATGCCCGAATATATATACACAAAATAGTACCAAGGAAGTGAGGCTCCAGAATAACTGGAGCACTGTCAACACTGCTGGTAGAGCTTCTAAGGATCAAATCCGCCTGTCTGCTGACCTGCGCGGCATGAAACGCAGCGTCCACAAGAAGGGACGTCAGTACGAATAGTGTACCGAGTATGTAAGGCATGAATAGTAATATACAGAAAATATGAATCATGTATAATGACATAAGAGAGTTACAACACATGTCCTGGGATAGAAACATAACCTGTATATATATATACCCTTGGCAGGTGTTATGCGTACTTAGCTTTCCTTTAAGAATCTTTCCTTGTTCATATACATATACATATAAAATAGGACATCTCATATTTCCGAGGCGTCGGCAGCCGATCCATTTAACCATAAATATACACATCCCGCGTCCGCGACGGTATCATATCATGTAATGCCAACTGATCAGGTGGATATGCGTTCATAACGCTCTGCCCTTACCTCCATTTTCCCCGTATACACATGCATATATCATGTACATATATCAGCGTCTATAGCGCTCTAGCTCTTTTATCATATACATATACGTGTGTCGTATAGGTACATCAACGTCTATAGCGCTCTAGCTCTTTCGTCATGTGCATGTTTTAAAAAAATATATACACATATCTTACATACATTTACATGTCTTATATGCATTTACGTATCCTATATACATATGTCTCATAGGCACGCAGGAAAGCCCAAAGAAGAATCATGTAGTCATCGGAGTGACGTAAGGTCGGTGACCTCCAATTATATTATAGAATACTCGTGATCGCTTTGTCTCGCCTTGAAGGAACGAGTATTTTAAGGTGAGACTACCAACGGGGAATAATATTAAAGTAAACGTAGAATGAAATCGGGGCATCATAGATGACAGTTCATAGACTTTGAAATCTTTTAGAAAATAAAGTCATAGCTAGGAAATATAAATAAGATTCAAAAATTAGTTTATCATTTTCATATTTACATAAGATACTTAGCTTAGTCATCTTAGTCATAGAGTCGTTCCGGTAGTACGTATCATAGGCATATTCTCTTATCTAACATCATTGTTATCATTATCGTCATGGAAGTGCCCTCGTTAGAGGAGTCATAGTATTTATCATTTGGTATCGAAATCGGGATCAAAGGTTCCCTTTGGATTCACTTCAAGTAAGTCAAGCAAGACTGTAAGGAAAAATCCGAGAGTAGCGGGCCCACCTTGGGCCGGATGAGGTAGCGTATACGATTTACGTATGTTACGTGTCATAGCGTTACTTGTGAGGGTCTTAGGGTAATCGGGTCCCATTTATACAAGTTCTAAGGGTGTAGGAGGTTTTTCCAACAATTGGCACACTTTCTAGTTCAATTCTATTGAACAAAAAGTGGAAAACTTTAGGTGCGGATTCCGGGGAACCGAGTTGTCCCCGAGGCTCGTACCCAATTTATTTCAACTAAGACATGCCATAGAAAGAAGGGTGAAGCCTTACATACCTCTTTCCGCTTCTTTTGCTATTCCGAATTCACGTTGCAATCTCGTCAAAATCTGCAAATTGGTCACATTTACCCAAACTTTCATTAGGGTACTTAGAGTTAGAATCTTAAGGAACCACTTGGCTACCGAAATTTCGGCAGCACTTCCTCTGTAAATATACCATCCTCAACATTCAACATAGCCAAATTCTCATCAATCACAATCCGGGAATTCAAACCCGGCCAAACTATTAACATAATTCAACAATCACACTAAAAATTCACATATTCCATTCAAGGTGCATTCCAACACTTCAATTAACATTCTACCTCCTTCAATACTCTCCAATTCCAATGAAACAACAATAACCTTATTGTCACGACCCAGCCCCGTGGGCCGCGACTGGTGCCCTTCTGGGACACCCCAAACGAACTCACACCCAAACCATCGCAATCAGACTCGTCCAAACTCAACGTACGTTATTCGAACTCAACATCGTAATCAGATATCTACCGAACACTTATCCTAAGCAGTCGCCCGTACAGATCAGACAAATCACAAATCAGAAAGGAGGTGGAATATACATCGCCAAATTTCACACACACACATCAGAAGGGTGGCGGAATGTACATCGCCCCCAAATGCATACACATACATACAACTCAGGGCCGACTTGGCCATAGTAGCGTACGGGCCACTTAAGAACGCAAAACAGACTCACATGCAAACACACCGGACCCACGACCCACCAATCTGACTACAGGCCTCTAGACAAAATAGAACATACGAACATAGGACGGGACAGGGCCCCGCCATACCCACTCATCCAAATATACAGAATACAGACACAACAAAAGATATGTACCAATCGTTAGGCTCCGAATCAAAGGGGAGCTCTCCAACACAGCAGAGTGAGTAGCCTAGACTGGAGGACCACCCAAACGAGCTTCTGTACCTGCGGGCATGAAACACAGCCCCCGAAGAAACGGGGGTCAGTACGGGAGAAGTACTGAGTATGTAAAGCAGAAGGTACAGAAATCACAAACACATCTGGAGTCAGAAAGAACAAACACACCAACATCGCAACAAAGCACACCTGTGCGGGAGGCGAACGTACAAATGCAAATCAAATCATGTATAGGGTTTAGGAACGTGGTCACCCCCCGACGCTGGTGCCACAACACATCATAACTCCAGAAGGTTTCAAATCTCCGTACAATCTCCAGACACATCGTATCACACACACATCAGAACATATCAAATGCCATATCACATCATAACTCCATAAACGGTAACCGGCCCTATGGCGAGGCCTCAGAAACCGTAACACATCATAACTCCCGAATATATTATAGCGCGCACGATCACAAAGTCGGCCCGGGTACCGACGAACGAAGTCATAGCAGACAGCACGAACAGAGTAGTGCAGAAACCATATGCATATCAAAAATAATTTGTCGGACTCAACATATAGTTTACGTATAGGTATATACTGACGCCAGAAGGCTCGGAGCAGGAATCCGATTGATCAAAGTTTATGTGTAAAAGTTACGAAGTTCCAAACTGCCAAATTCTCAAGAAAAAGCGTTCATAAGTCATTTTCCGAAAATCTCACATCATTCAGAGGGGAAAACGTACATTAATGGCATAGGAAGATTCAAACGCATCCTTGGTCATAAACAGACGGTCGCAGATTATAACGGACACAAACGGACCAAACAAACCGAATAAGGGGAGCCTCGGGGCTCGCGGGCCCACCTCGGGTCAAATTGAGGCGGCGGACACAAATCACAGACTTTCGGCTCCATAGAGCCATCTACGAAAGTTTCGAGGAGTTTCGGACACAACAACACAAGTTATGGAGGTACGAACATTCTTTTAACCAAATGCGACAAAAAGGGTTCAATCGCGCTGAATGAATAGTGCTTGAACTTGAACTTCGATTTCCAAAAGCAGGGTTATTCCCGAGGGGCCGATCTTAACCTAGTATGTCTAGGACATGCCAAAAGAATGATAGGTAGGCTTTACATACCTGGTTGGCGCCTTACGCTCCTCAAATCGCAATTCCCGTTTCGTCCAGAAACTGCAAATGGTCACTTTTACCAATTACTATTCATGAGAATTAACATTTTAGTCTTTGGGCTATATTTGGCTACCGAAATTTCGGCAGCACTTCCCCTATAAATCTAACACCCCCGAGACTTAGCTCGGCTCAAAATACAACAACAACAACAGCCCAAACATCATTAAACCATATAAACCACAATCATACTACATTAACTTCAAAATTTCACTTTAATACATAAGTTGGCAAATTCTTGATTCAACTTCAAAATTCTAAATCTATTTCCACATTAGTCCATTCATTCACTCATTCACAATTATTCAAACACACCACCAACAAGTTCCAAACCACAGACAAACATCCCCAAAGTTCACTACTTTCCAATTTTCATTCAAAATACCAAAAGTTACGACGAACGCTCTAACTTGCGTCGTTTCATTCCAAATTCGTTATCATCAACCATAAATCTTATTTAAGGTCTTTAGTATCATAAATATACTATGATATACACAAATATACCAAAGGTATACACTTTCCGATAACGTCCGAAATTATTTTCTAACACCAACTCAATTCTTTAATCAATCCTCTACAACATAAAGATCACAACAACACATTATTCAAACTAAACAAGATAAAATTCTTATGCCTTGCACTACATGGGACTCACGGCCAAACACACCCTTTATACACACACACACCATGCACAAACACAACACCATCCCACAATCCTCATGCAACATCAATCACTATAACATGTAAATCCATTTCATAACACAAAAACATAGATTTCTTACCTTAATCTTAAGATTCCGATTCGCCGCAAACGTCGTCCTTTCGTCGAACTAATTGTACCACCACGAAGAGGGTCTTGAGTACTTCACCACTATGCAAAACTCAAGATTTTTAAGGCTAAGATCAAAGCTTGCCAATTTGTTTTTCTCTTCCTAAACCCACTTCGGCCGAGAGCCTTATTTGATGCCCCTTCTCTTTTTTTTTTGTTTTTGATCTTAATTCTTGATAATTCAAAGGGTAAGTTGATATATATCCACATCTAGTCATGTGCTTAGCACATGACATTATAAATGGGTTTGGGCCAAAGGCTATGGCCGGCCACCCTCAAGGACTTGGGCTTCAATTTTTTTTGTTGTCCAATTCTTGGCCCAATTCATTAAAAGTCCCGTTTTGTAATTCCCGAAACTAATTCTAAAATTCCAAATTTACCCTCGGCCTTCCCCGAGGTCTTGACATCAATGATTTCATAATCAACATGAGCCTAGCAACTTGAATCAAAATATCTCCTCAACACACACAAGTCTTATTTATTTCTTGATTTCCCGTTATACGAAAATACGGGACATAACACTTATAATACGTATATTCCAACAACATCATAGTAATACCATTACATGTCTTCCATACAAAAACATTATTTTCAATTTACACAAACTTCCAATTGCCAATACTTCACCAAACTTGTCAAGTCTTTATTTGCGATATAACATCTACAACACAACGATTAAGATATTAATTACAACTCGCTCATTATTCTTTCACAACTCACCAATATACACGACTATACATCAAGTATACACGGCCACATATACCATGCACACTCACACGGCTCCAACATGTATACACCACTACAATCTCTCCAAACTCATTCAACTTCCATTTTCCACATATCATTCACAACAATAACAACTAAACACTAATTAAAATAATTGAAGCATGATTCCCACACACATATATATATATATACACGGCCATATACTATATTTCTCTCCTTCATGAATTTCATCCATTTTAGCATACTACAACACATATAAACCATATATAACACATAAAACAAGATCAAAACTCACCTTTCTTCTTCAACTTCTCACATGACTACAACTTGACAACTTGTATGATTTTGATTTTTTCTTGCTCCAACAACAACGCCACCTTGTTAATCACCCTTTACTTGGTAGAAAATGATTTTTGGAGAATTGTTGCAAATTTTTCTTGTGAAAATTGCTCTTGGCCGAAATGGCCTTAAGTTTTTCTCCTCTCTCTTGTTCTTGCTTTTCTTGAAATTTCTAGAACATTACGGGGAATAAGATGACTTAGTCATCTTATTTATTGACCAAATTTTATTTAATATGGGCTTGGGCCATAACCATGGCCGGTTGGGCCTCACAAATTTGGGCCTTATTATTTTTTTTGATTTTTTTGGGCCAACTCGGTTTGGTCCCGAGTTGGGCCTAGCCCACTGACCTTTCGACCTTAAAACGTTCATATCTCCTTGTACCGATGTCACCTGGGGACCCACGACCTATGGTTGGAAAGATAATTCAATTATCTACAACTTCTAGTTCTTGGTACTTTTCCAAATTCCAAACGTATAATACCGTATTTGCCCCTTGAAGTCAGATCACCCGAAAACGTTTTCTTAAAATATTCGTTTGGAGGACTTCCACTTTGATTTGGCCCAAGGGTCCTTCTTGAGTTGTGTTTAACTTCTCATATGTGATTCATATGAGTTTTCAGATGTCCCAAAAAAAATCTCGATGTGTGGGTCCCATCTCAGCAAATAATCTGACGTTCAAAAATATGGGATATAACATTCTCCCCCCCTTTAGAACATTCGTCCTCGAATGTTAAACTGGCCTCATAGTGTATCATAATACTTCAGGGAGGTCTCCTTCGTAGACATCTCACATGTCGCTTAGGTCGCTTTTATGTCGTAAGTCCATTGAGTAAGCTCTGAACGTTGGCCCTACGTTAATAAGTCCCCTTTCTGTCACGCTTTCTCCTCTTCCGTTAGTCTTGATCGTCTCAGCCTACATGACTTTTATAGGGTTTGTAACCACTCCACACACTCTAATTTACATTGGACTACCTAGCTTCACATTCGTCTCTTGTTCCCACATTTGTGAAAATTTTAGCATATTTCCCAGGGGGTCACCCATCATGAAATTACTCTCACCCTAGCACGCTTAACCTTGAAACTTTAGTGCATTTCAGCGTCTTAGCGTTAGTATTTTCGCCCGCACTCCCTCGCACTACTTATATCACATTTTATGGAACGAGTTGGGGTCTTAGCAGTTTTCGAAACGCCGCGTAACACATCTCTTCTTTTATTTACGGTTCTAACCTCCGCAATCTCTAGTATTCGTCTTTTTACCTGTGCGTATGGCTACCTTTCGTCCTAATTTCTGAATTCTTAATATGATCAGCAATATAAAGGCAACGTAGGATAGGATAGAATCCGAATCAATTAACATACACATCATAGAAGGTGCCGAAAAAGTACCTGTGGCCGCGTCTGCGGAAGGCTCAGGGTCCTGTCGTCCTGTCAATGCATATAGGCGGTGCGGAGGACCAGCTGAACTAGGTGTCCCTCCTCTACCTCGGCCGTGGCCCGCTGGGGCTTGGGAGGTCTGTCCAAGAGGGCGTATGGTCGACGATGAACCAACCGCGGACCCGACGGGCTGGGCTTGGTCTCCCTCATACCTCAGTGGGCAATCACGCATCAAATGGCCAACCCGCCCACAAGTATAACATGCACCTGTACCTGCGCGACACTCTCCAGAATGTGGTCTACCACATCGCGCACACCGTGGCGGGGGTGGCATCATCTTGCTAGAATCAGCTCTATACTGGGATCTTGACACCTTAGTACCCTGATCTGGTCGCGAGTGAGTAGAACGGTCAAGTCCCTTATCCGTAAATCGAGGCGGTGCACTGGCCGCCGGTTGTTCTGAATGCCTGAATAGTTCTTGTGCCTGTCCCCCTCTGTACTCGATTCTAGTCCTGGAAAACCTGCCCCTTTTTCTGGAACCCCTATCTGGGTAACGCTTCTCTCGCCGTGGATGATATTGTTCCTCCAGATTTTGGGCGTGGGGCTGGATTTGAGTAATAGTCATCCCGTCTTGGAGTGAAGCTGTCAAACATTCCTTAACCAAATGTGGCCCTAGCCCACTCACAAATCGGTGTACATGATCTCCCTTATCCGCTATCATGGCTGGGGCATACCTGGCTAATGAATTAAAACGGAGGTTGTATTCTCGAACGCTCATATTTCCCTGTCTCAGGTTCAAGAACATATCGGCTCGAGCCCGTCGAACCTCTGGAAGTAGGAAATGTCGCAGGAACGCCTCAGTGAACTCCTGCCAAACCGGAGGGGGTGCATTTGCTCCCCTCGATGATATCCAGCTACTGTACCACAGAACTGCCACATCCCGCAGCCTGTATGAAGCCAACTCTACGGACTCCGTATCCGAAGCATGTATGATCCCCAGAGTCCTCAGCATCTCATCTATAAAACTCTGCGGGTCCTCCTCTGGTTTTGATCCATAAAACTCTGGAGGCTTCAGGGTGATAAAGTCGCGGGCCCTTGCACTTACCGCTCTGCCTCCCAGGTCTACATCTTGCCGCTGAGCCTGTGCGGCAACGAGCTGGGATAATAACTGGATGGCCTCTGCCATCTGCTGGCCCGGAACTGCTGGCGGTGGAACTGGAGGTGCGGGGGCTGGAGCTGGAACTCTTTCCTGCTCTGCTGGTGCAGGGGGAGCAGGAACAGTCTGAGGGGGAGCCTCATTATGACATTCTTCTTCTTCTAGCTCCCGTTCAACTCTGCTGGCCGCCACCCCCTTGGCTTTCTCGGCCATCGTAGCCTTTTTCTTCGGCGGCATTACTGAAACCATAACACAGGTTTAGGAAAAGGAATATGGAAGCCTGGCAACTTAGCTCTATCGCACGATTTCAGAATGCAAAGAAGGTCACATTTCCTAAATGCCCTGTAGCCTCCTGTTTATAAGTGTGGCGCGCTACACACCCATAAACAAGACTCTACTGGACACGGCACGTAGACAAACCCCTAGGACCGAACTGCTTTGATACCACTTCTGTCACGACCCGTCTAGGGGCCGTGACGAGTACCCGATACTTGTACCGAGCACCCCTTGTCTATCGTTTTACCTTTACCTCTTAGCAAGCCATGTAAACAGAGCCATTTTTTTTTTGAACATTAACATTAGCGGCGTCATTCTGAACATAGACTAATAAACTTCGTTATCACTTATACATCAACATTAGCATGCCAAAACACCATATACCTAACTATACTTAACTGATTGTACATATCTGTCTACGAGCCTCTAGACGTAGTACACTTATACATAGAAAGGGCTGAGTACGGCCATGCCCGAATATATATACACAAAATAGTACCAAGGAAGTGAGGCTCCGGAATAACTGGAGCACTGTCAACACTGCTGGTAGAGCTTCTAAGGATCAAATCCGCCTGTCTGCTGACCTGCGCGGCATGAAACGCAGCGTCCACAAGAAGGGACGTCAGTACGAATAGTGTACCGAGTATGTAAGGCATGAATAGTAATATACAGAAAATATGAATCATGTATAATGACATAAGAGAGTTACAACACATGTCCTGGGATAGAAACAAAACCTGTATATATATATACCCTTGGCAGGTGCTATGCGTACTTAGCTTTCCTTTAAGAATCTTTCCTTGTTCATATACATATACATATAAAATAGGACATCTCATATTGCCGAGGCGTCGGCAGCCGATCCATTTAACCATAAATATACACATCCCGCGTCTGGGCATCCCGCGTCCGCGACGATATCATATCATGTAATGCCAACTGATCAGGTGGATATGCGTTCATAACGCTCTGCCCTTACCTCCATTTTCCCCGTATACACATGCATATATCATGTACATATATCAGCGTCTATAGCGCTCTAGCTCTTTTATCATATACATATACGTGTGTCGTGTAGGTACATCAGCGTCTATAGCGCTCTAGCTCTTTCGTCATGTGCATGTTTTAAAAAAATATATACACATATCTTACATACATTTACATGTCTTATATGCATTTACGTATCCTATATACATATGTCTCATAGGCACGCAGGAAAGCCCAAAGAAGAATCATGTAGTCATCGGAGTGACATAAGGTCGGTGACCTCCAATTATATTATAGAATACTCGTGATCGCTTTGTCTCACCTTGAAGGAACGAGTATTTTAAGGTGAGACTACCAACGGGGAATAATATTAAAGTAAACGTAGAATGAAATCGGGGCATCATAGATGACAGTTCATAGACTTTGAAATCTTTTAGAAAATAAAGTCATAGCTAGGAAATATAAATAAGATTCAAAAATTAGTTTATCATTTTCATGTTTACATAAGATACTTAGCTTAGTCATCTTAGTCATAGAGTCGTTCCGGTAGTACGTATCATAGGCATATTCTCTTATCTAACATCATTGTTATCATTATCGTCATGGAAGTGCCCTCGTTAGAGGAGTCATAGTATTTATCATTTGGTATCGAAATCGGGATCAAAGGTTCCCTTTGGATTCACTTCAAGTAAGTCAAGCAAGACTGTAAGGAAAAATCCGAGAGTAGCGGGCCCACCTCGGGCCGGATGAGGTAGCGTATACGATTTACGTATGTTACGTGTCATAGCGTTACTTGTGAGGGTCTTAGGGTAATCGGGTCCCATTTATACAAGTTCTAAGGGTGTAGGAGGTTTTTCCAACAATTGGCACACTTTCTAGTTCAATTCTATTGAACAAAAAGTGGAAAACTTTAGTTGCGGATTCCGGGGAACCGAGTTGTCCCCGAGGCTCGTACCCAACTTATTTCAACTAAGACATGCCATAGAAAGAAGGGTGAAGCCTTACATACCTCTTTCCGCTTCTTTTGCTATTCCGAATTCACGTTGCAATCTCGTCAAAATCTGCAAATTGGTCACATTTACCCAAACTTTCATTAGGGTACTTAGAGTTAGAATCTTAAAGAACCACTTGGCTACCGAAATTTCAGCAGCACTTCCTCTGTAAATATACCATCCTCAACATTCAACATAGCCAAATTCTCATCAATCACAATCCGGGAATTCAAACCCGGCCAAACTATTAACATAATTCAACAATCACACTAAAAATTCACATATTCCATTCAAGGTGCATTCCAACACTTCAATTAACATTCTACCTCCTTCAATACTCTCCAATTCCAATGAAACAACAACAACCTTATAATACGTATATTCCAACAACATCATAGTAATACCATTACATGTCTTCCATACAAAAACATTATTTTCAATTTACACAAACTTCCAATTACCAATACTTCACCAAACTTGTCAAGTCTTTATTTGCGATATAACATCTACAACACAACGATTAAGATATTAATTACAACTCGCTCATTATTCTTTCACAACTCACCAATATACACGACTATACATCAAGTATACACGGCCACATATACCATGCACACTCACACGGCTCCAACATGTATACACCACTACAATCTCTCCAAACTCATTCAACTTCCATTTTCCACATATCATTCACAACAATAACAACTAAACACTAATTAAAATAATTGAAGCATGACTCCCACACACATATATATATACACGGCCATATACTATATTTCTCTCCTTCATGAATTTCATCCATTTTAGCATACTACAACACATATAAACCATATATAACACATAAAACAAGATCAAAACTCACCTTTCTTCTTCAACTTCTCACATGACTACAACTTGACAACTTGTATGATATTGAATTTTTCTTGCTCCAACAACAACTCCACCTTGTTAATCACCCTTTACTTGGTAGAAAATGATTTTTGGAGAATTGTTGCAAATTTTTCTTGTGAAAATTGCTCTTGGCCGAAATGGCCTTAAGTTTTTCTCCTCTCTCTTGTTCTTGCTTTTCTTGAAATTTCTAGAACATTACGTGGAATAAGATGACTTAGTCATCTTATTTATTGACCAAATTTTATTTAATATGGGCTTGGGCCATAACCATGGCCGGTTGGGCCTCACAAATTTGGGCCTTATTATTTGTTTTGATTTTTTTGGGCCAACTCGGTTTGGTCCCGAGTTGGGCCTAGCCCACTGACCTTTCGACCTTAAAACGTTCATATCTCCTTGTACCGATGTCACCTGGGGACCCACGACCTATGGTTGGAAAGCTAATTCAATTATCTACAACTTCTAGTTCTTGGTACGTTTCCAAATTCCAAACTTATAATACCGTACTTGCCCCTTGAAGTCAGATCACCCGAAAATGTTTTCTTAAAATATTCGTTTGGAGGACTTCCACTTTGATTTGGCCCAAGGGTCCTTCTTGAGTTGTGTTTAACTTCTCATATGTGATTCATATGAGTTTTCAGATGTCCCAAAAAAAATCTCGATGTGTGGGTCCCATCTCAGCAAATAATCTGACGTTCAAAAATACGGGATATAACAGTATGAATGTGAGATTTAGGGACAATGAATTACACTGGGTCACCATAGACTTATGGAAGACTTGTAACGGTTCACTTTTTTGCGCGGGTTTAGGGCGCAAGAAAGCTACTACGAACTCGCTAACGCTCTTTCGGACTTTGTTTTTTTAAAGAGTCGCCACCTAATTTTTAGGAAATTAGGAAAGCTGATTTTGAAGGATTTTCAAATACAGTGACAAAACCTTCATAATCTAGAGTTCTAGGTAAGGGTTCTGGTGATCCCCTGGGGAAGGTGTTAGGCACCCCAGTATTAAGGATTCGTACTATACGGTTGACCTTCGAATTCAAGTGTATAAGTATTTGTTTAAACTGCTTATTTTGTGTTTATTTTCCCGTAAAAGAGGAACTGTTATGCATATCATATATCTTGAAAGAATATATCCCCTTTATTTATAGGGGTATCATAGTTTCAGATTTATATTATCCGTGCGTAAATAGTTTCCCTTTTATGTAAGAAATAAGTAAACCATGAGAAAAAATATTGTTTATTTTATACTCATACACCGGGGCTCAGGTTGACTCGTATTGGTACGTTTCAGTCTCACCCAGAACTTTATATTACGCGTTGGCTTTTAAATCATTTGTCAAGGTATTTTATTCTTTAACGAGTATATCCCGCCGGAAAATAGAGGTTAATTTGGGCCAACTTTGAGCTAAAAAATTTTCCACTTGTTTCTTATTTTTTTAGAGATAAATTTTATGGTTTTAGAAAAAATTTTGTCTTCTGAAAACCAGCCCAATATTATGCCAAAAATGGGTCATGCATAGATTAAATCCATTTGTTAAACCTGTCCAATTAAAGCTGATTTTTGAAAATTCAGTTTGGAGTGGGAATAAAAACTCATAACTTAATTGTATATAAATCGTGGTTTGCTTGTTAAGTTTGGAAAATCAATGGCAATTTGTTTAGGGGCGGTTTAAAGCCTTACTTGAGTATTTAGGTATATATATATATAAAAGGGAAAAAATTATGTTGAGTCTGTGGTTTTTTAGAAAAATCGCATACGGGGACCTAAAGTCGACTAAACGGCATAAGAACCGTTGTCTTAAGATTTTTAATTCCAATCATAAGGATTTCCACTATAATATGAGTTTGAATACATTTGTACAAGCACATCAAAACGGGAACAAGTCTTTGAATAAATGTAAAGAGACTAAGTTAGACTAGGGGCGTACCAAGCCCCTAGTTGGCCATTTTCACACATGGCTGGGCCTTCTGCGCGCCTTACTATCTTCTTTGTCTTCGCGGACTCTATTTTTGAAGTAGTATCCCTACTTGGGCCTTAGGCCCAAAAGGGTGGTTTAAGCATTTTTTTACCCGAGCAGTCGCGTGATAGGATGGGGGGAAAAGAAAGAAAATACTGGTTAGTTTATAATCGCCGAACTTATCACTATAATAATAATCAACTATATTTATGTATATATGCATATCAAACAAAACGTATAAAGTTTTATGCTTACCCCGTACTAGTCCCAAAATGGGGTTTTATTTGTTAAGACTTGTCATGCTATGGGGACTGGGTCCTTGCCCCGTATACCCGATGTCGCACATGTTCAAAGGGGTTTCTAGGGACCCCAGACATGGCTAACACCGGGAAAGGCTTGGATAACACCAACTACCACGACTCATTTCAAAACTGATAAACCCCCAAAGAGAGACAGTAGAGCATAAGGCTTTAAGACTAAACAAAATCAACTAAGCTCATACATGACAAAACAACAGCACTGTCCAGGAACAAGAAATGTAACCAAGGCATAGCATGTAATGATTTGGTAAGATTCAGCAGATCAGCCAAGGCACAGCATGAGAATATTATTAGCATTTTACAGCAAGTTTGAAGGAGAGCAAAGGTTATTAATAATATGGCAACACAATTGAAGCAAGATCAGCCCAAGAAGAAGAGTCAATCAGCCCATTTTGAGGTCAAGTCTTTACAGAATGAAGGAGCATGCAGGGCTATCCTCAGGCAAATTAGTACACGCAAGAAAACGACATCAAGCTTGCTTAAAACAAGAGGCTTGTGACCAATCATATGTGTGGGAACAGTAGCAGCTAATCACACTAGCAAGGTAGTCTGGACAAGATTATGCATGGACAGGGGTAGGGACATGATGGGAGCCTAAGCAAAATGCCATATCAAGGACCAAAGCTCCAAACAAAAGCAGCAGAGAAGGCCATAGAACAAGACAAGGCAAAGCAAGAAGTCTTAACAGAATAGTTCAGCATCAACAAAGGAATACAACATGGTCATAAGCTCAGTACAAGTCATAGAAATGTCACCAAGTCCAATTTCTATATCTATAGTACATAGTTAGGTGCAGACCACAGTAATGTACAAGGAGTAGGAAAAGTTGGTACCTAGGACTACATGACTAGGTGAGGTAAAACAAACAAAATGGTGCATCCAAGCAACGGAAGCAGGGGTAGGTAACAGGCATGTTAAGAGAAAGGGGAGGGACTATAGATGTCAATACCAAGCAAGGAGAGAAAATAAAAGGAACAAGAAAAGAGAGAAAAGGAGAAACAAGCATACCTGGCCAAACATGGATAAACACTAAACAAGGTGAGGTAGACAGGGATATGATAGGCAAGACTTTATGATGAAGTTGCCAGAGGGAAACCATACGCTTAAAAAATCTAGACAATCATTTAATGGTCTTGAGGCATAGATGTTTTTGTTGATAGGTGACAGAGGCATTGAGAGACACACAGGACATGGATGATCACACACTTAGTGCAATAATAGGTATGCTAGATATGCAAAAATACTTCAAGAAATGTGGCAGTTCAAGGAGAAGACAGAACTGGTTTCAGTCAAAAGGTATACATGGGATGCAGGCATAGTAAAAATGGTGATCAACCTATATGGACACCTTATCTAAGCAAGAGGGCATACTCACTGACTAATTTGAGCCTGGGCCAATGCAAGAGGGAGGCTTGGCAAGGTGCTATGCATGTGGCTAAATGCATACACATATCCATTCTAGATGACTCATTTATACAAATAGCATGAGCGGCTAGTTGGAATGCAAAGGGAATGAGTGTGGGGTTTTGAAATTTGGTGCACAGGTGTTGGTTCAAGGCAGTCAAAAGAAGTTCCAAGGTGTATGTTTAACTCTAGTTCATACAAGTTTAACTAGCAAGGTGGGAGAAAAATAAAGCAAACTTAGGGAAAGAGGGAAGGAAACAAGCAGGTCATACTTAACATAAAGGGAGGCAAGCTACATCTAGGCCACACACATATATTCTAAAGAAAAAAGTTGAGAAGGTCTCTACTCAATAAGCATGAACAAGCAAGAAAAAAGGGGAGGGACGTAGGATATCATTTTATGTGAAAGCAGACTTAGAGTGACTAAATTTTGACACTGAATCCAGCAGAGGTTCACGGAGGCACATAACAACTTAAAGAATAAGCTGCAGATTAGAGGTTGAGCTAAACCACCTAAGGGTAATGTGTGCCAAAAACAAATGACTGGCCTTGGTGATCATGGAATAGTACAAGGCCACACCCTTACAAAACCACATGAAGACAACCTTATTATATCTCTTAAGTCTACATCCTCACAAGAGACCAAAACGTGGTATCAATAATATACATGATGAAGATAGCTTGAACAAACAGACAGGATTTTTCAGACAAGAGACTAACACTAGGTGCAAATAATCCAATTCTGAACAAAAGGCTCAACACAATTCACAAAGAAGAAAATAGGGAAGACAGATAAGCTATTACATCCTTCTTTTCAAAATTCACTTTGTTCCACATGGCCCTTCCCCTTTCAACAGCAAGTAGGGCTCACACTATAGACATACACCAACATTATACTAAAACATATACCCTTACTGAGCATTTTAATCTTAACAAGTTTCAACAGGATCAAGAAGTAGATCACATAGGGCTGCACAATCATAGTATCACTAATAGGATGTCATGAACCTATCTAAGACTAGGCTGGCATCACAATTATCAGCTACTAGCTCGTTTCATCTTTCCTTTCATTCAACCAAAATAACTAGTAACTCCCTCCCCCCTTTTAAACTATTATGTTATTCTTCCATTGTAGCAAGTCGTATTTTTTTCGATTCATAATTGCAGTTGCCTCATTTAAAAAGGAAAGTATCCCAGGGAAGTACGATTGGAAAAAGGAAAAAATATACTTCTACGTGGATGGTGCTCTAAATGGACTTATTTTAGAGTTGCCACCTAATATTTAGGAAATTAGGAAAATAAGTTCAAAAAGGGTTCATTTAAAGCAGTTAAGTTTTAAAAGAGTCCTAATCTAACCAAAGTATGGGTAAGGGTTTTGGTGATCCCTCAGGGAAGGTGTTAGGACCCCGGTATTAAGGATTCGTAAAATACGGTTGACCGACGGGTTCTAATAGTATGTCTATGTAGATATAAATTGGTTGTGATAAAAATAGTTTTGTTTTATATTTCCGCTAATAGAAATTAGTCATTCATGCAAAAATACCACGTTTCAAGAATCAAAAGTGGAAAAATTTTACCCAAAATTGGGCGTTTATGATGTCAAACTAGAACACTTAGGCTAATACTCGAAAATTCTTAGCATAAGTAGGACTCTGCGTAAGTCCACCCAAAAAGTTTTGAAAAAAAATATTTCGATGTGTAAGAAAGTAGGTTTTAAGAAAATAATTTAGATACACTATTATAGTCCATATAATATTCTACATACATATATATAGTCCATTTTATTTCTATGCTTTTCTAAGTCAATTTTTACTTTTTAGTCTAAGTCTAAATAATCATAATTAGTCTCATAAGTTTTGTCCAAAATCAGTCCACATGTCCAATAAATGTCAACTTCAGTCCCTCAGTCTTACAATTTCGGCAGTTATAGTCCATACGTCCAAATCAGTCCATATTTCATGCTATTTATCACAAGTTAGAGTCAATTAATTTGTAAAAATCATTTTTTGGCGATTCTAAATACGTGATATAAGACATACAGTTCAAATTGACATAAAGAATTTAAAGTGCATAATTAAAGGAGATAGAGAATCTGGGCCGACCAAGCCCAAAAAAAGAAAAATGTTTATGCAATTGGGTTCATCTTAATTTCGACGTAAGCTCTATTTTGCTCCAAGTTGGGTTGACTTGATCTAGATACGTTAGTTGGCCCCGTTGGGACCCACCAACGGGTTTGGAATGGTAAAAAAAGACAAGGGCATACGTAATATTAGTACATGTTCATAACTTGAAAATGAGTACGAAAATTAAATTATTACAATGCCAAAAAAAGAATCACACATTTGTTGGGCTTGGCCCGTATAAGATAATAATTAACAGATCATCTATATCAAATGAATGGCCCAAATACGAAGTATACAGGCCCAAGAGTATATTGGAGGCTCAAACAGGATAGCCCAAGAGGGAGAACACCCCAAAAATTACTAAGTGTCAAAACATATACAGAATATACACCCCCAATATACACCTTTCTAATGGTTCAAAACAGGGTCACCTTTTCAATATCCATGATATACACCCTTGTATATCATCCATTCCCAGAAATCATAGGAAAAGCCTCATCCTAGAATCTCACAAGAAATTCCTTACCCAAGAACACTTCATTTTAGGCTAAGTCCTAAAGTTTCTAGTTCATTTTAGAGCATAGAAAAGGGTCCAGAATTCAATCAGAAGCGACACTAGGCTAATTAACATCTCAAACCTCACACAGAAAAGCAAAACTCAATTAGACTTTATACAACAGTACCTAGAAATAGACAGATTACAACAATGCTCAAAATATGCAAGATCAAATAAAAACAGAGCACAGTTAGGCGTTGTAGTGTCCTTCCAAATAGATAAGATGGCAAGGAAGTGATAGAGACAGGCAAAAACAAAAACCAAGCAGGGTAAGTCACAACTAAAAGATCAAAAGGGAAGCACACAAGTACCATACATAAGTTTTAAGCAAACCAAGATATAAACACGTGTTAGGTATCAGACTAGGAGCACACAGAGGCAATCAAGACTTATATATATCACATGGACAATCAATAGAAGTATAAGCAATGCACAGAGTTCAGTTTTGAGGAAATCATTTTACTAGTTTGAACCAAGCTTAAGCCTTCTTAAATCATCTAATGCAAACCAGAAGATTACAGCAGTAATCGCAAGTGCATGATTCAATTTTAATCTAGTTTAAACTTGATGCAGGGCCAAAAGATAGGTTCTATCAATATAATAAGGTCTCAAATGAGGATTGAATCACTACTAACTCCCAGAAATGCACAAGTGACTCAAAGGTGCCAAGTTGAAACATACAAGACCACACAAAAAACATTAAAATGGTGGACAAGCAGGTTAGAGGTTCATTTCAGACCAACAATAACAGATCAAACACCAAACCATTCTCCAGTTTTTCCGAACAAGACACCATAGTGCTAAATTTTCAAGCAATGTCCAATTCAGTCTAGTTTTAAGTCTGGCAGGTTTCAAATAGCAAATAAGGTAAGTCAATGAATCCAAATAAGGTATCAATAGTGAGATTACACACAATTTCATTTCTAGGAATTTGCATAAAGAGGTCATTCAAAGAAAATTAGGGGGGCCTCAAAAAAGTTTAAAGGTATCTGGATCCTATCCAAAAGGGCAAAACTTATGGAGTCATATTAAGGTCTAAAGGGAGGATGGAATCCTTCATAGGCCAAAGGACTAGATCCAAGGATCATAGCCAAACTCAAGTAGTCACACATAGGTGCAAACATAGCAAAGCAAAAAAATGAAAAAGGCACCAAAGGTTCATTCAGACAGTATAGGATCTAGACCAAATTTTCAACAACATAAAAGGGTTTCAAATAACACCTCTAGGGACATGATATTCAAACTAAGCTAAACATGTAGCACACAAATACAAATGTAGTTTCAGATAGTATAGACAGTGGTTTGGGATTAAGTCCAAGTTTAGACTAAACACAAGGGAGAGATCACACGGACAGGTTAAGATCATGGAAACACCAAATGGAGCATCGTTTCTGTCCTAGGTTGTTGACAGGACTCAAACATAAAGAACCAAGTTAAAAAGATAAAAAGGACATGGAGTCTATTCTAGGTCCAAATAAGAATACTAGGCATAGTTTTAAACTCAAAAGCACCACAAGAAAAACAAATGATAAGACAACCTCCAGTTTTCACAAATTGACAGCATCTGAGAATATAAACATCATATTTTGGTCTTCCAAATTAGCTTTAAGACTCCTAAATTATTACTTAGTCTAGGTAAGCATATCATGTGAAAATGAATCTTAAACAGCCAAGCAAACACAGAAACCAACTAAAACAATTATCTATCTTACTCTCCTTCTATTCTTGTTTGTAGAAAGCCGAGTTAACAAGGCAAAAGACCGATTCCTTCTAATGAAAAGATTTTAGCAACACAGCAAATAGGCATGCTTCAAAGTCATTTCTATTTTAAGAAATCTTTTTAACAAGGTGATACTGCAAAACAGTCAAGTTTTAAGTTCAACATAGAGAATGACATACCAAATTTTTTAGGGAAAATAGGACAGACATCATAACTCAAAAAAAGGACCCTTATTCATGTTCTTAAACCATTTTAGCCACAAATTCATTCAAATGACACCAAACTTAAAACCTTAAACCCTTTAAAACCACTTAAGAGTTCCCAAGAAAAAAGGCAATGAAACAGTAACCATGGACCTAAAACAATCCCAAATAGAATATTAAGACTCAATTGTTATATTGTAAGCCTAAGAATCCTACAATAAACCCATCATACTAAACATCTACTCAAATAGGCAGATTCATAAGCAAAGGATAAACCATATGATCCAAGTAGCGAAATATTTGTGAAGAAAGCCTCACATTAGTGAAATGTCACTCAATAATAATAGAAATTCTAATCTAAATGGTGAAATGTCCCCCTTCTATCAAAAACAACACTAAAACATGTATATGAACTAGATAAACACTTAACCCATAATTAAGAAAGCAACAAATACATGGTTTAAACTACAAACAGAATTGAAAGTGAGTCGAAACAGGATAATACCTTTTCAAATGGCAACCTAGGATCAAAATGGAGGGATTGGAGACCAACTAGCCAAACAACAAACCAAGACAGACCCTTCAAGCATTTTTCTAGAAAAAATTTCCTTTTGTATATCTTATATATTGTATCTTAAACTATAATAAGTATGTATTTCGTAGTGTATATGTAATATATGCAGTGTATATGTACGTATTTTTGCAGTATAAAGTAGTAGAAACCCAAAAATCCTCAAACTAGAGATATATTTGAAACCTTAGTCTCACTAAAATATCAAAATTTTAGAATGCCGAAAATGGCCAAAGAACTTAATATTTATAGGAACAAAATAGGAACCCTAGGGACAAAAAAAGGAAAGGTTCTAGACCCTTCTACGAATTTCCCCTCCAAATCCACAATTTTCAATTTCAAAATAAGTAAAACAAAAGGGATTTTATCCAAAATCGTAATAACAGTACAAGGCCCCTAAAATCACGCGAAAATAGTACAAAATAGGACAAACGATTCAAAAAATCGCACAAATACGAAAATAACAGCAAGCAAATCGTACAATGAGTCTTAGAAACAAACAAAAATACCAGTACATGATCCAAAAGGACCGTTAGAAAACAATCAGAGTCTCACACATCACAACAACAGTACAAGGAAAGGGAATCGACAAGAAAATTGCCACAACACACCCCTTTGGGAGTTGGTGTGAGAGCACAGGATAACAAACAACCTCATGGGCCTTTTCCATGGCATCTCACACTACCATATGGGTGGGGGAATACCCGCGATGTCAAAGAAAAATGGAAGAAATACGGTGGAACCATGGCGGCACCACCACAGAACCCTAAACGCCGCTTCGATATTCTCTCAAAGAGAGACTGATTTGTTTTTTAGGTTAAGTGTTAAAAATGACACGTCTCACACATATGGGGGGGGGGGGGGGGGTTAAGTTAATAATTTAAAACTTAACCCCCCCCCCCCCACCCCCTGTTTAAAACATAATATAACTTTCAAATAAAATACATAGTTTAGAAATAACGTATTGAATTAAAACGCCTTTGTAAACTAATATTTTGAAAAAAATAAAAATCATAATACATAGTTTTAAAATACGAGCTTTAAAACGAGCCAAATATTGACATAGTTTCGACTATTATTTCAAATACGTAAAAAAATGTGCTTAAATAGGCCGTAATTCATGCGTTGCCTTTTAGTTTACAATTTTCCCGAATTAGACGGAGCGGGTTTTTTTGTCTTAATTTTAAAACATGTTCATAAAGTAAATAACTCGTAATTTCTCATATTCGTCAATTTTCTCTTAAACAGTAATTTAAACGTCAATTTACAATTTTCTCGGGATTTTTGAAATTTTGATTTTTGAGGTGCATCCTCACTCCGTCTTGGACTCGAAAAATTTGAAAATTAAAATACGTATTTTATAAGGTAAAAATTAGGTGTCAACATCCATACCCTTTTGAAACAAAACCTTAGCCAATATCTCAACTAAACTAATTCATTTTTTGATCCTAAGTTAAAACAAAACAGGCACTCCACCCATGACATAGAAATAGACTCCTTCTACCTGTCACAACCCAATTCGGGATCGCGCGGACACCTACCTTTTCCACTTCGGTAGGTGAACCCTCTCATTGATTTCACATCAATTAAGTAAAGGCGATTCATTTAAATCAATAGATACTTAGAAATTCAGCCGATACTTCATAATATATTCAATAAACTTAAGAATCAATAAAATTACAATGATGTAACACATACAGACTCGATCCACTTCCCATGACCTGGTCTGGACTAGTACAACTAATGAATTTAGATTACTACTACATTCCAAGACTCAATCTTCGTCCCGAAATGAAATGGGAGGAGGTCTTCCGGATAAGCACCGTGTATTTCCACATCTGCTTAGATCAAACACCTGAAACAAATCTACACCCCAAAAAGGTGTAGCAAATGCAATATCAGTACAAACCACGCGTACTGAGTAAGTATCATAGGCCAACAATGGTTAGTAACACATATCAGTAAAAGGATTCACAGATAAACATGATAACAACCCAATCAAGTAATACGGCTATCTACCACACACGGTACATCAAAACCCTTAAGCATTAATTTCACTCTAATAAGTCACCAGTCAAGCTCGCAATGATATCGGAACTCACATAACATTAAATCGATCGTTTCAGTCTAGTAATCAACTCATCATTAAGACACTCGTTATCCTACATCACATAGAGACCAAACATATACTAATCTTACAGACGGTCTATCGGATACCTCAACAAGTTCAATCAATAAATCAAGATCCAAGTACACGTCATTGCCTAAGTAAAGCATCTAATCCTGAATGTGCTAAGTCTGAATAAATCAATCTGAATCCAATCATCATAAGTAAACATCAAATCATCTTAAACAAGCCATACATAACATGCAATGCAAGATGTATCAATGCAATGCAAGATGTATGGATGCAATGCCATTCCATGTAAATGAGGTGTACACATGTACTCCGAACGGAAATATCGATGTCTCGATAGCACAACCCAGTGTGACTCGCGAAGTCTGAGTGCCACCTGTCCCGGATCTTTGCCAAACAGACAGACAACACCCTGGCTAATTTCTCACAGGGTGAGTCTCACCGGCACCACTCTGGGGGACCTATGGAGTCCATGCACTAACAATGATTCCCGGATAACATCGGAATCGGCCATGCAACAACGATGCCCGAATATACCATCGGACATTGGCCTCCTCACAATCACTCAAAAGAGTCTGTCAAATATCAGTTTCACAAATCAACGATTCCAGAATTGAACCTCGGACATCAGCCTTCTCACAATCACTCAAGTAAAAGAGTTTATGAAGTATCAGTTTCATATAAACAACGAATCCGGAATGGATCTCCAGACATCGGTCTTTTCACAATCACTCAAGTAAAAGAGTTTATCAAATATCAGTTTTGTTCAATCAACGATACCGGATCATCACCTGGTATCGGCTATTCATGATAGATATGAGAGAATGTGTGCAATGTAAATGTCAATCACCAACTGTCGAGCACAATATCACAAATACCACAACGATATGCCAACAACGTATCACATCACACTATCAACAGTGGAGTTCAATAGCACAAATAGTAGAACGGGTATGCCAACAACGTATCACATCACAATACGAATAGTGGGCATACCAATATATATCAATAACTCAAGTACCAATAGTGGGTACGCCAACAATATATCCAAGTAGAAATATCAACAACGGGTATGTCAATCCTATCTGAATCAGGACAATAAGTAAAATTTGATATCTACCAACTACAAATGGCATCAAGCCAACACAATTGAACACTCAAACACACATAACGGGGTGGCTAGTCCCACACTCAAAGGTAAATTTACATTATTACCACTTCCTTAAATCAGCCTATTAGCTTAGAACAAGTAATCTCACCTTACACTCACAATCATTCGTCATAACTCCTTTTAGAACTCAATCACAATCATTGGTGTATTTTAGCCTCCAATCTATCAACAGGTTCACTAGTAATGGCATAACACAAAAATCACATATTACGGGAATTTCTCATCATTAGACACAACAATAGGTTTCACCCGCTACTTTCAAGTCATATATATCCACCGATATTAACGAAAAACCACATCAAACAACCTAAGGAATCTACAGGCCACAAGCCCGAACACACAAATCACACAAAAATACCATCCTAAGATTCCATCCCAAATCTCTAATTCCTATACATGCATTCTCCATTCCTTCTAATACACGAATATATCAAACTAACCGGAGTCGACCAAAAGGGAAGTCATAACCTACTTGGCAGCCGAACAGGTGCCATGAACCCACACGTTGCCTTGTCTTTCGAAGCGTCTCCAAATAACCAAACTCTATCACATGTGAATTATATTTAAGAAACCCTGAATAATGACACCCATATTGGCTACTTTCTATTCGAGTCAAATTCCAATCCTTAATTTAGGAAAAACGGGTCTCAAGGGATAAACGGGAAATTTTATGACCAAATTACCAAATTCAATACCAAAAGGGAAAAACCCATTACTTTAATCATAGGGAAACTCAATTAATTAATAAAACTATCATTTATATGAAAACCCCCAAATTTAGGTCTAAGAACCCTAACTTTGATTCAAGAATTTTAACTCTAGAATCGAAGATTATTGGTTAACAAGCCTAGATATATCATTGTCTAGAATAAATAGGAACATTAACATCATTTATTCACAATCTAGGAAGAAAATTCATTTTTAGAACTCTTTCATGAAAAACCTCGATTTTGGGTTGAAGAATCCTAGGTTTTGCATAGAGATTTTTGGAAGAGGAAGGGTTTTTCCAAACCAAAATGATGGATTAATGTTACACCCCATACCTAAGAGAAGCACTGGTTAAATTTGAATGTAAGTATGTCGAGCTATGGCTAGGTAAAACAACTTTGGATTGTGAGGAAGCATTATTAAGTATATTGTTTAAGTGAAGAATGAATTATAATCTTGTAAGTCGTAACCAGGAAGGACAACCTTGGAACCAAAGGACAAGACCATTATCAAGTATGATTAATGATAAATATCATGTATGGATAGTTTCGGAAGATTCCGGGATCAAGCAAATCGAAGAAAATAAGTTTGACGAAAATTTGGGAAAAGTTGGCAAGATTTTGGGCAGATTTTTAGTCAACTTTGGAGGGGTATATCTTCTAGTATATTAGGAGTTTTAAGGTGTTTCAAAAGCCTAAAATGAAGTTTGTCGAGGCTAGTTTCCAACACAATAAACCACTTATTAATACGACATCGGAGTAGAGAATTATGGACCTTACAAGTTAGGCGGACGGAGCAGGAAAACGCTGCTACAGTAACCGGGTGCTACAGTACCTGGGTATTACAGTACCGGACCCAAGACACACCTATATCTCCATGAATCTAGGAACTTTTTCTTGCATTGTATTATTTGGTCTACGTACCGGAACTGATAACATTCGAGATTATGTAGGATTATACACAAAACATCCTTTTTTGGCTTTTCATCATTTTCTCCTCCCCCACACTTCTCGAGATTTCTATAATTTTCCATCACTTTCCATCGTCTTCCGTAACATTCCATAATCTTCCATAATCCTTCATAACCTTCCATAATATTCCACAACCTTTCCAAATTATTAAGAGAGAACACAAACATCAAAACATCAAATAAAACCCATTGAAAGATAATTGTTCTTGTTTCTCTTCAAGGTTGTGATGAACTTGATTTTGCAAAGGGTGAATAGAGTGAAGTTATTTTTCTATAAGGTTTATTATTCCTATTATTTACATGATTGAGATGATGTAAAGGTTTAGCAAGTCTTAGTGAGGAAAGAATCAAGGAGAAAAATCATAAAGTGTTGAATTGAAGTTGATGGCCATGAGGTGAATTTGAAAGGAGATTTTGGATTAAATTGAATATAATTCTTTGATTATGGTATTGTGACATATGGTTATGGTTACTTGAGAAATTTGGAAAACATCGTGTGGGATGTTTTATGGAGCCTATTGGTGTTGATAATATTGTGGTTAATGTTGGTATTGTTGTTGGTTGCTGGATTATAATTTCAGGCTAGGCATATAAACAGGGGAGATGCTGCCCGATTTTCGAAAGGATTCAAATTAGTTTAATTCAAAAGCTCAGTACAAGTATACGAAGATAAGTCGAAGTATGAATTCATTTTAATGTAGAATTACGAGCTCGGAGGGATACGCGTAAGTAGTAGGAGGCAAAAAAGGCATGTTAAGGCTATCCTTCCTTATTTTTGGCATGACCTATGACCAGTGCAAAGTGTAATGATATCCATAATTAATCCACTCCTAGATATAGGATATCTTGAGTTCCTTGACTTCTTAAGTCCCGAAGGGGCATCCATAAGTTGTACGATTTCATAACGATGTCTAATTCTCGAAGCGGACATTCTTAAGGTTTCCTTATTCCCATGCATTTCACATTTAATTTTGAGTCTCGAAGGAGACAAATGAAAAGGGGAAGAAGTTCCCATTTTTGAGACAAAGGGGAAGAAGTTCCCATTTTTAAGAAAAGGGAAGAAGTTCCCGTTTTGAACTAAAAGTTGCTCCGAAGGGAGTCTTTTGATGTTTTCCAAAGATTTTCATGCATTTGCATATTTACATACATGCATGACATCATTTCATGGGGAAGGGGAAAGGGGATAAGGCGTTATATATGCAAACCACCTGATCAGCTGCTATACAATGATTATAATGCCCGGAGGGGCTGCTCGAGGGGGCCATTATGCTACTATGCCCAAAGGGGCTGCGATTAGGGCGAAGGCATGCATTATATATATATATACTCATGATGCATTAAAAGTTCATATACACATACATGATTTGCAGCGTTGGTTACAGGTACAGATTGAGTCTATTAATTTATTATTACTCGAGTTGAGATATATTGCTTCAGATCTGCCTTACATACTCGGTACATTATTCGTACTGACGTCCCTTTGCCTGGGGGCGCTGCGTTTTACGCCATACAGGTGTATACAAATGAGTAGAAGACATTGGCTATAGGACGTTGTTCCCAGGCTATCAGCTGGATTGGTGAGCTCCATCTCAGTTTAGAGTGTTGCCGAGTCAAAGAACTTATGTTATGGTATCTCGTATATGTTAGAGACTTTTACAAACAGTGTCATGTGGATAGTACGCCAAGGTGTCGACCGTTGTGTAAAGCGACCATGTAGGTCGATGTATTTTTATGCTTTGTTTTTAAAGATTTTATTGTGACTAAAGGTTTTCTTCTAATTAAAGATAAGGGAGAAGTCCGTGATTTGACGAAAGAGTTTTATTGAAATGTTTGTCCTGTTTTACTTGAAGAAAGTGTCATTTCATAAATTAAAGGTTCACAAAAAGTTGTGACTCATGGATGGAATGGTAGTATGGCACTCAGCCGAGTAGGGTCTTGGGTGTCAGTCACGACCCTTCGATTTAGGTCGTCACAAAAGTGCTATCAGAGCAGTTCGTCCTAGGGATTGTCTGCAAAGTCATGTCCAGTAGAATCTTGTTTATGGGTGTGAAGCGTGCCACACTTATAAACAGGAGGCTATCATTTAGGATGGTTACCCGTCTTTCATATCTAAGATCGTGCGATGAGAGCTAAGTCATAGGAAATGAAATTTCTTGCACTAACTCTTGATTTCATCGGAAGAATGGTATTGACAAAGGAAGTGAATGATGATATTGGGGTTACAGGGACAATAGAAGTTGAAGGAATCAACACACAGGTAAGTATTGGTAAACAGAATTATAAGTTAGATATGGTAAGAATGTTGCAAGTACGATTGAAATGTATAGCTAATGAACGGAAGAGGAAGTGACTAGGGAAGCAAAAAGGGACAATCGATAATGGCTCAGGTATATTCCGAGTTGTGACGCACGAGGTAAGTTTCATCCTCTTTGCATTTCTGTTCGATATTGAGAGCCTGTATGGATAAGGTGTGCCAAGTATGTATATAATTGGATCGGGGAGGCATTGTATGTATTTTCTGGGCTGCGTGCAGGTCTAGGATAGTAAGAAATATAAGGGACACTCTGCTTGAATTTACTTAAAATTTAAGGACAAGGACAAAAAAGGGCAAGGACCAAACATTTAGGAGATCACGAAGGTTATACGTCTATGATTGCTATAGATTCATTAATGTGAAAGTATGGGATAGGTTGATATGGAATGATAAAAGGAAGATGACGCTACAAGTGGACACTGGGCATTAGTTATTGGAATAAAAAGTACTATTCCGGCTGGACAGATAGTTGGGAACATCATTATTTCGAGTATCCCCAGGGGTTATTATAGGCAAGATTTGAGATTTAAAGTAGCATTTTTGGGTAATGATAAGTAGGGAACTTGAAGGATTCATAAATGTAAGAACAAAAGCGATGACCAAAGGATTATTATGGGATGAAAGTTCGATCGAGAATGGCAATGGAAGATAACACCATAAGGTAAAACCTTTAAGGGGGAAGCGAGTAAGCTTGAGTACAAGCACAAGGACTGAAATAATATGTGGTAGATATTGTATTGGGAATGAATTATAGAGATAATTTGAAGTAAAAATTATTGTGAAGATAAGTTTAACAAGAGCTGAAGGCAAGTCAGCAAATGAATAGAGTAACTGAAGAGTATCTATTGAGACTGGACTGAAAATAATTCGTGGGGAAGAAAAGAAATTGAACGATATTCTAGTGGGGAACTTAATGTCCACAAAATGGGAAGGATATGACAAGAAAATAGAAGGGAATGCAAGGGAGTTTTAAGATGGTCTTAGTGTGGTTTGAAGAATGATTTATGCGAAAGAGTATTATGACTTAGTGGACCCACAAGACCAGAGGCGTCGATAAGTGTTATGTTATCTTAGAACCGATTGTGAGTCCCAACCGGTAAGTTATGATTGGATGAACCATGATGAGACATTTTCAAAGAGAGTTTTTAGAATTATTGTAATTTAATTCAAGGGAGAACTCTGGAGAGGGGAAAATGATTAGTAATTAAAGGAGTTGGAATGAGTTGCATTCGAGATTTCGGAGGGTTGAGACTTATTGAAAGCATAAAGAAAGTGGATATTAGTAACTCAAATACGGTATTACGATTTATTGATTAGATTGGTTAGTAAGAGATAACGAAGAGATATTGTTATGGAAAAAGGAAGTTAATGAGTAGAGGAAAGTTTTACTCTAGAAGTTTATATATATATATATATATATACACATAAGATCAGGACGGGTTGATGACGGGTTGTACTTATAGTGGAATGTTCTATAGATTTCTAGGCATACTATAAAATTGCCAAGGCGAAAGAACACTTTAAGAGAAAAGGAAATCAAGAAGAACCTTAAGATGAAAGTAAGAGAAAGAACGTTAATGAATTGGTTAAAGGAAGTTATGTGACAATCGATGGTAAGAGGAAGTCTATTAAATTAGTAAGGTTGGCCAAAAGTATACGTTGGTAGCATGATACAATGGACTTGGAATAGAGATACGATTACGAAGGAAATAGAACAAATATATGAGGGATAGACACACATACGAGCAAGCTATGGTATCGTAAAGGGAAATAAGAAGTGAATGAAAGGAGAAAGACTAGGGTTAAAGAAGTGTCGTATAGTCGGATACTCCATAAAAGGGGCCCAATGAATTCAATGTCTCCATTAATTCATTTGCCCAGGGGACTACTAGTCACGAAAGGTAGAAGTGAAAGAAAAATAGAGAAGGTATCAGAATTGTTGTTATATCCCGTATTTTTGAACGTCGGATTATTTGCTGGGGTGGGGCCCACACACCGAGATTTTTTTTTAGAACATCTAAAAAGTCATATGAATCACATATGTAAAGTTAAACACAACTCATGAAGTACCCTTGGGCCAAATCAAAGTGGAAGCCCTCCAAACGAATATTTTTAAGAAAACGTTTTCGGGTGACCTGACTTTGAGGGGCAAAAACGGTATTATAAGTTTGGAATTTGGAAAGATACCATGAAATAGAAGTTGTAGATAATTGAATTAGCTTTCTATCCATAGGTCGTGGGTTCCTAGGTGATGTCGGTACAAGGAGATATGAACGTTTTAAGGTCGAAAGGTCAGTGGGCTAGGCCCAACTCGGGATCAACCGAGTTGACCCAAAAAAATAAAATGAAAATTTAGGCCCAATGTTTAAGGGGTGGCCGGCCAAGTGAGGCCCAACCCATGGTTTTAATGAATATTTCCATGTGCTAATTAATTATAAATGGTCACTATCTAATAGAAGTTTCAAGAAACAAAGAAAGAAGAGAAAGAAGAAAAACCAAGAGCAAACATAAGAGCCATTTCGGGTTGGCCATAGAAAAATCACCCTCAAAAAAATCTTGACTCTAAAATTATTTTCTTGTTGAATTCCTACTAATTCAAGGTCCCTCTACAACTTGGTGTAGTTGTTTTGGAAGATTGAGCATTAGTTTCATCAATCTCACACTTTGGACAAGTGAAGAAGATTGGAGAAAAAGGTAGGAATTCATACCTTTTTATTATGTTATGAAGGTTTGTTTGTGTTGTAGTATATGGAAATGAGTAGAAACTATGGAAATATAGAAGTTTACAAAGTGTATATATATATATATGTAGCCGTGAGTGTATGTATGTTGTATACATATATGAGTTGAATTTTATGTTGTATTCTAGTTGTGGTTATGGTGAAAATTATATTGGGAATGAAAGTTGAATGAATTTTGGTTGAAGTTGGAATGTAGAAGATTATGTCACTTTAGAATGATTTTGTGATATTATGGAAATGAAGTTGTTAAGATGTGAATTATGATTATGGTTGATGAAATGGGAAGATGGAAATATGTTATGGATATGTAGGTTGAATATTAGAAGTTTTGGATGAATTATGACATTGGTGGAAAGTTTGTATATTTTGTATGTCTTGTGAATATTTTGTGGAAATGATATGAAATGCTTCCAAATTATATTGTGATAATCTAGATTAATAATGAATATGAAAACATTGAGATTGGTTTGGAAATGGGAAGTCGGAATGAAAGTTCTTGCATTATGTCGGAAAGAAGACTAGTTGTGTTATATTGTGTCCTATATTGATTGTTGTCGTTGTTGGTGTTGTTGTTGGGTTGTTGTTGATTGTTTTGGCCGAGTTAAATTCTCGGGGATGATATATGTATAGGGGAGATGCTGCCCAAATTTCTGTAGGCAATTATGAATAAAGATTTAATACTTAAAGATTGGAAATTGAGAATTGGTAAATGTGACCAATTGCAGATTTTGAGAGAAACGGGAATTGAATTTGGAAAGGCGTAAAGAGCATATAAGGTATGTAAAGCTATCCCGATTCTTCTTTTGGCATGCCCTAGGTGTACTAGGATCGGATTTGAGCCCCGGAATATATTCTGTCCATCGGAATCCGCGTTTGAAATTGTCACTTTTTCATTCAATAGAATTGAACCTTTTAGGTATGCTTTGTTGGAAGAATTAGGCAAACTTTCACAAATTGTTTAGAAAGTTATGAAATGTCCCCTTTTGTCACGACCCAACCCCGTAGGCCGCGACAAAAGTGGTATCAGAGCGGTTCGTCCTCGGAGTGTCTGCAGATCGTGTCTCATAGAGTCTTGTTTATCGGTGTGTTGTGCACCACATCTATAAACAGGAGGCTACAGGACATTTAGGGTGTTACCTTTCTTTGAATCTTAGATCGTGCGATAGAGCCAGCTGTAGGAAATGAATTCCTTTTTACTAACCTCTGATTTCAGCTGGAGAACGGTATCGACGTAAGACAGTGACTGATGATATTGGAAGCTACATGTACATGCCGCGCAGGTACAGACTACAGATTTGCTGATCTGCATGTTTAGGACTATATTCTGCCATCTTGGAGTGCTCTATTGTTCGGAGCCAATGTTTGGTACAGTCCTTGCTATGGTACATTTGTATGTTGTTCAGGGGTATGACGGGGCCCTGTCCCGTCTTATGATTCTGATGTGTTCTGTAGAGGTCTGTAGACATACATGTGGGTTCTGCATATGATTTGGGTTGGTATGATCTGTGACAGCCTGATCGGCTTCCTTGTGCTTTATCCGTTAATCTGTGATAATTAATAATGCCAATTGACTTTTACATTTAAATATTCTGCTTATATGCTGGTTTGGGTTATTGGGTACGTTCAGGTGTCCAGCACGGACACTAGTCGCGGCCTACGGGGTTGGGTCGTGACAATTGTATCCGATATACATAAGGATTCTGAATTGATACAAGAACTTAACTGACAAAAAGGAAGTGAGTTAAGCCATGCAATGAAAAAAACTCCGGCATTATAGGAAATAGAGAAGCTGAAGGATCGCTAAGGTCGGCTTGATGATTATCAAAGACGGTTCATACTTGAAGGTTATTGGTGTATAAGAACATCCTTAAAAAGGGGGGGGGGGGGGGGGAGAGAGCAGATTTAGTCCAGAAATGAATTATGACCTTCCCAAAAATTCAAAAGAAAGAAATGTGTTAGTTTGAACAAGCCAAAGCTCGAGAATGTATCAGGAGAAAACAAAAACAGATTGAAAATAAGTATATTATGGGGCAGGTATGAGAAAGAAAGTATGATAGGAAAATAAGGGGAATTAACAAGTCAAAGAAAATGATGTTTCTAGACCGTGGTTCGAATCCCTCGTACCGGGGAAATTGTACCGCACCCAGATACGCAGTGACATATCCTAAAGATGAGACAAGGAGACAATATAGTGCGTATAAAAGATCAATGAGTATAAGAAGGGATAGCTCGAGGCGACATCGAAGGAGTAAACAAGGGAGTTGCCTACTAATAGGGAAATAAAGAGCGAGAAAAAGAGAGTATTCGCAGGATGGCGAGTAGCCGTGACATAGTCCGGCAAGATTACTGTAACGGAGATAGAACAAGAATAGGATACTTGTTGATTTCTGATTATGTACACAAGAACAAAAGAGATCCATCCAGAGACATCATTATCCTCAGGTGTGTGATGCTTCTTTGAATTCTTGGTCGTTTGTAGCCAATATGGGTATTGATGTTGTATCCCTGTGAGGCATTGAATATTTTGGGTTGTTGTGACAGGATGGTACTGGTAAAATTACAAGGGAAACTCTGGCAATTTTTTGTAGAAATCCCTAAGAGCTCAACATTCGAGGACGAATGTTTCTAAAGGGGGGGGGGGGGGGGGGGGGAGGATGTTACACCCCGTACCTCAGAGAAGAACTGGTTAAATTTGAATGTAAGTATGTCGAGCTATTTCTAGGTAAAATAACTTTGGATTGTGAGGAACAAAGCATTATTAAGTATATTGTTTAAGTGAAGGATGAATTACGATCTTGTAAGTCGTAACCGGGAATGACAACCTTGGAACCAAAGGACATGACCATTATCAAGTATGATTAATGATAAATATCATGCATGGAGAGTTTCGGAAGATTCCGGGATCAAGCAAATTGAAGAAAATAAGTTTGACAAAAATTTGAAAAAAGATGGCAGGATTTTAGGCAGATTTTTAGTCAATTTTGGAGGGGTATATCTCCTAGTATATTAGGAGTTTTAAGGTGTTTCAAAAGCCTAAAATAAAGTTCATAGAGTCTAGTTTCTAAGGAAACAAACCTCTCATCGATGTGACATCGAAGAAGAGAATTATGGACCTTATAGGGTAGGCGGACGAAGCAGGAAAATGCTGCTATAGTAACCGAGTGCTACAGTAACCGACCCGACACACACCTATAAATACCCCTCTAACCCATTAATTTTAATCATTTTTCATCATTTTCTCATCCGTCACACTTCTTGAGAGTTATATAATTTCCCATCACTTTCCATCATCTTACATAACATTCCATAATCTTCCATAATCCTTCATAACCTTCCATAATCTTCCATAGCCTTTCCAAATTATTAAGAGAGAACACCAACATCAAAACCTCAAATAAAATCCATGGAAGATAATTGTTCTTGTTTCTCTTCAAGGTGGTGATGAACTTGATTTTGGAAAGGGGTGAATAGAGTGAAGTTCTTCTTCTATAAGGTATGTTCTTCCTATTATTACATGACTGAGATGATGTAAAGGTTTAGCAAGTCTTAGAGAGAAAAGAATCATAGGAGAAAAATCATAAAGTGTTGAATTGAAGTTCATGGCCATGAGGTGAATTTGAAAGGAGATTTTGGGTTAAATTGAATATAATTCTTTGATTATGGTATTGTGACATATGGTTATGGTTAGTTGAGAAATTTGAAAAACATCGTGTGGGATGTTTTATGGAGCCTATTGGTGTTGATAATATTGTGGTTGATGTTGGTATTGTTGTTATTGTTGTTGGTTGCTGGATTATAATTTCGGGCTAGGCATATAAACAGGGGAGATGCTACCCAATTTTCAGCAGGATATAAAGTAGTTTAATTCGAAAGCTCAGTACAAGTATACGATGATAAGTCTAACGATAGTATGAATTCCTTTGAATGTAGAATTTTGAGCTCGAAGGGACAAGCGTAAATAGTAGGAGGCAAAAAAGGTATTTTAAGGCTATCCTTTCCTTCTAGAATTACGAGCTCGGAGGGACAAGCGTAACTAGTAGGAGGCAAAAAAGGTATTTTAAGGCTATCCTTTCCTTATTTTTGTCATGATCTATGACAAGTGCGAAGCATAATGATATCCATAATGAATCCATTCCTAGATGTAGGATATATTGAGTTTCTTGACTTCTTAAGTCCCAAAGGGCATCCATAAGTTGTACGATTTCATAACGATGTCAAATTCCCGAATGGGACATTCTTAAGGTTTCCTTATTCCCATGCATTTCACATTTGATTTTGAGTCTCGAAGGAGACAAATGAAAAGGCGAAGAAGTTCCCATTTTTTAGACAAAGGGGAAGAAGTTCCCATTTTTAAGAAAAGGGAAGAAGTTCCCATTTTTAAGAAAAGGGAGGAAGTTCCCGTTTGGAACTAAAAGTTGCTCTGAAGGGAGTCTTTTGATGGTTTCCAAAGATTTTCAAGCATTTCATATTTACATACATGCACGACATCATTTCATGGAGAAGGGGAAAACGGCTAAGGCGTTATATACGCAAACCACCTGATCAGCTGGTATACGATGATTTTGATGCCCAAAGGGGTTGCCTGAAGGGGCCATTATGCTATTATGCCCAAAGGGGCTGCGAGCAGGGCGAAGGCATTATATATATGATTTGCAGTGTTGGTTACAGGTACAGATTGAGTCTATTACTTCCTTATTACTCGAGTTGAGATATATTGCTTCAGATCTACCTTACATTCTCGGTACATTATTCGTACTGACGTCCCTTTTCCTGGGGGCGCTGTTTTTCATGCCACGCAGGTGTATACAAATAAGTAGAAGACATTGGCTATAGGACGATGTTCCCAGGCTATCAGCTAGATTGGTGAGCTCTATCTCAGTTCGGAGTGTTGCCGAGTTAAAGTACTTATCTTATGGTATCTCGTGTATGTTAGAGACTTTTGCAGACAGTGTCCTGTGGATAGTACGTTGAGATGTCGACCGTTGTGTAAAGCGACCATGTAAGTAGATGTGTTTTTATGCTTTGTTTTTAAAGATTTTATTATGACTAAAGGTTTTCTTCGAATTAACTATAAGGGAGAAGTCCCTAATTTGACGAAAGAGTTTTATTGAAAATTTTGTCCTGTTTTACTTGACGGAAGCGTCATTTCATAAATTAACGGTTCACAAAAAGTTGTGACTCATGGATGGAATAGTAGTATGGCACTCAGCTGAGTAGGGTCTTGGGTGTCAGTTGCGGCCCTCCGGTTCGGGTCATGACAATTAATTAATGGAAACTATTAAGCATGAGATTTAGACCTTACCCATAGGAACAATCTTGAGAAATAACCAAGAATCCATTCATCCCCAAGCTTCCAAAAGAGAAGGTTCCCTAAATGAGGTCTAAATCCGAAATAGTCTCTGCTTTTCCTCACTTTTCGTGCCAAGATGACCTCAAAATGCTGATTGGATGGAACCATTGGAATCGTCATGAAACTCCCTTGAATTTTGGCTTTTGAATCGCCTCATTTGGACTTACAATGAGGGAGATATGAGGGTTTTTATATTGGCCCCGACTTCAGTTTTCCACAGGACCGCTATAGCGGCAACCACTACCGCTTCAGCAGTCAAACTGCTGTAGCAGTCCTAAGGCGCTGTAGCGGTGCTGTCCCAGTAGTAAAGGGTCCGCTGTAGCAGTCACCAGACACCAGATTCCCCGGTTTTTCAATTTTTCGCCCTGAAACTTCGAAAGCTCTTCCGAAACCCGATTTTGACAAACAAAATATGTAGATATAAGAAAAAACGCGCTACGAACTCATTCGCTCACTTGAAATTCCCAGCGGAAATACCGTTGACTAAGTCAACTCCCAAGCGGCCAAAAAACAATTTTCCAACCCGATTTTCGATAATCATCCGAGGTCCGATTTCAACAAACGAAATATCCATCCACATGTAAAAACACGCTACGAATGCACCCATACCTCGGATTTCCCAACGGAGATATCTGTTATATCCCGTGTTTTCCTACATTTGAAAAATTGGAAATAATTTTGACTTGTAAGAAATAAGGTCATAATGGATTTCATTTAACATATGAGTTGTTTATGAAAGAATATTAATGTGGAAGTGTTGAAGAAGGCCAAGGGCAAAAATTGGAATTTCGAAAATTAGTTTCGGGAATTACAAAATGTGATCCATAAGTCATTGGGCTCAAAATAATGGATGAAAATTAAGGCCCAATTTTAAAGGGGGGGGGGGGGGGTGGTCGGCCAACATTAGGCCCAAGCCCACAATTTTAATAATTTCCCATGTGCCAAATTAATATAAGGGACCATATATGTATCATTATCCATTAGATGATTCAAGAAGCAAAGAAGAGAAAAACAAGAACAGGAGGAGCTAAAGAAACAAGGCCATTCGGCCCTTGCTCTTCACTTTCACCTCTCAAAAATCTCCCTCCAAAAATTATTATTTTGTGGTTTTCCTACTATATTAAGGGTCCTCTACAACTTGGTGCAATTGTTTGGGAGGAGAGAGTACTTGTTTCATCAATCTCACACTTTGGTTAAGTGAAGAAGTTGAAGAAAAAGGTAAGAATTAACCCATTTTTATTATGCTATGAAGGTTTGTTTGTGTTGTAGTATGTAGAAATGAGTAGAAAGTATGGAAATATGGAAGTTTGCAAAGTGGGTATGTAAGATGGCATGTGGCCGTGTGTGTATATATGTTGTATACCTATGGTGAGTTGAATTTATGTTGTATTCTAGTTGTGAGTAGGGTGGAATTCATATTGAGAATGAAAGTTGAATGAATTTGGTTGAAGTTGGAAATATAGGTATTGGCCGTGTGGTATATGGAAATTGGAATGGGAATGAATTAATTTTGTTTAATATGTTAGTTGTGTGTTGTGATCCTTGCAATGTAAATGAAGATAAAATGGTTTAAGTTGGCATTGAAATGGAGTGTAGAAGATTATGTCATTTTAGTATGATTTTGTGATATTATGGAGATGAAGTTGTTAAGGTGCAAATTATGATTATTGTTGATGCAATTGGAAGGTGGAAATATGTTATGAATATGTATGTTGAAAATTAGAAGTTTTGGATGAATTATGGTTTGATGGAAAGTTTGTATATTTTGTATATCTTGTGAATATTTTGTAGAAATGATATAGAATGCTTCCGAATTATATTGTAATGATCTTGATTAGTAATGACTATGAAAACATTGAGATTGGTTTGGAAATGTGAAGTCGGAATGAAAGTTATTGCATTATGTTGGAAAGAAGACTAGTTGCGTTATATTGTCTCCTATATTGATTGTTGTTGTTGTTGGGTTGTTGTTGATTGTTTTGGCCGAGTTGAATTCTCGGGGACGCTATATGTATAGGGGAGATGCTGCCCAAATTTTTGTAGAAAAGTGTTGATTTAAGATTTAGGTCCTAAAGTCTTATGGCTAACATTTGGTAAATGTGACCATTTGTAGATTTTGGGCGAAATGGGAATTGAATTTGGAAAGGCGTAAAGAGCGTATAAGGTATGTAAAGCTATCCCTATCGTTCTTTTGGCATGTCCTAGGTGTACTAGGATCGGATTTGAGCCTCGGAAGGTATTCCGTTCATAGAAGTTCGCGTTTGAAAATGTCCCTTTTTCTTTCAATAGTATTGAATTCTATAAGTATGTTATGTTGAGAGGATTATGCAAACTTTCACAAATTGCTTAGAAAGTTATGGAACGTCCCTAGGACCTCTATAGGTGACTCTATAAGCTTAATATACGTAATTTGAGCCCACCGCTTCGGTTGTCCCGAAGTGGGCCCACTATTCCCGATTCCACCTTTATTGTAATTTGTAACTTGATTTCAAGCGATTTTAAAGGAAACGTCTTAACTACTCTTCTAACTACTAATGATACTTATTCTAAATACTTTATTGAGTCTTTGTAAAGGTATGAAATTTTGTGTTGCAATTAGTCTCCCACTATTCCCGCTTTGCCTTTTATTGTACTATTGCCTTATTTTCGAACAATATAAAATGAAACGTTTTAACTATCCTTCTAAATACTAAAGGAAAAATTGTTTTAATGATTCCCTTGAGTTTTGTGAACTATTTTGGAATATGAAAACGATCCAAGAAGGATTATTTTTCCGCAACTCAATATGACATCCGACATACGCTCGTTATGATTCTGTCCGATTACATCATTACGGTTTGTCACTCGATATGCCTCATTGAGTCTCTGGAAATATATGGTATTTTTATTGCATTTAGTTTCTCACTACTCCGTTCGTGGATGCCTCAATATTTCCCCCACTGAGCCCGGGCCAGGATATGTTCTCAAGCGTATTCCACTGCATTGTTCGCCGTGCCTCGATGTGAGGGGGCAGGTATACATGTACATGGGTTGTGGAGTATGCTGTGCCATGTACACCTACTCTGATATGATATGATATGGCCATCTAATATGCTTGATATGTGCACATTCTGATATGATATGATATGTTACGGAGCCATTCCCCATTCTGGAGTATGATGTGTTGTGGCGCCAGTGTCAGGGTGGCGACCACGTTCTGTTCACCGAGTCCCTTGGCGGGGGCCCCGGATATGATATGGCATATGTTTTTGCATACACTCTTTATGTTCTGAAGATATACATTTGGTAATCTGGGTATTTCACTCATTTTCTGTACGTTTTGTTCCGGTTATGATTTTGTTTTTGTACTTCAGGCTTTACATATTCAGTACATATTTCGTACTGACCCCCTTTCTTCGGGGGCTACGTTTTTGTGCTGCGCAGGTACAGACGACAGATTTGCTGATCCGCCTGATTAGGGCTACATTCTGCTATCTTGGAGTGCTCTTTTGTCCGGAGCCTACGTTTGGTACAGTTTTTGCTATTGTACATATGTATGCTATTCAGGGGTATGACGGGGCCCTGTCCCGTCTTATGATTCTGATGTGTTATGTAGAGGTCTGTAGACATGCACGTGGGTTCTGTATATGATTTGGATTGATATGATCTGTGACAGCCTGATCGGCTTCCTCGTGCTTTATCCGTTCATCTGTGATAACTAATAACGCCAATTGACTTTTACATTTAAATATTCTGCTTATATGCTGGTTTGGGTTATTGGGTACGTTCGGGTGTCCAGCACGGACACTAGTCGCGGCCTACGGGGTTGGGTCGTGACAAAAGTGGTATCAGAGCAGTTCGTCCTCGGAGTGTTTACAGACCGTGTCTAGTAGAGTCTTGTTTATCGGTGTGTTGTGCACCACACCTATAGACAGGAGGCTACAGGACATTTAGGATGTTACCCTTCTTTGAATCTTAGATCGTGCGATAGAGCCAGCTGTAGGAAATGAATTCCTTTTTACTAACCTCTGATTTCAGCTAGAGAACGGTATCGACGTAAGACAGTGACCGATGATATGGGAAGCTACACAGTACACAGGTAAGCAATAGTATGAAAAGACGCATGCTGGGTAAGGTATTTGAAGTACGATTGAAACATAAAGTTGAAAATTGAAAGGGAAAGTAAACAGGAAAGTGTAACAGGTGCAGTTCGAGTTGGACATGTGAGGTAAGCCTCGGCATCTTTATATTTTTATTTGAAATTGTTAGCCCTGTGTGGCTATGATGCGATATGATATGATATGATATGATATATATATATATATATATATATATGCGTATATGTGTTGGCCCTGTGAGGCATGGTTGGTATTTCCTGTGTGCAGGTTTTGGGATAGTAAGAAATACAGAGGAACCACTGCCTAAATTTTTGTAGAAATACGAAGGGAAAAATGAGATATAAATTCTTCACATGTCTTGAAGGTCGATACCGATAGGGTAAATCTATTATGTTGGATTAAAGTTTAAGAGATACCCTCCATGTCATTCGTAGAGAGTATTATCCTTATTTGCAAAATTGTATCTCGAGAAAGCATATAAGAGTTGCAAATTTGCAATTTATTTAAATGGACCAGAATATTTTCCAACCTCATTTTACTTTAGAACAGCCTATGTGGAAGGGCAAAAATGTCCAACAATTAAGTTTCCTCTAATTGAAAGAATACAAAGTGTATGACGGGCAGTTGGGAATTGAGTGGTTCGCTCACGACTCAAAATATATATATATATATATATATATATATATATATATATATATATATATATATATATATATATATATATATATATATAAATATGGAGGTAATTATGTGACTTAAGTACTAGAAGATTCCGCGAAGTGCGTCGGACTCTAGTTTTCTTTTACTGGTGGTCGGAAAACGCCTTACAGTAACATTTTATCCGTTTTCATCGACTGATTGGAGATGGAATTTGTGGAGTAAAAACTTAAACTTCGTGGGCTTTCTAGAATTATATATATACGTGAAGGTAAATATTGAGGACTTACAGGGGGTGACACGGTAACTATATAGTCAAAAAGTGAAAGAATCCCCTCTAAATCGGGGTGGGACCCGCTACGAGAACGTTTTGAAAGTTGTTAAGACCCCTATTTGCCTTAAATTACGTGATAAAGTTCGCGTGCGGCAGTTGATATGATTATACCGGCTTTAATGCACCTAAATGCAGTGAAGTGTTAAGGTTAAGCCTGCTAGGGCCAGAGCAATTTTGGGATGGGTGACCCCCTGCGAAATGTACCAGAATTTTCACAAACATAGATATAAGAGACGAATAGGAAATTCGGGGTAACCAAAAGGGAATCAGAATATGTGGGATGGTTAGAAACCTTATAGGGGTCACGTGAGCTGAGACGGATTAGATTGGTAAAAAGGAAGGAAAAGCAGCGCAGCTCTGGAATTAGAGTAAAAATTTGAACGGGTGATTGAAGATGTATTGTAAAAGAAATGGCAGTGATATATGTACGTATGTGTAGGACCCCCCATTTATGACTATGTCGATCGATTGGTGAACCCTAATAGCCAGTGTTGAAATATATGGAAAATATTAACCGGACAGAATTTACGAGAAAAAGGGAAAGGTATGGTACAAATGTTACGAAATAGACTGATACTCATTTTGCTACCGGTTGGGTTTGGAAGATTCTAATACAACGATATTTGGAAATAAAAGAGAATAATTGAGTGGAAGGTAAGGAGATCAAAATGTCAGAAAAAGTGAATCGTAAGAAACGTAGTTAAGCAGAGCCTTTAAAAGAGCCGACGGGCAAGGTACGAAGTTAATTGCGAAAACGAACTAAAATGAAATAGTGCAGGGCAAAGGAAAACTTATGGCATGAAATGATGAATCATGTGAATATCAAATAATTCGATTATTGAGAAAACAGAACGCCAGATAAGGAATGGGTATGAAGGAAGAATGTGATTACTAAGAGATAAACTGCTATATTAATTATATTACTTGAGTGCTAGCTATCGGATAAGATTTTGTACTATATAATCGTGATTCTGTTAAGGCCTCGTACGAAGATAATCAAGCTATAGGTTGGAAAGAAAAGACATGGATAGGGTATAAGTATAACCCCAAAGGGGGGGAGCGGATGAAAGTAAAGTAAGTATAAATGGAAACAATTGACATACAGAAGATTTGTGCATAACTTTATTTCTACTACGGCACTATTAATGAAGCTAACTCAGAAGGCAGTGAAATCTCAGTGAACCGGCACTCGTGAATGTATTCCCAGTTGCCGAAGGAAAAATTAATTACAGCTCCAGTTCTAGCTCCTCCTGAAGGGCCAGACGGGCATGTTATTTATTGTGATGCTTCCGGTATTGGGACAGGTTTTGTATTAATACAGCATGGTCGGATTATAGTTTATGTTCCCCGGCAGCTCAGACCGCACGAGAGAAATTATTTCGCTCATGATCTGGAATTAGCTGCGGTGATTCATGCTTTAAAGATATGGCGGCATTACTTACATGGGGTCCACGTTGATATTTATACGGACCATAAGAGCCTCCATTATATTTAAGCAGAAGGAGCTGAATTTGCGGCAGAGAAGGTGGCTTGAATTATTGAAAGATTATGACGTTGATATTTTGTATCACCCTAGAAAAGTTAACGCGGTGCCAGACGCACTTAGTCGCAAATCTATGGGCGGTTTGACCGGCGTGTATCCGGAGAGAAGGAATTGGTTTGTAAAAATTCATCAGTTACCTAGCCTTGGAGTCTGCTAGGTCAATTCTGAAGATATTGGGATTTTTGTCCGAGAAGTTGCTGAATCACCGATTATGGAAAAGGTAAAACAGCGTCAGTTCGAGGATTCTATTCTGGTATGGTACAGAGATACAACCATTGATAAGGAAAGGACCCAGTTGGGGCCCCACATGATGGGGTATTGTTATACAGAGGCAGATTAGGTGTGCCTGACGTTGTACGGCTGCGACGGCCAATTATGGGCGAAGCGCATAATGTTCGGTATTCTGTTAATTCTGAATCCACTAAAATGTACCATGACCTCAGATGCCTATACTGGTGGGATGGCATGAAACGGGACATCGCAGAGTTCGTTGCCCAGTGCCCGAATTGCCAGCAGGTAAAAATTGAACATCAGAAGCCAGGTGGACTGTTGCAGGAAATGGAAATTCCGACTTGGAAGTAGGAGATAATTAATATGGACTTTATTACAGGTTTGCCTCGCACTCCACGGAAGTATGATTCCATATGGGTTATTGTTAATAGGCTGACAAAATCAGCCCATTTTTTTCCCCGTCAGAACCACTTATCTAGCTAAGGATTTTGCCAGGCTATATATTAAGGAAATAGTGAGACTTCACGGAGTTCCTATATCTATTATCACTGACAGAGGTGCCAGTTTACGGCTAATTTCTGGAGATATTTTCAGGAAGGATTAGGGACTCAAGTGAGTCTGAGCACAGTGTTCCATCCCCAGAGCGACGGACAGGCCGAGCGCACTATATAGACGCTAGAAGATATGTTGCGGGCCTGCGTTATTGATTTCAGAGGCAGCTGGGATAATCATCTGCCGTTGATTGAGTTTGCTTATAATAACAGCTACCATTCTAGCATCCAGATGGCTCCGTACAAGGCTTTGTTTGACAGAAAATGCAGGTCACCGATCGGCTGGTTTGATATTGGCGAAACAGAACTAATAGGCCCAGATATGATCCAACAGGCGATTCATAAGGCGAGACTTATCCGAGAGAGACTAGTAGCAGCTCAAAGTCGACAGAAGTCATACGCTGATAAACGGCGTCGACCTTTGGATTTCCAGGTTAGCGATTGGGTATTTTTGAAGGTATCGCCTATGAAAGGCGTAATGCGATTCGGCAAAAAGGGTAAGCTCAGTCCGCGATATATCGGACCTTATCAGATTATTCGAAAGTTTGGGAATGTCGCCTATGAGCTAGATCAGCCATCTGATTTGGAAGCGGTACATCCGGTATTTCATGTGTCCATGCTCCGCAAATGTATCGGTGATCCTTCCAGAATATTTCCAGCAGACGATATTCAGGTGACGGAGGGACTATCTTACGAGGAGCAGCCTGTAGCCATTCTGGACCGCCAGGTAAGGAGATTACGGAATAAAGATGTAGCTTCTGTTAAGGTGCTGTGGCGGAACAATAACAGGGAAGAGATGACCTGGGAAGCTGAAGAGGAATTGAAGAAGAAATATCTTCACTTATTCCTTATGCCCACAGGTAATCTGAAATCCTTACTTAGTTATATTCAATAATGAATGTGTATCATTTGTGCTGGCCGTAAAAAGAAACTCCCCCGAAGCGCTTACGGACAATCTAACATTCGAGGACGAATGTTCTAAAGGGGGGGAGGATGTTATATCCCGTGTTTTCGTACATTTGGAAAATTGGAAATAATTTTGACTTGTAAGAAATAAGGTCATAATTGATTTCATTTAACATATGAGTTGTTTATGAAAGAATATTAATGTGGAAGTGTTGAAGAAGGCCAAGGGCAAAAATTGGAATTTCGGAAATTAGTTTCGGGAATTACAAAATGTAATCCATAAGTCATTGGGCTCAAAATAATGGATGAAAATTAAGGCCCAATTTTAAAGGGGCGGGGGGGGGGGGGGGGGTGGCCGACCAACATTAGGCCCAAGCCCACAATTTTAATAATTTTCCTTGTGCCAAATTAATATAAGGGACCATATATGTATCATTATCCATTAGATGATTCAAGAAGCAAAGAAAAGAAAAATACGAACAGGAGGAGCTAAAGAAACAAGGCCATTCGGCCCTTGCTCTTCACTTTCACCTCTCAAAAATCTCCCTCCAAAAATTATTATTTTGTGGTTTTCCTACTATATTAAGGGTCCTCTACAACTTGGTGCAATTGTTTGGGAGGAGAGTGTACTTGTTTCATCAATCTCACACTTTGGTTAAGTGAAGAAGTTGAAGAAAAAGGTAAGAATTAACCCTTTTTTATTATGCTCTGAAGGTTTGTTTGTGTTGTAGTATGTAGAAATGAGTAGAAAGTATGGAAATATGGAAGTTTGCAAAGTGGGTATGTAAGATGGCATGTGGCCGTGTGTGTATATATGTTGTATACCTATGGTGAGTTGAATTTATGTTGTATTCTAGTTGTGAGTAGGGTGGAATTCATATTGAGAATGAAAGTTGAATGAATTTGGTTGAAGTTGGAAATATAGGTATTGGCCGTGTGGTATATGGAAATTGGAATGGGAATGAATTAATTTTGTTTAATATGTTAGTTGTGTGTTGTGATCCTTGCAATGTAAATGAAGATAAAATGGTTTAAGTTGGCATTGAAATGGAGTGTAGAAGATTATGTCATTTTAGTATGATTTTGTGATATTATGGAGATGAAGTTGTTAAGGTGCAAATTATGATTATTGTTGATGCAATTGGAAGGTGGAAATATGTTATGAATATGTATGTTGAAAATTAGAAGTTTTGGATGAATTATGGTTTGATGGAAAGTTTGTATATTTTGTATATCTTGTGAATATTTTGTAGAAATGATATAGAATGCTTCCGAATTATATTGTAATGATCTTGATTAGTAATGAATATGAAAACATTGAGATTGGTTTGGAAATGTGAAGTCGGAATGAAAGTTATTGCATTATGTTGGAAAGAAGACTAGTTGCGTTATATTGTGTCCTATATTGATTGTTGTTGTTGTTGGGTTGTTGTTGATTGTTTTGGCTGAGTTGAATTCTCGGGGACGCTATATGTATAGGGGAGATGCTGCCCAAATTTTTGTAGAAAAGTGTTGATTTAAGATTTAGGTCCTAAAGTCTTATGGCTAACATTTGGTAAATGTGACCATTTGTAGATTTTGGGCGAAATGCTAATTGAATTTGGAAAGGCGTAAAGAGTGTATAAGGTATGTAAAGCTATCCCTGTCGTTCTTTTGGCATGTCCTAGGTGTAATAGGATCGGATTTGAGCCTCGGAAGGTATTCCGTTCATAGAAGTCCGCGTTTGAAAATGTCCCTTTTCTTTCAATAGTATTGAATTCTATAAGTATGTTATGTTGAGAGGATTATGCAAACTTTCACAAATTGCTTAGAAAGTTATGGAACGTCCCTAGGACCTCTATAGGTGACTCTATAAGCTTAATATACGTAATTTGAGCCCACCGCTTCGGTTGTCCCGAAGTGGGCCCACTATTCCCGATTCCACCTTTATTGTAATTTGTAACTTGATTTCAAGTGATTTTAAAGGAAACGTCTTAACTACTCTTCTAACTACTAATGATACTTATTCTAAATACTTTATTGAGTCTTTGTAAAGGTATGAAATTTTGTGTTGCAATTAGTCTCCCACTATTCCCGCTTTGCTTTTATTGTACTATTGCCTTATTTTCGAACAATATAAAATGAAACGTTTTAACTATCCTTCTAACTACTAAAGGAAAAATTGTTTTAATGATTCCCTTGAGTTTTGTGAACTATTTTGGAATATGAAAACGATCCAAGAAGGATTATTTTTTCGAAACTCATTATGACATCCGACATACGCTCGTTATGATTCTGTCCGATTACATCATTACGGTTTGTCACTCGATATGCCTCATTGAGTCTCTGGAAATATATGGTATTTTTATTGCATTTAGTTTCTCACTACTCCGTTCGTGGATTCCTCAATATTTCCCCCACTGAGCCCGGGCCAGGATATGTTCTCAAGCGTATTGCATTGCATTGTTCGCCGTGCCTCGATGTGAGGGGGCAGGTATACATGTACATGGGTTGTGGAGTATGTTGTGCCATGTACACCTACTCTGATATGATATGATATGGCCATCTGATCTGCTTGATATGTGCACATTCTGATATGATATGATATGTTACGGAGCCATTCCCCATTCTGGAGTATGATGTGTTGTGGCACCAGTGTCAGGGTGGCGACCACGTTCTGTTCACCGAGTCCCTTGGCGGGGGGCCGGATATGATATGGCATATGTTTTTGCATACACTCTTTATGTTCTGAAGATATACATTTGGTAATCTGGGTATTTCACTCATTTTCTGTACGTTCTGTTCCGGTTATGATTTTGTTTCTGTACTTCAGGCTTTACATATTCAGTACATATTTCGTACTGACCCCCTTTCTTCTGGGGTTGCGTTTTCATGCTGCGCAGGTACAGACGACAGATTTGCTGATCCGCCTGATTAGGGCTACATTCTGCTATCTTGGAGTGCTCTTTTGTCCGGAGCCTACGTTTGGTACAGCTTTTGCTATTGTACATATGTATGCTATTCAGGGGTATGACGGGGCCCTGTCCCGTCTTATGATTCTGATGTGTTCTGTAGAGATCTGTAGACATGCACGTGGGTTCTGTGTATGATTTGGATTGATATGATCTGTGACAGCCTGATCGGCTTCCTCGTGCTTTATCCGTTCATCTGTGATAACTAATAACGCAATTGACTTTTACATTTAACTATTCTGCTTATATGCTGGTTTGGGTTATTGGGTACGTTTGGGTGTCCAGCACGGACACTAGTCGCGGCCTACGGGGTTGGGTCGTGACAAAAGTGGTATCAGAGCAGTTCGTCCTCGGAGTGTCTACAGACCGTGTCTAGTAGAGTCTTGTTTATCGGTGTGTTGTGCACCACACCTATAGACAGGAGGCTACAGGACATTTAGGATGTTACCCTTCTTTGAATCTTAGATCGTGAGATAGAGCCAGCTGTAGGAAATGAATTCCTTTTTACTAACCTCTGATTTCAGCTGGAGAACGGTATCGACGTAAGACAGTGACCGATGATATGGGAAGCTACACAGTACACAGGTAAGCAATAGTATGAAAAGACGCATGTTGGGTAAGGTATTTGAAGTACGATTGAAACATAAACTTGAAAATTGAAAGGGAAAGTAAACAGGAAAGTGTAACAGGTGCAGTTCGAGTTGGACATGTGAGGTAAGCCTCAGCATCTTTATATTTTTATTTGAAATTGTTAGCCCTGTGTGGCTATGATGCGATATGATATGATATGATATGATATGATATATATATATATATATATATATATATATATATATATATATATATATATATATATATATATATATATATATATATATATATATATATATATATATATATATATATATATATATATATATATATATATATATATATATATATACGTATATGTGTTGGCCCTGTGAGGCATGGTTGGTATTTCCTGTGTGCAGGTTTTGGGATAGTAAGAAATACAGAGGAACCTCTGCCCAAATATTTCTAGAAATACGAAGGGAAAAATGAGATATAAATTCTTCACATGTCTTGAAGGTCGATACCGATAGGGTAAATCAATTATGTTGGATTAAAGTTTAAGAGATACCCTCCATGTCATTCGTAAAAAGTATTATCCTTATTTGGAAAATTGTATCTCGAGAAAGCATATATGAGTTGCAACTTTGCAATTTATTTAAACGGACCAGAATATGTTCCAACCCCATTTTACTTTAGAACAGCCTATGTGGAAGGGCAAAAATGTCCAACAATTAAGTTTCCTCTAATTGGAAGAATACAAAGTGTATGACAGGCAGTTGGGAATTGAGTGGTTCGCTCACGACTCAATATATATATATATATAGAGGTAATTATGTGAATTAAGTACTAGAAGATTCCGCGAAGTGCTTCGGACTCTAGTTTTCTTTAACTGGTGGTCGGAAAAAGCCTTACAGTAACATTTTATCCGTTTTCATTGACTGATTGGAGATGGAATTTGTGGAGTAAAAACTTAAACTCGTGGGCTTTCTAGAATTATATATATACGTGAAGGTAAATATTGAGGACTTACAGGGGGTGACACGGTAACTATATAGTCAGAAAGTGAAAGAATCCCCTCTAAATCGGGGTGGGACCCGCTACGAGAATGTTTTGAAAGTTGTTAAGACCCCGATTTGCCTTAAAATACGTGATAAAGTTCGCATGGGGCAGTTGATGTGATTATACCTGCTTTAACGCACCTAAATGCAGTGAAGTGTTAAGGTTAAGCGTGCTAGGGCCAGAACAATTTTGGGATGGGTGACCCCCTGCGAAATGTACCAGAATTTTCACAAACGTAGATATAAGAGACGAATAGGAAATTCGGGGTAACCAAAAGGGAATTAGAATATGTGGGATGGTTAGAAACCTTATAGGGGTCACGTGAGCTGAGACGGATTAGATTGGTAAAAAGGAAGGAAAAGCAGCGCAGCTCTGGAATTAGAGTAAAAATTTGAACGGGTGATTGAAGATGTATTGTAAAAGAAATGGCAGTGATATATGTACGTATGTGTAGGACCCCCCATTTATGACTATGTCGATCGATTGGTGAACCCTAATAGCCAGTGTTGAAATATATGGAAAATATTAACCGGACAGAATTTACGAGAAAAAGGGAAAGGTATGGTACAAATGTTACGAAATAGACTGATACTCATTTTGCTACCGGTTGGGTTTGGAAGATTCTAATACAACGATGTTTGGAAATAAAAGAGAATAATTGAATGGAAGGTAAGGAGATCAAAATGTCAGAAAAAGTGAATCGTAAGAAACGTAGTTAAGCAGAGCCTTTAAAAGAGCCGACGGGCAAGGTACGAAGTTAATTGCGAAAACGAACTAAAATGAAATAGTGCATGGCAAAGGAAAACTTATGGCATGAAATGATGAATCATGTGAATATCAAATAATTCGATTATTGAGAAAACAGAACGACAGATAAGGAATGGGTATGAAGGAAGAATGTGATTACTAAGAGATAAACTGCTATATTAATTATATTACTTGAGTGCTAGCTATCGGATAAGATTTTGTACTATATAATCGTGATTCTGTTAAGGCCTCGTACGAAGATAATCAAGCTATAGGTTGGAAAGAAAACACATGGATAGGGTATAAGTATAACCCCAAAGGGGGGAGCGGATGAAAGTAAAGTAAGTATAAATGGAAACAATTGGCATACAGAAGATTTGTGGATAACTTTATTTCTACTACGGCACTATTAATGAAGCTAACTCAGAAGGCAGTGAAATCTCAGTGAACCGACACTCGTGAATGTACTCTAGTTGCCGAAGGAAAAATTAATTACAGCTCCAGTTCTAGCTCTTCCTGAAGGGCCAGACGGGCATGTTATTTATTGTGATGCTTCCGGTATTGGGACAGGTTTTGTATTAATACAGCATGGTCGGATTATAGTTTATGTTCCCCGGCAGCTCAGACCGCACAAGAGAAATTATTTCGCTCATGATCTAGAATTAGCTGCGGTGATTCATGCTTTAAAGATATGGCGGCATTACTTACATGGGGTCCACGTTGATATTTATACGGACCATAAGAGCCTCCATTATATTTAAGCAGAAGGAGCTGAATTTGCGGCAGAGAAGGTGGCCTGAATTATTGAAAGATTATGACGTTGATATTTTGTATCACCCTAGAAAAGCTAACGCGGTGGCAGACGCACTTAGTCGCAAATCTATGGGCGGTTTGACCGGCGTGTATCCGGAGAGAAGGAATTGGTTTGTAAAAATTCATCAGTTAGCTAGCCTTGGAGTCTGCTTGGTCGATTCTGGAGATATTGGGATTTTTGTCCGAGAAGTTGCTGAATCACCGATTATGGAAAAGGTAAAACAACGTCAGTTCGAGGATTCTATTCTGGTATGGTACAGAGATACAACCATTGATAAGGAAAGGACCCAGTTGGGGCCCCACCTGATGGGGTATTGTTATACAGAGGCAGATTAGGTGTGCCTGACGTTGTACGGCTGCGACGGCCAATTATGGGCGAAACGCATAATGTTCGGTATTCTGTTTATTCTGAATCCACTAAAATGTACCATGACCTCAGATGCCTATACTGGTGGGATGGCATGAAACGGGACATCGCAGAGTTCGTTGCCCAGTGCCCAAATTGCCAGCAGGTAAAAATTGAACATCAGAAGCCAGGTGGACTGTTGCAGGAAATGGAAATTCCGACTTGGAAGTGAGAGATAATTAATATGGACTTTATTACAGGTTTGCCTCGCACTCGACGAAAGTATGATTCCACATGGGTTATTGTTAATAGGCTGACAAAATCAGCCCATTTTTTTCCCCGTCAGAACCACTTATCCAGCTAAGGATTTTGCCAGGCTATATATTAAGGAAATAGTGAGACTTCACGGAGTTCCTATATCTATTATCACTGACAGAGGTGCCAGTTTACGGCTAATTTCTGGAGATCTTTTCAGGAAGGATTAGGGACTCAGGTGAGTCTGAGCACAGTGTTCCATCCCCAGAGCGTCGGACAGGCCGAGCGCACTATATAGACGCTAGAAGATATGTTGCGGGCCTGCGTTATTGATTTCAGAGGCAGCTGGGATAATCATCTGCCGTTGATTGAGTTTGCTTATAATAACAGCTACCATTCTAGCATCTAGATGGCTCCGTACAAGGCTTTGTTTGACAGAAAATGCAGGTCACCGATCGGCTGGTTTGATATTGGCGAAACAGAACTAATAGGCCCAGATATGATCCAACAGGCGATTCATAAGGCGAGACTTATCCGAGAGAGACTATTAGCAGCTCAGAGTCGACAGAAGTCATACGCTGATAAACGGCGTCGACCTTTGGAGTTCCAGGTTAGCGATTGGGTATTTTTAAAGGTATCGCCTATGAAAGGCGTAATGCGATTCGGCAAAAAGGGTAAGCTCAGTCCGCGATATATCGGACCTTATCAGATTATTCGAAAGATTGGGAATGTCGCCTATGAGCTAGATCAGCCATCTGATTTGGAAGCGGTACATCCGGTATTTCATGTGTCCATGCTCCGTAAATGTATCGGTGATCCTTCCAGAATATTTCCAGCAGACGATATTCAGGTGACGGAGGGACTATCTTACGAGGAGCAGCCTGTATCCATTCTGGACCACCAGGTAAGGAGATTACGGAATAAAGATGTAGCTTCCGTTAAGGTGCTGTGGCGGAACAATAACAGGGAAGAGATGACCTGGGAAGCTGAAGAGGAAATGAAGAAGAAATATCTTCACTTATTCCCTATGCCCACAGGTAATCTGAAATCCTTACTTAGTTATATTCAATAATGAATGTGTATCATTTGTGCTGGCCGTAAAAAGAAACTCCCCCGAAGCGCTTACGGACCCTATAAGACTAATCTAACATTCGAGGACGAAAGTTCTAAAGGGGGGGAGGATGTTATATCCCGTGTTTTCGTACATTTGGAAAATTGGAAATAATTTTGACTTGTAAGAAATAAGGTCATAATTGATTTCATTTAACATATGAGTTGTTTATGAAAGAATATTAGTGTGGAAGTGTTGAAGAAGGCCAAGGGCAAAAATTGGAATTTCGGAAATTAGTTTCGGGAATTACAAAATGTGATCCATAAGTCATTGGGCTCAAAATAATGGATGAAAATTAAGGCCCAATTTTAAGGGGGGGGGGGGGGGGGGGTGGCCGACCAACTTTAGGCCCAAGCCCACAATTTTAATAATTTTCCATGTGCCAAATTAATATAAGGGACCATATATGTATCATTATCCATTAGATGATTCAAGAAGCAAAGAAGAGAAAAACAAGAACAAGAGGAGCTAAAGAAACAAGGCCATTCGGCCCTTGCTCTTCACTTTCACCTCTCAAAAATCTCCCTCCAAAAATTATTATTTTGTGGTTTTCCTACTATATTAAGGGTCCTCTACAACTTGGTGCAATTGTTTGGGAGGAGAGAGTACTTGTTTCATCAATCTCACACTTTGGTTAAGTGAAGAAGTTGAAGAAAAAGGTAAGAATTAACCCCTTTTTATTATGCTATGAAGGTTTGTTTGTGTTGTAGTATGTAGAAATGAGTAGAAAGTATGGAAATATGGAAGTTTGCAAAGTGGGTATGTAAGATGGCATGTGGCTGTGTGTGTATATATGCTGTATACCTATGGTGAGTTGAATTTATGTTGTATTCTAGTTGTGAGTAGGGTGGAATTCATATTGAGAATGAAAGTTGAATGAATTTGGTTGAAGTTGGAAATATAGGTATTGGCCGTGTGGTATATGGAAATTGGAATGGGAATGAATTAATTTTGTTTAATATGTTAGTTGTGTGTTGTGATCCTTGCAATGTAAATGAAGATAAAATGGTTTAAGTTGGCATTGAAATGGAGTGTAGAAGATTGTGTAATTTTAGTATGATTTTGTGATATTATGGAGATGAAGTTGTTAAGGTGCAAATTATGACTATTGTTGATGCAATTGGAAGGTGGAAATATGTTATGAATATGTATGTTGAAAATTAGAAGTTTTGGATGAATTATGGTTTGATGGAAAGTTTGTATATTTTGTATATCTTGTGAATATTTTGTAGAAATGATATGGAATGCTTCCGAATTATATTGTAATGATCTTGATTAGTAATGAATATGAAAACATTGAGATTGGTTTGGAAATGTGAAGTCGGAATGAAAGTTATTGCATTATGTTGGAAAGAAGACTAGTTGTGTTATATTGTGTCCTATATTGATTGTTGTTGTTGTTGGTGTTGTTGTTGGGTTGTTGTTGATTGTTTTGGCCGAGTTGAATTCTCGGGGACGCTATATGTATAGGGGAGATGCTGCCCAAAGTTTTGTAGAAAAGTGTTGATTTATGATTTAGGTCCTAAAGTCTTATGGCTAACATTTGGTAAATATGACCATTTGTAGATTTTGGGCGAAATGGGAATTGAATTTGGAAAGGCGTAAAGAGCGTATAAGGTATGTAAAGCTATCCCTATCGTTCTTTTGGCATGTCCTAGGTGTACTAGGATCGGATTTGAGCCTCGGAAGGTATTCCGTTCATAGAAGTCCGCGTTTGAAAATGTCCCTTTTTCTTTCAATAGTATTGAATTCTATAAGTATGTTATGTTGAGAGGATTATGCAAACTTTCACAAATTGCTTAGAAAGTTATGGAACGTCCCTAGGACCTCTATAGGTGACTCTATAAGCTTAATATACGTAATTTGAGCCTACCGCTTCGGTTGTCCCGAAGTGGGCCCACTATTCCCGATTCCACCTTTATTGTAATTTGTAACTTGATTTCAAGCGATTTTAAAGGAAACGTCTTAACTACTCTTCTAACTACTAATGATACTTATTCTAAATACTTTATTGAGTTTTTGTAAAGGTATGAAATTTTGTGTTGCAATTAGTCTCCCACTATTCCCGCTTTGCCTTTTATTGTACTATTGCCTTATTTTCGAACAATATAAAATGAAACGTTTTAACTATCCTTCTAACTACCAAAGGAAAAATTGTTCTAATGATTCCCTTGAGTTTTGTGAACTATTTTGGAATATGAAAACGATCCAAGAAGGATTATTTTTCCGCAACTCATTATGACATCCGACATACGCTCGTTATGATTCTGTCCGATTACATCATTACGGTTTGTCACTCGATATGCCTCATTGAATATCTGGAAATATATGGTATTTTTATTGCATTTAGTTTCTCACTACTCCGTTCGTGGATGCCTCAATATTTCCCCCACTGAGCCCGGGCCAGGATATGTTCTCAAGCGTATTCCAATGCATTGTTCGCCGTGCCTCGATGTGAGGGGGCAGGTATACATGTACATGGGTTATGGAGTATGCTGTGCCATGTACACCTACTCTGATATGATATGATATGGCCATCTGATATGCTTGATATGTGCACATTCTGATATGATATGATATGTTACGGAGCCATTCCCCATTCTGGAGTATGATATGTTGTGGCGCCAGTGTCAGGGTGGCGACCACGTTCTGTTCACCGAGTCCCTTGGCGGGGGCCGGATATGATATGGCATATGTTTCTGCATACACGCTTTATGTTCTGAAGATATACATTTGGTAATCTGGGTATTTCACTCATTTTCTGTACGTTCTGTTCCGGTTATGATTTTGTTTCTGTACTTCAGGCTTTACATATTTCATACTGACCCCCTTTCTTCGGGGGCTGCGTTTTCATGCCGCGCAGGTACAGACGACAGATTTGCTGATCCACCTGATTAGGGCTACATTCTGCTATCTTGGAGTGCTCTTTTGTCCGGAGCCTACGTTTGGTATAGTTTTTGCTATTGTACATATGTATGCTATTCAGGGGTATGACGGGGCCCTGTCCCGTCTTATAATTCTGATGTGTTCTGTAGAGGTCTGTAGACATGCACGTGGGTTCTGTATATGATTTGGATTGATATGATCTGTGACAGCCTGATCGGCTTCCTCGTGCTTTATCCGTTCATCTGTGATAACTAATAACGCCAATTGACTTTTACATTTAAATATTCTGCTTATATGCTAGTTTGGGTTATTGGGTACGTTCGGGTGTCCAGCACGGACACTAGTTGCGGCTTACGGGGTTGGGTTGTGATAATATCGTTGACTAAGTCAACTCTCAAACCTCAATAACCATTCCCAAACTAAGTCCCAAAATGAACCTGAGTGCATTGGGAGCCGAACCAGTCCCACCAATGCGTCATGAATCAGTCTATGAACCTCTCGGAATCGATTGATCTCCGAATCAAATCCGTTCACCCAAGAGTCAACTCCCGATCAAACTATTTTCGCTTAAAGCCAAAGTTTTCTAGAAACCATTCCAAAGCCCAAAATGATGTCTAGGAAGTCATGCCAACTATCTTCTCGGGTCAAAATAGTTCTAACGAGACTTAGAAACGGGTCAACGAGGGCAAAAACGGAAGAATCATGGTAATAACAAAATGGATGGTTACACTACCAACATAATTGGACTTCATTAAGGGAGTACAAATACCATAACATGATTCAATCAAACCAGCAACATTACCTGCTGCCTACATTCACCAGCACCAAGCTTTAATTCAAGGAAATTGCCATGCCAACTAAAGCTAACAAAAAACATTATTCAGTGCTGACAACAGACCATTCAAAACAAGCCAACTGAAAGCATATCAGACTAGGCCCTCTCTACAACATAACTGGATTCCATAAGACTGAAACAAATGTCACAACATGATCCTAATCAAACCAACAACATTCATCTATTGTGTATATTTATCACACCAAACCTAAGTAAAGCTAAGCCGTTTCCATAATAATCAATGCTGGAAACAACTACTTATCACTAACAACAAATCATTCAAAAAATAAACAAATGAAAGCAAATTTGACAGGAATTAAAGGGAAGGCAATAAACAAAAAGATTATAACCTTTTTTGGGCACGGCCAAGACCAAATGTGGATTCGAAAGGAACTCCCCTCTCCAACCACAAGCCTAGCAACAAAATAAAATAGAAACCAAGATTTTAGACTAGGTTTTCAAGCAAATCGAAATAACCTTAAGAAAAAATTAAAAAATGTTCAACTTTGAGAGTTTTTACATCTCCAATTTCTTAACCCTTTTAAAAGTCTGAGTCCTTACTCATGAATAGAAACCCCAGAATGCTCCTAAGGTTACCAACAACGATGTGGCCTCCTCCATATTTTCACAATTTCAAGCCCAGATCCACAGAGGAAGGGCTCAGATTCAAGGCTTATGGCCATTAACTGTCACAACCGTTTCTCACAACTGTAAAATGGAGTAAAAATAAATGTAAATCGCGGATTGTAATTTTATAGGGGTTGTTTGGATGAAAAATCGAGCAAAACCAGATTTTCTCATATTCACCAATTTTCTCTTAAACAGTAATTTAAACGTCAATTTATAATTTTCTCGGGATTTTTGAAATTTTGATTTTTGAGGTTCATCCTCACTCCGTCTTGGACTCGGGAAATTTGAAAATTAAAATACGTATTTTATAAGGTAAAAATTAGGTGTCAACAACTGCCCCTTCGATGTTCAAGGATGGCAGGCCATCCTTGAGCTACGAATTTGACAAACCTAATTTTTACTGAATAATATAAATTACAGCTCTTCTTGCCCAAAATTTTGGGAGTATGGCCGGACCCCGGTTTATAGGCTTCCTACATATCTCAGGCTAAATGAGAATTTAGGCCGTTTGTAGTTCTAACTCTATGAGGACTACGAAAATAAAGAGTTTTATTTAAACTACCTCGAGGTATCTCGAGATAATTATAGGAATATGGCCGGGCTCCGAATTTTGAGTCTCCTACATATTCCTGGCGGGAATCAGGCCAAATGTAGTTCGACTCGATAGCCCAAAAAGGAATATCCCTTTATGTGGGAACCCCTTTGGCTATTTCCGGTTGAAAATCCAAACTGGAGGCGGTTTTTAGAAAGGACTTATGAGTGTTGATGTTTGAAGTGATCCCCAATCCCTGGTGTAGAAAGCTTGACTCTCGTACACGGTTTTTGACCGGTTGCCCAAAAAACGTTTCACGTTTTCTCTGCATGTTTTGAATCCAGCTTTTGCTTCCATCTTCGGTAACTTCTAGCTCGTTTCCAAATGCTAAGTCCTGCGTTTTAGTCTTTTGAATTTTTTTGATTTTAATGTAGTCATACCTGAGTGGTATTTTGCCGTTTTGTTGATATTATGTTTGTCCTTTGCAAATGCTTGTCTGTCTTCTTTCTTTTCTCCTGTAAGTGTGTGTTTTTCATGTATCTTTTGAAAAAACCATCTACTCTGGATAACAATCATGATTCGTTGACCGGCTCTTTTTTCATCATTTTCAGATGTTTTCATCGTTCAATGATAACTTCTGTTGGGATCTGGGTCGGGCTACACCGCATTCCTGTGAACCTACACACCCCAGTCCGGTTGTCATTTTCGTAAGTCGATATGTCAATCATGAAACCCATTTTTTCTTGTGAGGGGACATTTTTGTTTCTTACGACTTCCGCTACCCTCAAAATTTTGGCATCACATAATGTTTGCATATCGCGATGACTATCCAAATCTGGTGTCGCATGTCTCGTTATCCGCATACGGTGACTGCGGTATACCAGTTGGTCTAACATTACCTATAGTAAAAAATACCCAAATGTATACTGCATATCAGAGTGCAGTATCATATTCCTTTCATGATGACTACTAACCTCTGTATCTTGAATTATAACATTTAGTAAGAATTTTCAAGTTAACTACTGCATATTCAAGTGCGAAGCCTTTTCTCATGACTTTCACTATCCCTGAACCATGATTACATTAGCTTGAAATAGACTGCAATAGCGACCGCAAATCTTGATGTAGGAATCACATTCATATTTCAACAATTGCGGACATCAACCTCGGAATTATGCTACCTATTTTTGGCTATATATATGGATGACGACTCAGCCCCTTCGGTACGTAGTCATTCGATCCATATCGTCATTTTGAGTAATGAACCTTACCTTGGTGGCAAGACTTACACTTTCCTTTTGACTCAAAGGGAAGAATACCCGCCCGTCAACAGGGTTCACATCTCCCAAAAGGAATAGACTCGATTGTGAATAACGGCATTTAAATACCAATATCAACGCGTTATTTTAAATTTTTAGATTTTTGGATGTCCACTCAGCCAATGTATACTAGGCAGGGGTCTCAATACCTTGATACAATAATATTTAGTGGAGACCCTACTTTTGTGTACCGTGATTATATCTTTCAGTAGTCTTTAAAGTTTTTCTTTTGTAACAATCTTTGTGCTCTCCAAAATGAACAAACTTATTAGCGTAAAGCAAACTTTACTTGGAGAGGGCTTCATTACCCTTTGTACACTCTTTTGTGCTGCTATTCCTTAATGCTTCTTCTTCACTTGGCTCATTGATGTTACCCTGTTTTAAACATTCTAGCAAACAAGTTAGTGTAAATCATCCATGCTTTTATGTTCCTGCATCCACAGAAAATTTGTCAGTTTCCTATATGGTCGACCGCTCTCCCTGCGCATGGACTTCTTCCGTTCACATTTTGGCAGGAAAGGATGCTCATTTTCCTTAAAATCTTTTATTTTTTCTAGTAGAGCCGAAAAGTTTTTTTTTTTGGGCGGTGATTTTTGGAGAATATACGTATTTTGGTATATTATATACATTTCGAAAATAATATTTTACATACGCCCTTCTAATGTCATGACATTGGTTACTCAAACAAGGTCTTCAGTCTCTTTTTCTCCTTCTTGATCTCGACTTGTGCTTTCGAAAATTTTATCCTTGTTTGTATACATCTTTATACCAACTCGAATTTCGCTATGTCGAAGGAATTTTTGAGATCCTCTAAAAAATTTTGCCCCAGTGTAAGTTTGTACTTGTTAATTCTTAATTTTACCACGGTCGAGGAATTTTCGAGGTCCTTCTCGAAAATTCTGCCCCAGTGTGGAAGTTTTAGTCAGTCTGTTCCTTTGAACTGATATATTTAAAGAATTTTTGAGATCCTCACAAAAATTCTGCCCCAGTTTCCTTGTGGGGTTACCTTTATCTGTCTCTTGCTAAAACATTTCCGAGGTTTCCTAAGGTTTATTGGGAATTTTATTTGGAATGACCGAGCTCGGGAGAGCGCCTACGTATCCCGTTTTGAGAATCGGGTTGAAACGTAGTTCGGGGTAAACATATTGGAATTTTTTTGTAAGACCAAACTCGAAAGAGCGCCTATGTATCCCAAATGGGAATCAGGTCATAACGTAGTTCAAAACACATAATTTTGGGATTTTTTATTAAAGCGACCGAGCTTGAAAAACGCCTACGTATCCTTTTATAAGCATATGGAATCAGGTCCTTGCGTAGTTCATACATGATTTTGGTTTTGGTTTTCCTAAAAATGCAAAATTACAAGCAAAGGATTGTAATCAAAGCAACATAAACTATAAAAACTCTGAATCTTCGCAGTCGTCTTTTTCTTCACACATAGTATCTCTTGATGGCATCTAAATTTATTGCTCTTGGCCACTCCTGACCATCCATTTAGCAAGTACTACAACTCCTCCTGATAGAACCTTTTGCACCATATAGGGGCCTTTCTAGTTTGGTGCGAACTTTCCTTTGTATTCTTCTTGATTAGGGAATAGTCGTTTGAGCACCAATTGCCCGATTTGAAAAACCCTAGTTCTCAATTGCTTGTTAAAAGCTCGCGCCGTTCTTTGTTGGTATAGTTAGCCATGGCAAACCGCAATCATCCGCTTTTCATCTATCAAAGCCAGTTGTTCATATTTTTTGCAGATCCATTCCATATCGTCCAACTCAGCTTCTTGTATTATCCGAAGTGAAGAGATTTCTACTTCGGCTGGTATTACTGTTTCGGTGACATACACCAACAGGTATGGAGTGGCACCAGTTGAAGTTCTGGCAGTAGTGTGATTTCCCAGTAACGCATAAGGAGATTGTTCATGCCAGTCTTTGTAGTTATCAATCATCTTTCGGAGGATTTTCTTGATGTTTTTGTTGACGACTTCTACAGCCCCATTCATTTGCGGTCGGTATGCGGTTGAATTCCGACGAGTGATTCGGAACTGCGCACACATGTCTTTCATCAAGTGGCTATTCAGATTAGCCCCATTGTCTGTTATGATTGATTGTGGGATGACAAATCGGCATATGATGTTGTTGCGCAAAAACTCTGTGACTACTTTCTTTGTTACTGATGAATAAGATGCTGCTTCCACTCACTTGGTCAAGTAATCTATGACAACCAAAATGAAGTGGTGTTTGTTTGTCACATCTAGCTCAATTGGTCCTATGACATCCATGCCCCAAGCGGCGAATGGCCAAGGTGACGTCATAGCATTCAGTTTTGTCGGAGGGACCTTTATCAAGTCTCCGTGAATCTGACACTTGTGGCATTTCTGGACGAATTTGCTACAGTCATTCTCCATGGTCATCTAGTAATAACCTATTCTCAAGATTTTCTTTGCTAGCACGAACCCATTCATGTGAGGCCCACAGGTTCCGGCATGTACTTCTTCAATCAATCTTGTTGCTTCAACCGAGTCAACACATCTAATCAATCCCATATCCGGAGTTCTTTTGTACAGGTCGTTCTCGTTTAATTTAAGGTGATTCCTTCGGGATATTCTCCTTTCTCCAATAACATTTTAATGTCAACATACCAAATCTTTCCATCAGTCTCTGCCTCTACGAAAGCACAGTGGGCTAGTTGATCTTTAATCTCAATTTTGATAGAATCAATGCATCTACTGTCGGGATGCTGAATAATGGACGCTATTGTTGCTAATGCATCATCAAACTCATTCTGGCTTCTCGGTATGTCTTTAAACTTGACTTCTCGGAATCAATCTGCCAATCTTTGCAAAAGTCTAACATACGGTATGATCTTTTCATTTTTAGTGGCCTACTCTCCTCGAACCTGATGAATTAGCAAGTCCGGGTGGCCGATTACCTGGAGTTCTTTCACATCCATGTCGAGGGCTAAATATAGACCCAAGATACATGCTTTGTATTCAACCATGTTGTTGGTACAACTAAAGCTCAACTTGACTACCACTGGATAATATTGGCCCAAATCTGAAACCAAGACGGCTCTGATTCCTGATCCTTTAAAGTTGACAGATCCGTCAAAGTATACTTTGCATCCTGACTCGTCTTCACTTTCTTCGCCTTCAATTGTCATTATTTCTTTATTCGGGGATTAAGTTCACAAGGGTATGGGATTGTCATCTACAGGACTTCCGGCCAGTAAGTCTGCCATTGCTTGCTCTTTAACTGCTTTCTACGCGACTTATTGAATGTCGAACTCACTTAACAACATTTACCACTTGGCCAACTTTCCTATGGGCATAGGCTGGCAAACGATGTAGCTTAGCGGATCCATTCTTGAGATCAAATGGGTCGTGTATGCAGCCATATGATGTCTCAACTTCTGAGATACCCAGGTTAGAGCGCAACACGTCATTTCCACCAAGGAATATCTGGATTCACAGGGTGTGAACTTCTTACTAATGTAATAGATGGCTCTTTATTTCTAACCTATTTCGTCATTTTATCCCAACATGCACCCAAAAGCATTTTCTGATGCCGACATATACAACAAAGGGCTTCCCGGCCTTAGCGGGACCAAAACAGGTGGATTTGACAGGTATCTTTTAATCGTGTCGAAGGATTTTTGACAGTCCTCCGTCCATTTAGTTAGAGCATCTTTCTTGAGGAATTTAAGGATTGGTTCTATGATTACTGTGGACTGGTCAATGAAGCGCCCAATGTAATTCAACCTTCCTAAGAAGCTCATGACCGTTTTCTTCGTTCTTGGCGGTGGGAGCTCTTGGATTGCTTTAATCTTGGTGGGATCCAATTCGATACCACGACGACTGACTATAAATCCTAGTAATTTTCTAGCAGGCACTCCAAATGCGCATTTTGCAAGATTCAACTTCAAATCATACTTGCGGAATCTATCAAAGAATCTTCTTAAATGTTTGAGGTAGTCCTCACCTACTCGGGATTTGATGACGACATCATCCACATATACCTCTATCTCTCTATGCATCATATCATGAAGGATGGCGGTCATCGCCCTCATGTAAGTAGCGCCGGCATTTTTGAGTCCAAAAGGCATAACCCGATAATGATACACTCCCCATGGCGTGATGAATGCCGTCTTTTGAGCATCTTCTTCATCCAACAGTATCTAGTGATAGCCCACGTAACCATCCACAAAAGATTGGACCTCATGCTTGGCGCAATTATTAATGAATATGTGAATGTTCGGGAGTAGGAAATTATCCTTTGGGCTAGCACGGTTAAGATCGTGGTAGTCCACGCAAATCCTTATTTTCCCATCTTTCTTTGGTATCGTGACTATGTTGGCAAACCATATCGGGTATGGTGTCACTTCAACAACTCCCGACTGAATCTACTTCTTCTTTAATTCGGATACTAACGTCAGGCTTTGGCTGTCTGATTTTCTATTTTACCAGGGAAAATCCTTCAAGGATCAGCAACCTATGGGCAACAATGTTTGTACTCAAACCTGGCATATCGGCGTATGACCAAGAAAAGATATCTTCATACTCTTTCAGCAAACTCTGGTACCCTTCTATCTCATTTTCTATCAAATGCACACTTATTCTAGTTTCCCAAACCAACTCCTCATTTCCTAGATTAACTGCCTTTGTTTCCTCTAGGTTTGGCGTTGGTCTGTTCTCATATTCTTCTTCGACATCTATCAACCCTTCTGGTTCAGTTATCTCTTCTTCTTGATCGGCATTTTGTTCGTCGCCATTTTGTTCGTCATCGTTTTTACTTGTTTCATAACATGTCATGACATTATTTGTGGCCTCTGTATTATTACTGTAAAACAAAAAAAACACGGTTATTAATCATTTAAAAGAAATTTTAATCGCGTATTTATATATAATCATTCATATATAAATATATATATACACATATGTATATATATTTATATAGGTTTAGTAAACACATATGTATATATATTTATATAGGTTTAGTAAAATGATTTTTGTCTTTATTATAAGTTTTGAGGCGTTTTCATTGAAATTTAAAAGAGTGATACAAACTGTGGTCCTGATTCGGAATGGAACATCGAGCCATTTCCATTATTAAACAACACGTAAATAAAAGCATGAAAAGGCGATAAGCTGGGCCTCAAAGCCGACTTTCGCCATTTTTTCTAAAAATGAGCATTCTTTCTATCTCAGAGTGAACAATGGGGTAGAAGTCCATCCACTTGTTGTCTCTCCTAGTTCAGCATGGCGAATGTCTAATGCATCAAAGCATTTTTCAATGATGGTTGCGCATTCTTCTTCCCAAAACAACGTCTTTAAACCATCTTCTAGATCCTTGCTGTTGTGACCCATGGGCATGCTGTGAAGGACTAGTATAGATGAGGTAACTGCTTTCTCATTTCAATGGGACCTCTCGGCCCATATTCTGCTTCTTCTTCTGCCTCACATGGCTCGTATTCAACCCCAAATCGAAACTTCCCATGTTTGATACTCATTGGTTCTTTGATTCCTTGTAAGTTCTTTCCCAAACCTTTCCCGGGTTCAAACCCACTCCTTATCATAGTTGTAACAACCATTTTATAGACCAGCGGCATAGGGATATCTTCGTCATCTCCCCTATGATCTACTATGGCTAGCTTAACAGTGTGAAAATCAGCGCCCACTGGTGACTTCTCTATGACTGGTACAGAGTTATCTGGATAGTTATGCATACTTCCTTTACCGTGAATCATGACTTCTCAATCATCCGATATGAATTTGAGAGACTGGTATAACGAAGATGCAACAACCTGGCGGCATGCAACCATGGTCGGCCTAACAATAGGTTATAGCTTGTTCTGATATCCATGATGACAAACTCCACTACAAACTCTGCAGTGCCCATTTATATGTGTAGATCTATTTCTCTAAGTATGTCGCTGGTCGTGCCGTCATAAGCTTTTACGTTGGTCCGAATCTGACAAATCTTGCCAATATCATACCGGAGTTGTTTCAGAGTCGTCACAGGGCATACATTTAACCCAGCTCCTCCATCAATTAGCACTTGAGGAATAATCTTGTCACGGCCTTCATCCAAGGCTTTCATCAAGGATAAGCGATGTTGAGACGAACTGAATAGCAATGACATTACCGATATCCTGGCAGGAGTCTTATGCTGGTGCTCGATAATCGAATAATTCTTGACTGCCCTCCAGAAGTTTTCAGCTTCACCTTCGGTGATTGGTCTTTTCTGAGGGTTTTCGCAACGTGGCGCTTTGAGCATAGGTTCCTCTGAGGCATAACACCTTCCTAACCTGATCATACCCTGAACCACAGCAGCTACCTCTTTTTCTTTATAGATCATCATCTGGTGCGGCGTTTTGATCACAAATGGTGCATTCTCAACTAGTCCTGATGTTTTGAGTATGAATGGCTCGTTATGAATTCGAGCTACTGCTGAGGGATATTTGAGCACAAAAGGCTCCCTTTTGGCTACAATAGATGTCTTAGGTTTCTTTGTCAGAGGGCTTAACACTTCTTCTCGCTCTTGTAAAGACAACGAGGCGATGGTGCTCTCTAACCCTTCAATATCTGGACGAATTATCGCCGCACACTCTTCCCATTCATCACCTCTTTCTATCATGTGAATTTGGTTTCCTCCATGCTTTAGAAGCGGATTTGTGTCCACATTTGGAGGTGTTGGTTCTAGGATAAGCTCATGATTGTCAATCATATCTTATAATTTGTGCCATAGGTTTATGTAGTATTTGGTTGCATGGACAACTTGGTTATAATGGTGGGCGCAAGAGAAATTCGGCCTGTACCATCGATCCGTGAGATTAGCAGGTTTTGGTGGAACAGTGCCTATTCGCCCGGCATCTCTTAGCTTGGTAAATAAACTAGTCCTTAATTCTGGCAAAGTTGTGAATGCTCTTATGGGTTTCCTTTAGCGTGCTTCATAGTTTGCTGGCGGAGGCTGGTTTTGTGGAGCTTGGATATTGGGTGTTGGCATTCGATAATTTGGTCGTGGAGCTCAGTTGCTTGGTGCTGGTATTTGATAATTTGGTTGTGGAGCTTGGTAGCCGGGTTGTGTGTAGCACATAGACATTGGGCTATATTGGGGTGAAGTGGTTATATAGTTAGGCTGTGGAGGTGATGGTAGTTATCTGGATTTTTGTGGGTCATCTCTTTTCCTCGGCTTTTCGGGCTGGTAGTTCTAGAAACATAAGCTACACTCTCTCTTTTCTTTTTTCCACCTACGGCGCTAGACGCATCTGCTCTGTTTAGTACACTAAAAATCCTGTCGGTCTTGAGGCCATCTTCGATATCTTCCCCAATGGCGACTAAATCTGCAAAGGAACTCCCTTTCATAGTTATCATTTTGTCAAAGCAATCAGCTTCCTGGTACTGTATGAATGCGGCTACCAGCTCAGCTTCAGTCATAGGTGGTTGCACACGCGCCGCTTCATCTCTCCAGGGACTGGCATATTATCTGTAGGTTTCAGTCGATTTCTAATGGATTTTCTCCAATGAGAAGTGATCAGGCACATTTTCCACATTGAAGCGGAATCTTTACATGAATGAACTTGCCATTTCTTCTCATGTTTTCCAGCGACTAATGTCTTGAGAGATAAACCATTCCATAGCTGTTCCTAACAGACTTCGACTAAACAACCTCATGAGCAAAGCTTCATTTCCGCCATTTCCAACCAACTTGTCGCAGTAAGCCCTTAAGTGGGCCTTGGGATTGCCCGACCCATTAAAGTGATCAAATTTGGGAATTTTGAAGCCTTCTAGCAGACCCAGGTCTGGATGTATGCACAAATTGGAGTATATTAACCCCTCTTTCTTTTTAGAGCCATGTTCCAGTTCAGCAATTTTTTTCCCATTTCCTTCTTGTCTATTCTTGCTTCAAAGAACATTTTCATGTTTTCCAGTTCTGGTGAAGAGTCTATATAGGTAACATGGTCTTGGAAAGTGACACTTGGTTGTACTGGGTGAATCGCAGGAACCCCTGTTTCCCAGGGGCTTGATGAGCATTCGCGTTCGCGGTGTGAGCAGGTGTTTGAAAAGCCAGGGTTTGATGGGAGGAATTCCCCACATGGGTGGTATTTCAGCGTAGTGGAGTTTGAAAAGTAGCCCCGGTCTGGGTTTGATGGAAATGGTCAGGAATTGGTAAATCCAGATTTGGGAAAGTGGGTGGAGGTCTCCTAGCCTCAGCATAAGTAGCATTTTCTTTCTCGGCCCTCAGGCGGTCCGCTTCTTCTCTGGCTTCAGCCAATTGTCTCATTAGCAGACCGATAGAATCTTCTAAAGGCATTCCAGTTATGTCAGTTGTTGGGGTACCTTCGACTAAAGCATTTCTGTTCGGTGGTAGAGTTTCAGGCATGTTTTCTTCTTGAAGGTTTAAGGACGCTGCGGTAGCTTTTGATCGAGTGACTGGTGCCAGCGAATCGACCCCTGTCTATAAGAGAAAACAACTCAAAATCCCCCAAGTTAGCGTTAGATTTTAAGCACGAAACACAAAATATCACGTTGTTTGCAGTTTATAGCACATAGAATCATATATTTTATTTCAACTCTTGATTGATTCACATTCCAAGGGTATTTTGGTGTTTTTGTATTTTTGGAAATATTGATTTTTCGGCAAGTAGTTTGTATGGTTGATTTGCTTGTACCCATCCTATACTAAGGGGGATTTATATTTTTATCATAAAAGGACTGAGTCTTAACTAGACTTCCTACGTATCCCACTAAGGGGAAATCAGGTCCATCCATAGTTCAGGCATACACAGAAAAGGTTTTCCCTATACTACTCGAAACTTAGTTTTTCTACCCTGACCAGAGCTTAGGTAGGCTTCCCACGTATCCCTAACGGGACATCAGGTCAGCGTCGTTCCGTTTACATAAAATAGGAAGGGATATTCTATCTTATTGAAAGCAGTAAAGGGATACTTATGTTTTTCTACCCAACCATACTAAGTAGATCTTCATTGTTTTCTTTATCTTCATCTTCTATCCTCGTCCTTCTGCGACAATCCAAACATGACCTTCATTTACGAGACATTCCAGCTCAAGTTTGAAATTCACACATTCTTCAATGTTATGGCCGGGGAGGCCATGGTGATACACACAAACCCTTTCTTTCGGGGATCCTGGGTGACCGTAGTAGGTTTGTGGTACTGCTCTTATCGTCTTCACGCTACATAGCAGGGAGTGGATCCTGACGTATGACTCCTCGAATTTGGAAAAGTCGCTTCTCCAGAACCTAACCTTTGATATCCTTTCTGGATGATTTCTTCCTTGGTCATGAGTTAAGAGAGAGTAGGGTCCCTACAGTTGGCTAATTCTCCCTTGGTCAATCCATTGGATAAACTTCCTTTCCAATGCTCCGCACTCATTGGTTGTATGGCCTGATTGACCTTGGTGGTAGAGACACTTTCTGTAACCCAAAGAAGGAGCGCATGGTGGCAACAGATTTGGTATTTGTGCGTACACTCTAACGCTTCCCAAGGTCACCAAGAGTTTTTATTTTGACAACTACACTAGTGTACCCCAATTGTGTGATCTTGTGCCTTGAAGAACAATTGTGCATGAAACAGGAGGTTCCTCGAGCTGAGATTCGCGGTGGTCTCCATAAACTTTCAGATTGGGGATAAGTAGTTCGTCGTCTCCGTATGGTATGGGGTCAAGCCCTTCTTGTTGATTGAGTGGGACATAACTCCCAAGTGGAGCTTCAAGTGTCTTTCCCTATTTTACCCGGTTCACAGGTGTTGCTTTGTTAGTTTTTCAACATAAGCTAGGAGAGTTTCAACTTCTTTCATTTTTTCATTGGCTGCCTTAGTGGTTTGTACAACCTCTTTCATTCTAGCAGTGGCTAGGGCCATTTTATCGTCCCATTTTTTATTTTTCTCACTTGTTGCTTCCGTGCTCTCTTTATCACTAACTAGGTTAACGTAAGGTGAAGTTGTACTCATGCTGTCCGGAGTCTCCATTTCCTATAAGCGAATCAACCTTTTAAAAGTGGAGTTAAATTTGTTTTAAGGGTTATTTTCTTTGGTTTTTCTTTTGGGTAGTGACTGGAATGTGGACCAATCAAGAGTTTTCAACAATATATGATTTTCACCCAAAACAGTTATATCAAATAAGCATTTAGACAATATATAATTGGCTTTCCTATACCTCGTTGCTCCGAGGCTACTAGCGTATGAAGCAGAATTGTGCCATATGTAAACAAATATATTGTTCCCAAAAAATAAAAATCCCAATGCTTTTCATTAATAGTATCTTCCCAAGTGGGATTACAAGGCTTTTAAAGTGAATGCAATAATAAGAAAACGGATAGAAATCTGCCTTCTATCATTTCGCGCCTTTTTTGCCCTTCGAAGGGCGGTCTGAATGGCTACATGGGCTGGCATCAATGTTGTCCTGATCCACTGACCCCTATGATCATCACGCAATGATATCCCTGTATCCATGACTCCTCTAACAAAAGTGTCAAGCTATTCAAAGCTCTTTAATGAGGCATCCGCCTCGTCTGTCAGACTCTTAATTATCTCCTGGTCATATTTTGTTTTTTCTTGATGATCCATTTCTCTTCCTTCTATTCGCTGTTTCATTCTTCTAACATGAATTGCATTCGCGGCTTCCCTATCCTTAGGAAATTTGTACAAATACGGCCCTGGAGTGGCAGTACCAGCTATCTCAGCCATAAGCAACTCGTAGTAGTTTTCATCATGACTTGGATTGTTTCGATCTTCATCCAACTTATCTTTCTTTATCACATTCTTCCAATCTACCTGAGCATCTTTTATACCCTCGATGCGACCTTCTTCATAATCTCGTACAAACTCCCCCATATTACCCACATTTGGAATAACCTGTCTTATGCCAAACTGTCTAAGTACTCTCAATAGTACGTAGGGTCTGATTCCCCTAATTCCCATAAGCGGTAGCTATGGACGCCTACAGCTTTTAACACAAACAGTCTTGGAATGAAAATCAGGTACCCTCCACCTGATGTGTTCTTCTCTCAATCTGGAAAAGATGTGAGCCCATCATTTCTTATCTTGAACCCCACAAGGTATAGCAGACACTCCTAAATCGTCTTCTCTCAGGACTGGATCTCGGCGGGTAGATAAACCACTCTTATCTAAATGCTTAAGTATCCACCATTGGACTAGGAGGTTGCAACCCTAAAAATAATAATAATGGTTGCGGCACTCTCGCAAAGTTCGATATATGTCTGATAGGATAATAGGGATGATGTCGAAATATTTGGTAAGCCCATTTGTTGTGAATCCCTTAAGAACGACATGGGCAACAAAGACAATTTGGGTATCAATAGCTAGGGAGGCATTTAGTGGAAATACCATAGTTCCCAGTAGATAGGTGATAAAGGCTAGTGTTTGGTTAGCTTCCCAGGACTGGAGTGAGGAAAACTCAAGGATGTGGTTCTCGTACCTATGTTTGGATGAATACCTCCCTAACTCTCTAAACACTATAGTGGGACCTTGTGCCCAATCGGCTTTTTTGACAACAAACATGTCTTTGATTTCTTTTCGGATAGGTTTGTGAGGGATAAGGACATTTTGAGCTAATTTCTTTTTGGATCTATTAGCACTTCCTACGCTTTCCAAGACATCTCTAATCTCTTCTAAAGTGGGAATCATCTCTATCTCTCTAAATCTGAACACCATTCTGTCGTTATCCCCATAACCAGTAATGATCTCTAGCAGACCCGGATCCCCAGCCATATCTATCAGTGAAGGTAGATGCCCTATACAACCTTTTATTTCTTTCTTCTGGTCATTAGTCAAACCTTTCCACCATATCACTAAACCAGGTGGTGGACCCAAAACCATATCAAACTGCACATCAGGAGATACCTGCAAGACAAAACACTGTTAGTTCCCCGCCCCCAGGAGCAGTAATTTATTTCACACAACACACAATAATGCTTCCAAATAGCAAATAGTGAGATGTAGTGTCTTCCGTTTTTTACACCATCTGGACACAGTACGGTGTCTTTGCTGCCTGATTCAGGTAGGTCTGAGATACCCAAACCGATCCATGGTCAGTATGCGCTATATCAGTAAGGATTTGACTTCGCTCTATGCTAATTATTCTAAAGTAGTTTTCAAACCAATGACACAGGTTACCCAAGCGGACAAGCCGGGGGTGGGTTCTCTAAGGCTATGGGATAGCCGCATGCCCACTCAAACTTAGAGACATCCAAAGAATATATTAAAAGTTTTTTAGTGAAGGTATGACCGCAGCTCATCTCACGTCGTCATCCTTTAGAAAAATATAAAATAAATGCCAGGAGTGGCGGAGTATCCATGCATGAATGATAGTTGTATTTTGCGGAAATTTAAACACATAAACAATTTATATCACACAAACACACAAACAATTGGAATCCTTATGGTTAAAACCTTAAATTTCCCCAGCAGAGTCGCCATCTATAGCGAGTCGTATTTTTTCCGATTCATATTTTCACTTGCCTTATTTAAAAAGGAAAGTTTCCTAGGGAAGTATGGTTGTCAATCGTACCAGAAAAAGGGAAAAAATATACTTCTATATGGATGGTGCTCTAAATGGACTAATTTTAGAGTCGCCACCTAATTTTTAAGAAATTACAAAAACCAGTTCGAAAAGGGTTCATTTAAAGCAGTTAAATTTTAAAAGAATCCTAATCTAACCAAAGTATGGGTAAGGGTTTTGGTGATCCCCCGGGGAAGGTGTTAGGCACCACGCTATTAAGGATCCGTAAAACAGGTTGACTACGGGTTCTAATAGTATGTCTATGTAGATATAAATTGGTTGTGATAAAAATAGTTTATTTTTTCATATTTCCGCAAATAGAAATTAGTCATTCATGCAAACATACCACTATTCAAGAATCAAAAGTGATAAAATTTTATCCCAAATTGGGCATTTAAGGTGTTGGACTAGAACATAGGCTAATACCCGAGGCTCTTAGCCTAAGTAGGACTCTACGTAAGTCCACCCAAAAAGTTTTGAAAAAAATATTTCGAAGTGTAAGAAAGTAGATTTTAAGAAAATAATTTAGATACACTATTATAGTCCATATAATATTCTACGTACATAGATATAGTCCATTTTATTTCTATGCTTTTCTAAGTCAATTTTTATTTTTTGGTTTAAGTCTAAACAATCATAATGAGTCTCATAAGTTTTGTCCAAAATCAGTCCACATGTCCAATAAATGTCAACTTTAGTCCCTCAGTCTTACAATTTCGGCAGTTATAATCCATAAGTCCAAATTACTCCATTTTTCATGCTATTTATCACAAGTTAGTGTCAATTAGTTTGTAAAAATCATTTTTTGGCGATTCTAAATACTTGATATAACTCATAAGGTTCCAATTGACATAATAATTGTGCAAATAAGAATTTAAAGTGCATAATTAAAGGAGATAGAGAATTTGGGCCGACCAAGCTCAAAAAAAGAAAAATGTTTATGCAATTGGGTTCATCTTAATTCCGACATATGCTCCATTTTGCTCCAAGTTGGGTTGACTTGATCTAGATACATTAGTAGGCCCCGTTGGGACCCACCAACGGGTTTGGAATAGTAAAAATAGATAAGGGCATACGTAATATTAGTACATGTTCATAACTTGAAAATAAGTACGGAAATTAAATTATTACAATGCCAAAAAATGAATTACACATTTGTTGGGCTTGGCCTATATAGGATAATAATTAACAGATCATGTATATCGAATGAATTGCCCAAATACGAAGTATACAGGCACAAGAGTATATTGGAGGCTCAAGAGGGAGAACACCCCAAAATTTACTAAGTGTCAAAGAGTATACAGAATATACAACCCCTATATACACCTTTCCAATGGATCAAAACAGGGTCACTTTCTCAATATCCATGATATACACCCTTGTATATCATCCATTCCCAGAAATCAGAGGCAAAGCCTCATCCCAGAATCTCACAAGCAATTTCTTACCCAAGAACACTTCATTTTAGGCTAACTCCTAAAGTTTCTAGTTGATTTTAGAGTATAAAAAAGGGTCCAGAATTCAATCAGAAGCGACACTGGGCTAATTAACATCTCAAACCTCACACAGAAAAGCAAAACTCAACTAGACTTTATACAACAGTACCCAGAAATAGACAGATTACACTAATGCTCAAAATATACAAGATCAACTAAAAACATAGCACAACTAGGCATTGTAGTGTCATTCCAAATAGATAAGATGGCAAGGAAGTGATAGTGACAGGCAAAAACAAAAACCAAGCAGGGTAAGTCACAACTAAAAGATCAAAAGGGAAGCACACAAGTACCACACATAAGTTTTAAACAAATCAAGAAATAAACAAGTATTAGGTATCACACTGGGAGCACACAGAGCCAATCAAGACTTATATATCACATGGACAATTAGTAGGAGTATAAGCAATGCACAGAGTTCAGTTTTGAGGAAATCATTTTACCAGTTTGAACCAAGCTTAAGCCTTCTTAAATCATCTAATGCAAAATAGAAGATTACAGCAGTAATCACAAGTGCATGATTCAATTTTAATCTAGTTTAAGCTTAATGCAGGGCCAAAAGATAGGTTCTATCAATATAACTAGGTCTCAAATGAGGACTGAATCACTACTAACTCCCAGAAATGCACAAGTGACTCAAAGGTGCCAAGTTGAACCATACAAGACCACACAGAAAACATTAAAATTGTGGACAAGCAGGTTAGAGGTTCATTTTAGACTAACAATAACATATCAGACACCAAACCATTCTCCAGTTTTTCTAAACAAGATACCACAGTGCTAAATTTTCAAGCAATGTCCAATTCAGTCTAGTTTTAAGTCTGGCAGGTTTCAAATAGCAAATAAGTTAAGTCAATGAATCCAAATAAGGTATCAACAGTGGTGAAAGAGATTACACACAACTTCATTTCCAGGAATTTGCATAAAGAGGTCATTCAGAGCAAGTTAAGGGGGACTCAAACAAGTTTAAAGTTACATGGATCCTATCCAAAAGGGCCAAACTTATGGAGTCAAATTAAGGTCTGAAGGGAGCATGGAATCCTTCATAGGCCAAAGGACTAGATCCAAGGATCACAGCCAAACTCAAGTAGTCACACATAGGTGCAAACATAGCAAAGCAAAAAAATGAACAAGGCATCAAAGGTTCATTCCGACAGTATAGGATCTAGACCAAATTTTCAGCAATATAAAAGGGTTTCAAATAACACCTCTAGGGACATGATATTCCAACTAAGCCAAACATGTAGCACACAAATGCAAATGTAGTTTAAGATAGCATAGACAGTGGTTTGGGATTAAGTCCATTTTTAGACTAAACACAAGGGAGAGATCACACATACAGGTTAAGATCATGGAAACACCAAATGGAGCATGGTTTCTATCCTAGGTTGCTGACAGGACACAAACATAAGGAACCAAGTTAAAAAGATAAAAAGGACATGGAGTCTGTTATAGGTCCAAATAAGCATACTAGGCATTGTTTTAAACTCAAAAGCATCACAAGAAAAAAAAAATGATAAGACAACCTCCAGTTTTCACAAATAGACAGCATCTGAGAATATAAACATCAAATTTAGGTCTTCCAAATTAGCTTTAAGACTCCTAAATTATTACTTAGTCTAGGTGAGCATATCATGTGAAACTGAATCTTAAACTGTCAAGCAAACACATAAACAAGCTAAAACAATTATCTATCTTACTCTCTTTCTATTCTTGTTTTCAGAAAGCCGAGTTAACAAGGCAAAAGACCGATTCCTTCTAATGAAAAGATTTTAACAACATAGCAAATAGGCATGCTTCAAAGTCATTTCTATTTTAAGAAATCTTTTTAACAAGGTGATACTGCAAAACAATCAAGTTTTAAGTTCAATATAGAGAATGACATACCAAATTTTTTAGCGAAAATGGGACAGACCCCAAAACTCAAAAAAAAAAAAAAAGAGCCCTTATTCATGTTCTTAAACCAGTTTAAGTCACAAATTCATTCAAATGACACCAAAACACCATCAATGGACTTCTTAAAACCTTAAACCCTTTAAAAACACTTCACATTTCCCAAGAAAAAGTCAATGAAACAATAACCATGGACCTAAAACAATCCTACATAGCATATTAAGACTCAATTGTTATATTGTAAGCCTAAGAATCCTATAATAAACCCATCATACTAAACATCTACTCAAATAGGCAGATTCATAAGCAAAGGATCAACCATATGATCCAAGTAGCGCAAAATTTGTAAGGAAAGCCTCACATTAGTGAAATGTCACTCAATAATAATGGAAATTCTAATCTAAATGGTGAAATGTCACCTTCTATCATAAAAAACACTAAAACATGTATATGAACTAGATAAACACTTAACCCATAATTAAGGAAGCAACAAATAAATGGTTTAAACTACAAATAGAATTGAAAGTGAGTTGAAACAAGATAATACCTTTTCAAATGGCAACGTAGGATCAAAATGGAGGAATTGGAGACCAACTAGCCAAACACCATGCCAAGAGAGACCCTTCAAGCCTTTTTCTCAAAAAAAATTCCTTTTGTATATCTTATGAATTGTATCTTGTGCTATAATAAGTATGTATTTCATGGTGTATATGTAATATATGCAGTGTATATGTACGTATTTTTGTAGTATAAAATAGTAGAAACTGAAAAAGCTTCAAACTAGAGATATATTTGAAACCCTAGTCTCTTTAAAATCTCAAAATTTCTGAACGCCGAAAATGGCCAAAGAACTTAATATTTATAGGAACCAAATAGGAACCCTAGGGACAAAAAGGGAAAGGTTCAAGACCCTTCTACAAATTTCCCGTCCAAATCCACAATTTTCAATTTCAAAATCAGTAAAACAAAAGGGATTTTATCCAAAATCGTAATAACAGTACAAGGCCCCTAAAATCACGCGAAAATAGTACAAAATAGGACAAATGATTCCAAAAATTGCACAAATACGAAAATAACAGCAAGCAAATCGTACGATGAGTCACAGAAACAAATAAAAATACCAGTACACGATCCAAAAGGACCGATGGAAAACAATCAGAGCCCACAACAGTACAAGGAAAGGGAATCGATGAGCATATCGCCACAACACACCCCTTTAGGAGTTGGTGTGAGAGCACAAGATAATAAACGGCCTCATGGGCCTTGTCTATGGCATCTCACACCACCATAGGGGTGGGGGAATACCCGCGATGTCAAAGAAAAATGGAAGAAACACGGTGGAACCATGGCAGCACCACCACAGAACCCTAAACGCCGCCTCGACATTCTCTCAAAGGGATATTGATTTTTTTTTAGGTTAAGTGTTAAAAATGACGCGTCTCAGACATATGGGGGGTTAAGTTGATAATTTAAAACTTGACCCCCCCCCCCCTATTTAAAACATAATATAAAGTTCAAATATAATACATAGTTTAGAAATAACTTATTGAATTAAATCGCCTTTGTAAACTAATATGTTGAAAAAAATAAAATCATAATATGTATTTTTAAAATACGAGCTTTAAAACAAGCCCAATATTGACATAGTTTCGACTATTATTTCAAATACGTTAAAAATATGCGCTTAAATAGGTCGTAATTCATGCGTTACCTTTTAATTTGTCATTTTCCCGAATTAGACAGAGCAGGATTTTTGTCTTAATTTTAAAACATGTTCATAAAGTAAATAACTCGTATTTTCTCATATTCGCCAATTTTCTTTTAAACAGTAATTTAAACGTCAATTTACAATTTTCTCGGGATTTTTGAAATTTTGATTTTTGAGGTGCATCCTCACTCCGTCTTGGACTCGGGAAATTTGAAAATTAAAACACGCATTTTATAAGGTAAAAATTAGGTGTCAACATCCATACCCTTGTCAAACAAAACCTAAGCCAGTATCTCAACTAAACTAATTCGTTTTTTATCCTAAGTTCAAACAAAATAGGCATTCCACCCATGACATAGAAATAGACTCCTTCTACCAACATAATTGGACTTCATTGAGGGAGAACAAATGCCATAACATGATTTGTCACGACCCGACTAGGGGGCCGCGACGAGCACCTGATGCTAGCCCACCCGGGCACCCCTTAGCTTACACTCATACTCACATCTAGATGAGCCACATCATCAATTATACATTTCTAAGCATCAATCATACTAGTCTCATAGGACGACAACATCTTTAATCATCATAGGCAGCTATGCCACAACAATGTACATGGGCCGACGAGGCCAACAAAATGATATACAAAATATAGGCCGACAAGGCCAGACTTAACAAACCACATACACGTGACTACGAGCCTATAAGAGTATAGCATATCACATGAGCGGGACAGGACCCCGCTATGACCATAATTATGTACACAAAAGAATAAGTACCCAAAAGCTATGGCTCTGAATGAGATGGAGCTCTGCTATGCAATCTCTGAATAAGCAACTATGAGTCCAGTCTGTCTCCCTATGCACCTGCGGGCATGACGCAACGTCCACAAACAAAAGGACGTCAGTACGAAGAATGTACTGAGTATGTAAAGCATGATCAACATCAATATAGAAGCATAATAGACAACTTAGGCAGTAACATAGGAGGGGAGACAACAATATCATCATCATGGCACTTACTTGCTTTCCATAGGGGCATTCTGTTTCTATTGCGTATCCGTATACATACATCCACATCCGTACTTAATTACTCTTATAATCATTTACATCTCATATACATAACATAGTCACATATATACATACATATACATAGCTTGCCCGACCATGAAGGTTCGGTGTTTCATACATACTTGGCCAACTAAGGCTCAAGGTCGTACATACCTGGCCCTACCAAGGCATCAGGGTTATCCGTACCATCTGCAGAGGTGTGCGCGCGTTACGTAATTGTATACATACTTTATACATATTCATATACATATATTCTTACCCGGCATCATAAGCTCGGGGTCATATTATAGCCCTTCATAGGCACACGAACATATAATAGCTCATAAGCATCTCTAGCATCATTTCTATCATCATCATTATCGTTACATCTATGTCATAGGCTTACTAGCTCAGAGGGTCAATCATTTGAAGGAATCGTAGACTTAAAGAGGATTTAGACTTTTGGCCAAAGAACCATGCCTTATGAAAGAAGGGTTAGCGTTACATACCTTTTTGTCGAACTATTCTACACTTGCATGTACTCCTTGGATGCTCACGTTTCTACCTTCATTAAAGTTGTACTATCATTAGAATCGACAATTAGCACACATGGCTAAAGCTAGAGAAAATCGGACAGCATTTCCTTTATTTATACGACATTCCTCCATATCGTAATTCAACTTCCAAACGTCAACAACACATTCACAATATCATAACAGTGGCCATTAATCATCCACATTATCTAGGTTTCTCAATTCACTTTCATTTATCCATATTCATGGTCACAACACCCAACTTCGTCCGTTCATTTACAAAGTCTATTTCATGGTCTTAACGTCATTTATAACACATTCATATCACAACACAACAACAATCGTAATTCAATTCAAAGTATTTCTCAAAAACGTCACTATTCATCATTCATAACCCATTTTGCTATTCTCTTCTAATGACCAAGCATTTAAACTTTCAAATACCTCAAACAACATGTAAATATCATGAATCTTACCTTAGAAGTTGTAGGAACAAGCCTTAGTTGATAATACTCCACTTGAGCAAAAACCCTAGTTTTCCTCCATTTGGATTTCTTGACTTTAGATGATCTTTGATGGGTTCTTACTCTTGATTCACTTGTTTAATGTTGTTAATCACTACAAACCCTTGAAAACTTGTGTAGTAAATGTAGAGAGATGTTTTAGAGAGAAGGATGAAATGTGGAAATGATTTTGTGAACTTGGTCCCTTATTTAATAACTCATCGCTGAATTGTCGGGGTCCATTATACGGTCCATTATACGGTCCGTATAATCGTTATACGGTCCGTATAATTGACCGTAAAACGTGTCTTTCCTTCACCCTACACTGTGACCATCTGACGGTTCATTATACGGGCCGTAAAAATTTATACGGTCCGTATAATTGACCGTAAAATTGCACCAGTGAGCAACCTTCACTGTGATGGTTTTACGGTCCATTATACGGTCCGTATAATGTGCCGTAAAACTCACCAGTCCACTGAACTTGTTCTCGTCACTTCGTTGATCTCCAATCCTTATGGAACCTTCTTAACACCTGTTTAACACTTCATTAGCAATCTAAGGGACGTTATAACTCTTTCCCAAAATGCCCTTAAGTCATCATTAACCCGATACTCGTATTTCACTAGTTCATTCACTTGCGTCCCAACGGAAGATTTTCCGAGGTGTAACATGATTAAATCAAACCAACAACATTATCTGCTACCTACATTCACCAGCACCAAACTTTAATTCAAGGAAATTGCCATGCCATCTAAAGCTAACAAAAACATTATCCAGTGCTGACAACAGACCATTCAAAACAAGCCAACAGAAAGCATATCAGACTAGGCCATCTCTACAAAATAACTGAATTCCATAAGACTGAAACAAATGTCACAACATGATCCTAATCAAACCAACAACATCAATCTATTGCCTATATTTATCACACCAAACCTAAGTTAAGCTAAGACGTTGCCATAATAATCAATGCTAGAAACAACTACTTATCACTAAAAATAAATCATTCGAAAAATAAACAAATGAAAACAAATTTGACAGGAATTAAAGGGAAGGAAATAAACAAAAGATTATTGCCTTTTTTGGGCACGGCCAGGACCCAATCTGGATTTGAAAGGAACTCCCCTCTCCAAGCACAAGCCCAGCAACAAAATAAAATAGAAACAAAGATTTTAGACTAGGTTTTCGAGCAAATCAAAATAACCTTAAGAAAAAACTAAAACATATTCAACTTTGAGAGTTTTTATAGCTCCAATGTCTTAACCCTTTTCAAAGTCTGTGTCCTTACTCGTGGAAAGGGGTTTCTATTTATAGAAACCCTAGAATGCTCCTAAGGTTACTAACAACGATATAGGACTCCTCCATATTTTCACAATTTCAAGCCCAGATCCACAGAGGAAGGGCTCAGATTCAAGGCTTATGGCCATCAACGGTCACAACCGTTCCTCATAACTGTAAAATGGAGTACAAATAAATGTAAATCGTGGATTGTACCTTTATAGGGGTTGTTTGGATAAAAAATCAGGCAAAACTAGAGGAAAAAGAACGAAGCCTTAAATGCTTCGTCCTCTTTCAACCACCCAACGATGTCACTACCCTGGTGGTAGCACAGTAATCGATGATTTGACCAGTCGTAGAGAGGGGGAAAGGGGTAGAGGGGTGAGGGAGTAGAGAGGCGGCTAGGGTTTCACCCTTGCCCCTCCTCTAAAATAACATGAAGGCCCTTCTGTTTTTTAGGAGTTCTAATAAGGGACTATTATAAGTCATTTGGGTCGGGTCAGCCCCTTTGTGGGCTTGACCTAGCCCTATATTTTTTCAAAATCTGACCCCTTTTTTGTATACTTCGCAAGTATATGGGCACATATCGAATATATATACGCTCGTAGGGAAAAACAATAATCCAATAAAAGGGGTTTTACTCAAAGTATGCAATCATAAAAGGAAATAATTAAAACGAGGGCGATTGAAGACGTAACAAAATTAAAAAGTGTTTCGAAACGTACTTTTGCAGAAAAAGCCTCAAATTGACCTTTCAGTAGTAAAGATTGCAAATACGGTCAATTATTGTAATTAATTGCATAAATAATCCTCGCAATTAAGTATTTGCAAGCGTAGCCTTATTTCGGTATTTAATTTAACCAATTAATATGCAACGACCCGTTTGGTCGTTATGGCCGTTTTGGTATTTTTTCCTTTTTCCGAGTAGTGATTACCTTATTTTCTACTCGAGGGAAGCATTGGCACGCTTCCCGAGGTGTCTAGACCGGGATTCGGGCAAGTTTTTTGAAATATAGGCTTAAAGTGAAAGAGAGTTGACCCAAAGTTGACTCGGTCAACGAGAGCTCTGTTGGGAATTCCGAGGCCACGGGCGCGTTTGTAGCGTGTTTTTAAGTGTGTCTATGTGTATGGTATATGAGTAAATGGCCTCGGGAACTAGTCGGAAAATCGGATCAAACGGTGAAACTTAAAAACTGGATTCTGGTGTCCGATCTAGTTCTGTCCGTTGCAGCAACACCAGTACCGCTACAGCAGCATCGCTGGGGCGGTGATGGTGCCGCTGGAGCGATGAATAGGAATTGTGACTAGACCGCTGGAGCGGTATCACTGGGGCAATGTCTCGACCGCTGGAGTGGTCGATGAGTAGTTTTATAAGTTTAAAACCCCAAAACCCTAGTCATTATTTCTATTCCGACTTGAGAGCTTTGTGGAGGCAAATTTGAGGGTTTTCAAGTTGTTTCTTCCCTAAGGTAACATTCCTATAGTTTCAGTAACCTCTCTTCATAATCTAGCATAATATAGAATCCCTAGAATCTAATAGGTCTTTAAATGGGTTTCTTGAGTTGAGTTCTAAAATCAAATTGGCTTCCTAGATTATGAATAAATGATGTTAATGTTGCTATTTATGCTAGATAATGATATTTCTAGGCTTGTTAACCAATAATCTTCCATGCTAGAGTTGAAATTCATGAATCAAAGTTAGGTTTCTTAGATCCAATTTGGGGGTTTTCATATAAATGATGATTTGAGAATTAATCGAGTATTCCTATGATTATAGTAAAGGTTTTTGATCTTTTGGTATTGAATTTGGTGTTTTGACCATAAAATTCCCATTTTACCCTTGAGTCCCGTTTTTTCTAAATTAAGGAATGGGTTTTGACCCGAATAGAATATGCTCATTATGGGTATCATTATTCATGGTTTCTTACATAGAATTCATACGTGATAGAGTTTGATTGTTTGGAGACGCTTCGAAAGACGAAACAAGATGTGGTTTCGTGGCACCTACTTGGCTGCCAGGAAGGTTATGGCTTCCCTTCGGTAGACTCCGATTAGTTTCCCATATTTTTGTATTATAAGTAACGGAGAATGCATGCGTAGGAAATCGGAGATTTGGGATGGAATCCCCAGATGGTATTGTTGTGTGACTTCTTTGTTCGGGCTTGTGGCCTGTAGATTCCTTAGGTTATTTGATGTGGTTTTTCTTGAACATCGGTGGATTTGTGGGACTTGGGAGTGGCAGACGAAACTTAATTTTTTGCCTAATGATGAAAATTTCCCATAATATATGATTACTTATGTTATGCCATTAATACTGAATCTAATGGATATATGGGAGGATAAAATGTACCAACGATTGTGACTGAATTCTAAATCAATTGTGACGAAGGATTTTGAGTGTAGGGTGAGATTCGTGTACCCATTGTGGTATTTGTGGTTCAGATATATTGTTGGTATACCTACTGTAGGTATTGTGATATAGATACATTATTGGCATACCCACTGTTGGTAATGTGATATTGATATATTGTTGGCATACCCATGTCACGACCCGGCTAGGGGGCCGCGACGAGCACCCGGTGCTACCCCACCCGAGCACCCCCTTATCGTACATAACATAACATCTAGGTGAACCATAAGTCAATTCGTGCTTTCCTTATCGTTAATCATATTGATCCCATTAGACGACCATCGTCATTTAACATATCATAGGCATATGTGCCACATCGTAAGTACAAGGCCGACGAGGCCAACAAAGGATATACAAAACATAGGCCGACATGGCCGAACATCTCTACCCACATACACATGCCTACGAGCCTCTAAGAGTATGACATATCGTATGAGCGGGACAGGACCCCTCTATGCCCATAATTATATACACAAAAGAATAAGTACCCACAAGCTACAGCTCCGAAAGAAATGGAGCTCTGCTATGCAATCTCTGAATAAACTGCTATGGATCAAGTCTGTCTCCCTATGCACCTGCGGGCATGACGCAGCGTCCACAAACAAAAGGACGTCAGTACGAAGAATGTACTGAGTATGTAAAGCATGATCAACATCAATATAGAAGCATAATAGATATCATATGAAATAGCATAGGAGGGGAGACAGTAATATCATCATTATCATGTCGCTTACTTGCTTACATCGTCGTTCATATCCCATAATAATACTCGTACCATACTTGTGCTCATATTCGTATACATGTCCTTATTCGTATTCTTATACATAGTCTTATCACATTCATATTCATATTATATACATAGTCATTTCATATACATAGCATTTACATAGCATACCCGACCTCATAGGATCGGTGTCTTATACATGCTTGGCCAACCAAGGCTCAAGGTCATACATACCTGGCCCTACCAAGGCATCAGGGTTATCCGTACCATCTGCAGAGGTGGGCGCGCGTTTCGTAATCGTATACATACTTTATACATAGTCATATACATATAGTCTTACCCGGCATCATAAGCTCGGGGTTTTATTATAGCCCTTCATAGGCACACATACACATATATCGTAGCTCGTAAGCATCTCTAGTCTCATTTTACTCTCATCATCATTACTATCTTCATCATTATCGTTACATTTACCTTATAGACTTACTCGTCATACGAGGAACGTAGTATAAGCATAGTACATATCAAGGGTCGTGAGCTTATGAGCTCGGAATGTCAACCATGTGAAGACAACATACTCATATAGAGGAATTTAAGAATTTATCCAAGAACCATGCCTTATGAAAGAAGGGTTAGCCTTACATACCTTTCCGTCGAACTATTCTATGCTTGCACGTTCCCTTCCAATGCTAGCGTTTATACCTTCATTAATATCATAACAATGGCCATTAGTCATTCACATTATCCACATTATCTAGATTCCTCAATTTGCCTCTAATTCACCCACATTCATGGTAATAACACCCAACTTCGTCCATTCGTCTAAAGTGTTTAGTTCATGATCTTAAAACCATTTATGACACATTAATATCGCAACACAACAACATTCATAACTCAATTCAAACTATTTCTCAAAATGTCACTATTCATCATTCATGACCTAGTTGACCACATTTTCTACAATCCATGTATGTTAATTCTCCAATACCTTAAACATCTTGTAAAAATCATGAATCTTACCTTAGAAGTTGTAGGAACAAGCTTTGGTTGATAATACTCTTCTTTGAGCAAAACCCTAGTTTTTCTCCATTGGATTTCTTGACTTGGATGATCCTTGATGATTCCCTTATCCTTGATTCACTTGTCTTAATGTTATTGATGGCTTATAATCCTTGAAAACTCATATAATAAATGTAGAGAGAAGTTTTAGAGAGAAGTGGTGTAATGTTGTAATGAAATAAAATAAGTCTTGCTCCTCATATTTAATGAATTGGAAAATTTGTGCTGGATGAACAGTGGTCTTCCATGGAGGTTTACGGTCCGTATTCCACTTTACGGACCATCCCTCGTGGTCGTCTTTAAGCTTAAGCAGGACCAGAGACTTTGGCCTGCATGCATGGTGATTTACGACAATGGTTTACGGGCCGTAAATCACTTTACGGTCCGTCCACCAGGTCGTATTATACCTCTTCCTCAACTGGCAGAAAGTTGAAGTTTGGCATGCCAGTTTACGACCTGGCAGTTTACGGACCGTATACCAATTTACGGTTCGTATTTGCACTTTACGACCACTGGCAGAAAGCTGAAGCTTTTGCATGGCAGTTTACGACTGCTAGTTTACGGACCGTATTGCACTTTACGGTCCGTATTTTGCAATATATGACCACTGGGCAGTTTTTCCAACTTTCAATTTTTCTCATTTCTCGACTTTTCATTCTAATCACCCACATCCCTTCACATACATTTCCCATGAAACATTATACACTCGCACTCCTCGCACACATCATTAGTTCATTTACTTGCGTACCAACGGGAAATTTTCCGAGGTGTAACAACCCACTGTTGGTATTATGATATAGATACATTGTTGGCATACCCACCGGTTGTATTGTGATATTGATACATTGTTGGCGTACCCCATTGTTGGTACTTGTGATATTGAGCTTGATTGTTGATGTTGATACACGCATTGTACGCATTCTCATCCATTCATGATGCATGGCTGATATCCGGTGATGATCCAGTATTGTTGATTGAGCGAAACTGATATTTTGATAAAACGTTTTACTTGAGTGAATGTGAGATGGCCGATGTCCGATGACCAATTCTGGAATCGTTGATTGTGTGAAAACGGATTAATACATTGTTAGTGTAGCTCTTTGTTGATACTTGTGATATTGAGTTTGATTGTTGATGTTGATACAGGCATTGCACGCATTATCATCCATTCATGATGCATGGCCGATGCCCGGTGATGATCCGGTATCGTTGATTGAACGAAACTAATATTTTCATAAAACTCTTTTACTTGAGTGATTGTGAGGTGGCCAATGTCCGAAGATCTATTTTGGCATCGTTGTGGCATGGCCGATTCCGATGATATCCCAGAATAGTTGTTAGTGCATGGACTCCGCGGGTCCCCCAGAGTGGTGTCAGAGAGACTCCCCCTACGAGCAATTATCCAGTGTCCCATCTGTCTGTTGGGCAAAGATACGGGACGGGTGGCACTTAGACTTCACGAGTCATTCTGGGTTGTGCTACCTAGATGTCAATATTTCCATCTGGAGTACATGTGTACACCTCATTTGCATGGCATGGCATTACATTCATACATGTTGCATGGCATTGCATTGATACATCTTGCATTGCACTGCATTATGGCTTGTTTGAGATGATTTGGTGTTTACTTATGATGAATGGATTCGGATTGATTTATTCAGACTTGGAAGATTTAGGATTAGATGTTTTACTTATGCAATGACATGTACTTGGATCTCGATTTATTGATCGAACTTGTGGAGGTATCCCACAGATCGTCCGTAAGATTAGTTATATGTTTGGTCTCTATGTGATGTAGGATAACGAGTGTCTTAATGATGAGTTGACTACGAGACTGAAATGATCAATTTAATGATATGTGAGTTCCGATATAATTGTGAGCTTGACTGGTTAATTATTAGAGTGAATTTAATGGTTAAAGGTATTGATATACAGTGTGTGGTAGATAGACGTATGACTTCATTGGGTTGTTATCCTGTTTACCTGTAAATTCTTTTACTGATATATGTTACTAACCATTGTCGGCCTGTAATACTTATTCAGTACACGTGGTTTGTACTGATATTGCACTTGCTACACCCTTTTGGGGATGTAGATTGTTTCAGGTGATTGATCGAAGCATAAGTGGAAATACGCGGTGCCTATCTTGAAGGCCTCCTCCCATTTCATTCCGGGACGGAGGTTGAGTCTTAGAATGTAGTGGTAATCTGAAGTCATTAGTCGCTCTTGTACTAGTCTAGACCAGGTCATGGGAAATTAGATTGAGTCTTTAATCATGTATTGTTGAAATCATACGAATACTTGAGTTTATTACATAAATATTATGATATGCCGCTGTTATTTCTAAATATCTATTGGTTTAAATGAATTGTCCTTATTTAATTGATGTGTATTCAATGAGAGGGTTCGCCTACCGAGGTGCGAAAGGTAGGTACCCACGCGACCCTGAATTGGGTCGTGACATAAGACTAATTTGAATCAACGTCTTTAATCAATCTGTCCATGACTTGGACATTTCAATTAAGGCCATCCGAAATTCAGAAATTTGCAAAATTGACCCTAGATGTATTGAACCATGAGTTGGTTAATCATGAGGTGGTCATAAATGTACAATAAAATAAATTAGGCTAGAAATCATAATTTGAAAATAATTTTTCCATAAGTGGCTTAAATATGCCTATATAGCAATAATTCAAAGCTCGAGGGGTAAAAGTAGCGAATTCTTTCAATTACACAAATTCCTTGGACAAAATAGATGAAAGTGCCTTTTATCCAACCTTTCTTGATTTTTCCTGAACTAAATGAACAATTGTACGAAATTGTACTGGCATGCAGGGGTGAATTATAGAAAGTGCTGTAAAATACTGTAAAATAAATTTCTGAATAATTAGTAAAGCTTTGAAAGTGCCCCTATTAATTTATGGAAGTAAAAAATATTAACCTGAATAATTGTTTAAAATTATTCATAAATCTCTGCGGGTGTGCAGAATTATCTTATTTATTATCCAAGGACCCTGAGTAAGTAAAGTAAATTAGGGAAGTTCAAAAATCAGGTGTCAACAACTGCCCCTTCGGTGTGCGGGGATGGTGAGACCATCCCTGAGCAACGAAATTTGACTAACCCTGGTTTTTTGACCAACCTGACTCTTTTTACCCTTCAATTTTCAAGCAAATCACATAGGTGTGGCCGGACCCGGGCTATTGGGTTCCCTACATATCTCGGGCTATATGAGAGCTCAGGCCACTTCTAGTTCGACTCTATTAAATACTTTCGAGCGCGTAACGGGAGAGTCCCGGGATCAACGGTATTGTGCCCGAGTGCCCGGGCTTTTCGTTGGAGCGTGGTCGGCTCTCTGGTGGTGAGACCGCCTACATATCCCTGGCCTCTGGAAATCAAGCCACATGTAGCTCGACTTGTTGGAGAAGGGTATGTCCCTTATGAGGGAACATCTTTGGATTTCCCGGCGTGTACCCAACTAGTTGCTGTTTTTTAGCAAAAGAAATCAAAAGCAAGCAGGCTTTGCTGAGTCTGGGATTGGCGTCCTCCAAATCTTGGCCGGAGAGCTTAACTCTCATGGGCACCCTTTTTGGCAGGCCGTGTAAGAAAATTTCCATGTTTGTTTCACGATTTGTTTGGATCCAGTTTAGCAAGTTGGCTTTATTTCAGAGATTGCGTGCCTGCTTCTGAAGCTCAACAATATCACGAATGTCTCCGTGTATTTGCGTGAAATGATCCTTTCTGCAGCAGAAGCAAACATGTGATGGCATTATGTAATAAAATGAACAGCCTCCTCCTCGGCAGTGTTACATGGATGCATGAATGCCCTTTTGGCAGTATGAAATGTATGAATGGCCCTTTTGGCAGTATGAGATGTATGAATGGCCCTTTTGGCAATATGAGATGTATGAATGGCCCTTTTGGCAGTATGAGATGCATGAATGGCCCTTTTGGCAGTATGAGATGCATAAATGGCCCTTTTGGCATGGCCCTCTCGGCGACAGAAAATAAATATGCAATGACCCTTTTGGCATGGCCCTCTTGGCGACAGAAAATAAATATGCAACGGCTCTTGGCGAAAAGAAAGTAAAGAATTGGAATGATTGAAAGGAGTTAAAAGATACAGATATGGCCCTTGATGCTGGATGATCTGTTATGCGTGGGTTGGGACCCTCGTGGCCGGATATGCCCCTCTGTCTTTGTAATGATCCCTTTGGTCAAATATGTCTTTGATGCTCCTTCGTCTTTTTGTCCATGTCTTTCTAGTTGAACGTTTCTTCATCCTTTGCTTCTTTTGCTGTCTTTGCGGGTCTTGGCTTCCCCGGTTCTGTCTCCTTTCCTGTTAAAACTAGGGGTGGGCGTTCGGCTCTTTGGTTCGGTTTTTTCGGTTTCAGTTTTCTGAAAGTGGACACCGAACACCGCACTAAATTAATTCGGTTCGGTTCGGTTTTTTGAAGTTCGGTTCGGTTCGGTTTCGATTTTTCTAATTCGGTTTTCTACTTGTAAAATGGACTTTCTTTAATAGACGGCATGCCATTTATCTTACGTACAACTAACCATATTTGCAACTCAACTATTCTACTGCTGACTGTTGTACATAACTACTACAAAAATCAGTAGCAGCAGCACTAATACGAAAATCGATTTTTCCAGTGATAAGTAGCACTAATACAAAAATCAGTAGCAGCAGCCCACAGTGATAAGCAGCATAGCACTAATACAAAAATCAGTAGCAGCAGCCCACTACCCCACAGTGATAAGCAGCGCAGCACTAATACAAAAAACAGTAGCAGCAGCCCACTCGAAAATCAGTAGCAGTAGCCAAGTTGGCACAAACATCAGTAGCAGATACAAAAATCAGTAGCAGCAGCCCACAGTGATAAGCAGCATAGCACTAATACAAAAAACAGTAGCAGCAGCCCACCTAAAAATCAGTAGCAGCAGCCAAGTTGGCACAAAAATCAGTAGCAGCAGCCAGCAGTAGCAAAACTAAACCACTAGGCTTAAATCCTTCAACTTAAAACAATAACAATAGCCAGCTAGCATCAGCAAAAGTGCAAAACAACGCACAAGGTAAAAACAAGCAACACAAATAACAATATAACATAAGCTTAAACGAGCAGCAGCCAAACTGCCAAACAACATAAATAAACAACACAAATGTCTTAAAATTTAGCTCCAAATACAAAAAATTAGCTGTCACAAACTAAGTCTTAAATCCATTGTCTTAACACAACACTAGCAATCACAATTTGGTCCAAAATTCACCAAATTCAAAACACAAGCTCAAATTTGAAGGCGAATTTGCCTCTCTTGTTGACGCTCAAGACATTTCCCAATATGTTTCATCCAGGAACCTGTGCCATTCACTCTTGAATTATATTTAAGTATCATACGACATGTCAAGCACCTTAATTTATGCCCTTCTTCATTGTCTTGAACTACCGCAAAATATTCCCAAACATGTGAGCGAGCATTAAGAGGCATTGTTGAACTTGAACATAATAAAAAATAAGACAAAACAAAAATTTAGAATATAACTTTCAAGATAAAAGAATAGAAATACAAAATAAAATATTAAACTTACCACTAGTAGCAAATTGCAATCAAACTCCCTAAATCAAACATCAACAATGCAAGGATCTCTTCCACTATTTGCTATCTCTAAAGGAAATTTAATCAAATATGTCATACAACATAAATAAGTATATGATTTTTGCACTAAAAAACACAAAAAAATATAAAACCTTACCAAGTTCAAGTTGCTCAAGATACTCCAAACTTTCTTCCACACTAACGGGTTTAGTCTCTTCTCTAAGCCAATCTTGGGCACAAATAAGAGATTGCACACATTTACGAGTCAATGAACTTCTAAATGGATCAAGAATACGTCCACCGGTACTAAATGCACATTCTGATGCCACACTAGAAACCGGAATAGCCAACACATCACGAGCCAACTCCGAAAGAACAGGAAATCTAGGAGCATTTATTTTCCACCAATCTAAGACCTTAAACTCGACACATTCATCTTCAGGCTCTTGTTCTTCACTAATGTATTTATCCAACTCCAATTTAGCACCCCCACATCCAGAATCTTCCTTTTGTTTCTTTAACTGAAGCTTAGTTCTCAAAGCTTTTGCTCTCAAAGAGGTGTCAGAACTAGAAGATACATCAGATGAGCATTGAGATGAATAAGATGCAGATGGAGATAATTTATGATGAAATTCTCTTGAATAATTTTTGAGATACTCTACAAACAAAGAGTTCATATAATCATACACTCCTTTGCTTACTTTCTTTCCTACTTCTTCCCCAAATAGCTCTTCAAGCCCAAAGCTAACATACACAAACTTATTACGAGGATCCAACACGGAAGCAACAAAAATCATTTTGTTCATCTTTTCAGGATCACCCGAATACTTTTTAAACTTTTCTCTCATCCGCTCAGCCATTTTACTCAAATTAAGATCTTCACTTGATAAACACACTTTCAAATGTACATCAAGATCACATATATCCTCAAAATGAACATTAGAAGTAACATAATGTGAACCTGAAACCTTTACGGTGACCTCGTGAAATCTTTTAAGAAACTTTATCGCATTCCTTACATTCACCCAATCATCAGATTGAAGAGGACCTACAACACTTCCATCTTCAAGAACATGAGTAGAAAGATAATTATTAAAATTCTCATCAAAAAGATCAAACCTATCAAAGGCCTTCTCAAAGTTTTGTGCCGTATCCAACATCAAGTAGGTGGAATTCCACCTAGTAGGCACATCTAGCTCTAATGTTTTAGAACAATCCAACCTTTGAACTTCATAACATTTCTTAAAGTGACTTCCTCTTGCCGAAGATGATCTAACATACCTCACCATTTGCCTAACACGTTTGACAAAAGCATCAATTTCCTTCAAACCTTCATGCACAATTAGATTAATTATGTGTGCCATACATCTCACGTGAAGCTGCTTACCATCCATTATATTAGTTCCCCGCATATTTAACTGTTTAGACAATTCTCTAACTGTAATATCGTTGGAAGAAGCATTATCAACAGTAACAGAAAAAACCTTATCCAAGTTCCAATAAAGCAAACAATTACTAATAGCCTCTTCCATATGCTCACCCTTATGATTAGTGATAGGGAAAAAATTCAGTATTTTTTTATGCAACATCCAATCTTTATCAATATAGTGAGCGATCAAACACATATAATTAATTCTTTGCAATGATGTCCATGTGTCAGTAGTAAGGCTAATTTTTTATTTTGCTTATCTAAAATTCTTCTTCAAATCTAGTCTCAACTCGCCATAAAGTTCATAACAATCTCTTGATATTGTTTTAGGGGAAGGAACTTGAAATAAAGGTTGGGCTACATTCATAAACTTCTTGAAGCCTTCCTTTTCTACAAAGCTAAATGGTAGTTCATCCGTAATTATCATCTCAACTAAAGCCCTCCTAATTAACTGTTGATCAAATTCCCAAAGCGGCTCACCCTTAGATGCAAAATTTATCTTTTTATGAGTGCAAGTTTCAATCTTGTCTTTATATACTGGGCACCTCAAGTTTATATGTTGTCTCAATCCCGTTGTCCCATTTATAGTTGTATTAGCGGCATAAATATTTTTACAATGTCTACACCTCGCTTTACCAATACCATTCACAATGACCTTATCAAAATGATCCCAAACCGCTGACCTAGAACTTATTTCTTTTCTTTTCTTTGTTACCTGGGTCTGGTGTCAACTGAGTCATTGCTATCATCTGTATTAGGAATGCTATTAGTTGAACCAGCCGCACTTAGTCTAGTTTCATCCGCCATCTATGAAAAATTAAAAAGAGAAACTATAAGATAGAAGCTCTATAGCAACAGTTACCAGTTTCAAAGAAAAAAAAATAGAGCTCTATAGCAGGAGAGCAGTTTAACAAACACTCAACAAAACCGAACAAGAAGCAGCAAATATGCAGTTATACACCTAAAGAAAATCTAGCAATTACAGTATAAATAATTCTTGCCCAGATTTCTCCAAAACTACAAGAACAGATGTTATCTTCTTCTTTTCATTACAATTCTAAAGATACCCACTGATAATTTAAGAAAATCTAACACCCATAATAAAGATTTAAACTTTACTGAAAAGGAAAAGAATTTAAAACAAATCCAACCCAATACTTACAAATTCAGTGATTTTTTATCCAAAACTAGCTAGGGTTCGGTGAAAAAAGAAATTAAGGTTCAAACTTATGAAAAGGAAAGAACAATCAAACAAAGAAATTATAAGGAGAAAATGAAATTACCTTGGCGTGAGGTTCCTGAGAACTCCCGCCGCCGTTGGACAGAGCAGTGTGAGGACTGTTAGGTGTGGATCGTGTGAGGACTAAGGAGTGAGGAGTCGGACTGTTAGGTTAGGCATGAGGAGGAGAGGAGATGAGACGAAATGAAGTTAGGGTTGAATGGTTGATTTGTTGGAGTCTTGGAGACGAGTTGGATTGGATAGCTGGTAGCCTGGTAATACTAATTTGGGTCAGGTAGGATGGGCTTGGATAGATATATTAAGTTGGGCCTAAGAAAGATAGAAAGTGGAGTGGGCTAACCAGCTAATTGATCTGAAGGTGAGGGGAGTAAAAATTATTTACTAAATTTTCGGTTTAACCGAATACCGAAGAACCGGTGAACCGGAACCGAATACCAAACCGAACACCCAATTTTTTATTTAAAAAAACCGAAACCGAATCGAAAAACCGAACTAATTAGGTTCGGTCCGGTTTTTCAGTTTTTGGTGTTTATGCCCACCCCTAGTTAAAACTTGTATCCACAGATAAATTGTAAGTGTCGTAAAAAGACGATTAGCGCTATTGTGCTTCAGTCTGGCGTCTTCCCTGGATGTTCTTCTGAATCCTCTTGGCCTTGGCATTTCTAAAGACGGTTTTGGGGAGCGCTTATACTAAGGATTATATACATATCATTATTATTTCGAAAAAATAAAAAAAATTGTCATGACATGTAGCCGTGAGCGCAGTCTCCCAGATTCCTGGGAGGTACAACCGCTGACTCCGAACTTGGCGAGGGGATTCCAAGACCTTTCTTGAAAACTTATCTCAGTTTGGGCTTGCCTTGAGAGGCCCCCTCTACTTTCTATGGATTGTTCCTTGGTAGGATTTTTTTTGATCTTCTCAAAAATTCTGCCCCAGTGTGGGTTTGACACTGGTCAGCTCTCGCGTTTTAATTTCGCCGCTTCCATTGCCTTTGGGGTTTCTTAATGGTTTTTGGGTTTTTCTTTTGTGACGACCGAGCTCAAAAGCGCCTACATATTCTATCACAGTAGGAATTCAGGTCAAACGTAGTTCGAGTAAAAGAGATTGATTGTTTTTCAAACAAAGCGACCGGGTCCGATATGGACTGCCTACGTATCCCACCGTGGGAAGTCAGTTCATTGCGTAGTTCATTATATAGATGACTAGTTTTGCTACTATTCCAGTATAAGTATAAGCGGAAGATGCGATTACAAGAAAATAACAATGCAATTACAAGCAAATGAAATCCTAAACGTAGTATCTCTTAAGTGCATCAGCTTTCATAGCCTTGGGCCACTCTTGCCCGTCCATTTCGGCTAAGACCACAACTCCTCCCGAGAGTACTTTTCTGACCATGTATGGCCCTTGCTAGTTTGGCACGAATTTTTCCTTATATTCTTCTTGGTGGGGAAACACTTACTTGAGCACAAGTTGCCTGATCTGGAAGAGCCAGGTTCTGACCCGCTTGTTGAAGGCTCGAGACATACTTTGCCTATATAGTTGTCCGTGGCACACTGCCACTATTTTCTTCTCTTTTATCATAGACAACTGTTCGTAACGACTCTTAACCCACTCCGCATCTTGTAGCTCCGCCTCCTGGATGATCCGGAGCGAGGGAATCTCCACTTCCGCGGGTATAACTACTTCTGTACCATAGACAATGAGATAAGGAGTCACCCCAGTGGAAGTGCGGGTTGTCGTTCGGTACCCCAACAACACGTAAGGCAGCTGCTCGTGCCAATCTCGGTAGTTGTCAATTGTCTTTCTCAGGATTCTCTTAATATTCTTGTTAGCAGCCTCTATGAGGTAGGTGGTAAACACCGACAAGTAGTGCTTTAGCTTCTGAGCAGTCCAAGTCAAAGCACAACAGGTCTTTTCCACGAACGTGTACCACGCTTCGCAGGATGTGAACTTCTTGCTCAGACAGTAAATGGCATGCTCCTTTTTGCCTTCTTCGTCATGCTAGGACAGCATACAACCGAAAGTGTTCTCCGATACTGATAGGTACAGTAAGAGAGGACTCATTTGCCTGGGCGGCACCAGAACGAGGGGATTGGAGGAATATCTCTTGATTTTTTAGAATGCCTCTTGGCATTCCTCCGTCCAATTCGTGGGAGCATATTTCTTAAGTAACTTAACGATTGGCTTCATGATCACGGTGGACTGGGTTATGACCCGCCCAATTTAATTCAACCTTCCTAGGAAGCTCATGACCTCCTTCTTGGTTTTGGGTGGCAGCAATTCCTGGATTGCTTTGATTTTGGTAGGATCCAATTCGATGCCCTTGTGGCTAACTATGAACCCCAACAATTTTCTAGCAGGCACTCTAAATGCGCACTTTGCAGGATTTAGCTTTAGGTTGAACTTGCGAAGCCTATCAAAGAACTTGCGCTCCGAGCTTTCTTTAGAATTTATCATGACATCGTCCATATAGACCTCGATTTCTCGATGCATCATGTCATGGAAAAAAGTAGTCATAGCCCTCATATATATGGCGTCGGCGTTTTAAAGGCAAAACGACATTACCCTGTAATGATAGACTCCCCAGGGGGTGATTGAAGGCTATCTTCTCGGCGTCTTCTTTACTCATGAGTATTTGGTGGTATCCAGTGAAACAATCCACAAATGACTGTAGTTCGTGTTTGGCGTAATTATCTATCAGGATATGGATGCTCGGGAGAGGGAAGTTATCCTTCGGACTATCCCGGTTGACATCTCTGTCACGACCCAACCAGAGGGCCGTGATGGGAACCCGGTGCTAACCCACCTGGGCACCTCTTATCATACTTTCACATTTACATCTAGGTGAGCCACATAGCTAAATCATACTTTCTATCCATCAATCATACTAATCCCATTGGACAACAATGCATTTATATCATCATTAGCAACTATGTCCATATCAATGTACATAAGCCGACGAGGCTAACAAAATGATATCCAAAAGGCATAGGCCGACAAGGCCAAACACATCTAACCATATACATATGTCTACGAGCCTCTAAAGAGATTATGTCATATCATATAGGCGGGACAGGACCCTGCCATGCCCATAAATATGTACACAAAAGAATAAGTACCAAAAGCGGTAACTCCGAATGAAATGGAGCTCTGTTATGTAGTCCCTGAGTCATATAGGCGGGACAGGACCCCGCCATGCCCATAAATATGTACACAAAAGAATAAGTACCAAAATCGGTAACTCCGAATGAAATGGAGCTCCGTTATGTAGTCCCTGAGTAATAAGGCTATGGATCAAGTCTGTCTCCCTGGCCACCTGCGGGCATGACGCAGCGTCCACAAACAAAAGGAAGTCAGTACGAAGAATGTACTGAGTGTGTAAAGCATGATCAACATCATTATGAAAGAATAATAGAAAACATAAGAGATAGCATAGGATGGGAGATAGCAGAATCATCATCATAAACGCCTACTAGCTTTTCATAGGGACTTTCTGTTTCTAGTGCGTAATTGTGCACATACATCCATATCCGTATCCGTATTTATATCCGTACTCATTTTCATAGTCATATACATATTCATATTCATATACATATCATTTACATAGCATACCCGACCATGAAGGTTCAGTGGTTTCACATACCCGGCCATGACAAGGCTCGGTGTCATACATACTTGGCCCTACCAAGGCTCAGTGTTTTCCGTACCCAACTGCAGAGGTGCGCGCGCATTATATATTTATATATCTATTTTACCCGGCCAATAAGCTCGGGGTTTCATAATATCCATACATAGGCACATATACATAAAAGCTCATAAGCATCTTTAGCATCATTACAATCGTCGTTCATTGCATCTATCCTTATAGGATTACTCGTCATATGAGGAATTTAGTACAATCGTAACATATCGGGAAGTATGAGCTTAGTGGCTTTTGAAGGTAGCATCATTCGGAGGACATCATAGGCTTATAGAAGATTAGATATTTGGCCAAAGAACCATGCCTTATGAAAGAAGGGTTAACCTTACATACCTTTCCGTTCAACTATTCTATCACTTGCACGTTCTCCTTCAATGCTCACGTCTCTACCTTCATTAGAGTTATACTATCATTAGAAAATCGATAGCTTAGCATTCATGACTAAATCAAGGGAAAATGGGACAGCATATCCTTTATTTATACGACTTCCTCCATATCATATATCAACTCCCAAGCATCAATAATACATTTACAACATCATAACAATAGTCCTTATTCACCTGCATTATCCTTACTTCTCAATTCACTTCCAATCATCCATATCTATGGTCATAGCACACTATTATATTCGCTTATATACAATGTTTATCCCATGTTCTCAATACCATTTATAACATTATTATAATCATAACATATCAAGAATCATTACTCAATCCAAGCTACTATTCAAAAATGACACCATTCCCACATTCATAACCCATTTTCTATCTCCTTCTACAATCCAAGTGTTTCAACTTCTCAATACCTTAAATAACATGGAAAGATCATAAAACTTACCTTAGATGTTGTAGGAATAAGCTTTGGGTGGAACTACTTCACTTGAGCCAAAACCCTGGTTCACCTCTAATGAAATTTCTTGACTTGGATGATCTCTAATGAGTTTCTTACACTTGGTTTTCTTGGTTTGATGAAGTTGATCATAACTTTCTCCTGTGTTCTTATGGATGAAGAATGGAGAGGGTTTATAGAGAGTTCTTGAAGTGTTGGGTGAAAAATGAAATGAAATAATGAACTTGGTCCCTTTTAAATAACGTAGAAATCTTATCTGTCAGGAAATTATACGGACACTTATACAGTCCGTATAAACTTATACGGTCTTTATAAGTGACCGTGAAATCGCCCCTTTAACCTCTCGATTTTGTGACCATTATACGGCACATTATGCGGGCCGTATAAATAAATTTATACGGTCCGTATAAGTGACCGTATAATACCATCAGTGAGGGACTTCACTGTGACGATTCTGCAGACCATTATACGGACCGTATAATATGCTCTGATACCACTTTGTCACACCCTGACTTTACTAGGGTGTGATGGGCACCCGACCCCATACTCGGAGCCGAGCGAACCCGCTGACTCTTATTACATACATAATCCTTTGGACTTTTAAATCAAATAAAGATGAAACGCATAGTACAACTTTCAGAAATGTTCTTTTTCGTTGCTTTCAAATCGAACAAAATTTGTAATCATACAGAACTTATATCATAACACAAATGACACATCGACTGATGGAGCCGCTTTCAAGACTGACATACTACACCCACTACTCTGTCTGCAAAGTCTCTAACTTCGAACAAGACACCGTAGCATAGTACTCTGTCCCGGCAACCCTCCAGAGCAAATGGAGCTTGCCAACTCTACTGGAACCTCTTCTGTAATAGCTTCTACTCATTCGGGTGTACCTGTGCGGCAAGAAACGCAGCCCCCGAAGAAAGGGGGTCAGTACGAGCAATGTACTGAGTATGTAAGGCATGAATAGTAACATAGTAAGGGATATAAATATGAATAATAACAGAATGGAAATATCGAGCATATCATGAGGTAAAAGAGTAACATGTACATCTGAGTGCCTCTTAGGGCGGATGCCATACATGCTTAGTGATGCGGAACGTGCAGCCCGATCCATATATACATATACTATATTATATTGCTGCAGAACGTGCAGCCCGATCCATATACATATATTGCTGCGGAACGTGCAGCCCGATTCATATATATATTGCTATGGAACGTGCAGCCCGATCCATTTACCCATATATCCCGCGTCCGGGCATCCCGCGTCCGGGACGATATCATATCATATCAACTGATCAGGTGGCTACGCGTATATAACACCCTCACCTTTCTCCTTACCCCATATACATATACATATATCATATCACAGTATGCAGGAGAGCCCAAAGAAAGTCATGTATCTATCGGAGTGACGTAAGGTCGGTAACCTCCGATTATATTATGGAATAATCATCATGACTTTGTCTCACCTTGAAGGAACAATTACTATAAGATGAGACTAGCAACGAATGACACCGTACATAAACCGACACCTGAAGACTCAGAAACAAGTTTCGGGTCGATCCGATTTAGTATAAGAAAGTTATGAGCGTTTGAAGTACAGAACCTTCTACGAACGTTTCAGAAGCCATTTTTGGAAAATCAAAGCAATAATCATACCAAGTACCTTTAAACATGGAATCATTCTTATCATAGTCATCATAGAAATATTCTCATCCTTGCTATCATCATTGTCATTGCGAAACATATCCATCGTTATTGTCATACGAGCTTACAAAATCACAAACCTCTATTTTGGTAGAATACAGACACTTTGGAAAAACATTTATGAGTTATTGGGAAGAGAATCATGCCTTGGAATCATAAACATCTAACTTTTGAAAAACAAGTAAGATATGGAAACAATTATGAAATCATAATATCGGGATCATGCCTTTGAAAGAAAGGGACGAGCCTTAACATACCTGCTCCACGTCCTATTAGCTACGCTTAATTGTCTAAGCTCGCTATCGCTAGTCTACATTCAAGAAGATTGCCACAATCATTAGACTCATCATCATATACACTTGTCTTAGTCTTTCAAATAAATTCACTTATGATCTGCCGAAATTTCGGCAGCATCTCCCCTGTAAATACACCATCCCCGAGAATCTAACTCGGCCCAAATCATCAATCAACAATCCGAGAATTCAACTCGGCCAAACTATCAACAATAATACCAACAACCGTGCCAACAACATCAACAATCAATTCAAGACGCATTCTAACATTAACAACCTTTGTCATACAATTTAACGACATTTCATTTATATTCAATTCAATTCACATATCATTCAAAACGACTCAATCAACATACTACTTCACCCAAAACCTTCCAATTCCAACAAGGACAATAACAACCTATTTCCTTCTTTCGAATTCAATCACAACAACCCAACTTACAATCTTCCAAGCTATGTCTCACTTCCAAATTCATGAATATATTTACAACCTACACATTCTTTTCTTCCAAATTCATAACTCCACCAACATCCTACATTAACAACTTCATTTATACAAATATAAGAATTCATGCTAGTGTCACATTAACTTCCACAACGACACCACAACGATTACAACTTCATTTCAAGCCATTAAATCCTCATTTTACATCATAGAATCCACAACACAACAATCAAACTACTAAATAAAATCAATTCATTTGTTCTACACAATGCAACTATATTCGGCCAACACCCAATCATACCAAATTCATGATTTTTATCCATTTCTACACACTACAACATACACAACCATCCATAACATATGTAAAAGAGGATTGAACACATACCTTTCTCACTCAACTTCTTGGCTTGGGTAAGGTTTCCAACTTGCACAACAAATGCTTTGCTTGCTCCAACAATCACTCCATGTTAATGAGGGGCTTCCAATTACTTGGAATACTAGGAGAAAATATTTTTTTTCTTGATCAATTTCCATGGCCTCCATTTTGAGCCATGGCCGAACCCTACCATATTTCTCTCTTCATATTCCTAAGTTGGAAGATGAAATTGTCTTGCCTTGTAAGCATTGGCCTATATTTATAATTAGCTCCAACAAATTGTCACGACCCAACCCCGTGGGCCGCGACCAGTGCCCGAGCTGGGCACCTATACGTACCCGATACCCAAACTAACATATTAACAGAATAATAATATAATAAAAATATTAGTGGACGCCACAGAATTTAGCAGATAAGCAGACTCGGCACACATAGGCCGATAAGGCCATCATAAAGCAAAGTATCCCAAACACATGTACAGAACCCACACAGATATATCCACAGACCTCTACAGAACATATCATAATCATAAGACGGGACAGGGCCCCGTAATACCCTGAACAAAGTACATATCCAGATATCAGTGACAGACTGTACCAAAAGATGGGCTCTGAAGAAGAGAGCGCCCCAAAATAGCAGAAACGGGATCCTAAACGTGTGGATCAGCGAACCTGTCGTCTGTACCTGCGCGGCATAAAAACGCAGCCCCCGAAGAAAGGGGGTCAGTACGAAATATGTACTGAATATGTAAAGCGGAATCACAGAAATCAAATCATAATGGTTACAGAAAATGAGTACAAAATCCGGAGTGTCAAATGCATATTTCCAAAACAGACAGAATGTGTACAGAAACATATGTCATATCATATCCGGCCCCTGCCACGGGACTCGGCAGACAGAACGTGGTCACCCTCCCGACACTGGTGCCACAATACAGAGGAATCAGAAAAAGGGGCGTGGCCCCGTATCATAAAATGTCATATCAGAATGGCCATAACAGATCAGATCAGAATAGGCGGACATGGCACATCATACTCCACAGACCCATGTACGCGTATACCTGCCCCCTCACATCGGGGCGCGGCGAACAATGCAGAGAATTACGCTTGACAACATATCCTGGCCCGGGCTCAGTGTGGGAAACATTGGGACATCCACGAATGGAGTAGTGAGAGACTAATGCAATTTAAAAATATCATAAACATTTTCAAAGACTCGAAGAGGCATATCAAAGATAAACAAATCCAATGAAGTCGGACGGAATCATAATATATGCATTTCGGATATCATAATAAAGTACAGAAATATAACCTTCCCGAAGTCATTCCGAGTGTCAAAATAATTTATAAGATTTAATAGAATATTTAAAACAATATTTGTTAAGCGATTAGTAGGGTAATCAAAACATTTCTTTCAAAAATCGCTTAAAAAGGAAGCTTTAGCACATTAAGGGCAAAACCGGAAATAGTGGGCCCGCCTAGGGACAAATAAGGCGGCGGGCTCAAATCATGCCCTCTAAGCTTATGGTATCACCTAAAAAGGTTATACAGACATTCTATGACTTTCCAAGTAATTTGGAGCAAAGTTGCATAATTTTCCGGAAAAGCATACTAAAGGGGTTCAATTCCACTGAAGGAAAAACTGAAATTTTCTCTTGCGGATTCCGAGGGCCAAGAGGTCCTTCGAGGCCCGGATCCGACCCTAACACACTAAGGGCATGCCAAGGGAAGAATAGGGGTTGCTTTACATACCTTTCACGCTCCTTAAGCCTTTCCAAACTCACTTCCCGTTTCGTCGAAAAACTGCAATTGGTCAAGTTTACCAATTGTGAGTTATTAATGCCATTATTTCAACTTTAAGCATATTTGGCTACCCAAATTTTGGCAGCACTTCCCCTATACATATGGCACCCCGAGAATTCAACTCGGCTAGAAATCATCAACAACAACCCAAACGAAAACATTAACATCAACGAAGAACATTAAGAACACAAATATCCTTCAACTAGACATTTTTCTCACAAGTTGACATAACCTTCATTTCAACCCAAACTTTCAACTAATATCAATAATTTCATATTCATCAACAATCAAGATCATCACCATATAGTTCTAGATACATTTCATATCGTTTGCCTTAAGATATACACTCGATATACATGATATACAATCTTCCGCCAAAATCATAACTTATGCAAAACATCAAATCTTTGGCATACAACTTCATAACAAGTTTCCAACTTCCAAATTCATCAATGATCATCATAATTCACAACCAAACAACTTCATTTCCTTAATGTCGGAAAATCATACTAAAACGACATAAGTTTCTACATTCCAATTCAATACAAACTTATATCATTCTAACTTCATTTACATTACAAACATCACAATAACACACTAACACACTAAACAACTTAATTCATTTCTATCCCAATTCCAACATACCATACGGCCATATGCTTATTTTGGCAACTTCAACTAAATCATTCAACTTTCAATCCCAATATGTATTTCATCATAATCACAACTAGAATATAACATAAATTCAACACATTATTGATATATAAGGCACATATGCACACGGCTAAACACCATATTCCAAACCCACATCACAAACTTCCATTTCTTCATACAATCAACACATTTCTACATACTACAACACAAACAAAGCTTCATAACACAATAAAAAGGTAGAAATTCTTACCTTTTCCTCAAGTCTTCTTCACTTGGAAATATGATCACTTTGGTGATTCTAATGCTCCCCACTCCAATCCAACTATACCAAGTTACAAAGGAACCTTGACTTAGTAGGAATTTAACAAGAAATGAATTTTTAGAACAAGATTTTTGATACCCAATTTTTCTCCACAAACCCGAGACCTCTTCTTTCTCTCCTCTTCTATTTTTTTTGTTCTTGTTTGTTCTAGTTGATCCTTATCATTAGTCTTCAATTATATAAGTATTGAAGTGCTTGGTCACATGACCAAGCACATGACCACTAATTGGGTTTGGGCCAAGGCCATCATGGCCGGCCACCCTTAACTCTTTGGGCCTCATTTTCAATTCAATTTTTGAGCCCAATAACTTATGGATAGTATTTTGTAATTCCCGAAACTAATTTCCAAAATTCCAAAATTACCCTTAGCCTTGTTCGACACTTCCACATTAATATCCTTTCATACACAACTCCTATGTCAAATAAAATTAATTATAACCTTATTTCTTACAAATCAACAGTATTTCCAATTTTTCCAAAGGTGCGAAAACACGGGATATATCACAAATGATAAGGGGACACATGCCCCCTTCTCCTTTTTTCTTGAAACTTCTTAAAATAAAGGATAATTATATCCTAATTTGTCATTTTTTGACTACATATATTATTGGTCCATATGGGCCAAGGCCCATATCTACCTTGGCCGGCCACCTTGGCCCATTTCATAATTTTTCTTGAAGTTTTATGAAATTCCCATTTTGCCCCTAGCCTTCCACAATATTACCATGAACCACTTTGTGAATTTCCCTTTTTACCCTTAACCTTTCTCCATATTTTCACACTAATAATATTCATAAATAATATTCATAACCAACTTGTACATTAAAATAATTTTGGATGATGGTCATTCCCTTAACATACCACGACTACCTTGAAATATCTGAACGTACAAAATACGGGATATAACATCCTCCCCCCCTTTAGAACATTCGTCCTCGAATGTTCAACTGATCTCATGGGGTGTTATAGTACTTCTGGAGGGTCCCTTCTAGAATTGTCCTTTCCTTCATCCCCATTCCTTATCTTTCACCCTATTTTCTTTACAATCGAACCTCTCGGTCTTTACAGGAATCCTTATTCCGTATCATGGGTCTTCTAATCCACTGCGCCAACTCATTATCCTTGTCCTTCCCAAGTCATTTCTTCCCAACTCTGTACATGACGTATCGGGAACTTCTCATCATAAGTTTTCCTTTCATTCTGCGCCTATATCATAATTTTTGTCAATATTCCCATATCTTCCTACCCACTATTAGTTCCTTTCATCCATTTAGCTCGCTTACTCATGATTCTTCTTAACTACGCGTTCGCGTTGCAGCTGTGCGTCCATATTTTTCGAGCGTCCCACTACTTTTGTTCTTATTACAGAATCCTTACAGGTTACACTTCTTCTATCCTTACTTATCGAACTTTTGACTATATTTATGACACTATGACTGAGCGGTCTCCCATGTACATTCCTTGCATTTCGTTCCATTTCCTCTAAGATCAAATCTCTCCAAACCTCACCTGAATTCTTATTCCATACCACTAACTTCCCAATCAGCAGTGTCGACTCATCATCCTTATTCTTTCCTTGGTGCGTGATCAGATTCCTACCGCTAACTTACCAGAACATCCTTCTTACTTCTATGGTTAAAGATTTCCGGTTACTTTCCTCCTAACATCGTCACAAGGCTTTATCATTCTTTCTCTTACTTCACATTCCTTGTCGTGGTCACTATTCCCTTACACTTACTTATTGGAACCGGTCCTCGAACTCCACACATTCCTCTTTGTTTCGCATGACCACACTCTATCCTTCTCACATGTCTATCTTTGAAGTTTTACCTAAATAGTCTCGTGCTTTGCAGGTAGTTTCTCTCGGGAGCTTCACTCACTAAGGTTTCTTACCTTTCACCTTCTTCCGACACTTTGATTTCTTTATCTTCCATCTACTCACTCTCTCTCTTTTCCAAATATCGCTGTATTTGAGTTTTCCAATCTTAGTCGGTAGTGAAAATGATATCAATTTACCTTGTAACACTTATATAATTTATTCTTGCTGTCACTCGATCTTCGGTACCCTTACTTGATTAATGCCTTCCTTACCATAGCGCCGATTGCTGGAACTCCCATGTCCACCGATACAATCATATGTGAGATATCCTACGCATTTATATATATATATATATATATATATATATATATATATATATATATATATATACATATATATATTTATACTATCAACTAGCCCACAAATACTTCCAAACGCTATTCAAGCCTATCTAAATTTCCAGAGCTGTGACGCACTTTCTGTCTCTTCTTCAGTCTAGCCTACCTCGTCTTACGCGACCTCTTAAGGTTTCCAGCCATCCCGTATACTCTAATTTCCCTTAGGTTACTCTAACTTCTCATTTGTCTCTTATGTCTGGATATATAGAATTTCTTGCATACTTCCCAGGGGGTCACCCATCCTAAAATTACTCCCACCTTAGCACGCTTAACCTCGAAACTTTGATGGAATCCGATGCATTATTGCTGATATAATCGCGTCCACTTCCTCGCATGACCTTCATCATATAATCTGGAGCATGTCGAGGTCTTATAGATTCCGAGACATTCCCATAACACGTCCTTCCCTTTACAATTACTATTTTACCCTTCACCTTCGTGTATCACTACCTTTCGTCCTAGATTCCCAGATTCCTGATGGTAACGAATATACCTTCGTCGCCGTTACTTACGCATACCCGATTATCAGCCAGTTCGGACTTCCACCCACCATCCTTACCTAATAATCCACAGCAAAACTAATTGTCGACTTTCTCTGAATCCTTTAGCAGACCTTACTCCTGCTAAGCCTCGAACGTTATCCATTTTAATCCTCTGGGTTGCTAATCGTCTTTCTCGCTATTATTTTTCGTATCATACCAAATCCATAACCTTTCTGAAACAACTCATCCCACTTATCGTCCGTTTACGATATTTCCTTTCCACGCTTCCTTCTGCTAGACGTACTTACCTAAATGACCTGATTTTTGAACAATTCCGGCAGAATCTCCTTTGCAATCCTTACTATTCCAAATCTGTACGCAGCAATTATTGACAATACCTTACAGGGCATACATACGTATACGACACATCTCAGCCATCCAGAGCCTCCAGTTTCAGGTAACAGAACAGATTATCAATACTTACCCCTGTGACTTTCCATATCGCTTCTCACCTTCTTCCACCGTAGGTAAGGCTTGTATAAGGAATTTCTTTTTCCTATGACTTGGCTCTATCACACGATCTAAGACAGAAAGAAGGTCAACAATCCCTAGATGCCCCGCATCCTCCTGTTTATAAATGTGGCCGGCTTTACACCCATAAACAGGACTCTACTGGACACGACTTTGCAGACAACCCCTAGGACGACCTGCTCTGATACCACTTTATCACACCCCGACTTTACTAGGGTGTGATGGGCACCCGACCCCATACTAGGAGCCGAGCGAACCCACTGACTCTTATTACAAACATAATCCTTTGGACTTTTAAATCAAATAAAGATGAAACGCATAGCACAACTTTCAGAAATGTTCTTTTTCATTGCTTTCAAATCGAACAAAATCTATAATCATATAGAACTTATATCATAACACAAATGACACATCGGCTGATGGAGCCGCTTTCAAGACTGACATACTACACCCACGACTCTGTCTGCAAAGTCTCTAACTTCGAACAAGACATCATAGCATAGTACTCTGTCCCGGCAACACTCCCGAGCAAATAGAGCTTGCCAACTCCGCTGGAACATCTTCTGTAATAGCTTCTACTCATCCGGGTGTACCTACGCAGCATGAAACGCAGCCCCCGAAGAAAGGGGGTCAGTACGAGCAATGTACTGAGTATGTAAGGCATGAATAGTAACATAGTAAGGGATATAAATATGAATAATAACAGAATGGAAATATCGAGAATATCATGAGGTAAAAGGGTAACCTGTACATCTGAGTGCCTCTTAGGGAGGATGCCATGCATGCTTAGTTCTGCGGAACGTGTAACCCGATCCATATATACATATACTATATTATATTGCTGCGGAACGTGCAGCCCGATCCATTTATCCATATATCCCGCGTCCGGTACGATATCATATCATACCAACTGATCAGGTGGCTATGCGTATATAACGCTCTCACCTTTCCCCTTACCCCATATACATGTACATATACATATATCATATCACAGCATGCAGGAGAGCCCAAAGAAAGTCATGTATCTATCGGAGTGACGTAAGGTCGGTAACCTCCGATTATATTATGGAGTAATCATCATGACTCTGTCTCACCTTGAAGGAACAATTACTATAAGATGAGACTAGCAACGAATGACAGCGTACATAAACCGACACCTGAAGACTCAGAAACAAGTTTCGGGTCGATCTGATTTAGTATAAGAAATTTATGAGCGTTTGAAGTACAGAACCTTCTACGAACGTTTCAGAAGCCATTTTTGGAAAATCAAAGCAATAATCATACCAAGTGTTATAGCCCGTATTTTGTACGTTCGGATAATTCGAGATAGTCGTGATAAGTTGGGGGCAAGACCATTTTCAAAAAAATTATTTTAATGTACAAGTTGTTATGAATATTATTTATGAATATTGTTAGTATGGAAATATTGAGAAAGGCTAAGGGAAAAAAGGGAAATTCGCAAAATGGCTTATGGTAATATTGTGGAAGGCTAGGGGCAAAATGGGAATTTCACAAAATGTTCAAGAAAATTCTTGAGGAAGGCCACTTTGGCCGTGTGATATATATATAAATAAGGAAAAGTGATGACCAAATAAAATAATTAGTCATCTTTATTTAAGAAACTTCAAGAAGAGGGCATGTGTTTACATGTTATTGGAGGGAGCTATATATATATATATATATATATGTGTGTGTGTGTGTGTGTGTGTGTGTGTGTGTGTGTAGAGAGATGACCAACCAAGACAAATTATTCATGAAATCTCAAGAAGAGAACTTGGAGGAAAAAAAATAGGGCCATTCGGCCAAGGTGCCAAAATTTGGTGCCATGGAAATTTATCAAGAAAAATTATTTTCTTTTAGTATTCCAACTAATTTGAAGGCCCTAATTTACATGGAGTGGTTGTTGGAGCAAGCAAAGTCTTCATTGGTGCAATTTATTTACCCTAGCCAAGACAAGAAGTTGAGTGAAAAAGGTATGTGTTTAATCTTCTTTTACATGTGTTAGAGATGCTTATGTATGTTGAAGTATGTAGAAATGGATAGAATTCATGGTACATGTGTGTGTTGATGTTGTGGCCGAACATAGTTGAGTTATGAAGAACAAATGAATTGATTTTTATTTAGTAGTTTGATTGTTGTGTTGTGGATTCCATGATGTAAAATGAAGATTTGATGGTTTGAAATGAAGTTGTGATCATTGTGGGATTATTGAAGGAGCTAATGTAACACTAGCATGAAATATTATACTTGTAGGAATAATGTTGTCAATGTGTAGTTATGGGTATAATGCATGAATTTGGAAGGGAGAAATATGTTGATTTTATTGAGTTTGGAAGGTTGTAAGTTGGTTGTTGTGATTGAATTGGACATAAGAAAAGTGTTGTCGAATTATGTAAAAGAAATTACTAACATTAGAATATATTTTGGAATTGATTGACGAAGTTGTTAATATGTAGAATATTGGTGTAGTTCATGAATTGGAAGAAAACAATGTGGTTATTGTCCTTACTAAGTTTGGAAGATTTCGGATTATTGTTAATAATGCGGCCGAGTGGAATTCTCGGATTATTGTTGATAAATTGGCCGAGTTGCATTCTCGGATTTGTTGTTGATGATTTGGCCGAGTTAGATTCTCGGGGATGGTGTATTTACAGGGGAAATGCTGTCGAAATTTCGGTAGAATGTAAGTGAAGTTATGTGAGAAACTAAGGCAAGGGTATGACGACGAATCTAATGATTGTGTGAATTCTTTTGAATGTAGACTAACGAGCTTGGACAATTAAGCGTAGCTAATAGGAAGTGGAGCAGGTATGTAAGGCTTACCCTTTCTTTCTTTTGGCATGTCCTAGATCCAAGTAAGGTATGATATGTATCTTGGGGTTATTCTATTCTGTGATTCCGAGTTTGTCTATGATTCTTATTCACTTTTGACATGTTTTTAAAAGAGTTCTGTAAGTATGACAACACGTTTGATTACTCCATCGAGTCTTTGATATAGTTTGATGCGTACATATGGTTCCAAAAGCTCTATTTGATTTGAACCATAACGATATCCGAGGGGCACTTGATATGATTGTTGCTTCGATTTGCCAAAAATAGCTTCTGAAATGCTCGTAGAAGGTTCTGTACTTCAAACACTCATAACTTTCTTATACTAAGTCGGATTGACCCGAAACTTGTTTTTGATCCTTCAGGTGTCGGTAAGTATACTTATCCATCGAGTCTTAAAAAAACTGATTTATGTGCATTTAGTTTCTCACTACTCTGCTCGTGCATGTGTCATTACTTCTTTCGCCGAGTCCCGGGCCGGTATGTATCGTGCGTATGGTTCGCCGAGTCCCTTGCTTGAGGGCCGGGTTCCATATATATAATTCCAGAGTATGATGTGTCCGGTTCCGGGGTACCGTGTATATGTGTCCGGCCCCCGGTTACCGTGTATATGTTATGGAGTATGATGTGTCCGATTCCCGGGTTCGCGTGTATATATGTCCGGTTCCCGGGTACCGTGTATATGCTATGATGTGTTATGTGTGACGGAGATTACGGAGTAAATCTTCTGGAGTATGATGTGTGTGGCGCCAAAGACGGGGTGGCGACCACGTTCCCCGGGTCCCGTAAGGGACCGGACACCGTTTCTGACATGCATGATTTGTGTTTCTAGTAAGCATTTTGATATTCTGGATAAGCCACCTATCTTCTGGCATATGTCTTCGGCATATATGATTTGGGTTTGGAAAACAAGTATTTGGATATTCTGGATGATTTACTTACTTTCTGTACTTATTCTGACATATGACATCGACAAATACGATCTGCGTTCTAAAAAAATAAGTAGTTTGGTATTCTGAATAATGTACTTATTTTTGTACTGCTTGTGTCGATTATAGTTCTATTTCCTGTATTCCATGCCTTACATACTCAGTACATTGCTCGTACTGACCCCCTTCTTCGGGGGCTGCGTTTCATGCCGCGCAGGTACAACCAGATGAGTTGAAGCTATTATAGAAGATGATCCAGCGGAGTTGCCAGGCTCCAGTTGTTCCTGGAGTGCTGCCGAGTCAGAGTATATGCGCTATGATGTTTTGTTCGAAGTTACAGACTTTGCAGACAGAGTCGTGGGTATAGAATGTCAGTTCTGTGAGCGGCTCCATCAGCCGATGTGTCATTTGTGTTATGATATAAATTCCACATGATCAAAGATTTTGTTTGATTTGAGAACGATAGAAGAAAGATTTTGAAAGCTTACTTTGTATTTTACTTTTATTTGATTTCGGAGTCCGAGGAGATTATGTATGTAATAAGAGTCTGTGGGTTCGCTCGGCTCCGGATATGGGGACGGGTGCCCATCACACCCTAGGGAGATTAGGGTGTGACACCAAGTACCTTTAAACATGAAATCATTCTTAACATAGTCATCATAGAAATATTCTTATCCTTGCCATCATCATTGTCATTGCGAAACATATTCATCGTTATTGTCATAAGAGCTTACAAAATCACAAACCTCTGTTTTGGTAGAATACGGACACTTTGGAAAAACATTTACGAGTTATTGGGAAGAGAATTATGCCTTGGAATCATAAACATCTAACTGTTGAAAAACAAGATATGGAAACAATTATGAAATCATAATATCGGGATCATGCCTTTGAAAGAAAGGGACGAGCCTTAACATACCTGCTCCACGTCCTATTAGCTACGCTTAATTGTCCAAGCTCGCTATCGCTAGTCTACATTCAAGAAGATTGCCACAATCATTAGACTCATCATCATATACACTTGTCTTAGTCTTTCAAATAAATTCACTTATGATCTGCCGAAATTTCGGCAGCATCTCCCCTGTAAATACACCATCCCCGAGAATCTAACTCGGCCCAAATCATCAATCAACAATCCGAGAATTCAACTCGGCCAAACTATCAACAACAATACCAACAATCGTGCCAACAACATCAACAATCAATTCAAGACGCATTCTAACATTAACAACCTTTGTCATACAATTTAACGACATTTCATTTATATTCAATTCAATTCACATAACATTCAAAACGACTCAATCAACATACTACTTCACCCGAAACCTTCCAATTCCAACAAGGACAATAACAACCTATTTCCTTCTTTCGAATTCAATCACAACAACCCAACTTACAATCTTCCAAGCCATGTCTCACTTCCAAATTCATGAATATATTTACAACCTACACATTCTTTTCTTCCAAATTCATAACTCCACCAACATCCTACATTAACAACTTCATTCATACAAATATAAGAATTCATGCTAGTGTCACATTTACTTCCACAACGACACCACAACGATTACAACTTCATTTCAAGCCATTAAATCCTCATTTTACATCATAGAATCCACAACACAACAATCAAACTACTAAATAAAATCAATTCATTTGTTCTACACAATGCAACTATATTCGGCCAACACCCAATCATACCAAATTCATGATTTTTATCCATTTCTACACACTACAACATACACAACCATCCATAACATATGTAAAAGAGGATTGAACACATACATTTCTCACTCAACTTCTTGGCTTGGCTAAGGTTTCCAACTTGCACAACAAATGCTTTGCTTGCTCCAACAATCACTCCATGTTAATGAGGGGCTTCCAATTAATTGGAATACTAGGAGAAAATATTTGTTTTCTTGATCAATTTCCATGGCCTCCATTTTGAGCCATGGCCGAACCCTACCATATTTCTCTCTTCATATTCCTAAGTTGGAAGATGAAATTGTCTTGCCTTGTAAGCATTGGCCTATATTTATAATTAGCTCCAACAAATGATAAGGGGACACATGCCCCCTTCTCCTTTTTTCTTGAAACTTCTTAAAATAAAGGATAATTATATCCTAATTTGTCATTTTTTGACTACATATATTATTGGTCCATATGGGCCAAGGCCCATATCTACCTTGGCCGGCCACCTTGGCCCATTTCATAATTTTTCTTGAAGTTTTATGAAATTCCCATTTTGCCCCTAGCCTTCCACAATATTACCATGAACCACTTTGTGAATTTCCCTTTTTACCCTTAACCTTTCTCCATATTTTCACACTAATAATATTCATAAATAATATTCATAACCAACTTGTACATTAAAATAATTTTGGATGATGGTCATTCCCTTAACTTACCACGACTACCTTGAAATATCTGAACGTACAAAATACGGGATATAACACCCATCTTCTCTCTGATGTTGTCCTCGCCACTTCGTTTGATCTCCAATCCTTATGGGACCTTCTTGATACTTGTTTAACACCTCATTAACGATTCTAAGGGACATTATAATTCTTCTCCAAGATGCTATTAAATCATCATTAACTTGCTATTCGTAAATCCTTTCCAATACACTTCGTGTGCCTTACACTCTCTTGGCAAACTTTCTCCTCTTACTCCAAATGTCTTTGAAATCTTAATTAGGGTCATCAAATGTCATTCCTTACTTATTGAAATACTGTATACTCGTGCTCTTCATTAGTCTATTCACTGTGCATCAACGGGAAATTTTCCGAGGTGTAACATTCTTCCCCCTTAAGAACATTCGTCCTCGAATGTTAAGTCCGCGGGGATTCTATAAAATTTTACCAGAGTTTCTCCTGTAATATGGCACTACCATCCTGTCACAATAGCCCATAACAACAATGCCTCACAGGGCCACGACATAATAGCAATAGAGTTTGGCCAGACACGATCCAAATGCATAAAAAGAAAACATACATACCTTATGATCTTGACGTCTCATTTTGGATCTCTTCTAGGGGCAGAAATAAGTGCGGGTACTTGGATTTCATATTTACTTTCGCTTCCCATGTCATTTCTTCTCGGTTATTATTTCTCCATAAAACCTTAACTGAGACCACTTCTTTGTTTCTAAGCCTCCGTACTTGCCTATCTAATATGGCAATGGGTACCTCTTCATACGTCAACTTTTCTATCACTTGCACATCATTTACTAGCAAGATCCTAGTAGGATCTCCAACACATTTACGAAGCATCGAGACATGGAAAACTGGGTGAACTGACCCCAAATCAGGAGGTAGATCTAATTCGTAAGCCACTTTGCCTACTTTGCGCACAATCTCATAAGGCCCAATGTACTGGGGACTAAGCTTCCCCTTTTTTCCAAATCTCATTACACCCTTCATTGTTGACACTTTTAAGAATACCCAATCTTTCACTTGGAACTCTAAGTCCCTTCGACGATTATCCGCATAGTACTTTTAATGACTCTAGGCTACTAATAACCGATCTTGTATGAGCTTAACTTTATCTATGGCTTACTGGACCAAATTTGGCCCTATCAATTTACTCTCTCCTACCTCGAACCACCCAATTGGGGATCTACACTTTCACCCATATAAAGCCTCATACGGTGCCATTTGGATGATAGAATGATAACTATTGTTATAAGCAAATTCAATGAGTGGTAAGTGATCATCCCAATTACCTCCAAAATCTACCATACATGCCCGTAACATATCCTCAAGAGTCTGAATGGTACGTTCAGCTTGTCCATCAGTCTGCGGGACAAAATATCGTGCTAAGGCTCACTTGAGTCCCCAAACCCTCTTGGAAGGACTTCCAAAAATTAGCTGTAAACTGAGTTCCTCTATCTAAGATAATAGATGCTGGGACACCATGGAGTCGCACTATCTCTGTAATACATTAGCATGGGATCTTCGTATTGTCGCTCTTTCACTTCCACTACTAGCGACGAGACTGCTAAATTCTGAATGGTAGTTCCCTTGCTACCTGAGTTCACTACTCGAACTCCTAGGCTAGCTAACTGGGTGATCTCACAAGCCATTTCTCTTTTCTCTGGTCGTACATCACACAAACTTCCCATAGATCTACGGCTAAGAGCATCAGCCACAACATTTGCCTTTCCGGGGTGATACAGGATATCAACATCATAATCTTTTAGCAATTCCAACCATCGTCGTTGCCGCAAATTCAACTCTTTCTGCTTGAAGATATACTGAAGGCTCTTATGATCTGTATAAACATCCACATGGACACCATACAAGTAATGTCTCACATATTTAATGCATGAATCACTGCAACCAATTCTAGATCATGGGTTGGATAATCTTTCTTATGTTTTCGTAATTGCATTGAAGCATACGCAATCACCCTACCATGTTGCATCAACACACAACCTAGCCCAATGCCTGAAGCATCGCAATAAACAACATAACCTTCCAATCCCTCTAGAAGTGACAGGACTGGGGCAGAAGTCAATCTATCTTTTAGCTCTTGGAAACTACATTCACAAGCATCTGTCCATTGAAACTTTGCTGATTTCTGGGTCAGCTTTGTGAGTGGTGCATAAATGGGAGAAAAACCTTCAACAAATCCCCTGTAATAACCTGCTAAGCCCAGAAAGCTATGAACCTCCGTAGGAGTTGTGGGCCTTGGTCAAGTCTTCACGGCCTCAATCTTTTGGCTATCTACCCGAATACCATCGGCTGCAACAATATGCCCCAAAAATGTCACTAAGTTCAACCAAAACTCACACTTAGAAAATTTGGCAAACAACTCTCATGTTTGAAGAACTCTAAGGACAATACGCAAATGATCCACGTGCTCTGCCTCGGATATAGAATACGCCAAGATATCGTTGATGAATACAGTTACAAATAGATCTAGGAAGGGCCTGAACACATTGTTCATCAAATCCATAAATACTGTCGGTGCATTAGTTAGCCCAAATGACATTACCCGGAACTCAAAATGGCCATATCTTGTTTTGAAGGCTGTCTTAGGGATATCTTTCTCCCTAACTCTCACTTGATGATACCAGACCTCAAATCTATCTTTGAAAACCATTTGGCACCTTGTAATTGATCAAACAAGTCATCAATCCTCGGAAGAGGATATTTGTTCTTAATCGTCACCTTAGTCAATTGCCGATAGTCAATGCACATTCGCAAAGAGCTATCTTTCTTTCGGACGAACAATACGGGTGCTCCCCACGGGGATGAACTAGGCCTAATAAAGCCTTTCTCAAGCAAGTCTTTCAATTTCTCCTTCAACTCTTTCAATTCTGCGGGAGCCATTCTATAAGGAGGAATAGATATAGGCTTGGTGTCTGGAAACACATCAATAGCAAAATCAATCTCCCGCTCGGGAGAGAGGCCTGGAAGCTCTTCTGGGAACACATCCGGAAACTCATTCACTACAGGAACTGACTGAAGAGTCGACGGTTCAGCTTCTACATCTTGAACCCGAACTAGATGATAAATGAAACCTTTTGTGATCATTTTCCTTGCCTTTAGATAGGAAATAAGCCTACCTTTTGGTGACGTAATATTCCCTTTCCATTCTAAAACTGGTTCTCCCGGAAATTGGAAGTGAACCATTTTCATTCTACAATCAACATTGGCATAGCAAGAAGCCAACCAATCCATGCCCATAATAACATCAAAATCCACCATTTTTAACTCATGCAAGTCAATCACAGTACAACGGTCACAAATCACAACTAAGCAGTTTCTATATACTCGGCTAGCTATTACCGATTCACCAACGGTTGTAGACACCTCAAAAGGTTTGATCGACTCCGGTTTGACTCTAAACCGACCCGCAATATACGAAGTAACATATGACAATGTGGAGCATGGATCTATCAAAGCATATACATCATGTGAAAATACCGATAATATACTTGTGAAAACATCAGGAGAAGACACAAGATCTTGGCGTCTAGCCAAAGCATAAATACGGTGCTAAGGACTGCTAGAACTGGGGACTCTCCCTCTGCCTCTACCATGGCCGACTGGCGCATGTGAACCTGGCCCCATAGGGCGTATATATGATAATATCGGATTATCGACCCTGAAGGCTGGGTCCTACCTCTACCACCAACTGAGGGGCAATCACGCATAATATGGCCTGGCCGACCACATGAATTGCAACCCTCTGAACCCAATCGGCACTGACCCCAATGTACCTTTCCACACTGGGAACATCGTGGCATGGGTGACCTCGCCTGACCCGAATCGCCTCTGAACTGCGAATCGAAAAAACTCTGACTCGGCCCGGAATGAGTGGATCTATCAAATATCTGGCTTGAAAACCATGGAGGCGCACTAGTCATAGAATAGCCTAAATGCCTAGAAAACTGTTGTCTGTGCCCGCCTCTATACTCACTTATCGGACCCGAAGATCTAGCCCTTTTGTTATACCCTCTATCATGCTCACGTTCACTTGTTTGTTGTTGTAGGCTTTCTTCTAAATTTTGAGCATGGGCCTAAATGCGTGAAATTTCCATATTGTCTTGAAGGGACGCAATCAAGCATCTATCCATCAAATGTGGCCCTAGGCCTTTCACAAATCGGTGCACTCGGTTACCCATATCTGATACCATGGCCGAAACATACCTTGCAAAAGAATTGAAGTGGAGACTATACTCTAAAGCACTCATGCTTCCTTGCCTCAAATTCAGGAACTTATCGGCTCTAGCTCGCCGAACTTCTGGAGGCAAATAATATCGGAGGAAGGCATCTACAAATTCGTGCCATACCAGGGGGGTACATTGGCTCCCCGTGAAGCCATCCAAACCATTTACTAATGAACTGCAACATCCCTCAATCTATAGGATGCTAACTCTACTGATTCGGTGTCCGAAGCATGTATCAACCGAAGTGTCCTCAACATTCCATCAATAAAATTCTGAGGGTCCTCATCCGGCTTTGATCCAAATAATTTTAGAGATTTCAAGCTAATAAAATCACGGGCCCTTGCACTAACAACCCTATAGGATAATGAATGGCCTCTTTTACATCTTGGCCTGAAGCATCCGGTGGAGGAGCCGGAGGTGCTGGAGCTGGGGCTGAGGCTCCCTCACGCTCCTCAGAAATAGGCATTGAATGGGAGGACTTAGATTGAGCCGTATTCTGGGACTCACTTTCCTCTATAACCATTGGCGATGCTCTTTCAGCCCGTTTTTCTGTCACTGTCTTACCCTTTTGGGCTGCCGTAGCCTTTCTTAGTACGGGCATTTCTGAAATATATAACACACGGTTAAGGACAAAGAATTTCTTAGGTCATAGCTCTATCGCAGGATCTTATGAAGAAAGAAGGTCATTCATTCCTAAAATGCCCGCAGCCACTTGTTTATAAGTGTGGCGTGCAACACACCCATAACAAAGACTCTACTGGACACGGCTCGTAGACACACCCTATGACAGAACTGCTCTGATACCACTTTTGTCACGACCCAACCAGAGGGCCGCGACAAGCACCCGGTGCTAAGCCACCCGGGCACCTCTTATCATACTTCACATTTACATCTAGGTGAGCCACATAGCTAAATCATACTTTCTATCCATCAATCATACTAATCCCATTGGACAACAATGCATTTATATGATCATTAGCAACTATGTCCATATCAATGTACATAAGCAAACGAGGATAACAAAATGATAACCAAAAGGTATATGCCGACAACGCCAGACACATCTAACCATATACATATGTCTACGAGCCTCTAAAGAGAGTATGTCATATCATATAGGCGGGATAAGACCCCGCCATGCCCATAAATATGTACACAATAGAATAAGTACCAAAAGTTGTAACTCCGAATGAACTGGAGCTCCGTTATATAGTCTCTGAGTAATAAGGCTATGGATCAAGTATGTCTCCTTAGCCACCTGCGGGCATGACGCAGTGTCCACAAACAAAATGACGTCAGTACGAAGAATGTACTGAGTATGTAAAGCATGATCAACATCATTATGAAAGCATAATATAAAACATAAGATATAGCATAGGATGGGAGATAGCAGAATCATCATCATAAACGCTTACTTGATTTTCATAGAGACTTTCTGTTTCTAGTGCGTAATTGTGCACATACATCCATATCCGTATCCGTATTCTTATCCATACTCATTTTCATAGTCATATACATATTTATATTCATATACATATCATTTACATAGCATACCCGACCATGAAGGTTCGGTGGCTTCACATACCCGACCATGACAAGGCTCGGTGTCATACATACCTGGCCCTACCAAGGCTCAGTGTTATACATACCTGGCCCTACCAAAGCTCAGTGTTTTCCGTACCCAACTGCAGTGGTGCGCGCGCATTATATATATATATATATATATATATATATCTATTCTACCCGGCCAATAAGCTCGGGTTTTCATAATAGGCATACATAGGCACATATACATAAAAGCTCATAAGCATCTTTATCATCATTACTATCGTCGTTCACTGCATCTATCCTTATAGGATTACTCGTCATATAAGGAATTTAGTACAATCGTAACATATCGGGAATCATGAGCTTAGTGGCTTTTGAAGGTAGCATCATTTGGAGGACATCATAGGCTTATAGAAGATTAGATATTTGGCCAAAGAACCATGCCTTATGAAATAAGGGTTAGCCTTACATACCTTTCCGTTCAACTATTCTATCAGTTGCGCGTTCTCCTTCAATGCTCGCGTCTCTACCTTCATTAGAGTTATACTATCATTAAAAAATCGATAGCTTAGCATTCTTGACTAAAGCTAGGGAAAATGGGACAGCATCTCCTTTATTTATGACTTCCTCCATATCATATATCAACTCCCAAGCATCAATAATACATTTACAACATTATAACAATAGTCCTTATTCACCTACATTATCCTTACTTCTCAATTCACTTCCAATCATCCATATCTATGGTCATACCACACTATTACATTCGCTCATATACAATGTTTATCCCATGTTTTCAATACCATTTAGAACATGATTATAATCATAACATATCAAGAATCATTACTCAATCCAAGCTACTATTCAAAAATGACACCATTCCCACATTTATAACCCATTTTCTATCTCCTTCTACAATCCAAGTGTTTCAACTTCTCAATACCTTAAATAACATGGAAAGATCATAAAACTTACCTTAGATGTTGTAGGAATAATCTTTGGGTGGAAATACTTCACTTGATCCAAAACCCTAGTTCACCTCCAATGAAATTTCTTGACTTGAATGATCTCTAATGAGTTTCTTACACTTGGTTTTCTTGGTTTGATGAAGTTGACCATAAATTTCTCTTGTGTTCTTATGGATGAAGAGTGGAGAGGGTTTCTAGAGAGTTCTTGAACTGTTGGATGAAAAATGAAATGAAATAATGAACTGAGTCCCTTTTTAATAACTTAGAAATCTGATCTGTCAGGAAATTATACGGACACTTATACGGGCCGTATAAACTTATACGCTCCGTATAAGTGACCGTGAAATCGCCCCTTTAACCTCTCGATTCTGTGACCAATATACGGCACATTATGCGGGCCGTATAAATAAATTTATACGGTCTGTATAAGTGACCGTATAATCCCGCCAATGAGGGACTTCACTGTGACGATTGTGCAGACCATTATACGCACCGTATAATCGGTCGTGGAACCCATCTTCCCTCTGATCTTGTCCTCGTCACTTCATTTGATCTCCAATCCTTATGGAACCTTCTTGATACTTGTTTAACACCTCATTAACGATTCTAAGGGACATTATAATTCTTCTCCAAGACGCTATTAAATCATCATTAACTTGCTACTCGTAAATCCTTTCTGATACACATCGTATGCCTTGCCCTCTCTTGGCAAACTTTCTCCTCTTACTCCAAATGTCTTTGAAATCTTAATTAGGGTCATCAAATGTCATTCCTTACTTATTGAAATATCGTATACTCGTGCTCTTCATTAGTCTATTCACTGTGCATCAACGAGAAATTTTTCGAGGTGTAACAATCTCGATAGTCCATATAGATTCAGATTTTTCCGTCCTTTTTGGGCACTAGCACTATGTTGGACACCCAAGTGGGGTAGGATGTTACCTCTACTATTCCTGACTCGATCTGCTTTTCGACTTCGTCCTTTATTCTGATACTCATGTCCGGCTTGAACGTTTGCATTTTTTGTTTGACTGGGGCGAACCCCTGTTTAATGGGCAGTATGTGAGCCACTATCTTAGTGCTCAACCTCGGCATATCCGCGTACGACCAAGCGAAGACGTCCGCATACTCTATTAGTAAAGCTATGAGTTCTTCTCTTTGCGGAGCTCCCAAGTGGGCGCTGATTCGCGTCTCCTTGACATCCCCTCTGCCACCGAGGTCGATCACCTCAGTTTCATCCATATTTGGCTTCTATTTTTCTTCCACCTCTTCCAACTCTTCCGCCAGCCCTTCTGGCATCATTGTAGATTCGTTGTACCCCTATTTGTCGCCCTCTTCGCGCGTTTCGCCACATGCCATGACGTTTTTCCTATTTTATTATGATTATTACTAAAAAGCGATGCGAGGTAAATTAGGCTTATTATTGGTTGTTATTAATTAGTTAGCAAGAAAAGCAGTTATTATTAGTCGGTAATGTTATAGCCCGTATTTCGTACATTCGGATAATTCAAGATGATTGCGAGAAATTAAAGTCAAGACTATTTTCCAAAATTATTTTAGTGAATGAGCTGTTTATGAAAATGTTTTTTGTGGAAATATTAAGAAAGGCAAAGGGTAAAAAGGGGAAATTCGCAAAATGACTCGTGGAAATATGGAGGAAGGCGAAGGGAAAATTTGGAATTTGAAAAAAATAAATTTTCATGAAGTGCAAAACAAAACAAAAAAAAAATGGGCTTGGAAATTAAAGGGGGCCATTGGGCCGTCCATAATAGATGGGTCAAAGCCTATATGGGGACAAAATTTATAAGTCCAAAAGATGACTTATTAGTCATCTTATTCATTCCCTTCCTAGAAACTTCAAGAAGACTAAAGAACAAAAGAGAAGGAGAAAAAGAACCAAGGCCATTCGGCCATGATAAATCCAACAAGAACCTTGGAAAATTTTTATCAAAAAATTATTCTCTTCTAGCTAAACAATCCATTAAAGGGTCCTTAGCAAAGTGAAGTGGTTATTGGAGCAAGAAAAACATATATTCATACAAGTTACAAATTCTAGCAAAGTGAAAAATCAAGGGAAAAAGGTAAGGTTTAATCCTTTTCTTATATGTTGTGGGTGATTATGTATGTTGTGGAGTGTGGAAATGGATGAAATTCATGAAATTATGGGTGTTGGTGCTTGGCCGAATAGGTGTGTGGTGTAAGAATGGTAAACCAATTATTTTATTTAGTAATTTTATTGTTGTTGTGTTGTGGATTCTATGATGTAAAATGAGGATTTAATGGTTGAAAATGAAGTTGTAGTCGTTTGTGAAAATATGGATGTGTAGTGTGTGTGTGGCCGTGTATATGTGTTGTAATGTGTAGGGATGATGAGCTAATTTTATCTAGTATTTTGATTGTTGTTGTAATGGAATCTATGATGAGAAATGGAAGTTTATAATTCTAGTTCAAGTTGTAATTGTTGGAAAATTGTTTTAGAAGTTAATGTGAATTGAATATAGTGTTCTTGCACTTATGAAAAATAATGTTGTTAGTGTGTGAATTGTTGGTATAGTTCATGAATTTGCAAGAAGAGAATGTATTGTGGTTGTTGTGTCGCATTTGGAAAGTTTCGGGTAAAGTAAAAATGTTGATTGGGTTGTTGGAATGTCATGTGAATTGTTAGAAGCATTTTTGAATTATGTTAGAAAGATTTCGGATTAATACTTGAATGTGGGATCATTGGTGTTAGCTTGATTATAGGTGATTGAATTGAATATAAATGAAATGTCGTTGGATTGTGCGATGAAGGTTGTTAATGTTAGAATGTGTCTTGATTTGATTACTGATGTTGTTGGCACGATTATTAGAATTGTTGTGGTGGATATTGTCAGAATAATTGTTGGTATTGTTGTTGATATTTTGGCAGAGTTAAATTCTCGGATTGGTTGTTGTATTTTTGGCCGAGTTAGATTCTCGGGGATGGTGTGTTTACAGGGGAAATGCTGCCGAAATTTTGGTAGAATATAAATGAATTCATTGAAAGACTAAGACAAGTGTATGTCGACGAGTCTAATGATTATGTCAATTTTCTTGAATGTAGATTAGCAAGTTTTGACAAATAACTGTAGCTAGTTGGTCGTGGGACAAGTATGTAAGGCTTACCCTTTCTTTCTTTGGCATCTCCTAGAGCCAAGTAAGGTATGATATTGATATGTACATTGGGGTTACTCTATTCTGTGATTCCGAGCTTGTTTATGATTCGTGTGCACTTTTGACATGTTCTTAAAGGAATTCTGTAAGAATCAATGTGCTCAATTTTTTGGAAATAGTCTGCTATGTTTGATACGTATGTATGGTTCCAAAAGACCTATCTGATTTGATCCATAATGAGATGCGAAAAGCTCATGATATGACTATTATTTTGATTCTCCAAGGAAAGCTTCTGAAACGTTCAAAGAGTTCTGTAAATTTTAATGTCCCTAACTTCTGTAAAAGATATTGGATTTGCTTTGAAACGTTCGTAATAGTTTCTGTGGTAAAAATGTCTGTAACTTTCACATTCTAACTCCGATTGACTTGAAACATGTTTAAGATCCTTCAAAGGTCGGTATAGGTACGTATATATCGAGTCTTGATTTATGTGCATTTAGTTTCCCACTACTCTGCTCGTGCATGTATTATTACTTCTTTCGCCGAGTCCCGGGCCGGTATATATCGTGCGCATGGTACGCCGGGTCCCTTGCTTGAGGGACGGGTGCCATATATGTATTCCAGAGTATGATGTGTTACGGTGTTATGATGTGTTCATGGTTCGCCGAACCATATATGTGTATATATATGTTCTGATCTTATGATGTGATATTAAGATGTGTGACGGAGATTACGGAGCAAACCTTCTGGAGTATGATGTGTGTGGCGCCAAAGGCAGGGTGGCGCCACGTTTCCCCGGGTCCCGTAAGGGGCCGGATACCGTTCTTGGCATGCATGATTCGTGTTCCCAGTAAGTGTTTTATTATTCTGCATATCGTGCTTAATGTCTGTACTAACCTTCTGTACGTGCCACAACAATATAATATGTGTATATGGATCGGGCTGGACGTTCCGCAACAAATACATTTGTGGATCGGGCCGAACGTTCCTCGGCACTAATATGTTATATGGATCGGGCTGTACGTTCCTCGGCACTATTATGTTACGTATGAATCAGTCATGTGTAAACGTATATGATGACATACGCTGTTGGCACGCGCGGTCTGTGTTTGGAAAATACACATTTTGATACTCTGGATGACCTACTTACTTTCTGTACTTCTTCTGACGTATGGCATCAGTATATACGATTTGCATTCTGAAGAATAAGTATTTTGGCATTCTGAAAGTGTACTTACTTTTGTATCGTTTCTTTCGATTATAATACTGTTTGTTGTATTCCATGCTTTACATACTCAGTAATTATTCCGTACTAACCCCCTGTTCTTCGGGGGCTGCGCTTCATGCCACGCAGGTACACCCAGATGAGTACGGGACTTTGCTAGAAGATGCTTCAACTGGATTGGCAACTCCATTTGCTCCTGGAGCGTTGCCGAGTCAGAGTATATGTGCTGTGATGTTTTTTCAAAGTTAGAGACTTTGCAGACAGAGTCGTGGGTATAGTATGTCGGTTTTGTAAGCGGCTCCATCAGCCGATATGTCATTTTGTATTATGTGATAAACTCCACATGATTACAGATGTTGTCTGATTCGAAAACGTTGATGAAAGAAAGATTAGAAAGATTTGAAAGCTTACTATGTATTTCACTACTATTTAATTTCAGAGTCCGAGGAGATCATGTGTAAAATAAGAGTCTGTGGGTTCGCTCGGCTCCGGATATGGGGCCGGGTGCCCATCACACCCAAGCGGGATTAGGGTGTGATAGGTAAAGGCAGTGATTTACAAGGCTTTCATTAATTCAAAAACAACGGATTACAATTGTGGTCCTGGTCCGGAACAACTTGGATCATTCCCACTGCAGAACATTGCAGAATAACCTTTTTAGGAAAAAGGGTTGATCGTTCGGGCCTCGGCCGATGTTGCCGTTTTTTAGCAAAAGATTTTATTTTTAAGAAAAAATCTATCTACCGAGGAACCAAGAGGGGTGTGGACATCCAATTATTCAGGTGCTCCTCTGGCTCTACGTCGCATATGCTGGGTGTCTCCTAACTTTCTTCACTACATAGCATCCCTCCTCTTAAAACAAGGATTGTAGACTTTCAACAACTTCCTTTTCATTTAGCATCGGCATCCTTTTGGGGAATGACTGGTACAAACCCGAGATTGGATGAGGTAGTTTCCCTATTCTGGGTTCCCTTCTAAGTGCCCTCACGAGCTCATCCTTGTTAGGGGTATATCCCAGACTAAATGGTAATTTTCCTCCGGGATCAGCACAGATTATATTATTCCTTCGAGGTCTTTTCGTAGACCCTTTCCCGTTTCGAACCATTTATCAATAATGTCGAGACAATCATTCAGTAGACGGTTGGCATAGGGTTGCCAGTCTCTTCTCCTGCATGGGTTTCCCCTGCGTATCCTATTATGTGAAAATTGGAGAAAGGATAATTCCCTTAGATCGAGGAGATGGTGTTATAAGGCGACTTCTGAACATCCCTCTCAGTTGCCACAACAATTTATTATCCTTGCCACTCGAATTTGATGGCCTGGTGCAGACTTGACGGTACCGCACCGGTGGAGTGGATCCAAGGCCTTCCTAAGAGCATGTTGTAATTGGCGGTGATTGCCATGACTTGGAACTCTGTTGTGAAGGAGGCAGGTATGACCCGAATCTATAGGTCGACCTCTCTTAAGGAGTCACTTAAGGCTCCATCGAAACCTCTGACATTTGTCGTGCTTTGGCGTATCTTTCCTACGTTGTAGCCGAGCTGCGTCAGGGTGGTAGCGGGGCAGATGTTGAGGCCTGACCCGTTGTCCACCAATACTCTTCCCACCACCTTGTCAGGGCACTCCAGGGTGATATGGAGGACCTTATTGTGGGAGGTCCCTTCAACAGGCAGCTTTTCTTTATAGAAGCAGATCTTGTGTTCGCCAATGATATGGGCCACCAGCTCGGCCAGATCCTCACTGCTAGTCCTTACCGGCACATGTGCATCATCTAATACCCTCATGAGGGCGTGCCTGTGAGATGGTGAACTAGCCAATAGTGAGCACCGAAATCTGCGCTGGTGTCTTCTTCAGATGCTCGACAATGGAATAGTCCTTGGGCTGTATACGCCGCCAGAAATCTTCCGCCTGTCTCTCAGTTATCGCCCTTTTCTGAGCATTCTCATTCTTTGTGGAGTTTTGGGCCAGTTCTTCTGAAGTGTAATATCTCCTTAAACGGGTCATGCCTTGGGTTATTGCGGTCTTTACGGTGACCGTCCTTTTGGGGTCCAACACCACCAGTCGCGCTATCTGGGTCACCATAGGCTCTAGGATCGAGGTTCTGAACATGGCCTTGGGAACCCTCGGGCTAAGGATCAAGAGTCTGAACTTGGGTTATTCTTAGAGTATGAGGGACGCCACCGTCTGTTCCAGATGCTGGGTGGTTCCGGGGGATAGCCTGGAGCAGACTTCCCAGTCTTTGTCTCTCTCTATCATATGGACCCCACCATTTCCATGATTTGGCAATGGGGTCATGTTCACGTTAGGGGCGGCAGTCTCCAAAACGATTTCCTTCTTGTCGATTCGGTCCTGGATTTTGTACTTTAGGTTTATGCAATCTTCTGTGCTGTGCCCGACCCCTCTCGAATGGTAAGCACAAGTTTGATCGGCCCTGTAGAACCGGCTCCCAGGTTGTACTAACTTTGGCGGGGCTTTCTGAATTAATCCTGCAGTCAGCAATTTTTCTAATAGTTTGGCTCTTAGCTGGAGGAGCATCGTAAATTCCCTCACAGGTCTCTTCTCGAAAGCTGGGCGTGGCGCATTATATGTAGGGGCGGTGGCTGATTTTGGTAGTTCTGGGTTTGATAGGCTTGCGAGGGGTTATTTTGTGGTGGGTGGTAGTTTTGCTGCGGTGGTGGTTGGTATGATTGTTGTGGTGGTAGTTGGTAAGCAGGGGCCGATATCGGGATGCCAGGCAGAGCCAGGTATGTTGGCGCAGTCGAGGTAAATGCTGGCTGGGTGTAATATACATGAGCTGAGTTTTGTGGGGAGGTGGAACAATTTTGAAGGGGCGAGGCTTGGTGGGATGGTGAGGGTCCTTTTGGGTTTTGGTCAGAGACGTGGGATATGCTTGCCACGTCCTCTTTCTTCTTGCGGAAGATCCCTGTGGCGGCCTGGCCAGACGCTTTGTTAAAGATACTGACGATCTTCTCAGACTTAAGGCCATCTTCTATGGCTTCTCCCATTTTTACCAACTCGGAGAACGATCTTCAAGCCATTGACTGCATTCTATCATAGAAATCCGGCTCTTGCAACCTGATAAATATGGAAATGAGCTCTCCCTCCTTCATGGGCGGCTGCACGCGGGCTGCTTCGGCTCTCCATCTGCTGGCGAATTCTCGATAATTTACTGTGGATTTTTGCTTGACTGTTTTAAGGTAGTAGCGGTCTGGTACTGTCTTGATATTGAACCGAAACCTTTCCATAAAGGATTCCGCCATATTTTCCCAATGGAGCCACTGTCGCATGTCCTGTGTGGCAAACCATTCCGCGGCCTTACTTGTCAAGCTGCGACTGAACAATCGCATGATCAGGGGTTCATTCTTCTTTACTCCGACTAACTGGTCACAGTATGAGCGAAGGTGCGCTTTGGGGTTCCCTGTCCCGTTGAACATCTCGAACTTCGAGATCTTGAACCGTTCTGGCAGGTCTAGGTCCGGATGCATGCACAAGTCATCACACCTTAGGCCTGTCGCCTTCCTTGTAGACCTTGTGGACTTTTCCCGCAACTCCTCCATCTTTTTCTCCATGTCTTTCTCTCGTTTATCCCGTTCAGCTCTCCAAACCCTCTCTATTTCCTCGTAGTGATCTAGTTCTTTGTGCATAGGGGAGGATTCATTTGGCACGTTAGGAGTGAAAAAGGACATCTGGGGTATGACATGGTTGAATGGGGAGGAAGCGTTTTGTCCCGCAGGCAGGACTGGCACGTGCGTTTGACTGGTTTGATTGTAGAATACTAGCCGGTGGGGCTTGATATGTGGAGACCGAATGAATGGCCCCTGGAACTTGAGCATTTTTAGCTGGTGGTTGGGTACAGTAAGAAGGGCCAGCATGGTTTGGGTTGGCGATGCTTAGTGGTGGGGGCATGGTTCCAGGCGGGTAGATGGAAAAATGGCCGGGCACTGTGGAACTCAACACAGGGAATGGGGGAGGGGCCCTTTTCCCTTCAGTGGTGTTTTTTCTGCGTCGACTGCCTCCCTCCTGGCTACGTTTTCCTGGAGACTAGCGACGTTAGTTAACAATGTCGCGATTACATCTTCTTTGGAGGCAGCCTCTTGCGAGTCCTGGGCGTCCCCGTTGCAGAGAACGAGCTCATTTCTTGTTTCCTCGGGTTTATTGTAGCATGCCATATTTTTTCCGATTCGTATTTACAGTTTCCTCATTTAGAAAGGAAAGTGTCCCGGGGAAGTACGGTTGTCAATCGTATCGGGAAAAAGGAAAAAATATACTTCTACGTAATGGTACTCTAAATGGACTTATTTTAGAGTCGCCACCTAATTTGTAGGAAATTAGGAAAAACCGAGTCGAAAAGGGTTCATTTAAAACAATTATTTTATGATTATTTTAAAAGAAACCTAATCTACACAGAATCTCGGTAAGGGTTCTGGTGATCCCCCGAGGAAGGCGTTAGGCACCCGGTATTGCTCAATTGCGGTTTACCTACGGGTTCTACTAATATGTTTATATAGATATAAATTAGTTTATGATAAAAATAGTTTCTGTTTAATATTTCCGCAAATAAATATTAGTCAATTATGCAAAAATAGCGCATTTTAAAAATCAAAAGTAATAAAATTTTGTCAAAAGGCGTTTAGGGTTTCGAACTATAACACTTAGGCTAATACCAGAGGGCTCTTAGCCTAAGTAGGACTCTACGTAAGTCCACCCAAAATAGTTGTTTCAAAATACATATATATATATATATATATATATATATATATATATATATATATATATATATATATTTTAGTACAGAAAGTATTTTTTAAAGAAAATAATTTTTAGGCATACTATTATAACTCATATATTAATAGTATACTACATATATAGTCCATTTTTATCTTATGCTTTGGTCAAGTTTTAGCCAAATTTTAGTATTTAATCTAAGTCTAAATAGTCGCAATTAGTCCCACGAGTTTAGTCCAAATTAGTCCACATGCCAAAGTCAGCAGGTTTCATGAATGTCCGAATTGGTCCCATAATTTTATGACATCGGTCATTTTCAATCCAAATTAAATCAATCCATTTGAAGTCATAAATCCTATTAAAGTTTGCATGATTGGTTTTACATAGTTTCAAAAATCAGTTTTAGGCAACTTTAAATATGGGGTAACCTTAAGGGTTCCAATTTATAGATAAATACACAAGTATAGAATTTAAATGCATAAATAAATAAAGAGATAGGGATATTGGGCCGACCAAGCCCAACAAGAATATATTACACATTTGGGGAAATCCTCGGGTCCAAAAACGTATGCTCCATTTTTGCTCCAAGTTGGGTTGACTCGATCTAGATACGTTGGTGGGCCTCGTTGGGGCCCACCGTCGGGTTTAGGTGGACAAGAATGCAAATGGGTATACATGATATTAGTACACATTCATGAATTAAAATAAATACAAAATTAAGACTGCGATAATTATTACAAAGCAAAATGAATTACAGTGTTATTGGGCCAAGCCCATACATTATAATTGGCAGCAACAGATAATCAAATAATCCAAGCAAAATAGTCTCGGCCCAACAGTAATAGTAACTCAAGTATGGAAGCCCGGTTGACAAGGCCCAAGCCCAGACCATTTCCCCCTTAAAGAATTTTCTAAGTGTCAGGATTGTATATACGAGATATACTACCGATATACTACTCTATATTTTTTCAAGTTTTTCTAAGTGTCAAAGCTAAAATACACATGATATACCACTGATATACCTACTAAAAATAGAGAGGAAAACCCATAAAGGGCATGCCCTCTATACACCTGATATACACCACACATTCAACTGATTATCATCATCTTAAACACCTTACATAAAGCGCAATAGAAAATTTTAAACCTACCCAATGATCCAACAGTCTCCAAATTCCTATTTCATTCTATCAAACAAGACCAATACAAGCAGGCACAGTCCTCTACGATTGGTTCACAATCACAAAACAATGGAGTCACATGGTCTTTTAGTAAGTATCAAAGAGAACTTAAATAGCCTCAGGCATTCCAAGTGTAGACAATGACTAGACACAACACACACTTGAAGTTTCATGCAATCAATTATGATAATGCCAAGAAATGTATGGTTGGTTTTTTAGAATGACAAAATAAGCAACAACAACAGTGACAGAGTAGGAAGAGCAAAATAGTACAAGAGCAAAAGTGACAAGGCAAAGGTCCCAACTATCATATTCAAGAATCTCCACTTCTAGCTCTTTTCAGGAGGTCAGTAGCTAATAGAGGCAAAGTGGTACATTATCTAGTTTTAAAAAATCCATTTTTAAACAAGAGGGAATTAGACCTAGTGCAAGGAAACTATTTTCTTAATCCATCCCCTTCACCAGAAGCCACAGAGGCCAGTTCTTGTCATTTACAACCTTTTTATGCCAATTTTATCTTAAGCAAGTTTATAAATTAGTCAGCTTTAAAAGACAAGTCCCATAAGTGGTCTTAACAACAATGGATCCTATAAAAATACTAGCACAAGAATCTCAAATGATGATCTAATATCAGTTTATTCTCAGGATAGCATAAAAGGGAAATAGGCCTAGGTGTTGATAGAAAATGATCAATGCAAGTTTTTCAAACAAAAGGGGATTCCAACTTAAGGGGGAAGGGCAATCAAGGCAAGTTATAAAAGACAAAGGATTCAAATGGTGCATGATACTGTTCCTAGGTGTAGACATAAGTCAAATTCAACAAAGGGAATTTTCAAATGACAACACTAAGAAATTTTAGCCCATCTAGTTAAAGTAGAAGGATTCAGAGGCACCTAATGTTATTCTAAGTGAAAGCTTAGGTCAGGTTTCAACATGTCAAACCACAACAAAGTGAGTTCTATTGGGGATAATCACAATCATATTCATAGAGTCAGAAGGATCTAGATGGTGCAGATATGGCATAAATCAAACAAACAACGAAAGGAGAATAAAATGCACAAGTCATAGGATTAACCAAACCAAATGGCCAAGGGAATGGTTCACACAAATACAGACCCTACACTTAGTCCTTGTTAGACACTTTTGGTTTAGCTTCATCTTTTTTTTTTTTTTTTGTACATTTAAACTCTATGTGACGAAAGTTCCCAGAACTGTGAGCCCAAAACTTCAATCCTGAAGGCACAAGTCTCAAGAAACAAGTGACTATAGGGCGTTCTTAACATAGACAGATGAAAGAAAACCAATTCCACAAATAACATACAACAGTTTCAACAGTATTAGTTTAGGCCTATTATACTAAGTTTTAAAAACAGGAAATCAAGCCTCCCAAAAACTCTTTATACTTCTAAATTCTAATAATCAGCTTGGCAGAATAAGCATTAGCAACACACACAAAGTTCTAAATAACACTTAAAATCTCAGAAATCAATAAGGCAGACAGCAAATGACATGGACCTTCCAAACAATCTTTTATATCCAGGTCCTCCTTTTAAAAGCCCACATACTTCACTAGCAGTTTCTAGAACCTCAAACAAATTTTAAAATTCACAATCTAAGTCCAAAAACCAACTCAACCTTTCAAAGGAGACTCAATAGCATCAAATAGGGACAAGCCAATATTCAAATAAAGCAGAAGCAAACCTATAAATCACCAATCTTCTTTTTTTTTTTTTTAATTTTTATAACCACACAGTTGTTTAAAGAAAAAAAATAGAGATTCAAGTTTAAATCTCTCAAGGAAATCAGACAAGCTACTGGATTTTCAAAACACATTTTGGGATCTCATAACCACATTTTCAAAGCATTTTAAAAAAATATGGTTTCACTAAAACCAGTTCTAGGTTTAGTTTTACCACCACATTAGATGTCACAAGCCTTACAAGTTTTAATCAAGTCTTTTAAGAGAAATCCTAGTCATAACCAGTTCTTAGCAACTTAATATAGTCCAACAATGTATAAGGAACAAATATATTCAAGTTCTAGGATCAAACATAGAAAAGAAAGGAAGGAGGAATCTAAATCACTTCTTTGCTTGGTTCTAGATTTCCCTTTTTTTTAAAAGGTTAAACTTAGTCTTCATTAGCTTCTACATGGTTTGACAAACAAAAGGGTGTTTAGAAGTCATCTAATCAAAACAGGCTCACTGAGTATATCAACAATAACTTAGACAAGTGGCAAGTATACACACAAGACCAAATAAAACCCAAGTCATACTGATGAATGAATTGTGCAGGTTACAAACTTATCAAGTTCCCATTTTTAAACAGATATTCCAATTTTAGAGGCTCTAATCCACATTTAACCATTTCAAAGTTCACAAAGCAAATAGGTAGGATCATTTTCACTTTTCAAATACTTAGTAAAGTATAAGAATGGCAAAATATATACATCAAGGCAAAGCAATGACTGAGTCACTTAGTTTAAAAATAGGAGGATTAAAAGGAATAGGAAACTATTTTTTTTTACACATATATAAAAAAAAATAGCCTTTAATGGGGAAGGATGTAACGACCCGTTTGGTCGTTATAGTTCTTCTGGCACTTTTGCCTGTTCTCGAGCATTGATTGGCTCACTTTGTACTTGAGGCAACCATTGAAACGCATCTCGAGGTGTCTAGACTGGATTCGGGTAAATTTGGTGAAAATATAAGCATAAAAGTGAAGGTGGTTGACCCAAAGTTCACTTTTGGGCAAAAGAAAATTTTCAAAATTTCGTCAATTTCGAGAGGTCCGGATAGTCGTTTAGAACTTATGTGTGCATTTGATTCGGTTCCCAATGCATTCGGATGCATTTCGGGACATTGGATGGGAAATGAGAATCAAGTCATCGGTGGTTGATTCGGTCAACGAGACCTCCGTTGAGAATTTTGAGGCCACAGGCGCGTTCGTAGCGCGTTTTATGTAGGACTAGGTATCTGGTATGTGAGCAGATGGCCTCGGGAGTTAGTCAAAAAATTGAATTGAAATGAAAAACTTAGGCCAAGTTCTGGTGTCTGTTGTCTACTTTGGCGGCACCAGCACCGCAGCAGCGGCACCGCTGGGGCGGTAGCCTTGCCGCTGAAGTGGTCCAAGCCATTTTGGCTTGACCGCTGAAGTGGTCAGGTGACCGCTGGGGCAGTCACAGTACCACTGTAGCGGGTGACGGGCAGTTAAATTCATTAAATGAGTCCTAAATGAGTCTTAGACCCTCATTATTTCATATCTTGATATTAGAGCTTAGGGATACTATTCTTGGAGTCAAATTGAGGAAATTCTTGGAGGTAAACTTTATCTAATCCTTTACTCCTCTTCAATCAAAAATATCTTAGATTTTCCCCTTCCCTTTTCAATCCTTTAAAAATGGAATGTAAAGGAGGGTTTTGGGAGACTTTTCCCTAGGATTATAATTGATAAATTGATGATGTAGATGTTAAAATATGATGAATCTAAGCTTAGTAATCTCATATATTCAACTTTTAACATTGAATTTCGGATTTGGAGAATTAGGGTTCATACCCAATTTGGGGGTTTTTACTTAAAATCATATTTGGGACAATTCTTGAGTTAATTCAACAATTAATGGTTGGGTTAGGATTCCCTAATACTTAATTTGTTATTTTACCCGCGAATTTCCTGTTTTGCCCTTATAGGCCCGTTTTCTCATTTTCTAGGGTTAAAATGGACTTAATTGAAGTCATAGCAATATTAGTATCATTCTGCATGATTTCTAATTTAGAATTCGATTATACTTAGACTACTTTAGTTCTGAGCTTCAGAGGAAGGGCAAGGTGAAAGAGTGACTTGTTGTGTTGCGGTTCGGCAGTCCAGGTAGGTTATGGCTTACCTCTAGTGAGACTATGCATAGTAAATCACATATTTAGAATATAATGTCGGAGACAGCATGCGAACCTTCGAGTATGAAGTTGGATTGAATATTGTCTTAGGTTGGGCCCTGATATGCGTTGGACTAGCCACCCCGTTATGTGTGTTTGTTGTTCCATTTTGATGGTTATGCTGCAAGTAATGGTAAATGTCAGAATCTGTGTTACTATATTGACTAAGATATTGTTGACGTACCCATTGTTGGTACTAGTAATATTGATATAGTGTTGGCATACCCTTGATGGTATTGTGATATGGTACATTGATGGCGTACCCTTTCGTGGTACTTGTGATATTGAACATGATTGTTAAATACTTGATGTATGCATTGCACTCATTCTCACTTATTTATGATGCATGGCTGATACCCAGTGATGATCTGGTATCATTGATTGAGTAAATTGATAATTGATAAACTCCTTATTTAAGTGATTAAAGGCCAATGTCCAAAGATCCATTCCGAAATCGTTGATTGTATGAAACTGATGTTTGATAAAGTCTTTTACTTGAGTGATTGTGAGAAGGCCGATTTCCGAGGTTCAATTCTGGAATCATTGATAAGTGCATTGCATACATTCTCTCATATTCATGATGTACGGCCGATAGCTGGTAAGTATCCGGTATCGTTGACTGAGCGACTCTTTTACTCGAGTGATTGTGAGAGGCCGATGATCGAAGATCTATTCCGGCATAGTTGTTGCATGGCCGATTCCAAAATTATTCCGGAATCGTTGTTAGTGCATGGGCTCCGTGGGTCCCCCAGAGTGGTACCGGGGAGACTCCCTCTGTGAGCAATTAGCCAGGGTGTCGTCTGTCTGTTGGTCAAAGATCCAGGACGGGTGGCACTTAAACTTCGCGAGTCACACTGGGTTGTATTATCGAGACGTCGATATTTCCGTCCAGAGTACATGTGTACACCTTATTTGCATGGCATTACATTCCATTATTGTATTGCATTGGCTTGATCGCGATTCTTGGTGATTGATTTCTTGATGATGGAATTGGATATATACATATTTTAGACTTGTTGTACTTGGGTTTAGAGGCTTTACATAGGCGATGACGAATACTTGGTTGTGATCTTATTATCTTATACTTGTTGGATTCCTTGCTATCTACTTATTTTCTGAATTGTTTACTGTTTTTTGTACTGACCTGCACTTGCTGCATTTTTTTATGAATGCAGAGTATCAGGTCGGATCTACTTCTCTGACTCATGGCTGATTGACTCTTCAGCTTCCACTCGAGTTTTCCAAGGTGAGCATGGCATCTACTGACCTCGAGGACTCTCTTATTACTTATGTCTTGCTTTCCATTCTGAGATATGATTTGAGACTACTTATGTATTATTGTAAAAACCTTTAGTATTCGGATTTAGATTCTCTTGTATGACCAAACCAGATACTGGGGTGGATTTCATTTACTTCCGCACTTGTTACCATTATATTATATTGTGAGACTTATGTTATTTTACTTTCTTCCGTTACTTTCGATTATTGTGAATGTTGAGTTAAGGGTTCGCCTACCGAGGTGGGAAAGGTAGGTGCTCACGTGACCTAGGCTGAAATGGGTCGTGACAAGCTGGTATCAGAGCCCTAGGTTAACTGATCTTTAATATAAGAGTGTGTCTAGTAGAGTCTCGTGGATCGGTACGATGAGCTTCTTACTTATCTGCGGGAGGCTATGGGACATTTAGGAAATCTCACTTTCTTTCTTTCCATCGTGCTACTTTATTCAAATTGGTATCTGGAAAGACCAAATTGGTATCTGATTGTTACCTCTTCACTCATAGATGGTGAGGATTCGGGACACGCCAGCATGGAGGATGTACACGAGGTTGACCCCACCAATTTTCACGGGCGCACCAGACGAGAATGCCTATGAGTTCATCGTGATCACGCACGAGCTACTCCATGCAGCAGGGATCACAGATACCCTTGTAGTTAGGTATGTTACCCTTCGATTCAGTGCTGGCGCGAGGTCATAGTGGTGAGACTACCTTGCTAGCAGGCCAGCATGTGTGCGCCCACTTACTTGGGAGCAGTTCTATGGGATGTTTCTGGAGAGATATGTGCCACGTTCTCAGAAGGATGAATGTCAGGGTCAGTTCCTCGCTCTACGTCAGGGGGGTATGCCGGTCGCTACCTACGTGTTATTCTTCTCCTACTTAGCTCATTACACCTACCCTTTGATTCCGACGGAGGCTGGTAGGATTCGGTGGTTCATTAGCGGGTTGGATGGTCCTCTCCAGCTGCCCTGTGTCAAGCTTGAGGCAGCGGACGCTTCGTTCCAGGACACTGTTGACTGTGCAGTGAGAGTTGAGGCCGCGAGGGCGAGGGCAGCCAGGTCTCTGGTTGGAGATCCTTGATGGGGCGATAGCAGGTATTTTTTGCTGTTCGAGGTCAGTTTATTCTGTGTTATTTGATCATATATCCGCTTATTCGTATATATCTGTATTACATGCCGTTGATTGGAATTTACCCTGTTATAGCATAGATATACCTATTCATGTGTCTACTCCAGTCGGAGATTCTGTAGTTGTTGATCGAGTCTACCGGTCTTGTTTAGTTACTTTTATGGGGTATGACACCTAGGTAGAATTGATGATTCTGGATATGGTGGACGTTGATATTATATTGGGTATCCCCTGGCTTTCTCCTTATCATGTGATCTTGGACTGTCCTGCCAAGACAGTCACTTTAGCCATGCCGGGCATCCCTAGGCTTGAGTGGAGAGGTACTCATAGTCCTGCTCCGAAGAAGATTATTTCCATCCTCCGGGCGAAGAAGTTAGTAAGTAATTGGTGTTTAGCATATTTGGCACATGTTCATGATATGACTGTTGCATCTCCATCCCTTGAGTCTTTCTATTGTGAGTGAGTTCGCGGAGGTATTTTCGTTAGATTTGCCGGGTATGCCACCCAATCGTGACATTGATTTTTGTATCGACGTGGACTCGAGTACTCGTCCTATTTCCATCCCACCATATCGGATGGCACCTGTCGAGTTGAGAGAGCTTAAGGAACAATTGTAGGATTTATTGAGCAAGGGGTTCATTAGACCGAGCGTCTCCCCTTGGGGTGCTCCGGTGTTATTTGTGAAGAATAAGGATGGGACCTTGAGGATGTCCATTGATTACCGCCAGCTGAACAAGTTCACTATCCGGAACAATTGCCTTATGCCTCGTATTAATGATCTATTTGACCAGCTTTAGGGTGCTTCGGTATTTTCTAAGATTGATTTGCATTTCGGCTATCACCAATTTAAGATTAGGGCGGAGGATATTTCGAAAATAGCATTTCGGACGAGATATGGCCACTATGAGGTTCTAGTGATGTCTTTCGGGCTTACCAATGCCCCAACTGCATTTATGACCTTGATGAATGGCATTTTCAGATGAATGGCATTTTTAGGCCATTTCTTGATTCTTTTGTGATTGTGTTTATTGATGACATCTTGGTGTATTCCAAGAGTAGAGTGGAGCATGAGAGCCATCTTCTTACCGTCCTTGGGTTGTTAAAGAAACATAGCCTATTTGTAAAATTTTCTAAGTGTGAGTAATAGTTAGAGTCTGTGGCATTCTTGGGTCATGTGAAGTCCAAAGAAAGAACTATGGTTGACCCACAGAAGATTGAGGCTGTGAGGGGTTGGGCGAGGCCCACTACTGTTACCGAGATTCATAGTTTTGTGGGTTTGGCCAGTTATTACCGTCGCTTTGTGAAGGGTTTTGCTGCTATTGCTTCGTCCTTGACCAGATTTACTCAAAAAGATGTTCCCTTCCAGTGGACGGATGATTGTGAGGAGAGCTTTCAAAAGCTCAAGCTTCTTTTGACCACAGCCCCGATCCTAGCCTTACCTGTGGATGGCAAGGAGTTCGCGGTCTATTGTGATGCTTCCCGTATGGGTTTGGGTGCGGTGTTGATGCAGGAGGGTAGAGTGATAGCTTATGCTTCCCGTCATACGAAAGTTCATGAGAAGAATTACCCTACTAATGATTTGGAATTATTGGCTGTAGTCTTCGCCTTGAAGCTTTGGAGGAATTACTTGTACGGTGTCCATTGTGGGGTTTTTACCGATCACCATAGCCTTCAGCATGTGTTTACCCAAAGAAATCTTAATTCCAAGCAGCGCCGATTGATGGAGCTCCCGAAGGACTATGACATCTCTATTCTGTATCACCCTGGTAAAGCCAATGTGGTGGTTGATGCCTTGAGTCGCAAGGCAGTGAGTATGGAGAGTTTGGCTCGATTGATTATTTCTGAGCATCCATTGGCCATGTAGGTTCAGACTCTGGCCAACAGTTTCGTCCGTCTCGACATCTCGACCCCGGGAAAGATTTTGGCTTGTATAGAGGCGAGATCATCGTTATTGGATCGGATCAAGGCTCATCAGTTTGAGGATTCTCAGTTAAGCAAGATCCGCGATAGGGTGTCGAGAGGAGAGGCCAAGGAGGCCGTGATTGATTTTGAAGGCATTCTGAGGATTGGAGGACGCGTATGCGTTCCTCGTCTTGGTGATCTAATTCAGTTGATCTTATCTGAGGCCCACAGCTCTCGCTATTCAATTCATCCGGGAGTGACTAAGATGTACCGTGACTTGAGACAGCACTATTAGTGGCGACGTATGAAGAGGGATATAGTTGATTTTGTGGCTAAGTGTGGAAATTGTCAACAGGTAAAGTATGAGCACCAGTGACCCGGTGGGGTGTTTCGGAGGATGCCCATTCCCAAGTGGAAGTGGGAGAGGATTACCATGGATTTTGTCACGGGTCTTTCGAAGACCCTTGGCAAGTTTGATTCTATTTGGTTGATAGTGGATCGATTGACTAAGTCTGCTCAGTTTGTTCCAGATGAGGTTTCTTATACCGCGGAGAAGTTAGCCAAGATGTATATTCAGGATATTGTGAGATTACATGGGATCCCTATTTCTGTTGTATCTGATCGTGTCACGACCCGCCTAGGGGTCCGCGACAAAAGTGGTATCAGAGCAATTCAGTCCTAGGGTGTGTCTACAAGCCGTGTCTAGTAGAGTCTAGGTTATGGGTGTGTTGCGCGCCACACTTATAAACAAGAGGCTGCGGACATTTTAGGAATAAATGACCTTCTTCTTCATAAGAATCGTGCGATAGAGCTATGATGTAAGAAATTCTTGCTCCTTAATCGTGTGTTGTGCATTTCAGAGATGCCTAAGAAGAAAAAGGCTACAGCAGCCCAAAAGGGCAAGACGGTGGCAGAAAAGCTGGCTAAAAGAGCACCGTCACCGGTAGTAGAGGAAAGTGAGTCCCAGAGTGCGGCTCAATCTCAGTCCTCCCAGCTGTGCCTATTTCTGAGGAGCGTGAGGGGGCCTCAGCCCCAGCTCCAGCACGTCCAGCTCCTCCGCCGGATGCTTCTGGCCAAGATGTAAAAGAGGCCATTAATTTGTTGACTCAATTGGTTGCGGCCCAGACTAAGAGGCACATTTCAAGGCATGGTGATAGGGCTGTTAGTGCAAGGGCCCGTGATTTTATTACTTTAAACCCTCTGAAATTCTTTGGGTCAAAGCCGGAGGAGGATCCTCATGATTTCATCGATGGTATGCTAAGGACGTTTCGGTTACATGCTTCGGACACCGAGTCGGTGGAACTAGAGTCATATAGATTGAGAGATGTCTCGATCCAGTGGTATACGGTATGGATGGCTTCACGAGGGGCCAATGCACCTTCCCCGGTATGGCAAGATTTGGTCGATGCTTTTCTCCGTCATTATATGCCCCCAGAAGTTCGGCGAGCCAGGGCCGATAAATTCTTGAATTTAAGGCAAGGTAGTATGAGTGCTCTAGAGTATAGCCTCCGCTTTAACTCCTTAGCTAGGTATGCTTCGGCCATGGTAGCGGATATGGGCGACCGGGTACACCGATTTGTAAAGGGCCTAGGGCCACACCTGATGGATAAATGCTTGACTGCGTCCCTTCAGGACGGTATGGATATTGCACGCATTCAGGCACATGCTCAGAACTTAGAAGAAAGCCTACAACAGCGGAGGAGTGAGCGTGAGCAAGATCGGGGACATAGCAAGAGGGCCAGATCCTCAGGCCCGATGAGTAAGTCCAGAGGCGGACACAGGCAGCAGCTTTCCAGGCATTCAAGCTATTCCATGACCAGTGCCCCTCCACGGTTTCCAGGCCAGAGCCTTGATAGATCTGCTCGTTCAGGGCTGAGTCCGAGCTATTCAGGACCTCAGTTCAAAGATGATTCAGGCCAGTCAAGGCCACCTGCACCACAATGTTCCCAATGTGGGATGTCGCATTGGGGTCGATGCCGATTGGGTTCAGATGGTTGTTATTCATGTGTTCGACCAGGCCATATTATGCGTGATTACCCCTCAGTACATGGTGGAGGTAGGACCCAGCCATCAGGGTCAGTAGCCGGATCTTCGGCATCTGTACGCCCTACGGGGCAAGGTTCACATGCGCCAGTTAGCCCTGGTAGGGGTAGAGGCAGAGCTCCCAGTTCTAGCAGTCCTCAGCACCGTATCTATGCTTTGGCTGGACGCCAAGATCTTGAGTCTTCTCCTGACGTGGTCACACGTATATTATCGGTATTCGCTCATGATGTATATGCTTTGATTGATCCGGGCTCCACATTATCATACGTTGCTCCTTATATTGCGGGTCAATTTATAGTCGAGCCGGAGTCGATCAAACCTTTTGAGGTGTCTACACCCGTGGGTGAATCGGTAATAGCTAGCCGAGTATATAGAGATTGTGTAGTTATGCCTTGTGACCGTCGTACCATGATTGATTTGCATGAGCTAGAAATGGTAGATTTTGACGTCATTATGGGCATGGATTGGTTGGCTTCTTGTTATGCCAATGTTGATTGTAGAATGAATATGGTTTGTTTCCAATTCCCGGGAGAACCAATCTTAGAATGGAAAGGGAACACAGCGTCACCAAAAGGTAGGTTTATTTCCTATCTAAAGGCAAGGAAGATGATCACGAAAGGATGTATTTATCATCTAGTGCGAGTTCAAGATATAGAAGCTGAATCGCCGACTCTTCAGTCAGTTCCCGTAGTGAATGAATTTCCGGATGTGTTCCCGGACGAGCTTCCAGGCCTTCCTCCCGAGCGGGAGATTGACTTTGCTATTGATGTGTTTCCAGACACTAAACCTATATCTATTCCTCCTTATAGAATGGCACCCGCCGAACTGAAAGAATTGAAAGAGCAATTGAAAGACCTGCTTGAGAAAGGCTTTATTAGGCCTAGTTCATCCCCGTGGGGAGCGCCCGTATTGTTTGTCCGAAAGAAAGATGGCGCTTTGAGAATGTGCATTGATTATAGGCAATTGAATAAGGTGAAGATTAAGAATAAATATCCCCTCCCGAGGATTGATGACTTGTTTGATCAATTGCAAGGTGCCAAATGGTTTTCAAAGATTGATTTGAGGTCCGGGTATCATCAAGTGGGAGTTAGGGAAAAAAATATCCCTAAGACAGCTTTTAGAACAAGATATGGTCATTTTGAATTCCGGGTAATGTCATTTGGGCTAACTAATGCGCCAGCGGTATTTATGGATTTGATGAATAATGTGTTCAGACCCTTCCTGGATTTATTTGTGATAGTATTTATCGATGACATCTTGGGGTATTCTAGATCCGAGGCGGAGCATGCGGATCATTTGCGTACTGTCCTTCGAGTTCTTCGAACTCGAGAGTTATTTGCAAAGTTTTCCAAATGCGAGTTTTGGTTGAACTCGGTAGCATTTTTAGGGCATATCATTGCAGCCGATGGCATTCGAGTGGATAGCCAAAAGATTGAGGCCGTGAAGATTTGGCCAAGGCCCACAACTCCTACGGAGGTTCATAGCTTTTTGGGCTTAGCAGGTTATTACAGAAGATTTGTTGAAGGTTTTTCTTCTATTTCTGCACCACTCACAAAGTTGACCCAGAAATCGGCAAAGTTTCAATGGACAAATGTTTGTGAACGTAGTTTCCAAGAGTTAAAGGGTAGATTGGCTTCTTCCCCAGTTCTGATACTTCCAGAGGGATTGGAAGGATATGTCGTTTATTGTGATGCTTCAGGCGCTAGGCTAGGCTGTGTATTTGTTACATCCCTCATTTTCACAAGTTGTAAAGCGTACGAGTTCAATGACATTAGTAACGGAATAAGTTTGATGAATTTTGAAACTGTTATATATGGTCTTGATATAGTATTTTCTTTTAAGTAAATCCCTTTTAGTAAATATTTGATAAGCATGATTTTCTATAGTTATTACTGTTACTACTTCTGGGATACATTTTTAATTATGTGTGCGGTATGAGGACATTTAGAAATGAGATTTTATTTGTTATGGGTACATAAATTATTTTCTCTTATGAAAAGCTATCTTTTTCCATTATGAGAATTGATAGTACAATAATTTGTACTATTGATGTTAAGTTGAGGAAAGATTATAATTTGACGAACATGATTTCTAGATGTATTAGTTTTTATGAAATACGTGTATGTCTTAAGTTGATATGATATTTCAATAACAAAATTTTTGGAAGCTTATGTATTTCAAAGAAATATTAAAATATTAGTGTATGAGATTATATCTTATGATTTTACTTTTTACATTAAAATAATTGGAGGGGTGGCATATCATCCACGTTACCACATGAATTTTGGACATATATTAGACATCATCATTACCTATTCATTCTTTATAATTAAGAAATTTGGCCAGCAATAATCTTTTTCTGATAAGTTTCCATCTTACTCCATAACATCCCGTATTTTTGGACTAGGAAATTGAAACATCCAACATGAACAAATTTACCTGAGCCCGAAGAATATGGTCATATTCAAGCATGAAAATTAAGAACTCGATGTATACAAGGAATAAAGTCCCGAAATGATTTAAGATGGAAAAAGTGTGACAACGATGATTGGAAATAATATTTTGCGTGTATCAAAAAGAGCTATGAACTAGTGTCATGTTGCATAATCATGATAATGAGTATATGAAGTATATTAAGAGTAGTCCATATTTAATTAAATCAAGATTAAGAAATAAATTACGTGTAGAATTATTATAAACATTCTATTGATTTTAAGGGAGACAACATGGGACACATCGGTCCCACCAAGGGAATTACTAGCATTGGATAAAGATTAACATCAATAGTTGGAAAAGGATTAAATGGCCTGTCCAAGTGTTGCTACGTGGAGAATTCATGTGCTTACAAGAAGCTAAGTTAATTCTAAGGGATGAGTAAAATAAGGGACACATGTCTTCTTATATACCAAGTAGACTAACTGCTTCCAACACCCATTTTCGTTAATTTTAGCAACAAGTCATTGAGGGAATTAAACGTTTGCAGTACCTATTTTCTCATTTTGGGAGCAATTTCCAAACGTAACCAGCAGCCCCAAGTTATACTTAGCTAAATAATTTCTCATGAACTTATGCAGCAACGTTTCACACTTATTTTATGAAAGCAAGTATAGTTCTTGTTCAAATATCTAACAGGAGCAAGATTGTTCTTGGCAAATTTAAGTGAAAAGGATGGTTGATAGATTCATCAATTAAGGTATGTTTTATCCTCATATCTTGTTAATTAAGTTGTTTACGAAAGAATTCCCTAGTTTAAAGTGGCGGAAATGGTGCTACGAAAGTATTAACTAGTTTGTTGACATGATTGCCTTGTGGACTATTGTGGTGAGGTTTTTGGGGAAATTCTCAAGTGGTTATGTTGCTATTTAGTGTTGTTGCTGTTGTTGGGGATATTGTACGTATTATGGACCGTTTTCGAATTGGATTGGAGTGAGGGTTATAGAGGAAATGCTGCTCGAATTTTGTTAAGTTCCATTTGTATGCAAATTAAATTGTAAATGGTGTAGGTGGTCTAATCGTGATGTTATCATCTTAATTGTAGTCTTACGAGTTCGAGAAGTAGACGTTGGACAATTAGATAGAAACCCAGGTATGTAAAGCCTACCTTTCTTTCTTTTGGCATGGCCTTTATGAAACGAACAAATAACACATATGTATGCTTTTAAAGAAAATTCTATTCTTAAAGCCACCAGGATGGCCAATATCTTTGACTTCCATAAGCCATTCCACATGGTTTGATACGTACTTATGATGTCCGAAGTTCTATTCGATATGTTTCCGAATGTTGTTCGAAAAATATTTGATATGGCTAAAGTCTTGGATATATATTTTGATACGTACATATGACTCTAAAGGCTCCATTCGATTTGATCCATAAGGATATTTAAAAGTTTCCTAATATGATTGTTACTTGAATTTTCAAAAAGAGCTTCTGAAACGTTTTTAGAACGTTCTGTACTTCAAAAGTTCGTAACTTTCGTATACTAATTCCGGTTGACCCGAAACTGATTTCTGAGCCTTCGGATGTCGTAAATATATTTGTCCATCGAGTTTTGGAATTTATTTAATTATATGCATTTAGTTTCTCACTACTCCACTCGTGGATGCCTCAATGTTTCCTTCACTGAGCCCGGGCCAGGATATGTTATCACGCGTATTCCACTGCATTGTTCGCCGCGCCTCGATGTGAGGGGGCAGGTATACATGTACATGGGTTGTGGAGTATGTTGTGCCATGTACACATATTCTGATATATGATGATATGATATGATATGGCCATCTGATATGTTTGACATGTGCACATTCTGATATGATATGATATGTTACAGAGTTATTCCCTACTCTGGAGTTATGCTGTGTTGTGGCGCCAGTGTCGGGGTGGCGATCACGTTCTGTTTACCCAGTCCCGTAATGGGACCAGATATGACATATGTTTTCTGCATGCACTATTTATGCTTTATGATCAGCATTTTGCTATTCTGGATATTCCGTTCATTTTCTGTACCTTCTGCTTCGGTTATGACTTTGTTTACTACATTCTGTGCTTTACATACTCGGTACATATTCCGTACTGACCCCTTTTCTTCGGGGGCTGCGTTTCATGCCACGCAGGTACAAACGACTGATTTACCGATCCGCCCGCTTAGGATTCTATTCTGCTGTCTTGGAGTGCTCGGTTGTCCGGAGCCTACGTCTTGGTACAGTCTTTTGCCATTGTACATTTGTATGTGGTTCAGGGGTATGACGGGGCCCTGTCCCGTCTTGTGATTCTGTTGCTATCTGTAGAGGTCTGTAGACATATATGTGGGTCATGGGTCGTGTTTGTTCGATTATGTCTCTGACTTGTGCCTTAAGCGGTCCCGTTTGTTATTATGGCCAAAACGGCCCATATGTTTGTTTATATGTGTATATTTGGGGCGATGTGTATTCCCCCAGCCTACAGGATTGATATGATGTTTTTGTATGGGTGACCGCTTAAGATGATGTCTGTTCTCAGTATTTGTGCAAAAGAACGTATGCTAAATTTGGATAAGTCTTTGATATGTCGATCTGGTACGTAAGTCTGTTTGGGTGTCCAATTAGGGCACCAGTCGCGGCCCACGGGGCTGGGTCGTGACAGTATTGATGCAACATGGCAAAGTGATTGCGTATGCTTCAAGGCAATTGCGGAAACATGAGCAGAATTATCCTACCCATGATCTAGAATTGGCCGTGCCGGTTCATGCATTAAAGATATGGAGACATTACTTATATGGTGTCCACGTGGATATTTATACAAATCATAAGAGTCTTCAATACATCTTCAAGCAGAAAGAGTTGAATTTGCGGCAACGACGATGGTTAGAATTGCTGAAAGACTATGATGTGGATATCTTGTATCACCCCGGAAAGGCAAATGTTGTGGCTGATGCTCTTAGCCGTAGATCGATGGGAAGTCTAAGTGATGTATGACCAGAAAAGAGAGAAATGGCCCGTGAGCTCCGACAGTTAGCTAGCCTAGGAGTCCGAGTAATGGACTCAGGTAGCAGCGGAGCTACTATCAAAAATACAGCAGTCTCGTCGCTAGTAGCAGAAGTGAAAGATCGACAATATGAGGATCCCATGCTAATACAATACAGAGACACACTCCCTCAAAAGGAGGAGTCATCGTTTGACGTTTCGGGAGAAGGAGTTCTCCGATGCCGAGGCAGACTATGTGTCCCTGATGTGGCAGACCTACGCCACCAGATTTTGAGAGAAGCTCATTGCTCCCGTTATTCTGTGCACCCTGGAGCGACGAAAATGTATCATGACCTTAAGACTATATATTGGTGGAATGGGATGAACAAAGATATAGCGGGATTCGTAGCTCAATGTCCTAATTGTCAACAGGTGAAAATCGAGCACCAAAAGTCGGGCGGATTATTGCAAGGTATAGAAATCCCAACGTGGAAGTGGGAAGTGATTAATATGGACTTCATTACGGAGTTACCTCGTTCTCGACGTAAGTATGACTCTATATGGGTGATTGTGGATAGACTCACAAAGTCAGCCCATTTCTTACCGGTCAGAACGACCTATGCGGCAGAAGATTATGCAAGGCTTTACCTTAAAGAGATAGTGAGACTCCACGGCGTTCCGGTATCTATTATCTCTGATAGAGGTACTCAGTTTACAGCAAAATTTTGGGAGTCTTTCCAAGAGGGTTTAGGGACCCGAGTTAACATTAGTACGGCATTTCACCCACAGACCGATGGGCAAGCCGAATGTACTATTCAGACTCTTGAAGATATGTTACGGGCATGTATGATAGATTTTGGAGGAAATTGGGATGATCATTTTTCACTCATTGAATTTGCTTACAACAACAGTTATCATTCCAGTATTCAGATGGCACCGTATGAAGCTTTATATGGGCGAAAGTGTATATCCCCAATTGGGTGGTTTGAAACTGGAGAAACTAAGTTAATAGGGCCAGACTTGGTCCAGCAAGCTATAGAGAAAGTTAAGCTCATACAAGATCGGTTGTTAGCATCCCAAAGTCGTCAAAAGTCCTATGCGGATAATCGTCGAAGGGACTTAGAGTTCGAAGTGAAAGATTGGGTGTTCTTGAAAGTGTCGCCAATGAAGGGCGTTATGAGATTTGGCAAAAAGGGGAAACTTAGTCCCCGGTATATTGGGCCATATGAGATTGTGCGCAAAATAGGCAAGGTGGCCTATGAATTAGAACTACCTCCGGAATTAGAGTCAGTCCATCCAGTGTTTCACGTCTCGATGCTCCGAAAATGCATTGGAGATCCTACTAGGATCGTCCCAGTAAATGATGTACAAGTGACAGAGAAATTGACTTATGATGAAATACCCATTGCCATATTAGATAGGCAAGTACGGAGGCTTAGAAATAAAAAAGTGGCCTCAGTTAAAGTTTTGTGGAGAAATAACCATCGAGAGGAAATGACGTGGGAAGCGGAAGAAAGTATGTGATCCAAATACCCACATTTATTTCAGCCCTTGGAAGAAGCCTAAGATGAGACGTCAAGATCATAAGGTATGTATGTTTTCCTTTTATGCTTTTGGGTCATGTGTGGCCAAAGTTTTATGTTATTATGTTATGGCCCTGTGTGGCATCGATATTATGGGTTGTTGTGGCAGGATGGTAGTGCCATGTTATAGGGGAAACTCTGGCGAAATTTTTGTAGAATTCCCGAGCACCTTAACATTCGGGGACGAATGTTCTTAAGGGGGGAAGAATGTTACACCTTAGAAAAAATTTCCGTTGTTACGTAAGTGAACGAACTAGTGATAAGTATGGGTGTATGATGTCCATGAGCAAGAAACGACGTTTGATGACCTTAGGCGAGATTTCAAAGGAATCCGACGTAAGACGAGAAAGTTGGCTAAGATAAGGCAAGGTGAGGTGAACAATGCATGTGCATGGATATGGGTGATTAAAATGAGAAGTCTAAGAAATATGGAAAGTTGCAGAATTGAAATCTGCCCAGTGGTCGTAAAGTGCAAATACGGACCATAAACTGGTATACGGTCCGTAAACTGCTAGGTCGTAAACTGGCATGCAAGCCTTCAACTTTCTGCCAGTTAAGGAAATGGTAAAATACGATCTGGTTTACGGACCGTAAAGTGATTTACGGCCCGTAAACCGTGGTCGCAAATCACCATGCAAGCAACCAAAGTTTTTGGTTTTTGAAAAGGTTAAAGACGACCGCAAGGGACGAACCGTAAAATGGAATACGTGGTCGTAAACTCAGTTTACGACCACTGTTCACCGCAGCACAGATTTTGCAATTCATTAAATAAAGGGACCAACACTTGTTTTATTTCATTTCCACATTACACACCTTCTCTCTAAAACCTCTCTCTACATTTATTATCCAAGCTTTCAAGGATCATAAGTCATCAACAACATAAAACAAAGTGAATCAAGAGTAAGAACATCATCAAAGGTCATCCAAGTCAAGAAATCCAAATGGAGAAAAACTAGGGTTTTGCTCAAAGTGGAGTATTATCAACTAAAGTTTGTTCCTACAACTTCTAAGGTAAGATTCGTGATATTTATATGATGTTTAAGATATTGGAGAGCTGAAATGCATGGATTGTAGAAAATATGGTCAACTAGGTCATGAATGATGAATAGTGACATTTTGAGGAATAGTTTGAATTGAATCACGAATGTTGTTGTGTTGTGATATGAATGTGTTATAAATGGTATTAAGATCATGAACTAGATACTTTAGACGGATGGACGTAGTTGGGTGTTATGACCTTGAATATGGATGAATTAGAAACAAGTTGAGAAATCTAGATAATGTGGATAATGTGAATAACTAATGGCCATTGTTATGATATTAATGAAGGTAGAAACACTAACATTGGAAGGGGACGTGCAAGTGTAGAATAGTCTGACAAAAAAGTATGTAAGGCTAACCCTTCTTTCATAAGGCATGGTTCTTTGGCCAAATTCCTAAATCCTCTATACGAGTATGTTGTCTCCAAATGATTGATCTCCGAGCTCATAAGCTCACAATCCTCGATATGTACTACGTTTGTACTACGCTCCTCATATAACGAGTAAGCCTATGATATAGATGTAACAATAATGATAATGATAGTCATGATAATGATAATAATAATGATGCTAAGGGTGCCTACGGGCTATTAGATGTATGTGTGCCTATAAAGGGATATAATGAAACCCCGAGCCTATGGTGCCGGGTAGAGTATATGTTTATATAAATGTATGTATATGATTACGTAACGCGCGCACACATCTGTAGATGGTATGGATAACCCTGAAGCCTTGGTAGGGCCAGGTAGATATAACATTGAGCCTTGGTTGGCCAAGTATGTATGAAACACCAAACCTTATGGTCGGGTACGCTACGTATGTATGTATATAAGTGTATGGCTATGTATATAATATGAATATGAATGTGAAAAGACTATGTATATGAACGCGAACAGAGGCATGTATACTAATACGAGCACTATTATTAAATACGCATGAGAAATGGGTATTTCCTATGAAAGGTAGGTAAGTGCCATGATGATGACATTATTGTCTTCCCCTCATATGCTACTTCACATGTTGTTTACTATGCTTATATATCGATGTTGATCATGCTTTACATATTCAGTACATTCTTCGTACTGACGTCCTTTTGTTTGTGGACGCTGCGTCATGCCCGTAGGTGCACAGGGAGATAGACTTGATCCATAGCTGCTTATTCAGACATTGCATAGCAGAGCTCCTTTTCTTCCGGAGCCATAGCTTTTGGGTACTTATTCTTTTGTGTATATAATTATGGGCATAGCGGGGTCCTGTCCCGCTCATATGTTCTGTTATACTCTTAGAGGCTCGTAGTCACGTGTATACGGTTAGATATGTCTGGCCTTGTCGGCTTATGTACATCTGATGTGGCATAAATGTCAATGATGATTTAAAGATGTGATTGTCCGATGGGACTAGTTTGATGAATGAAAGAAAATGCATGTCTAATTATGTGGCTCACCTAGATGTAAGCATAAGTATGAGTCAAGGGGTGCCCGGGTGGGCTAGCACCGGGTGCTCGTCGCGGCCCCCTAGACGGGTCATGACAGATCGGGGTACTATCTTCACTTCCCAATTCTGGAGAGCATTTCATGACGAGTTGGGTACCCGATTGGACTTTAGTACAGCTTTTCATCCCCAGGTCGATGGCCATTCTGAGTGGACCATTCAGGTGATCGAGGACATGTTGAGAACGTGTGTTATTGACTTTGGTGGTCATTGGGATCAGCATTTGCCCTTGGTGGAGTTTGCATACAACAACAGTTATCATTCTAGTATTGGTATGGCACCTTTTGAGGCCTTATATGGTAGGAGGTGTAGGTCTCCGATTGGTTAGTTCGATGGTTAAAGGCTCGACCCGGGAGCATGGATCTATTGAGAGAGTCCCTTAATAGAGTGATGGTTATTCAAGTTAGACTCGTGGCAGCTCAGAGTAGACAGAAGATGTAGGCAGACCTGAAGGTTCAGGATTTGCAGTTTGCTAATGGTGATTAGGTTCTATTGAAGGTTTCACCCATGAAGGGTATTATGAGGTATGGTAAGAGGGTAAAGCTTAGCCCTAGATACATTGGCCCGTTTGAGATCGTGGATTGTATAGGTGATATAGCTTATGAGTTAGCATTTCCGCCAGGCTTGCGGGAGTTCACCCGGTCTTTCATATTTCGATGCTGAAGAAACACCTTGCCGACGGTACCTACATTGTCCGTTGGGATTCTATATTGCTTGATGAGAATTTGACTTACGAGGAGGAGCCTATCGCGATCTTGGATAAGCAGGTTCGAAAGTTGAGGTCTAATGAGATTGCTTCTGTGAAAGTGCAATGGAAGCACCGTCCTGTAGAAGAGGCTACTTGAAGACTGAATCTGATATGCGTAGCCGATATCCCCAGTTGTTCATCGATTCAGGTATTTTCCTACTTTCCTTCTTTTCTTTGCTCGAGGACGAGCAACGGTTCAATTGGTATCTCATGTAACGACCCGTTTGGTCGTTATAGTTCTTTTGGCACTTTCGCCCATTTTCGAGCATTGATTGGCTCACTTTTGACCTGAGGGGACCGTTGACATGCTTCCTGAGGTGTCTAAACTGGATTCGGGTAACTTTGGTGAAAATATAGGCTTAAAAGTAAAGGTTGTTGACCTAAAGTTAACTTTTGGGAAAACGACCATTTTTGGAATTCCGTCAATTCCGAGAGGTCCGGGTAGTCGTTTAGAACTTGTGTGTGCATTTGGTTCAGTTCCCAATCCATTCGGATGCATTTCGGGACATTGGATAGGAAATGGGAATTAAGGCATCGGTGGTTGACTCGGTCAACGAGACCGCCGTTGACAATTTTGAGGCAACAAGCGCGTTCGTAGAGTGTTTTATGTGGGACTAGGTATCTGGTATGTGAGCAGATGGCCTCGGGAGTTAGTCAAAATATCGAAGTTGGTCAGGTGGCCGCTGGGGCGGCGCTGCTGGGGCGGTCACAGTATCGCTATAGCGGGTGACGAGCAGTTAAATCCATTAAATGAGTCCTAAATGAGTCTTAGACCCTCATTATTTCATATCTCGCTATTGGAGCTTAGGGATATTGATCTTGGAGTCAAATTGAGGAAATTCTTAGAGGTAAAACTTTGTCTAATCCTTTACTCCTCTTCAATCACAAATATCTTAGATTTTCCCCTTCCCTTTTCAATCCCTTAGAAATGGAATTTGAAGGAGGGTTTTAGGAGACTCTTCCCTAGGATTATAATTGATAAATTGATGATATTGATGTTAAAATATGATGAATCTAAGCTTAGTAACCTCATATATTTCACTTTTAACGTTGAATTTCAGATTTGGAGAATTAGGGTTCATACCCAATTTGGGGGTTTTTACTTGAAATCAGATTTGGGACAATTCTTGAGTTAATTCAACAATTAATGGTTGGGTTAGGATTCCCTAGTACTTAATTTGATATTTTGCGAGCGAATTTCCCGTTTTACCATTGTGGGCCCGTTTCCCCAAATTCTAGGGTTAAAATGGACCTAATTGATGTCATAGCAATATCAGTATCATTCTCCATGATTTCTAATTTAGAATTCGATTATGCTTAGACTACTTTGGTTCTGAGCTTCAATGGAAGGGCAAGGCGATAGAGTGACTTGTTTGTGTTGCGGTTCGGCAGTCCAAGTAAGTTATGGCTTACCTCTAGTGAGACTTTGCATAGCGAATCACATATTTAGAATATAATGTCGGAGACAGCATGCGAACCTTCGGGTATGAAGTTGGGTTAGACATTGCCTTAGGTTGGGCCCTCATATGTGTTGGGACTAACCAACCAGTTATATGTATTTGTTGTTCCATTTTCATGGTTGATGCTACGAGTAGTGGTAAATATCAGAATCTGTGTTACTATCTTGACTGAGATATTGTTGACGTACCCGTTGTTCGTACTAGTAATATTGATATAGTGTTGGCATACCCTTGATGGTATTATGATATGATACATTGATGGCGTACCCCTTCGTGGTACTTGTGATATTGAACTTGATTGTTGAATACTTGATAAACGCATTGCAGTCATTCTCACACATTCATGATGCATGGTCGTTACCCAGTGATGATCTGGTATCATTGATTGAGTAAATTGATAATTGATAAACTCCTTATTTGACTGATTGTAAAGGCCGTTGTCCGAAGATTCATTCCAGAATCGTTGATTGTATGAAACTGATGTTTGATAAACTCTTTTACTTGAGTGATTGTGAGAAGGCCGATGTCCGATGTTCAATTCTAGAATCGTTGATAAGTGCATTGCATACATTCTCTCATATTCATGATGTATGGCCGATTGCCGGTAAGTATCCGGTATCGTTGATTGAGCGACTCTTTTACTCGAGTGATTGTGAGAGGCCGATGACTGATGATCGACTTCAGCATAGTTGTTGCATGGCCGATTCCGACGTTATTCCGGATTCGTTGTTAGTGTATGGGATCCGCGGGTCCCCCAGAGTGGTACCGGGGAGACTCCCCCTGTGAGCAATTAGCGAGGGTCCCATCTGTCTGTTGGGCAAAAATCCGAGACAGGTGGCACTTAGACTTCGCGAGTCACACTGGGTTGTGCTACCGAGACGTCGATATTTCCGTCCAGAGTCAATGTGTTCACCTCATTTGCATGGCATTACATTCCATCCATTCCATTATTGCATTGCATTGGCTTGATTGCGATTCTTGGTGATTGGTTGATTGATGATGGAATTGGATATATACATATTTTAGACTTGTTGTTCTTGGGTTTAGTGGCTTTACGTAGACGATGACGAATACTTGGTTGTGATCTTATTATCTTATACTTGTTGGATTCCTTTCTATCTATTTATTTTCTGAATTGTGTTATCTATGCGTGGTCGGCCGATGATGCCTACCAGTACTGTTATTTGTACTGACCTGCACTTGTTGCATCCTTTTATAAATGCAGAGTATCAGGTCAGATCTACTTCTCTGACTCGTGACTGATCGACTCTTCAGCTTCCACTCTAGTTTTCCAGGGTGAGCATAGCGTCCGCTGACCTCGAAGACTCTCCTACTACTTATGTCTTGCTTTCCAATCTGAGACATTATTTGAGACTACTTATGTATTATTATTCATACCTTTAGTAATTGGATTTAGATGCTCTTGTATGACCAGACTCGATACTGGGGAGGATTTCATTTACTTTCGCACTTGTTAACATTATATTATATTGTGAGACATACGTTATTTTACTTTCTTCCGCTACTTTCTATTATTGTGAATGTTGAGTTAAGGGTTCGCCTACCGAGGTGGGAAAGGTAGGTGCCTGCATGACCTAAGCTGAAATGGGTCGTGACAAAGGACTAGCACAAATACAAATACAACAAGCAATCAGAGATTTAAACTCCTTCTTAGCTCAAATATATGTAAGCAACACAACACAAACATTATATTTCAGGATTTCAAGGTCATTTTAAGTCTAAATTAATCCTAGAGGGCCATATAAATCTAAAATAGGTGACAGATCTCAAAATCTTCAGAAGTACACTCAAAACATACCACTTCAAGGGGAGAATAATACTGAAATTCATTTTTCTAGACTAGCTCTCATCTTAAGACTATTTAGCCACCTTACAATCATTTCAAGACATCATGTAGGCTAGGTTTCAATTTTTAGCAATGAACATAAGAACATGAGCTTATTTTTTAAGATTCTAAATAGCTTTTGACAGTAAACGTTAACATTTAACTGCGAATCAGATCACATAGTGCATAACTTGCCCAAAATCATTTAACAAACTGAAAGGAAGAGCTAAAGCTGTCACAGTAGGACTAGAGGTACTCAAAAACCATAGAGCCATAACTAAACAATCACAGAAAGGGAAGAAGGCATCTCTAGTGTCTTAAGCTTAGTAATCAAGAACCAAAGTCAAAACACCTACTATTTTTAACTTTTTTTAACCTTAATACCTAACAACTAGCACTCATAATCCTCTTAAACTTCATTATATTGTTATTATAACATGACAGCCTTAAAAACTCCAATGAAACAGTAAACAAACTAGAAACTAACATCTTCTTCTTTTGACTTTTATTTTGGTCTTAATGCCTAGTAACTAATGATTGAAATCTTTAATACTTCATTATGCTAGTGTTATAACACAATAACATGATAAGCTCAATAAAACAGCAAACAAACAGCCTTTATACTAACATGAACAACATCAACATATATATGCTAACTAGACTCATAAAACAGTGACTCTAAAACAGCTTTTAAAATAATCATTCACAAGTTAATACATAGGGTAAGATAGAGATAGGAATAAAAAATGAACTAAAATTGAGTATTGCCTTTTCGAGGGGCAACCTAAGGATCAAACAAGGGGGATTAGATCAACACTTCAACAAGCACTTGAAAACCCCTTTAAAAGATGATTTTCTTTCTTTTTCTTTTTCAAATTCTTCTTGTATATTAGTATATACTATAGTTTTCTCTTGTGTTTTCAGTAGACCATGGTATATTGCTATGTATATTTTGTATATTATGAGGTATATTTCATGTATATAGGCTAGACATTTTCAGAATTTTTTAGGAGATTTTTTCAGAGAAAGAGGGATCCCCCAAATGGCCAAAAGACTTTCTACTTATAGCAACTTAAGTAGGGTTTTAAGGACAGACCTGGAAAAATCCCATTTCCGCCCATTCTTACCCTATTTTAAAACTCCTCCCATTCAAATTCAGAAAAGCCAACTAGATTTTCTCACAATTTTTCCAAATTCGTACCTCTATCCAATCACAAATACATACTAAATCACATAATAACAAAACTATACCCTAAAATCCAATAAATCATCCAAAAAATTAAATAGTATACCTAGTCATACAACAAAACAAAAATACAGCGTCTCAATGGTACAAAACGTACATAAACAGATAAAATCCCCTAAACCTAGTACCCAATTTTGGAAGGGACCCATGGGAAATTGCCCTAGGTCCTTCACACTTTGTGAGTAGTGCACAAGTTGGCTAGAGGCTCAAGGCCTCGCCCATGGCTACTACACACATGAAGGACCCGAGCAACATCCCCACCCCCTATTGGGGTAAAAATTCAAAGATCAAACAAACGAAATATGCTAAAATAAACCTGGTAACCATAAGAAAACAAGATAGAGAAACCCCCTAGAATCCATCATAAAACAGCTATGAGATGCCGTGAATTAGCCCAAAGACCAAACCCTAACGCCGTAGCCATTCTCTCTCAAAAGAAATAAGAGGAGCCGGGTGGAAACAAAAGAAACGATTTGGGGGGGGGGGGCGAGGAAGTTAATTAATTTAAACTTCCCCCCTTTTATTTTAATAGATTCTCCCCACCCCACCCACCCACCCTCCCAAGTTTTAAAAAATTAAAATCAGAACCCTTCCCTCTTAATATAAACCATGTAATAACTAAGTGATATAAACCAAATAAAAACAGTTAGTTAGGATAATTTAAAATTTAAAACTCATATATTTATAAAATTAGCTTCAAACGAGCCTAATATTGATATAGTTCCGGATAATTTTTAGGGCTTTGAAAAATGCGATCAAAATGAGCTGTAATTCATTCGTCATCTTAATTAATAATTTTTTCGAGTTAGATGGAGCGGGATATGTATTCTCTTTTTGAATTATATTTATGAAAGTAAATAACTCGTAATTTCTTTTAATAATAATTAAACGTCAATTTTTACAATTGCCTTGGGATTTTTAAATTCTTAAATTTTTTAAGGGCATCCTTATTCCATCTTGGACTCAGGAAATTTGAAAATTAAAATATGCGTTTTATGAGGTGTCAACAAGTACTAGTCATTTCATCCTTCCCTTTGTCGGAGCGGGTTGCTAACGCGGCTTTGGACCTTGTGAAATATGCTAGCTTTTGATACCACACTAAATGGCCTCTTTCTATAAGATAAGAAAAACTCAATGGCAAAGAGATTTAGTTTTTGGATATCAATTATAAAGCACAATATCAAATATAGGTATTTAACACGCAAGTAGCACATAAGATCGCATATTGAAGCTTGGGTACTCTTGATCTGATGTTCCAAAGTCTGGGATATTGTGGGCTTTTATGTTCGGGTGAGTCTTGGTTTAGTGGCCCTGCGGTTGACTTAGAATGGCGAGCCCTGAGCCTTGTCATTTAGGCGGATGAGGAGGGGAATTTAAAATTTGAAACAGAAAGGGACCGAGTCTTACGTAGACTGCCTATGTATCCCACCGTGGGAAATCAGGCCCTACGTAGTTCGATTACAAAATTAAGATATACATTTTTCCTAAATATCATTTTAACTAGTCCTAGCAACAGACATCCCCTGACCAGGCCCGACTAGGGCTTTCCGCGTATCCCTCCATTGGGACATCAGTTCGGCGCGGTTTCTTTACATTTTTTTGAGGGTGGGGGAAACATTTGTGCAAAATATCGGACACCTAGTATCTACCAAAAAGTATAATTCTTGCAAGCCATTGTCCTTACGGACTTGCTTTCTCTGTCGGACCTTTCTTTCTCAGAACCACGGTGGAAGTAGGACCAAAATTTGTCTGGTCCTGATCATATTCTCAAGTTCGAGCTTGAAAGCATGGCATTCTTCGATATCATGTCCCCTGTCTCTGGTATGGTATAGGCAGAACTTGTTCCTGTTGGGCCCTATCGGTACGGGCTCGTAGGCAAGTTCCATAGGCCTGACTCGGTTCAATAAATCCAAAGTTGAGAAAATGTGAGCATATGATTCTTCAAAGAAAGTAAAATCGTACTGCCATATCTGGGTTTCGGGGGCAACCCCTTCTCCTAAAGTGATGGGGTCAAGAACTAGCAAAGTGTGTGGCCCCCATAGGGTCCCGATGATTTTGTCGTCTATGAGACTAAAAATCCTTCTTCTCAATGCTATGCACTCGTTTAGGGTGTGCCCTGCCTGGTTAAGGTGAAATGGTCATCTTTTGTAGGCGTATACCAAGTCGGGGACCAGCAACCTAGCCCTAGTAGTGCAATCCATCCCGGTAGCCATCATATTCATGAATATTTCCTTACAGGTGATAAGTAGAAAGGCTACCCTGAATGGAGAAGACCGAGCTTTGAATGCAATGCTCTACGAGGCAAGGACGGGGAGATTCGCTCTTACAAAGTGTTCCGAAGCCATAGCGGAGACGGTGGGTATCATCGTGGGCAAAGGCTCATAGAATCAGTTCCCTCATCAATGGGGGCATAATAACATATTCTTCATCTGCACCGTTTTCTTGGAACTCGAGGAACATATCAAATGGGTTCTCCTCTCCTTTGACCCCTACGTTGATACGCTCTTCCATGTCGTGAGGTTCTTCCTCTTCTTCCTTTGGTTCCTCTTCTTCTTCTTCTGGTTATTCCTCAACAGGCTCGAAGTCCTTTTCCCAGGGCTCCCCTCCCTCACGCGGATCGTGCATGAACACCCACGAGTTCGAATCTGCCCCTTTTCCTCCACTGGTTTCCTCTGGGTCCTTTCCCTGGGGGTCACGGGTCTTCTTTCCAGTGATATGTAATTCAACACTAACTCTCTCACCTCCTCAAGGACATTTTCTTAGTACTGTTCCTGGGGTACGCCTTCCGGCGGATTTCCAACCAAGTTTAGCAATCCATCCACTTCCTCAATCCTTCTCCCTATTTCGTGGAGATTGTTTTCCATCTGCAGCACTTTGCCCTGTAGCATCTCAGCCATTTCTCCTAGAATCCTTGCCTCTTGTCCATCTTGTTCGCCATTGTAAGTCAACCGTTTCCGGAAATAAATTTATGTTGCACCTCAAAATATCTTCGCGTCGTTTGCATTGTAGAACCCTTATAAGGTTAAGAAATACTCTTAACAAGTGTTAAGCAAGTTTCAAAAGGTTCCAGCATCAAGCAAATCGAAGAAAATAAGTTTACCGAAAATTTGGAAAAAAGTTGGCATAATATTGGACAGAAATTTTGGGTCAAATTTAGAGGGGCATATCTCCTAGTATAATAGGATTTTGAAGTGAAACTAAAGCCTAAATCGAAGTTTAGGAAGTCTAGTTTCCAACACAATAAACCGTTCATCAAAACAACATCGGAGTAGGGAGTTATGGGCATTTTAAGATAAGCCTCCAAGCTGCCAAATGGCTCCCCGCGGGCCCCACTTGGAAACTCGGTGGAACCGACTCTCAAGGGGTATAAATAACCTATGATTCCACTTAATTCATCAATTATACTTCTTTTAAGATCTAGACATATGCATACACCGCTCTTAAACACTTATAACCCCTTAAATCAAGAATTCAGCAAGATTACACCAAACTAGTTCATGAAAAGTGATTGTTCTTGTTTCTACTTGATGTTGTGGTGAGTTTGGTCTTGAAGAAAGTTGGTGTTGCTAACTTTCTTCAAGTATAAGGTATGTTCTTCATCCTATCTCTTATGTTGAGTTGATTTGAAGGTTTATCAAGTCTTAAAAGTGAAAATAGTTATAGAGGAAAGGTCATAAAATGTTGTGTTGTAGTTGTTGAGTTTATGGACTGTTTTGAGCATGTTTTGGCTGTGTTGTTGGGCTAATTTCCATGTATATGGATGGTATCGAATGTTGTTGGTATGTTGATGATATTATGCTCCTTGATTGGGAAGAAAGGAAGTGTATATTTGTTATTGTATGTTGATAAACATCGTGTGGGATGTTTTATGGAATATTTTTGTATTGATGATGATGCTGTTGGTGTCCGTATTGTTGTTGTTGTGTTGGTTTTTGGTATTGTGATTTCGGGCTAGGAATATAAACAGGGGAGATAATGCCCGAATTTTGGCAGATTTTAAGGGGATTTAATTTGAAGGCTTGAGACAAGCATATGATGATAAGCCTAACAATAGTATGAATGGTTTTATATGTAGATTGCGAGATCGGAAGTAGGTTGAAAAGTCGAGAAGTGAACTTCCAGGTATGTTAAGGCTAAACCCTTCTTTCGTAAGGCATGATTCCTTTGTTGTGAACCTATGCATGATATCTTCAATAACCCTATTTCTAAAGATACCAAGTCTTATAGTTCCCGATGTTCTAATGATATCATTGATCTTGTTTCATGACTATAGATGTTATTCATTGATGTTGATATCATCTTATGATTTTGTTCTTTGAAGGTAAGATATGTTCATGATGATAGTTCCATAATGTTAATTGGAGCTTTACCGACCTTACGTCACTCTGATGAGTTTAGGAATGTATAATTAAGCAATGTTTTGTAGGACATGAATAGAGTGCTAGTAGAGGATCCCTAATGAAGTATTTGATGCTTGAAGAGAGGCTTATGATGTATCTCAGGCTTTGCTTAATGTTTAGTTAAGCGGGAAGAAGTCCTAATGGCCCAGAACTGTGCCTATAAGTCGTATGTGACCATGAGAAATGCATAGAGATTACTTATGAAGCACGGATCATGATGTTGATTATCTTTACCACTGGTCCACGACCGGTTGGCAGCTATATATTCACCACCATGCTACGGCTAGTTGGGTAGTTATTACCACCAAGCTACGGCCAGTTGGGAAGTTACCACTTATCAGTCAGGCAGTTGCGCTCTACCGTCGGGTGATAATAGGACGAGCAGTTACCACCATGCAGCAGCCGGTCGGGCAGTTACCACTGATCAGACCAGGAGGATACGTAGGTCAGGATCACAGTATTATACATAGATGTAGTTAAAGGTAGAAGAATATAAAGAAACATGCATGCTAGATTCTCATTAGTAAGCCAGATGTGCCAAGTTGATTCTTATCCTTCTTCTTTGCAGCACATGTTTATCTTTGGACTCCAAATTATAATATTTTCAGTTCAGTTTCAGTTATCTGTTGCCTTACATACTCAGCACATTATATCGTACTGACATCCTTTTTGCTGGGGGGCGCTGCGTTTATGCCTGCAGGCTCAGGTAGCCGAACAGACAATCCAACTTAATAGGCCTTCCACTCAGCCGCAGTCTGTGCGCTCCACTTGGTCCGAAGCTATAGTCCCTTTGTGGTATGCTATTTAGACATGTATATATGGGTATGACAGGGCCATGTCCTGTCCTTTCAACAGCTCATGTTCCCTAGAGGTCTGTGGATAGTTGTACGTTATTGGGGATGTTATATAGCCTTGTCGGCTCTCATTTTGTTGCACAGCATACATGGCAGCCTCGTCGGCTTGTTCAATTACGTATTTATATTTTGGGTATGCGTGCCCAGTTCAGACGAGATGGTCAGTATATATATATATATATATATATATATATATATATATATATATATATATATATATATATATATATATATATATATATATATATATATATATATATCCATATTACAGCCTCGCCGGCTTGTTAGTATTGTTTGTGTGCAGGTAGGCCTTATTGGTTTAAGTTGGGTTTCTCCCAGAGATTCAGATTTAGAGTGGTTCGATCGGGCCTAGGTTGGCATCGAGTGCCGGTCACGCTACTCCAGATTTGGGCCTAACAATTTTGGTATCAGAACAGTTCTGTCCTAGGGTTATCTACAGACCGTGTCCTAGTCTTGTTTATGGGTGTGAAGCGCGCCACACTTATAAACAAGAGGCTGCAGGGCATTTAGGAATGATTGACCTTTCTTTATCATCTTAGAGCGTGCCATGGAGATAAATTATAGGATGTGATGTCCCTGATTCTAACCCTAAATGTTTTGATTATGGATAAGCAGTTGATTATGCCGCTATGAAGTAATTTATAAGAATTTAAGATGTTACTCTGAAAGTCATGTTTCCTGTCTTATTAATATTGATAAACTTTGATATAAGAACTTGAGCTAGATATTATGGATAATTGTGATCGCTCCGTGAGGCATCGGATGTGTTTTCTGCGCTGTGTGCCGGAATGAGGCAGTAAGAAGTATAGAGGAAACTGTGCCGAAATTTTTACAAATTGAATTGTTTGAATGTCTATGCTATAGATAAAGAATGAAAGGAAAATGTGACAATCGGATGTTTGGTAAGTCATGATTGAATGAACAATTATGAGATGCTTTCAAAGAGAAGTTTTAGAATGATTTTAATTTAATTTAAGGGAAAAACGCTGGAGGGAAAAATTATTAGTAATTGAAGGAACTGGAATGAGTTGCATTCGAGATTTCGAAGAATTGATATTTATTGAGGATATAGGGAAAGTTGACACTCGGAATTCAAATGCAGTATTACGATTTATAGATTAGATTGGTTAGTAAAGGATCATGAAGAGATATTGATATGGGAAAAGAAGTTAACGAATAGAGGAAAGTTTTACTCTAGAAATTGATATATATGTATATACACATAAGATCAGGACGTGTTGATGATAGACACATAGATTCATTTAATCGGACTTTCCTACATGATGTGAGTTTGCATTGGGATGCAGAGGTCACCAGTCATTCGACTTCAATGGGATTCTGAGTATTTGATAGTTGGTACTGTTCTGAGAATTATTATGGCCGAGTTACTGCGGGTATTAATTGATGCACTTGAACCCAAGAATGAGAAATGGTTAGGTAACTTGGTTTGCAATTATGATTGTTTTCTAGATTGTTTATATAACCTCTAAATGTGATGTTGTTTGGCCGACGAAGGAAGTGGAGATTGTATCAACCTTAGGAATATGAGGCGTATTTCGAGCTAATCCTTATAAGAAGGCTTTAATGAAAGGACGAGTCGTGGGAATGGATGGTGTGGATTATAAACTTTTACTGGTATAGTATAGACATAAATCAGAATTGGGAACCCAGAGCAAGGAGAATTTCAAGGAGATTAAGAAGATAGTCATGGAGAAATACTAGGGCTAAAGGAGCGTAGTATAGTCGGACACTCCATAAGGGACCTAATGAATTCTGATGTCCCCATTAATTCATTAGCCTAGAGAATTACTAGTCATGAAAGGTAGAAGTGAAAAGACAACAAAGAAGGCATCTTAATTGTATCTGATATGTACAAGCATTTTGATTTGATACAAGAACTCAACTAGCAAAAAGGAAAATAAGTTAAACCCTGCGATGAAAGAACTCTAGCATTATATGGAATAGAGGAGTTGAAGGATCGCTAAGGTAGGCCAGATGACTATCAAAGACGGTTGATACTCAAAGGTTATGCGTATATGAGAACATCCTTTAAAAGGGGAGAAGAACAAATTCAGTTCTAAGATGAGCTACACTATTCCCAAGCTCAAAAGAGGGAAACATATTGGATCGAAGGAGTGAAATTTTGAGATGAACCGATATGTCAAGAATGTGCTAAAGAAAAGTGAGAATGGACTAAATGCAAGTATATTATGAGATAAATGTGAAAAAGGAGGCATGACAAGATGATGAAGGTTTAGCGAATCAAAGAGAATAAGTTTCGTCAACGCAATACGTTGTATTCTGGACTATGACTTGAATCACTCGCACCGAAGAAATTTTAGGTACATTAAGATATGCAGTCAAGTACTCCAAGGGGTAACAGAAGGAGTGAGAAAGGTCGCATGTGACCATGGATAAGTATAAGGGACAATCGGGATTGCTAAAAAGAACTTGTAGCACTAGAAGACATGAAAGCTTTAAAGGAGGAATATCTATAGGAAGTTCAATAATCTTCAAAGGAAAGGAAGATAGTGTGTCTATGGATAGCAAGACAGCAGCCCTGCCTGAGATTAGGATGTACCTCGTAAGTCATGAAATTCCAAGTCGCCGGTTATATCAATTGTGAGGGTTGATAACGTCCAAATCCACTCCTCAAAGAGAAACTGTACACAGTCGTATGCAATATAATTTACCCAACTATGAGTTGGGGTCGATCCCACAGGGAACAATATACTAGCCGATTTAAATAAGTAAGGAATTATCACTTTCTATGCTAAGCCAAACACTTAATAACATTTTGGTTTTTGAGAAAATTATACCTAATGTGAAAATATAAAATAATCTAGAAAGCAAGTAAAATGATCAATGGCCACAAGTTTGGGAATAAAGGAACCTACGCTCAAGTAACGATCGAATGTATTTCACGATTTTACAACTAAGAGCAAGTTTACGTTAGTTAGATAATGATTTCTAAAATCTCATTGAAAGTCTTACAACCAAATCAGTGAATTTCACTCTAAGATTTTCCAAGCCTTAGAGTGTGATATCAAGCACAATCAATATAATCTCAAGTAACTTTTCTATCCCTAGCTCGAGTTATTAGATGAGGGTTATGCCCCAAATTCTTGTTAATTAATCTTTCCCAACTCAATTCTCCTCTCCCAAGCACAAATCGAAGTAAATGGGCGGGTCTTAGGGCTAGCTAATCTCTTAAAAAAATATTAAAGAACAAGATTAACTAAAACAACATTAACTCACTTCATTAGGAATAAAAATCATTCAATACATAAGCAAACCGAGAATTTCAATCCAAACTTTAACAATGTATACTTCCATAAAAAAGGTTCAAGTATAGAAATGAAATACTACACACTTAGATATTCAATACATAGCAAGGAATTGAAGAAATGAGTAAAGGGGTAAGAAATTTCTCATCAAAATCTTCAAATCTTCAAGGTGGGTGTTGGAACCCTAGCTCTCCAAGACTTGTAAAATGGCCAAAGATGATGATATTTTCTCCCTAGTCATTCTCTTATAATTCCCCAATCTTGCAAAGTCAAAATATGACAAAATAAGCCCCTAACTTTCAATTTTGCAAATCTGACCCGTTTTTGCATTTTTAGCCACTTTTTCCATTTTCTTCAATTTGACCTCTTTTGACTTGTTTTCACTTGTTTTCTCTCCTGATCACTTTTAAATCACATAAACCTGTAAAATAGAAGTAAACGACATTAAATGCACTACTTTATCAATCAAACATAGTAAAAATATAAGATTAAAGAAGAGATAAGTTGGTAAAATACTAACTTATCAAGGGTGTATGATATAGAACCATAAAAACGATCGCCATGATGAAATGGCTAACAGAATGGTACAAGGATGACGATAAGGAGCCAAAGAAGAATGGAGGTTAGTTTAAGTCTCAATTAGTCACCGGTATACGAGAGCCAAGGACTTAAGGAGGGAAGCATACTCGTATTCGAAGAAAATTATGATTAATTAGGATTTTATCTTAGTTCCATGTTCATGAGTTTATTTTGTAATTATGCTAAAACTGAGGAGAGGAAATTGAAAAGGTGTCATATCTGAACAAGAGAATTTGTTTACTAGTAGAGAAATAAGGAGCAAGGCAAAAGAGTGGGACAATTAAAAGTGCTCACAGATCAGTGAGGAGACGTAGCAATCATGAGTTAGAACCATCTTAATGGCAACAGGTCCCAGGACAGTAACTAGATATCAGTTGACCACTGAGTACATGCATAAGAACATAAGGATATTGAACTAATGAATAAGTTCGACAAAGAATTGGGAGAATTTGAAAGAAGACTAATGAACCCATAGTATAAGAGCATGAAGATCAGGAACTAAAGGAGGACAACCATTTCAAGAAATTGATGATAACATCGTAAGCTCACAAGCGACAACATTTGAGGACGAATGTTTCTAAGGGGGGGAAGAATGTTGCACCTCGAAAATCTTCGCGCCGTTTGCGTTGTAAGTAAACTAATGTAAGCTAAGAGAGGAATGGAACCCTTATATGGTTAAGGAATACTCTTAACAAGTGTTAAGTAAGTGTCAAAAGGTTCCGGGATCAAGCAAATCGAAGAAAATAAGTTTTTCGAACATTTGGAAAAACGTTTGCAGACTTTTGGATAGAAATTTTGGGTAAACTTTAGAGGGGCATATCCCTAGTATAACAGAAGTTTTGAAGTGAAACAAAATCCTAAATCGAAGTTTAGGAAGTCTAGTTTCCAACGCAACAAACCATTCGTCAAAATGACATCGGAGTAGGGAGTTATGGGCATTTTAAAATAAGCCTCCAATCTGCCAAATGGATCCCCGTGGGCCCCATTTAGAAAGTCGGTGGAACCGACTCTCAAAGGATATAAATACCCTATGATTCCACTTTTTTCATCATTTACACTTCTTTTAAATTCTAGACACATCTATACATTTCATCATTTACCTCGTGTTCCCTAGAGGTCTGTGGACAGTTGTACGTTGTTGGGGATATTATGTGGCCTTGTCGGCTCTCAGTTTTCTGCACAACATACATGGCAGCCTCATCGGCTAGCTCAGTTGCGTATTTATATTTATACATGACAGCCTCGTAGGCCTTATTCGTTTAAGTTGGGGGTTACTCGCAGAGTTTCAGATTTAGAGTGGTTTGCTCAGGCCTAGGTTGGCATCGAGTGCCGGTCACGCCACTCCAGATTTAGGGCGTGACAATTTCGGTATCAGAGCAGTTCTGTCCTAGGGTTGTCTACAGACCGTGTCCAGTAGAGTCTTGTTTATGAGTGTGAAGCGCGCCACACTTATAAACAAGAGGCTGGAAGGCATTTAGGAATGATTGACCTTTCTTTCTCATATTAAATCATGCTATAAGAGCTAAATTATAGGATGTAATGTCCCTGATTCTAACCCTAAATGTTTTGATTATGGATAAGCATTTGATTATGCCGCCATGAAGTAATTGATAAGAATTGAAATTGCTACTCTGAAAGGTATGTTTCCTGCCTTATTAATAGCAATAGAATTTGATATAAGAACTTGAGCTAGCTATTACGGATAATTGGGATCGCTCCGTGAGGCATCGGATGTGTTTTCTAGGTTGTGTACAGGAATGAGGTAGTAAGAAGTATAGAGAAAACTCTGCCAAAATTGGTAGTAGAATCAGAATATTTTTTTGATACATAGTGGGCAATGGTTTGTGACTACATCTAAAGGATTGTGTTGTTTAGGTGATATGTGTGGACCAATCGATTATATTCAGAGGTATGGTTATAATCAAATCAAAAGACTCGAGCAGAGTTAGTTCACATTTTCGAGGATCAGGTATGAAAGAAGCATGTGGACTGGAAGGTTCAGGGTTTTATGTTCATGGTTGGTGATCAGGTTTTGTTGAAGGTTTCACCCGTGAAGGGTGTAATGCGATTTGGGAAGAAGGGCAAGTTGAGCCCGAGGTGTATCGGGCCCTTTGAGATTCTTCGTCGTGTTGGTGAGGTGGCTTATGAGTTGGCTTTCCCACTAGGTTTATCAGGTGTTCATCCGGTGTTCGATGTGTCCATGTTGAAGAAATACCATTCATACGGCTCTTATATCATTTGTTGGACTCGGTGTTGTTTGATAAAAATATGTCTTTCAGGAGGAGCCGGTAGCGATATTGGACCAGCGGGTTAGTAAGTTGAGATCAACAGAGATAGGTTCAGTTAAGGTGCAATGGAAGCACCGTCTAGTTGAGAAGGCTACTTGGGATATCGAGTCTGATATGTGTACCAGATATCCCCCCAGCTCTTTACCGACTCAGGTACCTTTCCTTCGTTTCACTTCTTCCCCGTTCGAGGCCGAACGATTATTTAGTTGGTATATAATGTAACAACCCGTTTGGTCGTTTAGGCATTATTTTACCCATTTGCCCCTGTTGACCTTTCCCCTAGCTCCGTAAGAGTGTGTTTGACTTGTGGGGATGGGTGGAACGGTTCCAAAGGTAGCCAAGCGAATCTTAGGTGAAAATTGAGGAAATTAGATGCTTAAAGTGAAAACCTTTGACCAATAGTTGACTTTTGCGTTAATGAACCTTTTATGGATTTTCATCAGTTCCATAAGATCTCAAAAGTTATTTATAAGTTGGTGGGGTGGTTTGTTCGATTCCCGAGGAGATCGTGAGTAGTTTGATCGTTTGGTTGGAAACTTAATTTTAGGGTTTTGGGGGTTGACATGGTCAACATGACCTCCGTTAGGAATTACGATGGCAAGAGTGAGTTCGTAGCACGTCTACATTGCTATGCATATTTGGTTTGTTCCGAGAGGTCTCAGATGAGTGTTGGGTTTTGGGTTGGACTTGGTGAAAAATTAGATTTTGCTGGTTTCTGGTGTCCCGCTTCTGCGGGTGTGGGTTTGCCTGTGCGGGTCCGCCCATGTAGAAGTAGTTATTGATAGGGAATGCAAGATAGGCCTTCGAGCATAGCGTGGAGGTGAAATCCAATTAGGTTGGTTCCGTCAGCTGTTATGTGGGTTCGTCGCCATATTTGTTAAATTGTAATTGGTTTGCATTCATCTCTCTATTGTCTTCTCACTTATCATCAGAAAGAGGAAAGATCATGAACAAGGATTGAATTTGTGTTGTGTACTTCATGACAAGTAACGAATGTAATTTGATATGAACTGTAAATGTTGATGTCATGCATGGCATACATTCTTATTCATATGATGATTTGATATGAACTGTGTTAGATAGGAAGATAAGTGAGATAGTGTAGCCTCTGAGGTCTCTATTGGAGAGCGTAAAAGAGAGACGAGAGTCCATGATCCGAGGATGTTACCGGAGCAGAATGTGTGCTCGTGATCTGAGGTCATTTGTCGGAGAAGGAGAGTGCTCAATGCCCGAGGTGTCTTGCTGGCACAAAGTGTACATTGACTTCACGGGTCCCCCATGGATCATGGCTATGAGTTTTTGCCCTTAGCATGTGTGTACAGTACAGAAACGTTGGTCAGTCCATTACATAGCATTAATCGCATATACATTCATTCATTTGCATTAACTGATTCTGTGCCTTGAATGATATTTGCATTTGGATTGATCTTATGTTTCAATTGATTTTATTCATATTCTGTCTTTATACTGAGACTGTTCATGGAGTGTGCTTGATTGCTTATCTGCATACCTGTTAATTTCTGTCTTTTATATATGTGAACCAATTGTTATCGGCCTATGATGCTTACCAATACTGTGTTGTACTAATACTACCTTGTTGTGCTCTTTTTCTGAGTGCAAAGTTTGCTACTACATCCTCGTCACAGCCTTGTGAGTGATCCCGAGGCCTATCTACTAGAGTCTTCAAGGTGAGCCCTGCCAGATTCGTAGCCACAGGCCTTCTTCTCTCTATTATCTGACATTCGTACTCTTCTGAGACAATTTATTGTTAGGGTTGAGACTTAGTATTCCATTTTATACTTATATTTATTTAGTAGCTCTTGTACTACGATTCAGACTAGATTCTTGGAGTGTATGTCTTGTATTTTCGCACTTTTATTTACTAATTATATATAGAGACTGCTTATGTATTATCTTAATGTTCCACTTGTTATTTCAAATAAGGTAAAAATAAGGGAAGGGTTCGCCCACCAGGGGGGATAGTGTGGGTGCCCGCTCAACCCACGAATTGGGTTGTGATAGTTAGAATATTCTATGCTAATCTCCGATCCCCTAAGCCAAATGAACTCAAAACTCTTGTTCTCGGAACCCTAATCGTGCTAGACTATGAAGTGATTGACTTTATTCTAGATTGCCATTGCTCAGGTTTCTCTGAGCTCTCCAAAAATACATGGCCTGAATCTCTTGAAGTTTCCTATGACCAAGTCAAACAAACCTTGTTTGATTCCTCCGCTGCCCCTTCTCAAATAGGCCCTTTTGATATCACCTTTAAAGCCCGTGTTCTTGCTCACATTGTTTCTACCACAATCCTTCCTCATGTCTGTTCTTTCTCAAATGTTGCTCAGCGAGATGTCATTATTTCCTACTATTTGCTTACTCGAAAGAAGCTCAGACTGTCCGCTGTCATGATAAATTATATGATTGAGTGTGCTTCTAACCCCACTAGTCTTCCTTATGGTGTGATCATCACTCGTATTCTTGAAGCTCATCATATCAACTTGAATGACTATCCCAGCATCCTTGTCAAAAAATACTACAATTCTAAAGCCTTTGGTAGCATGGGGTATATTCTTTCTGGAGATACTTGGATTCCCAGAGATATTCTTGAGGAAATTCCTTCTATTTTGCCTTCCAAGTCCAAACCCTCTACCTCTTAATCCTCTCCTCCCACTAAATGTTCTTCTGAGGTCTTCACAAAATTGGATGATACTGGTGCAAAACTTGAATCTCTTAAAGATTTAATGGCATCGACCCTGTTCAACATGGAGAAGGTAAGGGAATCTACAAAGGAAACAGGTGTTGATGTTGCTCGTCTCAAGATTAAGCTAGATCAAGTTTTCAAGGAAGCAGTGAAGTTGTTTACCAAGCTTCAGACAAGTGTGGTTGATCTTCTTGTCAAAATGTCTGAAACCTTGGTGGCTCTGAAGGATACCGTTGTGAACACCTTGGATTATTTTCTTCGTTCTCGTTCGCAGCAACAATATAGTTTGTTATGGTTTTTTATGATTGGCTTGTTTAAACAATGTGCTTTTGGACATAAGTCCTGCTACTATGTTTCTGCTTTTGCTACTTGTGTGCTGATTGATTCAGCACTATGACTTCTTAAGTTGTCCTATTTATGTCTAACTTGCTATGCTTGTTATATTTTGTGTTGTGTACTATTTTATTTTCTGCTTATATTTTTTGATTGATGCCAAAGGGGGAGAATAGAAATAGGAGGAGTCAACTGTCTGCAATTCAGGGGAAGTCAACTATTCAGGAGGAGCAGCCAAGTCAGTTATATAACAGGGAAGTTGACTAATCTCTCTTGAGTATTAATTGTCATCATCAAAAAGGGGGAGGTTGTTAATGCTAATATTTTAATGATGGCAAGTCTAATTTGCAAGAAAATACTCAAAGACCTAAACAAGCCCATTGGACAGATCTTGAAGACAAGTTAGTCATCCCATTGATGTATATAGCCCATAACGTTGTATAATCAATTAGCCCAAGTGAAGCATATTCTCGTCCAAGGAAAATAATCTCGAAGATTTCTGCTCAAAGGAAAGGAGATACACTTCGCGCCTTCACGGTCAATCAAGGATCTTATTATTTAAGGAAGCAAGTACCAAGGGACTACATCAAAGAGAAGAAATTAAGGAAAGTACTACTGGAGATCTTCAATCAAGTAACAAATGAAGTCATCTATAAAGAAAGTTGCCTAGAAGATATTGAAAATCAATCGACAATGAATGCTCTTGCCTTATTCTTGGAAATTAGGATCCTCAATATTCCTACTTTTCAAGGATCAAATCTCTTGTGTTACTTTCTCTACTTGAAGAGCCAAACTGCTATATTTTGAAGAATATAAATAGAGGCTCGACAAACGAATGAAAATATACTTTCGTCTCAACTTCTTAAGTTCTTTGCTCTACTTTTCATAAGCATTATATTTCTGAGTGATCTATTGTGTAAACAAAAAAGAAAGTAGAGAAAAAATATAGTTGGTGAGGCATTGTATCAAAAAGATTACGAGACTTTGAGTGTAGATGTAGATTCAAGCAAACCATTGTACCAAAAACAATTACAAGAGTTGCAGATAACATCCTTGTAACCCAAAGGGACTGGATTAGTATCTGCATTGGATCCGAACCAACATAAAATATTTGGTGTCATTTACCTACTGCAATCTAATTTCTGCTTGTCCTAAGTTACTTTCAAAATACAAGCTATAGTTTACTACTGATATCAAACAGTCGATTAACTTAACGAAAAAATTACAATACCCCCCCCCCCCCCCCCCCAACTTCCTGTTCACTTTCAAAAACTTCAAAACTCACACATAAAATGGTCAAAACTCATCAAACTCCACAAAATACATGCACGATATTCAACTCAAAAAGGATTAAGAGTATATGCCCCAAAAAGCATAACTCCAGTTTCTGAACACTATAATGAAATCTGAAAATACTAAACAACTTATACTACATAACTTAATTCTTACAACACTTATGTCAAGCAAAGCAAAAGTTCAGTTTCCGCAGATAAATATTACAGAACTTATGCCGAGCTAAGCAGGTTTGAATATTTTCATTAAATGAGCAGCAAGGGAAAAAATTAAAGACCACAAATACGAAGGGAAAAAAATAAAGATAGCATATACGAGGGGCAAATATTAAATACCAGTGCGTTTGAAGGGAAATTTGTGCAAAAACTCCTTTTTCATGTCATTTTGGAAGAATGTTGCGGCCTTGAGGGGTAAAATCTCTCAAAATGCTCAGGGTTAAATTCCAAAATCTAGTCAGACTTGAGAGTTACCATGAATGACCTTATAAGTGAATATATTGCGAATCAATTTAAATTTTTTGTTGATAGCCAAAAAACAAAAAACAAAAAAGTAATGAGCTTATATGTTGAAAGGGCTCTTCTAACTAATAGGCTAGGCGTATGGTTGAGTTATCATGTTCAATATATAACAATTACTTTCTTTGTCCTCATTTTTGTAACACCATTTTATTTTTAGTTAGTTCTAAAAAAATGACTCCTTTCGACGTTTAGCAACAATTTAATTTTAAATTTTTCATTTTTTCCTTAATAAAATAATGTATATCACACAAATATTTATAACTTGTTTTAAACCACGAATTTAATTTTCATTCTTAAACTCTATGTCCAATATTTAAAACTATCATGTAAATTGAAACGGAAAAAATAGAATTAAAGTAGGTTGATCAATGCTTGAGGCAACGACTTGGATTGTGGCCTAAATCCATGAAAAGTGAGCCATAATCGTGTCCAACTGCTAGGGCATTAGAAATGAGGGCCTAGACCTAAGAGCAGTGCTAGTTTTGACCAAATTGGCCCAAAAATAAAACAAAATGAAAAGTCAACCGTTACCAATTTGTTTGGTCAAAGAAATGTGGTAGCCTAAATTCAACAAGTAATGCCAGACATAACCAACAATGTCAGTGATCTATAAGTCGGCACCATTGCTGACAATATTAATTATGGAGTTCTAGGTTAAGTGAAACCATGAGTCCGGAACCAAAATGCCCCCCAAAAAAATCATTTTGAATCAAAATACCCTAACAAAAAAAAATGTTACCGAAGTACCTTTAGCGCAGTAATTTACTGCGCTAAAGCAGATAACGGGAGCGGCTCTGTTAAATTTACTGCGCTATAGTGTCCGTCTTTTTTTTCGGCCCTTTTAGTTAACCCTTGTTCCATTACACTTTTTAACGTACCTTGACTATAGATTAATCATACTTCGGGACCCCGAAACTTCAATATTTTATATAGAACCCTACTTATTTTTGTGCGATTAATAAGGTAGGATCAATACATCAAGGATACACAAAATTTTGGATGGCCGTTTTAGTGGTTGAAAAGTGCTCGAATGCCATTTTCGTTTGAAGGCTCGGTGTCATTAGCTTGAAGTTCTTTACGAATACTTAAACTTGTTCATTAATAATTAATCAAAAGTTAGTCAAAATGGCAGCATTCATTAAAAAAAAATTAAAAAAAAAAACTTAATTAAATTGCATCATTCATAACCTTGAATAGATGAAAATACTTAAACTTGTTCATATTCTTCAAAATAACAGCATCATCATAATTTAAACATAAAACTAAAATCACAACATTCTTAATCATCATCAGAGTACAAGTCCTCAATATCGTCCTCAGAAAAATATTGACGATTTCTTAAGACACATCTTGTTTCAGTAGCAGTTACTTCTCTACCGGTTGATGATGCTTGTTCTTCGGCCAACTTTAGCATGTAAAATCTACATCGTCTTGCCAGCATTCTGTTATTTTCTTTTCTAATCTTTTGCACGGCAAGCTCACAAGTTTCTAGACCTACTTGAGGCATGGTTAAGGGGTACCTTGTTAGGATTGGAGCATTGAGATTTTCCAAGTCACGAACAAGACGTTCTGATTCGGCAAGACGATGTGACCATTCTCGATGTAAACCGCAATAATATTCCCACGGATCTAAATATTTCACACAGCAGAAATCATAATAACGCTCTATAAGAAGGTGTGGATTTAGCTCATCTAGTTTGAAATCACTGGTATCGCTTGAAAACTGTTATGATTTGAACTCTCATCATCACTGCTATTTGGTTCTTTTGGAAAGAGTAAAGACTAAGCTGAGTTTCCACTACTCGACATTGAATATAGTGTAGTCTAATAACAAAAAAAAGGCTACTTATGTAGTTGCAAACCCCCAAGTACCCTGGGGGGTGTCTTTATGACCCTACCTACTTACCTTATTATAAGAAAAATATTAATCTTTATCGGACATTTCACAATCTGAATCCCACTTGGATCTAAATCTTGTGCTACCATGCATACCATATTCTACCCTATGGTAACGTATTTGCATCCGATTGTTCTCTTCGCGAAAACTATTAAGACAAAAATTAAACTCTTGTGGAGTTCCGCGAGGCATTGACATAGCACGTTTTTTTGGGCGTTTCAGCCCTACTTACGCTAACTTGTGCTCCAGTGCTGCAGCCTCCCTAATACACCAATCTTACTCCTCTCTCATTTTATTATTGTATTCTCGATTAAATCTATCGTTAGGGTTATTTGAGTAATGAAAATCATCATCATCTAGTTCCCAGGTCCTACCCATTGCTTCAAATATGTTTGTTGGAGTGAACGATATAGGACGACTAATATCTCTAAATTGGTCAAATAATGACATAGTAACTCAATTTTGTGTGGAATTTTGTGTAGTTGTTAACATCTATTCACAACAACCATTTGAACAGCAAGAGTCAACTCCGGTTCAGCCGCAAAGCCAATTTCAACAGCAAGAGTCGACCCCGATTCAGTGGCATTCCGATGAGATCCTCTATTTTGATCATCTTCAAGATCGCCCAGATGCCTTTGTCTTTACTAGGGATGATAATCATATTCGGCGAAGTTTGTGGAAAGAGCCAGTGGATCTTTTAAAAGAAAAGGCTCATATTGAAAAAGGCATGATTTTCAGCTCGAAAAAATCATTGCAAAGGGCTATTAAGATTTGTTGCATCCAGGGGATGAGGGAGTTTAAAGTTGATGATTCCACACAAAAATTTTGGCGATTGGTCTGCAAGCGAAAATATCAAGGTTGTGAATGGATGCTCTGTGGTAAGGAAACTGCTGAAAAGATGTGGGTTATTTCAAAGTTCTACACAAAGCACACTTGTGATATGGGTGACCTCCCAAATGATCACTGTAATCTAGATACTAATTTGATTGCATGTGTATTAGTTGCTGACATTGGAAAAACCCAAAGGTATCCCCTTCGCCTAAGTTTATTTTATTTTTGGTGTTAATATAATGTTCCTCGTTGTTATATGCTGATATTTCAACTTTTTTAGGTTCTTTAATAAAGATTGTATTACAGCCGTCCTGAAAGTATATAGCAAAACTTTTACTAGGAGGAAGGCGTATCTTGGGCGTAGGCGTGCACATGAGATAGTCTATGGCAATTGAGAGGGCTCTTTTAAGAAGTTGTCGAGATACATGGCGGCTCTACAACACTTCAATCATGGTACCGTTGTTGAATAGAAGCTCAAATCGAAGCCTGGTGTGCCCGATAATATTTTTGATTTTGTGTTTTGGGCATTCAAACCATGCATTGATGGTTTTGCTCATTGTCGGCCTGTAATATCAATAGATGGAACACATGTGTACGGGAAGTATGACATAAAGCTGCTAATAGCAGTTGAAATGGATGCAAATGGAGCTATATTCCCTCTAGCTTTTGCAATTGGAGCTAATGAGAGCATTAGTATGTGGGGTATGTTTTTGGACTACTTAAGGCAACACATTATTAAGGATCGCATGGGAATATGTGTGATATCAGACACAAATGCAGGCATATTGCACAATATGTTCAATTTGCAGGGGTGGCAGCCATTGTTGGTAATATGATATTGATATATTGTTGGCATACCCACTGTTGGTATTGTGATATAGATACATTGTTGGCATACCCACTACTGGTATTGTGATATTGATACATTATTGGCGTACCCCATTGTTGGTACTTGTGATATTGAGCTTGATTATTGATGTTGATACATGCATTGCACGCATTCTCTCATATTCATGATGCATGGCTGATACCCGGTGATGATCCGATATCTTTGATTGAGCGGAACTAATATTTGCTAAACTCTTTTACTTGAGTGATTGTGAAAAGGCCGATGTCCGCAGATTCATTCCGGAATCATTGATTATATGAAACTAGTGTTTCACAAACTCTTTTACTTGAGTGACTGTGAGAGGGCCGATGTCCGAGGTTCAATTCTGAAATTGTTGACATATGCATTGCATACATTCTCTCATATTCATGATGCATGACCAATACCCGGTGATGATCCGGTATCGTTGATTGAGCGAAACTGATATTTTGATAAACCTTTACTTGAGTGACTGTGAGGTGGCTGATGTCGGATGAGCTATTCCGGCATCGTTGTTGCATGGCCGATTCCGATATTATCCCGGAATGGTTGTTAGTACATAGACTCTACGGGTCCCCGAGAGTGGTGCCAGCGAAACTCCCCCTGTGAGCAATTAGCCAGGGTCCCGTCTGTCTGTTAGGCAAAGATCCGGGACGGGTGGCACTTAGCCTTCGAGTCACACTACGTTGTGCTACCGAGACGTCGATACTTCCGTCCGGAGTACATGTCTACACCTCATTTGCATGGCATGGCATTGCATTCATACATCTTGCATTGCATTGTCTTGATACATCTTGCAATGCATTGCATTGATATATCTTGCATTGCACTGTATTATGGCTTGTTTGAGATGATTTGGTGTTTACTTATGATGAATGAATTCGGATTGATTTATTCAGACTTGGCACATTTGGGACTAGATGTTTTACTTAGGCAATGACATGTACTTGGATCTGGATTTATTGATCGAACTTGTGGAGGTATCCCACAGATCGTCCGTAAGATTAGTTATATGTTTATTCTCTATGTGATGTAGGGTAACGAGTGTCTTAATGATGAGTTGACTACTAGACTGAAACGGTAGATTTAATGATATGTGAGTTCCGAGATCGTTGTGAGCTTTACTGGTGAATTATTAGAGTGAATTTAATGCTTAAGGGTATTGATATACAGTGTGTGGTAGATAGACGTATGACTTGCTTGGGTTATTATCCTGTTTACCTGTGAATTCTTTTACTGGTATGTGTTACTAACCATTGTCGGCCTATGATACTTACTCAGTATGCGTGGTTTGTACTGATATTGCACTTGCTACACCCTTTTTGGGGTGTAGATTGTTTCTGGTGATTGATCGAAGCATATGTGGAAATACGCGGTGCCTATCTGGAAGGCCTCCTCCCATTTCATTCTGGGAAAGAGGTTGAGTTTTAGAATGTAGTGGTAATCTTAAGACACTAGTTACTCTTGTAATAGTCTAGACCAGGTCATGGGAAGATGGATTGAGTCTGTAATCATGTATTTGTTCTAATCATATGAACACTTGAGTTGATTACATAAATATTGTGATATTCCGTTGTTATTTCTAAATATCTATTGGTTTAAATGAATAGTCCTTATTTAATTGATGTGTATTCAATGAGAGGGTTCGCCTATCGAGGTGGGAAAGGTAGTGCCCGCATAACCCCGAATTTAGTCGTGACAAGTTGGTATCAGAGCCTAGGTTACCGATCTACTAGGTACAAGAGCAATATGTAGTAGAGTCTCGTGGAATGGTATGGAAACGTCTGTACCCATCCGTGAGGGGCTATGAGGCATCTTAGAAAAAACTCCCTTCATTCCTTCGATTAGTGCTACTTCGATCAAATTGGTATCTCGACGGGTCCAATTGGTATCTAGGCGATTCTAATTGGAATTTTTGTATCCTTGTTTCATCCTCCCTCAAACGACGAACACTCGTTCTCATGCATTTGATCTCATATATTATGTGGCGGTATGGTATGAGAGGTGTCATCTTGGTTTAGATGCGTGGCCTAGTTGAGTTCTTGCTTGGGAAGAAGGTTTCGACTTTGAGAGGGTTGTGATAGTGTGCATGGCACAGGTGAACTTAGGGAAGGCAATGATTTTGCAATGGCTAAGTTTTTATTATCGGTATGCGAGGACGAGAGTGAGTTCGCTAGAGATTACAAAGTTCGACGAGTATAGTGATTGCGTGTGGTAGATAAGAGGAGTTGAGAGTAAGTAATAACATGAAAATATTGTGAGGGAGCATAGAGAATCCAAATTCTTAAGAGGATTGGTATTGGTACAAGTTGTGTACATGGAATTGAGTAGTGATAAAGAGGATTTGGATAGAAAATTCTTGAGCACTAAGAAGGAAATAATTGGCATTTGGTATTCTTATGAGAACGTGTTTCTGACTATTACGAGAGTGAGATTCTAGTAACCAAGCAACTATTAGGAGTTATGTCCAGTATCGGATTGAGGCTGAGAGCCTTCGTATTTATTTTGTGGCTTCGGTGAGTTTTGTTATTTATCAGTGTAGTTATTCGATTGATTTGATGGTGTACTCGCTTGAATAGTTAGGTGTGTTTAGATTCGACAATGGAGACGTTCTAATTTAGTGAATCAGAGATGAGGCTTAAACCTATTCGAGTTACATGGATCATTTTGGAATTCAAAATAAGGAATGGAATAAGGGCACCTTGGTAGAGGAAAGTGGGTCTTTATAGACCAAGTATATGCTTCGTTGGATTTAGATTTTAGTCAGTTTAGACTCCGATGCGTTAGAAGATAACTCTAATATGTAAAGTGTGTGGTGTGACTCTATCCCCAAGGTTGGTTCGGTAGTGTGCAAGGCTTATGATTTGCGGTAATTGATTTAGCAGCTTTGAGAATTGGTTAGTGTCAGTCGAGGGTGGAAAGAATTAGGTACGCCCTTAGGAGTACTTGAATCTATTTGAATGGTGGTATTGTTTTCTAGTATGGAATAGACGAGCTTGTGATTGTTGTGTGATTTTGGGAAAGTAAGTTTACGGAATGGGTAAGTGCTAAGAAGCTGTGACCAGTGGCTGAGTGAGAAGTGAGATTTCAGATAACCAACATGTTATATTTATCGGAAGCGGCTTGTGTGGTACCCCTTTGGATAGTTTCGCAGTACTTTGCAGTGAATGAGTTAAAGTATGTATTAGAGAAAGGATTTGTAGAAATTCTTAGTATGTTATGGTTATCAGTGTTTTCGAGATGGGATCGTGTTGTGCTAAGTGTTTCGTGTTATAAACAACATTGACGGAAGGACTTTGGATATTATGGGTTCGAGGTGATTATGCTTGTTAGCGCAAGGGATTATGAGATTTTAATGCTTTCGGAAGTATTATGGGTTATTGAGGTATTACAATGAAAAGTTTGATAGTTAAAAGATTAATTATGAGTACATATGTCCTTAGTGTCGGAAAATTCGGGTTGTACCAGGTATGCGTATTGGGTGATGTTAAGAAATTTGAGGTTGCATTCGCAAGATTTCGTTATCCGGTACCTTGAGAACATTTGGATAAGTTTCAGCTTTTAGAGCGGAGAGCGGTAACTTATGGTTTGCTATGTGAGGTAAGAGTGTGATTGGGTTTCGAATCTTGGAATCTGTTTGTGTGATTACTGATATATTTTGAAATGGTGCATTCATTTTGGGTCATTATGGTTTGAATGGAAATGGTTAGATCGAGTTTGTAACTCTAATGGGACTTATGGGTTCCAAGTAAATAAGTTTAATGGATGTGATAAGGGACGCTTGACTTTTGAGGTTTGTTATTAGTAGTCCTTGTGGTGTCTCACCAGAGTTAGCCTTTCAGTTAGTACAATGGGTTGTAAAGATAATGGTTGTGCTTCGAAGAGATTCTAGGATTGTGATAAGGATCCGTTCTGATCATTGGATGCTGGCAAATCTTACTTTAAACAGTATTTGATGGTAAGTCCCTAGATAAGTGATTTGAAGAGTTAAGAAGACTTAAGACCGACTAGGTTGGCTACGAGAAAGATAAGTTTCGATGAAATAGCTTAGACACTACAAGAAAATGTCAAAATTGTGACGGAATTTTTGAGACGGATGAGTCCGTCACAAATTGTCTCGGAATTTTGACGGATTTGTGACAAATTAACCTCATCTAGACGAAATTTTTTAAATAGTTTTTTTTTCTATAAAAATTCTGATAGTGATGGATTTGTGACAGAATTGTAACAAATATTTAATATAATTTTTGTGACAAAAAAATTTCCGTCACAAAGTTGTAGAAATGAAAATATGTGACAACAAATTGTCACAAGTCCGTCACTAAATTTGTGACAGATTGTTCTTTCCGTCACAAAATGTAAAAATATAATAAAATAATAAATTCTTAACTTTGTGACAAACTATTTCCGGTCACAATTAGTTTTTGACATCTTTTCTGATACAATTTAAGAAAAATTTGGTCAACTTTTCAACATTCCCGCAATATTTTCGTTTCCCACCCCAAACCCCTTTTTCATCTTCCACTGCAATATTTTCTTTCCCACCCCAAACCCCTTTTTCGTCTTCCACCGCAACATAGAATTTCAGGAATTCATTACCGACCTCCGGAAACCTTTTCTCAGAGCCTTTCTCTACTCTCATTGTCTTCTCAGTGCCTTTGATAGCTACAAAATTGAAAATAAATAGTGATGAGTACGTCTCTGTGCAAAAGAAATTAACAAAAATGCCAAAGGCACACTTCTAGACTTCACAGGTTTGTATTTTCTCTGTTCACTTCATCTGTTCAGTTCATCTATAATGAATAACTTTTTGGTCCTTTAACTCTTGCTCCAATTTGTCTCCATTCTTCTTGAATAAGTTTTCTTAAGTGGATAATTTTTGGGTTTTGTTGTTAGGTCCTCTAATCTAAGTTAAAAAAAAAACTCCGATTTAGGCTAAAATTGATCTTTGATCTTGATCAAACTATTAAATTGGGTCCTTTACTGAAGTGGATTTGAAGTAATTTTTAAGCTTTTTGGTTCATTCTTTAGTGTTTTATTCATTTGGGTTTCTACCATTTTTGTTCTTTAGCTAATGCTTGTTGGGTTTGTGCTTAGTTTGTTGATATTTAGTTTATCAACATATGTTCAACTCATTTACTGCAATTATTTTGATGTTTATGTGGTGTGAGTAGAAAATGGGTTGTACTTTATTCATATATTCTAGTGTGAATGCATTATATTGGTTTCCGTTATACGCAGTCTTCTCAGTTCTCATTTTGCTTTATTGTTGAACTCTTTTTTTACATTTTTTTTTAATGTCTAGAAAAGACTGGCATTTTGTGAATATTGTGGTATGGATGCACTATGCTTATTTCCATTATGTTTGGTTTTATTATTCTCTTTTTTTGGATCAAGTTCTTCAACATTTAAGCAAAAGTCAAGCATATTCCTAGTGAAAAGATAAAAAGAAAGTACGCAATTTCAAGTATTTTTCTTTGTGAGGTCGTGCTTTGGAGGACTGGATTAAGCTTTTATTGCTAGTGGAAGCGAGGACTCACAGGTACTACTTCTCTTGTTGAATGTAGAAGCACAATCTATTTTGAAAGTTGCAGAATTTTATTTTGTCGGGGTTGTGCCTTTTAATGATCTTAGCACATGAATAAATTGACAATTCTATTCCTCAAATCAGGTTGCATATTGCCTATATTCCAGTATTTTGACCAGAAAAGTGATCTTTTGTTTACCTGAATGAGGAAAAACTATATTTGCCTGCATAAAGAAGTCCTGTGAACAAGTTTTCCTTTTCGGTCAGAAACAACTTATCATCATTTAAGCTCTAACATGTATTTGTCTTTGTGTCAGAGAGCACAATATGAATAATTCCAATCGTGAGTGGATGTATGAGAGAATATTGGAAGATGGATTTATAAATCCTAGGTTTATTGATGGGGTTGAGGACTTTGTTGCATTTGCTAAAAGACATCCACAATGCATGGATGGTGGAAAGTTAAGATGTCCTTGTAATCATCGTAAGTGTCGCAATAAAAACATTTTGGATGAGTTTACAGTCATGTCACATCTTGGGACTTTCGGCTTTGTACCGGGTTATTACTGTTGGTATCACCATGGAGAAAGTTATCCCTATCCAAGCGTGCTTAATGGTCATCTAGGAGAAACTTTGGGTGAAACTGTGAATTTGCAGTCTGATAATGCATTTCGGTCTATGGTTTTTGATGTTGTTGGGCCTTCTTATGATGGCAACTTGGAAGAAGACCCAAATCCAACAGCACAACATCTTTATGATTTGCTCAAAGCGTCAGAACAGGAAATTTAGGCAGGAAACCCACACGGACATTCACAATTATCTGTCGTTGCTCGTTTATTGAATCTAAAGGCAGAACATCATTTTTCTGAAAGGTTGTATGATGAGTTATGTCAATTTCAATCGGAATTGATGCCAACTGACAACATAATGACAGATAGCTTCTATAGTACCAAAAAGCTAATGCGAGGATTGGGTTTGCCGGTAGAGAAGATTGACTGTTGCAAAAATAGTTGTATGATTTATTGGCGTGAAGATAGTGAACTTGTCAATTGCAAGTTTTGTGCTCACCCTCGGTTCAAGATATCAAAACATCGACGTTCCAAGCAGCAGACTAATATTCCTTATAAGCAGATGTCTTATTTTCCTTTGACTCCGCGTCTGCAAAGGTTGTATGCATCTAATGCTACTCCAAAGCATATGAGATGGCATTCTGAGCATGAAAGGGATGGTGTCATGCGTCATCCCTCAGACGCTCCTGCTTGGAAGCATTTTGATCAGGCATATCCATGTTTTGCATCTGAAGTAAGAAATGTTAGATTGGGTTTGTCTACTGATGGGTTTCAACCGTTTGGTCAATCAGGTAGATCATATTCTTCCTGGCCTGTGATAGTTACGCCATATAATTTTCCACCCTGGATGTGCATGAAGGATGATTACATGTTTTTATCTGTGATCATTCCTGGTCCAAAAAACCCAAAACAAAAAGTTGATGTCTTCTTGCAACCCCTCATTCATGAGTTAAAAGAATTATGGGAGGAGGGAGTCCAAACATATGATGTTTCAAGTAAGAATAATTTTCAAATGAAAGTTGCATTGATGTGGACAATAAGTGATTTTCCAGCGTACTCAATGTTGTCGGGTTGGAGTACAGCAAGAAAATTAGCTTGTCCTTATTGCAAGGAAGACTCAGATGATTTTTCACTACCCAATGATAGAAAGGTCTCATGGTTTGACAATCATAGAAAGTTCTTACCATCGGATCATCCGTGGCGAAGGAACAAAAAATGGTTCAAGAAGGGCCAAACAGTACATAAAGTTGTATCAACTGAACAATCGGGTTTACAAATACTTAGGGAGATTGAAGATTTAGGGCTCATGAAAGTCACAGAACTTGGTTCTGATGCGATAAATACAAGAATCTCAAAGAATAGTGGTTGTGGTTGGAAGAAAAGAAGTATATTTTGGGACTTGCCTTACTGGAAGACAAATCTTATTAGGCATAACCTTGATGTGATGCACATAGAAAAGAATGTGTTCGATAACATTTTTAACACCTTGATGAATGTCAAGGGGAAAACAAAGGACAATGCAAAATCTAGAGCAGATTTGAAATTACTTTGCCATCGTCCAGAGTTACATCAGGATGAAAGTACCAAAAAGTATCCAAAAGCTTGTTATATGTTAGACGATAATGCAAAAGAAGTGCTTTGTAAGTGGTTGCAAGAGTTGAGATTTCCTGATGGTTATGTGTCTAACATGGGAAGATGTGTTGACATGAACAAGCTTAAACTATTTGGTATGAAGAGTCATGATTGTCATGTGTTTATGCAACGCCTAATACCTATTGCATTTCGAGAACTGCCTCCACAAAATGTGTGGCAACCATTGGCAGAGTTGAGTCTTTTCTTTAAAGATCTCACCTCTACTACAATAACAGAGGAACAAATGGGACAATTAGAAAGAAATATTACTCTCATCTTGAATAAGCTTGAACGTATTTTTCCTCCTATCTTCTGGGATTCTATGGAACATCTTCCTATCCATTTAGCTTACGAAGCACGTTTAGCTGGCCCAGTTCAATACCGATGGATGTACCCGTTTGAGAGGTAAATCAAATTAATTATATATTATAAGATATGTAAATGAACCCAAATATCATATTTGACATACTTTTTTAATGTATGAAGGAATCTCCGAAGGTTGAAGAATAATGTCAAAAATAAGAATAGAGTCGAAGGTTCAATGTGCAATGCATGTCTGGTTGAAGAAGCATCATCATTTTGTGCGCACTATTTTGAGTCGCACATTTCGACAAGGCATAGGAAAGTGCCACGAAATTCAGATGATGGTGGGGTGGGAGAGGGCCATCCTGGAATGCTTTCTATTTTCAAGCATGCTAGTAAGGGTTTTGGTAAGAAGAAAAAAAGGAGGTTAGATGATAAAGAATATCATGCAGCTCGCACATATATTCTGTTGAATTGTGATGAAGTGAAACCATATATAAAGTAAGTTAATCATGATTCTAATATCAATATCATTTACATTTGATATTGTTAAATCAAATTATCTTTCTTTCTTCAGAATTTATGAAGATAACTTGAGACATATTCAACCATACATTCAACATAGCGAGATTGATACTAAACTTGAAACAGAGTTTGCATCTTGGTTTGAGAGATACGTAAGTATTAATAGGTTTACATTATTCTTTTTTGTCCATAAAATATAATCTATATGCATGCTTAATTACTTATAATGTCACTAGGCACGTGATCCTTCATCCGGCATCAGCAATCAAATCATGAAGGATCTTGCAGAAGGGTCATTGCATAAGGTCCAACCCTTTAATGGATATGTCGTAAATGGTTACAAGTTTCACACCGAAGAATACGGTTCAAGTAGATCTACAATGAATAGTGGTGTTTGTATCAAGGGCTCTAGCTACAGTGCAGATGATATGGATTACTATGGTCGATTGGTAGAGATTTTGCAGTTAGAGTATCCTGCATTACCATTTAAGCGAACCGTGTTATTTAAATGTTCTTGGTTTGATCCAACTCCAAAACATGGTACAAGAGTATATCCACAATATAACCTTGTCGATGTCAACAAGAGAAGGACCTTTAACAAATATGAACCATTTATTATGGTTGTACAAGCTACCCAGGTGTATCTTGAAACATATCCTACTCTAAAGAGGACAGGGAATGAATGGTTGGCTGTTTGCAAGATAAAGGCACGTTTAGTTGTAGATGTTCCAAACATAGCAGAGCAACCTCATACATTGAGCGATCCAGCTTTTCAAGAGGATGATAGTCAAGTGCATGAAATTGATTGTAATGCAAATGAAATACTTCAAACACTGAATGATCCAAATCGTGTGGTCGTTGACATGGAGGAGGATGATGAGGAAGAGGAAGAGGAAGAGGACGAGGAAGAGGACGAGGACGGGGATGAGGATGAGGACGAGGACGAGGATGAAGATGAAGAGGAGGAGGAGGAGGAGGAGGAAGGAGAGGAAGAAGAAAGTGAATAAAATTTTGTGTGTTTTAATGAGTCTGATTTTGAATGTACCTTTTAATGAATTTGGTCAGTAAGTTAAGCTAATGTTACTGTAGAAAATTCAGATTGTTTTAACTTTAAGTAATCGTACGTTATAAGCAGTTTTCACTTTTTTAATTATGTCCTTATATCTTTTAATTTGTGTTGGACATCTAATATTTTGTATCTACAAAATGAACTAATATAATTTGAAAGCTAGTTGATTTATTTTCCAAGAACTTTATTGCTGCAGTTGTTAAACTTTGTTGACTGAAGTCATAGATCCTCAATTTTCTCCTTCTAGTTTGACTTGGTATAGGACTTCAATTTTCTATGTGAACCTTTTCTTTTTTTTGGGTTGCTTTGTAGGTTCTCTGTGCAATTTTATGTGTACTATTTTTTGGTATGGTTGTGAATTATGGGTCATAATTGTGAACCCACAAAGCTATAGTAAATGAGATCCGAGTGAGATGTATCAATGTAATTCAAATGATCTATATGTTAACAAGCATAGTAGATTGATTGCAGACTTCTCATATGTCTTTCTTGTGTTTTTCAGCTTGCTGGAAGCCATTGATTACATTCTTGAAGATGCCCAGAACCTGGTTATACCAATTCAAAACTACAGGAGCACCCCTTCGAGGAAAAAACTTTTGAGTAAAGCATCATCTCTGAGTCCCACGAATCACAACGGTGTTAAATACTGCAAGGCATAGGTAATTGACACTTAAGAATATGAGTGATTCGCCATCATCAGTTTCCGGTGTTCCTTGTACTCCTACTACTCCAAGTACTCCAGATATCTCTATTGGGTCTACTAGCGGCTCATCGTCATCTAGTTGGATGGTCATCTCAGTTGTAGGAGAAAAGTAAGAAAATCTGTTTTTGTATAAATGGTTTTAGGTTTTTTAAAAATATAAATATCAAGAAATGTGTTATTTATTTGTTGTCAATTTTTTTTCAGGTTTGTTCCTAATGGCCATTCTATTTCGAAGAGCATCACAGAAACATTCAAGGAACAACAAGACGCTACGGGTTACTCATGGAAGGATGTTAGTGAATCGACTCGTAAATTCTATTGGCATGAATTTGTGGTAATTATTTCTCTACATTAAAAACTTATATAAGTATTTGTTTAGAGAAAAAAGTTACTATTTGTTTAGAGAAAAAAAGTTACTGTTTTGATTAGAGAAAAAAGTTACTATTTTTTTAGAGAAAAAGGTTACTGTTTTGATCAGGGAAAAGGTTACTTGTTTTGATTAAAGGGAAAATTACTAATTCGTGAAGATTAAATCTGTCGATTATGTGATTAACTTCGTCCCTTGCCTAATTTCTTTTTTTTAAGGCTTATTAGAATCTACCCTGCCTTGTTTTTCTTCAAAAAAAAAATGGTGTTTATGTCACTGATCGAATTTTTTTGGAGAAATTATATCAGTGGAACCCTTCTGATACTACCGTAATCGAACACACCTGGGGTAAAGTGGCATCCACCTTATACTCTAAGAAATTGCACCGTTGGCGAAAACGTCCCAGACCTACTTTTGTTCCAGAAGATGTATGGGAAAGCTGGAAGACATATTGGGCCTCTGACAAGTGGCTGGAAAAATCTCATATCGCCATTCAAAATCGACACAGTGAGACTGGTGGTCCAGGAACTGGTCCAAGCAAGCATACTGGTGGTTCTAAATCAACAGTGGAGCATACTATAAAATTGGTATCAAATTCAACTTTTTAGTAGAGTAATTCTCTAACCTTATCTTGTACTTCAATATTAAACTCTATTTTCCAGGCAATAGACCTACGTCGTCCTGCAAATTCATGGGATGTCTTTAAGAAGCTGTACAAAAGAAAGGATGGCAGCTTTGTTGATCCCAAGTCTAAGAGCATTAATGTAAGTTTCTTTTGTAACTTAACGATCTGCAGAATGGTTATAATTTTGGGTTAATTTTTGCATTGAGTTTTTTTTATAATTAGGTTTTGGGATTAGTTACTGGTTTACACGACCTGTTTGCAACCAATATAGCCAAATTGCCAATATTTCCCCTGAACCATCTGCACATGAAAAGAGCAGCCGTTGTGCAGATTTTCCTGTATCTTAGCAGGCTCAGCACACCAGCGATAGAATGAGTTTTTGTCCATATTGTACCTTATAATCCCCTGATGCCTTTAGAACTTTTCTCCCCTGATGCCTTTAGAACTTTTCAAACCATCTCATATTTGCTAAAAAAAAAACAACTAAAAATCTGGAAATTGCATCATAATTAAGTGTAAAGACCAGATTTTGATCATGACATGAACAAAAAAATGGTTCAGTGAAGTGGTGAAATGCCAAATATCCTCTGCAAAATCTGATTTTTGCATATATGGCCTTTTCTGTTGTTGTGATACCTTTCCCTGTTCCTGGTAATTTGTTCATATTGTTCTTATTTTTTAATTTTGAACTTTTTAATTTGGTTTGATAGATGAACTAATAAACCGTTTGATGAGTATCAAATTTCAGCAGTTTTAGTTATAGCAGTGTAGTTGTAGTTTTATAAGCTGAACTGATGTACTTCTTCATTTTGTCAAATTTCGGAATCACAACTGTTACACTTCTATTATTACTATCTGTGTTCACCTGGAATACATTTGCCCATTGAATATAAGAACCGTGGCTTATAAACCTGCATCACAATGCTTATTTGTTGAGTTTAAGTTTATGAACTGTTTTTTAGTAGACTTTTATACTAAGAAAATTGTACTATGCTTGAATATTGAAAAATGAAGTTAGTTACATATTTGGGGACAAAAAGAGTACTAGTTTATAAGTTTACAGTAGTATTCAACAGCTACAGATTGAAGTTGGTAGTATATTTGGCTCAAGAGAAATACTAGATGCTTTTTGTGGCAAGACTAAAGTGGTCTCTTTAAATCTGGACCTATAGTCTTCAAATTAGGAAGACTGTCACAAACTTTGCCTCCTTTCCACACCAGCAATCAACTCCAAACTAAAGCAAACTAGCTAGGGTCCTGATGGTTACTGGTGTTTCATAATCTTTTGGTAAAGTAGCAGTCAATTTCACTTTCTGTGTGTTCCTGCTAATATTAACCTAAATATTATATAGGTAGTCAAGGTATAAAAACTGTTGGTGAAGCTATTGGGATCAACGTCAACAGGAAGATTAGTGTCTCTATTACATAATTGGTCTTGATAATGCTCTCTTGAGTTAAGGTCTAAATGTTCTTATTAAACCTCTTTTTTAACACATGTTGGATTCTGTAAGTTGAGCTTTAGATTTAGTATTGCTTTTGTTATAGACACCACTCATAAACTTGTATTTGAAATCAAATTTGAGTTTAAACGAGATTGCTGGTCTTCTTTCTTAAGAATAGAACTTTGATGTAGATGTTAAGATCTCAGTATGCTCAAATTAAATTAAAAGTCAGTCTTTACTTCATATCAGTGAGTGTCTAATTGATTTGCTAACTCAGTTGGTGCTCTACTTTAGTCTGGCTAGAGTCCTCTGAAAGAACTTCCTTTTAAACCATTACTATATCTGATTTAAGCTATTGGGTTGTGCATTTGACTTTCATTTGTGTGTTTTCTAAGAAAAACATATATTTGTAATCTTGTGTTCTTAAATTCAAAGGCTCCAATATAACTTCAGTTTAAATGATCATGCCCCATACCAAACTATGTTTGCCTATCTCTTAAGATTAAAAACAGCTCATGTTTGTTTAGTTTCGGAAGTTTTTTTTTCTTTGTATTAAGTATGGTATAAGAGGATGTGCTTGTCTACATGTAAGATACCTTCTATACTGCATTCCTAAACTAGTTTGAACTGTGTGGTTTTGGATTCAAAGAACTGATATGATCGTTTATTCATCATCTTTAACTTTAACTCAATTTATCTTCGAACTCATTGTGTGTTATATTTAAACTTGACTGCTTGATTCGTGGTTGCATTGTGATATTCGTTGCTGCATCTTTTTTTTTAACCTATTTGCTATGAGTATCAAATTTCAGCAGTTTTTGTTATAACAGTGTAGTTGTAGTTTTATAAGCTGAACTGATGTACTTCTTCATTTTGTCAAATTTTGGAATCACAACTGTTACACTTCTATTATTACTATCTATGTTCACCTAGAATACATTTGCCCATCGAATATAAGAACCGTGGCTTATAAACTTGCATCACAATGCTTATTTATTGAGTTTAAGTTTATGAACTGTTTTTAGTAGACTTTTATACTAAGAAAATTGTACTATGCTTGAATATTGAAAAATGAAGTTAGTTACATATTTGGGGACAAAAAGAGTACTAGTTTATAAGTTTACAGTAGTATTCAACTGCTACAGATTGAAGTTGGCAGTATATTTGGCTCAAGAGAAATACTAGATGCTTTTTGTGGAAAGACTAAAGTGGTCTCTTTAAATCTGGAACTATAGTCTTCAAATTAGGAAGGCTGTCACAAAATGTTCCTCCTTTCCACACCAGCAATCAACTCCAACCATATGTTCTCCTTTAGTTGAGTAACACCAGTAACCATGAGGACCCTAGCTAGTTTGCTATAGTTCATTAATGTTGCATCTGTGCAGAACTTGTGCCCCATTCTAGCCTTCAGCCACATGTGTACCAATCACACACTGCTCCACCCAAACTTCAGTTGCTGCATGCAGAGTTTTGCCAAGTTACTGCATGAGAAATTGCAGAAAAATTAGGCAATTCTACAAATTCAAAGTTGTAATGTGCCATGCTGACATTCATGTAATGCCTTATATTCTTGTCCAAACAAGATCTCCTGTAGGCATGGTTTGTATCAGCAACAACATCTCTCCTTGTTTAAATGCCCACATTACCTGCAAACTAGCACAAACCAGCAATGATTTTTGTACCATAGCTGATTCTCATAGTATTCAATTTTTAAAATTTTCATATCTGCTTTTATGCATGTAGGCTCAATGAACCGGTAGCATAAATCTTCCATGTGAATAGACTCCATGATGCAAGTCTTCTTCTCCTACATGTGAAATTGTATTTCAACATATTCCTGATGTAGTTATTTTTCTTGTAATATGTACTTATTTGTGGAAAGCTTGGCGTTTGGTAGCTAATTATTTGGGTATTTTCAGGATGAAATGGAGGCTAGGGTGGCTACTGCTATAAGCTCATCAGATGATTCACAAGAAGTTCAAGAACTCGATGTAAATAGCATATACTTGGATGTTGTGGGTGGAGAGAAAAAACGACGTGTGTATGGATTGGGCTCTCAAGCTTTGACTATGTATAAACATTATAATTCTGCCACTTCGTGCAATATAGTGACTGATCGTGCTGCTGATCAAGAGCGCATCAAATTACTTGAGGAAGAGATGTTGCGAATGAAAGAAAATCAAGAGAGGATTCTTCAAGAGCGTGTAGAGGCGGAAGTGCAACAACGCGTAGAGAAGGAGGTCTCGGATCGGTTTAAGTCTATGGAGGATCGATGGTCTCACATGATGAGCGTGTTGGGTTTATCTTCTCGCTCATCTGGTAGTCCTACTCTCCCTAACAGGGACTCACCAAATGCTGAAGTGTTTAACATTTTAGACTTTGGTTAGTTGGATATTCTAAGTGTTGTTTCCAACGTTGTCAGACTTTTGTTAGTTGGATGCTTTGTAAGTTTAAAAATTTTGTAGACTTTTGCTTATTAAAGTGGTGTATTTGCGTGTTTTAACTGTAAGTTTTTGTATTATAAATTTAATATTATGTTTGTCATATTTTGGTGGTTAGTTATATTTTATGCTTTTAGCTAATTTACTATATATATTGAATAATATTGTCAAATTCAAAAGTATTGTTTAATTATTATTTAGTTTGTCATAATCTATACTAAATATGTCACAATAAAAGCAGCATGGCAAACAATTTGTGACCAAAGATTCTGTCACAATTTATTTGTATCGAAATATTCAGTTACAATTGTTGTCCTAGATATAGAAATTTGTCACGGAAATTATTCTGTCATTGTTTTGTGACGGAGAAAACCGTCAAAATTGGGTCTCAATTTTGTGACGGAATTTAAGCCAAATACAAGGCTCTATATTGTAACGGACTGGGTTGTGACAATTCCGTGACAAATATTTGTGACGGAATTTAAATCCGTCACAAAGATTTTATGACCAAGGGTTCTGGGACGTCCGTAATTCCGTCACAAATCCGTCACAATCGATGAGTTGTGACGAATTTGTCTGTCACAATTTTGATATTTTCTTGTAGTGAGAGTTTTCTGGAAGAATTAGGATTCTCTTTTGGGAAGAGTAAGTCATGGTTTCGGTTTGTATTGTGTACTCCTAAGAAATTTTGATTCAAGGAACGACTCGGAAAAAAAAGGTGAATATTCTATGATTTAGTTATGCCTAAAGGTTCGTGATATTTGATTTATGTATGTGAGATCCGTTGTTTGTTTCAGGGGTATGGTAATTGGTTCTTTTAGGCTAAGTGCGAGTGAGTTACGATTTGAGTTTGCTTCATGTTGAAAGAGCTTCGTGTTGGTTGTGATATGATTTCCTTGGTTACCGTAAGCTTGTCCTACTCCCGCTCTTTGCTCGAGGATGAGCGATTGTTTAATTGGTATCTGATGTAACGACCTGTTTGGTCGTTAGCGTGATTTTTCCCTTATTGACCATTTTCGAGCCCGCATTAGTGTTTATTTTGACTTGTGAGAAAATCTTGATCGAGAGTTGAATTGGTCAACCAGGCCCTATTTGGGAAGTCCGAGACCGCAGGTGAGTTGGTAGTGCATTTTTATGTATATCTGCATGTTTTGTTTATGCAGGTTGGGTTTCGTATGATAGGCGAGTATCGGGATGGAATTGGCGAAACCATAAAACTGGTTTCTGGTGTCTGTTGCAGCGGCACCGCTGGAGCGGTGAAGTGCATTTTTTGTCTAGACCGCCATAGCGGTTTGGGCACTGCTGGTGCAATACCGCTGGGGCGGCGCGATGGTCGCTGCAGTGGTATCGCTGCACCAGAATACATTTATATTTGGTAAAACCCTTAGACATTTCCCATAACTTCTAAACTCGTTGTAAGCACTCTTGGAGGCGACTTGAAGGTCTATAGAGCCATTTTCTTCCTAGGGTAAGTGTTCTAACCTTATATCTATCCATTATGATCTTCTAAACATGATTTCAACCTTGTAATGACTAGAATCAAAGGAGAGTCTATGGGGTTTTCATGAAAGAGTTCTAAAAACGAATTGGCTTCCTAGATTGTGAATGAATGATGTTAATGTTGCTATTTATGCTAGATAATGATATATCTAGGCTTGTTAACCAACAAGCTTCCATGCTAGAGTTGAATTTATTAAAGTTAGGGTTCTTAGACCCAAATTTGGGAGTTTTCATATTAATAATGATTTTGAGAATTAATTGAGTATTCCTATGATTAAAGTAATGGGTTTTGACCTTTTAGTATTGAATTTGGTATTTTGGTCGAAAAAATCCTATTTTGCCCTTGAGACCTGTTTTTCCTAAATTAAAGGTTGGAATTTGACCCGAATAGAAAGTAGCCAATATGGGTATAGAAAGTAGAATTCATATGTGATAGAGTTTGACTATTTGGAGACACTTCGAAAAACAAGGCAACGTGTGGGTTCGTGGCACATGTTGGGCTGCTAGGTAGGTTATGGCTTCCCTTCGGTAGACTCCGATTAGTTTCCCATACTTTTGTATTAGAAGGAACGGAGAATACATATATAGGAAATCGGAGATTTGGGATGCAATCCCAGGATGGTATTGTTGTGTGACTTGTTTGTTCGGGCTTGTGGCCTGTAGATTCCTTAGGTTGTTTGATGTGGTTTTTCTTGAACATCGGTGGATTTGTATGACTTGGGAGTGGCCGACGAAACTTAATTTTGTGCCTAATGATGATAATTTCCCATAATATGTGATTATTTGTGTTATGCCATTAAGACTGAATCTAATGGATAAATGGGAGGATAAAATGTACCAACGGTTGTGACTGAATTCTAAATGAATTGTGACGAAGGATTTTGAGAGTAGGGTGAGATTCGTGTTCTAAGCTAATAGGTTGATTTAAGGAAGTGGTAATAATGTATATCGATTGATTGACCTGTTGTGTGTTGGGACTAGCCACCCCGTTGTGTTGTGCTTGACAATTCTGTTGTGTAGCCATCAAGCTTTCTTCTCTTTTTTTCCCAAATATCTTTGGAATCTTAATTAGAATCATTAAGTACCCCTTCTTACTAGTAGGGACGCCATAACCACCTTAACTTGCGTTAGTCTGCTTACCGCGCAACAACCTGAATTCCGAGGCGTAACATTGCCCCCCCCCCCCCCCTAAGAACATTCGTCCTCGAATGTTAAGTTCTCGGGGATTCTACAAAAATTTTGCCAGAGTTTCCCCTGCAATATGGCACTACTGTCCTATCACAACAACCCATAATAACATCGTCTCACCGGGCTACAATACAATGGCAAGAAAATATGGCTACACACACAACCAAAAGCATTAAAAAGAAAGTATTACATACCTTTTGATAATGGTGTCTCGTCTTGAATCTTTTTCCGGAGGTGGAAATAAATGCGGATATTTGGACTTCATGTCTTCTTCCACTTCCCAAGTCATTTCTTCTCGATTATTGTTTCTCCACAAAACCTTGACTGAAGCCACCTCTTTGTTCCTGAGTTTCCGCACTTTCCTATCCATTATGACAATGGGCACCTCTTCATAAGCCAACTTCTCAGTAATCTGGACATCATCTATCGGCATAATTCTGGAAGGATCTCCAACGCACTTACGGAGCATCAACACATAGAAGACCGGGTGGACTGATTCAAGTTCTAGAGGTAAATCCAGTTCATAAGCTACTTGGCCCACTTTGCGTACATTCTTATAAGGTCCGATATATCGAGGACTCAATTTTCCTTTCTTGCCGAATCTCATTACGCCTTTCATCAGTGATACCTTCAGGAATACCCAATCATCAACTTGGAATTCTAAGTCTCGCCGACGGTTGTCCGCATAAGACTTTTTGCGACTTTGAGCTGCCAACAACAGTCCCTAATAAGCTTGATCTTTTCCACCGCTTGCTGGATTAATTCTAGACCTATTAATTGTGTCTCCCCGACTTCGAACCATCCAATTGGCGATCTACACTTCCTTCCATACTGAGCTTCGTATGGGGCCATCTAGATGCTGGAATGATAACTGTTGTTATAGGCAAATTCAATAAGTGGCAAATGATCATCCCAATTTCCTCCGAAGTCTAATATACATGCTTGTAACATGTCCTCCAAGGTTTGAATAGTGCGTTCAGCTTGCCTATCAGTTTGTGGGTGAAATGCTGTGCTAAGCCTCACTTGAGTACCCAAACCTTCTTGGAAAGACTTCCAGAATTTAGCAGTAAATTGCGCTCCTCTATCCGTGATAATAGATATCGGGACACCATGAAGTCACACAATCTCTTTAAAATACAACCTTGCATAATTTTCTGCCGAATATGTGGCTCTGACTGGAAGAAAATGAGCCGATTTTGTGAGTCTGTCCACGATCACCCATATGGAGTCATACTTGCATCAGGAACGAGGCAACCCTACAATGAAATCCATGTTGATCACTTCCCATTTCCAGGCTGGAATTTCCATGGCTTGTAACAACCCTCCTGGCTTTTGATGCTCAATTTTCACTTGTTAGCAATTTGGAAATTGAGCTACAAATTCTGCTATATCTTTCTTCATTCCATTCCACCAATATATTGACTTAAGATCATGGTACATCTTTGTCGCCCCTGGGTGAATAGAATACCGGGAATAATGAGCTTCTTCCAGATTCTGACGACGTAGCCCTGCCACATCTGGCACATATAGCCTGCCTCGATACTTGAGAACTCCATCTGCAGAAACTTCAAATGGAGATTTCTTTTTCTCAGAAAATGTATCTCTATAGTGACTCAACTGGGGATCTTCATATTGGCGCTCTCTCACCTCTCTGTCTAAAGACGAAATAGTTGGGTTACGAAGAGCAACCCCTGCATTGCCTGAATCAATTAAACGAACTCCTAGGCTGGCTAATTGATAGAGCTCACATGCTAATGCTTTCTTCTCTGGTTGAAGGCCACACAAACTGCCCATGGATTTGCGGCTAAGAGCATCGGCCACCACATTTGCTTTTCCCGGATGGTATAGTATACTTACATCATAGTCTTTCAATACTCCAACCATCGCCTCTGCCGAAGATTCAACTTCTTTTGCTTGAAAATGTACTGGAGGCTTTTATGATCTGTATAAATATCAACGTGGACGCCATACAAATAATGTCTCCATATCTTCAAAGCATGAATAACCGCCGCCAAATTCAAGGTCATGAGTTGGATAATTTTTCACATGTTTCCGCAACTGCCTTGAAGCATAGGCAATGACTTTACCGTGCTGCATCAACACACAACCTAACCCAACACCATAGGTATCACAATACACAACATAACCGTTTGGTCCTTTTGGGAGTGTCAGGACTGGGGCTGAAGTTAGTTTATCCTTCAACTCCTAGAAACTATGTTCACAAGCATCAATCCACTGGAATTTTACCGATTTCTGTGTTAGCTTCGTTAATGGTGCTGAAATAGAAGAGAACCCTTCCATAAATCTTCTATAATAGCCTGCCAATCCTAGAAAGCTGCGAACCTCAGTAGGTGTTGTAGGCCTCGGCCAAGTCTTCACAACCTCAATCTTTTGAACATCTGCTCGAATGCCATCAGTTGAGATAACATGGCCCAGAAAAGTCACAGAATTTAACCAAAACTCGCATTTTGAGAATTTTGCATACAATTCTCGAGTCCGAAGAATTCCAAGGACGATACGCAAGTGTTCTGCATGCTCCGTTTCTGACCGAGAATATACCAAGATATCATTGATGAACACGATCACGAATAGGTCTAGAAAGGTCCTGAGTACATTATTCATCAGATTCATAAACACCGCCGGAGCATTAGTCAACCCAAATGACATCACCCGAAATTCATAGTGGTCGTATCTCGTTCTGAAAGCTTTCTTGGGAATATCTTCTTCTCTAACTCTCACTTGGTGATACCCCAATCTTAAATCAATTTTGCAAAACCATTTGGCACCCTGCAATTGGTCAAACAAATCATCGATCCTTGAAAGCGGATATCTGTTCTTTATCGTCACCTTTTTTAGCTGCCTATAGTCAATGCACATCCGTAGGGAACCATCTTTCTTTCTCACAAATAGGACAGGTGCTCCCCACGGTGATGAACTGGACCTAATAAATCCTTTCTCGAGCAAATCTTTCAATTGTGCCTTTAGCTCTTTCAATTCTGCAGGAGCCACTCTGTAAGGAAGAATAGATATGGGTTCGATATCCGGCAACACATCAATAGTAAAATCAATTTCCCATTCCGGGGGGAGTCCTGGAAGTTCATCTGGAAATACATCTGAAAACTCATTTACTGCCCGGATGGATTGAAAAGTCGACGGCCTAGCTTCAATGTTATGAACTCAGACTAGATGCTAAATATAGCCTTTGGCTATCATCTTCCTCACCTTGAGGTAGGAAATAAACCTACCTCTCGGGGACGCTGTATTACCTTTCCATTCAAGCATGAGTTCTCCCGAGAATTAGAATCGAACTATTTTCGTTCTACAATCCACATTAGCATAACACGAAGCCAACCAATCCATGCCCATAATCACATCAAATCTAGCATTTCCAGCTCAATTAAATCAGCAATAGTCTGACGATTACATACCACCACACCACAATTCTTGTATACTTGTCTAGCTATTACGGGATCACCAGCCGGAGTAAATACCTCAAAGGGTTTAATTGGCTCGGGTTTCACCCCAATGCGGCCAGCAATATAAGGAGTAATATAGGACAACGTAGAACCTGGATCAATCAATGCATAAATGTCATGAGAGAATATAGATAGTATACCTATAACCACATCCGGGGAGGACTCAAGATCTTGACGTCCAGCTAGAGCACAAATACGGGGCTGGGTGCCACCTGAACTGGACGCTCCCCCTCTGCCCCTACCGCAGCCTGCTGGATTCTGGGGAGTCTACCCTATAGGGCGCACAGATGAAGAAGAATCGGCTACTGATCCTGTGGACTGAACCTTACCTCTACCGTACCTCGAGGGACAATCACACATCACGTGCCCAGTCTATCCACAAACATAACAACATTCTGAACCTTGGTGACACGGGACCGAATGTAACTTTCTTCACTGACTACATCGTGGAACCAGTGATCTCCTCTGGCTAGGATCACCTCCAAACTGGGAACCTGATGTTATGTCCCGTGTTTTCGTATAAGTGGAAATCGAGAAATAATTAAGATTTGTGCCTTATGAGGAAATATTTTGATTTTAGTGAATATGACCATGTTGGTTATGGAATCATTAATGTTAAGACATCGGGGAAGGCCGAGGGTAAATTTGGAATTTCGGAAATTAGTTTCGGGAATTACAAAACGGGACTTTTAATGGATTGGGCCAAGAAAGGATAGATCCTAAACTAAGGCCCAAAAATCTTGAAGTGGCCGGCCAAGGTAAAGGTCCAAGCCCACATTTTAAAGGTCATGTGATATACACAAGACCTATGGATGGATATATATCAACTCCACACTTAGTAATTATCAAGAAAAAGAAATTAGAACTCAACTTTGAACCAAGAACACCTCTCGGCCGAGAATAGGAGAAAGGGAGAAAAAAAAAATTCCCAAGCTTGGTTGTTGATCCAAAAATCTTAATTTCTACATAGTTGTGAAGTACTCAAGGCCCTCTTCAACGGGGTATAATTAGTTTGGCACAAGAACCTCATTTGCGACAAGTCGGAAATTCAAGAAAAGGTAAGAATTTTGCCCCTCTAATGTTATAGAATTGATATGAATGTGTTAAGGATTGGGAATAGACGAGAATCCCGTAACTTTGGTGTATATAGAAAGCTGTGGGTGTGTGTGTATATTGCATGTTGGCCGTGAGCCCTAGGAAGAAGAAAGTGATGTGAATTGATCTTGTTTAGTTTGTATAATGTGTTGTTGTGATCTTTATGTCGTAAATGATTGATTGATGAATTAAATTGGCGTTGGAAAATGATTTCGGACATTATCGGAAAGTGTATACCTTTGGTATAATTGTGTATATCATTGTATATTTAGGGTGCTAAAGACTTTAAATATGAGTTATAGTTGATATTAATGAATTCGGAATGAAACGACGCAAGTTAGAATGTTCGTCGTGAATTTTCGTTGTTTTGAAGAATTATGGAAAGTAATGGATTTTGGGGCAATTTCGTGTATGGCTTGGATTGTATTTGGGATGTGATTGTATAAGTTTGAATGAGGAAATGAATACAATTATGTAGACATAGAGTTGGAGTTTTGGAAGTTTGAATGAAAGTTGCCAACTTAGGTAACAAAGTAGAACTTTGAAGCTAGAGTGGTTTGATTATTACTTGTGTTGTTTGATGATGTGTGGGCTGTTGTTGTTGATATATTTTGGACCGAGCTAAGTCTCGGGGAGGTTAGATTATAGAGGAAATGCTGCCGAAATTTCGGTAGGCAAAAATGAAGTTAAAGGCATTCTTAAGCCTAAGAATCTCAATTGGTAACTTTGACCATTTGCAGATTTCAGACGAAACGGGACTTGACTTTTGGGAGAGCGTAAGACGTCTATAAGGTATGTAAAGCTTCCCACTTCTTCATTTGGCATGTCTTAGTGTGATAGGCGAATATTGGAACTTCCGGAGCATTTCTGCTCCTCGAAACCCGATCCACAGAAAAGTTACTATTCATTCAATTCAATTGAAGCCTAAGGGCTCTATTTTGGCTAGAACGCCACCACTCGTCCGAAACCTATCGAAATGTGGTCGGGTAACTTAGAAATGATTATGTATGACCCTTTGGCCTATAAATGTTCAGAAAATATGTTCGCCACCTCAATTTGACTCGAGGTGGGCCTGCTAACCCCGAGACGCCCTATTTGTCTTATTGGGCTGTCCTTTTGAATAAAGTTTGAAATGATACTTTCGATTTTGGAATTTCCTCCTACGGGATATGTTTTGAATATTACGATACGCTAAGTTACGTTTTGAGCTATACGTACTATTTTGGAAACGTCTTGTGAAATGAAACCTTATATCGACTAAGTATTCGATTATTTTGTATTATGAAACGACTTATGGGATTACTCTGTTTTGAAAGACTATTTTGAAGAATGATTTGCATTTGTTTGCTCACGACTCCGCTCGTGCCTTATTATGACTTCGTTCACCGGTTCCCGGGCCGGTTTTGATTCGTGCGCCTTATGATAATTCGGCTGTATGCTGTGTTACGGTTCCCGAGGCTTCGCCATAGGTCCGGGTTCCGTTCGGAGTTATGCTGTGATATGGCTCGTGATGCGATACTCTCACCTATGATTATGTTTGTGTTCGGGGATGTACAGAGATTTGAAACCTTCTGGTGTTATGCTATGTGTGGCACCAGCGTCGGAGTGGCGACCACGTTCCTAAGCGTTTGCATGATTTCGTTTGCATTATATATACGTATATGATTTTGATACGGATTTTGACATACCGATTTGTATTCCACTTTGTCATCTGGTTTGCTTTCGGTTTTGACCCATATTTCTGTACTCCGTGCTTTACATACTCAGTACATATTTCGTACTGACCCCCTTTCTTCGGGGGCTGCGTTTTATGCCCGCAGGTGCAGATATCGGTGATCCTCCACAGTAGGCTTCACTCCTTTCTATTTCGGAGTACTCCTCTTTGATCCGGAGTCCACTTTTGGTACAGACTCCTTTTGCTTTGTATATATATTCGGTATATTTGACTATTTGGGTACGGCGGGGCCCTGTCTCGCCATATGTCTTTGTTTTGAATTCGTAGAGGCCTGTAGTCATATATGTGGGGTGAGGGTCCTGTATTTGTTGGTTTGATTTCGTTTTCTGGTCTTAAAGCGGTCTGTTGGTTATGATGGCCCCAAATGGCCCTTAGGCTTATGTTTGCACTTTTGACCGGTGATGTCTATTCCGCCGCTCAGTTTGTATTTGATATGGCATTTTGATTTGGTGCGACCGCTTAAGACATATTTTGATATAAATTACGTTTGATATGATTTCGTAAAATTCGGAAATAAGTTTGGACTTGATAATGAATGTGTGATTCGGTCTGGGTACCCAGGTAGGGTGCCAGTCGCGGCCCACGGGGCTGGGTCGTGACACCTGAGACCCTCGAACTCTGATCAGGACCAAAATAAATGGGGTGCTCAAATCTCTTATCCGCGAACCGAGGAGGTGCACTAGTCGCGGACTGGACCGAATACCAAGAGTATTGTTGCTGACCCCCCCCCCCCCCTCTATACTCACTACTAGCAGATCTGGCCCTCTTTCTGCCCTCTATCAATATCACGCTCTCCCCTTTGCGGATGTTATTGCTCTTCTAAGTTCTGGGCATGGGCTTGAATACGGGAAATATCCATCCCCTCTTGCAATGAAGCTGTCAGGAAATCTTTGAACAAATGTGGCCCTAAGCCACTCACAAATCTGTGTACTCTATCTCCCATATCGGCTACCATAGTGGGAGCATACCGGGCTAATGAATTGAAACGGAGACTATACTCTCGAGCACTCATATTCCCTTGCTTCAGATTCAGAAACCTGTCAGCTCGGGCCCTTCGAACCTCAGGTGGCAAATAGTGACGAAGGAAAGCATCTACAAATTCCTGCCAAACCAGGGGAGGTGCATTTTCCTTTCTTGAAGCTATCCAATTATTATACCATAGAATCGCCACATCACAGAGCCTATGAGATTCAAACTCCACGGACTCCATATCGGAAGCATGAATAATCCTCAGTGTCCTCAATACCTCATCTATAAAACCTTGCAGGTCCTCATCCGGCTTTGACCGAAGAATTCTGACGGATTTAAACTTATAAAATCACGGGCTCTGGTACTAGTGGATCTATCACCCGGACCCGCACTTTGCCGCTTAACCTGGGAGGACACTAGCTGTGTCAGCAACTGAATGGCCTCGGTCATCTGCTGACCCGAAGCAACTGGTGGAGGAACGGGAGTTACTGGAGCTGGAGCTGAGGCCCGTTCATGCTCCTCTAAAACAGGTGGGGTGCGAGAGGTGTGAGATGGAGCTTCATTATGGGACTCACCTTCCTCTACATGTACCGATGGCTTCTGTTCAACCCGCCTTCCTGCCGCGGTCTTGCCCTTCTGGGCGGCTGTCGTTTTTCTCTTTACCGGCATCGCGAAAATCATAACGCACAATTAAGGAGGAGGAAATCTTATAACATGGCTCTATGGCACAATCTAATAAGAAGAAGGACAATCATTTTTCCTAAATGCCCCGCAGCCTCCTGTTTATAAGTGTGGCCCGCTTCACACCCATAAACAAGACTCTGCTAGACACAGCTCGTAGACATACCTTAGGACGGAACTGCTCTGATACCACTTTTGTCACGACCCAACTAGGGGGCCATGATGGGTACCCGGAGCTGACTACCGAGCACCACTCATTATGCTAATCATCATACCCAACCTGAGCATACATAATCTCGGAGGCAACACATACATATATATATAAGCCCTCACGACTGAAAAATGATATACAAAAATATACACTAATGTATCCATGAGATGACTACTACCCACGCAAATGTATCTATGAGCCTCTACTAGAGTACTGAGACATAAGGACTGGACAGCACCCCGTCATACCCGAATATGAATACAAAACAATATAACAAAACTGCACCTCCGGAGTAGCGGGGTGCTCCTGTAAACCTATTGAGTAAGCTCCTAAGCGTCTGCTCCGTCTCCCTATCTACCTGTGGGAATGAACACAACATCCATAAAGAAACGTACGACAGTACGAACAATGTACTGAGTATGTAAGGCATACACGATAACATCATAAGGAAACATAGAAGCATAAGAAGAAAGATAACTGTAGCTGCTTGCCCCTTGGGGCGGAATCATGCATGCTCACTTTTACCTTTCAAGCATATACATACATAATCTCTCTGAATCAGTAACATCATTAGCCCGCATCCGGGGTAATCATATCACGTCGCCCACTAGTGGTGTCATGTCCGGCCAAATAGGTACGGTGTTATCATAAGCCGCCCACCGTAGCGGTGTCATGTCCGGCCAAATAGGCACGATGTTATTATACATATATGTTTATCATGAAGCATGCATAAGAGCTTCAAATAAAATTTGTACTCTATCGGAGTAACGTAAGGTCGGGAACCTCCGATTACATTATGGAACATCATCATCGCTATGCCTCGCCTTGAAAGAACTAGTATCATGAGGTGAGGTAACCTCAAGGATTATACATCAATGAATCGTAGACATAGGATTCTTAAGCTCATGAAGGCATCATTATCATCGTCACTATCATAGAGCATGTCTCATAAGAAGCTCTTAAAAATCTTTAACTTTCATATTTAGAGATGTTAGAAGGTCATGGGAATATAGGGGGAATAAATTCACAATGTAAGAGTCATGCCTTTGAAAGAAGGGGAATAGCCTTACATACCTTTACATCTCCTCAACTTTATCGTCTAATTGTTTGCCTTTCAAGCTCGCGATTCTACCTTCAAGGGAATTCGTACAAAGATTAGACAACCGGAACATACTTAAGCTTAAGCTAAAGCAATTAAAAGAATATGGAAATTCGGTGACACTTCCTTTGTTTCGACAATTTCTTCCATGAAATAAGATAACCCCCAAACATTCATAAGAACACTCATGATAACATAATCAATAGGTTCCTTAAGTTAAACATCGTTTACTTCTTAAATCCACCTTCAAGATCATCCATAACCGCACCTATATTACAACATCATACTCACCCTCATAAAATACTCCTTTAATATCATTCGTACCATTCACCACAAGTTTGTACTAATAACATGTCAAGAACTATTATTCAAGTTAAGTCATTAATCAAGAGTATCACTATTTTCATATTTGTACTCCATATTCTCCTCCATTTCATAATCCAAATCTTTTCACCTCTCAATACTCTTAATAACATGAATTGAACATAAAGCTTACCTTTGATAATGTAGGAATGGACTTTGAATGGAATTACTTCACTTGGAGAAAACCCCACTTCAACACCAAAGAGATTCTTGGTTTCCACAAACCCTAGAGAGTATCCTTGCACTTGATTCCACAATTTCTTGGTGTTTACTCCTTGATTTCCCTTGGATATATCATAATATAATGTGAGGAATGTTCTAGGGCTTTCAAGACTTAAAGAGAAAATGAAATCTGAAATTTTCAGACAAGGGTTGTCTATTTATAGCTGGAACTGGAAAGTTCCAGATAAGCCGTTCGACGAGCGGATCGACGGTCACGTCGACGTGTTGACGATCCGTCGACTTGCTTCGTCGACCTGCTTCTGTAGACCAGAAGTTGCAGGGTCCTATTGACGGCGGAGATCGATGGCCCGTCGACGTATCCCGTCGATCTGTTCCTGCAGATCAAAATTCTCAGAACATAACGACGGTGCATATTGACGGGTCCGTCAACATGATCGACGGTCCGTCGATAATGTCTGGTGTCTGCAAACTTCCCTGAATCTGCTCAGCCTGCATCGGTTCAATCCGTTCAACTTCTAACCCCGTATATTACCAGGAATACCTGCTGGTACACTGTGTTCAATATTCTCTACCTTAACTTCCTCCATCAAGCTTTCTTCTCTTTTTTTTTCCCAAATGTCTTTGGAATCTTAATTAGAATCATTAAGTATCCCTTCTTACTAGTAGGGACGCCATAACCACCTTAACTTGCATTAGTCTGCTTACCGCACAACAACCCAAAATTTTGAGGCGTAACATAAACATTGTCGGCCTATGATACTTACTCAGTACGCGTGGTTTGTACTGATATTGCACTTGCTACACCCTTTTTGGGATGTAGATTGTTTCAGGTGATTGATCGAAGCATATGTGGAAATACGTAGTGCCTATCTGGAAGGCCTCCTCCCATTTCATTCTGGGACGGAGGTTGAGTTTTAGAATGTAGTGGTAATCTGAAATCATTAGTCGCTCTTGTACCAGTCTAGACCAGGTCATGGGAAGATGGATTGAGTCTGTAATCATGTATTTATTCTAATCATATGAACAATTGAGTTTATTACATAAATATTATGATATTCCACTGTTATTTCTAAATATCTATTGGTTTAAATGATCGTCCTTATTTAATTGATGTGTATTCAATGAGAGGGTTCGCCTACCGAGGTGGGAAAGGTAGGTGCCCGCGCGACCCCGAATTGGGTCGCGACAGAAAACGAGTTTAATTTTTATTTTTGGTTTAAACATTTAAGTATGAATATGAAAACAACGTTTGCTATTAAATTTAAGATATTTGGTTGTACGTATCCAGATAGGAGCAGCAAGATTTTAGGCTAAATTGATGCTGCCAGCATGGGAAAGGATAAATCAGGGGCTTAACCACAGTTTGAGATGCTTCTTTAGTTAATTAAATGCTGCCCATTAGATTAAAAGGTGAACAGATGTCTCAATATTAACTGTGCACTGAACCCACTGAAGCGGATTAGTACTAGAGATGAGTCGGCTCCATTACTATCACAGTAGTGTTGACCCTATACTTGAGAATATATTCTCATTCTTTTTTTAGGTTTAAATTAAATCCCACATCTTAAGAGAAAATAAATTACTAACAGGAGAGAAAAATTAGATGCAACTAATTAGGGAGTGCCACAATAGAAAAAAAAATGTTTAAATTTAATTGAAAAAAGGAAAAAAAATGTTTAAATTTAATTGAAAAAAGGGGAAAAAATGCTTCAGATGAAACTCAATCTTGAGCTTAATGAGGTCTAAGACTAGCTCACTTGATTAACTCCCTGTATTTTTCACACGATTAAATTTCATGAATGGTCACGTAACTATCAATTTTTTTCACCAAAGTCATTTAATTATATTTTCTAACACAAAAGTCACATAACTATCGCTTTTTTCACTAAAGTCACTTATCTATGTTTTCTAACACAACATCACATAACTATCACTTTTTTCACCAAAGTCACTTAACTATGTTTTTTAACACATAAGTCACACCTACTGAAAAATTCAACTTCCGATGGGTAATATTTTTAGGAAAAATTTCAGAAATATACAAGTTGGTCACTTACATTGCAAAAAAATAGCTCAAAACTTACATTACAAAAGATAGCCCAAAATATACAAACATATACAGACATATACATACACTTATACCAACATATATAAACATATAAGAAGGCATATAGAGAGAGAGAGAGAGAGAGAGAGAGAGAGAGAGAAGTTTGGATCTTTTTTGTAAGAATTAAAAAAATGGGTCAATTTTGATAGCATTGTTACCCCAAGTAACATACGGTGTAATTTTCTCATATTTTTATATTCTTTATTATTTTTAATCTAATAGATACAAACTCAATTAAAAAGAATCGACCCGATCCAAAACTCATATGTAGATGTTAAAATACCAAAGGGTGAATAAATTTGATTTTTTTTTTTTATCATGAGGTTATTTTTTCCGATGCAAATAAGAATAACTGTTACTCTGTATAATTCAATTTCCTACTATCCAACAACATGTAACACTTTTCAATATATATTGCACGGCAATAAAATACACACAATTTGGGCTTGAGAGCTCCTAGAGAGAAGGATCGTATATTTAGTGAAGGATTGGTTTTGTTTCTTTAATGTTTTAATAGTTGCATTAGTTTTGGATCGGGTCAGTTTGTATATATTAGATTAAAAATAAAATAAAAATTAAAAAATATTACCCATCGGAAGTTGAATTTCTCTATAGGTGTGATTTTTGTGTAAGCAAGCTAAAAGTTGTCACTTTTGTGTTAGAAAATATAGTTAAGTGACTTTGGTGGAAAAAAAAAGTGATAGTTATGTGACTTTTGTGTTAGAAAACATAATTAAGTGACTTTGATGAAAAAAGGCATAGTTAAGTGACCATTCATGAAATCTACCCTTTTTCACAGTTGAGGTGCCTGGTTTTAATTCCATCATCATTATAATATCCGTTTCTCCTTTCCCTCCTTCTCTTCCCTGATGTAATAAAAAAATCTTGAGCTAAATTATGAAATCAAGAATCTCACACTTGGTATTCAAACCTGCAACCTGCAAATGTAGATAATTTTTTAGTCACTTGGGCTACTACGAAACTTTCACATAAAGGTTTAAATTCCATCAATAGTATAATATCCGTTCCCTCTTCTCTTCCCTGATCTAATAAAAAAAATCTTGAGCTAAATTATGAAATCAAGAATCGCACACTTGGTATTCAAACCTGCAAATGTAGATAATGTTTTAGTCACTTTGGCTACTACATCACAAGCTTTTCTTAAATAAAGGAATTCAACAAGTTATTATATATGTATATATAAGGGGAAATTTTAATAATGTACAATCTAACATATAACATTATATTTGTGTAGTCATATTTTTAAATTACACCCCGCATAGCCATTTTTTCACAATATATAACATTATAAAACAATATATAACTTTATGCATCTGGAGTAGACAATGTATCAACCTTGTATAATAATGTATAGAGTGTATAATATTGTATAAGAGGTGTTTATATCCAGTGGCGGATCTAGAATTTTCATAGAGGGGGTTCAAAAAATAAAAATGTAGTGATTGGGTTTTGAACTTGGAACATCAAGGTGAATTTTGAACACCCTGAACCACTGAACCAACCTCTTCTCTTATTTTTTAGGGTATTTAAAATCAATATATCTACATAAAAAATGAAAAACTACCTTATATATACGGTATAATGTTTTGCCGAGAGTATACGGGTGAACACCCTCGGCGGGTCCTAGATCCGCCCCGTTTATATCCAAGAAAATTCAATTGTATACAACAATATACAACATTGTTTTTTTTCAATTATATTATCACTTCTGTTATATCCAAGGTATCCCAGCCTGATGGAATCACATTCCATTTGGGGTAATATTACAAACATGAGTGTAATTATTTTTTTCTAAATAGTCCTAGATGGTTATTTTCCCTATATAAATTACTCTATTAATATAATCCTCTGATAAGTGAACTCGATTGAATGTCCTTTGAACCGTTTTAGCTTCCGCACCTGCTCATACCAAGTACTTGACGGAGTGCTGAAATATATTTTAGGAAACACACTAATTTTTCTTAAATAGAATCTAAAACGAACTTAGCGAGTAGTAAGTTTTTTTTTTTTTTTCAAATGGGTCCAAAGCAAATTAATTTGTTTAATGAAGCATGTCTACTTAACCTAGAACTAAGCAAAAGTTAACTAGAAAACAAATCATCTGTAACTAGGTTACGAAAGTTGAACATTATATTTATGTAGCTCAATTCTTAAAGTTGCCAAAGAAAGTAGTGATAAATGAATTGAAAGAGTGATTGACCGATTGACAAAAATGATACCATGCGCCCGATGTTGTAAAGCAATTTAGGTGGTGGAAAACGAAATGGCATTATATTGATTAGAATCGTTCCTTTTTGAAGATTGAGAACATGATCATTATGATAGATTTGGCTTATCCCATTGTATATAACCTTCGGTCGTTTGGTTTGGAAGCAAATTATTCTATGATTAGTTATATAGGAATATAGAAGAGGTAGTAATATGAAAATTACAATATACTTTCTCCAGTTTATTTCATGTGAAAGTGTTACCGTTTGGGAAGTCAAATAGTTTTTTTAAAATTATAATTTCTTCAAATATTTGTAGATATTTTGAATAATTAGCTACATTGATGTGTAATACTTTTCGTGTAGTTTTTACATATGTAAATTTTCATTTTAAAATTTTGAAGAATCTCTACTCGAATTGATAGTCAATACTCAAAATCAAGTTTTTTGATCCTAGTACTCGGTTCACATAAATTTGGGCAGAAGGAATATGAATTAGTAATGTAGGAATTATGAATAAATTGATTATAAAATTGATGGTGTAATGTAGGAACTTTATTATAAGTATTTGATTTATTGTATAAAACTACATTTATAGTGTATAATTAAAAATATTACACAATTCCTTAACAAAATTGTTTACTATATGAAGGTCATTTTTTTGTCATTATTAGCTTTAATTCATGTATTGTTAATATATGCATTTTCATTTCACATTCTATTTTGCATAAAATAATATGTAAATTTCCGCATGACTTATATGTGTATTAGTTGTGCGAAAAAAGAAAAATGCCAAGAAAACATTATTTAAATAAGAGCAAAGGGGCAAATATACCCTTCAACTATGGGATATGAGGCAAATATAACCCTCGTTAAAAAAGTGAAGCAAATATATCCTCGTCGTTATAGAAAGGGCGCATATATACCCTTTTGTTAACAGATCTATATTTATTGAGATAAAAAATTCTAAAACTGATTTGTTAATCCCAAAAATGCCACATGGCATTTAAAATATCACAATACCCGTTTTTTACTTTCCTATACCCGACCCAGACCCAACCTGACTAAAATAAAACCTAATCCCATAATCTTCAATTCGGTCATCACCCAGATTACTTACAATCAAATAGAGAACCTGAAAACTCTAGTTCCGAAATTAATCAAAATTTAATTAATTGTACAACTGATTAATCATAGTAATTCTTTCAACGTTGGAAGTCTGTTACAATCCAAACAAGTAAACAAAATTTGGTGCTTCGAACAAAGGCTAAAGTAATTCTCATTAAAGAAGGCATCCAAATGATTACAAAGTTAAGCGATGCAAGTTCCTTTTCTGTTTTTTTTTTTTTTTCCTTTCTCATATTTGTTGTACAAGTGATTAATTCTGCATAGCTAGACGTGCTAGCTCTAATTTGATGACGGAAATTTACCATATCTAGCCAACTTTTTTTTTCCTTTTTTTCCCTAGTTGAAGTGAATTGTTATTCTCCTAGTCCAGAATCTCATACACAAAGCCAAATCATCAAATTAGTTTCAGCTTGTAGCCTCAGATATGTTGTGGAGTTTGGGATGCCATGTTCTTGGTTTTGCACCTGTGAAGTGAATCTTACCTCGGGTTTTTCGAAACCAGTAGAAATGGGTAAAGTCGTAACCCTAAGGATGGGTAAAGACAGGCAGATTTTTCTGGCTTTGCGCTTGTTCTGCATAATACAATGAAGAATTCGTCGATCTCTTTCTTATGTTGATCGGTTTGGGATTAGGTTTTATTTTAGTCGGGTCGGGTATGGGGAAGTAAAAAAAAAAAAAGGGTATTGTGATATTTTAAATGTCATGTGGCATTTTTTTAACTAAAAAAATCAATTTTAGAATTTTCTTTATCTCAATAAATATAGGGTTGTTAACAAAAAAGTATATATGCACTCTTTCTATAACGGCGAGGATATATTTGCTCTGCTTTTTTAACGAGGAATATAGTATATCCCATAATTGAGGGGTATATTTGCCCCTTTGTTCTTTAAACAATGCGAAGTTTTATGTGGAGAAGGAAAAAAGTAACCAAACATGATATATACAATGTTATATTCTGTTTGGAGATTATTTCTTCCTATTTTGTAACCAAGCGATACCTCCTAACATGGATATGTTCCACATAAAATCATTTATGATAGAATAATTAGTTGCATAAACATATTAAATAGTACTTCAAAGATGTGAAGAAATTAATATTTATTCATAAAAGGGAATGATAAAAACGAAAGGCACAATGAACATGTTTTCACATTATTCCACGTAACTAAAAGTTCAGCTCCATATACCATAGTGCAATTCAATTCTTTTGAATCATTGTGGAGGCTGTGAAGCCATAGGGTCTTAGATTTCCATATTTAGGATAAAATACAACTTTCTCTAGAAATAGGCTGTGAATCCGTAGTTTCTTAGGTTTCCATATTTTATTTAGGAGAAAATACAACTTTCGGTAGGGATTTATATTTTTGTGAAACCTCTTTTCTTTAATAATCAGTTGGAACATCTTATCTTTGCTTTTGCTGAGGAGCCATCTTGTCCACTTCCCCCCACCTCAATCAACTTATCAGACATAATTGTCTCTTCTTTTTCTAAAACATCACTGTTTAAAACCAAATTATAAATGAATCACACTTAATTTACACATACACTTTTTTAACTTAATTATTTTTAGTAGTATATATAATTTTACCTTATTAGATCAGTTAGTCATAGTAATTTGATACGATTTGGTGTAATCACTAAATTTCACTTGAATTGATATGCATGTCTCATGTTAAACTTGCAAGCAAATACATCGACAACTCTTAAAATTTGCTAGCAAATTTCATTTAGATACTTGAACTACAACTTGTTCTAATTGAACACCTGATGAACACATGATAAAGTGTTTGGATTAGACACTTTCGGTTCAAAATTTGAATTTTTTTACGCATGTTCTCAAGTTCCTATCATGTAGATAAGTTGATCACTGAAAATATGTCATCTTCATTAATTATACGAATTAACCTCAATAAGCAGTGAACCTCAGGCTTGTTCCAATTGAGGATGATGTGTATAGTTAAAGACGTTTGAGAACACACGTAAAAGTTTTTTTCAAAATTTGAACCGAAAATATCTAATAGGAACAACTTATCATATGTTTTAGGTGTTCAACTGAAACAAGTCGTAGTTCGAGTATTTAAATAAAATTTGATGGCAAGTTCAGGGGTCTATTTATTAGTTAAGCCTTCATGTACGAATACACGAATACATACATACCCCACTATTTCCTATCCACTACCCATCGTAAGCTCAGCAATGGATCAGTGTTTTCATCTGCATTGACTTCTTTTCAAAAAATAACAAGAGAAGTTGTTGCTACTTCATGGAATGACAAAAATATGGCCTATGCAGGTCTCGAACCTGCGACTTTGGCGTTATTTGCACGACACTCTAACCAACTGAGCTAATGAGCCTGATGACATTTCAGTGCAAGAGATATCGAAATATTTAATTTTGTGTCTTATTTGACTAACCACGAAGGAAAGACTTTTGAATAAGTAAATATGTGTCTAATTTATCAAAATATTCTTTGAAATTTGTGATCCTAAATGTGCTATGTGGGATATTAGAATTAAAAAAAAAAATTATCTTTTTTAAACATACTAAAAGAAAATTTTTAGGCATAAACAGAAATAAGTATCTATTAAGTTAAGATATGCTTAGGCCTACAAATAGGAAGAGCCAAAACGGTGTTAGAGTGAAGTTTTTACTACTATATAGAAGCACCAGTTGGTGCCTTCGTCGTCCATTTTTCGTCATCCGTTTGTGGGCAAAAAAAAATAAATTGCGGGCTCACATATTTTAAACAACTACTAATATTTTTTTTTTTAAATTGTGGGCCCACATATTTTAAACAACTACTAATATTTAAAAAAAAATTGTGGCCCACATACTTTAAACAACTACTAATATTTAAAAAAAAATTGTGAGCCCTATATTAAACACCAACCAGTAATAAAAAAAAAAAGTGAAACTCATCACATCCAAACTCATGGAAAAAAAAAAGTGGAAAAAAAGTGGAACCCACCACATCCAAACTCACGGGAAAAAGAAAGTGGATCCCATATTAACAAAATCAAGCAATATTAAAAAAAAAAAAGTGAATCCCATATTAAAAAAACAAACAATGTTAAAAAAAAGTGCTTAGAAAATCAAACAATTAAATCAATAATGATGGATTCATTGCCACATGTGTATCAACCCATTAGAGGGAGCAAATGAAATTATTGTACAGCAACATACTTAAAATACAAAAATGCTTAGAAAATCAAACAATTAAATCAATAATGATGGATTTATTGCAACATGCGTATCAACCCATTAGTGAGAGTAAATGAAATTATTGTACAGCAACATACTTAAAATACTTATATATATATATATCCGTTTTCTCCACATATTTTAAACAACTACTAATATTAAAAAAAAAATTGTGGGCCCACATATTTTAAACAACTACTAATATTTAAAAACAACTACTAATATTTAAAAAAAAATGTGGCCCACATAGTTTAAATAACTACTAATATTTTTTTAAAAAATTATGGGCCCCATATTAAACACCAACCAGTAATAAAAAAAAGAGGAACCCACCACATCCAAACTCACGGGAAAAAAAAAGTGGATCCCATATTAACAAAATCAAGCAATATTAAAAAAAAAAGTGAATCCCATATTAAAAAAACAAATAATGTTAAAAAAAAAAGTGCTTAGAAAATCAAACAATTAAATCAATAATGATGGATTCATTGTCACATGCGTATCAACCCATTAGAGGGAGCAAATGAAATTATTGTATAGCAACATACTTAAAATACAAAAATGCTTAGAAAATCAAACAATTAAATCAATAATGATGGATTTATTGCAACATGCGTATCAACCCATTAGTGGGAGCAAGTGAAATTATTGTACAACAACATACTTAAAATACTTATATATATATATATATATATATATATATATATATATATATATATATATATATCCGTTTTCCAATTTTTGAAAAAAATAAAATTGTGGGCCCATATAGCCTGATGGATTCATTGCCACATGCGTATCAACCCATTAGAGGGAGCAAATAGAATTATTGTACAGCAACATACTTAAAATACAAAAGTGCTTAGAAAATCAAATAATTAAATCAATAATGATGGATTTATTGCCACATGCATATCAACCCATTAGTGGGAGCAAATGAAATTATTGTACAGCAACATACTTAAAATATTAAAAAAAAAAGTGTGGTCCCCATATTAAACACCAACCAATATTAAAAAAATTCAAAAAAACACCAACCAATTAAGCATTTAAAAAAAAAGTGTGGTCCCCATATTAAACACCAACCAATATTAAAAAATAGAAAAACACCAACCAATATTAAAAAAAAAAAAAAGTAAATAAAGTGGAACCCATCATCTCTAAACTCACGGGAAAAAAAAGGTGGATTCCATATTAACAAAATCAAGCAATATAAAAAAAAAAGTGAATCCCATATTAAAAAAAACAAACAATGTCAAAAAAAAGTGCAGACTTTGTATTCATAGCAAACACTAATATAATAAATTTTTAGATACGGAGCACGAACTATAATGTTATATTAATCGTGTTTTGAACATATATATATATATGCATAAAAATAGTGCAAACTAATAATGTCCAAAAGGATGGGCCACATACTAAACAATACCAAGCAATATAAAAAAAATAAAAAAATAAAAAAAATTATATAAAGCATGGGTTTAGACCCATCGTCCGTTGTCCCTTAAAAAAAAAGGGGGGGGGGGGGGGGGGGGGGGGGGGGGGATACTAAATAACATCGAGCAATTAAAAAAAAAGAAAAAAAAATGGAACTCACCATCTCCAAACTCATGAGAAAAAAAAATGGACCCCATATTATCAAAATCAAGCAATATAAAAAAAAAAGTGAACCCCATATTAAAAAAAATATACTGTTAAAAAAAGTGCAGACTTTATATTCGTAGCAAACACTAATATAATAAAGTTTTAGATACGGAGCACAAACTATAATGTTATAGTAATCGTGTTTTGAACATAGTATATATATATATATATATATATATATATATATATATATATATATATATATATATTATGCATAAAAATAGTACAAACTAATAATGTCAAAAAAAAAAAAAGTGCACCCCATAAATGGTGGACCCTATACTAAACGACATCAAGCAATATAAAAAAAAAAAAAAAAAAAAAGTGGATCCTACCATCTCCAAACTCACGATAAAAAAAAGTGGACCCCATATTAACAAAATCAAGTAATATAAAAAAAAAGTGAACCCCATATTAAAAAAATAATGTCAAAAAAAAAGTACAGACTTTATATTCGTAGTAAACACTAATATAATAAAGTTTTAGATACGGAGTACAAATATATATATATATAGGCATAAAAATAGTGCAAATTACTAATGTCAAAAAAAAAAAAAAAGTGCACCCCCTATTAAAAAATCAAATAATATTCATGTAATTTCCAATGTATCTCATTAAGTCAATAATGATGAATTCATTACCACGTGCATGTCAATCCATGAAATTACTTTTCTTCAAAAGGTTAAGTAATCAAACCATACAATTTTTTTTTTTATATTAACCTGAGATCTAATCTAGCTATTAAACTGTTGTATTTGCTATTCCGCCATGTCATTTATTTGTTATGTTTACTAAAATAAATATACTTAAAATATTTATATTTTAAAATAAGATAGAATTTAATTACTTTTTTATTTTTATTCTTACTCTAATAAATGTGAAAAGAAATTAATGTCGTAAAAAAATATATATATTAAATGCAGATCAAATAATGAATAAGGTAAATTAGTCAAATTATAATTCTAATCGACGTTTTCTTAAAAAACCATGCAAAAGACAACATGACAAGTAAAATGAGCTAAACCGAGAATATTTACTAAAAATTAAAAAATAGTATTTTTTCGTTTAAATAAAAAATAAATTTCTACTTTGTTTCGTTTTAAACATGTAAAATTAATTTAATAATTTGAATTAGAATTGTCCAAATCAAAATTTGATAAAAAATAATAAGTATTTTACATCTTTAAATTAGTCGAATTAAAATTGAAAGTATCAACTGATGCTTAAATATTGCTATTGTTTTATCTCAAATAGAAGAAAATAGTTTCCTTTTAAACAAGTCTTCTCTTTTAAAAAATATTAATAAATTTGCCGATTTTGTGTTCATAGCAAACATTAATATAATAAAATTTTAGATACGGAGCACAAACTACAATGTTATATCAATCGTGTTTTGAACATAATATATACTTTATATATATATTATTACTATTTAAAAACAACTACATATATATAAATGCACTATAATCTAAAGTGTTGGGCCCGTGCGCAGCACGAGCATAGGCCGTCTAGTAAAGAGAGAAAGAGGAAGGCATGAAGAGTCACGAGCCACGTTCAAGCTCTTCTTGTGCAGCTTGCAAGTTCTTAAAGAGAAGGTGCATTCCAAACTGTCAATTTGCTCCATACTTCCGATCCAACGAGCCCAAGAAATTCGCCAACGTTCACAAGGTGTTTGGGGCTAGTAAGGTGAGCAAGATCCTTAACGAAGTACCCGAGGAGCAACGAGAAGATACCGTTCATTCTCTCGTTTATGAGGCTGAGGTGAGGCTGAGGGACCCTGTTTACGGTTGCATTGGTGCCATAGCTTCGTTACAGCGGAAGATGGTGAGCTACAACATGATCTGATGCTTGTTCGAACTCGCCTTGCTTATTGTGCTGCTAACCAAAACATAGCCACTAATTGTTATGACCCTTTCAATCCCAAAATGCCTTGCGATTTTCTGGACGTTCCTGTCTCCAATAAGTACTTGGATTGCTATGCTCAAAGTTCCTTTAGCATGGACCATGGTGGATCTACTAATGAATTTGGCCAAGTTCCATTTCCTTGATCACTACCCCATGTCTTTGCTTCTGTGTCTAGTGTTATTATTAGTTCTATTAATAACTTCAAGGACCTTACCAGAATGGTAATAGAACTCCATGCTATTCGTTGTAATTATTAAAACAGACGTGATGGGGATAAATAAATATAAAAGAAAAAAACAATTTTGCTGACACATGGAAATTTAGCGTAAAATTCCAAATTGGGTAATTGATTGTATTAGATACTTTAAAAACTCGGTAAGCTGCTAACTTTCAGCTTTAGCAATAACTACGTTTCTTTTGAGCCAAGGGTCCACAAATGGTGTTAGTGTTTCAATGAGTTGACTTCCTTTGGTATAACACGGTCTACAGTTCACACTGCACAGCTATGTTACTCGGACTATTCAAAAATGTCGACGGGTATATGTCGGATTCTCCAAAATTAGTGCATTTTTAGAGAATCCAACATTAGTGCGGCGGTATTTCTGCGTACTATAATGTAGGTTCAATACATCAAGGATACGTAAACGTTCGGATCATCATTTTAGGGGTTGAAAAGGTACCCGAAGTAAGTTTTGTTTAAGGTTTAAGTGTTTTATTTTTTAAGGTTTTGATTTAAGCGTGTTATTTTTTAATCTAAAAAATATAGGGGGAAAAACTAGTTGTAAAGTAGTCAAACTTTAGATGGTCATAACTTTGTGCTCGGACGTCCGTTTTACGCGTTTTTTTTAACTTGCGTAGTTTTTCGAGATCTACGCGGACAAACCGCCTTTAGCCGAGCCGATTTTAAAAAAACACCTTTTATCCCGTTCAATTTCAATTTTTCCCTAAATTGGCGTGAGATTTTCAGTTTTATTTACTTATAAGATGATGATACGCAGTAGATTTCAACGTTAAAATCCCGGGGTAATGTAGCTGTGAATGTCAATTTCACTTCTGCGGTTTCAATTTTTGAAAATAAAGCTGACTAATTTTCTCGACATAGAAAGTTGACTAAAATAACCTTACAGTCAAACACTAAGTTTTTTCAAACAAAACTTAATTCGGGCGCCTTTTCAACCCCTAAAATGACGATCCGAACGTATACGTATCCTTGATGTATTGAGCCTACATTATTGTACGCAGAAAAAATATCAGGTTCTATATAAAATATTAACATTTCGGAGTCTTGACACACGACTAATCATTAGTCAAAGTATGGAAAAAAACACTAAGTGTTGAAAAAAATAAATTTGGCCAATTTTTTTTTTAGTGCTCGCTATTTTACTGCGCTATACAAACAAAAAAAAAAATCTTTAGCGCAGTAAAATATTGCGCTAAAGCAGTTAAAAACCTTTTGGCAACGGCTTTATTTTCAATAAATCTAAACCCTAAAAATAAAAAACCTTAAGCTAATGACAACAAGTCTTCAAACAAAAATGGACGTCGATGTATATAGAACATTTAAACCTAAAGTTTACAAATAAAACTTACTTCGGGCACCTTTTCAACCCCTAAAATGACGATTCGAACGTTTACGTATCCTTGATGTATTGAGCCTACATTATTGTACGCAGAAAAAAATATCAGGTTCTATATAAAATATTAACGTTTAGGAGTCTTGACACACGACTAATCATTGGTCAAAGTATGAAAAAAAAACACTAAGTGTTGCAAAAAATAAAGTTGGCTAATTTTTTTTTTTTTGGTACTATTTCTATAACGCAATATTTTACTGCGTTATAGATTTTTTTTTTTTTAACAGCTTCTATAACACAGTAAAATACTGCGCTAAAACAGTTAACGGCTCCGTCTCCGTGAACTGCTTTAGCGCAGTAAATTACTACGCTAAAGGTAGTTTTGTAACATTTTTTTTTGTTGGGGTATTTTGGTTCAAAGTGATTTTTTTGGGAGCATTTTGGTTCCGAACTCTATTTATGACGCGTGACCCAGGATCTCCAGCCTACGGTTTCTAGTTGAAATGCTCCAGTGATGTGCCAACAACAGCAAAAACAAAAACGACATATCCAATATAATTCCACAAGTGAAGTCTAGAGAGAATATAGTGTACGCAGACCTTACCCCTACCTTGAGAGGTAAAGTAGTTGTTTCCGAAAGAAATACGGAAGTGGAGATCCAGTGATGTGCGATGACATAGAAACCTGCCAGAGCTTCTGAGCTCTGCCCCAACAATACCCCAGAGGCCTGGGTTATAATAGAGCAAATAATGCAAGTACGTACATTAATCATTCAAGAGAAAGAAGCATCAATGCAGTTGAATGATTCACACAGCCTCAATACTCCGAGAGAAACCCAGTCATTCTTTAGGGGTACTTATCAAGACGTCATAAAACATCAACTAATATGAAACCTACTTAAAATTAAGTGCAACTTCACCCTAATAAATATTACAACTAACCTTGTAGCATAATAACATATAATGTACACAAACATGGCAGATCCAAGTACAAACACACTAAAATCTTAGTTTCTTGAGCTTCTTCTGTTAACTAGACGGAAATTTTACAAGAAACTTCCGGGTGACTTTAGCCCTTGGTCAGCAGCTATTAATTGCCCTAGTAGATGTAACCGCTGCAGAAACTATTTTCCTGTGAAAAGTACATGAAGGTTAGCAAAAGGAACATCTTTCTAGAAAATAGGCAAGTAATTAAAGCTTCGAGTGTATAGCAACATCTACATCATTCAACAATACAAACACATGTGACTTCCAATCATTAGGTAAAGACCAAAAGTAAAGAGGAAGATTTTCTTACCAATATAAAAGCAAAGGGGAATATAAAAAAAGCAAATAGAGAAACAGCTCAGTATGTGTCATATGTGGGTGAGAGAGAGAGGAGATAGAATCCTATGCTAAAAAAGTAGTGCAAAAATTTGCATTACTGTTTCCAAGTCAAATTTTCATAAATCTTGTGCCTCAGATGGCATACAATCAGAGAACATAGAATCTCACACTCTTACCCTGGCAATTCATATGCACAGCAATGAAAGATAAGCATGAATCTTTTTCCACACCATATGACAATTTCGTATCAGGAATTCTGGCAATTAGTCATGATTATGTTCAATATAAAAAGTAAAATCAGAAGCTCCGTTTCATAAGGATGATAACTGTTTTCAAGTAACCCTAGCTTATCCTAAAGATCCTGAGTAAAATACGGCAGTACATTATACAAGTCCATGAAACAAAGCAATGTGGCTCAAGAGTCGCACAACCTTCAACATAACGATGTGTCTTCTTCCTTTCTCTGTCTTAAACACTCACTGGAAGAAAGAGGTAAACTAATTAAAACAAACATCATCAAATAGGATGACAACAACTTGCAACTCCCGCCAAACACAATAAGAAAGCAAAAACTTCAGAAAAATGCAAAAGCTGGTACTTACATTTATTAACAGTAGATCCCTGTAGATTTTCTTGTTATTAATTTTCCCTTACAATTAGCCTGCTCGCAACTAATCACATTATCTTTTGAATAACCAGAGTAAGTATGAGGCAAGTTTAGCCAGAAATGAAGCACACCACTTTGCTCATATCACTCTTAGCTCAGACAAGCCAATGCTCTCATATAGCCACATCTTTATGATGTTGCGATGAAGGCTTACTCAAACATCCAACAAAGAAGTAAAAGGTACAGTTATGGTTCCCTTTCCTCAAATGTTTTAACTGAACAGTAAGCTCCAGATTTTGAAGAATAAAGTGAGTGCCAGAATTTAGAGTATAAACTCAACCATTTAGATTCAAATGTATACCTCAATTTAACTTCTAAAACAATTCCCATTAGACCATGTGCACCTGCTATTTGAGCTCCAGTTGTCTTAGATATCCCATAGTACTTGCTCATTACAAATGAGAAACCCTGCGATCCTTGCATTTATGTTGCAGATCCAAGATAAGCAGCTAGTCCCAATGAAAAGTTGATTGAGATGCCACAGTATACGATCTATCAGAAGGTGTACGTGGTAACCATAAATTGCTTCTATTAACCAAGTCCACAAAATTAATAGGACGAAAAGTTAAAGAGAATGAGGTAAACTGGAAAGTGCCAAAAAAGAATTTTAGGCCAATTTTCAAGGAGAGGTAGTATTGAGGGTGATAATCACCAAGGAAAATGTTGAGCGCCAAGAAGAAGTGACAAGTCACTAAGATGGTCAATATATTTGACAATTATTGTCAATTGAACTCGATGTAGTAGGATTTAGTAAGTAAACAAAGTGCGAACATTCTGGTCAAAATGAAATAGACCGAGTCACCGAGATAAACCACATCTGACTAGCTTCAAATTTGAAGTGTCAAATATACAGTTTTGCTTACTATGAAGGAAATACCAATCCAAAATTTCTACTGTTTTCTTACAAGTAATAACCATGTTGATGGTTGTAAATAGATTATACTCATATGTTTTTTGATGAAGGTAAATAGATTATACTCATATGTAATCTAGAAGATTTGTATAAAAGTGTTCCACATCACGAAATGCGACTATAAACATTGAAAGTGTGAATATTACATTTGTCTTCAGATATTTCCTGAATCTGTTCTCCTTTTATCTCTCTTCTATCTCATATGGTATCAAAGTTATTGTGAAATTACTCCTTGTCAGCCGATGTCTAGCAGAAGAATTTTCCTGGTGCGTGCATTTTTTCGGCTTCTTTTCATTTATTTATTAACCGTGGTGCCTGGGATGCTATTGTCGCATCTGTTAAAGTTTCTGTTGCTTTCTGTGAGTGCTGTACATAAACCAGTAGTACCTATCAACTCAAAATTTTCATGTGAATCAAGCCCAAAAAGCCACGCTACAACAGGAGTTCCCATGTGCCTCCACAGGCCACCAGCAGTCATTCTTCAGCGCCACACCATGTCATACGCCTGTATGGAAGTTTTTGACGATCTTTCGAAATTGCTTTAGTACATTGGGGATCGATTGGTCCATCTCCTCGGACCCATCTTGATCCCAAGAGATACCAACATCAAAAACTCCAAGTATTGACAACACAATAAACTCTGAAGAAGACTTTCTACTGTCAATCATTTTTTTTAAAACTTCTAGGCTACCTGAAGGCCAATTAATGTTTTGACACTTCCCTTCTGAGCTTTTAAACTTCTGGATGAACGAACAGCTTCCATCATCTATTCATTTTCTGCTCTGTCAGCACTCCAATATCTCACCCTTCCCAACCTCATTGAGGCACCGCTGTGTTGCTGCACACACATTCCAGTGACGAATTTCCCTCCGGCTTATCTTGTCCGCCCACGCTTACGATTCAACCCATAATGGCACCTCGACTTCAAGATCATCAACAATAAGCTTCAGTGATCCCAAAATTTGATGCGGGTAAATCTCACACATCCTATCGTATGGGTTCTATTTCCGGTATCTTCTCAATTTCTAAGAATCCAGGGAATCGATCTCCAATTGTCTTGAGGACTTCTCTGATAAGAAGGAAAACCAGCAACTTTATCCAGACATGACTGGGACCATCACTCCAAATGCAATTCATATTTATTGAAGTTTCACCTCCCATTTTTAGATCTTTTCACCTCAACCCTCGATGGAAATTCAATCAAGAAATAACCACCACTCATTCCTTAATTACAACACCTGCTTGAATCCTCCAAGTTCTATCTACCCATTGTTGTAGTTCAATGTGATTCGGAGGAATCAAAATCACTGCGGCCAACAGAACTAACTAAACATCTACTCAGACATTCCATTTTGCCTTTAATAAAGCATATGTCGATCTTGAACTGATTGCACTCAAGATTCATTTTCCACGATCTTGATATTGTGTGGGCCATGCCTTGATTTGAGCTACTTGGGCATCGGTTCCTTTCTTGTTACCTGTTTGCGAATCTTCAAGCTGATTCACCCATTTATCAAGAAAATTCCTTATTTTATTCCCTGAATATTCCCATCCAGCATTACCTTCAAGGACATCAAGGACTCTAATATACCTTCCAAAAGAATTAAAGTTTTGGATGACATGGTAGGAATATAATTGATTGGTGTTTCTCCATTTTTGATAACGTTATTTTTTTATCAGAAATTTTTTTATTTTTCTGATTAGGTTGATAGGTGTTTCTCCATCTCCTACATATCTTGTGTTTCCCCTCAGAAGCCCATTTCATATATTGAAAGAGGTCAAGAATGCTGAAGTTATCAATAGTAATTCAGTTGATAAAACTTTTCCTCCTCTCAACAGTTGCAAACACATTATCACTTAGCTCCAACAACTTGAAACTTTTGTTTCCAGCCAAAAACACCATATTCCTAATTTCCTACCTATTTTATCTTTCTTTTTTTCATGAAATAAGTGGTAAATTCCTACCTATATTATCTTGCCAACCTTGCAACAATCACCTATCTCGTCATCGTATGCTAAAGTTCAGTTACTTAGTGATTGCTACTCAACTAAACAAGTAGACAAAAAGAAGATGGGTAGCAGATAAGAGCACGAGTAAACAGCTCTAGGGGAGTTAAGAGAGAAGGCGAAGATTTCAAAAGAGGTTGAGATGAGATAACAGAGGGTTTAGGAAAAGAGAGAGAAGAGAGATTCAGAAAAGAGAAAGAAGTTTAGGGATATGAGAATAGTCAAACAATCTCCCGCACAATCAATTGGAGAAGAGGTTAATGAAAGTTGCATGCCTCCCAAGACAGAGAAAAGACCCCATTCCAAAAGTGTGTGAGATCTCTATAGTGTTACCTGCACCAACACGTGGAGATCTGATTAATAACACTCCTACAACTCTACAACATTACATCCTGACCTATCATTGTTGTCGGCATCCCACATAAGGGTCGAATGATCCAAGCCATGCATCAAATCTTTCACCAATTGTGGACTTATCTCCTACACATAACGCACTTGTGGCCATTAGGAAAGGCAAAATCCTATTTCTATATATACATCTTTTAATTATGCTCATTGTAATAATCCAATTATGCTTTATTATCGTCCTTATCCCCTATTGTTATCTTATTCCTAAGTCAACGGGCAAAGATATTTCTCATTTAGGCAGGCAACATGCTATGATGTAACTGTAAGAGATATTTGTTTTACACTGTCAAGAAAAAAAGAGCCTAAAACCCTAACTTGCCTACCAGCCAGCTTACGTATCTTCTATCCACATCTTCCAAACATATGAACTATACACTCTAATATGCTGGAGAATGCACAAGGTTCTTGAAAATCCACGAAAACTATGGAAAGCTAGGCTGCATACGCAATCTGTCAAGGAACATCCTAAAGTCTAAGACCCAGTCACAATCACAAATAGTAAGAAAGTTGAAAATAAACATCGCTTACATAGCAGTAATTATAAAGACTTAATGGTTTAGCCTATGAAGCAATAAAGAAGCATGACGAAAAAGGCTGGGAATTATGAGGATTTGTAACATAACAACGATGTAATATATACAGCCAACAACCAATAGCTTGCATTAATAACTGCAGACATGATGGGTTATGCACTCATGAGAAACATCTTTAGTGGACAATTTTACTCAAAACTGGACCTCGGGAAACCATAGTAACTGATTATCAGTGATCTCTTAAGGATGATTCTAGTCTCTAACTTCAAGTATGATCCAATTGATTGTGTGAAGAACATGATATTCTGGTTTTGGTAAATTTCACTGCTTTTAAGGACATAAAAAACTTGGTTTGTGAAGCACACCAAAAGAGCCCCTTCAAGTACTCAATTCAGACAGATTATTTTTACTATTTCTTCAGCAATCTATGACAAAATTAGTTTCGTCTTAGGAAATTCCCAGATTCCAGACAGAAATTGATTCATTTTTCCAAACTTTAAATAACCTGTTTAACCCTTGACAGACCCAAACTCCAACATTCTAACACTCTGTTTGGATGGTTGTTATGTATTGTTTCATAATGCATTGTATATATTGTATTGTGTTGTATTGTATCGTATTGTGTTGTTTCGATGAATACAACATTTGGATAGATTCTATCGTTTTCTATCGTTACATAATGTCACACATCAACAATTTGAAGCATAAACCTACAAGAAAAGTAGGGTACGGGATAGAGATACTAGAAAATGTAGGGTAAAAGATAAATTAGTATTATTATTATTATATAATATGTTAAAGGTAAAATGGGCAAAAAAAAAAGGTAATGATGCGACCGCACCAAATCACAAAACGGAACTTTTCTTCGCTACATAAATCCATCGATACAATACAATAGAATTTAAGTAACAATCAAAACAAACATTGTATTTAAACTAACAACACAATACAATAACGTAACAACCATCCAAAAAAGCAATAAAGAACAGCTAAATCAATAAAGGCAAAGCCAAGAGCACAGTAATTATCCGAAAATTCACCTGTCGAACAAGGATGCTTGGCAGGACGTTGTTTAGACCTCTCGATCTTCAACTGAGTTTCCATAAACATATTCATCCTTTGAACCTCAAGTTCCTTAGTGAATTCCATCCTCTCCTTCTCCAATTCCATCATTTTTTGCTGCTTTAAGCTTTCAATCCTTTCATATATCTCTCCAAACCTCAATATTGCACGCGATAATTCCTTATACGCCATATTACTCTCCTCATATAACCCTACATACTCCATCCTATTGTCATTTGAACCACTCGAATATGACTTAACGGTAACTGATGATGTGGCAGCCGGTGGTCTAGTAATGAGATAATCAAGGCGGTTATAAAACGGCCATTTTGACGGAATTGACTTGGTTTTCTCAAGTTTGTATTTCTTCTTTAAAGTATCGATACGGTTCTTACACTGTAGATGAGTGCGTTGAGGCTTAACGCCGTTTTGACGTGAGTTAACGGAGTTAGCGACTTCTTTCCAGTCGTGTTGACGGAGATTACCGCGGTTAAGAGTGAGATAGCGGTGGCCCCATGCTTCGATTAGGGTTTCAGTAGCACCTTCACTCCAACAGTCTTCACGTCCACCCGCGTGAAGCCTAGGGGTAGGTGTAGGGGATTCGCTCTCCATAGAGGGTGCTAAGGTGCGCCGGAGCTGAAAGGGAGAAACATCGGGCAGATGGGATAAGGAATGAGTTGGCCGTACATCTGACCGGAAGCATTAGGGGACGGTCAGCAGCTGCTTATTGGAGGATTCGATGGAGTGGGTTTCCTCCCAATTTACTTACCCTCTCACTTCTAAATTTCCCCTTTTTTAAGTATGGATTAATTAATAATTACTTGGGGCTCGTTTTAGTTCGAGAGAGCTAACGATTAACTAATGTCATAATTGAATTTGAAATGAGTTTATCTTTATATTACTTAATCAACCCGCGCCTCGCATACATCTTTTTATTTTTTGTTTTTTATTTAGTTGATAGAAAAGAAATGAAAATCCTATAAGCCCCAAAACTAAAAAATATATGACGACAATATGCATATGAAAAAATAAAACAACTATTAAGCAACACATTTGATAATATTGATCAATAAACACTTCTAAAATAAAAGAAAATAGTAATTGTACGGCTTTTCGGAGTCTTACTGTAATTTTCTTCATATTTTTACCGCTAAATATAGGAAAATATTATGACAAACAAACCATATGGTGAGAGGCTTGTACCTTCGCGTTTTGAAATTGAATGGGACCACGATTTTCTTTCTTATGCTTTCTTTTCTAACGAACATAGTATTGAAAGGGTAATCCTATAGAGTCAGATTAGAAAATTGTCTTTTAAGAGTGTGTTCGGTACGAAGAAAAATGTTTTTCTGGAAATTGTCTTCTTGGAAAAAAAGTGAATTTCTACTTATTTTCTCATATTCATTTAGATAGCGAAAAATAAGTGAATTTCTTACTTATTTTCTCATGTTCGTTTGGTTGGTAGAAAATATTTTCAGGAAAATACCCACCCAAGCCCCACAACTCCACCCCCACCCCTTTTTTTTTTTTGAAGTATTTAATTTTTTTCTGAATTTTCTAAACCACCACATCCCCCTCCACCCCCCGGGTGTGGACCCATACCACACCAACCCCCACAACCACCCACACCCCACCCCCACCCTATTTTTTTTTTGGAGGAGGTGGTGGGGTGTCGGGAAAGGGGGGTGGGGGTTGGGGCAAAAAACCAAAAAAAATAAAAATTCAAAACTTTTTTTCAAAACATAATTAATTTTTTTGGGGGTGGGTAGGGTGGGGCAGGGCAGGGGGTGGGGTGGTGCAAAAAACCAAAAAAAAAAAAATCAAAACTTTTTTTTTCAAAACAATTTTTTTTTTGGGAGAGGGTGGGGGTGGAACGGGGTGGGTGGGTTGGGAGTGCGGGCAGGGGTGGGGTGGTGCGAAAAATTAAAAAAAAATCAAAACTTTTTTTTCAAAACAAAATTAATTTTTTTGGGACGGGGGTGGGGGTGGGGCAGGGTGGGTGGTGTAAAAAACAAAAAAAAATATTCAAAACTTTTTTTCAAAACAAAATTAATTTTTTTTGGGGAGGGGGTGGGGTGGGGGCAGAGTGGGTGGGGTGGTGCAAAAAACCAAAAAAAAATTCAAAACTTTTTTTTCAAAACAAAATTATTATTTTTTTTTGTGTAGGGGGTGGGGCAAGGTGGGGGGCAGGGGTGGGTGGGGGTGGTTGGGGGGTGGGCTGGGTGGTTGGTGGAATGCACTTATAGACTTGTTTTCCCTACTTTTATTAGAGAAGCCATTTTCCCCATTTTTGAGGAACTTATTTTCCTAAAGAAAATGTTTTCCAAAATTTTTACCAAACGAACATGAGAAAATTGGAAAACATTTTCCGGAAAATGTTTTCCTCCATACCGAACACACCCTTAGTTCCAAATTGTGCCAGATGAAAAACATCAAAACCCATGCAAAAACGAACAAATAACAATGCCCCTTTGCTGAATAGCACATGACTTCTTAATACCAATGGCTTTCAAACTGAAAGAAATGAAAAAACCAACTAAAATATATTATCTATAGGTCAACCCATGGAGTATGGCTCTTCTCCGGATTCTGCTAACACGAGATGCTTTATGCACCGGGCTGCTCTTTATTATTGGACGTGTTTATAAAGTGTGTATCTATTATCTAAAAATATTGTGGGGGGAGAATAATCCACTAGTCATTTGATCCGAAGAAGATTGATTGTCGTTTATATCTTTTATGTTACTAACACTTTAATTTCTTCACCACCTATTTAGTAATGAATAAGAGCTTTTAGGGTCTTTAATGGGGAATTCCAATGCACGTGCTTGTGAGTTTTGATTTTCAATAAGGATTATAAAACATTAGGACAATAAATAATAACAATTGTGACTTATTTTTATATACTAATACCAATATTATATGCTTAATGGGGGAAAATAAGGGAAAGGTCAAAAAAATGAGGAAAAAAGGAAAATGTCATTGCTGGCCATAGAGAAGTGTCACATCATCTCAAAGAGAGAGATTGAGCTTGTTTCAATAATAATACACGGACAAAAGTTATAACACTTTTTCGTTTTTCATTTTGTAAACTCCTTATAATCTCAGCAACTTTTATGCGAAGGTTGTTCTCTATTTCACCAGTGTCTCACATTCAGAATAGTTGATTGTTGCTTTGGAGAGTTATTAATTGCATGTACGGTTGTAGACCAATTATCGTATCATATATCCAATAATATAACCAGCAATAAATCTGTTCACCTGTCAAAATATTATACTAACTTAACTAACAAATAAAGAATATTTACACAAAAATGAAGGGAAATTCTCGCCCTATATGATATGGTAAGACGAAAAGGGGGTGTCGATCGACATCGACTCATGTAGTAGAAGCTTCATGTGATTTCTGCTTTTCACTCGTCTTTCTTTGCTCTGAGAAAACCTTCTCCCCCCTTGTTGCTTCGACGAATGTGATGCAAAGTGGCGTAAAAAACAATATAAGCCCCAGGATGAGAAAGAAACAAAAAAGTATTTTAATTTTTTTTGACAAAAAATGTAAATCAAGCGTAAGTTGAGAGGGTATGAACCTTTGGCTAAATCTTTTGCCCGAACATTGGATACATTTTCTACCATTTGGCATCATCTCTCCCATACCAATGCCAATGCACTGCCTAGAGTACACTCTTCCACGTCAGGGGCGGGTGTAATTAATTTATTTTATTTCTGCTATGTGTAAGAGTGGATACATGACCATTTGTTGAAACATTTGGTATTTACTCTAATTTCAAGAACATTCTTAAGAGGAAAAAGGATTTGAAAACTGCCACAATGTAATTGGAATGTGAAACCAGAGACCACTATATATAGTTGATCGGAAATTGGATGGTCAAGTAGACAATTAGAAAGAACAAAAAGTAAGTAATAAATTAGATACTACTTAATACTCATGACTGTATTTATACATGACTGTGTTTATAATCGTTATTACTTCTAATAACGATTGGAGAGTGATACAAAGAGCTTTCATTGGATTTATGATGAAAAATAGACAAGCTGTTTCTGGTGTAGAATGCTAATGCTCCCTTATCAGCTTTATTTTATTCAACTAATAAACTTATCCGTGCTTCGCGCGGTGATACTATTGACATAGTCTCTGGTCCTTTTTCTAATGCTCGGAGATAAAAAATAAAACTTTTCATTTAGTGACTTTTTATATGTATATTTTTCATGCTTAATTTAAAAATCAGCTTTTAAGTTGGGACTCTCTCGCTGACTCGTCCTCTTCTTTCAACATTATCTATTTTCATTTAGCTAATAAAAATTACATGCCAATAAATTACATAGCAAAACACTTTAATATTTCTTGAAGGAGTCTTTTCTTAATGATCTTTGTTCTTATAATTTTGTACGTCTTTTTTAGATTTGTTCTCCTTTTATATACTTTATTTTTTACATTCAACCACAAAATAGCCTTATAAATTTAGAAAGCTCAAAACACATCAAATTTTTTATCAACCTCTTTGTCCAATAAATATAATTTTGAAACATCTGTTATGGATTTACAATCTAATCTTTATCTATATAAATCTAATTTTAAGAATAAAATATAGATATTTAAATATTTAAGAAAACATATTATATGTTGTACACCATAATACACATTTTTCATTTTTATGAAACTATTGGCGAAACAACATCTTTAAAACACCATAAAAAAAAATTCTATATAGCAGATTTTGAGGAAGTTAAGTCCTTTTTGTGGTTCCGACTTTTTTCTATTGTTTGCATATGCGTAGGAAAACAATGACATACTTTTCATGTTATCATTTGTTTGGGGGGCATGTAAAGATAATTACACACACACACTCTCTCTCTCCCCCTATTGTGAGCAATGAAGAGATAACGAAAATCAATTTGAATTTAGAAAAATATCACCCCTAAAATTCAAAGTTACTAAATATGAATTAGCACTATAACTATTAAGTTTGGAACAGACTAAAAGAGTAACAACACGTATATAATATATATACCCTTTTTTTTCGAGCTCTTGAGGAGTGGATACCTTTCTCTCTGATATTGTCGTCACCTATCAGAAACTCAAAATCATTTTAAAAGCAAACACAATAAATAAAATAAAACATAATCTACAACAATGTGCTGTTAGAAAAATATTATTTTTTATTTAATATCTCAAAAATAAAAGGACTATTTCTATAACGTTTTTTATTGGCTTTAATACAAAGACTTGATTCTATTTTATTAGCCTTAATTGCAGAATTTATTTGACATTTTCAAACGGTATTATTATATTCAATTTGTTAATTAATGGTCTTAATGGCCAAATATTGTCTTTATGGTTATTTACTACTCTTAATATTTTTGGACGTTGGCATATGATTAATACAGTGGACGTTGGCAGAGATCCTTCTAGTGCTCATGTTGTTGGATATGGAAATATCAAGAGACAACTTCTACTATATATTCCTATGTTTTTTCTTTTGTGGAGGAGACAGAGACAGAGAATACGATAGAGCCAAACATACTTCCTCTCATATATTTTAGTATAACACTTTATCATATATTTTAGCTGGGTTGTATAAGATAAATCTTTGTTAGATTCTGGCTCCTAGTTTTGTACTAGAAGAGCTTGTTGAATCCTGGGGGATACACCCATACCGGGTGAAATATCCTTAAGGACAGTGCCATTGGCATGCCTCAAGCTACAAAGAATTCTCTACAAGAGTTTGTGATCAAGTATTTTCCTCAAGCTTAGAAGAAGTTCCTACAAGTGTTCGTGATGAAGATAAGTCCCTACAAGTGTTCATGATAAAGAGAAGTCCCTACACTTTTCGTGATGAAGTATTTTCCGTAAGATTTCCAACATGTGCATCACGAAAAAATACCTCGAAAGATTATTACCTTTGTTTTGTAATTCTCACTGTCTTGTGAATTTACCCTCCAAATCAACCTACATAAAAAGAAATTCTACAACAATGTGCATCACTTCTATCTTGTTTTGCAAAATTCATTTTCTCGTGTGATTTACCCTCCTACTGAACCTACAACCATTTTCGTTCGCCTAAGAAGAGTACATACATTTTGTATTTTCAAAACGAAATACGTGAAAAAGCTCACTGACTGTATAGAAGAGTCAGATAAGAGAACGAAAAAAAAATGATGAGCAAAAAAGCACTCACGTTGGGGGAAAAGGAAAAGAAAAGGAGGAAACTTTCTATAAAGAGATTTTGGGATGAGGAGAGTGCAAATGATAAATGAGAAAGAAGAGAAAAAAAATTATGCAATGAATTAGATATGTTTTTGTATTTATAGTAATAATAAAATTAGTATTGATAAATGAATACATCAATTGATTGTAATAAAAGTAGTATTACGTGCACTAATATTGAATGCATTAACTGATCATTGTAACAAAATTAGTATTAAGTGCACTAATTTTCATAAAAATCATTTGGGAAGAATGTTCTTCTTTTCAACGGAAGGATTGGCTGACTCTTCATTGTCATCCATTTCCTGCAATTCTTAATTGCCTTCATAACTTTTCATTTTCCTCTCTATTAAAACAATAATAACGAATAGAAGAGCAAGAGAGTAAAATAATTAAGAGGTATAATTAAGAGAATTAAGTGAGTAATGTTTTGATTTTTTTAATATAGAATATTAATTTTTAAATAAGGAAAAATTCAAAAAAAGGAGAAAAAAGATAAATGTCAATGGAGGTCATAGAGAGGTGCCACATAGAATTGTTTATGTCTAGCTTTATATTATTTATAGATTGCTTCTACGTGGGCTGATTAAGACAAAAATTGTTCTTGGGTTTTATTGCAAAGGTTGTTGGCTTATTTATTGATTGAGGCATTTATTAGTAGAAATGAACCAAAAATGCAATTAAAAATGAGAAAAATATCAAAAAAGGGAGAAAAAGGATAAATGCAAATGTTGGCCATAGAGAGGTGCCCCATCACCTTGTCTATGCGTAGATTTATATTATATATAGATTTCGTTGGAATAGAGTTAATTAATCTTGAGATTAGTTACTCGGGGATTGTGGTGTTATTTTTATCCAACATTAAATATGAAATAACTAATTCTGATATAGCTTGTTGTCCAACCAAACGAGCCTTTAGGAGTTTGGTCATAGATTTCAAACTAGTTAATTTATTCGTGTTTCGCGCGCTCAACATCTGAATGGATAAACTTGATCTTTTTATAAACGGAAAAGGGCCAAATATACCCCTGTACTTTTCGAAAAGGTCAAATATACCCTTCGTTATACTTTGAGTCCAAATATACCCCTATCGTTATACTAGTGATTCAAATATACCCTTCCGCCATTAAAGTTGTCCAAGGTGGACATCCAATCCTACATGACACTACACATTTGATGAGGTGGATGCCACACCCCTAACCCATTTTTACCCTTCCCCTCTATTTGTTCTTCCACCATTAAAACTTCCTTCCCCTTCACCATCATTGCCATTAATTGAGCCTTAAAAGTTGGTCATAGAAACCACATGTAGTTTAAACGTTATCAGATAGCAACTATTGTTTTAGTTGAACCATCTCAACATAAAGTGTCATAGCAGAGAAAACATACAGCTACTCAAGATTCATGAGAAGTGGCAAGTGATCCAAGGACCAAGTTTCAGATGGAAAAAATGAAAGTTGAGATCCAGTTCTGTTGCTAATTTTCATCAGAACATTTAAAGGAGCTATGTGTTAGTACATTGAACTAATAAAGTAGCAGACCTGTAACTAGTTAGAAAAGATCATAGCAAAAAGAATCAAAGACAAGCTTATAGAATAAACATATTCAGTCTGAGTCGATCTTAAGGCTCAATTGGTGGCAATGACCGTGAAGGAGAAGGAACTTTTAGTGGTGGAAAAACAAATAGACTGTTGGGCGGGGGGCGGGGGGGGGGGGGGGGGAAGGGGGGTAAAAAGGGTTAGGGGTGTTGAGGTGGCATGCCAGATGACATCCACCTCTTCAAGTGTTAGTGCCATGTAGGATTGGATGTCCACCTTAGAAAATTTTACTAGAGGAAGGGTATATTTGAACCAATAGTATAACAAGAGGGGTATATTTGGACCCAAAGTATAACGAAGGGTATATTTGGCCCTTTTCCAATAGTACAGGGGTATATTCGGCCCTTTTCTATTTTAAAAATTTAGTCGAGCTGAGAAAATTAAAATTTCCATAATACGAAAAGTAAAACCAAATATATACTGTAAGACTACGTAGAAAAGAAAATCAAAACACAATCATTCTGATATTAATATTTGTATATTTCTTTTTTGTTTAATTCTAATTTCAAGCTACACTTCTCTTACTTGATCATGGTTAAATAATGTATTCTCACTGCATTAATTACTTAATTACGGCAAGTTAATGTAATTTGATATAAATGCCCGATATAGATAAGTTAGTATACGTTTACCTAAAATTGAAAATTGAAAATAGAAAGCAAAATCCAAAGGATATACATCATCACTGGCTGATTTTCGAATACCATGCGAATCACTATTGTAACTACCCCACCAAATTATGTGTCCCCACTAAAATTAGAAGATTCCTTATCAATTACCTCATTGTTTTTCTTTCGTAAAATCAAGAAAGCAAAATAATAATTTGTACTCCTAAAAATGTTGAGAAACACGAATTATAATTTTTATTATTTGTATAACAGTATAAGCATGTGATTGCATATTCTTTTTTTTTTTTTCTTTCCTTTTTGTGTTGTTTATACTTAGAGAGTATGGAATCCGCAGGCTTTTCTTCGCAAAATTTATCCTCTACCCGAAACATAAATGTCGACTTCCTATATAAAGCTTATTCGCTTCTTGGAACGTGTTTGAACACTACATTTCTCTACTACTCTCTCTTTTTTTTTTTTTTTTTTTCATTTTCTCTATGTTTCTATTGAAAACCAAAATGAATATGCTAATATTTATATGCAAAAATCTGTCTGAATCCGTTTTTCTTGAAAATACCTTGTGGCAACATAGATGGCATTTAATCTTGTAGGGATGAAATTTCAATTATAGAGTTTTAATAAAAGCTTTGCCAATGTAAAATAGCATTCATGATCACAAAAATTCAAGGAAATAAAAAGAGACATGTGGCTTTATAATCCATAAATAGTTTAAATTATTAATTAAAGATGTCACGACCCAACTCGTGGATCAAGCAGGCACCCAGGCTAACCCCCTGGTGGGCGAACCATTCTCTTTGCTTAACCGTTTTCAGTTATCCCATGCAGAGATTAAGTAATAAAGGCAATCACAATATTAAAGATAACTATTAAGTGTGGAATACAAACGACACCCCAAGGATCTGATCAAGTCATAGTACAAGAGCCACCACATAACACAAGTCTGAATATGAAATACATTAGCCTGAATACTGTCTCGAAACAGAAAGGACACATATAATAATAGATAGTTTTTCGGACTGCGGGTCTGGAACGAGGCTCACCTTGGAAACTCGAGTATGATGCCTCGGGAATCACTCATGAATACGATCTCATCTTGACAATATAACTCTAACCTTCAATTTATAGAGATTCCCAAAATTCATTCTCGTTAGACAACTCTAGCCCATCCAATGAAGAGTGCTACGAAATTACCCCTCTTGGTATAACACAAGCCACCATTCCATAAACCTTAGCATGTCGGTCAGCTAATATTTGTTTCTCACTAGTCGCTGATCATGAAACCTCACGGAACTTCGTCATAACACTTAGTCCATTTATGTAGACTTCCTTCTTTAAGCGTACTTAATAATCACACCTCATCTGACAGATGCAAGACAGCAACACCACAATCCATACCTGACCCAAGCAATCCCGAAGACATACCTTACTTCTACCGATTCTTGAGCAACTATACCTTTATCTTAATTCTTCACTTTCTCTATTTCTTTCAGATCACATTCACCGCCACCGACCGACCATCACTCAACCCCACTCAAAAGTATACCGCAAAATCATAAATCTTGCCAAAAAGCCGAGTCAATCCTGGAGATAGTATTATGCCACACGCTCAGACAACCGAGAGTTTCCTTTGTCTCACTCGAACTTCAAACTGGGAACTACTCTAAATCTGGCGTATCACGTAAACCATTCTTCAAGAAGTCTTTCTACTAGAACTTACCGATCGACCCTGGTCATCCCAATGAGAATCAATCATTATCAATGCAATACCCCAAACCGCCACTGGATCGATTCATAATCTGTAAGGGGATCCTTAATTACCGAACCAGAACATCTCTAATCAAATCGTGTGATTATCCCTCTCATCCGATCAACCCAGCAAAGTCATAAGAATAGTAGTAGTAGGAACTAGCCGAAACTTACACAAAAGATACAATGCCTACACCCGTTGTCCAAGATTAGATGCAACACCCATCCTTGAGTGCTAAAACTTAGCTCTTGCCCATCACTGAGTCATTTCTATTAGTTAACCACTAGCCCCCATTATCCTACGACATAATTGAATATACCAACTCATCCATGAACCCTTACGTCCACTCTACATTATATAACCGCAACATAACTCTCAAATCCACAAGCTCTTGTTTCAAACGATCCCCTCACCAATCCTCTAAACACAACCACCTTGCGAACACACCCTTTACTAAAGGACCACAGCTGCCCACTACCTCGAGTTCTCACTCGTCATAATTAACCATGCCTTCTGATCTAGAACCGACAACCATTTCCCTGAAAGAACCCACAAACCACTAGTTCTTATCCACCACTACCATTCTGTCACATCGAAGACCAACTTAACTCCCCACAACCGAATACGAATTCCGCCCTTGCATATCTTGCAACCTTATCCTGACGAGCACGTCAGATACCAATTGTTCCCTTCCTACAATGGAGATTGATAGATCCAAATTCTCTTCATTTCTCCTTCGTCCCATATCTCACCAATATACCCTATGAAATCTTACTTCGTTACACCTTACCACAAAAGTCTCCTTTCTTGTCCTTAACCTCAACTTCTTTTCATCATCATAACACGATCACCATCCTCTTGTAGAATCCGATGATCCTCCGCAAGTTACACTTGCTTCCTGATGTCAACATCGATACTCTTCCATTATTGAATTGCTGACTTGCCATTGATACACTTGTGCCACACATCTATCTTACTAAACTTTAGCGATGCCGAAACCTTTCCATACCAAATAGAGAATCCCGATTGTGGCTGAAAATTGGACTTGGCCATGCGCCCATATCAGAATGACACATCTCATATCTTACCGCGCCATGCCATGTCAAATCGCTAGCGTAAGAATTTAAGGATGAGTTTCCACTATCCGTGAGAAATAAGACAAAGAAATTCAGATACCCATTTGAATCGACTAGATACCAATTTGAATGAAGTAGCACGAAAAGAATGAAAGAATTGAAAGTTTCCTAAATGTCCTATAGCCTTTCACAGATAAGTACGGAGCTCATCATACCGATCCACAAGACTCTACTAGACATGCTCTTATACTTGTAAGATCGGTAACCTAGGGCTCTGACACCAACTTGTTACGACTCAACTCGTGCGTTGAGCGAGCACCCACGCTAACCCTCTTGGTGGGTGAACCCTCCCCTTTGCTTAACCGTCAGTTATCCCATGCAGAGATTAAGAAATAAAGGCAATATCAATATCAAAGTGATGTAGGCTGTGCGTCCACCAAACAGTATATAGGCGAACCTAGTTGAGTACCAGTTCCCTTATTCAATACAGTAAGTAAAGAAGACACTGTTTTTACCGTGGAAAACTCCTTGCTCAAGGGATTAAAAACCACGACCTACCCCAGTAGTATTTCAACTCCACTACATGAGCAACTTCAAATTACAACCTATCGTAAGCTAGGAACTAACTCACATAATCGCTTAACCCTTACAATAGTAGCAACTTAGGAACTAACTTCTGTAGTCCCTCAACCTTTGCAATACACCGATTACAAACACCTCCACTTGACTAACTCTAGCCAAGGAAACTAAGGTTGACTACCTATAGCCAAATCCAACTAATACACCTTAGACTAAACTAGCCAAGGGTACCACTTACTAGATTGAAAGGTAAACTGCCTAACAACTACTAAGAATTTGAAATACCTACAACAGCTTCTTATAAGAGAAGAGTAGGTTTAAAAGTTAAAGCACATGAGACAAAGCTTTAAAAAAACTAGGATAATAAAACATCTTCAGTGTTGGAAAAAAGTCCTTCAGTTTGTGATAAGCTTTGTTGAACACTTGGAGAGTCTTGTAACGGCTGCACCTTTTGGGTGATTTTTAGGTTTTTCAAGTGTTGCACAATATGTTGCAACATGTTGTATATATAGTGGGAAGAATATGGATGGATAAAGACCATTCATTCAATATTTTACCTAAGGCATGGGCCAGCTCAACTGCTGTACTTATGTGCAGTGAGTAGCTCGGCTTTACAGCTTTCTATGCTTACCGTGCAGGATGCACAGAGAGAAGATCATCGACATGTCTTTATCTAGTTTTGAATTAGTTTTACAATCATCAAAATACGAATGCACTTGAGCTTATCAATTTCCCCTTTTTGATGATGACAAACTCATATACAATGTTCCCCCTAAGAACCAGATTCCACTTGTTCCCCTTACGATGCAAACCAACATTTTCAGTGAACCTGCAACACGTTAGAAACAAAAAAAGGTCCTTCAATTTTGGCACATATCAATCTTCCAGTTCTTCCCCCTTAGTCACAGCATGTCAGCCAGCACATTTACTGCATTCTTTCTCACTCACAACAGAGTGATCCCATCACCATATTTTCACTACATATGCACAATATTCATCATCTTCCCCCTTTTTGGCATCATCATAAAAACAACCACAGTGCAGCTAGTAAGAGGTACAAGCAGAGAATATTACAAGCAGAATGAACACGAGCAAGCAGGCAATAGTGCATCAAAACAATGTAACAGCCTAAGAATAGAAAGTAGTTCAAACAGTACAAACATATGTCAAAGTAAGCTACTAATGTGGCAGTTAGACAAGAAAGATAAAGAACATGGGGGTTAAGACATCAACCAAGGGAAGATAAGGAAAGGGAACAAAATTGGAGGAAAATGCTAGGAACTGATTACTGGGGGTGATCCAAGGCTTGAAGAAGATTTTCAATTTTCTCAATATATGCGCCCTAATCTTGGAGCATTTGGTTCCTGAGATCTTCCACTTTGATCTTTAATTGATCCCTTAGAAGAGCATTCTCACCTTTCAGCTGCTTAATTTCTGCATGAGCTGCCTTCAGGCTTTGGTGAGAACATAGATGGTGGAGCCTGCTCCTTTAGGCTCACACTCATAATCTTCCAAAGTAGCCATGGAGATCATATTCTCTTATGTTCCCAAAGTGTCTTTGCTAGTCCTCACATTAAAATGCCCAAGGACCTTTGTCAGGAAAAAGCCATAAGGAATACTAAGATCATTTTCACTAGTGCTCACTGCATTGATCATGTGATTGATCATGATTGTTGATAGATTGATCTGTTCAAGAGTTGACAAATCTTTCATGAGTACCATATGTTCTGAAGTGACACTCCTATCCCTTCCACTTCTTGGTATGAGCACCTTATCCACAAACTTGAAAACTAGTTGAGAAGTGGGCTCGAGATCCTTTTTGAGGAGTTTCCTGGACGGACTGGCCTGCCTTCCTTAAAAATCACATTTTTGAAGGAGGTGGAAGCCCTTCCAGTCACATCCCTCAGCCTTTCGGTTGGTACTCCCAAGATTTCAGCTGGTACTGCTTTAGTCAGCATAAAGTCAGTCACATTCACTGTTAAGGCCATGGCACCGTCATCAAGATGAAGTAGATTTGCATATAATTTCATTACTTCAGCTTCATACACACAAGGAGCCGATGGAGTAAGAAGATATGTCCACTTTTGAAGTTCCACCATCTCCCACAGTTCTTTCATCCTAGTCTCCTCTTTCAGGTTTACATCAATCATCATCCCAAAGAGAATCTTCTATGTTTGGAGATGCTCCTTTTCTGTTCAATTTCATGTCTCTCAACGGCACTTTCCCTCCGTTTCTTTTGCGAAGAAGATTGAGTATCACTTTATTCTCCTCTCCTCCTGTCATTCCCTTTTATTTCTTTTTCTTATTTTCCTTCATACCCCCAGAGTTCTGACTGCACTGAACAAAGTATGATATCACCATCAGAGTCAACATTTTCTCTTGAGTTTTCTTTTGAGGCACCAGGTGCTTCAGCACAGATGTGACACCAAGTTTTCTTCTTAGGGTGAGAGACGGGTACGACATCTGTAACCTTTTCTTTCCTGTTAAGATTTTCGACCTGTTTTCCTTCAGAGTTGTCGATGTTATCTCTTCCCATTTCAACCTATCCACTTGTTTCGTCTGATTCTTTTGAAGAGGAGTCTGACGATATCAGCTATATATCTGCATCACTGTCCTTAAGATTCAAGGGTCCTCTTAGTTAGAAGAAACCAAATAGAGATGTAGATATACTTTGGTTAGAGGAGATTGTGTGCTCTGAGGATGATAGTTGGGAGTTCATTTTGATTTGGCTTGAAGAAAGGTTTTGAGATATTTGTACTTGGTAAGAGTGATGATAGAATAGAGAATGAGCAGTTTGATGGTCTGTCAATTTTGGTAAGTGAAGAGAGAGAAAGACACGAGAGATACATTTAAGGTGTCCGAGATGACATTTTAGGATAGGTGTGAGAGACGAGACATATTGGGTCAGAAGTGAAGCGTCGATTGGAAGAATTAAGATGCTTAACCGACTTGGCACTCAAATAGTTCAGAACATATGAAGGTACTGAAAGAACTACTAAATTGAGTCACAAAGAGACCAAGTCTCTGGATAGTCTTGACAGTGCTGAGCAGCAGTTCTGTACTTTGATCATATGCTGTCCTGTGCCTCCCATATGTGCATACACCTTCTTCTGTCACATCCACCTTCTTCTTTTTTCTCTTCTCGACCTGCACATAATGTCAGTGTTTAGATCTGGGAACCCAAACCAGCTTGGGTCACTTATGTCACGACCCAACTAGGGCCGCGACGGGTACCCGACACTTGTACCGAGCACCCCTTATCTCGTATCATACTCTTACTACTAAGTGGGCCGTATAAATGAATACCGTCATTCCTTTAATTAACACTATCATTAATAGCATTATTATAAACATGTATTAATAAACTTTACTAACTTAATATACAACGACGGGGACAAACAAGGTTATGAAACATCTAACTGTACATATCTGTCTACGAGCCTCTAAACAAAATACAGATAATAACAAGGAGGGCCGGGTGCTGCCGTGCCCGAACATGTAGACAAAAGTAGTACCAATAAGCTGGAGCTTCGGAACGACTGGAGCACCCTCAAATACTGCTGACGAAGCTCCTAAGAGTCAAACCCGTCTACCTGTGTACCTGCGCGGCATGAAAACGCAGCGTCCACAAGAAGGGACGTCAGTACGAGTAATGTACCGAGTATGTAAGGCGTGAAAAACAGTACAATAAATAACATAAGATATGAATGACAATGTCATAGGATTATGGAACATATAGTGAGATAAGAGAGTAACCTGTACATATCAGTGCCTTATAGGCCGGATGCCATGCATGCTTATCTTTCCTTTGAAAACATTTCTTTTTCATATACATAGAAAATAGAACATATCATCATGTCATAGCGCCGAATACGTCGGCTCCCCCACATATGTCCCGCGTCCGGGCATCCCGCGTCCGGGATGAATTACGCCAGCTGACCAGGTGGCAATGCGTCTATAGCGCAACATATCTCCCTTCCCCACATATGTCCCCATGTACATATACATATCATATACATATATCATATAACAGCATGCATGAGAGCCCAAGGAAAGTCATGTATCCACCGGAGTGACGTAAGGTCGGTAACCTCCGATTACATTATGGGATAACCATGGCCGCTTTGTCTCGCCTTGAAGGAACTAGTACTATAAGGCGAGACTATAAACGAAGAATAGTATTAAGAGAAACATAGAATAAAATCTTAAGCTTCATAAAACATCAATTCATACACTTTGGGGTCTTTAGAAAATAGAGTCATAACAAAGGAATGGGATTGAAATCAAGGACTAGTTCATTATTCTTATATTCATATGAAATCCTTAACTTAAGACTTTTAGACATAAAACCATTATTGTCATAATCATTCTAGACTGTTCTCTTCTTTGACTTCACCATTATCATAACAAAAGCATATTCATCATTGTAGTCATAGAGTTTACAAAATCATAAACCTTTGTTTGGAAAGGTATAGACACTTGGAAAGCACTTACGGGTTATTAGTAAGAGAATCATACCATAGAATCATAAGTATCTATCTTTTGAAAACAAGTAAAATACGAGAGCGATTATGAAATCATAACCTCGGGATCATAACATCTAACTTTCGAAGTCAAGGAGATATGGAAACAAATGTGAAATCTTAACGTCGGAATCATGCCTTGAAAGGAAGGGACGAGCCTTACATACCTTGTTCGCTTCCTTAGTCAATCCAACTTAACTCTTGGCCTTCCCAAAATCTATAACAATATTAATGAATATAAACATTAGCTATAGATGTCTAAGAACCACATTCTAGACTAACACTTTGTCTACCGAAATTTCGGCAGCACTTCCCCTGTAAATACACCATCTCCAAAAATCTAACTAGGCCAATTTCAATCAACAACAATCCGGGAATTCAACCCGGCCAATCTATCAACAACAATGCTAATAATCATACTAACAATTTCAACAAACAACCCAAGATACATTTTACCATTAGCAATCTTCGTCATACAATTCAATGACATTTCATTCACATTCAATTCAATTCGCATAACATTCAAATGACTCAATCGACATACTACTTCACCCGACACCTTCTAATTCTACAAGAACAATAACAACCTAATCCCTTCTTTCAAATTTAATCACAACAACCCAACAATTTACACACTAACAACATCATACCAACAACCTTATCTTCCATACATGCAAGAACATTATATTCAATTCACATGAACTTTTAAAACAAGTCTCCAACTACTACAACTTCACTAAGCTCATTAAGCTTTTATTAGCAACATAAAATCCACAACAACAACAACCAAAACACTAAATAAAATTGACTCATTCTCTCCTATGTTTCACCACAACCACACGGCCACTCTACCACATATACACGACCAACCCTTAACCCACCAAATGTCACAAATTTCATTCATTTCTAGATAATACAACATACACAAACATCCATAACATAAAAAAGAAGAATGAATTCTTACCTTCTTCCTTGATTTCTCACTTAACTAAGACTTGTAACTTGCAAGAATATGGGTTTTTCTTGCTCCAAGGACCACTCCACCTTGCTAGGAACCCTTCAATTGGTAGAAAATAATTTTTGAAGAAATATTTTGCCAAGGTTCTTGTTGGTTTTGCACTTGGCCGAATGGCCCTTAAGTTTTTCTCCTTCTTTTCTTGTTCTTTAACTTCTTGAAATTTCTAGAGAATTATATGAATATTATGAAGACTTGGTATTCTTTTAAATTGTTCATTAAACTTTTATGTGGGCTTAAGCCCACACCAATTTGGACGGCCAACTTGGCCCAAAACTCAAGTCCACTCTTTTTTTTTTGTTCTACAACTCATGAAAAATTATTTTTTCCAAATTCCAAATTTGCCCTTCGTCTTCCTCCATATTTCCACGAGTCATATTACGAATTTCCCTTTTTCCCTTGACTTTTCTTAATATTTCCACTTCAAAATTTTCATAAGCAACTTGTGTGCCCAACAAAATAAAAATATAGCCTTGCTTGTTAACTTCCCGCGATTATCGTGAATTATCCGAACGCACAAAATGCGGGATATAACAACTTATAGTTATAGAAGAGATGTATCAAGTTCCTTTTCGCCCAAACAGGCAGCACATTCACTTTCTTCTTTTGAGGTCCTTTCTTTTGAGAACCAGTTCCTTTCGTGCCCAAACTTACTTTCCTTTTGATGAAGTCTATGTTTCTTTGAAAAGATTCAATTCTTTCTTTGCAAGACTCTTTGTAGTGACCTGTTTTCCCGCAATGAGTGCACAACCAATTTTCAGTGATGGAGGCATACTTGTTGTGGGGATTGTAGGTTGTCTTCTTGTATCCAATCCTTTCCCTAATGCTTCCTTTACCCTTGTTCACGGAGGTAATTACATCAGAGGACCAGTTCCATTTGAGCGTTTTATCGTGATCAAACTTAATTCTGTTCAAGTCTTCCTTCAATTGCTTGCTCCTCTTGACTTCAATAGTGAGACTTAGTTTTTCCTTTTTGATCTCATCTTCAAGCTCCAAGTAAGTTTTACTAGCTTCACCCTTCCCTTTAAGAGACGCTCTTATATCCCCTTTTATTTGACCTTCTAAGATAATATTCAGTTGATTGGTCTCATTAACCTGCTCTCTCATCTCTCCAATGGACACCAACAGATTGTCTCTTTCAAGTTCGGAATTACTGATTTCAAGAGTTAGTGCATTCTTTTCAGCAATAAGGGCATGATAGGCATCAATTAACACACCTGACAGTAACATGAGTTTATTTAGAGAGTAGGATTTTAGTTTTTTCTTTACCTCCAAGAAATTTACCTCTTCCACTTTTTCAGTCTCGTCAATATCGTCCGAATCTGACTTTGACATGAGTGGAAAGATAGACTCATACTTGGATGCCTCATCTTCAATGACCACCATGGATGTATCCCCTCTGTCGTCCTCATCTTCAGATTCACTGCAGGAGTCCCTTAATGCAGCAAGTGTCTGCCTTACTATTTCATCAACAGTTTCATTTCTTTTGAACCTTTTATCAGGAGGCTGGTTTTTCCTTTAAGTTCTGTCATAACTGTCTTGTTTACTCAGAGAACACTCTTTGGTGAAGTGACCAGGTCTACCACACCTATGGCAGAGATAGTCATTTTCTATAGAGTCTCTACTGGAGATTCCTGCCTTCGCAATTCCACCACTTCTTCAGATCAGTTTAATAAATCTTCTTGTAAGATATGCCAGCTCAGATTCATCATCACTTGAGTCTTCTCTGGCAGCTTTGAGAGCAAGACTCCTTTCTCTTTTTTACTTCATTCTTTTCATTTTTCTTCAAGATCATCTTCATCTCATAGGTTTTAAGGTTTCCAATGAGCTCATCGACCGGTAGCTTGGTGAGGTCTTGGGCTTCAGAAATAGCATTTACCTTACTATCCCATGAATCCAGAAAAACATAAAGTAACTTCTTCACCAGTTTAGTAGTTGTGATGCCTTCTCCGAGGGAACGAATCTCATTAGTGATAGAGGTGAATCTGGTGTGCATATGATGCACAGATTCATTCTCCTTCATTTTAAAAGCCTCATACTCTATGGTGAACATGTCGATCTTGGAGTTTTTCTCCTACGTTGTTCCTTCATGAGCAGTTTAGAGAGCTTCCCAGATCTCTTTAGCAGTTGAATACGCTGAGACTTAATTGTACTCATCAGGTCCTATTCCACACACAAGGATCTTCTTTGCTTTATAATTTTTCTCCACTGCCTTCCTGTCAGCATCGTTGTATTCTTTCCTTGTTTTGGCAGTGATTTTAACACCATCTTCACTTGTGTGTGCTGGAATATGGGGACCATCATAAATGATATCCCGCAACTCTGAATCTTCGGCCATGATGAAGTTGTGCATTCTCGTCTTCCACCACCCATAGTATTTTCCGTTAAATCTAGGTGGCCTGGTGAAAGATTGACCTTTTCCATATTTTGTGGGGCTGCCATTTCACAGATTCTTTCTAGGTGTTACCTTTTAGAAAACACCTGCTCCGATACCAATTGATGTAGGCTATGCGTCCACCAAACAATATATTATGGAACCTGGTTGAGTACCAGTTCCCTTATGAAATGCAGTATGTAAAGAAGACGCTCTTTTTACCGTGGAAAAATCCTTGCTCAAGGGATTAAAAACTACAACCTAGCAGTAGGATTTCAACTCCACTACACCAGCAACTTCAGATTACAACCTATCGTAAGCTAGGAACTAACTCGCATAATCTCTCAATCCTTACAATAGTAGCAACCTAGGAACTAATTCTCGTAGTCCCTCAACATTGGTAATACACCGATTGCAAACACCTCCACTTGACTAACTCTAGCCAAGGAAACTAAGGGTGACTACCTCTAGCCAAACCCAACTAATACACCTTAGACTAAACTAGCCAAGTGTACCGCTTAATAGATTGAAAGGTAAACTGCCTAACAACTACTAAGAATTTGAAATATCTACAACAACTTCTTATAAGAGAAGAGCAGGTTTACAAGTTAAAGCACATGAAACAAAGCTTAAAACAAACTAGGAGAATAAAGCATCTTCAATGTTGGAAATAGGTCCTTCAGTTTGTGATTAGCTTTGTTGAACACTTGGAGAGTCTTGTAACAGCTGCACCTTTTGGGTGATTTTTAGGTTTTCCAAGTGTTGCACAATATGTTGCAACATGTTGTATATATATAGTAGGAAGCATGTGAGATGGATAGAGACCACTCATTCAATATTTGACCTAAGGCATGGGCCAGCTCAACTGCTGTACTTGTGTGCAGTGAGTAGCTCGGCTTTACAACTGTCTCTGCTTACCGTGCAAGATGCACAGAGAGCAGGTCACAGACCAGGTCTTTATCTGGTTCTGAATCAGTTTGACAATCATTAAAACACGAATGCACTTGAGCTTATCATAAAGATAACTACTAGGTGTGGAATACAAACGACTCCCTAAGAATCTGGTCACGTCATAATACAAGAGCCACCACATAACACAAGTCTGAATATGAAATACATAAGTCTGAATACTGTCTCGAAACAGAAAGGACGGATATAATAATAGAGAGTTTTTCGGACTATAGGTTTGGAACGATGCTCACCTTGTAAACTCAGATATGATGCCTCGGGAATCACTGACAAGGGCCTGGTGTAGATCCTGTAGTGAACTCTGCATTCCGAAAAGAGTACAACAAGGTAGTATCAGTACAACCACTATGTACTGGTAGGTATCATAGGCCGACAACAATTAGTTCGTGTATACAAATAAAGAAATCAACAAGTAGACATGCAAGCAATCAAGGACAGTTACTAAGAATTTTCAAGTAAGATTCACAGTAATAGGAACCACAATAGATCTCAGTAGTCTACAGTCATAACGTAGGTGAAAGTCTCTAATTCTCGAATCCATCAACTTTCTAAGTAAGTACTTAGCAAGCACACAACAACTTAAATGATCATCAACCAAGGAATCAATGCGAAAACGTACCATGCAATGCAATGGCCAATACCTCAAACCTGTACACACATGCTAAGGACGAAAATCTTGACGTCTCAATAGTCGTGTCCCATGGGGGACCCGCGAAGTCCATGTACACCCTCGACCCGGAAGAAACCTTAGGCAGCGAGTACAACACATTCCGCTCCGGTAACAACCTTGGATGATAGATTCTCATCTCTCTTTTACACAATCTGGCAAAGACCTCGGATGTTACACTTTCTAACTTCTCATCATCAGTACTGTAGCGGTACTATTTTTTTCGATTCAGATTTGTACTTGCATCATTTAAAAAGGAAAGTGTCCCGGGAAAGTACGGGTTTAATCGTACCGGGGAAAAGGAACAAACATATTTCTTCGTGGATGGTGCTCTAAATGGATATTGTTTTAGAGTCGCCACCTAACTTATAGGTAAGTTAGGAAAACCAGTTCGAAACGTTTCATTTAAAACAGTTAAATCTTAAAAGAAACCAATCTAAACCAAAGTATGAGTAAGGGTTCTAGTGATCCCCCGGGGAAAATGTTAGGCATCCCGGTATTAAGGATCCGTAAAATACGGTTGACCTATGAGTTCTATTAGTATGCCTTGTGAATATAAATTCTTTTTGATAAAAAACTGCTTTTGTTTTAGATTCCCGCAATAAAAAGTTAGTCATTTATGCAAAGTACAACACTTTCAAGAAATAAAAGTGGTAAAATTTATCCCAAAATTGGGCGTTTTGGGTTTCAGACTAGAACACCTAGGTTAAAATCCGAAGGCGTTAACCTAAATAGAACACTATGTAAGCCCATCCGAGTTTAAAAAGATTTTTTAGTTAAGTTAGGTTTTTAAAGAAAATCGTTTTTTTTTTTGGCATACTAATATTATCCATATTTTAACCATGTTCCATATTTTAGATTTTTTAGTCATTTTTAGTCTAAGTTACTCAAAATAGTCCAAGTCCAAATCTTGTCCAGACAGTCCAATAGTCCACGGGTCCATAGCCATTTTTGTTTTAAAAATTGGTTAAGTTCGTCAATTTTTATCCCAAAAAGTCATTATTTTTCAAATTTAAAGATCTCTCAATAGTATACAAGTATATTAGTCCAAAAAGCCGTTTTTTCACAAGAACTTTCCAAAATATGTTTTAGAGCTTTAAAAATGGTTTTTGCGACTCTAAATTTGTGATAATTTGAAAGGTTCCAATAAATCATACACAAAATGAATTAAAATACAAAAACTGTATAGAGTAAGGAGTTGGGTCGACCAAGCCCAACAGAAAAATGCACAAATTAATATTTTCCGCTCCAATAATGCGTTCCAATGCTTATGCCATCCATGCTAGGGGTAGGCTCGATCTAGAAATGTTAGTGGGCCTCGATTGACCCACCAACGTATAGGGGTGATCACAACAAAATAGGTATACATAATATTAGTAAGTGACCGAGGATGATAATTAAATTACAAAGCCAAAAAATGAATTACAATGCCTTAGGGCCAAGCCTATAATTATTATACTCGTAAAATAGCAGACAATTCATGCAAAAGCCCATCAGTGGCTAAATATAACAATTATCATATCGCCAAGGCTAAGGACAGGCCCAAAATTGTGGCCCAAAACATCTTCTTCTAAAATTTTCTAAGTGTCAGGCTGCGATATACATGATATACCGCTAATATACTTACTAAAATAAAGAGCAAAACCCATGAAGGGCATACCCTATATACACCTCAATATACACTATATACTCAGCTGATATCAACTCTCAAACACTATATTTAGCTCACATAGAAAACTTCAAATCTACCCAGCAAATGCCACAGGTTCAAACTTAAGTATTTAGTTACCAATTAAGACTAAACAAACAATAAAAAAAACTCTTTATTATACACAGTTTTAAGGCCAGCTATCAACAAATAATAATAAAAAAAGAGTGTCACAGAGTGATTCAACCAGCACAGGAGGAAAAAAAAACCAAGCAGTTTCAAGCAAGCAAGTTATTCATGAGCCAAGTTCAAAACTTTTTGAAGAAGTGTTAATGCAAGAAAGTGGTATAGAGATGAATCATCACCTAAACTAAGGCCATCATATTGCAGATTCAAACAAAAGTGAAACAATGCCAATTTAGTCTCAATATGCTGCTCAGCTTCCAGATTTTCCAAATCACGCTTTAACAGGTTTTTGAAAATTCATTTTGACAGTTAATATGTCCCAAACCAAGTCTCAAAACAAAGGTTCCAACTTGCATTTTTCTCCAGAAATACAAAGAGTTTGACAGGTTTAAAATAATGCCCAATAGGGTCTCCAAACATAGGTTAAGGCAAGTCACAAGCAACTCAACAATGTCAAGTTCTGTGAGGTGTTCAAAGGCCTCTAAATAATATTTGAAATCTCAACTTGTTTTCCAATTATCTTATTAAATTAGTGGGAGAAAATGACAGTTGCACACATAATCCTAGAGATCAATTTTTAGACAGAGCCATTTATACATATTTCAAATATTTTCCAATATGAATCAGGTAAACATGGGCAGTAGTTTCAAATGTAAGTTTAAACCTAAATGATCATGGAGGGGTTACACTCATAGACACAGCAATATCCATTAAGAAAAAAAACAAAAGGGGCAGAATTATAATAACCTAATATCCATTCCCTAACCAGTTAAGTGTGCCAATTCAGACAAGGTTCAAAAAAAGGATTCTCAGCAATATTATTGAAGTTCAATAGGGGATCATATATCAGTCAAGAAAAGAAAAAACATCCAAGTTAAAAACAAGCAAATGCAGTTTTTAGTTTTTAAAAAAAAATATATATTTATAGCTTTCTTTTAAACTTCTATAGTCAACATAACACATTTCAGAAAAGTTCACAATTTTTGTACTTAACACCTCTCCAATCATACTTCAAGAAAGTTTAAAAGTCTAACTATTCCAATGTAGTCAAGAAGGAAGAAGCAAGAGGGGCAAACAAACAAGTAATCCAGTTCAGCTTTGGAAAAAGAAAGAACAGTTCACATAAGACACTAATACAAGATTTTTCTTCCCCATAAATCAGTTTTTTTGTCTCAAAATCAAATTGTAATGCACATTTAAACTAACAGAAATGCCTCATGGCTTCAGGTAAAGGGAATTCAAGTAAACAAAAGGAGAGGAACCTTTTCAAAATCCTATTTCTATCCTAGACTTCTCTCAACACCAAATGTTATGTTAAAAGGGGTTTACCTGCCAAGACCAGCTTTATAAGCTAAGTTTTGCACTATTAGAAGGGCTTATCTAGGTGTAAAGTAAAAAATAATCATTCCAATGAATCCTGGAACACACAGTCCACACATAATAGATTCATACCTTCCAGTTTTATAGCTTTTAGACTATTAGTCAACAAAAGTTTGTGATCAATGGTAAGCAGAAGCGAGACTCACAAGTTTTGGGTACAAATAGCTGGTACTAGGTTCAATGTGCACCCTAACCACTTAGCAAGAATCACAAAAGCAGTTTTATATAGGAAATAGTTTTACTCAACTTTTCAGATTTGGAAAAAATAACAAAATGCCAACTTAGCACAATTGCAATCATGGTCTACTGGTTTTAAACCAAAACAGGTTTTCACCCTTTTTCTTTTCTTTCAAAATTTCAGTCTTAAAGATTCCTGTTATTTAAAAAGGTCTATTTCCTTCCAAAATAGGTAAAATTACTCTAAATAGTGTACTAGTTACAAATACTATCACACAAAGAGGTATTCCAAACTAGGTTGGTTTCAAGAGATGTAACAGTGTCTAAGCAAGACTGATAAGGGGCATAGTCTAGTCTAGGAAAGATTTCAAGTCAAATTTCTCACATTACAAGTCACACAACAAAGGCAGTCACAAAACAAGAAATTCAACAGTTCAAAAGGAACTAGAAGGAACTCATAGAGGGTATATGGTACCTATACTAGAATCATCAAGGTAGATAGTGATTAACACAGTCAAGACAACACATAACAAGATGGACAATGCACACTTTGAGACTTATTTTGGAACAAAAAGAGGACTGATTGAACTAGTAAGAGACATGATTTAAAGTCAATTTCTACTTAATTCCCAAGCCTTTAACTGTTAAAATTCTTAAAACTGAGTGCTTTAGAATCAGTGATCAAGCCAAATTGGTTTTCTGAGAACTCAAGTCATAAAACAAACAGTTTTGCACAAATTGTGACTTACAAAGAAAGGAAAGAAACTTCTATAGATTCAGGAACTACATTCAACTTTAGAACTGGTTTGAACCTCTTACACTTATTTCTTGAAAGAAACTATTCAATTTCCAACTTCTTATAACATAAATGACCTCAAAACAGGACAAATGTTAAAACAAGGGTATTTCTGGCCTACTTCAGTTTTTAAACTTCCAAAGTTTCCAAACAAGAACAAATAGAAGACTGCACAAGATTATAAGACCATAGTTTAGCAAAAACAAGTTCCAAAATTTAGGCTTAGCATTACTTATTCAAGTCTAGAATCTCAACAACTCTATAATCTACACACAAGACTAACTTATGACCATTTCTTTTACTTTATTTTGAAAAAGTTAAAAACTAATAAGGCATCCAAATTTCATTTTTAAACTATAATTCATACTTAGCCAAATTTAAACTTCAAATCTCTAAACTACATCCCAGAAGTGACCTTTACTTCTTAAAAATCATTTTTCTGGCAAAACAAGAGGCTAACAGACTACAAATCAAGTTATAAGACCTTCTACTTTGCTAGATTATCAAGTTTAGCAGTTTTAAAGTCAAGAGTGACTTGCAAATCCTGTTTTTTCAAACTCGAACTAACAGGAGACATTCAAGTTCCATAAATTACAATTAAACTTCAAATCAAGACCCCATGATCTGATTTTTCAGAAAAAACTTACTATTTAAAACAAGTTTTAACATTCTTAGAAGCAGTCATGTAGTTCTAAATGAATCAAGCTATTGAAACAAGTAAACATTCACTCAACAATGAAGGAAAGAAGTCCCTTTTAATACTTTGAGGCTAAAACAGGTTCAAAAGGCACATTTTTAGACTTAGAGGTGTTTTTCACTTAATCATATTTTCCTTTCAAACCATCCAAACAGTGTTCCAATGTAAATTATAATCTTAAAATATCAAAAAAAGTCAAGAAGGTATAAGGTTATAAACTAGGGAAAATTTCCAACTAACTAATGTTACTTGACAAGAACTATCAAAAGTGGCTAATTTAGATCAAAGATATCAACTTTACTAACTTAGTGTCAAGAATCCTAACTTAAATGATCTTTTCTTCATTTTTATCAACTTAACCAATTCAAAACTACTTTATATTGTCTAAGTTTAGACTTCCTAATTCATTTTTAATTTTCAAATAACAATAAGGAAATAGAATACTCACTTAATCACTTGAAACAGAATCAACTAATACATAATCATTTTTCTAACTAACAAGCATTGCAAATAATAGATAATCATAGTTTGAAATGAAAACAAGGATTGAAATGAGAATTTACCTTTTGTTGAGGCAACCTAAAAATCAAAAGGGGATTGGTTCAACACTCCAAGCAACAAAACTCTTCACAAATCCTTAAATCACCTTTTCTTCTTATAGTTTTATATTTTTTCTCTATATATTGTATTTTTGTATATCCTTATCAATTGTATATCTAGTATAGTAGTATAGACGAAACATTAGTTTTTTCTTTAGGGAGTTAAAATATGGACCATTTTCTTGTTTTTTCACTTACTATTTATAGCCTCCATTGTATAGGAATCCTTAGGATGAGAATGAAGGACACCTGTCCTCTCATTTCCCCCCAAAAAATTCCTCAAATTGTATCTCATCACGATTTCAAAAATAAAACAGATAGGACAAATAAAAATCTAACAAACTTGTACCCTAAAATCAATAAAATCCACAAAAATCAGATAAATACATGGAATAGTACACTTGTCAGCAAAAATCACCTTATGGTACAATTCCAATGGTGCAATTGTACCAGAATTGTACCAATGGGATAAAATCCCCAAAATTCGTAACCAACCGATGAAGCTTCGTGGAAATTACCCTAGGTTTCCACACAAGTGAGTGTGGTGCACAAGATGGCTAAGGACTCGAGGTCCTGCCCATGGCAACCATCACGCGTGGAAAAACCCGAGCAACATCCACGAGGACATAACTCAAATGATGTAAAAACTAAAGATTAAACGAATTTAAACTTGGTAATTGTAAAGCATGTGAGAGGACATAAAAGCCCTCTCAATTTGGGTCAAAATGACCAGCAATCCGCCTTGAAACACCACCAGAGGCAGCGTAACCCTAATCGTCACATTGCCTCTATTGAGAGGTAAAAGGGGTCGGGTAGATGAAATGAAACCGAAGGGGTGGAAGTTTGTTTTAACAAACTTCCACTCCCTTTTTTTAGAAAAAGAAAATCCCCCTCCTATTTATTAAAATGTCAAAAAGAACCCCTCCCTATTTAATTAAAATATAAACCAATATTATAAATGCATATATTTCCAAATATAATAATTATTTAGGCTAAATAAAAACTAAAACTAGTAAAGTTAAAATGCAAGTTTTAAAACAAGCACAATATTGACATAGTTTTGAGCAACATTTTAAATATGAAAAACTGTGGGAAAAAATGAGCGGTAATTTATACGTCGTTTTAATTAACAATTTTTCCGAATTAGACGGAGCAGGATGAAAGTAAATAACTCATATTTCTTGTAGTTGTCAGTTTTTTTTTTCAGGAAATAATAATTAACCGTCATTTTGCCATTTTCTCGGGATTTTGAAATTTTAACCTTTAAAGGGTGTATCCTTACTCCGTCTTTGACTTGTGAAACTTGAAAACTAAAATACACATCTTATGAGGTGAAAATTAGGTGTCAACAAGTACAACCCCTTTAAGCGTCACACCCCTTCTTTCGCTCCCCACGCGTAGAACGCGCAAAGGTTTTACTATTAAGGGTTTTTCCAATTGAAGTGACGGTTTTGAATATGGATTAATTATTTACAGAGTCGTCACTTGGAATTGAGTTTTGGTGTTCCAAGTCACCTTATGAATCTCTAATCAAAAGGAAATGACTCTTTTATTATTGGTCCGCGAAAACAGAAGATCGGGTAAGGAATTCTGTTGACTGAGGAGAAGGTGTCAGGCATTCCCCGAGTCCCGTGGTTCTAGCACGGTCGCTTTATTGAATTATACTTAGCTTAAGCCAATTTTGGATATATTATGTTCCCGAGCCTTGATTTGCTCGTATTTTTATTGTTGAACTTTTATTAGTCTTAACCCGGATGCGTAACCGTATTCCGGACCTTTAAGCGGCTCAGAATAAGATGCGTAACCACATTCTCAATCAAAACAAGATTAATTATTAAAACGAGATTGGCCAAGGTGCGTAACCGCATCCTTGAGTTGTTTAAAGCGTCTCGAAGTAAGATGCGTAACCGTATTCCTAATCGAAACAAACGTCTTGAAACGTGCCTAAAGCTCATCTAGCGTTAAAAGCAATTATTTGTCTTTATAATCCGAGACTTAAAATTATTTGGTTAAAATTTCACTCTTTTGACAACGGATTTTGAATAACTTTGCAACGCATCTCGCTCCCTCACAATTGTTTTTTCCACACTTTTCTTTTCAACTTGACAATGGGGTTTGAAATAATTCGCACCCCATCTCGCTCAACAACTCACACATTTATTAATTAATTAGGCCTTAAATATTTGTTTAAACCAACAAATGTTCCTTTCCGTGCTTAAGATCGATCCCCTTGCCCAGTTAAATGCATCAGACCAAATTAGACTGAATAAGGCATTTACAGAAACATAACTTACAGAACGGATTGAACGAAGATAAATAAATGCAATATACCAATGAGTCAAAATAAGACATGAGTTAATTACTATTAAATCTACATAACCAAATGACGTTATTTCCTCATTTATCAACCCCAGAGCTTTTTTTTTGTGTGTTTATTCAAAAAATCGTTTGACAAATCCATATATCTTTCAGTTACCATTAAAGGCAATAGCCAAATAAAAATGAGAACTTACATACACATTCGGACATTTAATATCAAATCAGATTGCATTTAACTCGCTAAAAGAGAGATGGAAAGGCAATCACAAAAAAAATCATAAAATTTCCCCTTATAAATGAAACAAATCTTAAACATTTAGAGTCCAAGTTATACTAACCCAGCTGATAAAGGTATTGTTTTAAATGAATGCTAAACATGGCAATCATTTTCACGAAAGAAGAATACCAAAACTAGTAGTTCAAGATAGCTTTCATGAATCAAAATAAGAGAGTAAGATATATAAACATGAACCTTTACAACAGCCAAATGCCTTTAATATATTCGATGAATCTCCAAGTACATCAACATAAACCTTTGTTCGGAAAAAGATGAGAAAAATCGTGACAAATGCAGGACCTTTAATGGAGTCCAACTTAAAATCGGAAATCACGTCGGCAACCTCGAACAAGACATATTACCAATGGTGGAAATCCAGATGTTGTTTGGTGGTGGCTATGGAGTTTTAAGAGCTTGTTTTCATGGCTATGGAGGTTTAAGAGATGCTAGTTTTGTGTGTATGAGCTATTGTGATTGCTTAATGTACGTAGTCTAGGTGCTTAGTCTAGAAAAAATGAAGGACTTGTTGATCCATTTTTATGTGCGGGTGAATATTGATGATTAGTCCAGGTGCTAGCTGCTAGGTTTCTTTCTACATATAGTGTGTGTGTCAGCGTGAAAGTAAGGGGAAAATTGAGCTGTCACCTTAGTGGATTAAGGGATAAGGAGGAGTACATTTTTGGAATCCTATGTGCCTATGTGCATTTTGAATGGCTGAACAAGTAAAAAGAAATTCTGAAAATTAAGAAAGAGTTTAAAGTAAATAAAAATATTACTCCTATTTATAAAAGCAAGATTAAAAATACTCAGTTACTCCATATTTATTTATTACAATCTTTAATTTAAAAATTAACTAAAATAGACAAAACATGTTTTTTGGGAAATTTTCTTTCTTGTGTTGCAAATTAACACAAAACTTTGTACTCTAAAGATGAGACTTTTTTTTTTGCGATTTTCAAACGTCCGGAGAGGGTAAAAAATCACATGTCTACAACAAGTACTAAGTCACAATTTAATATCAATGTATCATATGAAATAGGGATGTAGTACATGCATGATATCATCATCAACAATAAATCATAATCAAGATCTCATTCTTGTCTTATCATAAGTACACGTCACAATTCAATTCTAGTTTTCATTATTCTTCCTTTTTCTGCTGATAAGTGACATAACAAGAGAGAGAGGAATGCAACACAATCAAAACATAGCAAATATGGTGACAAGCCCAACATATCAATTATGGCGACAATCCCAAATCATAACACGAGGCGACAAGCCCACAAAACAACAACAAAACCAACCTAATCGGAATTCACCTCCACACCATACCCAAAGTCCTAACATGCTTCCCCGTCAATATCTAACTCCTACATATGCTTCACTAATTGGAGTCTAATTGAAAGGTAAACCGTAACTTACCTTAATGTCGAGCAGGTGCCACGTACTATCCAACGAGAGCCTTGCCCTTTTGAAGAGCTTGCGAATGTTCAAAGCTTGTTCAACACTTGTAATCTACATTAGAAATCAGAACTAACAATACCCATATTGCTATAATAAGATTTGAATCTAAAAACAACCATTTAAAGAGAACCCCGAGCCCACAAGGGCAAAATAGGAATTTCAAGTAAAAATCGGTTACCCAACACTTTGGAGTTCAATACCATTCCCCAATCACTAATTTAACTCAATTTATCATCACTTGCATCATTTAATCGAAAACCCCCAATTTAGAGAAAAACCCTAATTTTTCCATAGTCAAATTCCATAAAGGCACAGAGAGATTCAACATAGTATCTAGTAATCCCAAGAATTTCATGACAAGATTAACAAGATTTACCAACAAGATCCATTTAGGTCGAAAGAGGTTTATAATCATCATCCTAGGGTTCATGAACCCATCTTCCCCAAATAACTCATTAACACCACCACAGATCCCTTCTGAATCATAAAGAAAACACAAATAAAGTGAAGAGACTTACCTCCAAGCTCCTCAAAATCACCCAAATATTGCTCTAGGTTTCAATTTAGTGAATGGGGAAAGAAATGGTTCGAGTTGGAAAATATAAAGTTTATGATTCAGTGATTTTCGCTTACGCGAAAGAAACGTCCGCCTACGCGATCCCGCCTAGGCGGATACTCGTCCGCCAAGGAAGAATTTATTAATGATTCATCATCTCACAGATAAGGAGAAATGCTCGCTAGCGCGATCCCGCCCCTGCGGAAATAACCTCACGGGTGCGGATGAACCCGACCCAGCAAAGGCTCGCATCTACTAACCATGCCTCACCTAGGCAGGCCCGCAGAAGTGGCCAAACAGTCGCATACACGACGCATCAGAAAACCAGAAAAATCTGGTTTTCCCTGTTCATCCCAAAATCCCGACGTCCAATCGAGACCTGCCGAATATAAACTGAATATGTAGCCACATGTAAAACCGCGCTATGAACTTATCCATGGCCTCGAAATTCCCAATGGTGGTCATCTTAACCCGGTCAACTCTCAAACAGCTAAAATCAAGTTTCCAACCAAGGTACAAAATGATCCGAAATGCCTCGGGAACCTAAACAAGAATCCCACCAAGTCATAATCGACCCTCCGGACCTCATGGAATCGACGGAATTCCGAAAAAGGTCATTTTACCCAAAGTCAACTATTGGTCAAACTGTTTCACTTCAAGGCTCTCAATTCCTCAAATCCTACCAAAACTCGGCCGATGACCTCGGGAACAGTTGTTACGATTTTCTTTTACCCGGGCTTAAGGCATAAAAGTTACTACGAAGTTGTTGGTGCTCTAATTGGATTTTAGTATGTTTAGAGTCGCCACCTAATTTATTTATGGAAAACTACAAAAATCAGATTTAAAGAATTTTTTCAAAATAAGAGAAAAAAAGTCTTTTGGACCAAAGTTCGAGGTAAAGGTTCTGGTGATCTCCTAGGGAAGGTTTTATGCACCCTAGTATTAAAGATTCGTAGAATACGGTTGACCTAGGAGCTTCAATGTGTGATTTACTGTATTTATTTGCTTAAAAGTGTTTAGTTTTGGGAAAAATGTCAATTCATTCATATCATAATTTCAAGAAAAAATCCGGCAAAAAATCCCCTTTATAAAAAGGGGTTTTGGTTTAGAAAATCCGCGTAAGTGTTCAACTCACTTTGTTGCCGGAATAGGACACACTCGAGATTTCTCCCGAGTAGAGTCGCTACTATTCTAGTCCTAATAAAATGAGTTTCGTTCTTACGGGTATTTATTATACATATATATAAAAATATGAAGTATATCTCCGATTTGTATACATACATACATATATATATATATATAAGAAAATACAAGTTATATTTAAGTCTATTTTTTTCTGTGCCATTGAAGCCCATGAGGTTAGTCCGCAGTCCACATCCAGAATCCAACTCAAATTTTGGTCCAACAAGATAATTGTCTCATTTTTCAGTCCGGTCTCAATATTTTGGGATTCTAGGTCCAAAGGTCTTCTCTTTTCTCCGAAAATATATTCAAGTTCAAATTTCCAGCAGTTCAAGTCCAATACTCATTTCAACATATGTTCTCTAAATCCCAACATGTATAAATAAAGTTCATTCGGCCCAGCCTTGCAAAAATTATTTTAGTCCATTTTTCACAACAACCTCGAAGTTCCTTTCCAGTTGAAGTGAGATTTTCAAACAAAATTTACAATCTGAATCCATCACTTAACGATTTTAAAGAGAGAATCAACACCCATTGAAAATCCATTTACTTCAAGAAGATTCCATTTCCTTGTTATACTTATCGTGACCTTTGAGAGAGAACAATTCTTAAAATTATCAGGTTAAAGGATGATTATTAGCCGGATTTAGAAAATTAGTTTTTGGCGACTTTCCTAAATTATTATGCTTTTTTCCTAAGTTCTAACATACATAGTGGGTTCCAATAATTTCACATGTCTTTACAAATACATTTTACACATAATGAAATCAAATAAGAGGGAGTTTAGGCTGGTGGGCCTACCTAAGCTCACCAGTTACTATTTTCACCCATTGTTGGGCCTTTATCATTTTCGATTGGGCCTTCAATATATTAGCTTCCCTTGCTTTCTATCAGCGGACTCGATTTAAGAAGTGATGTTAGGCCTTTGGCCCAACAAGGTCTTAATGCAAGGAGGAGGGGACCAAGTGGTCCAAGCGGTAATAACATAAGCACAGAAAGAGGATGAGGATTAGTATCTACTCAAGCACTCGCATTAATCATATATAATTTCATAATTAAGGGAAATTAAATACGTAAACCATTCTAAACATACGATGCTTCGACAAAACCAAATCGAATGGACAAGAAAGACTTTGAGGCCTCAAATGAAACTACTTATTAACATTTTGACAAGTTAAGCCCAGTACAGACTATGTTCAAATATGCAATCAGAGGCCCAACGATTATAATGGGAGAAACAGGCCTAAACGCTATTCAAATAGGAAAAGGATAGCAGCAAACAGTCTAAGACCCAATTAAAGCAAGATGAAAAAGTCCAACAAAGAAATGGACTCTTTTAAATACAAGACTCAATGTAATGCCAGCTATATCTAGTATACATCAAGTATACCAGCCTATATACACCAGAGGCATCTAGGGCTTTTTGAATATACTTAATGTATTCGAGATATATCTTCAGTATACACAATTTGTACTTGTCTGGATCCTCATACCCAATTAATAAGAAGAGAACATATCATGGTATCATACATTTAAAAGGATTCCGAGACCATTTAATTATGACAGTGATATACACCACATGTATTTGAATATATAGGTCTTCTCATATCAAGGGTAGACAAGAATGGTACACTCCAAATGCTTAGCCTTCATATACTAGATCCTCAATCAAGTGCATAACTCATATTTTCAAACAAATGATGTGACAGACATGATAGACAGGGTATACAAAAGATGCACATAAACAATAAGGTGTTACATGCTTCAAGTATGCATTTGTTAAGGTTCCTCCTCATACTCGATATGCAACCTCAGCTATGCCAAATAACAGAGCCTAGTTGCAAGATCTCAGAAGATAAATCACGACAAAGTCTTTAATAATATTTGATCAATTTAGAGGCATGGTAGAAATGCAGAGCAGGATAGCATAAACACATCAAGTAGTTCATCTACAGTCCACTATTATCATGGATAATGGGGGAGGCATGCTTCCACAAATAGTTTAACCAAACACTGGGACACTCATGATGACACAACACTATTTAAGTTAAAGAGAGTATGCACATTATTCAGATTCAAATAACTTTCACATTGTGTTTAATTTAGGAACCACTGGTTCAAATGGCAGGTTTTCAATTTTTCTTTTCTCAGGCAGGGTCTTTAGCTACCATTCTCTTTTAAGATATAGTACCACATGAGCATGAGTGATTTTAAAACAAGACAAGCCTGGCTGGACTTTCCTTTAAAAGATTCATGTTTAACAGACAATATATCCACAACCAGCAGAGTATAATGCAGAGGATTAAAGACATAGTTTCAGAATTTCAAAGGACTACAGACTCAATTAGCTAAGATCAGAATCACACAATATTAGACAACAACATGCTCTGGGATCCTTAAATCCACAGAAAAAACTAACATACATAGACTCAAATAGGCATATACAATACTTAACCGTAATCAGATGGGTTTAGAGAAACATGTAATACCCCATTTCATACTTCAATATCATGCTTGATGATGAAGAACTAGACATAGGTAGTTTGGCCATAAAGCAGGTAACACATATAAACACAAATGCCAAGCTACACAAGTTAAACCAACATGAATTTGACACTTAACTTAACCCAGACAGCTAAGATAATCTCACCAGGTTTAAACGAATATTTATCTCATGTAATAAAACTATCAGAACAACATGAACATATCCTGAAACCTACCTAAGGTAAGCAATTAACAAAACTCCGCAATTAACTAAAACTAAATTAAGCTAAACACAACAAACAAGTTTTAACTTACTAAACAAAGTAGGGGCCTTGATAAGTTGATTATAACCAACATGCCTAACAACCAACTAAGCCAACCTATATAATCCTATTAAGGCAAATTAAACTAAACATGATATAACTCTTATGTCTAGAACAAACTAAACCAGTAAGCATGATTAGCAAAGTAACTTATCATCATACCAAATCACATAAACTGCAAATGATGAACTAAACTAAGCTATCTACGTATAGTTAACTAACTTAACTAGAACAAAAAATAAATGCCTAATACAAGAACATATTAATCTAAACAAAACCAAAATAAACACATAAACAAATAAACACCTAACACAAATAGTTAAGAAAACTAAATAAAATGCTTAAAAATAAAAAAGAGAGAGGATGTAACGACCCATTTGTTCATTATAGTCTATCCGACATTTTCGCCCCTTTCCGAGCTTGGTTATCTCACTTTTGACCCGAGGGGACCGTTGACACGCTTTTTGAGGTGTCTAGACTTGATTCGGGCAACTCTTTGTGAAATATGAGCTTTAAGAGAAAGAGAGTTGATCTAATGTTGACTTTTGGGTAAACGGACCTTTTTCGAAAATTCATCGATTCTGAGAGGTCCGAATGGTCATTTAGAACTTTGTGTCTATCCGTCGATTCCCAATGCACTCGGATGCATTTTGGGATTGTGGTTGGGAAATTGGAAATTGAGGTATCGAGAGTTGACTCGGTCAACGATACCTCCGTTAGGAATTCCGAGGCCATGATCACGTTCGTAGTGTGTTTTTATGTATATCTGTGTATGTGGTTTGTGAGCAGATGGCCTCGGGAATGAGTCAAAAATTCGTGTTGAAGTGTGAAAAACTTGGTAAGTTTCTAGTGTCTGGTGCTCGCTTTGGCGGCACCAGCACCGAGGCAGCGGTACCGCTGAAGCGATCACCCCACCGCTGGAGCGGTCACCCTACCGCTGGAGCGACCATTGCCATTTGGGCATGACCACTGGAGCGGCAACGCTGAAGTGGCCTTGGCGTCGTAGAAGCGGGTGACAGGCAGTGAGTTCATTTAATGAAGTGTTAAAAGCCCTTAGGCTATCATTTAATACCATTCCGAAATTTGAGCTCTTGGGAACTATTCTTGGGGATTATTAGTGAAGATTCTTGGTGGTAAGTTCTCCTAATCCTCTTGCTATTTCATTGTTCCTAATTATTTTAGAATTCCTCTTTCCTTGTTAGTCCCTTAGTAATGGAAGATTAAAAGTGAGTTTTGATGAATTTTCTATCTAGGCTTATTAATGATGGAATTGATTGAGATTATGCTAGATTATGATGTAACTAAGGTTGTTAATCATAAATATTCCATTATTAGGGTTGGATTCTTGATCTAAGAGTTAGGGTTTATAGCCAAAATTGGGGGTTACTTGAAATTCGAAATTAGGTGAATTCTTGAGTTAATTTGGCAATTAGTAATTGGATTTTGATCACCTAGTGCTTAATTTGATATTTTATCCCCAATATCCCGTTTGACCTTGTGGGCCCCGTTTTCTCAAATTCTAGGGTTGGTTTTGACCTAAATTGAATGATAGCAATATAGGTATCGATCTTCATGATTTGTAATCTAGATTTCGAATATGCCTAGACTTTATTGATCTTGAGGCTCAGCGGAAGGGGAAAGCGAAGGAGTGATTGTTGGTGTTTTCTGTTCGGCCATCCAGGTAGGTTATGGCTTACCCTTGGTGATACTTTGTGTAGCAAAACATATATTTAGATTATATTATTGGAGAAAGCATGTAAATCTTCGGGTATGAAGTTGGGTTGGATATTTTATTAGGTTGGGGTTTGTTACGTGTTTAGGGCTAGCCACCTCATTGTTTTGGGATTGAGTTGTCTTATTGTTGTGGGCTTGATGTCGCATAGTGATATGGATATTGGAGACTATTGTGATATCTTGTTCATGATATCGTGGTGCCCCACTTGTTGGCATTTGATTTGGGGATGGTACTCTATATGACTTGTATAGTCTTTCATGATATTATTGGCATACCCATGTTTAATACTTGTGATATTGATCTGATTATTCATGTTGACTCATACATCGCACGCATTCACATCCTTCATGATATATTGTTGATACATTTTTGATACTTGACGAAACATTGTGATGAGCTGATCTCAGTTTGCATGAGAGTGATGTGAGTAGTATGATATCCGATGGTTGTCCCGGATTCGTAGATTGTGTGCAAGTGATGTGAGTAGTCCGATGTCCGATGTTTGTCCCGGAATCGTGGATTGTGTGATGTGAGAGTTCGATGTCCAATGATTGTCCCAGAATCAGGGATGAGTGAGTATATAGACTTCACGGGTCCTCCATGGGTTGTGCTACCAGGACGTCGATACTTCCGTCCAGAGTACATGTGTACACTGCATTGCATTGGCATTCTTACATCATTGCATTGCATTGCATTGCATGTTGGATTATATTGTGATGATCCGATGTTGTACTTACATTGATTGATTCAGATTGTATATATATTGAGACTTGGCATACTTGGATTTAGATGCTTCAACCTAGGTGATGACGGATACTTGTTTCTGAATGTGTTTGACTTATACTTATTGATGTATCTGCCTATCCTGCTTTATTGTCTGAATTATGTTAGCTATACTTATCTGCCTATACTAGTACTTTGTTTTTGTACTGACCTGCACTTGCTGCATTCTTTTATGAATGCAGAGTTCCAGGTTGGGTTTGCATTGTCACGACCCAGCCGGAGGGCCATGACGGGCACCCAGTACTAGTCTACCGAGCACCTCTAGTCTAACATTCCATAACCATTTCAGTGGGCCAAATAGACAGGTTATGAATATCATACTCGGTACAACCATCAATAACAGTGGTCATAACCATAAGCCAACGAGATTACCGAAATAATATACAACAATAAGAACTGAAGAAGCTATTGAACATCTAACAGCATACACGTGTCTACGAGCCTCTAAGTAGAATACATGAATCCATAAGACGGGGCAGGATTTCGCAATGCCCAAGTGTATATGTACAAAAGAGCAGTACCAAAAGACTGTAGCTCTGGAACAACTGAAACGCTTCTGAGATGCCACTGATGGAGCTCCTAGGGATCAGGTCCGTCTACCTGTCTGCCTGCGGGCATGAACGCAACATCCACAGCGTCCACAAGAAAGGACGTCAGTACGAATAGTGTACGAGTATGTAAGACATGAATAACAATATAATAAGAAATACAGAACAAAACATGGGATAAGGATAACCTGTATGTCTGATTGCCTCTTAGGACGAATATCATGGATGCTTAGTCTTTTTCATAAAAACCTTTCTCATACTTGTATAACATAATAATGCTACGGAACGTGCAGCCCGATCCATAAATATATTATACTGTTGCGGAACGTGCAGCCCGATCCATACCCATATATCCTGCGTCCGGGACAATGTCATAATCTACCAACTGATCAGGTGGCTATGCATATATAACGCCTCGCCTATTTTCCCATATCCCCTATATACATATATATAAATCATATACATACATAATATAAGTAGCATGCATGAGAGCCTAAATAAAAGCTACGATTCTATCGGATTGATGTAAGGTCGGTAACCTCCGATTACATTATGGAGCAATCATCATCGCTATATCTCACCTTGAAAGAACAATAATTATAAGGTGAGGTCAACAACAATGAATAAAACCATGGAAATCATGAAATAAGCTCAATAATCTCATAATAACATTAAAACCATAACTTTGGAACTTCTAGATGTAGTGTCACGACCCGACTAGGGGCCGTGACGGGTACCCGGGGCTAACCGCCGAGCACCACTCGTTCTACTACTCATCTGCTCTCATTCATGCATCTTATGCTCATAACCATGGTAATTATTATCATTTGAAACATATTTACTTTATATGCATGAGCCTTTCGGCTATCAAACTAACATACATACATATATATACAATGAGGAACTTGTGAGACCATACTACCCACACTGCGCATCTGTGAGCTTGTATTAGAGTACTAGACATATGGACAAGACAGGACCCCGTCGTGCCCACAACATACATATACATATATACCAAAATAATAATCAATGGCACCTCCGGAAAATGGAGTGCTCTTAAAATCAGCTAATAGCTCCTACGAATCTGGATCAAAATCACCTCCCTCTCTACCTGTGGGCATGAACACAGCGTCCAGAGAAAATGGACGTCAGTACGAACATTGTACTGAGTATGTAAGGCATAAACAATAATAAAGCATCAATGAAATGAGGAGACATCAAATGAGGAGCAATCTGTATCTGACTGTGAATCATGAAAGAAACAATGCATGTTGGCTTACTTTCATAATCATCATCATATCATATATGCATAAATGTATAAGCTGCCCGTCCATATCGGATCGGTGTGATAATCATTATCCTGCGTCCAGGCCTCCCACGTCCGGGGTACCATCTATGCCGCCCACTAGTGGTGCTGCCCGTGCCATATAGACACGGTGTAATCATCTATAAGCCGCCCGCCTTAGCGGTGCTGCCCGGCCATATAGGCGCGGTGTAATATCATCAATCATGTAATCATCATAATGCATGCATAGTAACTCAAAGATAGCTATACTTTATCGAGGTGACATAAGGTCGTGAACCCCCGATTCCATTATGGAACATTTATAAGTATTCTGCCTCACCTTGAAGGAAATAGTATATAAGGTGAGAGTATACAATAAACAACATCATATCATGAACTCTAGAATCTTTAGACTTAAGCTCATCATCAACATTATTGGGCTCGTAACATATCTCTTATCTCATATAGCTATTCATGAACATAGACTCTTAGTTGTCTGGGATGTAGGAGATTCATGGAGAAGAAGGAAAAATCATGTCATAAGATTCATGCTATAGAAATAAAGGACTAGCCTCACATACCTTTGTCGTTTAACTAAGCTATCGCTTGCTCGTCCTCCTTCAATGCTCGTGTTTCAACCTTCGAAAGGAATCGCATTAACATTAGTTACTCGGCTATAAGAACATTTCACTATTTCTAGGGTAAATTGGGCAGCACTTCCTTTGTTTATACTACTTTTCCCCACATTCTATATCAACTCCCAACGTTAATAACAACATCCACAATAGAGCATCAACAATCATCGTTTATCTAATTTTACCGCAATTCACCATTTTTCTTAAATTTCTCCACAATTATGATTATAACTCGTTATGGCGTTTTCTCATATATAATACTTATTTCATGGTCTAAATGTCACTTATAACATTTTCACAATCACAACATACCAACATTCATAATTCACACCAATCACTATTCACGCACTCATGACCCAATTTCTATGTTTTCCCACAATTCAAGTGTTTCAACTTCCAACCACTCAAACCATATAAAAAAGGTCATAAAACGCACCTAATGATGGATGAACAACTTTTGAGGGGAACTCCCCTTCTTGCACCAAAACCCTAACTCACTCTTCTTGAGTTCTCTTGGCTTAGATGAACTTTTAATGGGTTTCATAAACTTGATTTCATGTATTTGGTGTAGTTGACCATGGATTTCCTTTGATTTCTTGTGGAAGAATGGTGGAGAAGGTTCTAGAGAGTTCTTAGAGAGAAGAGAGTGAAAGATGAAATGAAATAACTAATGGAGGAGGGTCTTATATTAATTCATGAAATCAGTCCCGTCCGTGATGTACGGTGCGATCGACGAAGCGTCGATCGAATCGACGGAACGTCGATCTGATTGTTGAAGTCGTTAAATTTCCAGTGAGCAACCTTTCGTTTCCTTTCATTCTAAGGTGAGAAGGACGGTCCGTCGAAATGATCGACGGAGCGTCGATCTGCTCCGTCGAATGGTCTTTGTGCTAAATGAATTCTACGGCACAATCGACGAAGCGTCGACCCATCCGACGGTACAAAGAACGACCGTCGAACCCCCCTTTCGCAGAACTGCAGTGGATTTCATTTGACGAACGTTTCTCCCTTGCCTCTAACTTCTTTGGAATCTTAATTAGAATCATTAAGTATACCTTCTTATTTGTAGGGACATCGTATACACCTTAACTTACGTTAGTCCATTCACTGCTCAGCAACCCAAAATTCTGAGGTGTAACATGTAGGATCATCACCATTATCATCATTATCATCATGAAAACATAATCATCTTTAGCGTCATAAGAAACTTTAAGAATCATGAATCTCTAGCTTGTGGAAATAACGACATTATGGAAGACATGTATGGATTCACAAGAAAGAAGTCATCATGGACATCATGGTCCTCATAGAAAACATCTTGTCTTTAATATCATAAAACCTTGAGAATCATGAACTTTTAGCGTTTCGGGAATAGGGATGTTATGGGAGACATATATGTAATTGTAACGTAGGAGTCATGCCTTTAGAAAGAAAGGGACTAGCCTTACATACCTTTTTTTCTCCTACTACTTACGCTTATCCTCCTAAGCTCGCAAATCTACATTTGAGAGAATTCATACTATCGTTAGACTTATCGTCGTATACTTATATTAAGCTTTCAAATTAGACTACTCCGTATCTTACCGAAATGCGAGCAGCATCTCCCTTGTTTATATGCCTAGCCCGAAATCATAATCTAACAACCAACAACAACAACAATAATACCAACATCAACAACATCATTATCAATACCAATATGCTCCATAAAACAACCCTCACGATGTCTTCCAAATTCCTCAACTAACCAACTCGTTATATGATTATTTAATAACTTTATTTCCATAAACAAACCTAAATCAATAGCAATAAGGGAGATTCATACCTTACCTCCGCTAGAACCACAATATCTTCACTTTTCACCTTGAGTTCAAGCCAAGACTCACCGCAATACGATTTTATAACCGCAACTATATGTTGTCCGAACCCGAATCCGGAGATTAAACTTGATTTGGGCTAAAATTTTATGTATGGAAGTTGGCAGAAATTTCCAGAATATTTGAGAGAGTTTTGGGGCGTTTTGAATGAAAAATGAGGGGAAAGCCCCCTTTTATCACATTCCAGAGTCAGCCTCAACCGATCTAAAAATTACTCAGCGCGTTCGCGCCTTGGGGCGCGTTCACGCTGAGTTGTCCCCTGTTTGCTCTGCGCGTTCGAGCCACGCCTAGGCGCGTTCACGCAGAGCTAATCCCTACTCTAGAAGCATGTCTTAAAATGATCATAACGTTTGATCCCGATGTCCGATCGTTGCACGGTTTGTTACGTTGGAAACTAGACTTCCTGAACCTCATTTTAGGCTTTTGCTTTGCTCCAAAATTCCTCATATAATAAAAGATATCTTTTCTCCAAGTTGGGCTAAAAATTCCCCTCATAATCATAAGTTAAGCATATATAATCTTGTATACCCTTGTAGATACCTCAAATGTCCGCAATAAAACCACTAACACCTAGCGAGTCTTAATGTGCAAGGCTTACGAGGTGTAACATTCCTCCCCCCTTAGGAACATTCGTCCTCGAATGCTAAGCTCTTAGGGGTTCCTACGAAAATTTTGCCAGAGTTTCCCCTGTAATTGTACCACTACCATTCTGTCACAGCAACCTAAAATATACAATGCCTCACAGGGCTACAAGATCAATACTCATATTGGCCACAGACGACCGGGAAATCATTCAAAGAAGCATCACATACCTGAGAGCGATGATGTCTCTGTCTGGAGCTCTTCTGGAGGTGGAAATAGATGCGGATACTTGGACTTCATATCCTTCTCTGCTTCCCAAATCATTTCCTCTCTGTTATTGTTTCTCCACAAGACTTTAACTGAAGCTACATCTTTGGTTCTAAGTCTTCGAACTTGCCTATCCAGAATGGCAATGAGTACTTCATAGGACAATTTTTAGTAACTTGGACATCATCTACAGGTACAATTCTGGAAGGATCTCCGACGCTTTTTTGAAGCATTGACACATGAAACACTGGGTGGACTGACTCTAACTCTGAAGGCAAATCCAACTCGTAGGCTACTTGGCCTACCTTGCGCATAATCTTGTAAGGCCCAATATACCGGGGGCTAAGCTTCCCTTTCTTGCCAAATCTAATCACACCTTTCATCGGCGACACTTTCAAGAATACCCAATCGTTAACTTTGAATTTCAAGTCTCGTCGACGATTGTCCGCATAGGACTTCTGATGACTTTGAGCTGTGAGTAGTCGATCTCGAATAAACTTGATCTTCTCTACTGCTTGCTGGATCAGATCTGGGCCTACTAACTTTGTCTCTCCTACTTCGAACCATCCAATAGGTGATCTACATTTCCTCCCGTATAGAGATTCATATGGGGTCATCTGAATATTAGAGTGATAGCTATTGTTGTACGCAAATTCAATTAGTGGCAGATGGTCGTCCAATTTCCTCCAAAATCTAGCACACATACGCTCAACATATCTTCAAGGGTTTGGATGGTGCGCTCAGCCTGTCCGTCAGTTTGTGGATGGAATACCGTTCTAAGTCTTACTTGTGTCACCAAACCTTCTTGGAAGGATCTCCAAAAATTAGCTGTAAATTGTGCTCTTCTATTAGTAATAATGGATACTGGAACACCGTGAAGTCGCACTATCTCTTTGATATACAACTTTGCATAATCTTCTGCTGAGTATATAGTTCTAACTGGCAGGAAATGAGCTAATTTTGTGAGTCTATCCAGTACCACCCATATAGAATCATACTTACACTGGGAACGAGGTAAGCCTGTAATGAAGTCCATATTAATCGCTTCCCATTTCCAAGTCAAAATCTTTATAGCTTGCTGTAATCCTCCAGTCTTTTGATGCTCAGTTTTCACCTGTTGACAATTAGGACATTGAGCTACAAACTCCGTTATATCCTTCTTCATTCCATCTCACCAATATACAGATTTAAGATCATGATACATCTTTGTCGCTCCGGGTTGGATAGAATAACGAGAATGATGGGCTTCCTCCAGGATCTTCGACGTAATCCTACAATATTCGGAACACATAATCTGCCTTGACGCCTGAGAACTCCATCCGCAGGAACTTCAAATGGTGACTTCTTCTTCTGAGGAAGCAAATCTCTATAATGGACTAACACAGGGTCTTCATGTTGGCACTTCTTTACCTCTTCTACTAAATATGCCACTGTTGGGTTCTGGACAGTAACTTTCCCACCGCTTGAGTCCATTAAGAGAACTCCTAGGTTGGCTAGTTGTCGAAGCTCGCAGAGTAACAACTTTTTCTCCGGCTGAACATCACACAAACTGCCCATGGATTTGCCGCTAAGAGCGTCGGCTACCACATTCGCCTTTCCAGAATGATATAAAATACTAACATCATAATCTTTCAATAGCTCCAACCACTGCCTTTGCCACAAGTTCAATTCCTTTTTTTTAAAAATATATTGGAGACTCTTATAGTCTGTATAACTGTCCACATGAACGCCATACAAATAGTTTCTCCACATCTTCAGTGCATGGATAACCGCAACCAACTCTAGGTCATGAGTTAGGTAGTTTTTCTCGTGTTTTTGCAATTGCCTTGAAGCATAGACAATAACTTTGCCATGCTGCATCAACACACAACCTAACCCAATACCTGAAGCATCACAATAGATAACATAGCCCTCCGATCCTTCTGGAAGTGTCAGAACTGGGGCCGAAGTCAACCTATCCTTCAACTCTTGAAAGCTGCGCTCACAAGCGTCGGTCCATTGGAATTTTATCGATTTCTAAGTTAGGTTCGTCAGTGGTGCTGAAATAGAAGAAAATCCTTCTACAAGTCTTCTATAGTAACCGGCCAACCCCAGAAAACTACGGACCTCTATGGGCGTTGTAGGCCTCGGCCAATTCTTCACAGCTTCAATCTTCTGGATAGCTACTCAAATGCCATCGGCTGAAATAATATGCCTCAGAAAAGTTACAGAATTTAGCCAAAATTCACATTTTGAAAATTTTGAATATAACTTCCGAGTTCGAAGAATTCCAAGAATAGTACGTAGATGATCCGCATGATCTGCCTCCAATCGAGAATATTCCAGAATAAAATCGATGAACGAAATTACAAATAGATCCAAGAAAGGCCTGAATACATTAATCATTAAGTTCATGAATACCGCCGGGGCATTAGTCAACCCAAATGACATTACCCGAAACTCGTAATGGCCATATCTAGTTCTAAAGGCTGTTTTCGGGATGTCCTCTTCCTTGACCCTCACTTGGTGGTGTCTCGATCTTAGATCTATTTTTGAGAACCACTTGGCACATTGCAACTGGTCGAACAGATCATCAATCCTTGGAAGGGGGTATTTATTCTTTATCGTCATCTTGTTTAATTGCCTGTAATCAATACACATATGTAAGGAGCCATATTTCTTCCTTATGAACAACACAGGCGCTCCCCCTGGCGATGAACTGGGCCTGATAAAGCCTTTTTCAAGCAGATCTTTCAATTGCGCCTTTAACTCGGCAGGGGTCATTCGATAGGGAGGAATAGATATAAGCTTAGTATCTGGAAACACATCAATGATAAACTCAATCTCCCATTCTGGTGGAACACCTGGAAGCTCATCCGGAAACACGTCTGAAAATTCATTCACTACGGGGACAGATTGGAGAGTTGGCGGTTTTTTCTTTGTGTCTACCTGGACTAAATAATAAATATAGCCCTTATCAATCATCTTCCTCGCTTTGAGATAAGAAATAAACCTACCTCTCGGGGACGCTGTATTACCTTTCTATTTTAAGACTGGTTCTCTCGGAAACTGAAATCTAACCATCTTTGTTCTACCATCAACGTTAGCGTAGCAAGAGGCAAGCCAATCGATACCTATAATGACGTCAAAATATAACATTTCCAACTCATGTAGATCAGCCATACTATGGCGATTACAGACTACAACCACACAATTCCTATATACCCGCCTAGCTACCATTAGTTCCCCTACAAGAGTGGACACCTCAAAAGGTTTGATTGGTTCAGGTTTCACCCCAATACGATTAGCAATATAAGGAGTAATATATGACAGAGTAGAATCTGAATCAATCAATGCTTACACATCATAAGAGGATACCGACAATATAACTGTGACAACGTTAGGGGAGGACTCAAGATCCTGCCGTCTAGCTAGTGTATATTTACTGTTGTGAGGATCACTGGGACTGGATGCTCCTCTTTCTCTGCCTTTTCCGCGGCCTACTAGAGTCTAGGAATTTTTCCTAAGAGGGCGCACAGACGATGAAGAGCCAACTGCAGACCCCGTTGGTTGAGCCACGCCTCCACCTCCTCTCAAAGGACAATCCTGAATCATATGACCAATCCGACTGCTGGCATAACAAGCGTCTGAACCTTGGTGACACTGTCCCGAATGTGGCTTACCAGATTAGTTGCACCGTGGTAAGAGCAGCCTCATCTGACCGGATTCACCTTTATACTAGGAGCCCGAAATCCTGGAGCTATGACCCGATCCCGAATAAATAGGGTGATCAAATCTCCTGCTCGCAAATTGGGAGGGGGGGGGGGGGATGCACTGACCGCTGATTAGCCTGAATAACTGGAATATTGCTGCCTTTGACTCCCTCTACACTCGCTAGCAGCACCAGAAGACCTGGCCCTCTTACTATGCCTTCTGTCAGAATCATGCTCGACCCTTTGCGGCTACTGCTGTTCCTCCAAATTTTGACCATGGGCCTGGATACGCTCGTATATCCATCCCATCCTGGAGCGAGGCCGTCAGGCAGTCCTTAATCAAATGTGGCTGCAACTTGCTCACGAATCGATGTATACGGTCCCCCATGTCGGCTACCATGGCTGGGGCATACCTAGTCAAAGAATTAAAGCGAAGACTGTTTTCCCGAGGGTGGAGTAGGAGAGGTCCGAGATGGAACCTAGTCATGAGACTCAACCTCTTCTATCTATGCCGGTGGCTCCCGTTCAGTCCTTCTTCCCACCACCGTCTTGCCCTTCTGGGCCGCTGTAGCTTTTCTCTTCATAGGCATTGCTGAAATCATAACATACGATTAGGAAAAAAGGAATCCTAATAACATAGCTCTACCGCACGATCTAAAATAAGAAAAAAGGTCATTTATTCCTAAATGCCCTGAAGCCTCCTGTTTATAAGTGTGGCGCGCTTCACACCCATAAGCAGGACTCTACCGGACACGGCTCATAGACATACCCTAGGACGAACTGCTCTGATACCACTTTTTTCACGATCCAGCCGGAGGGCCATGACGGGCACTCGGTACGAGTCTACTGAGCACCTCTAGCCTAACATTCAATAACCATTTCTTAGTAGGCCAAATAGAAAGCTTATGAATATCATACTCGGTACAACCATCAATAACAGTGGTCATAAGCATAAGACAACGAGATTACCGAAATATTATACAACAATAAGAACTGAAGAAGCTATTGAAAATCTAACAACATACACGTGTCTACGAGCCTCTAAGTAGAATACATGAATCCATAAGACGGGGCAGGATTTAGCCATGCCCAAGTGTATATGTACAAAGGAGTAGTACCAAAAGACTGCAACTCCGGAACAACTAGAGCGCTTTTGAGATGCCACTGATGGAGCTCCTAGGCATCAGGTCCGTCTACCTGCGGGCATGAACGCATCGTCCACAAGAAAGGACATCAGTACGAACAGTATACTGAGTATGTAAGGCATGAATAACAACATAATAAGAAATATAGAACAAAACATGGGATAAGGATAACTTGTATGTCTGATTGCCTCTTAGGGCGAATATCATGTATGCTTAGTCTTTTTCATAAAAAACTTTCTCATACTTGTATAACATAATAGTGCAGCGGAACGTACAGCCCGATCCATAAATATTTTATATTGTTGCGGAACATGCAGCTCGATCCATATATATATATATATATATATATATATATATATATATATATATATATATATATATATATATATATATATATATATATATATATATATATATATATATATATATATATATATATATATATATATATATATTATACTGTTGCGGAACGTGCATGTCACACCCCGATCTAACTAGGGCGTGATGGGCACCCGACCCCATACCCGGAGCCGAGCGAACCCGCTGACTCTTCTTACCCACATAGTCTCTTTCGAACTCTTAAATCAAATATAATGAAATACATAGTAAAGCTTTCAAAATCTTTCTTTTCATCGTACTTAATTCAAATATAATCTGTGATCGTATGGACTTTATAACATAACATAAAATGACACATAGGCTGGTGGAGCCGTTTACAGTACCGACACTTTATACCCACGACTCTGTCTACAAAGTCTCTAACTTCGAACAAGACATCATAGCATAGTACTCTGACCCGGCAACACTGCAGAGCAAATGGAGCTTGCCGACTCCGCTGGGACATCTTCTATAATAGCTTCTACTCATCTGGGTGTACCTGCGCGGCATGAAACGCAGCCCCCGAGGAAAGGGGGTCAGTACAAGCAATGTACTGAGTATGTAAGGCATGAATTGTAACACAGTACGGGATATAAATATGAATAATAACAGAATGGAAATATAGAGCATATCATGAGGTAGAAGAGTAACCTGTGCATATGAGTGCCTCTTAGGGCGGATGCCATGCATGCTTAGCTTTCTTTGAAAAACATTTCTTCTTCATATATATAGAAAATAGAACATGTCATAGCGCCGAGCAACGTTGGCTCCCCCACATATGTCCTGCGTCCGGGCATCCCGCGTCCGGGATGATAAATTACGCCAACTGACTAGGTGGCAATGCGTCTATAGCGCAACATATGGCCCTTTTCCCCATATCCCCCATATACATATACATATATCATATAAGCAGCATGCATGAGAGCCCAAAGAAAGTCATGTATCTATCGGAGTGACGTAAGGTCGGTAACCTCCGATTACATTATGAAATAACCATGGCCGCTTTGTCTCACCTTGAAGGAACAATTATTATAAGATGAGACGAGCAACGAATAACAACATACATAAACCGACACCTGAAGGCTCAGAAACAAGTTTCAGGTCAATCCGATTTAGTATAAGGAAGTTATGAGCGTTTGAAGTACAGAACCTTCTACGAACGTTTCAGAAGCTATTTTTGGAAAATCAAAGCAATAATCATATCAAGTACCTTTTGAGCATGAAATCATTCTTATCATAGTCATCATAGAAATATTCTCATCATCGACATCATCAATGTCGTTGTAAGACATATCCATCGTGATTGTCATAAAAGCTTACAATACCATAAACCTTTGTTTTAGAAACATACGGACATTTTGGAAAACATTGACGGGTTATCGGGAAAGTAATCATTGCCTTGGGACCATAGACTTCTAACTTTTGAAGACAAGAAAGATATGGAAACATTTATAAATTCATAACGTAGGAATCATGCCTTTGAATGAAAGGGACGAGCCTTAACATACCTGCTCCACGTCCTATTAGCTACGCTTAATTGTCCAAGCTCGTTATCGCTAGTCTACATCCAAGAAGATTTACATAATCATTAGATTCATCGTCACACACACTTGTCTTAGTCTTTCAAATAAATTCACTTATGATCTGCTGAAATTTCGGCAGCATCTCCCCTGTAAATACACCATCCCCGAGAATCTAACTCGGCCCAAATCATCAATCAACAATCCGAGAATTCAACTCGGCCAAACTATCAACAACAATACCAATAATCATGCCAACAACATCAACGACCAATTCAAGACGCATTCTAACATTAACAACCTTTGTCATACAATTCAACGACATTTTATTTATTTTCAATTCAATTCACATAATATTCAAAACGACTCAATCAACATACTACTTCACCCGACACCTTCCAAATTCAACAAGAACAATAACCTATTTCCTTCTTTCAAATTCAATCATAACAACCCAACTTACAATCTTCCAAACAAATGTCTCACTTCCAAATTCATGAATTCTACCAACATTTTACATTAACAACTTCATTCATACAAATATAAGAATTCATGCTAGTGTCACATTAACTTCCACCACGACACCACAACGATTACAACTTCATTTCAAGCCATTAAATCCTCATTTTCATCATGGAATCCACATCTATAACAATCAAAACACTAAATAAAATCAATTCATTTGTTCTACACAATGCAACTATATTCGGCCAACACCCCAACATACCAAATTCATGATTTTCATCCATTTCTACATGCTACAACACTCACAAATCATCCATAAAACATGGGAAGGGAGATTGAATACATACCTTCTTCACTTAACTCCTTCATTCGGCTAAGCTTATGAATTGCCCAAATGAATGCTTTGCTTGTTCCAACAACTACCCCATGTTAATAAGGGCCTTCCATTTAGTAGAAAAGCTAGAAGAAATAATTTGTTTTTTTGGATCAACTCTTCATGGCCCCATGTTCGGCCACCATGGCCGAACCCCCTCTCTCTTCCTCTTTTTTTTTTTTCTCTCCAAGCTTCTTGATTTAAATGATGAATGAAGTGGTCCTCTCTTATATATATATACTTAGTTCCTTCCAATACCAAGTGGACACCTACCCTTCTTCTTGAAGTTTCTTTAAATTAAAATAAAGATGACCAATGTCTTGCCATATAAGCTTTGGTCTTATTTACATAATTTAGCTTCATTAAATAAAAATGTGGGCACATGCCACACACATGCCACACGACCATCTTGGATTTTTCATGAACTTTCTTGAATATTTTGTGAAATTCCCATTTTGCCCCTAGCCTTCCAGAATATTACCATGCGCCATTTTGTGAATTTCCCTTTTTTGCCCTTAGCCTCTCTCAATATTTCCATACTACTAATGTTCATAAATAATATTCATAACCAACCTGTACATTAAAATAATTTTAGAAGATGGTCATTCCCTTAACTTACCACGACTACCTTGAAATATCCGAACGTACAAAATACGGGCTATAACAGTGCAACCCGATCCATACCCATATATCCCGCGTCCGAGACGATGTCATAATATACCAACTGATTAGGTGGCTATGCGTATATAACGCCTCGCCCTTTTTCCCATATCCCCTATTTACATATTTATAAATCATATACATATATAATATAAGTAGCATGCATGAGAGCCCAAATAAAAGCTACGACTCTATCGGAGTGACGTAAGGTCGGTAACCTCCGATTACATTATGGAGCAATCATCATCGCTATATCTCACCTTGAAAGAACAATAATTATAAGGTGAGATCAACAACAATGAATAAAATCATGGAAATTATGAAATAAGCTCAATAATCTCATAATAACATTAAAACCATAACTTTGGAACTTTTAGAAGTAGGATCATCACCATCATCATGATGAAAACATAATCATCTTTAGCGTCATAAGAAACTTTAAGAATCATGAATCTCTAGCTTGTGGAAATAAGGACATTATGGCAGACATGTATGGATTCACAAGAAAGAAGTCATCATTGACATAATGGTCCTCATAAAAAACATCTTGTCTTTAATATCATAAAACCTTGAGAATCATGAACTTCTCGCGTTTCGGGAATAAGGATGTTATGGGAGACATATATAGAATCGTAACGTAGGAGTCATGCCTTTAGAAAGAAAAGGACTAACCTTACATACCTTTTTGTCTCCTACTACTTACGCTTATCCTCCCGAGCTCGAAAATCTACATTTGATAGAATTCATACTATCGTTAGACTTATCGTTGTTTACTTATATTAAGCTTTCAAATTAGACTACTTCATATCCTGCCGAAAATAGGGCAGTATCTCCCCTATTTATATGCCTAGCCTGAAATCATAATCCAACAACCAACAAAAACAACAACAATACCAACATCAACAACATCATTATCAATACCAATATGATCCATAAAACATCCCTCACGGCGTCTTCCAAATTTCTCAACTAACCAACTCGTTATACGATTATTTAATAACTTTATTTCCATAAACAAACCTAAATCAATATCAATAAGGGAGATTCATTCCTTACCTCCGCTAGAACCACAATATCTTCACTTTCCACCTTGAGTTCAAGCCAAGACTTGCCGCAATACAATTTTATAACCGCAACTATACGCTGTCCGAACCCGAATCTAGAGATTAAACTTGATTTGGGCTAAACTTTGGTGTATGGAACTTTGGAGAAATTTCCAGAATATTTGAGAGAGTTTTGAGGGTGTTTGGAATGAAAAGTGAGGGGTAAGCCCCCTTTTATAACATTCCAGAGTCAGCCTCAACCGACCTAAAAAATTACTCAGCGCGTTGGTGCCAACTTGGGGCGCGTTCGCGCCGAGTTGTCCATTGTCTCCTCTGCGCGTTTGTACCACCCCCAGGTGCGCGTCCGCACAGAGGTAATCCCTGCTCTGGAAGCCTGTCTTAAAATGATCATAACGCTTGATCCCGATGTCCGATCGTTGCACAGTTTGTTGCGTTGGAAACTAGCTTCCTGAACTTCATTTTAGGCTTTTGCTTTGCTCCAAAATTCCTCATATACTAAAAGATATCTTTTCTCCAAGTTTGGCCAAAATTGCCCCTCATAATCATAAGTTAAGCATATATAATCTTGTATACCCTTGGATAGCTCAAATGTCTGTAATAAAACCACTAACACCTAGCGAGTCTTTATGTGCAAGGCTTACGAGGTGTAACATGCTTCCATCTCCCATGGCTGATAGTTGTCATTAGCATAGCATCGAGTTTCTAGGGTGAGTACGAGTCGTCTGCTGCCTTGAAGACTCCTCTTACATTGACAGATTGGATGTATTATTATATTCCAAACTTGTATATTTTTCCATTAGATGCTCTTGTATGGATTAGATTAGACCCTGGGGGTATTCCTTATTTTCGCATTCTCTTCCGTTTAAATTTATTTATTTATTTATTTATTTTGTCTTTACTATTGTTGGGTTGAAGGTTCGCTTACCGAGGTGGGAAAGGTAAGTGCCCGCACGACTTAGCTAAATTGGATCGTGACTGAGGATTACCTCTTTGATGCGCAGCCTAGTGTTGGGAATGGACTTGGAGATCTTTTTTCTCCTCAAATCCCAACTCAGCCAAGACACAAAAGAAAAGAAAACTCTTTAAAAATTTGAACTAAATCGAAAATTAAAGGTCTCAGGTATAAAATACTAGAAACCCTAGGTATTCGATTTTTTGCAAGTGAATATCAGATGCAAGGTGTCAAACAAAGTGATTTGGGGGTTTTATTTATAGAACCCCAAATTGAAGCTAAACCCCTAATTTCACCGATGTGGGATAAATCAATTTTTCAGACTTGTTCCTCACAATACATCATTGTGTGGTTTAGATTAAGGTTTGATATCAAATAAAGGGTCAGATTTCACCCAACCTTGATGGATCCTCATGGTTACCACTGAACCAATGGCATTCGAGGACTTAAATTCGCAAAACAACAAAGACAATTAAAAGAAATCAGTCGAAGACCGTTGTAAAGCAAGAAAAATGGAAGAGGAAAGTTGACTTTATCGTGTTTGGGTCGTTCTTTGGAGCAGAGAAGGAGAAGCCATTAATGCTTTGCCTTCTTTGCTCCTACACGCTTTGTAAAAAGCAAAAGCGAGCCTGCTCATTACCATATTTAGGCCGTGACGAGGAAAGAGAAAAGGTAGAGATGAGGCGGCTAGGGTTTTGTGGGGTGCGGAGGAGAGAGAGATGGGGAGGGAGTGTTTGGTGTGTGGTTTTTGTGAAAATGAATATGAGATGGGGCTTTTGGCCCTCTATATGCCGCATTGGGTCGGGTCATGCCCCCTTGTTGGGCTGGCTCGGTCCAGAATTGGAATAAGAGACCTGTGGCCTTGTATACACGTATATATACTTGATATACGTGTATACATATGTATATCAGTGTATATATGTGGATATAAGTGAGAAGTCAACGCGTATTTAAATAAATGACCGTAATTAAGAAAAGACCAAATTAAGTTAGACCCTTAATCATAATTAAAACAAGACTAATTGAATAAGTAAAGGCTAGTTTTGCAAATATGTCCTTCAATTGACTTGATTGTAAGACCAAACTATTTCAATTATGGCCCTTTTGGTCCAATTTAGCCCTCCCGTGGTAACATTTGCAAGAATGACTTTAATTAATCAGACCAATAAATTTGGCCCTTTCATATGAAGTCACAATTAGACTAAATAACCATTAAAAGGATAACTTTTGCAATAATGACCTCAATTATGGAAATTGATTTTCAATTGGGCCATAATTGGACTATTAACTGATTATTTCAATTATAGCCATTTAATAGGCAATTTACAGAATTAACCACCATTAAATACTCGATTAATTATAATAAAATTCTCATAAATGGAACAAATAAGATTTGAGGGGGGAAAATGATTAATTTATTTAATTAATCAGATTCCTTGAATTTAAATAGAGTAAATTACTTTGTAAGTTGACATTTTAACAATTTAGACAATTAAGTGAATAATTGTGGTAAATTATTTTCTCTTGGTTAAATTTAGCAAAAGTATCATAATTGTAAAAAATATGTAAATTAATTTCCAAATGACTTATAATATTATAGAAATCATTTTACCAAATAAGAATGGTAAAATATTATCTAAATAACTTTTATGAAATCATTTTGGCTTCTAAAACTACATATTTCACTCTGTTTGATATCCAAGGACTCTGAGTGACTAAAATAAATTATGAGTGGTCAAAAATTAGGTGTCAGCAACAGTGTGGCCCATTCCCGCAGGTCAAAAACACTCTAACGGGGATAGGGAAAGGGTCAACGGGAGTAAAATGGTCAAAACGTGCATAACGACCAAACAAGTCGTTACAAGAGATTGCTCAAAAGAGCTCGAATTTAACTTACCGATGTAGTGTCCTTCGAGTACGTAGTACCTTAATGTGAAAGGATAACATTTTTTTTTGTGAAATTTTTCCGCAGCTTCACTTTATTGAAAGAATCAAACATGTCCTCAAATTTCTTTTTCAGTTCTTCAAACGAAAATACACTTATGCTAAGTTAGTCTCATACTTTCAACAATGATACTGCTCCAATATAAACCAATATAACCATAAAAGAAAATTATTACTCTCTCCATCCCAATTTTTGTGATATACTTTCGTTTTTAATCTGTCCAAAAAAGAATGATACATTTCAATATTTAAAAATAATTTAACTTAAAACTTCCTCTTTTACCCTTAATGAAATTATTTACTGTCACACAAATATCTATGACTTGTTTTACATTAGAAGTTTCAAAAGTATTCCTCTCTTTCTTAAACTCTGTGTCTAGTTAAATTATATCACATAAATTAGGATGACGGGAGTAAAAGAAATGTTTTTTTTTTTTTTTTATGAATATACCGATTTGACCAGTAAGCACAGAAATATGATGTTATAAAAAAGCTTCCAAATTAAGTCACTTGAATGAATAAAATCTTGTAATCGGAAGAAAAAAATTGAAAGGAAAAGAACATTACTATAACAACAGAAAATTAAAGTATAAAAGTTGTAAATTATATCAAAAAATTGTGAAACATCTACAGTAATCTCTCTTTATCTTCTCCTATGCAAAGCCTTGTCATTGTTATTCAAGATTATTTGCTTCCTTTTAGCTAGAATAGGTGTTGTCATTGTTGAAGGCACTCCTAAGTCAGACATAGAAGCAGCCATATTTGGATTGTCGTTCATGATTAGCATTCTTTTCATCACTTGTGATGCTTTGTTCACGTATTGGAGCGACGCGAGAGAGGCTTTCGTGGGCAGGTAGCGAAAGAAATTTGTGGCGGTTGTGCATGGAACTATTTTTTTTTTTCCAAGTTATGTTGTATAAATGTGTTTGAGTCAAAATTCATATTTTACCCAAATATGGTTAACCACAGTTGGTAGTAATTCGACACAGGTGTAAGAGTTAACAAAGCACGTTATTAGTAATTGATAAAGAATAAGTAAATAAAGAGAAAGAAAAAGAGTAAACTTGTGCCAATTATGATGAACAACAGTAGTGGAAATGAATGAAAACTTGATGATCAAAGAATAGAGATTAGAATAAATCAGAAATTATAATCAATAATAATAGTGTATTTTTCTAGTCAGACCTGGATGCCTTGGTCTACAAATGAAAATCCTATTTATAGGTATATGATCCTATCTGGTGTTCTTTCCGTTGTGTTTCTGTAACGGAAATTATAATTGCTGAATTGATGATTGTCGTTTAATTTTCTTGACTCTGGCCGTTAGTAACCGTTTTGTCGTTACTGCATTAACTCCATTTAATGCGTAGTAAAGAAGGCTTGTATGTTGTTTCCGTTGATGTTCTCGCCGTTGTTCCGGTCTGCTACCTCTCCGTAAATGCTATGCTCGGCATTACTTTATGATATTTATACGTCATTGAATAAACTGACACGTGTCGCATGTTGGTCCACGTGTCAGGTACATTTTTTTACCCATACAGATAGTCCCTCAATTTTTTGGGTTCATCACAAAGATGTTCCCGAGAAATTGTCTTGCCGATTTTCATCAGTCCTATCTTAATTAGACATTTGAATCTTCTTTCCGCGGAATGGGAAGCGTTGTAACTAGCGGCAGATCATGGCCCACTGGCGTAATGAATACGTGGCATAATCACAGAAGTTGAAAAGACTCGCATTAAATGATGAAGTCAAACATGGGCCACGTGGCTGTTACCGTGCCCTTCGTTTACTCGCCGTTTCCCAAGGCAATGATAGTGGTTTTACATTCTCTACAAAAGTTCAAATTTTACCTTCTTCTACTATTTCATCTCAAATTTTCCGCTCCAAAGTTCTTCAATTTTAAATTCCTTTGCTTCCTTTCCTTCTTCGTTTTCTGTAATTCCTAATTATGTCTTCTCCTTTACCTTCTCAGAATATTTTGCCAGAAAAGACCGTTATTGTTGATGCTTTTCCTCCTCATGTAGGTGCTGAAAAACCTAAAAATAGAATGCCTCCCAAGAAATTGATAAGCGATGCTATTGTTGCTGCTTTTATTGGGTCTTTTTCTTTATCTGTTAGTGTTGGTGATGTTGAAGTTGGAAAGGTAAATCTTCCTTCTGTGGATCGTGTACTCCCTAAAAATCCTTCTCATACTACTGACTTGAAGATTACAAATGCATATGAATCTGATAGGGAAAGAATGGCGATGATGTCAGGGATTAAATCCTATATTATCGAAGATCTTGTTCCTTCCGTAATTGAAAGGTGTCATTGGAAGGATCACCATGTGGAGATTATCGTTCCTGAACCAGAGAGACCCGCTACTTCTCATTTGCGCGGGTTTTCCGCTTTCACGACCCAACTAGGGCCGCGACGGGTACCCGGGGCTAACCGCCGAGCACCGCTCGCTCTATTGCTCATCTTACTCATTTAATGCTCTTTTATCAACTTTATACTCAAATTGTAGGAAAATCATATTTTATATGAAAATATAAATACTCTTATATACATGTGCCCTTTTGGCTATCAAAATAGTGATACATATATATACAGTAGCCATCTCGTGAGACCATCTAACCCACACTGCGCATCTACGAGCTTCTACTGGAGTGCCAAACATGAGGACGGGACAAGACCCCGTCATGCCCAAAAATACATATACATGACTATGTACACAAAAGAATAATCAAGCACCTCCGGGACAAGTGAGTGCTTCCAATCAGCTGACAGCTACTACGGATCTGGATCGAGCTCTCTTGCCTGTCTACCTGTGGGCATGAACACAACGTCCAAAGAAAACGGACGTCAGTACGAATATTGTACTGAGTATGAGAGGCATGAACAATGAAAGAAGACAATGATATAAAGGGAATATCAATATGAAACATCTGGGTCTGACTGACAAATATATATAAAAGAAGTAATGCATGCTATCTTACTCATACTCATCATCATATCATATATGCAAAATGTATAAGCTGCCTGTCCAAATTGGATCGGTGTGGTAATCAATAACATTAGCCTGCGTCCAGGCCTCCCGCGTCCGGGGTATCATCTCATGCCACCCACTAGTGGTGTCTGCCCATGCCATCTGGCCATGGTGTATACATATAGCTGCCCGCCTTAGCGGTGACTGCCCGGCCAACTAGGCGCGGTGTTATATCATCATCATCATAACATGCTCATCATGGTATGCTTATCTTATCATAGTACATGCATAAGGCTCAAGATCAACTATACTCTATCGGGGTGACGTAAGGTCGTGATCCCCCGATTGCATTACGGAACAACCACAGACATTCTGCCTCACCTTGAAGGAATTAGCGTATAAGGTGAGTGTAAGCGATGAATAACATCATTAGACTTTTTGTACTTTAACTCATTACCTTGTGTAGCTAATTATAGACATAGGCTCGTGGATAAGAAAGTAGTTACACTATAGGATTCATGCCATTATAAAGAAGGGACTAGCCTCACATACCTTTGACGTTTAACTAGGCTAGCGCTTGCTTGTTCTCTTTCGATATCTCGTTTCTACCTTCAAGAGAGAGAATTCGCATTTGCGTTAGTTAATCAACTATAAGAACGCACTACTATTTCTAGAGACAATTGGGCAGCACTTCCTTTGTTTATACTACTTTTCCCATATTTCATATCAATTTCCAACACCCACAACAACAATTACAATATAGCAATCAACAATCATCATTCATATACAATGACCATGATCCACCATTTCTCTTCATTTTTCCCACAATTATGGTTGTGGGTTCGCTATCGTATTTTCTCATGTATCACACTTATCTCATGGTCTACATGTCATTTATAACGTATTCATACTCACAACACACTAACATTCATGATTCAATTCAACTACCATTCACTTATGACACTATTCACTCATTTATGACCCATTTGCTATGCTTTTCTACAATTCCGGTATCTTAACCTTCCAATACCTTAAACAACATGAAATGGTCATGAAATTTACCTTAGATGATGGTTGAACAAGCTTTGAATGGATTTACTCCTCTAGCACCAAAACCCTACTTCACTCCTTTTGGGTTTTCTTGAGAAGGATGAATTTTAGTGTGATTCTCACACTTGATTTCGTGGGTCTCATGTAATTGATCACCAATCTCCCTTGAGTTCTTGTAATTGAAGAGTAGAGAGTATTCTAGGAGTTTCTAGAGAGAAATATCGTGAATATGAAATGATTTGAGTGAGCTTGGGTCTCTTTTTAATGATTTAAAATCTATTCCGGAATGAACAGTGACTGAGGTGTACAGTGGTCGTAAACCCACTTTATTGGCCGTATACTGGTTTACGGTCCGTCCTTCACGACCGTATTTAAGCATATCAGAAACAGAAAGGCATGCTGAAGATCATGGCAATTTACGACTCAGTTTACGGCCGTATTTCGATTTACGGTCCGTATTCCAAGTCATTTTTAAACATTTGAAGCATTTGACCGAAAGTTGAAATTTTTGAAAGGTTGGAGGACGATAACAGTTTACGGTCCGTAAATCACTTTACGGGCTGTATTCCACTTTACGACCATCAAAGTGCAAACCTGCAACTTTTCACTGTACGTTCACGGGAAAATTTCCGAGGTGTAACATCCGCAGTGTATCTTTACCCCTTTACTATTGGGTTTAATTTACCGCTAACCTCGTTGATTGATCAATTATGCTACCTCCTCCAAGTATGTGTTGCACAACTTACTCCTGAAGTCTGGCGTTTGATTCAATTATATCAACACGTTGCTCGTCTTTCCAATGTACAACTTTCCTTGGATCATATTTTATATTTGAACTCCCTTCGTTTTATAAGGGGTTCTATGATAATGTTTAGGGCCAGGGTCCTGAATAAACTGTTCTATGATCCCGGAGATAGCTATGACCGTTTATGGTTTAATGAATTTGCATTTATTCCTACTCACCAATTAGTGAGTAGTGACGCTGGGTCTTTTCCGAAGAAATGGAATGCGAGAGCTTTAAATATTCCAGAGAATATTCGTGCATTTACAGAAACAATGATCCGATTCTCGGCAAGTGCTAGAACTTGGGAATCAATGGCGGTGCAACGGGGCATTCGCACTTTAGATGATTCCGAAAAGAATAAAGGTATTTATTTTTATTAATCTTCTTTTCTTGATCACAATTGTTTTCATTGTATCTATTTTGTCAATCCATTCCAGTAAAAGGAGATCATCATCAAAAGCTTTGATTCTTCCAAATGATGACGACTTGGCATTAGATAATATTCGTTCTATTTCAGAAAAAGGCCGAGTGCGGAGTCGGAAGGTTCTAAGGATGTTGGTAAACCTGTTTTCAAGAAGAGGAGACTGAAGAAGCAATCCTCTTCTGGTCCTTCCATGATTGGGAAGACTGAAGGTAGGCTTAGCATTGAAAGTACAAATTCCGAGGAAGAAACTCCTTTAATTTTGAGGAAAAAAAGAAGAACTAACCTTTCTCTTTGTTATATCCCGCATTTTTGCATATTCGGGAAATTCGAAAATAATTTTGACTTGTAAGAAATAAGGCCGCATTTTGATTTTATTTAATATATATGTTGTTCATGAGATATTGATGCGGAAATAACGAGGAAGGCCAAAGGGCCAATACAGCGCGAACGGGCCCCCACGTGGCGCGAACGCGCTGAACAAAAATTTGAAAATCAAGTTCGGAATGAAGGTTGTGTTATGAGAAGGCAATAATAACATATATATGACATCTGGAGACCATATGGTATAAATTAGCTCACGTGTTATTTGATGAAAAGCCCTCGTTGCTGCAAGCTAAGTGGGGCCCACATATCGGAGCTTCATAAATGACATATGACGAGACATATGAATAGTATATGGAAAGTTGAGTAAGTTCTAAGAAGGACCCATAAGCCAAAAATGAGTGTAGACCCTCCAAAAGGACGATTTAAGAAAAATGTTTTGGGTAATCCGACTTTGAGGGGCAAAAACGGCATTATAAATTTGTAATTTGGGAAAACTCCCAGAAATAAAAGTTGTAGATAATTGAATTATCTTTCCAACCATAGGTCGTGGGTCCTCATACGATATCGGTATAAAAAGTTATGACCATTTTACTGAACAAAGGCGCAGTCAAATTTTAACCCTGCGCGAACGCGCCCAAAGGATTTTGAGGCGGTGCTGAGCCGAACCGAAATCACTATAAAAAGGGGGTTAGCCCCCATTTTTCAGCAAAAGGAGCCCAAAAACACCCCAAATTTCTGGAAATTTCCCCCAACCTTCCACCACCAAATTTTGAGCCCAAATCAGGTATAATTTCCCAATTCCAGTCCGGATAGCGTATAGTTTTTGTTGCAGAATCATATAGCGGCGTATGGTAGCTTAAGATTAGCGTGGAAAAGTGGAGATTAAGCAATATTAAAGGAAGAAAGGTATGAATTTCTTTTTATTTGTGTTAATACCGGTTTATTTACGGAGAAGGTGTGATAAAATGATTGTGTAATGAGTTAATTAGTTATGAAAATTAGAAAACAGCGTGTGGGCTGTTTTACGAGATATTTTGGAGATGGAAACATTATAATTGATGTTGGTATTGTTGTTGTTGTTGTTGGTTGCTGAATTAAGAATTCGGGCTAGGCATATAAACAGGGGAGGTGCTGCCCGATTTTCGGCAGAAAATAAAAATAGTATGATTTGAAATATGGTACGAATGTGCGATGAAAAAGCTAATGTTTGTGTAAATCCTCTTAAATGTAGACTTGCAAGCTTGGACAAATAAGCGTAGCTTAAGAAGCGGACAAGGTATGTAAAACTTTACCCTTCCTTCTTTGGCATGTCTTAGACATAATAGGTTTGGATACGAGCTTCAGGGGCAACTCTATTTCTAGAAATCCGAGTTTGAATTTAGCCCTTTTTTTATTCAATGGAATTGAATTAGAGATTCTATGTTTGGTTGGAAATCAACATAACCATCTATAGCTTCCACAAATGGGATTGAATGACACTAAGACTTTTATAAGTGACTCCATAAAGCTTAAGACACGTAATTTGTGTCCGCCACCTCGGTTGAACCGAGGTGGGACCACTATTTCCGAATCCGCGTCTATTGCACGATTGACTTATTTTCGAGCAACAATTAAAGGAAACCTTTAGCTACCCTCTCAACTATTAAATGATAAATGTTGTAACTACTCCAAAGAGTCTTATAGTGTATTTGGATATGTAAAATAATTCTAAAGGCTTAATTTTGATATCATCCATCGTTCCGAACTCGTTATAATTCATATGTATTTTCTGATATAAGTATCCAGATATGAACATTCTGATTTGAGTATTCTAATATGAACATTTGGGTATGAGTATTTTGATATGAATATTTTGATATAAGTATTTCGATATAAGCGCTCTGATGTGAATATTCTGAAGTGGGTATGTAATTTGATATGAGTATTTCGATGGAAGTATTCTACCAGAAATACTATGATATAAGTACCTTGATACAAATATTCTGACATAAATATTTTGATACAAGTATTTCGATACGAGTATTCTGACATAAATATTCTGACATAAGCATTCTGACATAAGTATTCTTACATAAGTAATCTGATATAAGTATCCCGATATAAGCATTCGGTTATAAGTAATCTGTTACGAATATCCTGATAGCACGTTCGATTCTTTCATCGAGTCTTGATTTATGTGCGTTTAGTTTCTCATTACTCTACTCGTGGATGCCTCAATACTTCCTTCACTGAGCCCGGGCCAGGATATGTAATCAAGCGCATTCCATTACATTGTTCGCCATGCCTCGATGGTGAGGGGGCAGGTATACATGAACATGGGTTGTGGAGTATGCTGTGCCATGTACATATATTCTGATATATGATGATATGATATGATATGGCCATCTGATATGTTTGATATGTGCACATTATGATACGATATGATATGTTACGGAGCTATTCCCTACTCTGGAGTATGATGTGTTGTGGCGCCAGTGTCGGGGTGGCGACCACGTTCTGTTCACCGTGCCCCATAATGGGGCCGGATATGGCATATGTTCTGACATGCATTGATATTTTTGTCCACCGCGTCCCTCACGGAAGGGCCGGGATCTGTTATACGCACACATACGATATACGATTTGTGTCTGGAAAGTAAGTTCTCTGGCATTCTGTACCCTCTGTACTTTTTCTGACCTATGATATTGATATACATGATCTGTGTCTGGAAAATCAACATTCTGACATTCTGGATCCGTACTTCTTCTGACATATGATCTGCGTTCGAAAAATAAATGTTGGTACTTTGGATAGTGTACTTACTGTTTGTACTGTCTGTTTCGATTATGGTTTAGTTTTCTGTATTCCATGCTTTACATACTCAGTACATTTTTCGTACTGACCCCTCTTCTTCGGGGGCTGCGTTTCATGCCGCGCAGGTACACCCAGATGAGTTGAAGTTATTACAGAAGATGTTCCAGCGGAGTTGGCAGGCTCCATTTGCTCCCGGAGTGTTGCCGAGTTAGAGTTTGTATATGTATGTTATGAATTCTGGATTTATGTTAGAGACTTTGCAGACAGAGTCATGGGTATTGGTTGTCAGTCTGTAAGCGGCTCCATCAGCCGATACGTCATTTTGTGCTATGTAGTAAATTTGATATAATCACAGATTTGTTAAATTTTGAAAATAGTAAGAAGAAAAATTTGAAAGCTCAACATGTATTTTATTTGTAATTGGTTTTCAGAATTCTAAGAAAACAGGTGTGCAAACAGGTTCGCTCGGCTCTGTATGTGGGGTCGAGTGCCCATCACACCCTAATAAGGTTAGGGTGTGACACTCTTATTGATGTGACAAATGCCCCAGTGGCGTCTCCGATGAAGGATTATAAAGATTTATCTAGCATCATTGAAGTTCCCTCTCGGGAAGAAGATTTATAGACTACTCTCCCTGAAGTGATGATGTTTCCGAGGTGCCTTTCCAAAGCACCATCGCCGCTGCTAGTATAATCGAGACTGACGTTGTCGGGGTGGAGATTTCCAATGTTCCCAAAGTTGATACCTCTCGGGGTGAGGTTGACGGTTCTCCTAAAGTTGACACCCTCTCGTGTGATACTACAACTCCATCAAGTCGATCTTCTACTTATGCAGAAGGAAAAAGACCTGTTCAAGAGGATTCACATGAAGCTGATACTGGTGATGAAGCTCTTCGAGCTGATGATCCCGCAGTCAAGTGGATGCAGTCTTTTTTTCCTCTTACTCTTAATCATACCCGATCTTTCAGTTTATATGATGAGGCAAATTTATTGGCTAATCCTCTCGTGATGAGTACTTTTGCCAATAATTTCATAGGACCAAAAGAACACGTCACTCTAAAGGATATGGCTTCATATCAGATGAACATGATTGCTTTAGGGCTTATGATCCAGGTATGTTTATTTTCATCTTCTTCTATAAATTCTCCTCCATAAATTTTTCGTAATTCGTTATCTGCTTGCAGGCTCAGACTTATTTGGCGGGAAGTCTGGAGCATTCTGAGGGTGAATCAAAACACATTGATAAACTCAATGAAGACAATGTTGCTCTAACTCAAGAGTAGTCAACTTTGAAAGCAAAGCAATCTTGCTCTAATGCGGAATTGACTGAAGCCGATGAGTATAAAGCAGAGTTGAAGTGTTTTCAAGATCAGGTATCCGACTTCCCAAAACTGAAAGAGGAGATCTCCGAGAAGGATACCACCATTGGCAATTTGAGGGTAAAACTCATACAGACGGAAGCCAAATTTGAAAAAACAAATGAGGAAATCCAGAATCTCCGAGATAGATTGTCTTCTCGGAATACCGAATTCGCCGAGCTCGATGCAAAATTTCAATCATTACAAGTTAAGAGCATTCAACATTCTGGAGATCTAACTAGAGCTTTGATTAACTTAAATCAAAGTAAGAGAGACATAGATGCGATTGAGGAGAAGTATACTGAGAAATATCTCGAGATGAAAGCTTTGTTGGAGAAGAAAGATTGATTTATTGCTAAAATCTTGAGAAAACTAGAAGACTTGCAAGAGCGTGGGAAACAACTCATGCACTGAAAAGACAAGTATAAGTAGACGGTCAAGCAGTTGGAAGAAGCCCATGCCGTGGAAAAGCAAAATGTTGTTAACCTGGCTATTCTTAAGACTCGCTTCAATTTTCTGAAAGGACTTGACCTTTCCTCATTTGATCATGCTGACGCTTTTGCTATTGCTGAGCAAAAATTAAAGGATGCTCGTGATCATCTTGGTGATATATTCGGAGATGATAATGCTGAAGAAGATGACGAAGAGGAGGTAGAGGAGGAAAGTGATTCTGGGGATGCAGATGATGATTTGCTTTTTGAAAAGAAGATTCCATCTGATGATGATCATACGTAGATCATATCAGAGGCTCTTGTATTTCTCTTCCCTTCGGTGTTTGATTATTTCTCTTACTTTTTGCTCCGTTTGGATTTGGTGATTATTTTGTAATAGTTTTGTTTTGTGTTGATTCTACAATGAATGAAGCTTTTGCTTATCCATATCTCGTATTTTCCTTTTTATGATAAATATCTTGTAAGATTTCTTTGGTTAGAACCTTTCCCGGGTGATCAATCTGTTCCAGAATTCCGACCTTGGAATACTTGTAAGAAGATTTGTAATTTTGCCGCAAATATATTTGGGAAGATGGTTTGGGGCATCTAACTCATTACGAATAAATTCCTTCACCCGTAATGCCGAAAAATAGGGCTTTGTTTTTAGTGAGAGATTTACTCTACTTTGTGAAAAAGGGAGTTTAAATAATTAATTAGCTACTTAATCACGAAGTAATCAATGTTTTTTCCATTATTTCGCATAAAATGTTGTCATGCGTGTATATAGTCCCTTCTTCTTCTTGGCGAAACGGTTCAGTTCCCGTGTGGTCATCTGAATTTTGGCAGGAAAATAAGATATGACTAAGACTGATAAGACAGTTTAGTTTTCCGATAACCCTTTCCAATTCGTGTAACGTCTCATAATTAGCCATAAAGGCTGCTTTTTATGGGAACCGTCAGTCCCAACTCTTTGTATTCCTCCTTTGAATTTATATAAGAAAGTGAATCATTGATCAAATATTTCATAGTCTTCTTTCCTTTCATAAGTCGTTTAAAGCAAGAATTATTCTTTGCAATCTTTTCATATCTTTTTCTGAAAACATGTGTTCTTCTTCTGATAAAAATCCTTCTAAAATTCCAACAAATCCTTTTGAATTAGAGACTTTAGCTAATACCTTTCTTCCCACTCGTTTCGACTACTCTAATGATTTTGAAATTTTCTATCATTCCTCTCCTATAGAAGATATTGATTCCTCTATTGCTCATGAAGATATTGCTTCAGTTGCTCAGGAATGTGGTTTGAGTTCTGATGTCGTTTTGGCTATTGTCAACGGGACAAAACTTCATAACCATGTTGATGGTTTCACTTTGATGCTGATTTTTCCTTTTCTTATTGGGTTTCTGTTGCCCATTCCTCTTGGTATCGAGGAATTTTGCCGCTGATACAATATGTGTGTTGGCCAAATCGCTCCTGATACTTGACAATTATTTTATTGCCTACAGTTTTTAGCCATCAAGGCTAATCTTCCTTTTACCTTGGATCATCTGATCCATTTATATATTTCTTTTGTTTTGTGCGGTGGTTTGATCCATTTGTTTCCCCGCGGAGAATGCAACTTAATTGACTCTATCAATTCCAGCGATGTGGATCGTTTAGAGCGATCTGTCAAAATTAGAACAAAGCTACTCCATCGCCCCTCCGACGATGTTTTTCCAGAAATATGGAACCCAACTCCGAATCCTGTCAATCCAAATGAAATTGTAGACATTCTTTATTGGATCACTGGTTTGTTGGGAGCCTCTCAGGATGTTATACGTTCTTGGAGAAGTTTAAGGCTTTTTCTCTCAGGTTTTCTTTTAGAAAGGCCTGGACGCTCAAACAGAAAACGAAAGAGGGACGTAATAATAATAGAGGATGATGAAGAGGAGGTTCAAGCTGATATTCACCATTTCGTTACTTCTACCGGCGAGAGAGGTATCTCCGAAGAGCGTCAACCATTTCCAACAAGAAAGCTCCCAATGGTAACGTGAAATTATCCTTGGATCACTTATCCGAGATGCTTCTTCAAAGTTACTCCTTTGCAACGGCTTCTTTATCACATGTTGCTAAAACGAGAAAAGAAAACAAGCAGCTTAAGTTAAAAATAAAAATCTTACGTCTGACCTTCGGGACTCTGACTCTGTTGAAGCTGCTTTGATGTTGCACCTAGAGGATGCTGTTTGCGCACTACAACATCGGAATAAAGCAATGTAAGCATTGAGCACATCCTTTGCGGACCTTCAAGATCGGTTTAAAAGTGTTGAAGCTTCTCGTGAACGTTGCTACTCCCGGTGTAAGCTACTGCGCCTTCAACGTGATGTGGATATCCTTAAATCTCGGAAAGAGGCTTTTGAAGAAGCTCTTACTCTAAGTTTTAATTTGACCGCATCTCTTCGAGCTGCTACACATGAGCTTCACGTTGCATTGGCATCCTTTAAAGATTTAGAAGATTCCAGAGAAGGTTCTCAAGATTAGAATCACTCTCTCCTCCATGAACGTTAAAAATCTTGAAAAAGTGTGTGCTGATTTGGTTCGTGGTGTCATCTGATAATTCTAATCTTGGTCACCATTGCTGATTCTTAGATTCCTGCTATCAATATTCACCATTGCTGGTTCTTAGATTCCTGCTATCTTTAAGTAGAAAAGTTGATACATGTATATTTTTAGTATCCTTGAGTATCCTTCTATTGTGCTTTTCCTGTTTTGAATAAACTTTTTTCCTGTGTCTTTTTACGAGAGTGTTTTTTAATTTTCATTGTTTCTTCAAATAGTAACGTGGAATTGAATTTCCCTTGAATAGTGGCCATTTGTTTTTAAATAACTGGAAATAAGGTTGATATAATCACTCCATGAATCGGGATCATGTTTGCGTAATGTTCTTCAATGTGCAATTTTGAAGACATACTGAGACAAAAATATTGTAGCTTTGAGTCATTTGCAATTTTATCGGGATGACTTGCAGTCCCTATATTTTATCGGGATGACTTGCAGTCCCTATATTTTATCGGGATGACTTGCAGTCCCTAGTGTTGCAATTTTATCGGGATGTCTTGCAGTCCCTATTCATATCCCCCCATTGTTTGGGTATGAAGTAAGAATACTCAAACAATATAGCATGTATGCCATTCCCGCATATCATTTTTACTGCTTCTTCTTGATAAAATTCAATCGGGATTAACCCTGGTAAAAGGGCACATCTCGTAGAATGTGTCTCTATGCTAGGAATGATATAACTTCAAATTGCTTATGCTGCAATTGTTGGGGATGATCTTCCCGCTTGCTCCTAGATTGTCTTTATTTGGAATCGTGGTTGCTATCATATCTGTATGCGAAAATAGAAGAAAATACAAAAATAATAATGCTTGCTTAAACAGAGATAAAATTGAGATTAAACTACAAAGCCAACTGTAGAATTCCCACAGACGGCGCCAAACTGTTTGAGTCAAAATTTGTATTTTACCCAAATAGTTGAATTTGTTCTAAGGTTAACCACAATTGGTAGTAATTCGACACAGGTGTAAGAATTAACACAAGCACGCTATTAGTAATTGATAAATAATAAGTAAATAAAAAGAAAGAAAAAGAGTAAACTTATGCCAATAATGATGAACAACAGTAGTGGATTTCCTTATCCTCCAAAATGAATGAAAACTTGATGATCAAAGAATAGAGATCGGAATAAACCAGAAATTATAATCAATAATAATAATGTATTTTTCTAGTCAGACCTGGATGACTTGGTCTACAAATGAAAATGCTATTTATAGGTATATGATCCTATCTGGTGTTCTTTCCGTTGTGTTTCTGTAACGGCAATTATTAATTGCTGAATTGATGATTGTCGTTTAATTTTCTTGACGCTGGCCGTTAGTAACCGTTTTGTCGTTACTACACTAACTCCATTTAACTCGTAGTAAAAAGGGTCTTGTATGTTGTTTCCGTTGATGTTCTCGCCGTTGATCCAATCTGCTACCTCTCCGTAAATGCTATGCTCGGCATTATCATTTGATATTTATACGTCATTGAATAAACTGACACGTGTCGACTACATGTTGGTCCACGTATCAGGTACATTATTTTACCCATACAAAAAGAACTAAAAAAGTTGTGTCAAATCTGTTCATGTTAGAAGCTGTAACTGCTTGGAAAAAGGATACTTGACAAACAAATTAGCAAAAATAATAGGAAAATAAGGATAAATGCAGGAAAACGCATTACTCGAAACGAGAAATTTCTGAGAAAATCAGAAAATAAAATTCTGGCATGCATGACATGTCACGTCACCAATTATATTTTTTGCAAAGGAGAGAAGAGAGCACTTTACTTGAAATTTATGAAGATGGAGTTAAAAGCTTGGTTTGGAGCACTTTTTCAAATTTGAAATCCAACTCAAAGTTGGATTTGAAAATTAAAAAATTATTTCACAAAAAAAGTACATAATTCTCATGACTAAACGACTCCTACATTGTTTTTTTTTTTGTACAATGAGCGATAATCGACTTTGATCAATTAGCCCAATTCGGTGCTTGGTGACTTGAACTAATATTAAATTTTTTAAGAAAAAAATCTAACTCATACAATTCGACCTTGAAGCTTGAGATTGAAAATTTGACTGATCCACCGTCTTAAAATCATATATTTTCACCCACATTGTCAAGCTTTTCCTTTCCAATTTTTAAAGTAGAATTCATATTTTTCTCTACCTATGTAAATGCATGAGAGTCAAAGCTCGAACCCGCAATGACCTCAATCGAAGCAGCCACACCAGGGCTTACCAAAGAAGTAATATGAGGGATTTTTCTTTCAGTAGTCGTAATCCCACCCTTTTTAGTCATATGTATGAATAATCTCGAAAACTCAACAACTAATAATGGAGCAAAGCTTAGACAAAAATTTCGTAAACTGCAATGAAAGAATACTTGCAACAATAACAGTTTGTGCGTGTTTTGCAGTTGACATCTTCGATGATGAGTCTTGAATGAGAGAACCGAGTTTCAAATTGATTTTAGAGAGAGAAATTATATTCAAATTAAATGAGAGAATATCGGTGATATGTGCATTCAAAATTTTCCTTTCCTGAAGCCAAAAATTACACCCCACGTTTTTACCTATTACGCTATATTATGTTAATTATTGTTTGTTTTAGTAAATAGATATTTCTCATAAAAATGGTAATAAAAAGGCGTAAGTAGTTATAGGGTTTAATTTTCTTTTAGAATATTATATATAAATTTTCTTTTTATTGCTTCATTTTGACCCACCTTACCTAGTATAACAAGTTTCTTACACCCTATTCATCCGTTAAAAAATGTCTCCTCTCTTTCAATATCCAGAACAAAAAAATTGATGAAATATGATAAAGTGAAAACTCATAAAACTGAAAGATCACAGGGTAGGCAATAATGTTTGTAGGTGAAATGGATAGAAAAAGTCTTGAATTGGTAGTGGATACTTTCTTCTATAGACTGAATTCGACTGGACCTTAAACAATTACGAGTATTTTTGTCACGACCCATTTTGACATAAGCCGTGCGAGCACTTACCTTTCCCACCTCGGTAAGCGAACTCTTAACCCAATGATAAATAAATAGTTAAATCAAGCAACAGAGTAGAATAAATACGTAAGTCTCACGATAATATATATATATAGAAAAGTCCGGAATAATAATAATACCCCCAGGGTCTAGTCTGAGCAATACAAGAGCATGTAAGGGAATAAATACATGTCTGGGATAGTAATACATAAAAGAATCTATATCTCTGAATAGGAATAAGACATAATTATAGAGAAGTCATCAAGGCAGCGAACGACCATGCTCACCCTGGAAACTCGAAGATAATGCTGACGCGCCTATCAGCCACGTGTAACGGAAGCAGATCCAACCTAATACTCTGCATTCATAAAGGAATGCAAGAAGTGCAGGTCAGTACAAAGCAACAATACTGGTAGGCATCATCGGCCGACTAAGCATAGCTAACACAATTCAGATAATAAAGCAGATAGGCAAACAAACCAACAAGTATAAAACAAATGTAATCAAATCCAAGTACACGTCATCGCCTAAGTAAAGCATCTAATCCCAAATATGCCAAGTCTGAATATATCAAGTCCGAATCCAACATCACAAGTACAACACCAAAACATCTCAAAATAAGCAATGGTGCAATGCAATGCAATAATGTATGGATATAATGCAATGCCATGCAAATGCTGTGTACACATGTATTCCAGACGGAAATATCAACATCTCGGTAGCACAACCCAGTGTGACTCGCGATGTCTAAATGCCACCCATCCCGAATCTTTTCCCAACAGACAGACGGGACCCCAGATCTTTGCCGGGGGGGGGGGGGGGGGGGAGGGGTTCTCACCAACACCACTCTGGGGGACCCGCGGAGTCCATGCACTCACTCAATCAATGATTTCGGAACTGACATCGGATATGGCCTCTCACGTCACTAAAGTAAAACCCAGCCCAGCTCATCAAAGTGTTTCATCAAATATCATCAGTATCTCAACAGTGTATCATGAAAAATGATAGTGCGTGCAATACATGTATCATCATCAATAATCATGCTCAATATCACAAGTACCAACAATGGGTACGCCAATAATATATCTGAATCACAAGTACCAACGATGGGTACGCCAACAATATATCCGAATCACAAGTACCAACAGTGGGTACGCCAACAACATCGTAATCGAGATGATAAAACAAAATCCAGTATCTATCAATAACTCATGGAATCAAGCCAATACAATAGGACAATCAAATCACAACATAACGGGATGGCTAGTCCCAACCACACAACAGGGACCAACCTAAGGCAACATCCAACCCAATCTAGATTAGAAATCATGAAGAAAGATACTAATATTGCTACTATTCAATTTAGGTCAATTCGAACCCTAGAAATTGGGGAAACGGGGCCCACAAGGGCAAAACGGGAAATTCAGAAGAAAAATATCAAATTAAGCACTAGACAATCATAACCCAACCACTAATTGCTGATTTAACTCAAAGATAAGCCTAGTTTCTGATTTCAAGCAAAACCCCCAAAATTGGGTATAAACTCTAACTCTTTGATTCAAGAATTCAACTCTAATAATGGAAAATATATGATTAACAAACTTAGATTCATCAAAATCTAGCGTAAACCCCATCAATTTCATCATTAATATGCCTAGAGAAAAAGTTCATCAAAACCTACTTCCATCTTCCATTACTAAGGGATTATTAAAGGAAAGGGGGAATCTATGATGATTAGGATTAATGGAATAGTAAAGGGATTAGCAAGATTTACCTCCAAGAATTTTCTCCAAATCTCTCAAAGAACAGTCCCCAAAGCTCTAATTTTGAAATGGCAATAAATGATAGATTAAGGGCTTATTTAAAACACACTTAATGAATAACAGGCCCGTTACCGCCACAACGGTAACGGGACCGGAACAGCGCTCCAGGCCGCCCCAGCGGTCTGGGACAAGGTACACATGGCCACCCCAACGGCCAACAACCCGCCATAGCGATGCCGTTGGGACGACATTGGTGCCGCCAATGTGGGCTCCAGGTACTAGAAATGACCAGATTTTTCTACGTCCAAAATGAAATCCCGAACCATCCCCGAGGCCATCTGCTCACAAACCACATACACACACAAAAATACGCTACGAATGCGCTCGTGGCCTCGGAATTCCCAACGGAGGTCTCATTGACCGAGTCCCAAAATGCATCCGAGTGCATTGGAAACTGAACCAGATATACACACAAGTCATAATCGACCAACTGGACCTCTCGAAATCGATGAATTTTCGAAAAAGGTCCGTTTACCTAAAAGTAAACTTTGGGTCAACTATGTTTCACTTTAAGCCCTTATTTCACACAAAGTTGCCCGAATCCGATCCAGACACCTCGGGTCAAAAGTGAGCTAATCAACGCTCGGGAAAGGAAAAAATGCCGGAATGAGTATAACAACTAAATGAGTCGTTACATCAGATACCAATTGAACCGTCGCTTGTCCTCGAGCGAAGAAAAGAAAAAAGTGGGAAAATACCTGAATCAGTAAACAACTGAGGATATCGGCTACACATGTCTGACTCAGTCTCCTAAGTAGCCTCCTCAATAGGGTTGTGCTTCCATTGCACCTTCACAGAAGAAATTTCTTTCGACCTCAACTTTTGAACCTGCCTATCCAAGATCGCAATAGGCTTCTCCTCATAAGTCAAATTCTCATCAAGCAAAATGGAATCCCAATGAACAATGTAGGTACCATCGGCATGGTACTTCTTCAGCATTGAAAAATGAAAAATCGGATGAACTCCCGCCAAGCCTGGCAATGCCAACTCATAAGCTACATCACCCATACGATCAACAACCTCAAATGGACCTATATACATGGGACTTTAGTTGCCCCTCTTACCAAATCTCATAACACCCTTCATGGATGAAACCTTCAATGGAACCTGATCCCGGACCTTCCGGTCCGCATACATCTTTTGCCGACTCTGAGCTGCCAAAAGCTTGGCCTGAAAACTCTCATTCTATCAAGGAACTCTCTCAACAAATCTGTACTCCAAGGCCGAGCCTCAAATCCATCAAACCAACCAACTGGAGATCTACATCTCCTACCATATAAAGCCTCAAGAGGCGCTATGCCAATACTCGAATGATAACTGTTATTGTACGCAAACTCTACCAATGGTAAGTGTCGATCCCAATGACCACCAAAATCAATGACACACGCTCTCAACATGTCCTCGAGCACCTGAATGGTCCGCTCGGACTGGTCGTCGGTTTGGGGATGAAAGGCTATACTAAGATCCAATCGGGTACCCAACACCTCATGAAACGCCCTCCAGAAATGGGAAGTGAAGATAGTACCCCGATCAGATACAACAGAAATAGGAACCCCATGCAACCTCACGATATTTCGAATGTACATCTTGGCTAACTGCTCTGTAGTATAGGATATCTGAACTAGAACAAAGCGAGCGGACTTAGTCAACCGATCAACTATCACCCAAATAGAGTCAAACTAGCCAAGGGTCTTCAGAAGACCCGTGACAAAATCCATGGTAATCCTCTCCCACTTTCACTCGGGAATAGGCATCCTCTGAAGCACCCCACCGGGTCGCTGGTGCTCATACTTTACCTATTGACAATTCCTACACTTAGCCACAAAATCAACTATATCTCTCTTAATCCGACGCCACCAATAGTTCTTTCTCAAATCACGGTACATCTTAGTCGCCTCTAGATGAATGGAATAGTGAGAGCTATGAGCATCAGACAGGATCAACTGAATCAAATCACCAAAACGAGAAACGTACACGCATCCTCTAATCCTCAGTATGCCCTCAGAATCAATCACGGCTTTCTTGGCCTCGCCCCTCAAAACTCTATCTCGAACCTTGCTCAATTGAGAATTCTTAAACTGATGAGTCCTGATCCGATCCAATAAAGACGATCTCGCCTCCAAAATCCTGCCCGGGGCACAAATATCAAGGCGAACGAAACTGTTGGCCAGAGTCTGAACCTCCGTGGCAAATGGACTCTCGGAAACAATCAATTTAGCTAAACTCCCCATACTCACTGCCTTGCGACTCAAGGCATCAACCACCACATTGGCTTTCCCGGGATGATACAAAATAGATATGTCATAGTCCTTCAGGAACTCCATCCATTGGCGCTTCCTGGAATTAAGATCTCTCTTGGTAAACACATGCTGAAGACTATGGTGATTGGTGAAAACCTCACAATGAACGTCGTACAAATAATACTTCCAAATCTTCAAAGCGAAGACCACGACCAACAACTCCAAATCATGGGTAGGGTAATTCTTCTCATGAACCTTCAACTGACGGGAAGCATAAGCTGTCACTCTACCCTCCTACATCAACACAGTACCCAAGCCCATACGAGAGGCATCACAATAGACAGCGAAATCCTTACCCTCCATGGGTAATGCTCAGATCAGGGCTGTAGTTAAAAGAAGGTTGAGCTTTTGAAAGCTCTACTCACAATCATTTATCCACTGGAAAGGAATATCCTTCTGAGTCAATCTGGTTAAAGATGAAGCAATAGCAGCAAAACCCGTCACAAAGCGACGACAATAGCAGGCCAAACCCACAAAACTGCAAATCTCAGTAACAGTAGTAGGCCTCGCCCAACCCCTCACAACCTCAATCTTCTGTGGGTCAACCATAACTCCATCCTTAGACACAAGATGGCCCATGAATGCTACAGACTCCAATCAGAACTCACACTTAGAAAACTTAGCAAACAGGCTATGTTCATTCAACAACCCAAGAACAGAACGAAGATGGCTCTCGTGCTCCTCCATACTCTTGGAATACACCAAGATGTCATCAATAAACACAATCACGAAGAAATCAAGGAATAGCCTAAAGATGTCATTCATCAAAGTCATAAATGTAGTCAGGGAATTGGTAAGCCCAAAAGTCATCATTAGAAACTCATAGTGGCCATATCTCGTCTAAAATGTTGTCTTTAGAATATCCTCCGCCCTGATCTTCAATTGGTGATAGCCGGAATGCAAATAAATCTTCGAAAACACCGAAGCACTCTGAATCTGGTCAAACAAGTCATCAATACGAGGCATAGGACACTTGTTCCGAATAGTGACTTGGTTCACCTGGCGATAATCAATACACATCCTCATGATCCTATCCTTCTTCTTCACTAATAACACATGAGCATCCTAAGGTTAGACACTCGGTCTAAAGAACCATTTGCTCAATAAATCCTGTAAATGCTCCTTAAACTCCCTCAACTCGGCAGGTGCCATCCGATAAGGTAGAATAGAAATAGGATGAGTGCCTTTATCCAAGTCAATACAGAAATCAATGTTGCGATTGAGTGGCATACCCGACAGATCCGACGACAATACCTTCGCGAACTTGCTCACAATTGGAATAGACTCAAGGTGGGGAGGTGCAACAATCGTATCACGAACATGAGAAAAATAAGCTAGACCCCCCTTACTTATTAACTTCTTCGCCCGAAGGAAGGAAATGATCTTCTTCGGAGCGGGACTAGGAGTTCCCCTCTATTCGAGCCTAGGTACGGCATGGCTAAGGTGACTGTCTTAGCTTGACTGGCCATGATCACGTGACAAGGAGAAATATAAGACATACCCAATATAACATCAAAGTCCACCATGTTGAGAATCGTCAAATCTACCCAAGTGTCCCATAAAGGTAACCAAACAAGACCGTAGACTTGATTAACAATCATAGAATCTACGACCGGAGTATACACATGAACAGGTATATCTATGCTATCACAAGGAAAATCTCAACCAACGGTATGAAATGAAGATACATACGAATAGGTGGATCCAGGATCAAATAACACAAATGCAGCTCTATGATAGACAAAAATAGTACCTGAAATCACAACATTGGAGGCCTCTACCTCGGGCCTACCAGGAAATGAGTAACAATGGGCTCAACCATGCCCCCCTGAGATCTCTCTCTTGCACTATAAGAACCACCTCTAGAACCATGGAAAGCACTACGGCCTGACTGAGCGCCGCCCCTCTGAGAAGCCCCACCTCGACCACCGGATGATGTCGAAGTCCTCGGTGGCTGATAATCTCACCTGGGTCGGGGACATATCCTAGCGACATGCCTAACCTCTCCATAAAAAAAAATAGGTAATAGGAGATGAATGCTGATACACAGAAGCTGAAGACCCGGATGAAGAAGCCTTGTCCATTGGTTGGGAGAATAAACTCTCAGGAGCTCTCTGCCTAGGTAGCTCACTAGGGGAAGCCTGTAATGCTAAATGCAGAGGACGGCCCGAATATGGCTGATGCGGCCTTAAAAATTGTCCGGCGCCCCTCGAACTAGGATCACCATAACTCCTAGTCTGACGTGGTCTCTTGTTACCACCACCAAAAGCATAGGCCTTAGCGCCCTCAACCATAGAAGCATGCTCGATAATGGACTGGAAGGAAGCCCCCATGGACTCCATCTGAAGACAAGGAATCTGTAGATAGCCCACTAGTCCCCTAACAAAAACACCTGATCCTATCGGCTTTAGTAGGGATCAAAGGAGTAGAATAGTAGGCCAAATATAGAAAGAGGGTCACGTAGGACTCCAAAGACATGCCCCTCTGCTCAAGATGTAAAAAATCCTCCCTACGCACCTCTCGCAAAGACCGTGTAACAACCTGTTTGGTTGTTATAGTGTTTTAACCCATTTAGCCTTGTTAACCCTTCCCCTGAGTCCCGTTAGTGTGATCTATGACTTAGTGAAGTCACTGTGTTGGTTCCCGCAGGGTTCGAGTGTAAATTGAGTCATTGATGGAGAAGCTAGTTAAGTTAACGAGTTAGAGTTGACCGCGGTCAATACCAGGTTAGGATGACCCCGTATCAATGTTTTGAAAGTTCTAAAAAGTTAGCATGATGATTTTGAACTTGTCCACAAGTTTTGGTGAGGTTTCGAAGAGTTTCAGATGGGTTTGAGTTTTGTCGAGCTCGTATTCGATGTTTTCGCCATAGGTATGTGGATTGAAAGGGGTCCAGTTTGATCAAACGACCTTTTTTTTGTGTGAGGTTTGAACCATTAGATTTGTATCATAATTTAAAAGTTATAGCAAAAAGAATCATCGCGTTTCGCTGCAGTGAACCACTGACCGCCGTAGTGACCAAAGGGGTGCAGAAAGCCCTATTTTTATACCTCAACTCGGAACCATTACCCACAAGACCCCAAAGTCAGTTTTCAAAAGAGAAAAAGGAAAACTTCATTCCATTCATTGGTGAAAGCATCTTGGAGGGTAAGTCCCCACCTTTATTTGTTCCTTTTCCTTTCTTCTTCAAGTTCCATGATTATTTTAAGGTCTATCAATGGTGGGTGGAAATCCTAGAACCCTAGAATTAGTAAAACCTTAAATAATTTGTGGGTTGTTGATTTTTTTGTTGATTAATCATCTAAGAGTATAGATTATCACTTTCTAGGAAGGGAATTTGATTTCTTATAGTTGAAATTGCACGTTGAGACTTAGGGTTCTAATAAAAATGGAAATTTTGTTCTAAAATTTGTTTAAAAGGGTAAATTGATTAGAAACCCATGAATTGAAGGTTAATAATTGTAGAGATAGAAGTTATGATAAATTCACCATTAAAGGATGGTTTCATCCATTGAAAAGGGTAGAAGTAAGTGGGTCTTTTTACCCAAATTGTTGTTCTTGTTTAAATATATGGTTTGTCGCCTACTTAGTATCATATTGTTAGACTTTGACCATTATGAGGCGCTTCGGAAATAGAAGACTCGTGTGGAGTAGTTCATGGCTCCTGTTCCGCATTCGAGGTAGGTTATGGCTTACTTTAGTTAGACTTTGATTAGCGAAACGTATGTATTGTGTAGAATCGAGGGAAGAAAGCATGATTAGGTCTTCAGACATGGTGTTTTTGTTGGATATTAGCTTGGTTGGTATGACTTCTGATTTTGTGGGCTTGTCGCTATTACTTTATGTACTGAAATATGAGGTGTAATTGTATTCATACTGTGGCGATTCGGGGTGGATTTCTATTAGGTTGATTGTTGTTGATGGTGGCTCATTGCCCTGTTATTGTGATTAGACTTATTACCTAAATTGTCGTGTTGTACTCAATTCTCTCTTATTGTGACACATATCATCGGAGAAAGGAAGGATACTGAGTTTAGACCTGAATCATGATTTATATATTTATGATAGCACGTAGATGAACACTTGATGTATGATTTACTGTTGATAATAATATATAGAAAAATGGAGCATCTTAATGATACAAGACTTAGTTGTGAGGCGTACATTGCTATATGTGGAAGTAAAGAGGAACATAAACTCTTATGTTGGGTGAGACAGTTTCTATGATCCATTTCATGGTTGAGTTGATCTAAGTCTTGATATGACTTGTGACTTTGTGACTTGTAGCTTCATCGTTAGTTTATTTGCATTGATTTACTATGTTTACACTCATTTATGCATTCATACACACATACATGATGGAAATAGTTTGGTAACGATTCATGAAAGACGTGCGGCATGAAGTCTTGTGTTTGACATTGATATTGCTATTGTTCATAGTCCATACATACTAATGAACTAGAATACGTTGAGACATACATTGTGATGTGAAATTAGTGAAGAAGTTAATATAATCTTCTTATTGAACTTGTGATACTATTTGATACATAGTACTTGATAAATTGATCATTGAGAGTGATGTGACAGTGTTACTATACAAATGAAAAGGCCCATTTGACAGGGGGTGACGATGTGGCCTTGAGTTGTGAGCTCGTGGTCTGAGGTTCATTCCGAAAATGAGTGGTACATGATGTGGATCCGCGCCTGAGGTTCTTTCCAGAGCGGAACATTTATGGCTCGAGTGTGATGTGCATCCGAAACGAGTGGTACATGGACACCATGTGTCCCCTGCAGGTCATGAATACTGAGCAATGACATCCGTTATCATATGTGTACAGTGTGTATTTGGCCAGTGCATTGCATGCACTTCATCATATTTTGCATTGCACATCATTACATTTTATTCTTCACTATTATATGCTCGTTTTAGTTCTGATTTTGGTATGGTTTGTTGAATGGCTATTATGATATAGATATGATCATTGACTGAGTGAAATTTTAGGTTAGTGATTCTACCTAGGTTCGGAACTTTGACTTGTGATTATCATGTGAGATTATTGGGACTTGATAGACTTGTGGTTTAGAAGCTCCATCTTAGGCTGTGAATCTGTTATGGGATATTCTGTGACTTGGATTTGAGTATTAAGTGCCTATCTGTTTATCTTGTTGAATTTATACTTATATACGTGAACTAATCTTAGTCGGCCTATGATGCTTACTGGTACATAGTGTTTGTACTTTTACTACCTTGCTGCACCCTTTTTGAGTGCAGATTGTGTTTTCAGAGATTTCATCCAGACTACATCTCTAGCTTGAAGCTAGTTTGCTCGATCAGATCTAGGGGTGAGCTTCTACCCATCCATGCCACTTGGAGATCTCTCTTTTCAGATGTCTACTTTCATTCCAGACATTATTTGTTATTATATTTGAGATATACTTCATTCTTTAGATATCGTTAGTTAGAGTCCTTGTACGATGACTTTTAGATTTTGGGGGTGTAATAGTTAAGACTTCCGCACTTATATTAATTATTATTTATGACTTGGTCAGACTATCTATTCATTTACTTGTTCATTGATTGTTTAAGTATAAATGATTAAACAAGTTAAAAGTGGCTAATAACTAATGGGTTAACTGGTATAGGTTCGCCTACTAGTGATAATAAGGTAGGTGCTCGCACGATCGGTAATTAGGGTCATGACAGTTGGTATCAGAGCCTAGGTTCATGAATCTCGTTTAATTCTGATTTTGCTAAGGTTTGTTGAATAGCTTTGGGATATAAATATGACCATTGATTGAGTTAAATTGTGGATTAGTGATTCTATCCAGGGACGAAACTTGAACTCGTGATTATCAGGTGAAATTATTAAAACTTGACAGACTTGTGGTTTAGAAGCTTCATCTTAGGCTGTGACTCTGTTATGGGATATTTTGTGACTAGGATTTGATTATTAAGTGCCTATCAGTTTATCTTGTTGATTTTATGCTTATATAAGCGAACTAATCTTAGTCGGCCTATGATGCTTACCGGTACATGGTGTTTGTACTGATACTACCTTGTTGCACCCTTTTTTAGTGCAGATTGTGTTTCAGAGATTTCATCCAGACTACATCTCTAGCTCGAAGCTAGTTAGCTTGATCGGATCTGAGGGTGAGCTTCTATCCATGTCATGACACCTGAAGATCTCTCTTTCCAGAGGTCTACTTTAATTGCAGACATTATTTGTTATTATATTCGAGATATACTTCATGCTTTAGACATTGTTGGTTAGAGTCCTTGTACGATGACTTTCAGATCTTGGGGGTGTAATAGTTAAGACTTCCGCACTTATATTATCTATTAATTATGACTTTTTTATTTATTTATTCATTCACATAATGATTGATTGCTTAAGTATAAATGATTAAAGACGTTAAAATTGGCTAGTGATTAATAGGTTAACGGGTAAGGGTTCGCTTACTAGTGCTAATAAGGTAGGTGCCCGCACGATCCGTAGATTGGGTCGTGACAGACCGGGGCACATACTTCTCAAGGAATGCCCAATAAAACTGAGTCCAAGTCAAAGAAGGGGAACTCTCTAGTTTGCAAGCCACGAAATACCTCCACCACGTCTTCGCGTCGCCACGAAACTGGTAGGACACATAATCAACCTCGTGGGTCTCAACGATCCCATCCGATGCAGCGACTCGTGCATATCAAGAATAAACTCATAAGCATCCTCAAACGAAGTACTAGAAAATCTCGGCGGCTCTAACTTCCTAAATCTCCCAACAAGATCCTGATTAGACGTAGTCATAACAACACCTCCATGGGCCTAATATCATCACCAAAATTGGGTATCGCATCAATGCCAGGAGCCATAGCTGCGGCGGGATGTGCTACTCGCGTAGGTCTCTGCTCAAGGGTCTGTGCCCCTACTCTGGTCTGTGAACCCCCGCTAGGAGTAGTAACACCAGCTGCCGCTTGCTGGTGTCTGTGCTGGTGCCAAGATGAAGTAATACTCTAGCCATAGTGTCATGAATGGCCTGATTAGAAGTGACCTCAGGCTGTGTCCGTGCTGGGGCCACACCATCCTCAGCGGCCTATCCTCGATCTGGCTGATACTCGGGCTCAGGAGACGAAGACCTCTCTCGTCGCTGCCCTACCCCTGGCTAGGGCAGCCCCACGGCCTCTCGCTCTGCCGCGCCCTCTGGCTGTCACTCGCCCTCGGGTGCTAGCTGTAGCTGCGGGATCTGGCACCATCTGTGAGAGAATAGATAAAAGTCAGATGCCAATTGGAATAAAGTAGCATGAAAGAATGAAAGAAGGTGAGATTTCATAAATGTCCTATAGCCTCTCGCAGATAAGTATAGAGTTCATCGTACCAGTCCACGAGGCTCTACTAGACATGCTCTTGTATTATAGATCGGGTAACCTAGGGCTCTGATACCAACTTGTCATGACCCATTTTGACATAAGTCGTGCGGGCACTTACCATTCCCACCTCGATAAGCGAACTCTTAACCCAATGATAAATAAATACATAAATAATTAAATCGACCAACGGAATTGAATTAATACGTAAGTCTCAAGATAATATATATATATATATATATATATATATATATATATATATATATATATATATATATATATAATACCCCCAGGGTCTTGTCTGAGCATTACAAGAGCATGTAAGGGAATAAATACATGTCTGGGATAATAATACATAAAAGAATCTATATCTCTGAATAGGAATAAGACATAATTATAGAGAAGTCATCAAGGCAGCGAACGACCATGCTCACCCTGGAAACTCGAAGATAATGCTGACGCGCCTATCAGCCACGTGTAACGGAAGCAACTCCAACCTAATACTCTGTATTCATAAAGGAATGCAGCAAGTGCAAGTCAGTAATAAAGCAGATAGGCAAACAAACCAACAAATATAAAACAAATGTAATCAAATCCAAGTACACGTCATCGCCTAAGTAGAGCATCTAATCCCAAATGTGCCAAGTCTGAATATATCAAGTCCGAATCCAACATCACAAGTACAACACCAAAACATCTCAAAATAAGCCATGGTGCAATGCAATGCAATAATGTATGGATGCAATGCAATGCCATGCAAATGTTGTGTATATATGTACTCCGGACGGAAATATCGACATCTCAGTAGCACAACTCAGTATGACTCGTGAAGTCTAAGTGCCACCCATCCCGAATCTTTGCCCAACAGATAGACGGGACCCCGAATCTTTGCCCACGGGGGGGTTCTCACTGGCACCACTCTGGGGGACCGCGGAGTCCATGCACTTACTCAATCAACGATTTCAGAACTAACATCGGACATCATCCTCTCACGTCACTCAAGTAAAACCCAGCCCAGCTCATCAAAGTGTTTTATCAAATATCATCAGTATCTCAACAGTGTATTATGAAAAATGAGAGTGCGTGCAATACATGTATCATCATCAATAATCATGTTCAATATCACAAGTACTAATAATGGGTATGCATACAATATATTCGAATCACAAGTACCAACAGTGGGGTACCACAACAATATATCCGAATCACAAGTACCAACAGTGGGGTACCACAACAACATCGTAATCAAGATGATAAAACAGAATTCAATATCTTTCAACAACTCATTGAATCAAGCCAACACAATAGGACAATTAAATCACAACATAACAGAGTGTCTACTCCCAAACACACAACAAGGCCCAACCTAAGGCAACATCTAACCCAACTTCATACCCGAAGGTTTACATGCTGTCTCCGACAATATAATCTAAATATGTGCTTCGCTATACAAAATCTCACCAAGGGTAAACCATAACCTACCTGGATGATCGAACTGCAAACACCACCAACTCACTGCTTTGCCTTGCCTTTATGCTGAGCCTTAGAACCAAAGTAGTCTAGGCATATTTGAAATCTAGATTAGAAATCATGAAGAATGATGTTAATATTGCTACTATTCAATTTAGGTCAATTCTAACCCTAGAAATTGGGAAAACGGGGCTCACAAGGGCAAAACAGGAAATTTAGAAGTAAAATATCAAATTAAGCACTAGGCGATCATAACCCAACCATTAATCGCTTATTTAACTCAAGGATAGGCCTAATTTCTAATGTCAAGCAAAACCTCCAAAATTGGGTATAAACCCTAACTCTTTGATTCAAGAATTCAACTCTAATAATGGAAGATATATCATTAACAAACTTAGATTCATCAAAATCTAGCCTAAACCCCATCAATTTCATCATTAATAAGCCTAGATAAAAAGTTCATCAAAACCCACTTCCATCTTCCATTACCAAGGGATTATTAAAGGAAATGGGGGTATTTATGATGATTAGGATTAATGGAATAGTAAAGGGATTAGCAAGATTTACCTCCAAGAATTTTCTCGAAATCTCTCCAAGAACAGTCCCCAAAGCTCTAATTTCGAAATGGCAATAAATGATAGACTAAGGGCTTATTTAAAACACACTTAATGAAATAACAGGCCCGTTACCACCACAACGGTAACGGGACAGCAACAGCGGTGCTGCAACAACGCCCCTTAGGCTCTCCCAGCAATCTTGGCCAAGATACACATGGCCGCCCTAGTGGCCAACATGCCGCCATAGCGGCGCCGCTGGGACGGCACTGGTGCCGCCAATGCGGGCTCCAGATACTAGAAATGACTAGATTTTTCTAAGTCCCAAACGAAATCCCGAAACATCCCCGAGGCCATCTTCTCACAAAGCACATACACAGACCCACACAAAAATACGCTATGAACGCGTTCATGGCCTCAGAATTCCCAACGGAGGTCTCGTTGACCGAGTCAACCCCCGATACCTCATTTTCATTTCCCAACCCAAGTCCCAAAATGCATCTGAGTGCAAATGGAACTGAACCAGATATACCCACAAGTCATAAACGACCATCCGGACCTCTCGAAACGACGGATTTCCAAAAGAGGCCCGTTTACCCAAAAGTCAACTTTGGGTCAACTATTTTTCACTTTAAGCCCATATTTCACACAAAGTTACCCGAATCCGATCTAGACACCTTGGGGAGCGTATCAACGGTCCTCTCGGGTAAAAAGTGAGCTAATCAGTACTCGGGAAAGGCAAAAATGCTAGAATGACTATAACGACCAAACGGGTTGTTACAATTTTCTTGAAGTAGCTGGTCGAAGAAAGTGTTCAATGAATCTCCATGACTTAGAAAATATAGAAGGAAGTGATTTTTCTATTTCCAGAATGAGGATGGGAAACAAAAAGTGAATTTTCATAAAAGTTAGAAATAGCGTTAATACGTGTAAAGTCAAAAGTGCCCGTAGATTATCTCAAACATTCTAAATATACTCTTCATCCATCTATTTTGCTACAAATACCCCTATGCTCACCTTTTTGGGTCACGTTTGCCCTTAAAACTAACAGACCTCGTATTTTTTTTTAAATGACAATTGTTTAAAGCTCAGGTATAATTTTTTAATTATTGTTTATTACGTATCATATTCCTATTGGAAAAATTAAAACATATTCCCATTAATTAAACTCACCATACCCAACATACTCAACTTTGTCATAAAACATACAAAATATTTTATTTGTTCACCAAAAAACAATCAAAAAATATTATTTTATTTGTTCATATGTTTTGACGTTTTTGTTTCAAAACATTAATTTCATGAGCCAACCAGAATCCTTTATTTTATTTTTTGTTGTTTTTGTTCATAACAAATTACTTTAAATTTTTGTTGTTTTTGTGGCGAACAAATAAAATAGGGAAAATGGCAGTTTTCGTCACTGTGTTATTACCTAATAGTTGTTTTGGTCCTTGTGATATTTGACTGTGCGTATGTAACCTTTTAATTTACAAGAGTGGGCTATTTTAATCTAATTACTGACGGATGCTAACATGTAAACAGATAGTCTCTTACTGTGAAGGGCAGTTTTGGCATTAAAAGAGAAATACTTAAAAAAAAACTAATTATACAAAATTTAGAAGTATATTCATCACATCCTTGCCTTCGCAACCCCATCACAATCTTCTTTTCTTCCATTTGATTGCAAATTAATGGTTTGATCTACGGATGAATAAGATTTATCTAGTTCAGAAATGGCAAAAAATTGAACTACAACTTGAAATTTCAAAGATCAAAATTTCCTATACTCTCTGAAACCGTACTTATCCAGAATGTTGTAGCCTATTAGCTTCTACATGTCCAGAAAGACATGGAAAGAGCATCGGAGAAAGAGAGTCACTACAATTTTGAACGAGATACATATATATACTTAGGCAAAACAAAGAGTGGCTCCCTAAACACATTCATCACAACCACACCCATCACACCCACTAAACTAGCTAGAGTCGTCATGAACACACCATTTGTACTTAGAAAGAAATAATAAGCTTCAGATATGCAAGTATATTACCTCAATCCTAATCGAAAAAGCCAGTGAAAATATAGAGTTCAAGAATCAAATCAGCTTGACTGAAGCGGTAAAAAAAGATCAAAAAACCTTGACTTCTATGATGAGCTGGAGGAGAATTGGGAAGATAACTCAAAATTTTATACAATCGAAGAAAAAACCACTGCATATGAGTTCCACCATGAATTTTCTCTTAGAATTTCATCAATTTTATCTAAGCTCTACATTTGATTCTTAGAGAGAGAAAGGGATAAAGAGAGGGAGAGAGAAGGGAGCACACCTAATCAGAGTAGAAAAGTAAAGTTTGCCATGTGATTCTCTAATAAATTCTGACACCTTTAGGTTGCTAGCACGTGAAACTATGATAATTAATGACCAAGAGTTATTTTGTACAATAAAAAGGTATAATTTATAACCAAATCGGGGAAATTAAACACAACAACAACATACCTAGTGAAATCTCACAATATGGGCTCTGGAGAGGGTAAAGTGTACGCAAACGTTACCCCTACCTTGGAAGGTAGGGAGACTATTTCTGAAAGACCCTTGGCTTAAGAGAAAATATGGAAAAAAGGTCAGATAAGGACAAGCACAAGCAATTCAAAGAAGTATGAAAATAAAAATAACGAAAGCGAAAAGGCCATGATAAAGCTGTCCAAAAAAAGAAGCAATAGCTACCACAAATAAATAAGATAAATGAATTACAGGAAACAACAAATAACAACACAAATCAGAGGACAAGAAACTGAAGAGCAAAACTGCGACTACTAGTACAAAAGGGTAAGCAGTAATACCTACCAACCTTCTACCCTAATATGAGTCCTCCATAACTAAGGTTATGTCCTCGGTAAGCTGGAACTTCGTCATGTCCTGTCTAATCACCTCTCCCCAATATTTCTTCGACCTACCTCTATCTCTCTCGAAACCGTCCATAGCCAACCTCTCATAACTCCGCACTGGAGCATCGGTGTCTCTCCTCTTCACATGTCCAAACCATCTCAGCCTCACCTCCCGCATCTTGTCCTCCACCAAGGCCACTCCCACCTTATCTCAGATATTGTCATTCCTAATCTTATCTCTCCTAGTGTGCCCACACATCCACCGCAACATTCTCATTTTCACAACTTTCATCTTCTAAACGTGAGGATTCTTGACTAGCCAACACTCCACCCCATACAACAAAGTCAATCTAACCACCACTTTATAGAACTTGCCTTTAAGTTTTGGTGGCACCTTCTTATCATACAACACTCCAGAAGCGAGCCTCCATTTCATCCACCTTACACCAATACGATGTATGACATCATCATCAATATCCCCATTTCCTTGTATAATAGACCCAAGATACTTGAAACTTCATTTCTTTTGGATGGCCTAGGTACCAAGCCTCACTAAACTTGCACACCAAGTACTCAGACTTGGTCCTACTCAATTTGAACCTTTTAGATTATAGAGTTTGTCTCCAACCCTCTAGCTTAACTTTAAATCCGCTGCGAGTCTCATCAATCAAGACTATGTTATTCGCGAATAACATACACCATTCCACCTTACCTTGAATATACTGCGTCAATCTATCTATCACCAAGGCGAATAAAAATAGGCTAAGAGTTGATCCCTGGTGCTGCCCCATCATAAATGGGAATTGCTCTGAATCTCCTCCAACTGTTCTCAGCCCCATCATAAATGGGAATTGCTCCGAATCTCTTCCAACTGTTCTTACTCTGGTCTTGGTTCCATCATACATGTCCTTGATCACCCTAATGTACGCCACAAGTACCCTTCTAGCCTCCAAACATCTCCATAGAACCTCCCTTGGCACTTTGTCGAAGGTCTTTTCTAGATCGATGAAAACCATGTGAAAATCCCTCTACCTTTTCCTATACTGCTCCACTGGTCTCCTTACAAGATGCATGACTTTTGTAGTGGACCGCCTCGGCACGAATCCAACCTGATTCTCTGAAATAGACATGCCTCTCCTCACCCTCATCTCCACCACACTTTCATAGTGTGGCTTAGCAGCTTAATACCTCTATAGTTGTTGGAACTTTGAGTGTCACCCTTGTTATTGTACAAAGGAACCTTTGTAGTCAACCTGCATTCTTGGGGCATCTCCGCTATCTTAAAAATGACATGAAACAACTCAGTCAGCCACTCCAAATGTTCTTTGCCTGTACTCTTCCAAAATTTCCCCGGAATCTCATCTGGCCCGTTAGCTCATCCCCTGCGCATCTTACGAATAACACCCTTAACCTCCTTAACCATTATACTCTTACAATACCTAAAATCGTAACGCGTCTCAAAGTACTCCAAATATCCCAACACAATGTTTGTGTCCCCTTATTTGTTCAAGAGTTTATAGAAGTATGACTGCCATCTCCGTCTATGAGAGCTTCCTCCACCAATACTTTGCCATCCTCATCCTTGGTACATGTAACACCCCGTAAATCTGGGTTAGGGGTGAATTTGTAAAACTAGTATTAAGATGATATTTTTGCTATATGAATCCATTCGGGATGAATTTGGGTGATAAGCAGTCGTTTTGAAGTCATACCAAATAGTGAACTTCGTAAGAGTTCTCATACTCGTCTAAATTGCGGTTGGTTTGACTTCTAAGAAAGTTTCATAAGATTTTGTTGGAATTTGGGAAAACTTCCTCCATAAAAGTTGTAGGCCATTGTAATACCTTTCTAACGATATGTCGTCCAGCTCCAACAGAGCTCTATGCTAGGAGTTATGCCTATTTTACTGAACATCATTAGTGTAGTGTAAAAAATTAGGCGTGCGTGGCACCCTGGAGTTTCCTTGGGCGGCGCCCAGCTAAGTTTCTAGGAAACTCAAAATTTTAACACCTTCAAAATAGATATACCGTACATGTCACCCTGGGCGACGCACCAGGCCATTTTATGCCCGAAGCGATTTTTCTCGAATTTTATTAAAGCCTAACATCGTAAAACTTTTTTCCACTTCATTTTGGCCAACTTTTGGAGAGAAAACAATCCTAGGGTTTTTCCAAAATATATAAGGTTCCCATCATTACTTCATCAATCTAATATCAAATTAACCTTAGTTCATCTCTCCAAACCCTAGATTCTTGAAAACTCAAGAGAGGAGAAGAATGGGCGTGTAGAACTTCATCTAAAAGGTATGAACTTCAATTTTCTTGATTTAATTAATGAATTTTAGGCTAGTATAGATTTTACTACGCAATTGAAACCCACTAATGATTCACATGAGGTTCAAGAACACGTTTGTAGGCTTAGAAAGCCCTAGTTTTCGAAACTCCCTAGTTTTCGAAACGCCCTAGTTTTCGAAACGTAAAGAAAGTTCATATAAATAAAGCTTTAATATTTCTCATCTAAATTTATTGTCTTTTGATTGTTGAACCTTGGGAATTCCGTTTTTCTAGCTTTTAGCGGGATTTGAGGTATGTCTCTTTTGAAAACCTTCTTTGATGTATGTCTCTTTTAAAAATTCTTTTTGACTATGAAGGTGATTTGTATGTCTCTTTTTGAACATACTCTTTTGAAATGATTTGTATAACTTTGGTTGTGGTTTATGTGCGTGAGGCACAAGTTCACATTAAACCTTGTTTGTACTATATTATATATACGTATTCATGATTGTTTCCCTCTCTAAAGGATGATTGAAAGTTTGAGATATAAAGCCATGGCCTTCGAACTTGAATTACCCCATAAGGGATGTTTAAACTTGATAATTTAAGAGCTTGACTATCTCACGTGAATGCTCTATAATGGATTGTGTTGCACATGAAACTTGTTTAAAGAAATGAACCCGACTTTCTAACTGAAATGATTCGATATACCCCTATAATGGGATGATTAACATAATCCATAATGAGTAATTTGACTATCATGATATGACTTGTGATTCAGCTTTCATGCCATGATTTGGGATTCGGCTTCTATGCCATGATGGGTGATTCGTATCTTGTTTGTGTTTGGGCCTGTATGGGCAAGCTGTGCTAGTACAGAGGATGATTAGCCATTATGGATCCTAACGTATTGATATGAGTATTGTTGTGTCAGTCCAAAGGATGATTGACCTCCGAGGCGTATAGTCCCGTGCATCTATTATTGTGTCAGATTCTAAGGAGTATAGCTCGGTGCACCTATTGTTGTACTAGTCCAGAGGATGATTAGCTTCCGTGGTTTCCTAGCCTAGTGTATTGATTGTTTGATCTTCCTGTGGCTTGTTTCGTATCTTGGTTGCGTATGAGTGGCTTATTTCGTATCTTTGTTGCTTGTGAGTGGCTTATTGATGATAATGAACTTGTTCGCCTATGAGTGGCTTGTTAATGATATTGGTCTCGCATGGAAAAGACTCAAATGGTAATAAATGGTATACTGTAATCGGAAAAGATATATACTTGTCTTGATAGTTTTCTATTGATGATTTTGAGTTGTACGATTGATCTTGTCTTTGATTTCAAATTATACTATTGGAACTGTTTTTACTAATCATTATTGTACTATTTTATTATATTACTTATTGTCCCCGAGACACTCACTGAGTACCCAGTACTCAGGCATACCATTGTCGTTTTGGATGGTATGTTAGGTAATGAAGAAGAGCAGGTACAGACAGATCTCGCGGATTAGGAGTACTTGCTGCTTTCCAGACTTTTGGTAAGCCCACACCTTCATTTGTGGGACACCCTCTATTTTCCTTATTGCTTTTAGTTTTCGGGTCGCGTCCTGATGAGTTAGACGTTTATTCATTATCTTAGAAGCTCCATAGATAGATATTGTTTTGCGGGTATTGGTTGAGACGTTGTTCGACTCACATAGGTATATCTATGCTTTGACAATTTATTTATTACAGACTTCCGCTAATTTTATTTCTTAAATTATGAGCATGTGTTTGTCTAGTCACTTTATAACGTCTTTTAATTGGTTAATGAAAGATTATAGAAAAGGGGGGGCTTTTTGTTATTAATTCATAAGGTGCTTCCGGTGTTGTTCATAGCATCCGATGCCTGTTACATCCAGGGTGGGTTTTGGGGCGTGACAATACATTTCATTTGATCTAGATCACGTGCCCTCTCTCCCTCTCCTTGGCCAGCCTGAACAACTTCTTGTCCCCGCCTTTGTACTCTAGTTCTACATATAGGTGTTCAAAAGATGTCGCTTTTGCCGCCGAAACCGCCAACTTCACCTCTTTTCTCATCATCTTATACCTTTCCCTATTCGTCCGCTTCTCCTCATGGTTCTTTCTATCTACCAACTTTGCATACACCACCTTCTTTGCTTCTACCTTTCTTTGGATTTCTCCATTCCACCACCAGTCCCCACGGTGCCCACCACAGCGACCTCTCGAAAACCCCCGTACCTCTCTAACTTCTTCCCTAATGCAACTAGCTGTCCTACCCACTTACTACTCGCATCCCCCTTACTCTCCCAAGCCCCCATAGCCATCAACCTCTTCCCCATCTCCTAGGCACTAGACAAAGTCAAACTCCCCGACCTAATCCTCAGTCGTTCAACCACGACCCTCTTTTTTTTCTCTCTAAATCCATCACCGAGAGCTTATAATGCGTCGTAAGGTTCTCACTGAGAATGATCTTGCAGTCTTTACAAATACCTTTATCATCTTTTCTAAGGAGAAAAACATCTATCTGCGTCGCAACCACCGAGTTACGAAAGGTTACCAAGTGCTCCTCCTTCTTCGGGAAGCTCGAGTTGGCTACCACCAATCCAAAAGCTTTTGGGAAATCCAAAAGTGAGACTCCTCATCCGTCTCTGCCCACATAGCCAAACACGCTAAACTAAAAGTAACATTGTAATGCCTGAATTGCCCTTCACGGTTAGAGACAGACTGTTTACATGTTAGCATCCGTTAGTAATTAAAATGGCCCACTCTTATAAATTAAAGGTTATATTTGCATAATCAAATATCACTGGGACCAAAACCGCTATTAGGTAATAACATAGGGACGAAAACTATCGTTGGAATACTGCGAAGGGCAGTTCTGGCATTACAACAAAAATACTTAAAAAAAACTAATTATACAAAAATTTAGAAGTATATCCATCACATTCTTGCTTTTGCAACCCTATCACAGTCTTCTCTCTTCTTCCATTTGAATGCAATGGTTTGATCTACGGATGAATGAGATTTACCTAGTTGAGAAATGACAAAAAATTAAACTACAACTTGAAATTTCAAAGATCAAAATTTCCTCTATTCTCTGAAACTGCACTAATCCAGAATGTTGTAGCCTATTAGCTTCTACATGTCTAGAAAGACGTGGAAAGAGCATCGGAGGGAAAGTCACTGCAATTTTGAATGGGATACATATATATACTTAGGCAAAACAAAGAGTGGCTCCCCAAACACATTCATTATAGCCACACCCATTAAACTAGCTAGAGTTGTCATGCACACACCATTTGTACTTAAACAGAAATAAAAAGCTTCAACTATGCAAGTATATTACCTCAATCTTAATCGAAAAAGCCAGTGAAAATATAGAGTTCAAGAATCAAGTCAGCATGACTGAAGCGGTAAAGAAAGATCGAAAAACCTTGACTTCTATGTCGAACTGGAGGAGAATTGAGAAGACAACTCAAATTTTGATACAATCGAAGCAAAAACTACTGCAATATGAGCTCCATCATGAATTTTCTCTTAGAATTTCATCAATTTTATCTATCCTCTACATTTGATTCTAAGAGAGAGAAAGGGATAAAAAGAGGGAGAGAGAAGGGAGCACACTTAATTAGAGTAGAAAAGTAAAGTTTGCCATGTGAATCCCTAATAAATTCTGACACCTTTAGGTTGCTAGCACGTGATCTATGATAATTAATGAACAACAGTTATTTTGTACAATAAATAAAGCGTAATTTACAACAAAATCGGGAAATTAAACACGCTAAGCTAAAAGTAATATTGTAATGCCAGAATTTCCCTTCACGGTTAGAAACCATTTGTTTACATGTTAGGATCCGTAAGTAATTAGATTAAAATAGCCTATTTTTGTAAATTAAAGGTTATATATGCACAATCAATTATCAGAGGGACCAAAACCGCTATTAGGTAATAACACAGGGACAAAAACTGTCGTTTTTCCAATAAAATAATTTGTATATTTTATGATAAAGTTGGGTGAACAAACGAAATAATAACTTTATTTTTTGTTGTTTTTGTGGTGAAGCAATAAAATTTTATGTTATGAACAATCAAAACAATTGGAATGTTTTATGACAAAGTTGCGAATGTTGGGTTTTAATTTCATCTAATAGAAATATGACACATAATAAATAATTTTTTTTTATACTTGAACATAAGACAGATCTGAGCCTCAATTGGCACCTTAAACAAAAAAAGAGGGAAAAACAAAAAATAAATTTTAAAATAATCCAAAAATAATTTAAAATAAAGAAATAAGGGGTATGAGAGTTTTAAGGGCAAAGTGAGTGGAAAAGGTAAGCACAAATTTGTTTTTAGCAAAATAAGTGGATGAAGGGTCTATTTAGACCTTTTAAGATAGTTCAAGAGCATTTTTTTTTTTATGTATATTCTCATGCATATCTGTGTAAATCTTTATATTTGTATGTAATATACACGTGATATACAATGCAGCAGTGTTAATTTTGTAGCTCGATTTTGTCTCTGGATTGTGACTCCAAATCAGTCCAAATCACATTAGCTCTTACTCACTTTTGTGTATAGCTCCGTGCAGGTTTTCACAACGAATTCCAGCCACACTTACTAAAAACAACTACTATGAAAAAAATTCAGATTTCGAATTGAATCTTCAAATTAATATTTAACGGTGGTTCTTCAAAACTTCAACAATCAAAGGAGAATTGATGTTGAAGTTCAATCAAAGGTACCTGAAAGAAGAATAAATTTTCATTTTGCATGGTTATCTTTCTCTAGGCCTATGAGATGGAGAGTTTATGGTATGAGAAAACGAAAAGGAAAGAAGAAGTTGAGAAAACCATGGGACCGAACAATGTGTTAAAAAAGTCTACGAGAGACAGAGGGAGAGAGAATATTACAAGGAAGAAGAATTGAGCGACAAAGATGAAAGAATTCGCGTATGTTTGACACAGTTGTCTAGCAGTTACTAACTTGTTTTGAATTAAAATGGCAACATGTATTTGTTGGTTAAGTGTATGTGAATGAATATATGAAGTTGTATATTTTTGTGCCAACTTCCCATATTATTTGCAATTGTATGGGCTTATAATATAATACATCTACAGCAAGCATCAAGCCTACAAGTCGTTGGGCCGCTGATGGAGTCCCTATTGATATCAATCCATAAAAATTGAGAAACTAACATAATAGCCACCCATTAAAAAATTAGCCAGCGTTTTTTTATTATAGCATATTAATGTATAATATACATAAATTGTACATATTTTATACCAAATAGTGTGTATTTATGTATTTTGTTTTAGCGAATGTAATTATTTTGTAAACTTGCCTGTAAATATTAGGTGGACTGATCAGCTTTAGGGCCTGCTATGAGTTTTTAGCCACCATTTGAAAAGTAGAGATAACCACAATTTAATGTGAAAATAAAATTAAGACAAAAGTAACTCTACTCATCAAAATGTGGAAGAACTTATAAAGATTTAAACCCCATGATACGCTCTTTGAACTTATTCTATCATTTTGGATGCGGATATACAGTGTAAATATCCCTTTGTATTTTAATTTGGCTTACTAATTTTTATTGGGTTTAAGTTAAATCACTGGTCGTGTAAATGCATGTAACTTTTAAATAATCAGTCTAGTTTAATTTATTATAGTAGGTTGATTGTCAATTTAATCAATTTATCAATTAGTTTTTATAGTAGAAATTTACATGTAATTAACTTATAAGCAATATGATTGTGTATTATTTTATGACATAATATCATCAATTTCATACACTTATTTATTTTGACTCTTTGAGTTCATCACCGGTGGCATGTCATAGTCCAATTTATCAAACTCTCATTAAGTTCTAATTTTTGTTTGTTTTATTATAATTTTCTTAAATACTAAATATTTTTTTTCTGATAGACTATGTAATAGTCTATATAAATATTGTAAATATTCTCTTCCTTATGTATAGTAATTAGATCCTATAATTTAGCCTAGTATCTTTCTGATAGGAGATACTTACTTTGTATATAATGACTTTCATACATCAATACAAATCACGGATTGATTTCCTACATGGTATCAGACTAGGTTTCTCCTATAAACCCTAGCTTCCTAAACCCTAGCCGTCCACCTCCCTCTTCTCTCCTAACCCTAACCGTAGCCGCCACCCCTTCCTCCTCCCTCTTCTCTCTTCAATGGCTGACAACAAAAATTTCCATTCTGCTTTAACCGTCACGAATGTGAAATCTTTAATCCCAATCACTCTAGACATGGAAACCGGCCATTATCACGAATGGGCGACACTATTCAAAGTTCTAGCCCGCGTCCACTCCGTACTTGAACACATCATACCACCAACTGACACCACTGAACTCACCGCGTACAACGCAACAAAGGCGGCTAACTTTCCGCTCTAGAAACGGCTAGATGCGGTGGTCCTTCAATGGATATACGCCACCGTATCCCATGATATTCTTACCTCTATTCTCATGGCGGATGATGTTGCAGATAAGGCTTGGAATCGAGTTGCTCAACTTTTCCAAGATAACAAGCACTCAAGGGCAGCGTACCTTGAAACTGAATTCACCACCACAAAAATGGCCGACTTCAGCTCGGTTATGGCCTATTATAATAGGCTCAAGTCTCTCGCGGATCAACTTGCCAACGTGGGGTCGCCGGTGTCCGACCAACGTATGGTCTTACGCCTCCTTGCAGGCTTACTAGAGACATATGCACACTTTGTCACCACCATCCAGCAGAAGGATGTGCTGCCCTCTTTCTCTGAAGTGTGCTCCAGACTCAAGCTCGAAGATGCAGCAGCTAAGGAACGTGCCCGCGATTCCAGTCCCGCGGCTCTACTTGTTGATAATGATATTCCCTCCTCGCCACCTAGCGGTAACAATAATTCAACTAACCGTCGTGATAATAATCGTGGCAGGAATTCTAACAGGAACAAGGGAAAGGGGAACAACAACAACAACAACCGCGGGAAATCCGGCCGTGGCGGCGGCGGACAGACCAGCAAAGGCCAGTGGCCGACGGGACAGCCACCGGCAGGGGGCTACTACTGGCCTGCCTGGCCACCCCAGCAGTGGCCAATGCCCCCCTGCCCGTATCCGACGAGACAGTGGCAGCAGCGTCCCACCACACCGCGGCCCGGCAGCGGCATTCTCGGTGCGGGTCCACGACCTCAGCAGGCCTATTCCATGCATGGTCCAACCTATTCTGGGTACACTCCGACAGACGTGGAGGCAGCCATGCACACTCTATCCATGCATCAACCGGATGATAATTGGTACATGGACACCGGAGTGACTTCCCACATGACTGCCAACTCAGGTACTCTCACGTCTTATTTTAATTTGAGCAATAATTCTGGAATCATTGTTGGTAATGGTAGCACTATTCCAATTCGAGGCTATGGTCATACATCCCTACCCCCACCTAATCCCCAATTACGTCTCCAAAATGTCTTACATGCTCCAAAACTCATCAAAAACCTTATTTCCGTATGTAAATTCAATAAGGACAATAATGTTTCTGTTGAGTTTGATCCTCTTGGTTTTTCTGTGAAGGATTTACCGACGGGGAGCAGCCTAATGAGATGTGAGAGCACCGGGGAATTACATCCTATCATTGCCACAAAATGGACCACTCCACCATCCACCTTTATTGCCGCATCACCTAGCTTGTGGCATTCCTGACTCGGCCATCCGGGAAATGCCATCCTTAGTTCTCTTCGTAGTAATGCCTTAATTGAATGTAATAGGGCCCGAACTTCTTTTTGTACCTCTTGTCCTTTGGGGAAACATGTTAAGTTGCCATTTTATGATGCATTGTCATTTACTACTATGCCGTTTGATATCATTCATAGTGATTTATGAACATCTCCTATTTTAAGTTCTAATGGGCACTGCTATTATGTTTTCTTTCTTGATGATTATAGTAATTTTCTTTGGACTTTTCCAATCTCTAACAAGTCCCAAGTCTATTCGACTTTTCTATCTTTTAAGGCATTCATACGGACTGAATTCGAAAGAGACATTAAAAACATTCAATGTGATAATGGGCGGGAGTTCGCCAATGGACATTTTCAATCTTTTTGCACCTCAAATAGTTTAAATTTCCGATTTTCTTGCCCCCATACCTCTCCTCAAAACGGCAAAGCGGAAAGAAAAATTAAATCCATTAACAACATAGTGCGCACTCTTCTTGTCCACTCTTCCATGCCCCCCTCTTTTTGGCATCATGCTCTCCAAATGGCCACATACCTCCTTAATGTACTTCCCACCAAAGTCCTTGGGTATAAATCACCAACGCAAGTTCTCTATCAACGAACCCCCTCCTATTCTCATCTCCGGGTTTTTGGGTGTCTATGCTATCCACTTTTCCCATCTACAACTATTCATAAGTTACAAGCAAGATCCACCCCGTGTGTATTTTTGGGCTATCCGTTGAATCATAGAGGATATAAATGTTATGATTTATCCACCAACAAAATCATCATCTCAAGGCATGTCATCTTTGAGGAAACTCAATTTCCTTTCTCCAAATTACACTCACCAACCCCAACTTCTTATGATTTTTTGGACCATGGGATTTCTCCATATACCCTGCATTTTCTGTCACAGCCTCCTCCACCCGTCGTTCCCTCGGTCCAGCCCCTCCCCCCCACTGCCGAGCAGCCCCTCCCCCCACTGCTCCACCCGTGACTGCCCAGCATCCCTTCCCCCCATTGCCCAGCAGTCCAACCCCACGGTCACTGCCCCACAGCCCCTACCCCCCACTGCCCCACCCGTGACTGCCCAACAGCCCACCCGCATGGTCACTAGAGGCCAACATGGGATTTTTAAGCCCAAACAACCATTCAACTTAAATACTTCTAGCACTACCTCCATCTCGCCTATCCCACGAAATTCTGTCAGTGCTCTAAATGACCACAATTGGAAAGCTGCCATGGTTGATGAATATAATGCTCTAATTAGTAATAAGACGTGGGAGTTGGTTCCACGTCCCACTGATGTGAATCTTATTTGTTCTATGCGGATTTTTCGTCATAAAAAGAAATCTGATGGTTGTTTTGAGAGGCACAAAGCCCGTCTTGTCTGTGATGGCAGGTCTCAACAGGTTGGAGTTGACTGCGACGAGACTTTTAGTCCGGTTGTCAAACCGGCTACTATTCGCGCTGTCTTGAGCATTGCACTTGCACACTCTTGGCCCATTCATCAATTGGACGTAAAGAATGCTTTCCTACACGGTAATCTTAATGAGACTGTTTATATGCATCAGCCTATTGGGTTTAAGGATCCAAAGCATCCACATCATGTCTGTCTCTTGAAGAAATCGTTGAACGGACTTAAGCAAGCTCCCCGTGCATGGTTCCAACGCTTTGCAGACTATGTCTCCACTATTGGTTTTTCACATAGCCGATCTGATCACTCTCTCTTTATTTATTGTCGAGGTTCTGACATTGCTTACATTCTGCTATATGTTGATGATATTATTCTCACAACTTCCTCAGATGCTCTTAGAAAATCCATCATGTCTCTGCTTAGTGCTGAATTTGCTATGAAGGATTTGGGCCCTCTAAGCTATTTTCTGGGTATCGCTGTTACCCGGACTTCACACGGCATGTTTCTCTCTTAGAAAAATTATGTAGCAGATATTATAGAGCGTGCGGGCATGACTGCCTGTAAGCCAAGTCAGACACCAGTCGACACCAAAGCCAAACTTGGTGCCATGGCCGGGCCTCCTTGCGATGATCCCACCCAATATTGTAAGTTGGCCGGCGCGTTGCAGTACCTTACATTCACAAGACCAGACATCTTATACGCGGCTCAACAAGTATGCCTTCACATGCATGATCCAAAGGTTGCACATATGCATGCTCTTAAACGCATAGTCCGATACATTCAAGGTACTGTTGAGTTTGGTCTCCATCTGTACAAATCCTCCATTGCCTCTCTTGTTTCTTATACAGATGCAGATTGGGGTGGTTGTCCAGACACTCGCCGATCCACATCAGGTTACTGTGTCTTCCTTGGCGATAATCTCCTCTCATGGTCATCCAAACGGCAACCTACTATGTCTAAGTCGAGTGCCGAGGCCGAATACCGTGGCGTCGCTAATGTCGTCTCTGAGTCCTGTTGGCTTCGCAACCTTCTTTTGGAACTCTGTTGTCCCATCCGGACAGCTACATTCGTTTATTGTGATAGTGTTAGTGCCATATACCTATCAGGTAATCCAGTTCAGCACCAACGCACTAAACATATTGAGATGGACATACATTTCGTACGTGAGAAAGTTGCCTGTGGAGAAGTTCGTATTCTTCACGTCCCGTCCCGTTACCAGATCGCAGATATCTTCACTAAAGGTCTTCCGCGCGTGCTCTTTGATGATTTCAGGGACAGTCTAAGCGTACGACAACCTCCCGCTTCGACTGCGGGGGTGTGATAGACTATGTAATAGTCTATGTAAATATTGTAAATATTCTCTTCCTTATGTATAGTAATTAGGTCCTATAATTTAGCCTAGTATCTTTCTGATTGGAGATACCTACTTTGTATATAATGACTTTCATACATCAATACAAATCACGGATTGATTTCCTACATTTTCTTTATTATGACTATATATAATGTATCAAACATTAAAAATATTTTGATAATTTTTTTATAAGTTAATTTGTACTACATATTAGCCTAAGTTTTAGATGAATTGAATTGAATGGTTCAAAATGAGCTAAACTAAATAGACAGATTGAAAATTCACACAAACATGAATGGATCGAATGAAACATATTTTTATGGGCTAATACTTGTAGGTTGTAGCTTGCGTCACAACCATTGCTTCCAGCAATCTGCATGGAGCCAACAGCTAGCGAAAAAAATGACAAATTCTCAATTTCATCTTGTCTAAGATGCTCCATGGACAGGCAAGATATGTATCCAAAAGCTGCTTAGGTCTCATCTTTTTTCATGACACTTTTATAATATTATTTTTGGCATTTCAGGTTTCACCGTGTAAGGAAGAAACTGCATGGTATAATTGCAAGTGACATCACAAATTCATACAAATCCCTTATAATGAACTATGCACGCAGAGCTTATCTAGATTAATTATTCTCCTAGGATAAGTATGAATTATTGGTCACATCAAATGCTATTACGAACCAATAAAGCAGCATTCTCATGATAAAGCAATTAAATAGTACAAGGATATATCAAGAATTTTTCTCTTTAATTTTCATCAACGTAGTTAAATCGCACGCCACCTCATTAGCAGTCCAAGTCACATTAAAAGAACTTCAATATTAAAAATATAAAAAGGCAACTTTGTGAAAATATACATCCTAACACGATATATTTTACATATTTCCCTCTCACCTTTAAATAATTTATAAGTTAAACATGACGAGTACAATCGTTATATTTTTACAAGCGAAATCAAGTCTGTGGAATAATGGGCGCAAAGTTTACAACTTGTTCAATCTTACTAACTTTTCACATTAAATCCCTGTAGAAAAAGCCAAGTTTAACTAAACATTTACCTTCTTAACTAAATCCGCCACAATATATGAAGTAGAAATGTGTTGTAGTAGGAAAAAAAAATTAGTAGGCGTTTGGCCGTAGAAATCAAATCTTTTTCATTTTATTTAAAAAATTTAAAGTTGCAGTTGAAAATAAAGTTGTGTTCTGTTATACATATTTGATTACCATTAAATAGTAATAGTTCGTAATTAATTCACATTTTATGTTTAAACAAATTCAATAAATATATAATATTTGTCTTTACATAAACTGGTACTATTTAATTATAATCAACTAATACATATTCTCAATTTAATTTTATCATCAATTAGGGTAATGTTGTAAAATAAGAACAATATGAGACAAGAAATGTAGGCAAGAAATGTATAGTGGAGGAGAAGACTTTTCTTCTTATTTCAAGTATGTTCAAGTCTCTTCAACTGTGTCTTCTACAAAGATGAAGAATCCCCTTTTATAGGACATACAAATCATCAGTTAGATACAAATGTTAAACATTGCATTAACAAGGTACATGTATGCTAATATTTCATTGAATGGAACATCCACATAATTAAATGGATTCATAACATATTTGGGAAACATGAGAAAATGGACAACCACCATAACGTAATGTATTCATTACCATAACATACTTTATTCATAACACTCCTCCTTGGATGTCCATTTGAGAGATAGTGTGCTTCGTTAAAACCTTACTAGAAAAAATTCAGTGGAAAAATTTCTTAGTGAAGGAAAAAGAGTACACACATCTTTCAATACGCATTGAGTGCCATCTCATTAAAAACCTTACCAAGAAAACCAATTGGGAAAAAACCTTGGCTAAAGGAAAAAGAGTACAACAGTATTTTCCTCCCCCTGATGGAAACATCACTTGATATCTCAGAGATGGCGCATTCCAATCTAGTATCGTAGCTTCTCTAAGGTTGATGTTGGTAATGCTTTAGTGAACATATCTAAAAGATTATCACTCGACCAGATCTATTGAACATCTATCTCAGCATTCTGTTGAAGATCGTGTGTGATTGTTTTTTGTTGGTGAAATGTGCTTTGTTCAGTCTCCTTTGATGCATCCTCCCTTCAATTGAGCTATGCAAGCAGCATTATCTTCATACAATATTGTTGGAATCTTCATTTGCAAAGAAAAGGCCACATAATTGCAAAATTTGTTGAGTAATTGATCTTAACCATACACACTCTCGACTGGCTTCATGAATGGCTATTATATCAGCATGATTTGAAGATGTAACTAATAGAGTTTGTTTTGTTGAACATCATGATATAGCTATATCCCCACAAGTAAATAAGTAGTCTGTTTGATATCGGGCTTTATGTGGATCAAACAAATAACATGTATCTGCACAACATATCATCTCTGGCTTGGATTCATTAGAATAAAATAATCTTATATAAGATTTTCCTTGAAGATATCTAAATATATGCTTAACACCATTTTCAATAAACTCACTGCAAAGCATATATTTGATCAGATTGGCAAGGCACGTTAGTGTGCTAATTGAACTGAGATATGGAGTTTCACCACCAATGAGCTCTTCATCTTAAGGTTGAAATGGATCTTTATATACATCTAGAGACATCACAATCATTGGGGTACTCTATGGAATCGCTTTAGCCCATACAAAGATTTGCTAAAGCCTTATTTTCGTAAACCTTTATAAGCTTCAGAACAATTTAAATTCCTCATGAATTTCTTTCGTTGTTTATATAGCCGTAGTGACAACAATTCATTATACGCATATTAGAATTTTCATGTATTGCCAGACTAAGTAGAAACCTCATTGCATCCACCATTGGAGAACCTATCTCCATAAATAATGCTAGGAATTTGTGAAAACCTTTTATGCCACAAGGCACAAACCGTACTTTATATCTTATGGATTTCATTTTACTTTTCATACAAGAACCCATTTGTACCCCATTGGCATTATACCTTGAGGTCCTTAGACTATAGTGTCACGACCCGACTAGGAGCCGTGACGGGTACCCGGGGCTAACCACCGAGCACCACTCATTCCCTTACTTATCATACTCATTAAGAGTTTCTTTTATCAAATTCATACTCAAATCATAGAAAATCATTTCTCGTTTGGAAACATAATTACTTTTATATACATAAGCCCTTCGGCTATTAAAATAATAATATATACACAATAGTAGCATCGTGAGACCATACTACCCACACATGCGTATCTACGAGCCTCTACTAGAGTACTGAACATAGGGACGGGACAAGACCCCGTCGTGCCCAAAATACACACACACACACATATATATATATATATATATATATATATATATATATATATATATATATATATATATATATATATATATATACACACACACAAAAGAATCAATCAAATAGCACCTTCGGAATAATGGAGTGCTCCTGTAGATTTGTTGATGACTTCTACGAGTCCGGATCACCTCCCTGTCTACCTGTGGGCATGAACACAGCGTCCAAAGAAAACGGACGTCAGTACAATCATTGTACTGAGTATGAGAGGCATAAGTAATAACAATACGTCAATGAGATAAAGGAAACATCAAATAATGAGCAACCTGTAACTGACTGTTAATTATAAAAGAAATAATGCAAGCTGGCTTACTTCATACTCATCATCATATCATGTATGCATATATGTATAAGCTGCCCAACCATGTAGGTACGGTGTGATAATCATTAGCCTGCGTCCAGGTCTCCCGCGTCCGGGGTGCCATCTCATGCTGCCCACTAGTGGTGTCTGCCCATGCCATCTAGACATGGTGCATACACTGCCCGCCTTAGCGGTGTCTGCCCGGCCATGTAGGCGCGGTGTAATATCATAATCACATACTTATCATGAATCATGCATAAGACTTAAGACAAACTGTACATCTATCGAGGTGACATAAGGTCGTGAACCTCCAATTCCGTTATGGAGCATTTATAAGCATTCTGCCTCACCTTGAAGGAAATACTATATAAGGTGAGTGTATACAATAAACAACATCATAACATGAACTCTAGAATCTTTAGACTTAATCTCATTATCATCATTATTGGCTCATAATGTATCTCTTATCTCATATGGCTATTCATGAACATAGATTCTTAGTTTTTCCGGAATGTAGGAAATTCATGGAGGAGGAGGAGGAATTATTATACCATAGATTCATGCCTTAGAAAGAAGGGACTAGCCTCACATACCTTTTCGTCTAGCTACTCTATTGCTTGAACGTTCCTCTTCAATATTCACGTTTCTACCTTCAAGAGAGTTCATACTCGTATTAGATAATCAACAACATAAGCGTGTTTGAACTAAAGCTATAAAAAATTGAGTAGCATCTCCTTTGTTTCTACTACTTTCCCCATATCATAGTTCAACTCCCAAACGTCAATAATAACATTCATAATATCATCATCAATGACTTTAGTCAAATTTATCATTATCCAATTCCTACAATTTCCTCTCAAGGTCATCCATAATCATAATCATACTACCACATTACATTCATTCTCATCTAATGCTTCTCTCATGCTCTTAACATCATTCGTAACGTAATTACATTCACAACATATCAATACTCATGATTCATATTAATCTACTATTCACAATTGCCACTAATCTCATCTTTTGTAATCCATTTTCCATCTTCTTCCATAATCCAAGTGTTTCAACTTTTCAATACCTTAAACAACATGGAATAATTATGAAACACACCTTTGAATGCGTCAGAACGGGTTTTGGGTGGCAATACTTCACTTGAAGAAAACCCCTAGCTTCAACTTCCAAGGGATTTCTTGACTCTAGCAACTCCAAAGAGCTTCCTTGCACTCTATTCACTTGAATTTATGGTATTAACCTTTGATTTCCCCTAGTATTCTTGAAAATGATATGTATGGAATATTCTAGAAGTTTGGAGAGAAGTGGAGAAGTGGAAAGAATGAGAAAATAAAGTGGGAACATGTATTTATAGTTGCAACTTAATCAGTCCGTCGGGACTTATACGGACCACTTATACGGTCCATATAACATTATACAATCCGTATAAGTGTCCGTGGTTCACCACCATGGAAAACATTGTTTCTATTGGGTTATACGGCCATTATACGGTCCGTATAAAATTCCACGGTCCGTATAATGTGGTCGTGTAACTCACAGTTTTTCCGAAGTTGTCCTCGTCATTTCTTTGATCTCCTATCCGTGTACAACCTTCTTAACACTTGTTTAATGCTTCATTAATGATCTAAACATCCCTATAACTCCTCCTCAAGTCCTTACCAAATAATTCTTAACGCAATAGTTTACGAAACCTTTCCTAAACCCCACTTATACTCCACTTGCCCTTACTAATCCTTATTCTTGTTAATTCATATGACTTCAAAATCTTAACATATGCATTCTAAGACCACTAATTATCCGTCTTATAGTATTAAGAACTTCCTGTTATCCTTAAGCTCGCAGTGGTTCATTTGCTACACGACGACATGAAATTTCCAAGGTGTAACACTCTTCCCTCCTTTTGGAACATTCCTCCTCGAATGTTAAACACTCGAGAATTCTACGAAAATTTCGCCAGAGTTTCCCCTATAATATGGCACTACCACCCTATCAAAACAACCCATAATAATATTGCCTCACAGGGCTACAACACAATAGTAATATAAATTGGCCACACACGACCAAAAATATGAAAAGAAAGCATACATACCTCATAATGTTAATGTTTCCTCTTGAATCTCTTCTGGGGGTTGGAATAAGTGCGGGTACTGGATTTCATTTTCTCTTCCACCTCCCAAGTCATTTCTTCTCGGTTGTTATTTCGCCACAAGACTTTGACTGAAGCTACTTCCTTATTTCGAAGTTTCCGTACTTGCCTGTCTAATATGGCAATGGGCACTTCTTCATATGCTAGCTTTTCTGTCACTTGGACATCATCTATTGGGACCATTCTCGTAGGATCTTCAACACACTTGCAGAGCATTGAGACATGAAAACTGGATGGACTGATTCAAGCTCTGAAGGCAAGTCCAATTCGTAAGCTACATGACCCACGTTGTGGATAATTTTATAAGGTCCAATGTATCGAGGACTTAATTTCCCTTTCTTGCCAAATCTCATCACCCCTTTCATTGGCGACACCTTCAAAAATACCCAGTCATCAACCTGAAATTCCAAGTCTCGCCGGCGGTTGTCCGCATAAGATTTTTGGCGACTTTGGGCTGTCAACAATCGATCTCGGATCACCTTGACTTTTTCTACTGCTTGCTGAATCAATTCAGGGCCTATTAGCTGTACTTCTCCTATTTCAAACCATCCAATTGGGGATCTACACTTCCTTCCATATAAAGCTTCATACGGAGCCATTTGGATACTGGAATGGTAGCTATTATTGTATGCAAACTCGATTAGAGGTAAGTGATCATCCCAACTACCATCGAAATCTAGAACACATGCTCTTAGCATATCCTCCAAGGTCTGAATGGTACGTTCGGCTTGCCCATCAGTCTGCGGATGAAATGCCGTGCTAAGTTTCAATTGAGTACCTAGACCTTCTTGGAAGGATTTCCAGAACTTGGCTGTAAATTGCACTCCTCTATCTGTGATAATGGATATCGGAATACCATGGAGTCGCACAATTTCTTTGAGGTACAACCTCGCATAATCTTCTGCTGAGTACGGGGTTCTGACTGGAAGAAAATGAGCTGCTTTCGTAAGTCTGTCCACAATCACCCATATGGAATCATACTTGCCTTGGGAACGAGGTAACCCCACAATAAAATCCATGTTGATCACTTCCCATTTCCAGGTAGGGATTTCCATTGCTTGCAATAATCCTCCTGGCTTTTGATGTTCGATTTTCGCTTGCTGGCAATTTGGACATTGGGCTACAAATTCTGCTATATCTCTCTTCATGCCATCCCACCAATATATCAATTTGAGATCATGATACATTTTTGTTACACCTGGGTGAATAGAATACCGAGAGTAATGAGCTTCTTCTATAATTCGACGGCGCAATTCTGCAACATTCGGAACACATAACCTGCCTCGGTATCTAAGGATTCCATCGATAGAAGTTTCAAATAGAGACTTCTCTTTTTCATGAAATGTGTCTCTGTAATGGCACAAATGAGGATCTTCATACTAACGCTCTTTCACTTCCATATTCAGGGACGAAACTGTGGGATCATTAATGCCAATCCCTGCACTACCTGAATCAATCACACGTACTCCAAGATTAGCTAGTTGGTGGAGCTCATGAATCATCTCTTTCCTTTTCGGAGGAACTTCTAAGCGCATCAGCTACTACATTTGCCTTTCCGGGGTGGTATAAAATACTCACATCATAATCTTTCAATAATTCTAACCACCGGCTCTACCGCAGATTCAACTCCTTCTATTTGAAAATATATTGAAGACTCTTGTGATCTGTATAGATATCAACATGCACACCATACAAGTAATGTCTCCACATCTTTAACGCGTGAATAGTTGCAGCCAATTCAAGATCATGAGTTGGGTAGTTCTTTTCATGTTTCCGCAGCTGCCTCGAAGCATAAGCAATGACTCTACCGTGCTGCATTAATAGACATCCTAACCCAACACCGGAAGCATCACAATATACAACATAGCCATCTGGCCCTTCTGGGAGCGTTAAGACCGGAGCTGAAGTTAATCTGTCCTTCAACTCTTGGAAGCTACGTTCACAAGCATCATTCCACTGAAACTTAGCTGACTTTTGGGTTAGCCTCGTCAATGGGGCCGAAATAGATGAAAATCCTTCTACAAACCTTCTATAGTACTCTGTCAATCCCAGAAAACTACGAACTTCTGCAGGCATCGTAGGCCTTGGCCAAGTCTTCACAACTTCAATTTTCTAAGAATCAACTCGAATGCTATCATCTGAAATAACATGGCCCAATAATGTCACAGAATTCAGCCAAAACTCGCACTTTGAAAATTTCACATATAATTCTCGGGTTCGATGAATTCCAAGAACAATACGTAAATGATCTGCATGTTCTGATTCTGTGCCAGAGTATATCAAAATATAATCAATGAATACTATCATGAATAAATCCAAGAGTGGCCTGAATACATTATTCATCAGATTCATGAACACTGCCGGAGCATTAGTCAACCCAAACGACATCACCCAGAATTCATAATGGCCATATCTCGTTCTAAAAGCGGTTTTAGGAATATCTTCTTCTCTAACGCTCGCTTGGTGATAACCTGACCTCAAGTCTATTTTGGAAAACCACTTGGCACCCTGTAGTTGATCAAACAAATCATCAATCCTTGGGAGAGGATATTTGTTCTTTATTGTCACCTTATTCAACTGCCTATAATCGATGCACATTCGTAGGGAACCATCATTCTTTCTCACAAACAAGACTGGTGCTCCCCACGGTGATGTACTGGGTCTAATAAACCCCTTCTCAAGCAAATCTTTCAATTGTGCCTTTAGCTCTTTCAGTTCTGCCGGAGCCATTCGATAAGGATGAATAGAAATAGGCTTGGTGTCCGGCAACACATTAATAGAGAAATTAATCTCCCTTTCCGGAGGAAGGCCTGGAAGTTCATCTGGAAATACATCCGGAAATTCATTCACTACCGGAACGGATTGGAAAGTTGGCAACTCTGCTTCGGTATCATGAACTCGGACTAAGTGATAAATATAGCCCTTAGCTATCATCTTTCTTGCCTTAAGGTAGGAAATAAACCTTCCTCTTGGAGATGCTGTATTACCCTTCCATTCAAGCACGGGCTCTCCCGGAAATTGAAATCAAACTATTTTCATCCGACAATCAACATTAGCATAATATGAGGCCAACCAATCCATACCCATAATCACATCGAAATCTACCATTTCCAGCTCAATTATATCAGCTTTGGTCTAGCGATTGCATATCACAAGTACACAATTTTTATACACTTGTCTAGTTATCACGGGATCACCAACCAGAGTAGATACCTCAAAAGGTTTAATTGGCTCAGGTTTCACCCCAATACAACCAGCAACATACGGAGTAATATAAGACAAGGTAGAACCCGGATCTATCAATGCATACACATCATAGGAAAATGCAGATAATGTACCTGTAACCATATCTGGGGAGGACTCAAGATCCTGTCGTCTGGCTAAAGCATACACACGGGGCTGAGTGGCACCTGAAGTAGATGCTCCCCCTCTGCCTCTACCTCGACCTGCTGAAATCTGGGGAGTCTGCCCTACCGGGCGCACTGAAGAAGAACCAGCCGCTGATCCTGTAGGCTGAACCCCAACTCTACCACTCATCGACGGGCAATCTCGCATCATGTGCCCAACCTGGCCACAGGCATAGCAAGCATCTGAACCTTGGTGACACTGTCGGGAATGCAATCTACCGCACTGGATGCGTCGCGGTACTGGGGGTCTCCTCTGGCTATAATCTCCCCCAAACCGAGAATCTGAGGCCCTCGAACTCTGACCCTGTCCTGAACGAAAGGAGCGATCAAATATCCTACCCGTAAATCGTGGAGGCGCACTAGTCACTAACTAGCCTGAGTCTCTAGAATGTGTCTGCCTTGATCCCCCTCTATAATCACTTCCTGCCCCCATAGATCTGGCCCTCTTGCTTTTCCTTCTAACGATATCATGATCACCCCTTTGCAGAGGTTGTTGTCCTTTTAAATTCTGGGCATGGGCTTGTATTCGGGAAATATCCATCCCATCTTGCAACGAAGCCATCAAACAATCCTTAAATAAATGTGGCCCTAAGCCACTCATAAACCTATGTACCCTATCTCCCATATCGGCCACCATAGTCGGGGCATATCTAGCCAATGAATTAAACTGAAGGCTATATTCCCGGGCACTCATATTTCCTTGCTTTAGATTTAAGAACCTATCCACTCTAGCTCGGCGGACCTCGAGCGGCAAATAGTGGCGGATGAAAGCATCTACAAATTCTTGCCACACGGGAGAAGGCACATCCTCTTTTCTTGACGATAGCCAATTATTGTACCATAATACCGCCACATCTCGGAGTCTATAAGATGCCAACTCCACAGATTCAGTTTCGGAGGCATGAATAATCCTCAATGTTCTCAGCATCTCATCAATAAAACCTTGCGGGTGTTCATCCGACTTTGACCTGAAAAACTCCGGAGGATTCAAACTCATGAAGTCACGGGCTCTGATACTAGCTTCCCTATCACTCGGACCCGTATTCTGCCGCTGTGCCTGGGCGGAAACTAACTGTGTTAATAGATGGATGGCCTCGGTCACTTGTTGACCCGAAGCAACCGGTGGGGAACTGGAGCTGAAGCTCCTCCTTGTTCTTCTACATTGGGCGGGGTGGAGGAAGTATTAGATGGGGCCTCATTATGTGATTCGCCCTCTTCTACATTCATTGGCGGCTCTCTTTCCACTCGCCTTTTCATCGTAGTCTTGCCCTTCTGGGCAGCTGTAGCTTTTCCCTTTGGCGGCATTTCTGAAATCATAGCACACTATTAGGCAGGAGAAAATCTTATGATACAGCTCTATCGCACGATCTCTTAAGATGAAAGATGGTCATTTTTCCTAAATGCCCTGTAGCCTCCTGTTTATTAGTGTGATGCGCAACACACCATAAGCAAGACTCTACTAGACACGGCTCGTAGACACTTCCTAGGATTGAACTACTCTGATAACACATTTTTCACGACGCGACTAGTGGCCGTGATGGGTACCCGGGGCTAACTACCGAGCACCACTCATTCCCTTACTTATCATACTCATTAAGCGTTTCTTTTATCAAATTCATACTCAAATCATAGAAAATCATTTCTCATTTGGAAACATAATTACATTTATATACATAAGCCCTTCGGCTATCAAAATAATAATATATACGCAATAGTAGCATCGTGAGACCATACTACCCACACATGCGTATCTACGAGCCTCTACTAGAGTACTGAACATAGGGACGGGACAAGACCCCATCGTGCCCAAAATACATACATACATATATATATACCCAAAATACATACATATATATATATATATATATATATATATATATATATATATATATATATATATATAAACACACACACACACACACAAAAGAATCAACCAAATAACACCTTCGGAATAATGGAGTGCTCCTGTAGATCTGCTGATGACTTCTACGAGTCCGGATCACCTCCCTGTCTACCTGTGGGTATGAACACAGCGTCCAAAGAAAATGGATGTCAGTAGGATCATTGTACTGAGTATGAGAGGCATAAGTAATAACAATACGTCAATGAGATAAAGGAAACATCAAGTAATGAGCAATCTGTAACTGACTGTCAATTATAAAAGAAATAATGCAAGCTGGCTTACTTCATACTCATCATCATATCATGTATGCATATATGTATAAGCTGCCCCACCATGTAGGTACGGTGTGATAATCATTAGCCTGCGTCCAGGCCTCCAGCGTCTTGGGTACCATCTCATGCCGCCCACTAGTGGTGTCTGCCCATGCCATCTAGACATGGTGCATACACTGACCGCCTTAGCGGTGTCTGCCCAGCCATGTAGACGCGGTGTAATATCATAATCACATACTTATCATGAATCATGCATAAGACTTAAGACAGACTGTACATCTATCGAGGTGACATAAGGTCGTGAACCTCCGATTCTGTTATGGAGCATTTATAAGCATTCTGCCTCACCTTAAAGGAAATAGTATATAAGGTGAGTGTATACAATAAACAACATCATATCATGAACTTTAAAATCTTTAGACTTAAGCTCATTATCATCATTATTGGCTCATAATGTGTCTCTTATCTCATATGGCTATTCATGAACATAGATTCTTAGTTTTTTCGGAATGTAGGAAATTCATGGAGGAGGAGGAATTATTATACCATAGATTCATGCCTTAGAAAGAAGGGACTAGCCTCACATACCTTTTCGTCTAGCTACTCTATTGCTTGAACGTTCCTCTTCAATATTCACGTTTCTACCTTCAAAAGAGTTCATACTCGTATTAGATAATCAACAACATAAGCGTGTTTGAACTAAAGCTATAGAAAACTGAGTAGCATTTCCTTTGTTTCTACTACTTTCCCCATATCATATTTCAACTCCCAAACGTCAATAATAACATTCATAACATCATCATCAATGACTTTAGTCAAATTCATCATTATCCAATTCCTATAATCAAGGTCATCCATAATCATAATCATACTACCACGTTACATTCATTCTCATCTAATGTTCCTCTCATGCTCTTAAAATCATTCATAACGTAATTACATTCACAACATATCAATCTTCATGATTCATATTAATCTACTATTAACAATTGCCACTAATCTCATCTTTTGTAATCCATTTTCATCTTCTTCCATAATCCAAGTGTTTCAACTTTTCAATACCTTAAAAAACATGGAATAATCATTAAACTCACCTTTGAATGCGTAGGAACGGGTTTTGGGTGGCAATACTTCACTTGAAGAAAACCCTAGCTTCAACTTCTAAGGGATTTCTTGACTGTAGCAACTCCAAAGAGCTTCCTTGCACTCTATTCACTTGAATTTATGGTATTAACCTTTTATTTCCCCTTGTATTCTTGAAAATGATATGTATGGAATATTCTAGAAGTTTGGAGAGAAGTGGAGAAGTGGAAAGAATGAGAAAATAAAGTGGGAACATGTATTTATAGTTGCAACTTAATCAGTCCGTCGGGACTTATACGGACCACTTATACGGTCCGTATAACATTATACGGTCCGTATAAGTGTCCGTGGTTCACCACCATGGAAAATATTATTGTTGTTGGGTTATACGGACCATTATACGGTCCGTATAAAATTCCACAGTCCGTATAATGTGGTCGTGTAACTCACAGTTTTTCCGAAGTTTTCCTCGTTGTTTCGTTTGATCTCCAATCCTTGTACAACCTTCTTAACACTTGTTTAATGCTTCATTAATGATATAAACATCCCTATAACTCGCCCTCAAGGCCTTACCAAACAATTCTTAACGCAATAGTTTACGAAACCTTTCCTATACCCCACTTATACTCCACTTGCCCTTACTAATCCTTATTCTTGTCAATTCATATGACTTCAAAATCTTAACGTATGCATTCTAAGAGCACTAATTATCCGTCTTATAGTATTAAGAACTTCCTGGTATCCTTAAGCTCACAATGGTTCATTCACTACACGACGACATGAAATTTCCAAGGTGTAACATATAGGTCCAAAATATCACTTTTCCACGTGAAACAAAATATACTTGAATTGCGTATTTCTATTTGGCTAATCTTTTATTTGTCCACTCTTTGACAGATTTGAATTCAAGATACTCATCATCATTTATAATGTTGAGCGCTACATTATATCAAACATACCATCGACGGCCATTTGATGTCGGTTTCAATGCGACATAACTTACTGAGATCTCTTAATTTTTCATCATTTTCAAGTACCTGAACCTTTCCCAAGGTTTTATAAAGTGTTATGTCGTGGTGGTCTTTTAAAGCACTTGCCGCATTATTATGACCATCTTGATTATTTGCTCCTCTCTTTCTTCAAGGAGTTTACCTTTAAAACCGATTGGTCTATCGCCATAGACTCTGTCCTTCAAGAACTTTAATTCTAATAGGAGCATTTGCAGTTGGAATATGATGTTCACTTTTGGGTCATCAAACGCGTCTGGAAATTGACTTGAATTATCTTTTCAACAAGGATCATACCAGTGATAGTTCATTACATCTACCTTATTCTAGTCGCTTATCATCTCTCCCTGTAATGTTAGAAAATCTAACATTTACCCCCATCCTTATTTGGGGACCCATATTTGAGCGTTGTAGTGGAGCAATTGAATCATATACCGCACAATCAAATATTTAGATGGGAATTATTTGGTTCTTGACCTTGAACCAACCATATAGGGGAACCTTGTTGGCTTGATGCGTATAAGTGCTGCTACATATTAAACATCTCATACCAAATTTTCATTTGGGAATTTTGTTCTTATAACTAATGGTTTAGCTATAATTGGAGGCATACAATTTTTGATAAACCAATTTAGATATAAACCAGCATTATCAACATAATTTCATAGTTTGAAACCGTGCTCTTAATTTAACAATTTGAGCAAACATCTTTGCAAAAGCCAAATTGCAAGTTGATACCAAAGCACATGCAAAAGCCAAATTGCAAGTTGATACCAAAACACATGTGACCATATCATATATGCATCTATTAAAACCATATAATAATAAGCGGTCCACATGGTAGGTGAACGGGCCCATATTCACCTTTTATACGTTCCAAAAATCAGGGAATACAATCTCAACCTTGTAGCGGTTCGCTTTTTCGCACGGGTTTAGCACGCAAGAAGGCTACTACGAACTCGTTGACGCTCTTTCGGACTTGTTTTGAAAAAGAGTCGCCACCTAATTTTTAGAAAATTAGAAAAACTGGTTCCGAAGGGTTTATTCAAATGCAGTGACAAAACCTTCGTAATCCAGAGTTCTAGGTAAGGGTTCTGGTGGATCCCCTGAGGAAGGTGTTAGGCACCCCAGTATTAAGGATCTGTACTATATGGTTGACCTTCAAATTCCAATGTATGAGTATTTGTTTAAACTGCTTATTTTTTGTGTTTGCTTTCCCTCAAAAGAACTGTCATGCATATCATTTTTCAGAAAAAATTTGAATATATTCCCTTTATAAATAGGGTATCGTAGTTCCGGATTTATAATATCGGTATAAAAATAGTCTCCTTTATGTGTAAGGAGTATATGCTTAGAAAGAGAATGTAACGGCGAGTCTTAGTTTTATAAGTCCTTGTACTCATACACTTGGCTCGGGTTGGTCCGTATTGGTACGTTCAACCTTATCCGGAATTGCGTATTATGAATTGGTTTGATACGTTTATAAAGGCGTTTCATACTTAAAAAAATGACTATATCTCGTCTATTAATACTCGTTTATTTGGGCCTCCCGTGGGCTACAACAGCATTATGCTTCAGTAATCTCCCCTTTTTATTAAAGCCAAAACATATTTTTATAATTTTCATCAAAAAGGACTCTTGATTTTGGATTAAGACTGATCCGACCTTATCAAAATCTACCATTTCATTTTTTTTTAGGTGAAAGAGTATATAAGATGTTTGGGCGTTGGGCCCTTTTATTAAAAGCTAAGGTGAAAAAATCCCTTGGTTTGTGATAAAAGGTTGATTGAGTCAAATAAATTTAGTTTTTTGGAAAAAAACACTTTTGCTATAGAAATGGGACGGCCATTTGGGTTTTTTCGAGAAATCAGTTTGTCATTTGAATAAAACAAAATTTTTGCTAAGTTCCAATTTTTAAAACTCAGTTATATAAACGTTGTGTCAAGTTTGTGGTTTTGAAAACGCGCGTGGGGACCCAAAGTCGACTAAATGGCGTAAGAACTGTTGTCCTAAGACGTCTAATTCCAACCATAAGTTTTTCCACTATAATACGAGTTTACATACAAATATTTTTTGAATACATCAAATTAAAATAAGTTTGCAAATGCAAGGAGACAGGGTTAGACTAGGGGCGTACCAAGCCCCTAGTTTGGTCATTTTCACCCATGACTGGGCCTTCTGCGCGCCTCACTATTTTTCTTTGTCTTCCCGGACTCAATTTTGAAGTAGTATTCCTACTTGGGCCTTAGGCCCAGGAGGGTGGTTCATGCACTTTTTGACCCGAGTAGTTGCGTGATAGGAGAAGAGAGGGGGGGGGGGGGGGGCGAGAAAGAAAACACCAGTTAGTTTATAATAGCTGAACTTATCACTATAATGATCAACTATATACATACATATATATATATACACACACACACACACAACCACACACATTAAACAACATCATATAAAGTCCATACTTCCCCCGTACCAGTCCCAAAAATGGAGTTTTTCTAGTTTAAGACTTGACAGGGTATGGGGACTGGGTCCTTGCCCCGTATACCCGATGTCGCACAAGTTCCAATGGCTTTCTAGGAACTCCAGCCATGGCTAATACCGGGAAGGGCTCGGACAACCCCAAACTACCATGACTCGTCTCAAAACTAATGAACCCCAAGTAAGGCAGTAGAGAGCATATGGACTTTTAGACTTAAAAAGACAAACTAAGCTCATGTATAAAGAAATAGCACTGCCCTGAAAACAAGAGATATATGTGAGGCCTAACATAAAGTGATCAAACAAGGTTCAATAGATCGGCCAAGGCACAACATGGGAATATTATTTGCATTTCTCAGCAAGGTTGAGAGAAGCAAAGACTACTGATAGTATGACATTATAGGTGAAGCAAGATCAACACAAGAAAGGGAGTCACTCAGCCTCATTTTAGGGACAGGTTTTCATAGAATCAAGAAGCATACATGACTACTTCTAGGAAAACTACAAACACAGGCAAATGACATTAAACTTGTTTTTAAGCAAAATGATGTGGCCAATTACGTATGTGGGGACAACAGCAATTGATCACACTAGAAGGGCAATCTGGACAGGATCATACATGGATAGGGATAGGGACATGATGAGGGACTTAAGCAAAGTGCCATATCAAGGACCAGAGATCAAACAAAATATTTTTTATTTAGGAGAGAAAACCTCAGACAAGGCAAGGCAGAACAAAAGGTTTTAACAGAGAAGCTTAACACCAGCAAAGGTATGCAGCATAGCCATGATTTCATCACCATCATAAAAATGATAGAAGGACTAGCTTCTAGGGCTGCAATGTATAGTTAGGTGCAGGCTACAGTGGTTTGCAGGAAAGTGGAAAAGGTGGGTGCCCAAGACTACATGGCCAGGTGAGGCAAACAAGCAAGGTAATGTAGCTAAGAGCAAGCAAAGGCAGGAAGCAGGTCACCAGGCATATCAAAAGAAAGGGGAGGGATTATAGATGTCAACACCAAGCAAGGAAAAGAAAAAAAAACAGACATGGAGTAATATAGGCAAACAACAAGTAAGGTGAAGGGACAAGTAAGTCATGACTCATGTGAAGAAGAGACATGCAAAACTCAACTAATACTACAAACATTAGCCCATTCAGGAAGGTGATAAATCCTGGTAGCACTCTAGGTAAGGAGGTTCAATGTGGTGAAAGATGAGACAAGGAGGAGGTCCCTGTAAATAGTTAGTTAGCACAACCAGATATAGACTGCAGCATCACAAGACTAAAAAAAAAGGAAAGGACCACTCACCTGGACACAAGAGAGACTAGCCTAGACGGACTACAGATGTGAGTCTGGACACCTAACATCTCTCAAGGGCACTAACTAATTCATAGGTCTAGGTACAGAACTTAGTAGGCACATATGGGATGCAAGCATAATGAACAGAGTGACCAACTCCCTAGACATACTATCTAAGTAAAAGGGACATGCTTACTAACCAGTCTATACCTGGGCTGAAACAGGAGAAAGTCTTGACAAAATACTATGCAGGTGACTAAATGCATATTGTGAGTTATTCTAGATGAGGTATTGCATAAATGAGCAAGTATGCATGAACAGGCAAGCTGATATGCAAAGGGAAGGGGTAAGGGAGATACAGGATCATACATGGGAGGACACAACAAGGCAAGGATGATTAGTGCAAATGCATACAAGCAGGTTGTGCACTGTGAAAGGGACATACAAAGAGATAAGGAAGGTATGCAAGACAACAGGCAAGGAATAATAACATAGAGGGGATTAACCAGAGCAGCTTGGGAATAAGGCAAGTAATGACACACGCAGAGGTCATAAGCAAGTAATGGTAAAGCTAACATGGTGTTCAAAAAGGGATGGACTGGTCATGATGATGCTGAAAATAGACATGAGTAAGGAGCTAGTGAGCAGATGCAGGTAGAGACCAAGTGTGGAGGAAATGCTAAGACAATGTGATCTACAGATGCATAGAAGGGCTGTAAGACATGAGCATGGATCATAACATTCAACCATAGGCTGATCATAGGATCAGCAGGACAACACAGATCCCGCAAGACAAGGGCACAATCAACCAAGCAGAGTCAAGATGTACAAGTAAAATTAGCGAGGCAAGTTGGCACACTGAATTAACTCTATTAATCTATTTGGCACAGGGGAGTGGCTAGGAGAATAGGAAAGGTCTCATGAGTCTTAGGTGATTCCTGTTTCAAACTATAGTGGGAAGAAGAAGTTTCTACAGTCCTACTATCCTAGAAAATGGCATTCAAGCAGCAGTCAAGCAGGTCATGGATTAAGGGAGGATTTAAAATTTGAAGCAGGCCATGCATAGGAATTGGTTCAAGTCCAATCAAAGGAAGTGCCAAGGTATATATTTAGCTCTAATTCATACAAATTCAGCGAGCAAGTTGGGAGAAAATAAAGAAAAAACACAGAGAAAAAGGAGGGAAAGCATGCAGGGTCTACTTATCACAAAGGGGTGCAAGCTATTCTTGGCCAAACACATATACTCAGAGAGAAATGGAGGGGGTCGCAGTAGGCATGAACAAGTAGAGGTGCACATAGGATTTCATTTTTTGTGAAAGCAGACATAGAGTGACTCAGTTTTGACACTAAATAAGTAGAGGAGCACATAGGACATGTAGCAGGCAAAAACAAAGCTTGCAGGTCACAGGTCTAAGTGCAATGCATTACAGAACCAAATGACAAGTCTTAGGTGGTCATGAAGTAGTACAAGGCCACACTCTTAAAAAATATCACATCAAGGGAACCTTACTATATCTCATAGGTCTTCACTCTCACAAGACGTTAAGACATGGCAGCAATGGTGTACATGATGAAAATAGCCTAAACAACTAAATAGGAATTTCCAGATCGGAGGCTAGCAATGATCAAGTTTTAAGTGAAAAGACTCACATATTTCACAAAAAAACATAGGGAAGACAGATAAGATACCACACCCCACTTTTCATAATAACTTTCATTCAAAGAATCCTTCCCCTTCCAACAACAAGTGGGGCTCATACTATGGACAAGGACAGACACCCATATAGGACTAAGTTATTTACCCTTTCTGATCATTCTAATCTTAACATATTCCATCAGGATCAGGAAACAGGACACATAAGACTGCACAATCATGGTGCTATCAACAGGATGTTGTGAACCCAACAAGGATCAAGTTCGGATCATATTTTCACACAATTATCAACTACAAGTTTGTTTCATATTTCTTCTTATTCAACCAAAGTAACTAGACATTTCCTTTCCACTTTAACCTATTATGCTACTCATCCCATACCATTACCAAGCGAAACATCAACCAACATCTCGACTAAACAAAATTTATTTTTTGGATCCTAGATTTAAAGAAAATAGACAACCCACCCATGATATAGAACTAGACTCCCTCTGCCAACATAATTGAACTCCATTAAGGCAAAACAAATGTCATAACATGATTTAATCAAACCAACAATACTACTTGCTGCCTACATTTATCCCATCAACACCAAACTTTAGTTAAACTAAGATAAACTACCATAACAATTAAACTGAAAACAACTAACTATTATTACCAACAAACTATTCAAAACAACAAATGAAAGCACAATTGACAGAAATTTAAAGGAAGGTAATAAACAAAATGAATGTTACCTTTTTTGGGCACGACCAAGACCAAACGTGGATTTGAGAAAAACTCCTCTCTCCAAACACAAGCCCAACAACCAAAAAATTTAAAAAAAAAAAACCAAGATTTTAGAAACTATGTTTTCGAGCAAATCGAAATAACCTTAAATCTAAAAATATTCAACTTTTGAGAATTTTTATATCTCAATTTCTTAATTCTTTTCCAAAATTCGACCTCTCTTACTCGTGAAATGGGGTTTCTATGTATAGAAACCCCAGGATGCTCTCAATGTTTCAAACAACGATGTGGGACTTCATAATTTCAAGCCCAGATCACAAAGGAAGGGCTCAGATTCAAGATTCATGCCAATCAACGGTCATAATCGCTCCTTACAACTGTAAATGAAGGCAAAAACAAACCTAAATTGCGGATTGTACCTTATAGGGGCTGTTTGGATGAAAATTGAGCAAAACAAGGGGAAAAAGGATGAAGCTTTCAATGTTTCGTCCTCTTTTCAACCACCCAACGACGTCACTGCACTGGTAGTGCACAGTAGTTGGTGATTTCACCCGACGAAAGGGGGGGAAGGGGCGTAGAGGGGTGAGGGAGTAGGGAGGCAACTAGGGTGAAAATAACACAATGGCCCCTTGTCTTAGTCGTTATACCGAGGGAGTATTATATCATCTTATGGGTCGGGTCAGTCCTCTTGTGGGCTGGACCTGGCCCTATTTTTTTTAAAATCTGAACCCTCTTTTGTATATCACGCATGTATATGCGCATATATCGAGTGTATATGTACTCGTAAGGGAAAAATAAATAATTCAATTAAATAGGTTGTTATTTAAAGTACGTAATCATAAAAATAAATAATTCAATTAAATAGGTTGTTATTTAAAGTACGTAATCATAAAAATAAATAATTAAAATGAGGGCGATTGACGATATAACAAAATTAAAAAGAGTTTTAAAACCTACTTTGCAGAAAAGCCTCAAATTGACCCTTTAATAAATAAAGATTGCAATTACAGCCAATCTTTGTAATTAATTGCATAAATATCCTCGCAATTAATTATTTGCAAGCTTAGCCTTGTTTTGGTATTCAATTCAACCAATTAAGACTAATTTGCATCACCGTCCTTAGTTAATCTGTCCATGGCTTGGACATTTCAATTAAGGCCATCTGGAATTTAGAAATTTGCAAAATTGACCCCAGCTGTATTGAACCATGAGTTGGTTAATCATAAGCTGGTCATTAATGCAATGTAATAATAATTACGCCAAAAAATCACAATTTAAAATAATTTTGCCATAAGTGGCACAAACATGCCTATATAGTAATAATTCAAAGCTCGAGGGGTAAAAGTAGTGAATCCTTCTAATTACTCAAATTCAATGGATAAAAATAAATAAAAATGCCTCATATCTAACTTTCTTGATTTTTGCTGAACTAAACGAACAATTATTTTAAATTGCATCAGCTGCTGAGGAATTATAGAAAGTACTGTAAAATGCTGATATATTTCTAAATAATTAATAAATCTTTGAAAGTGCCGCTATTAATTTATCGAAGTAAAAATTTTAACCTAAATAATTGTTTAAAATTATTCAGAAATCTTTACGAGTGTGCAAAATTATCTTATTTATTATCCAAGGACCCGGAGTAAGTAAAGTAAATTACGGGAGGTTAAAAATTAAGTGTCAACAACTGCCCCTTCGGTGTACGGGGATGGCAAGACCATCCCTGAGCAACGAACCGCCCCGATTCGTTTTACCCTTCAATTTCCATGCAAATCACATAAGTGTGGCCGGACCCGGGCTGTTGGGTTCCCTATATATGTCGGGCTATACAAATGTTTAGGCCACTTGTAGTTCGACTCTATTAAAGACTTTCAGGTGTGTAGCAAGAGAGTCCTGAGATCAACGGTATTGTGCCCAATTATGCTTGGACGTTTCGTTGGAGTGTGGCCGGCTCTCTGGTCGTGAGACCGCCTACATATCCCTGGCCTCTGGGAATTAGGCCGCATGTAGTTCGACTTGCTGGAGAAGAGTATGTCCCTTATGCGGGAATACCTTCGGATTTCCCGGTGTATATCCGACCTGTTGCGGCTTTTAGCAAAAGAAATCAAAAGCAAACAAACTTGGCTGAGTCTGGGAGTAGGGCCCTCCAAATTCTGGCAAGAGAGTTTAACTCTCATGGGCACCATTTTTGGTTAGACGTGTAAGAAAAGTTCCACGTTTGCTCCGCGATTTGTTCGGATCCGATTCAGTAGGTTGGCTCTCTTTCGGAGATTGTGCACCTATTTTCGAAGCTATACAATATCGCAGATGTCTTCGTGATATTTTCCTGAATTATCCTTTCTGCAGCAAAGAAAACAGGTGATGGCAGTATCTAATGAAATGAATGACCCTCTCGGCAATATTAAATGAATGCATGAATGGCCCTCTCGGCAGTATGAGTGAATGCATGAATGGCCCTCTCGACAGTATGAGTGAATGCATGAATGACCCTCTCGGCAGTATGAGTATATGAGTGTATGAATGAATGGCCCTCTAGGCATAGCCTTCTTGGCAATATGAATGTATGAATGAATGGCCCTCTCGACATGGCCCTCTCGGCTGTATGAATGTATGAATGAATGGCCTTCTTGGCAATAGAAATAAACGTGCAATGGCCCTCTTGGCAGCAGAATATAAATATGCAATGGACCTTTTGGCATGGTCCAATCATCAACGGAAAATAAATATGCAATGGTCCTTTTGGCAGTATAAATGTATGAATGAATGGCCCTCTCGGCATAGCCCTCTTGGCATGGCCCCCTCAGCAGCAGAAAATAAATGTGCAATGGACCTCTTCGCATGGCCCTCTCGGCAGTAGAAAATAAATATGCAATGGCCCTTTTGGCATGGCCCTCTCGGCAACGGAAAATAAATATGCAATTACCCTTTTGGCAGTATGAATGTATGAATGGCCCTCTTGGCAGTATGAGTGTATGAATGACCCTCTCGCCAACAAAAAAAAACATGCAATGGCCCTTTTGGCATGGCCCTCTCGGCAGCAGAAAATAAATATGCAATGGCCCTTTTGGCGATAGGAAAGTAAAGAACTGGAATAATTGAAAGAGTTAAAAGATGCGAATATGACCCTTGCGGCTGGATGATCCGTATGCGTGGGTTGGGACCCTCATGGCCGGATATGCCCCTTTGTCTTTGTCACGACCCCTTTGGTCGAATATGTCTTTGTTGTTATCCCTTTCTGGTTGAACACTTCTTTGTCATTCGCTTCTTTTGCTGTCTTCGCCGGTCTTGGCTTCCCCGGTTCTGTCTCCTTTCCTGTTAAGGCCTGCATCCATAGAAAAATTGTGAGTTTCCTAAAAGGCCGATCAGCGCTGTTGTGCTTCTGCCTGACGGCTTCCCTGGACCTCCTTCTGAATCCTCCTAGCTTTGGTATTCCTAGAGACGGTTTTGGGGGCGCGCTTATACTAACGAGTATATATATATATATATTTTGAAATCACACATATATAATTTTCTTCTTATTTTTTTGATTTTTTTAATTGTTTTTGTCATGACATATGACCGTGAGCGCGGTCTTTCCAATCCCCAAGAGGTACGACTGCTGACTCCGAACTTAGCGAGGGGATTCCAAGGCCTTTCCTGAAAATTTTGTCTCAGTTGGGGCTTCCCTTGAGCGGCCCCCGCCATTTTCCATTGTGCGGGAATTTTTGAGGTCCCCTAAAAACTTCTGCCCCAGTGTAGGGTCTTATTTCTCTATCTCTCTGTTAACTGTTCCTTGGTAGGAATTTTTGAGATCTTCTCAAAAATTCCGCCCCTGTGTGGAGTTGACACTGGTCGGACCTCGCAGTTTAATTTTGCCGCCTCCCTTTCTCCTCATTGCCTTCGAGGTCTTCTTAATGGTTTCTGGATTTTTCTTTTATGATGACCGAGCTCGAAAAGTCCTGCGTATCCTGTCGCAGCAGGAATTCAGGTCGAACGTAGTTCGGGTAAAAGCAATTGAGTTTTGTTTTTTTTCCTAACAAAGCGACTGGGTCCGATATGGACTGCCTACGTATCCCGCCATGGGAAATCAGGTCATTGCATAGTTCATTACATAGGTGACTGAATTTTTCTCCTATTCCAGTACAAGTACAAGTGGAAGATGCGATTGCAAGGAAATAACAATACAATTACAAGCAAATGAAATCCCAAACGTAGTATCTCTTGAGCGCATCGGCGCTGATAGCCTTGGGCCACTCCTTCCCTTCCATTTTGGCTAAGACTACGGCTCCTCTCGAGCGTACTTTTCTGACCATGTATGGCCCTTTCCAGTTTGGCGCGAGTTTTCCCTTATATTCTTCTTGGTGGGGGAACAATCGCTTGAGCACGAGTTGCCCGATCTAGAAGAGTCAGGTTCTAACCCGCTTGTTGAAGGCTCGAGACATCCTTTGCCTATATAGCTGTCTGTGGCACACTGCTACCATTCTCTTCTCTTCTATCGTAGCCAGCTGTTCATAACAACTCTTAACCCACTATGCATCTTGCAGCTCTGCCTCTTGGATGATCTGGAGCGAGAGGATCTCCACTTACGCGAGTATGACTGCTTCTGTACCGTAGACAAGGAGATAGGGAGTTGCCCAAGTAGAAGTGCGGGACATCGTTCGGTACCCCAACAAAGTGTAAGGCAGCTGCTCGTGACAATCTCGGTAGTTGTCGATCATTTTTCTCATAATTCTCTTAATATTCTTGTTAGCAGCCTCTACGGCCCCATTCATCTGTGGTAGGTAAGAAGTAGAGTTTTTGTGTGTTATCCGGAATCGTTCGCAGATGTCCTTCATCAAATGACTATTCATATTGGCACTGTTGTCCATGATGACGGACTCCGATACACCAAAGCGGCATATTATATTGTTCCGGACAAAATCGGTCACGACTTTCTTGGTTACCAACTTGTGCGAAGTGGCTTCCACCATTTGGTGAAGTAGTCAATGGTGACTAAGATGAAACGGTGGCCGTTGGAGGCCGGTGGTTCGATGGGTCCTATGACGTCCGTTCCCCACGCTACGAAGGGACATGGCGAGCTCATCGCGTGTAACTCGGTAGGAGGAACCCTGATCAAATCTCCGTCTATCTAGCATTGATGGCATCTCTGCACAAATTTGCACGAGTCATGCTCCATGGTCATCCAGTAGTATCCTGTACTCAGGATTTTCTTTGCAAGGACAAACCCATTCATGTAAGGACCGCACACCCCAGCGTGCACCTCTTTCAGCAATCTTGTGGCTTCTTCAGCGTCCACACATCTGAGTAAATCGATATTAGGCGTCCTTTTGTACAATATTTTTTTGTTCAAGAAGAAACCGTTGGCCAGTCTTCTGACTGTCTTCCTCTGATTCGTTGAACTCTCTAGGGGGTATTCCCTCTTTTCCAAGTACGTCTTGATGTCGTCGTGCCATGGTTGGCTATCCAGCTCGGCCTTGACGTGGGCACAATGAGCCCGTTCTTCCCTTATTGTGATTTTCAAGGGGTCAATGTAAGTGCTCTCAGGGTGCTGGATCATGAAGGCTATCGTAGCTAGCTCATCCGCAAACTCATTTTGGGCTCTCGGGGTATGCCTGAAGTCGATGTTCTTGAATCTCCCGCATGGTCTTTGCACCAGATTTATGTACGGGAGTATCTTATCATTTTTGGTCACCCAGATCCCTTTCACTTGATTTATGAGTAAATCGGAGTCCCCGATTACCAATAGCTCTGATATGTTCATGTCCAGTGCCATCCTGAGGCCGAGGACACATGTTTCGTATTCTGCCATGTTGGTAGTGCATCTAAAGTTGAGCTTCGCGGCCATCGAATAGTGTTGTCCCGTTCCTGATACCAACACCACTTTGATGCCTGATCCTTTGTAATTGACCACACCATCAAAGAACAGCTTCCATCCTTTGTATGGTTCCGTCAGTTCTTCTTCTATGTCTAGTACCCCCTCCCCTGGGAAGAAAGTCCGTAAGGGCTCAAGTTCGTCGTCGACAGGGCTTTCTGCCAAGAGGTCGGCCATGGCTTGTCCTTTGGTTGCCTTTTGTGCTATGTATACGATGTTGAATTCACTTAGCAACATCTACCATTTAGCCAACTTTCCCACGAACATCGGTTGCTAGAAATGTATATTAAAGGATCCGTTTGGGATATGAGGTGGGTGGTGAACACCGACAAGTAGTGTTTTATCTTCTGAGCGATCCAAGTTAGAGCGCAACAGGTCTTTTCTATGAGCGTGTACCGCGCTTCGCAGGATATGAACTTCTTGCTCAGATAGTAGATATCACGCTCTTTTTTGCCTTCTTCGTCATGTTGGGCCAACATACAGCCGAAATCATTCTCTGATTCTGACAGGTATAGTAAGAGAGGACTCCTTTCTCTGGGCGGCACCAGAACTGGGGTATTGGAGAGATATCTCTTGATTTTGTTGAATGCCCCTTGGCATTCCTTCGTCCAATTCGTGGGAGTGTCTTTTTTGAGCCATTTAAGGATTGACTCCATGATCACGATGGACTGGGATATGAACCACCCAACGTAGTTCAACCTTCCTCGGAAACTCATGACCTCCTTCTTAGTTTTAGGCGGCGGCAATTCCTGTATCGCTTTGATTTTGGTAGGATCCAATTCGATGAGCCTACAGCTGACTATGAACGCTAACAATTTTCTGGCAGGCACTCCAAATGCGCATTTAGCAGGATTTAGCTTCAGGTTGAACTTGCAAAGCCTGTTAAGAACTTGTGCAAATGTGCGGCTTGCTCCTAGCCTTCCTTTGACTTATGATAACATCGTTCACATAAACTTCGATCTCTCAATGCATCATATCATGGAACAAGGTGGTCATAGCCCTGATGTACGTGGCGCCGGCGTTCTTGAGGCCGAATTGCATTACCCTGTAATGATAGACTCCCTAAGGGGTAATGAAAGCCGTCTTTTAAGTGTCTTCCTCACTCATCAGTATTTGGTGGTATCCGGTGACACAATCCACAAACAACTGTAGTTCATTCTTGGCGTAGTTATCTATCAGGATGTGGATGTTCGGGAGAGGGAAGTTATTCGTTGGACTGTCTCGGTTGAGATCTCGGTAGTCCACACAGATTCGGATCTTCCCGTCCTTCTTGGCCACTGGCACTATGTTGGCTACCCAAGTGGGGTAGGATGTTACTTCCACTATTCCAGACTCGATCTATTTTTCTACTTCGTCCTTTATTCTGATACTCATGTCTAGTTTGAAGGATCGCGTCTTTTGTTTAACCGGGGCAAAACCCTCCTTGATGGGAAATATGTGGGCCACTATCTCCGTGCTCAACCCTGGCATATCTGCATATGACCAAGCGAAGACGTCTACACATTCTTTCAGAAAAGCTATGAGCTCTTCTCTTTACGGAGCTCTTAAGTGAACGTTGATTCGCGTCTCCTTGACATCTCTTCCATTACCGAGGTCGATCACCTCAGTTTCGTCCATATTTGGTTTCTCCTTTTCTTCTAAATCTTCCAAATCTTCCACTAGCCCTTTTGGAATCATCGTAGATTTGTCGTACTCTTTGTACTCCTGTTGGTCACCTTATTCGCTCGTTTCACCACACGTCATGACGTTTTTGGTCGTTTTATTATGATTATTACTTAAAAAGTGAGGCAACGTAAATTAGGCTTATTATTTGTTGTTATTACTTAGTTAGCAAGAAAAGCGGTTATTATTAGTAGATGAAAGGCAGTTATTTACGAGGCTTTCATTAATTCAAAAACAACTAATTACAACTGCGGTCCTGGTCCAGAATAACGTTAGACCATTCCCACTTTGGAACATCGCAGAATAACTTCCATAAGAAAAGGGCCGATCGTTCGGGCCTCAGCGGACGTCGCCATTTTTAGCAAAATATTTTAGTTTAATAAATCCGTCTCTCTATCGGGGATCCAAGAGAGGGGTGGACGTCCAATTATTTAACTGTTCCTCAGGCCTCAAGCTACGTATGCTGGGCGTCTCCTGACTTTCTTCAGTGACCGCGTAGCATCCCTTTTCTTGAAATAGGGATTTGAGACTTTCACTAGCCCCCTCTTCATTCAGCATCGGCATCTTTCTGGGGAATGACTGGTACAAACCTGGGATTGGATGAGGTAGTTTTCCCTGTTCTGGGCTCCCTTCTAATTGCCCTTGTGAGCTTATCTTCGTTGGGGGTATATCCTAGACCAAAATGGTAGTTTTCCTCCGGATCGACACAGGTTTATTTATCCCCTCGAGGTCTTTTCCTAGACCCTTTCCTGTTTTGAAATCATTTCTTAGCAGGGTAGAGGCAATCATCCGGTAGAAGGCCGGCATAGGATTGCTGACCTCTTCTCTTGCATGGGTTGCCCCTGTGTATTCCATTATGTGAAAATTAGAGAAATGGGAATCTCCTTCAATCATGAAGATGGTGTTGTAAGGCGTCTTCTGAACATCCCTCTCAGCTGCCACAATAATTTCTTGTCCTTGCCACTTGAATTTTATGGCCTGGTGCACACTTGATGGTACCGCATCGGCGGAGTGAATCTAGGGCCTTCCTACGAGCATGTTGTAATTAGCGGTAAGTTCCCTGACTTGAAACTCTAACATTGCTTCGCCTAAAGAGTTGCTTAGGGCTTCGTCGAAACCTCTAACGTTGGTCGTGCTCTGGCGGATCTTTCCCATGACGTGGCCAAGCTGTGTTAGGGTGGTGGCGGGGCAGATGTTGAGGCCTGACCCGTTTTCCACTAATACTCTTCCCACCGCCTTATCACGGAACTCCAGGGTGATATGGAGGGCCTTGTTGTGGGATGTCCTTTCCACGGGCAGTTCTTCTTTAGAGAAGTAGATCTTATGCTCCCCAATGATATGGGCCACTAGCCCGGCCAAATCCTCACTGCTAGTCCCCGCTGGCAGGTGTGCATCATCTAATACCCTCATGAGGGCATGCCTATAAGACGGTGAACTGGCCAATAGTGACAGCGTCGAGATTTGTGCCGGTGTCTTCTTTAGATGCCCGATGATGGAATAGTCTTTGGGCTGCGCACGTCGCCAGAAATCTTCAGCCGCTTCTTTAGTTATCGCCCTTTTCTGAGCATTATCCTTCCTTGTGGCGTTTTGGGCCAACTCTTCAGGAGTATAGCACCTCCCTGAATGGGTCATGCCTTGGGTCATTGCGGTCTGCATGGTTACCATCTTTTTGGGGTTCGGTGTAACCTGTTGTGCTATCTAGGTCACTATAGGTTCTGGGATCAAGGTTCTGAACAGAGCCTTGGGAACCCTCGGACTGGGGACCAAGACTTTGAACTTGGGATGTTCTTGGAGTGTGAGGGAAACTACTGTTTATTCCAGAGGCTGGATGATTCAGGAGGACAACGTTTCACAAGCTTCCCAGTCTTCGTCTCTCTCTATCATGTGGACCCCGACGTTTCCATGATTTGGCAATGGGTTCGTCTTCACGTTAGGGGTGGCGGTCTCCAAAATGATTTCCCTTTTGTCGATCAGGTCTTGAATTTTGTGCTTCAGATTTATGCAATCTTCAGTGCTGTGTCCGACCCCTCCTGAGTAGTAAGCACAAGTTTGATTAGCCCTGTAGAACCGACGCCCGAGTTGCACAAACTTTGGCAGGGCTTTCTGAATTAGTCCCGCGGCCAGCAACCTTTCTAACAGTCTGGCCCTTGGTTTAAGGAGCGTTGCAAATTCCCTCACAGGTCTCTTCTCAAAAGTTGGACGTGGCGCATTATATGTAGGGGCGGCAGCTGATTTTGATAGTTCTGGGTTTGATAGGCTTGAGGGGGTTTATTTTGTTGTGGGCGGTAGTTTGTTAGGGTAGTGGTTGGTAAGTTTGTTGTGGTGGTGGTTGGTAAGTAGGGGTAGATACATGGATATTGAGTGGAGTCAGATACGTCAGTGCAACAGTGGTAAATGCCGGCTGTGTGTAATACACGGGCGCTGGGCTGTACGGAGGGGTAGAGCAATTTAGAAGGGGCGAGGCTTGGTGGGATGGTGAGCGTCCTTTTGGGTTTTGGTTGAAAATGATATGCTTGGCACGTCCTCTTTCTTCTTACGGAAAACCTCCGCGACGGCCTGCCCAGACGCTTTGTTGAAGATACTGACGATCTTCCCAGATTTGATGCCATCTTCTATGGCTTCTCCAATTTTTACCAACTCAGAGAATGACCTTCCAGCCATTGACAACATCCTATCATAGAAATCTGGCTCTTGTGACCTGATAAGCACTGAAATGAGCTCTCCCTCATTCATGGGTGGCTGCACGTGGGCTGCTTCGGCCCTCTATCGATTGGCAAATTCTCTATAATTTTCGTTGATTTTTGCTTGACCTTTTCAAGGTAGTAGCGGTCTGGTACAGTCTCGATATTGAACCGAAACCTTTCCACGAAGGATTCTGCCATATCCTCTGAGTGGCACCACTGGCGCATGTCCTGTGTGGTGAACCATTTCGCGGCCTCACTTGTTAGGCTACAACTGAACAATCGCATGATCAGAGGTTCATTCTTCTTTAATCTGACCAATTGGTCGCAGTATGAACGGAGGTGCGCTTTGGGGTTCCCTATCCCATTAAACATTTCAAACCTCGGGATTTTAAACCCTTCTGGCAGGTCTAGGTCCGGGTGCATGCACAGATCGTCATACTTTAGGCCTATCGCCTTTCTGGTAGACCTTGTGGACTTTTCCAGCAACTCCTCCATCTTTTTCTCTATGTCTTTCTCTCGTTTATCGTGTTCGACGCTCCAAACCCTCTCCATCTCCTTATAGTGATCTAGTTCCTTGTGTCCTGGGGAGGATTCATTTGGCATGTTGGGAGTGAAGAAAGACATCTGGAGGATAACATGGTTGAACGGGGTGGTGGTGTTTTGCCCCGCCTGGTGCATGTGTTTGACTTGTTTGATTGAAGAATACTGGCTGGGGGGCTCGATATGCGGGGACCAAGTGAGTGGCCTCTAGGCCTTGAGCATTTTTAGCTGGCGGTAGGGGACAGTAAGAAGGGCCAGCATGGTTTGGGTTGGCGATGTTTAGTGGTGGCGGCATGGTTCCCGGCAGGTAGACGGGCAAATGGTCGGGCACTGTGGAACTTAACAAAGGGAAAGAAGGAGGGGCCCTTTTTCCTTTAGTGGTGTTCTTTTCTGCGTCAATCGCCTCCCTCCTGGATACTTTCTCCTGGAGAGTGGCGATGGTAGTTAATAATGTCGCGATTACATCTTCTTGGGAGACGGCCTCTTGCGAGTCCAGGGTGTCCCCGTTGCGGAGAGCGAGCTCATTTCTTATTTCCTCGGGAGTACCAGTCATTTTTGCCTTTCCTATGTCGGAGAGGGATGCTAACGTGGCTTTGGATCTCGTTAAATACACCAGCTCACACTAATCGGCCTCTTTCTATAAGATAAGAATAACTCAGCGGTAAGGAGAGTTAGTTTCCGCACATCAATTATAAAAGCACAATATCAAATATGGATATTTAACACACAAGTAGCATATAAGATCGTATATTGAAGCTTGAGTACTCTTGATCCGATGTTCTAAAGTTTGGGATATTGTGGGCTTTTATGTTCGGGTGGGTCTTGGCTTGGTGGCCCTATGGTTGACTTTGAATGGCGAGCCCTTGGTCCTGTCATTTAGGCGGATGGGGAATTAAAAATTTGAAACATAAAGGGTCCGAGTCTTACGTAGACTGCCTACGTATCCCACTGTGGGAAATCAGGTCTTACGTAGTTTGATTACAAATCAGGATATACATTTTCCTAAATATCCTTTTGACTAGTCCTAGCTACAGACATCCCCAGACCAGGCCCGACTAGGGCTTCCTATGTACCCCTTCATTGGGACATCAGGTTGGCGCGGTTCCTTTACATTTTTATGAGGATGGGGGTAACATTTGTGCAAAATATGGGACACCTGGTATCTACTCAAAAGTATAATTCTTGCAAGCCATTGTCCTTACGGACTTGCTTACTCTATCGGATCTTCCTTTGCTCAGAACCACGGTGGGTGTAGGACCAAAATCTGTCCGGTCCTGATCATATTCTTGAGTTTGAGGTTGAAAGCGTGACATTCTTCAATATCATGTCCCCTAGCCCCGGTATGGTATAGGCAGAACCTGTTTCTGTTGGGCCCTATCGGTGCAGGCTCGTAGGTAGGTTCCACAAGCCTGACTCTGTTCAATGAGGCAAAAGTCGAGAAGAGGCGAGCATATAATTCTTCGAAGACAGTAAAATAGTACCGCCATATCTGGGTTTCGGGAGCAACCCCCTCTCCTGGAGTGGTGGGGTCATAGACCAGCAAAGTATGCGGCCCCCATAAATTCTTGATGATTTTATCGTCTATGAGACTAACAATCCTTCTTCTCAATGTTATGCATTCGTTTAAGGTGTGCCCTGCCTGGTTGAGGTGAAACGGGCATCTCTGGTAGGCGTATACCAAGTCAGGAGCCGGCAACGTAGCCCTAGTAGTGCAATCCACCTCGGCGGCCATCATCTTCCTGAATACTTCCTTACAAGGGACAGGCAGTGGGGCCACCCTGAACGGAGAAGATCTAGGCTTGAAGGCTATGCTCCACGGAGCTGGCGTAGGGAGATTTGCCCTTCCAAAGTGTTCCGAAGCCATAGTGGAGACGGCGATAACCTAGCCCTAGTAGTACAATCCACCCCGGTAGCCATCATCTTCCTGAATACTTCCTTACAAGTGACAGGCAGTGGGGCCACCCTGAACGGAGAAGATCGAGCCTTGAAGGCTTACTCCACGGAGCTGGCGTGGGGAGATTGGCCCTTCCAAAGTGTTTCGAAGCCATAGCGGAGACGGTAGGCATCATTGTGGGTGAAGGCGCATAGAAGTCTATTCCCTCATCAGTGGGGGCCTAATAACCATATTCTTCATCTGCATCATTTCCTTGGAACTCGGGGAACATATCAAACGGGTTCTCCTCTACTTCGACCCCTGCGTCGACAGGTTCTTCCATTTCGTGAGGTTCTTCCTCTTCTTCCTCTTTTTCTTCTTCTTTTTCTTCTTTTTTTTCTTCTTCTTCTTCTTCTTCTTCTTCTTCTTCTTCTTCTTCTTCTTCTTCTTTCTCAGCGGGCTCAAGGCCCTCTTCCCAGGGCTCTGTTCCCTCTTGTGGATTTGGCGCGAGCACCCACGGGTCCGAACCTTCCCCTTGTCCTCCATTGGTTTCCTCTAGGGTCCTTTCCTTGGGTGTCACGGGTCTTCTCTCTAGCAGTATGTAGTTCAACACCAACTCCCTCACCTCTTCGAGGACATTTTCATAGTACTATTCTTGGGGTATGCCTTCCGGCGAATTTCCAATCAATTTTAGCAATCCATCTACCTCCTCAATCTTTCTCTCTATTTCTTGGAGATGTTTTTCCATCTACAGCACTTTGCTTCGTAGCATCTCAGCAGTCTCTCCCAGAGTCCGTGCCTCTTGTCCATCTTGGTTTGCCATTGCAAGTTATCCTTTAGTGGAGATAAATTTGGGTAAGTTTTTAACCTCAAGGTTTAGATTATCAGATCAATGACACTCAAGCTCAATACATGATTGTACACATAGCAAGTAAGCATGCGAAGGACGTAGCAGATAAGCATATAATTTGTAGTTATTTATACTACTCACGTTCCTAAGGCCTCTTGAATCAAGGCCTTTCTAGTCGTTTGAAACATGTAAGTGCCATTTGTAAAGTGAACTATTGCCTCGAAAAAGCCATCATAATTTATAACAATAATATCTTTTCCCACAAGGATTACAAATGTGATGACAAAAAATCATCATGGGGCTTAAAAATAATAAAAGAAAGAAAATCAGCAGTCAAAGAGGTCCTCTAGCGGCTGATGTCGAGGCTTGGTTCGTCCTGGCCTTCTTGACCCTTCGAAGGGTAGTCTGGATACGATGGTGCGCCTAATAGAGCTCCATTCTGAAAATTACCGGGTCTGTTTCTTCCAGGATCCTGGACAGATGCTTGTCCGTACCTTCCAAACATTCTTTCATGCGCTCCTCTTCTTGGGCTTCCTGAGAAGGTGTGGGTTATGGCGCCGGTATGAAAGCTAGGTGTCTTTGTAGCCATGCACGGTATCTGGGGTCACACCCTGCTTCGAACTTATCAGGAGCCATAGTTTCTGGACCCCAACTCACACGGTCATTCCATTCTCTGAGGATCACCCCAGCGTGCCTGATTCTCTGTTTGGTGTGTTCGATGATAAATTGCTCGGAATTTCCTACTTGAGGGATCACTTTCCTCCTGCCGAACTGTCTCAAAACCCTGGACGGATAGTAAGGGCGGATTCCTCGAATCTCGACTAGCAGCACGAATGGGCAATTTTTTCCTCAGACCACTATAGTCTCGGATATAAAGTCGGGGAACATCCAACGGATCCAATCTTCAGTCAAGTCGGTGAAGAACTCAGCCGAGTAATTTTTGGACGTATACCCGAGATTTGGGTAGTACTTCACAAGGCGGTCTATCCGGTTCTGATAGGTCCAACCCTGAACCTCTTTGGCCATGTTAAGGTGTTTGATAATCCACCACTGTAGCAACATATTGTACCCTTGGAAGTATCAGAAGCGATTGCGGCATTTGTCGAGAGCTCGGAAGATGTCAGCCAATATGATGGGTGCCAGGTCAAAATACCTCGTCTCTTGATCATTGGTTTTCCCGTGGAAGATTGTGTGGGCTAGGTATATCACCTTGGTGTCTATGGCCAGCGACGCATCCTACGGAAAGACCATAGTGCCTAACAAGGCTATGGCAAAGGCTAAAGGTCTAGTAGCTTCCCACTCTTCTCGGCTCCTGAATTTTCTCTGATATAGGGTGTATACGGTGACATCTCCAAACCTGCAGTATAGATCCCTGAAGGCTACAGTGGGCCCTGTGCCCAGGACGCTTTGGTCAGAGAAAGAAATCCCATAATCTTGCCGATAATAGGCTTGTGCGGAAACAACAGATTGTGGTCCGACTTGTGTCGCCTCCTCAGAAAGGTTCTATTGTTTTCTATAGTGTCCCTAATATCTTCTAGGGTAGGAGTCATTTCGATATCCCCGAAATGGAACAGCGTTTCTTCATCATACCAAAATCCCGCCAACACTTCCATCAGCTCCGGGCGGCCTTTCATTGTCATACTAGAAGGCAAGTGTCCTAAAGTACAATTGATCGCTCTTCTGTGACCGACCCCCAACCATTCATACCATGCCCTCAGCATTCTGGAGCCTTAGTGATGATGTCATAATGGATCCTTCATTCCATCTACAAAACAAGACACGATTAAGACCCCCCCCCCCCCCCGGTTCCCATAGGGTCAATGGTTCATCACATAGGCACAAACATGTTTCCACAGTGGAACAAAGTGTAAAATAAATGTCAGGAGTGGCAGAGTTACGATATGCATGCAATGACAGTTAATAATTGTGGGGAAAGTAAACACACAAGTAGTTTATAACAGATATACTCATATTATATTGGAATCCTTATGGTTAGAACCTTTAAGTCCCCAGCGGAGTCCCTATCTGTAACGGTTCGCTTTTTCACGCTGGTTTAGGGCGCAAGAAGGCTACTATGAACTCATTGACACTCTATCGGACTTGTTTTGAAAAAGAGTCGCTACCTAATTTTTAGGAAATTAGGAAAACTAGTTCCGAAGGGTTTATTCAAATGTAGTGACAAAACATTCGTAATCCAGAGTTCTAGGTAATGGTTCTAGTGATCCCCTGGGGAAGGTGTTAGGCACCCCAGTATTAAGGATCCATACTATACGGTTGACCTTCGAATTCCAGTGTATGAGTATTTGTTTAAACTGCTTATTTTTTGTGTTTGCTTTCCCTCAAAAGATCTGTCATGCATATTATTTTTCAGATTAAATTTAAATATATTCCCTTTATATATAGGGTATCGTAGTTTCGTATTTATAATATCCGTATAAAAATAGTCTCCTTTATGTGTATGGAGTATATACTTAGAAAGAGAATGTAACGGCGAGTCTTAGTTTTATAAGTCCTTGTACTCATACACTTGGCTCGGGTTGTTCTGTATTGGTACGTTCAGCCTTATCCGGAATTGCATATTATGAATTGGTTTCATACGTTTATAAAGGCATTTTAATACTTAAAATTATGAGTATATCTCGTCTGTAAATACTCGCTTATTTTGGCCTCCCATGGGCCAAAACAGTGTCATGCTTCAGTAATCTCCCCTTTTTATTTAAGCCAAAACAAATTTTTGTAATTTTCATCAAGAAGGACTTCTAATTTTTTATTAAGACTGATCCGAACTTGTCAAAATCCACCATTTCTTTTTTTTTTAGGTGAAAGAGTATATAAGCTGTTTGGGCGTTGGGCCCTTTTATTAAAAGCTAAGGTGAAAAGGTCCCTTGGTTTGTGATAAAAGGCTGCTTGAGTCACATAAATTTAATTTTTTGAAAAAAACACTTTTGCTATAGAAATGGGACGACCATTTGGGTTTTTTCAAGAAATCAGTTTGTCGTTTGAATAAACAAAATTTTTTGCTAAGTTCTAATTTTTAAAACTCAGTTATATAAACGGGCGTAGGGACCTAAAGTCTACTAAACGGCGTAAGAACCGTTGTCCTAAGATGTCTAATTCCAACCATATGTTTTACCACTATAATACGAGTTTACATACACATCTTTTATGAATACATCAAATTAAAATAAGTTTGCCAAATGCAAGGAGACAGGCTTAGACTAGGGGCGTACCAAGCCCTTAGTTTGGTCATTTTCACCCTTGAGTGGGCCTTCTGCGCGCCTCGCTATCTTTCTTTGTCTTCCCAGACTCTATTTTGAAGTAGTATTCCTACTTGGGCCTCAGGCCCAGGAGGGTGGTTCATGCATTTTTTGACGCGAGTAGTCGCGTGATAGGAGTTTAAACAACATCATATAAAGTTCATACTTCCCCCATACCAGTCCTAAAAATGGAGTTTTACTAGTTTGAGACTTGACAGGGTATGGGGACTGGGTCCTTGCCCCGTATACCCGATGTCGCACAAGTTCCAAGGGGTTTCTAGGAACCCCAGGCATGGCTAACACCGGGAAGGGCTCGGACAACCCCAAACTACCATGACTCGTCTCAAAACTAACAAACACCAAGTAAGGCAATAGAGAGCATAGGACTTTTAGACTTAAAAAGACGAACTAAGTTCACATATAACAAAGCAACAACACTGGCCAGAAAACAGGAGATAAACATGAAGTGATCAAACAAGGTTCAACAGATCATCTAAAGCGCAGCATGGGAATATTATTAGCATTTCTCAGCAATGTTGAGAGAAGCAAAGACTACTAATAGTATGGCATTGTAGGTGAAGCAAGATCAACACAAGAAAGGGAGTCACTCAGGCTCATTTTAGGGCCAGGTTTTCATAGAATCAAGAAGCATACAAGACTACTTCTAGGCAAACTACAAACACAGACAAATGACATTAAACTTGTTTTTCAGCAAAATGATGTAGCCAATTATGTATGTGGAGACAGCAACAATTGATCACACTAGAAGGGCAATCTGGATAGGATCATACATGGATAGGGATAGGGACATGATGAGGGGCTTAAGCAAAATGCCATATCAAGGACCAGAGATCGAACAAAACATTTTTTATTTAGGAGAGAAAACCTCAGACAAGGCAAGGTAGAACATAAGGTTTTAACAGAGGAGCTTAACACCAACAAAAGTATGCAGCATAGCCATGATTTCAGCACCATCATAAAAATGACAGAAGGACCAGCTTCTAGGGCTGCAATATATAGTTAGGTGCAGGCTACAGTGGTATGCAGGAAAGTAGACAAAGTGGGTGCCCAAAACTACATGGCCAGGTGAGGTAAACAAGCAAGGTAATGTAGCCAAGAGCAAGCAAAGGGAGAGAGCAGGTCACCAGGCATATCAAAAGAAAGGGGAGGGATTATAGATGTCAACACCAAGCAAGGAAAAGAAAAAAAAATAGCAGACATCGATTAATATAGGCAAACAACAAGTAAGGTGAAGGGACAAGTAACTCATGACTCATGTGAAGAAGAGACATGCAAAACTCAACTAATAGTACAAACATTGGCCCATTCAGGAAGGTGATAAATCCTGGTAGCACTCTAGGTAAGGAGGTCCAATTTTGTTTAGGATGAGACAAGGAGGAGGTCCCTACACATGGTTAGTTAGCATAACTAGATATAGACTGCAACATCACAAGACTCAAAAAAAAAAAAAGGAAAGGGCCTGTCACCTGGGCACAAGAGAGACTAGCCTAGATGGACTGCAGATGTGAGTCTGGACACCTAATATCTCTCAAGGGCACTAACTAATTCATAGGTCTAGGTTCAGAACTTAGTGGGCACATATGGGATGCAGGCATAATGAACAGGGTTACTAACTCCCTAGACATCCTATTTAAGTAAAAGGACATGCTTGCTAACCAGTCTATACCTGGGCTGAAACAGGAGAAAGTCTTGACAAAATACTATGCAGGTAGCTAAATACATATTGTGAGTTATTCTAAATTAGGTATTGCATGAATGAGCAAGTATGCATGAACATGCCAGCTGATATGCAAAAGGAAGGGGTAAGGGAGATACAGGATCATACATGGGAGGACACAACAAGGTAAGGATGATTAGTGCAAATGGATACAAGCAGGTTATGCACTGTGAAAAGGGCAGACAAAGAGATGAGAAAGGTATGCAAGACAACAGGCAAGGAATACATGTCATCAATAACACAGAGGGGATTAACCAGAGCAGCTTGGGAATAAGGAAATTAATGACACACACAGAGGTCATAAGAAAGTCATGGTGAAGCTAACATGGTGTTCAAAAAGGGATGGACTGGTCATGATGATGCTGAAAATAGATATGAGTAAGGAGATAGTGAGCAGATGCAGGTACAAACCAAGTGTAGAGGAAATGCTACGACAATGTGATCTACAAATGCATAGAAGGATTGTAAGACATGAGCATGGATCATAAAATTCTACCATAGGCTGATCATAGAATCAGCAGGACAAGGGCATAATCAACCAAGCAGAGTCAAGATGTACAGGTAAAATTAGAGAGGCAAGTTGGCACACTGAATTTTCTCTATTAATCTATTTGGCACAGGCGAGTGGCTAGAAGAATAGGAAAGGTCTCATGAGTCGTAGGTGATTCCTGCTTCTAACTATAATGGGAAGAAGAAGTTGCTACAGTCCTACTATCCTAGAAAATGGCATTCAAGCAGCACTCAAGCAGGTCATGGATTAAGAGAGGATTTAAAGTTTGAAGCAAGCCATGCATAAGTGTTGGTTCAAGTCCAATCAAAGGAAGTGCAAAGGTATATACTTAGCTCTAATTCATACAAATTCAGCTAGCAAGTTGGGAGAAAATAAAGCAAAAGCACAGAAAAAAAAGAAGGGAAAGCATGCAGGGTCTACTTATTATAAAATGGTGCAAGCTACTCTAGGCCAAGCACATATACTCATAGAGAAATGGAGGGGGTCTTTGTTCAGTCGGCATGAACAAGTAGAGGTGCACATAGGATATCAATTTTTTGTGAAAGCAGACATAGAGTGACTCAGTTTTGACACTGAACAAGTAGAGGTGCACATAGGATATGTAGCAGGCAAAAACAAAGCTTACAGGTCACGGGTTGAGCCAAATCATCTAAGTGCAATGCATTACAGAACCAAATGACAAGTCTTAGGTGGTCATGAAGTAGTATAAGGCCACACTCTTAAAAAAAATCACATCAAGGGAACCTTACTATGTCTCCTAGGTCTTCACTCTCACAAGAGGTCAAGACATGGCAGCAATGGTATACATGATGAAAATAGCTTAAACAACTAAATAGGAATTTCCATATAGGAGGCTAGCATTAGATACAATGATCAAGTTTTAAGTGAAAAGACTCACATACTTCACAAAAAAAGCATAGGGAAGACAGATAAGATACCACACCCCACTTTTCAGAATCACTTTCATTCAAAGAACCCTTCCCCTTCCAACAGCAAGTGGGACTCATACTATGGACAAGGACAACCCATTCAAAACAACAAATGAAAGCACAATTGACAGAAATTTAAAGGAAGGCAATAACCTGTAACATTCCGTAAATCTGAGTTAAGTATGAATGCATAAAAACCAGTATTTAAGTTGATATTTTAGCCTTATGAATCTATTCGGGATGAATTCGGGTGATAAAAAGTCGTTTTGAAGTCAAACTAAAAAGTGGAGTTCTTAAGGGCTTCTAAATTTGTCTAAATCTGAGACAGTCTGAACTTATGGCCATTTTTCGGGTATGTTCGTTAGGAATTTGAGAAAACTTATAAAATTAAAGTTTTAGGCCTCTGAAATACCTTTCCAACCGTATAAAGTAGGGCTCAAATGGATCTACATACAGGGATTTATCATCATTTTACTGAGCGAAAGTCGATTGTCGGAAATAAATGTGCTGGGCACATGTCGCGGACCTAGCACTGAAAAAAACAGCTGCAGACCAAAAAGAAAACATGATCAGGTGTTGAACCCGTGATGCGAACTCAGCACGGAGCAGGGAATATTTTCTGGTTCCGGATTTTCTTTAAGTCCTACTTCGTTGTGTTATTTTCCACTTCATTTCAAATCAATATTTTTGAGGAAAAGAACCCTAGAAAAGTCTCTCTAACCCTAAGGTGAGTTCTCACTTAATATTGATCATTCCCACACCATATCCATCCCCTCTTGATAGCAAATCATCTCTATAAAACCCTAAGTTCTTATATTCTCAAGAAGAAGAAGATAGGAGCATGTGGAATTCGTCTAAGAGTGTGATTGTTGAACCATGGGAATTTTGTTTAGTAGCTTTTTAGCGGGATTAAGGTATGTCTCTCTTTTGAAAACTTATTTTGAATGAAAATCACTTTTTGAAACTATTGTTGGAAGTATAAATTTCATTCAAGGTTCTTTAATGAATAAAAATAAAAGTAATATTTTCATGTTTCTTGAACTCTAATTCTTGTCTAAATGGTGGTTAATGTGTGTGACGGGACAAACCTAAATTAAACCTAGATTGTAACAAACCCTATATATATATATATATATATATATATATGATATTATGAATGTTTTCCTTTATAAGAGATGCCTAATAATGATGGTTAAGGGTTGGTAATGATATTCTCATTGATGAATTAGGACATGAAAATCTTTCGTAAAGAAGTTAAACGTTTTCAAAACATTGATTGAAATGACTTATTCTTTCAATATGGCATAATGAACCTTAATGACGATTGATGATGTGACTACATTACAAATGAATTATGAATTGGCTTCTATGCTATGAAAACTGGTTGTTGTGTTTTTCCTAGCTACTCGGGAGGAAGGGTAGCTACTATGGATCCTAGTGTGATAATGCCTAGCCATTCGAGATGAAGAGTAGCCACTTTCGGGTTCGCTACTTAGGCTGTGATTATGCCTAGCTATTCGGGAAGAAGGATAGCCACCGTTGAATTTCATATTCTGGTGTGATGCGCTGCTATGATTAGGGAACCTCAAAGGTCATCCCTTCGTTATGATTGATTTTTGGGCCTGTACTGGCAAGTGTGATATTCCTATCTTTTAATGGAACTATTGTTAATAATCATGATCAACTTAAATGGCATATTTGGAGGTTGGAACTTGACAAGGACTTTATAACCTGTTTTTGATAATTGTCTTTAATTGAGATAAACAAGCTGAATAATTGTTTCCATATTGTGTCACACTATCCTCAGAACTGATTTCTTTATATGTTAATACACTTTATTTTCATATCACTTGTTGTCCCGAGGCATTCACTGAGTACGAAGTACTCAGACATACCATTGTTGTTTTTTATGGTATGTTAAGTAACGAAGAAGAGCAGGTTCGTGAGATTCAGAACGTTTAGGAGAACTTGCTGATGTTGCTAATTTGGTGAGCCCACATGCTTGTTCGTGGGACACCCCATTTATTGATTTCATTTATTTATATTAGTTTCCGGGCTGCGTTCCGATGAGTTAGACGTTTATTTCTTATTCTTGGAAGCTCCTTAGTATACATTCGAATATGAGTAGAAGAAGAGCTGTTGTTAAACTCTTTCGAGCAGAATATCATGTTTTGGTTGAATTATTTAAATTATAAAAACTTCCGCTGATTTGATTCTTACATCATGACTTGTTTAAATTTATTTTTTAAACTGTTGGAGGTGATTATTGAACCTGACGGGTTCAGGTGTGATTGTGCATCTTTTAGGTTCTTACGATGTTGTTCATGACGACGGATGCCGGTCTCGTCTAGGGTGGGTTTTGGGGCGTGACAAGCTTGGTACCAGAGCCTAGGTTTAAATACGTCCTAGGATTATTGTCGGCGTCTATGGAGCTGTTTCTAGTGGAGTTTTCCTTATGCAGCCTAATCACTTGCATGACTGAGAAACTCCCAGGACATTCATAGGTGTTTCCTATTCTTCTTGATTCTAGATTGTGTTGTAGAGCTTAAAGTCCGTTTAGGATCGTGCCTTGCAGAAATGACTCTGACATGAGCCAAAAATGGTAACTGAGGACGTCCCGCGGGAGTTAACTGAAATCTAGGGGGCGCGAATGCTGGTAACGGAAACAATGTTGGGAATCAAGCACCACCTCCAGCACCTCCTGCTCCTGCTGTTCCTGTTGTGGGTGTGCCAGAGATTGGTACTATGCAAACGACTATTCAAATGTTGACTGCATTGGTTGTGGCTCAGTAGCAGTATGGAGCTGTGGGACCTCACGGTGGAGGCAGACTTAAGCAATTCCTCGACTTGAAGTCACCAGGGTTCTTCGGGTCACGAGTAGTAGATGACCCCCACCATTTTTTAGATGAGACCTTCAAGAAATTGAGAGCAATAGATGCCCAGGATTCCGAAGCCGTGAGGCTTGCTTCTTACCAGTTGTTGAAGGATATTTCTTACACATGGTTTGAGATGTGGGAGTCTGAGAGGAGTGACACTGCTTTAGCTCCGACGTGGGCCAAATTTGAAGAGGCATTCATGGAAAGGTTTTTGTCTAATGAGGACAGATTTTCTATGGCTACTAAATTTGAAAAGCTGGAACAGGGTAACAAGTTGGTTCGTGAGTATAGTTTGGAGTTCACCCATTTGTCAAAGTATGCTTTGTACATGATTCCGACTGAAAAGCATAAGTTGATTCATTTTGTGAAAGGCTTGGTAACGCTTATCAAGTCTGCATGTGCTGCTGTTGCTATGTCTCCTACTTGCACTTTCTCATCTCTGGTTGGGTTTGCTGAACAACAGGAGAGTTGGAAAAATGAGGAAATGGTGGATCGAGACCAAAACAAGAATGCCCGATCTGCGGGTGATTTCGGCGGTAACAACTATAATGGAAGGAAAAAGAGGGGGTATTCTGCACCTGCTCAGTCTGGTTCTTATTCCCATGCTAGTATGCCTTCTGGTAGGCAAGGCCAGAAAAATAATAATAATAATAGTAAGTTTTCGCAGGGAAGTAGTCATCTGCCAGAGTGGGAAGAACGTATCTGTCATCATTATGGGATTAGAGGCCATATTAAGAGGGAATGCAGAAAGTGGCTACGTGAGATGGCTACTATGAATAACCAAAGAATGATTCGCCTGCTTCTGCATCTGTTAAAAATCCACCTGATGGTAATGCTAACAATAATAATCAGAATGCTCGTAATAACGGCAAAGGAAAGGAAGTTCCTAATACTTCTGGTGGAGGGACAACTCGACTTTATGGGATGACTCGTAGGCAGGTAGCTGAGGCTTCTGATGTTGTGGTTACAGGTATCCTTACCATCTGTTCTCATGATGCTCGCTCATTGATTGATCCAGGTTCAAATTTATCCTATATGACCCCTTATTTTGCTCTTGATATGGGTATGAAACCCGAACCTTTGTTGGAACCTTTTTTCTGTTGATACACCTTCTGGTGTTCCTGTTATTGCTTCTAGAGTGTATAGAAATTGTGTTGTTGTGATTAAGGGACGTGAGACCTTGGATGATTTGTATGAACTTGAGATAATGGATTTTGATGTAATTATGGGAATGGACTGGTTGTCTGCGTGTTATGCTAATGTGGATTGTCTCCATTAGTTAGTTCGTTTCGTCTTTCCCGATGAGCCTGTTATCGTGTGGGAGGGTGAAATTGGTAAGCCAAGGGGTAGATTTATTTCTTATTTTAAGGCTCATAAGATGATTACTAAGGGGTGTATTTACCATTTGGTTGCTGTTAATGATACAAAAGCCATAGTACTTGAATTTGCATATGTTCCCATAGTTAGTGATTATCCCAAAGTGTTTCCCGAAGATCTCCCTGGTATCCCTCCTGATAGGGTTATTGATTTTGAGATTGATGTTATTCCCGACACCCAACCTATTTCTATTCCACCTTATCGTATGGCTCCAGTGGAGCTAAGGGAGTTAAAAGATCAGTTGAAGGACTTGTTGGATAAAGGTTTTATCCGACCAAGCTCCTCTTCTTAGGGTGCTCCAGCCTTGTTTGTTAAAAAGAAAGATGGTTCCCTTAGGATGTGTGTTGATTACCGTCAGCTTAATAAGGTGACCATTAGGAATAAATATCCTTTGCCTAGGATAGATGATCTATTTGACCAACTTTAGGGTTTTAAGTTCTTTTCAAAGATTGACCTGAGGTTTGGGTATCACCAATTGAAGATAAAGGAGAAGGATATCCGAAAAACCGCTTTTCGTACTCCTTATGGGCACTTTGAGTTTCTAGTCATGTCCTTTGGGTTGACTAATGCGCCTGCTGCATTCATGGATTTGATGAATCGTGTGTTTAAGCCTTGTCTAGACCGCTTCATTATTGTGTTTATTGATGATATTTTGGTGTATTCTAAAAGTCGTGAGGATCGTGCAAATCACTTGAGGATAACTTTGACAACACTTGAGGAGAATGAGCTTTATGCAAAATTCTCTAAGTGTGAATTCTGGCTTGAGTCTGTGGCTTTCTTGGATCATGTGGTGGCTTGTGACGGCATTAAAGTAGACCTTCAGAAAATTTCAGCGGTTAAGGATTGGCCTAGACCAACTAGTGCGACGGAAATTCGTAGTTTCTTGGGTTTGGCAAATTATTACTGAAAGTTGGTGGAAGGCTTTTCGTCAAAAGCCTCTCAATTGACTAAATTGACACAGAATACTGCTAAGTTTTAGTGGTCCGAAGCTTCTGAAAAGAGTTTCCAAGAACTTGAGACAAAGTTGACTTCGGCTCCTATTTTGACTGTACCTTCTGGGTCTGGTAGATATGTGGTGTACTGTGATGCTTCCAGAATTGTTTTGGGTTGTGTATTGATGCAAAATGGTAAGGTGATTGCTTATGTTTCGCAATAGTTAAAGAAGCATGAGAAGAATTCTCCGACTTATGACATGGGGTTGGCTGTCGTGGTATTTTCCTTGAAAATTTGGCGTCATTATTTGTATGGTGAGCATTGTGATGTTTGTACTGACCATAAAATCTTGCAATAAAGCTTCAAACAGCGAGAGTTGAATCTCAGTTAGAGGAGGTGGTTGGAGTTGTTGAAAGATTATGACTTGAACATTTTGTATCATCCTGGTAAGGCTAATGTGGTTGATGATGCTTTGAGTAGGAAGTCTCTGGGCACGTTAGCTTATTTGTGTGCATATGACATGCCCATGGGAAGGGAAATTTGAAGACTTGCTAGTCTTGGGGTTAGACTTGATGAAACTGAAGATGGGGAGTTAGTGGGAATCACGCCATCACAGTCTGACATGGTGGAAAGTATAAAATCCAAGCAATAAGATGATGAACTTTTGGCAAAGCTGAGAGATGGAGTGGAAAGGGGTGAGTACACTTCATTTACTGTTGGTACTGGTGATAGTGTTCTGAGGTTGCAAGGACGATTGTGTGTTCCTGATGTTGATGGTCTTCGACAAGGATTTATGATGGAGGTTCATAGTTCTAAGTATTCGGTGCATCCGGGATCCACCAAAATGTATAAAGACTTGAAGCAGCACTATTGGTGGAAAAGCATGAAAGTTGATATTTCTAACTTTGTGGCTAAGTGTTTAAATTGTCAACAGGTGAAAGCTGAACATCAAAGGCCTGGAGGCCTAGCTCAGAATATCAGAATTCCGCAGTGGAAGTGGGAGGTGATCAATATGGATTTCGTTGTGAGTTTACCCCGCATAACGGCCAAGTTTGATTCGATTTCGGTGATAGTGGATAGACTCACAAAGTCTGCCCATTTTCTCCCTGCGAAGATATCATATACCGCGGCGAAGTACGCCAAGCTGTATCTAAAGGAAATAGTTAGATTGCATGGGATTCCAACATCCATCATATCTGACAAAGGTATGCAATTCACTGCTCATTTTTGGACATCTTTTCAGGAAGGTTTTGGCAACTAGAGTGAAATTGAGCACTGCCTTTCATCCTCAAACTGACGGGAAGGCAGAGAGAACTATTCAGACTTTGGAAGATATGCTGTAAGCATGTGCTATAGATTACGGGGGAAATTGGGATGAAAATTTACCTCTTGTGGAATTCGCGTACAACAACAATTATCAAGCGAGTATTCAGATGGCTCCTTATGAGGCTCTTTATGGGAGGCATTGTCGGTCTCCAATTGGTTGGTTTGAACCAACTGAAGTAGAATTGTTGGGTCCTGACTCAGTTCATGAAGCAATCGATAAAGTTAATCTTATTGTGCAACGACTCAAGACAGCTCAGAGTAGATAGAAGTCTTATACAGACATGAGGCAGCCTGAGCTAGAGTTTGATGTTGATGACAAGGTATTCTTGAAAGTGTCACCGATGAAGGGAGTAATGTGGTTTGGTAGAAAGGGAAAGCTTAGTCCTTGTTTTATTGGCCCTTATGAGATTACTAGGAAAATTGGGATGGTGGCTTATGAGTTAAAGTTACCATCTGATATGGCCATCGTGCATTCGGTGTTTCATATTTCGATGTTGAGATTGTACAAACCTGATCCTTCCCATGTGTTGAATCATGAGGAGATTGAAATTAATGAGGCATTGTCTTATGAAGAAGAGCAAGTTCAAATTTTAGTTCGTCAAGTTAGAAGGCTGAGAACAAAGGATGTAGCGTCGGTTAAAGTGTTATGGCGAAACCATAACACTGAGGAAGCTACTTGGGAAGCGGAGGAGGACATGAAGAAAAGATATTGTCACTTGTTCCTTACTACAGGTATGTGTTAAACCTTTCGGATGTGTTTTCTTGTGAAAGTTTAGAATGAAGTATAAATCTCACAATTGCGTTTAGACTTGAATGATGCATTTGTTATATGGTTAGTCGTATGTTATCTCTAAGGATGTTTCACCTTGCTAGAAGAACTCTTGAAATTCTGAAATTGGAGGTTTAGTTAAGAATCCTAGGCCATGACTTTCATTCGGGGACGAATGATCCTAAGGAGCGGATAATGTAACATCCCGTAAATTCGAGTTAAGTGTGAACAATTTCCTTCCTCCAGGTAGTAACAAATTAGCCTTCCATAACTCCCAATTAATTTTGTACTACCACATATTTCATAACACCATCCGTAGGGTGAACATCTCCTGTTATGAAGAAAATTATCGTCATTATGGTCATGGCCAAAATCTTTATAGGCAAGATTTATTTCTTGCTTTTACCCTTTGATAATTCATAATAAGACATACCACAATATTTGACGTACTAAAAGTACGTGACCATTGGCCGTTTATGCCAAAATATTTCTTTATTTCTCTCAAACCTCCCGTAGAGGTGAGTTGTGAAATTTATTCAACCATACATGAGCACGTCCTTATCCATAATTTTTATCACCTCTTGACTCATTAACCTTCAAAAATGGTCGGGCATTCACGATGCTTATCACACGTCACATTTTCTTCAAGGAATTGACTATAACCATTTGTACGTGCTTCATAAATTTTTGTTATAAGCTTATTTCCATGCGTGGGCATTTATCATATTTATATGACCCACCTCAACATCAATTTGAAAGGTAAAGTGCACCCCATTTTTTCTATTGATGGAGGATTTTATAAAGCTTATCAAATTAGGTCACACAACAACTGCGTGGCCAATACATTTCATACCAAATTGATGGTAAAAATTACCTTCACATTTTGAAGGACTATTTTGAAAACACATATTTTCTTCCTTTTATATTACCACAATTATGATTATTATTATTTTGTACCTTGTCACGCCCACGTATATTCATGCGATCAAAATAATTATTTTGTCATCCTTTAGACTTTTGATCTATTGCTACCACATTCAGTTCAAGGAATGGAGCATATACAGTGAGACGAAATTCAAGATTATTTCATCAAAAACACATTATTTTGCCTTAGTCATCATTCTATCATCACCATGGTGCATTGGGACTTAAACCCAACGCCTTACCCATATAAAGGTGTGTTAGACCATAATATGATGGGGCTAGAACCCAAGGTCTTATCACCATTGTGCACCATGACTTGAACCTGATGTCTTACCCATATGATGAGTTGGGGATTGAACCCACCGTCTTACCCCAACCAATGGCATAATAGGCCAAGAATGCTAGGACTCACCCTCGAACCTTTAAAAATATTACCATCTCGTAATTATGTGTACAAAACACATAGAGTCATGACAACATTTAAAAGTAATTAATGGCCCTTTTGGTATCACATTATCTCTGGCAAAATTTAGGAATAACTCCACGTATCAAGTCTGGACATAAACAACGAATAAGTCTTTACAAAGAATTATATCTAGCATGAGTCAAGAATAATATCCTTCGTGTGCACTTTTTGTCTTTCATTAACCAAAGGCTAGTGTTTGGACTACAATTCCAATAAACTAAACTCGCGTAAAGGAACCATTTAGTAGAAATGATTCATGGATCCTTAAAATCTTGAAAAATTAAATTCAAACCAAATTTGCAAACTGAAGTTTTATCATAAAAAGACAAAATAGATTGTAAAAGCTAACACCCAACATGATTTTAACTAAAGCCATCAAGATATTAAAGTACTACTATGTATTTCAATCCCAATCAAATAAACACTTTGTTCACATTATTAGAAAATTTACCAAGAATAATTTTCTACAAGCAATAGAGCAGTTCATCGATAATAAAAATGGCAAGCATTTATAAATATTTTTATTTTTGGTGATCGTAATAACCAACCATAACTAATAATACCCTGAACGTCTAATCACTTATTTAACAGTTATAAAGTTAAATGCTTAGTCATAATAATCCTTTATTCTAATGGTCATATATTTCGTACAATTCTGTAAGTAACTTTTACTAATGAAACGGATGCGTATCTCATATTATAACCTTTGATATTTAATGGATATACTTCTAATGTAGATATTCAAATGAATATTATGATCATCACTCCTTTAATATGAATAGTGACCAAGATACAATTAATTGTTGATATTCATAAATTAATGAAAATTTTAGTCATACTTGTGTAGAGTCTTTTATCATAGAGAAATATTTTTTTCACACAAAGATTTCATGTGATAGTTAATTGAGCAGCTAATTCACATGCTATATAGCTATCAAATAAAATAATGCATATGCAATCTCATATCGTAAACTAACATAGATCACTTGTGTTAAATAATTTTGGCATTTTATGGATAATCAAATATTACCAAATATGAGCGGTAATTTTCTTCTATCGTAATTCAAACACATAATAGTGATCAAGTCAAGATTATCTAATGACAAGAATATGATTGAAATTATAATACTAAAGACAATCAACCTATATCAAATTCATTTAAGCTACTATAGCAACCACTGTAATTAGTATTATTTCATGCTTATGTCTTGATAATTAAGTTCAGGCTGACATGTATTTGAACGTAACCAAAATGGTAATTATGTATTCCAAGAACCAAATTAAAGTAAATCTTTTGGCAAACATACCTCGCTTGATGTTCGTAACACAAAAATAAAAATCATACTGAAACCTTCTCAGTTGATAGAGCTTCCTGCTGATAACGTGTTGTAAAATAAGAACAATATGAGACAAGAAATGTAAGCAAGAGATGTAAAGTGGAGGAGAAGACTTTGCTTCTTATTTTAAGTATGTTCAAGTCTCTTCAAGTGTGTCTTCTACAAAGTTGAAGAGTACCCTTTTATAGGATATACAAATCATCACTTAGATAGAAATGTTAAATATTACATTAACAAGATACATGTATGCTAATAGTTCATTGAATGGAACATCCACATAATTAAATGGATTCATAACATATTTGGGAAACATGGGAAAATGGACAACCATCATAACGTAATTTATTCATAACAGGTAACTAATAGGATCACTATTTTGATGTACGCATTGAGCGTGTGTCAAATTTTTCCCCGTTGCAATAGTGAGACAAAGCAGATGTGCCAAGGAAGTGCAAATAAATTCTGCTGCGTAACTCAATTTTTCGAGAGATATGACTCTAAGGGGTCGTTTGGTTGGAAACAAGTTATCTCAGGATAACTTATCATGGAACTAGTTATCCCGGGACTAGTTATTTCACTCTATTACAGGGATAAAATAACACTACAATCCCGGAATAACTAATTCCGGAATTAGTTATACCGTAATTTTATCCCAACCAAATGTGAGATAAACTCATCTCAAATATAATCCTGAGATTATTTATCCTTATCTCTCTTACCAAACGAGCCCTAAGATTCTTGAAGATTGAAAGCTTAGACTCGGGATCTATCTGGTACAAAGGAAAATATTTTTTGAAAATTAAGTAGGTTTCTTGTTTATTTTTGATGTTTGATGAATAAGCAAAAAATATTATTTAAAAATATTTAAATATAATTTAGGTAAATGTCCGCGTGCATTCTACCCTCTCCAAACCCACTTATGGGTCACTAGGGGTGGTGGGAGTGGGGGTAATGGAGTGGGGGGGGGGTTGGGTGTGTTGAAGGATGATTAATAGACACTTAGGAGCCGTTTGGACATGATTTAAAAACATGATATGAAATCATGATGATTTGAAGTTCAAGTTTTGTTTGGACATACAATTTGGATTTCTTAAGTTGTATTCTTTTTTATAGACATAAAAACCCCACCAGTTGTGAAAACCATCAAAACTTTCCCAATTCTTATACAATCTTACCAAATGAGCAAATCATAGTTCATAACAAAATTAATACGCTACTAGAACGTTTTTCTAAATAATATAACATCAATTGATCAAACTTTAGTTCAATAAGATGAAAAATTGAACATGAGTTTTAGTGTAACTACTCTTTAATAATCCTCCCACATGGTTGGTGTTACGCCCTATTTTGAACGGGTCCAAGATAGTTTGCAACTTCCCGGTTCTTCTAACTGGTATAAAAGGGTTAGAGTCGCCACCTTATTTTTTAGGAAAATCAGGAAACCTATATGTATTTGTGTGTCTACTCCATTTTAGTCCACGAAACCTATGAGATTCTAGATAAGGGTTTTATTTACCCCGAGGGGAAGGTATTAAGCATCCCTCAGAGCCTATCCGAAGACAGTCCTTAAACTTAGTTTAACTTAACACTAGAGGGGGATTATCTATCCGTTTATCATTATTATTACCTGTTTTCAAAATATTATGACCTCATGAAAAGCTACACTAGGTGATAATATACTAAGTATATACAATGTATAAAAATGTATTTATATCAAGTACCAAGTATTCACAAAGAATGTATAATAAAAAAAAGAATATATAAAAGAGTATAAAGAGAATGTACCTCGTAAGTATAAAAGTATATCTGTTAGTACAAAGAGTGTGTATATATATATATATATATATATATATATATATATATGTTAGTGTAAAGGATGTGTAACTATATAAAGAATATATAAAAAAATGTAAGACTATGTAAAAAATAAATATATCAAGGATATAAAGAATGTGTGTCTATGTAATGTGCGTCTATGTATATTAAAAGAATGTATGTATATTAAACATATAAAGAACATATTTCAAGTGTAAAAGAGTGTTACGTCAAATCTAAAATGTATAAAGAATTGTATAATTAGGTATATTAGTGCATAAAGAATGTAAAAAATAATTTACGAATATTCATTGGTGTAAAGATTTTATATAACGAAATTATTCAGAAAAGTGAAGTTTATTTGACTTGTTTCTACCGTTTAGTTAAAAAGAGCGTTTGTTTAATGAATATCTTATCAAAAGAATAAGGAACAAAATAATTGTAAAAATTATTAGTGAAAAATAAGTATAAGAAATTGTGGATAAAAAATGAGTGAAAAGACAAAATGCCTTTAAAGAATAAAAGATTTGTAAATGGGCGACCTAGTATTTACCTAACATCGAAATGTGGATTTGACTTAACTGAATATGTATTGGTGTAAACGGAACAATATAAAATGTACGTTGCATTAAAGGTGTATAAAGAATATAAAATAACGGATGAACTAGTATTTTTTCCTAAACGCCAAAAGTGTGAATTTAATAAATAAAGTATTTATACCAAATCAATTTAATTTATTTATGAAAATATTTGCGGCCTAAGTCTTGCCTAAAACGAATGGAAAATTTTAATTAAACGGATAACGTGACAAGGAAATAAATATATCAGCCCGTCAATCAAAAAATAAAATTTCTACAATTCTATGAGTTTATGTTTCGTACAGTTATAAAGAGCGTGGAAAATTAATGCAAACATTGATTCGAGTTCCTTTCGAGTATTGTCTTCGAGATGAATTTTTGGGTACCTGTATAAGCACTCCGTAAAAATGTTAGTAAGAGAATAAATAACTATTTAATAAATTTAAAAAATGATAAGTAAACTTAAAATAAAAACCTGTCTTTTGTGCAGGGCAGGTCTTGGAAATCGACGAAAATTTCTTCATCAGCCACTTGGGTTTAGTATTCACCCAAATGAGTTTAAATAAATGGTAAAAAGGGTAAAAGTGAAAATGACACGTGGTAACATTGGCCATCGGAAGAGTGTTTTCCGAGCACAAAATCATATTATTAGAAAAAGTGATGTTAAAACAGCCCCAAAACAGCAATACTAACAAAATCCTAATCAAACGATGTCAAAGCAACTTAGAACGAGCAGCCCATTAGCAAAATCAGTAAGCAAGATGGAGTTTTCATAGGAAAAAATTCAAACGCATGACAAATCGATCCGTTTGCAACTAACAATATAATAGGAGTGAAAAACAGTAGCAATAAAAGAGTGAAACAACCAACTTCAACAACTAAAAATGGTAAATACGGAGCAACAACAATGGAGTTTTACATTTTCCGACCAGCCCGACAACAACGGAAAATCAACCAGATCTACTGGTCTTTGTTGTAACTATTATCAAGCCAAAAAAAAAATCAGTAGGGAGAGACGAGAGAGAGCAGCGGGGAAGAGAGGAAAAGGAATGGGTTTATGCGTTGGTGGTGGCTGTTTGGTTGTTCTCGGTTCGCCGGTGGTGGCGCTGGTCAGTGATGGGGAAGAGCAAAAGGGAAAATGGGGAAAGGGTGGCATGGTGGTTGGCTGGCTGCTCCAGTTCATCGGAGTAGAAAAAATGGAGACGAAGGGGGTTGTGCGGTGGTTGTGGTTGTTTGGTGGAGGTGTGGTGAGGAAGATGAAGGGGGGAGCGAAGGGGCGAGCCTGGTGGTGGAGAGGGTGGTTCGCCGGGGTGGTGGTCGGCGACAGTGATGGGGAAGAGCAAAAAAAAAATGAAAATATTTTTTGTGCAAGTGTTGTGTGTGTAGAATATGTGTAGAAGATGAATATAAAATTAAACCCCCAATTCTTTTATAAAATAAAGTGACCCATTTTATTGTCCAAAAAATATAAAGTTATACCCCTTTGTCCCCTTAATGCTTATTTTAATCCTTAGGTTATTGTCCAATGGGGATTTCACCTTTTTAACCAATGTATAAAAATTTATTAATCAATGGATCAAGAACCCAACACATCACCTCAAATGTCAACTTTTAAAAAGATGACAAGACCTTGACTTGATCGAATTTTTGCTCTGCGTTTAAAAATTAATTGCTCCGATTTTCTCTCCACTGACGGACTGTACTAAAATATAGTTAAATAATAATGTAAGTATAAATATAAATATTAATGTATAAGATATAAAAAATGTACTTCTATAAAATAAAGAAAACAATTATTAATTGCACAAAATGATAGTATTACGCTGTACATGTGCAAAAATAATGATTCTTAAAAATGACAATAAATTGATAAAATTCCTAAAATAAGGATAATCATCAATAGATTGTCGAAAAATGTGTAAAAAATGTATTTCGCGCTCTTTAACGAATCAGGGCCCCCCAAAACGTTAATTTTAAGCACGTCAAGCCAAAATTAGGTGTCAACAGCTTGTCCCTCTTCGACCAGAGACGATGAAAGAATTTTCGGACGAAGACGTTGACGTATAGCCTATTTTGGCTCGGCAAAGAATTACTAAAAGGATATATACGGAGAAAGAAGCCAGACGTTGATAAAGCTTTGACAATACTCTCCGTCCTCCGGCAGGGTTGTGATAAAAACAAAAATGATAAAAAGGGAAGGATTGTTCAGGGCCAAAAAACGTTTGTGTACCTGCGTCATCGCTTCCAAAATTGCCCCAGTATCGAGCTACGAGACGCTGGGAGGGTGCAAGATTGTATACTTGCTGGGGAAAGAATGATTCGCCTCGATATGACCGAACTCTGCATAGAGCTTCCTACATATCTCGTCAATCACGAGAATCAGGTCAATGTAGTTCGAAAGGTGGTAACTAATGGATGTTGTGGCAAATTTTGATCGTTTAATTAAAATTTTGCCCCAGTGTTGTTAGAATGGTCCTAGAAAGTGTAGGACGAAGAACGGTCGTGCTCGAATTCGAGCTACCTATATATCCCTGAGATGGGAGTCAGACCGATTGTAGTTCGGGAAAACCTGTTGGGGAGGAAAATGATTCACTGCTACAGGAGCGACCGAACTCAGAGCTATGGATTGAAATGGACTACAAAGTTGTATGTCGGGACCCTGATGAATAGATCGGGTTGTGTGTCGAAGCTTTGAATGGGGAGGAGTCCTGAATTGTGTGTAAGGACCTTGATGCATACTCTGGTTTGTGTGTCGGAGCCTTGAAATGAAATGAAGTCTCGTGTTGTGTGTCGTGATCTTGATGCATACTCTGCTTTGTGTGCCAGAGCTTTGAAATGGAATACTCATATTTGAAGGTGGGCGCCTGTAAAAAAAATTAAAATACCCGTATTTGAAGGTGGGTGCCTGACTGAAAGTAAAATACCCGCATTAGAAGGTGGGCGCTTGACTGAAATTAAAATACCCGCATTAGAAGGTGGGCGCCTGACTGAAATTAAAATACCTGCATTATGAGGTGGACGCCTGGACTGAAATTTAAAATACCCGCATTAGAAGGTGGGCGCCTGAACTGAAATTTAAAATACCCGCATTAGAAGGTGGGCGCCTGCACTGGAATTTAAAATACCCGCATTAGAAGGTGGGCGCCTGAACTGAAATTTAGAATACCCGTTGTTACACCTGGGAAAATTCCCCGTTACAGTGAATAAGCTAGCGAAGGGCGCGACGTATACGATGATTTGATAAGTAAGAGATGGCATTTGATGATTCCAATTGAGATCCAAAGGCATTTAATGGAAATGAAGAAGTTTGTCAAAGGAAGTAAAGGATATATTATGTGTCGGGTAAGAATTATGGACGACGATTTAATGATGACATAATGATGTCTTGGAGACGAGTGATAAAGTCCTTTAGATTGGTATTGAGGTGTTAAAAAAGTGTCAAGAAGGTTCCATAAGGATTGGAGATCAAACGAGTCGACGAGAACGAAATCGGAACAGCTGGGCACTATACGGCCCAACATACGGACCGTATAAATTATACTGGCCGTATGTTAGGCCGTATAATTAGCCAAGAGGACCATCATATTCTGGACCAAACATACGGCCACACATACGGCCCGTATAAAATGTACGGACCGTATGTTGGTCCGTATATTTGGGTCGGGACAGGTTTCAATTTAATATAAGGACCTCTCTCCTTCATTTTATTTCATTTCACTTCACTCCTCTACACTTCAAGAAAACTCTAGAACACTCTCTAATATTCATCCACAAGAAATCAAGGGAAAACCATGATCAACTACATCAAAACCACAAAATCAAGCATATGAAACCTAATAAAAGTTCATCCACACTAAGAAAACTCAAGGGAAGTGAGTTAGGGTTTTGGTGCAAGAAGAGAAGCTTCACTCAAGTGTTGTTCATCCATCATCTAAGGTTAGTTTTATGATCATTCTTGGTTGTTTAAGGTGTTGAAAGTTAAAAACACATGATTGTAGAAAGACATAGAAAATGGGTCATGAATGTGTGAATAGTGACATTGTTGGGTGAGAGATTTGGATTGAATAATGAATATTGGTATGTTGTGATTGTAAATATGTTGTGAATGACATTTATAACATGGAATAAGTATTAGATATGAGAAAACGTGATAGTGAGCTATAACCACAATTATGGAGAAATTGAAGGGGAATTGTGAAATGCGGATAATGTAGATGAATGATGATTGTTGTCTATTACATTGTGAGTGTTGTTATGAATGTTGGGAGTTGATATAGAATATGGAAAAGTTGTATAAACAAAGGAAATGCTGCCCAATTTTCCTTAGCTTCACTAAGCACGTTCTTATAATCGCTTAGCTAATGTTAATGCGAATTCTTTTGAAGGTAAAGACGTGAGCATTAAAGGAGGACGAACAAGCAATAGAGTAGTTAAACGCCAAAGGTATGTGAGGCTACTCCTTTCCTGCTAAGGCATGAATCTTATGGCATGAATTTCCTTCTTCTTCATGAGTTTCCTATCTTCAAGAAAACTAAGAGTCCTTGTTCATGAATAGCCATATGAAATAAGAGATACACTATGGGTACGATAACGATGATGATAAGTGAGTCTAAAGAAATCTAGAATCCATGATATGATGATCCTATAAAGATAATGATGTTATCTATAACCCATTGATGTCTTTATTGTATACACTCACCTTATATGCTAGTCCCTTCAAGGTGAGGCAGAATGTCAATGAATGCTCCATAATGAAATCGGGGGATCACGACCTTACGTAACCCGATAAAGTATAGATATCCTTGAGCTATTATGCATGCATTATGATAATAGTATGATAGGCCTATGATATGCACATGATGATGATATTACACCATGCCTATATGGCCGGGCAAATCCGCTAAGGCGGGCAGACACACACTACTATAGTGGGCAGCTTATACCCCGGACTCGGGAGGCCTGGACGTAGGTTGATTATTATCACACCGTACCTATATGGACGGGCAGCTTATACATTATCACACCGTACCTATGTGGACGGACATCTTATACATTATTGCATACATGAGATGATGATGATTATGAGTAAGTCAGCATGTGCTATTTCTTCTATAAGTTACAGTCAACTACAGTTGCTCCTTGTTGATGCTTCCTTTATCTCATTGATGTATCATTATTGTTTATGCCTCTCATACTCAGTATAATATTCGTACTGATGTCCGTTTTCTTTGGACGCTGTGTTCATGCCCACAGGTAGACAGGGAGGCGACCCAGACTCGTAGGAGCTACTCGCTGATTTGAAGAGCACTCCATCTTCCGGAGGTGCCATTGATTATTCTTTGGTATATATGTATATGTATGTTTTGGGCACGACGGGGTCCTGTCCCGTCCTTATGTCTAGTACTCCAGTAGAGGCTCGTAGATACGCAGTGTGGGTTATATGGTATCACAAGGTTGCGGCTATGTATATATATATATATATATATATATATATATATATATATATATATGTTTATGTATATAAAAGTATTTATGTTTTAAATGAAAGATGACTTTCTCATAATTTGAGTATGAATTTGATACAAGAACGTTTAATGAGCATAATAAGTAGTAGAACGAGCGATGCTCGGTGGTTAGCCCCGGGTACCCGTCACGCCCCCTAGTCGGGTCGTGACACCGGCATTAGAAGGTGGGTGCCTGAGCTGAAATTAAAAATATCCGCATTAGAAGGTGGGTGCCTGAACTGGAATTGAAATACCCGTATTAGAAGATGAGCGCCTTGACTGAAATTAAAATACCCGCATTATGAGGTGGGCGCCTGACTGAAATGAAAATGCCCGCATTAGAAGGTGGGCGCCTGTAAAATGTACTTTAAATGAAATACCTGCATTAGAAGGTGGGCGCCTGAACTGAAATTAAACTACCCACATTAGAAGGTGGGCACCTGTAAAAAAATGTACTTTAAATGAAATACCCGCATTAGAAGGTGGGCGCCTGAACTGAAATTAAAATACCCACATTAGAAGGTGGGTGCCTGACATAAATTAAAATACCTGCATTAGAAGGTGGGCGCCTATAAAAAAAAATTGGATGCATTTTTTTTTTTGTGGTAAAGAATATTGGAAAATGAAGAAGTGAAGAGAATTGTGTCTTGACTTCAGTTGGTACCAACAATTAGTTTTGTGCATAAGAATTCTATCAATTTCTTCCGAGCTAACCTAGTTGACTTCGGGATAATTCCTACAGCTTCAAATGGTACCTCAGACATACCTAAGTATCGACAAGATTTGTTCGTCTTGTTTCAAGTAAAGGTTTTGAACTATACCTATCCTCGTGTTTCAAGTGCCCTCACTAGAAAGAAAGTCCCTTTTTCACACATATTCAGTATTTTTTTTTAACTTTGGGACGTCTAGAGAAGTACACTCATACTCAGAAAGATGTTCAATGCATGCAATTATGATACCATAGGCTTGGCCGTCACGTAAATATCCACTAATGTGAGAACCCTTGGCATATGATCACGTAGGGCTTGTTATCGGGTTGTAATGTAGGCTTGGGAAAAGGGTAAGATATCATTTGGGTAAGGAGTGACTAATCCTTCCCTGAGCGTTGCACTATGGTTGTACTTTGTATTTGTGTGCTCTGATGCTGATCTGCTTCGTTTTGTTGTCCCTTCCTTTTGTACTTGTGCGACTTCTTTTGCAAGTTGGAGCTTTTTTTTTTTTGGAGTTCAGTTTGTATGCCGAGACTCTTTGGGGATTAAGAGAATGAACCTGGGTTGTATGCCCAAAGTCCTGATGTTAATTCCGGGTTGTATGCCGGAGTGTGAAAAATAAAGAGGAATAACAGGTTGTATACCCGAGATCCTGAATGATGACTGATGATTTTTTTTGGCTCCTTCTTGCTTTGGAGGTCGTTGTTCGTCTTTGTTTTTATGGGACTTTCGTATCTTTTTGTCATTGGAAACTTCAGCTTGGATCTTTATCCGCAATTACACATTTCTAATAAGCTAGCTCAGGGAGGTTGGGATAAAAGAGGGATAGTGCGTGTATGCACTCAGAAATGGTATAGGCTTATGATGTGGTTGTCAAAGAAAAGGCTTTAGGCTCAAAGGGGGAATGCTAGGGATAATGTCATTTGGTAGGCTAGAAAGGCTCAAACGGGTCAAAGAAGGCCTACAATCCTTTCCTATACCAAGTGTTACTCACAACTTCGCCTCAATAGACATTCAGGCCAAGTTTTAGATCACAATGCAATGCAACTGAATGCTGTCTAAAGCTCACCACACAATGCACATGAAACAATGAGGTTGGTTTTGATCTTGTCTTACAAGCAAGCAAGAGAATTTTTCAAGTGTCACTTAAGGTGTGAAGAGAGGTACCAAAAGAATCTATGGTTTACCTCGAAGTCAGTCCTCTTCATCATATCGATTGTTACTTGTTTCTTTCCTATGCACATTCCTAACTGCGTTGGTACCAACCAAATCAAAGATATGAATCTAAAAAATATTTTTTTTTTGTATTTTTTGAATAAGGGGTACCGAACCCAAGAAGGGTTACCTACGTATCTCATCTTTGATGAGAATCAGGTGCGCGTAGTTCGTTCAGATAGGATAGAAAGAAAGAAATAAAATATTTTTGTGATTTTTCAAAATAAAGTTTTTTCTTTGTGATTTTTGAATAATGAATACCGAACGCAAAAGGGCTGCCTACGTATCTCATCAAATAAGAGAATCAGGTGTGCGTATTTCTTGCAGAGAGGTAAGAACAAAGTTTTTTTTTTTTTTTGTTGTTGTGATTCTCAAATAATTTCCAGACTTATTTTTATTTTTTTTGAATAATGAATACCGAACCCAAAAGGGCTGCCTACGTATCTCATCTAAGAAGAGAATCAGGTGTGTGTAGTTCTTGCAGATAAGATGTAAAAAGAGATGTCGATTGACGGTGGAGTTTTGCAAGTACTCCGACAGACGGCAGAAGGGTGTGTCCATCGTAGGCACGGCCCTTTGAAAATTATCCAGGAAAGGACCAATCATAGGCTCAGAGCTTGGACAGTACTATGGCAGGCGGTCAGAAAAAATGAGTCGATCGCAGCCAGAGCATTGAAAATACTCTAACAGGCAGCCGAGAAGAAGGAGGTCAACTGTAGATGGAGCCTTGACATTACTCCAGTATGTTGACAAGATTGTGATGGAGGAAAAGGTTGGACGTTGGCAGAGCTTTTGATACTACTCTGCATTTATTGGCATGGTTGGCTATGAGGGAATGTCAATGTCGGCGGAGCTTTAAAAACAATCTGCGCATGCTAGCAAGGTGGTAAGAGGGGATTCTGACCTTTACAGAGTTTCTAAAAATACTCTGCGCTCATCAGTAAGATTGCAATGATTGGGTACCAAACTGTTTTCGGAGCTTTAACATTACTCCTTGTCAGTCGGCACGATTATTGTATAATTGAAGGGGGGAGGATTTACTCGTGTTGGACCTTTGGGGTTGAAAAATAAAGGCCGACACGCTAAAGTTCCATGGCTTGCGATGCTTGGAAGAAGAAAATTTTATATCCCAGAATTTGGGACCAAAACTAGGTGATGGTTGGGTTAAGGCTAGTATTGCCGTTGTTGGGTTTTGGATTTCAAGGGGTTGATTGATGCTCTTAGAAGCTTTTTTTGGAGAGCATCTTTGAACTGCTCCAAAATAATTGTCCCAGTTTTTTATTCCGGTGAATTATTTTGAAACAGTAGGGAAACCGAACCCTTATGTAGGGTTGCCTACGTATCATGCCAGGACAAGAATTAGGTCAGTCGTAGTTCGGGAAGATACAGTGTTGTATGTGATTTGTATGATTTCTATGAATTGGTGGTTGTATTGAAAAGAAGTGAGGTTATGTACAAAAGTTTGCATCTGGAAAAAGTGTGTTCCAGGGAGGGGAAGAATGTACAAGGCTGTTTTGTATTAAAAGGAATGGTAAAGTCAAAATGATGGTAGCAAAGGCCAAAAATGGGTATGAAAAATAATGTGGCTGTGAGGGTGGTCGTAAAGACCAAAAAATGGGTGTGAGGGTTTGGAAAGGTTCCAAGCTCAACACAAGTCAACCAAAATTGTCCGATAAAGTAAACGAGGCGGAAGAGGGTACGTCTAGTATATATGTACAACTAAAGAATGTCTAACAAATACAGTATGTGAAACAAATAAAGAATATGTAATATGTAAAGAGCATGTAGCAAATAAGAATGTGTGACAAATAAAGAATGAAATTAATCCGGCTAGAGCAGTGATCAAAATTATACGTACAATGGCCTAAGAAATCTAAGAGTAGATTCACCTAAGCTAATAAAAAATATTCGGAAAACTGCGAGATGGCGAGTAGTAAGACTAACCCACCAATCTCTGAAACTAAGGAGTTTGAAGAAGGTTCGGAGGAGCGCAAAAGCACAACTCGCGTGCACAATGTGTGTACGTGTACGGCCAAAGACTCAATTGAAAGTGCGATGACAGTATAAAGAAAATAGTAACATGTAGTGTCTTCAATCAAATAAGGAACACAAGTTTGACTTAAGCTCGTGTCCTTTCAAAGATAATATTGTAGCAGTTCACGATATATACATAACAAGTAATAATAATAAAAACAGATAAATAATCAAATATCCCTCAAGTGTTCACTTAAACTAAGTCTACTAAGGTCAAAACCCAGGTAATCCCCAGCAGAGTCGCCATTCTATTATGCCCTATTTTGAACGGGTCCAAGATAGTTTGCAACTTCCCGGTTCTTCTAACTGGTATAAAAGGGTTAGAGTCGCCACTTTATTTTTTAGGAAAATCAGGAAACCTATATGTATTTGTGTGTCTACTCCATTTTAGTCCACGAAACCTATGAGATTCTAGATAAGGGTTTTATTTACCCCGAGGGGAAGGTATTAAGCATCCCTCAGAGCCTATCCGAAGACAGTCCTTAAACTTAGTTTAACTTAACACTAGAGGGGGATTATCTATCCGTTTATCATTATTATTACCTGTTTTCAAAATATTATGACCTCATGAAAAGCTACACTAGGTGATAATATACTAAGTATATACAATGTATAAAAATGTATTTATATCAAGTACCAAGTATTCACAAAGAATGTATAATAAAAAAAAGAATATATAAAAGAGTATAAAGAGAATGTACCTCGTAAGTATAAAAGTATATCTGTTAGTACAAAGAGTGTATATATATATATATATATATATATATATATATATATATATATATATATATATATATATATATATGTTAGTGTAAAGGATGTGTAACTATATAAAGAATATATAAAAAAATGTAAGACTATGTAAAAAATAAATATATCAAGGATATAAAGAATGTGTGTCTATGTAATGTGCGTCTATGTATATTAAAAGAATGTATGTATATTAAACATATAAAGAACATATTTCAAGTGTAAAAGAGTGTTACGTCAAATCTAAAATGTATAAAGAATTGTATAATTAGGTATATTAGTGCATAAAGAATGTAAAAAATAATTTACGAATATTCATTGGTGTAAAGATTTTATATAACGAAATTATTCAGAAAAGTGAAGCTTATTTGACTTGTTTCTACCGTTTAGTTAAAAAGAGTGTTTGTTTAATGAATATCCTATCAAAAGAATAAAAAACAAAATAATTGTAAAAATTATTAGTAAAAAATAAGTATAAGGAATTGTGGATAAAAAATGAGTGAAAAGACACAATGCCTTTAAAGAATAAAAGATTTGTAAATGGGCGACCTAGTATTTACTTAACATTGAAATGTGAATTTGACTTAACTAAATATGTATTGCGGTAAACGGAACAATATAAAATGTACGTTGCATTAAAAGTGTATAAAGAATATAAAATAAAGGATGAACTAGTATTTTTGCCTAAACGCCAAAAGTGTGAATTTAATTAATAAAGTATTTATACCAAATCAATTTAATCTATTTATGAAAATATTGGCGGCCTAAGTCTTGCCTAAAACAAATGGAAACTTTTAATTAAATGGATAACGCGACAAGCAAATAAATATATCAGCCCGTCAATCAAAAAATAAAATTTCTACAATTCTATGAGTTTATGTTTCGTACAGTTATAAAGAGCGTGGAAAATTAATACAAACAGTGATTCCAGTTCCTTCCGAGTATTGTCTTCGAGATGAATTTTTGGGTACTTGTATAAGCACTCCGTAAAAATGTTAGTAACAGAATAAATAACTATTTAATAAATTTAAAAAATGATAAGTAAACTTAAAATAAAAGCCCGTCTTTTGTGTAGGGGAGACCTTGGAAATCGACAGGAATTTCTTCATCGGCCACTTGGGTTTAGTATTCACCCAAATGAGTTTAAATAAATGGTAAAAAGGGTAAAAGTGAAAATGACACATGGTAACGTTGGCCGTCGGAATAGTGTTTTCCGGGCACAAAATCATATTATTAGAAAAAGTGATGTTAAAACAGCCCCAAAACAGCAATACTAACAAAATCCTAATCAATACTAACAAAATCCTAATCAAACGATGTCAAAGCAACTTAGAACGAGCAGCCCATTAGCAAAATCAGTAAGCAAGATGGAGTTTTCATCGAAAAAATTCAAACTCATGACAAATCGATCCGTTTGCAACTAACAATATAATAGGAGTGAAAAATAGTAGCAATACAAGAGTGAAACAGCCAACTTCAACAGCTAAAAATGGTAAATACGGAGCAACAATAATGGAGTTTTACATTTTCTGACCAGCCCGACAACAACGGAAAATCAACCAGATCTGCTGGTCTTTGTTGTAACTATTATCAAGCCAAAAAAAAAAAAAACAGTAGGGAGAGACGAGAGAGAGCGACAGGGAAGAGAGGAAAAGGAATGGGTTTATGCTTTGGTGGTGGCTGTTTGGTTGTTCTCGGTTCGCCGGTAGTGGCGCTGGTCAGTGACGGGGAAGAGCAAAGGGAAAAATGGGGAAAGGGTGACGTGGTGGTTGGCTGGCTGCTCTGGTTCACCGGAGCAGCAAAAATGGAGACGAAGGGGGCTGTGCGGTGGTTATGGTTGTTTGGTGGAGGTGTGGTGAGGAAGATGAAGGGGGGAGCGAAGGGGCGAGCCTGGTGGTGGAGAGGGTGGTTCGCCGGGGTGGTGGTCGGCGACAGTGATGGGGAAGAGCAAAAAAAAAAAAATCTGAAAATATTTTTTGTGCAAGTGTTGTGTGTGGAGAATATGTGTAGAAGATGAATATAAAATTAAACCCCCAATGCTTTTATAAAATAAAGTGACCCATTTTATTGTCCAAAAAATATAAAGTTATACCCGTTTGTCCCCTCAATGCTTATTTTAATCCTTAGGTTATTGTCCAATGGGGATTTCACCCTTTTAACCAATGTATAAAAATTTATTAATCAATGGATCAAGAACTCAACCCATCACCTCAAATGTCAACTTTTAAAATGGTGACGAGACCTTGACTTGATCTAATTTTTTCTCTGAGTTAAAAAATTAATTGCTCCGATTTTCTCTGCACTGACGGACTGTACTAAAATATAGTTAAATAATAATGTAAGTATAAATATAAATATTAATGTATAAGATATAAAAAATGTACTTCTATAAAATAAAGAAAACAATTATTAATTGCACAAAATGGTAGTATTACGCTGTACATGTGCAAAAATAATGATTCTTAAAAATGACAATAAATTAATAAAATTCCTAAAATAAGGATAATCATCAATAAATTGTCGAAAAATGTAAAAATGTGTAAAAAATGTATTTCGCGCTCTTTAACGAATTAGGGCCCCCAAAACGTTAATTTTAAGCACGTCGAGCCAAAATTAGGTGTCAACAGTTGGTAAGAGTAAATTTGTTATAAATATACTACCAACTTGTAGATCTTTTAATATTTGATATAAATGGTTGGTAATTAAACTGATTGGTAATATATCTACCAACTTATGGATCTATTTTTACAAAATATAAACTTATCGGTCAACTTTTATATTTAAAATTTTGAAATCATGATTTGAAATCTCAAATCATGCCTTTTTGGATGATTTGGGATTTCATCTCACGAGATGAAATCACATGTCCGAATGCCTACTTAGTATGAAATGTCATTTATGAAACTTGTTTTCCCTACTTTTACTAGAGAAATCATTTTTCTTATTTGTAAGGAATTTATTTTTCGAGAAAAAATATTTTCTAATAATTTAACCAATCATACACGAGAAAATTGAATACTTATTTTCTAAAAATTTTTAACCGACTATATTTTTGAAAAAAACTCAGAAAATATTTTCCTCCATACCAGAAACACTCCAAAAAAAAAAAAAAAAAAAACTCAAAGTGTTACGTGAACAAAAGGTCACGACCAAATGGTCGGCAGCTATGATTGAGATGTTGAAATATTGAAGAGAAATACGAAGAAAAAGCACATGCACACCTTTTCAATTTTAATGGATATGCCGCCTGAATTAATTGCTTCATAAAAATTGACAAGAACAAATGGAGACAGTTACCGTCTAATGACTGATGGACATTTTAATTTTGGTACTGTAATTTGGTGGATTCTTATGCCGGCACACATTAATGCTTCAGGAAAACCTGCATCGTCCGTCTTAGTACTACAAGCTGTACTCTCTTCTTCTTGTGGTCCATTGCGATAGTATCAGGACCCTCGTGCTTCCGGCATAACACCTTAATTACATATATTACTAGAGTCAAGCCTCTCCACAGCATCATTGTTAAATCCGAAATTTTTGACTCCTATAGCAAAAGGTTGTTATACATCTATGATGATATTGATATTTAAATACTATTTTGCTGTTGTTTTTTTTTTTAAAAAAAAAAAATCATTGTTATAGGCAAACCAGATGCATAAATTTAAATTTGTCATTTTTAATTGTTAAATCTTAAGCTTATCATACTTTGTATAATGAAGAAAAATCTTTTAATGGTGGAAATATATATTCAATAATATTATTTGTTATAAGTAAGAGTATTAAAGTATCAAAATATTTAGTCAAAATCTCTAAACCTATTTTTGGTGATCTTAGAGATTCTAAATGTTTATAAAGATAATTAATCATTATATTACCAAAATAGTAGATAATTGTTATAGAGGGATAATTTCACAAAGAACGTACTGTTATAAAGATGATTGTTATTGTTGTAGGTAAAAAACTGTTATATCCGAAAAACTTGACTGAGATGTTGATTATATGACTATGTCGTTATAGAGAAGTCTGACTGTATATGCTTATCTTTGAGCCGGCCAATATGTCCTAACTCCTAAGCCTTCACATGTAGCTCACACTTTGATTCAAACTTTTTAGGAATGGACTTATTATATGTTACTCTTTTCTTTTTTCTTTATAAAAAATGAAAAAAATTCAAGAAAGCTTGTCTTGCAAGGTTGACTCCATAATAATAATACAACACCAACGAATAACAACATATCCTATGTAATTCCATAAGTGAGATCTGCGAGGATAGGATATACGCAGACCTTATCTTTACCTTTACGAGATAAAGAGACTGTTTTCGGTAGACTCTCGGTTCAAAAGAAAAGTAACCACTGCAGGGAATGTAGGAAAGAAAAGAAAACAAAAAATACAACAACAACAACTACTGAAAATAGAAATTAGAGCAAACAAATTTTATAACTAAACAACAAATTTCATCGCTAATTCTACTTAGTGATGGATTACCGGTACATTATCAAAAATTTCTGTTCGCTATATGAGAAGTTTAGCGACGAAATTCATAATTAATTCTAATTTTTTCTTTTGTAGTGATTAATAATAATAAATAACCAACTCGATTATTGTTTTTGAATGACTAATATTGTCGCCAGTGGTAGCTGATCTAAACTATCAAAAGTAAAAGGTACTCTATTTGTCCCAATCTTACGAAGCACAGTTTGAATTTCGAGATCAAACTTTTCAATTTTGACTGTGAATTGGAATATGAAATTTTTGTACTTTTTGAAATAAAGTTTATAGACTTGAAAACAACAAAAAAGTAGTACAATTCACAATAACTGATAATTTAATTTTGAAAGACATATGAAAAGATCGCGGTTGAAAGAAATACTCGTTTGACTCTCGAAATTCGAAAGGTACCGCATAAATTGAGATAAATAGAGTATAAAATATAATAGGAACCTTGTGTGGAAAAAGATTAGTAGGTATCTTAAAAGGAGTGTTTCACTGCTTAAAAAAATAATCTGTTTTTCTCTTTATAAAGAATCATTCTTCTAGTGGCCAGTAAAGAACAAGAAAAAGGAATTTGAGCTCGCGCGCACAAGGGAGTTTGGACCGCAACTTATTATAGGTCAATTTGCAAGGCGTGATGCAAACCACTTATTGGAAAATTATTTTCACTACTTATTTTGCCTTATTTGAAGTAGTCAAATTAGGCGGTACAATATTTAATTTGTCAAACTAGCCAGTCCATATATACGAAGCACCTTTGTCTTTTAATTCAATAATATATGTTCTTCCAGCAAAAAGATCATCTTCACACAACCATTGGAATCAGTACGTTCAGGGTTCAAATCCTGTACATACTTCTGGAACAAAGATCTCAGTATGTTGAACTGTTTAGGTAATCTTAATTAGTACATAGCGAGCTGTTGAAGACAGAAATCTCATGAGCTTAAGTAAGAGCAGAAGAGTCTTTGTACGGTCATCAGTTAACTGCAATTAGGAAGTATCACTACTAAAAAAATGGGCATTTTCGACCTAAAAATTTCGACCACACTTTTGGTCGAAAAAAAATCGACCACGGGTGGTCGAAATTTGAAGAATTTTAATTTTTATTTAATTTTTTATAGAATTTCGACCACACCGGGTCGATTTTTTAATAGGAAAAATGCATTTCGACCACGTGTGGTCGAAATTAATTTTTATACAAATAATAAATGGGAAAAAACAGTTTATACATAATTAAATTATATATATATATAAAAAACAATTAATTAAAAAATAAAAATAAAAATCTAATTTCGACTACATGTGGTTGAAATAATTAAGTCACAGTCGGTCAAATCTGACTTAATTATTTTCGACCACATGTGATCGAAAATTTCAAAAGATTTAGACCAGATCTAGGTCTCTTTAATTTTCTTTTCATTTCCCCCCCCCCCCCCCCCCCCCCCCTTCTCTTTCACTCTCTTCTCTCTCCCTCTCCTTTCTCTACCATCCTACCACCCAACTGCCACCAGACGCCGCCGCTGTTTTCGACCAGCAATCATCGCCGCCAGCTCAGGTATCACTACAAGAAAATTGTCTTTCAACGACCACTAGTTAACAAAAGGATATAAATCCGGTGGTTATAAGGGTACTTGTAGCGACCCAATTTTTTTGCAGTCGTTAAAGTCGATTTTTAGTTCATCAGTAACAAAGGGAAAGTATTTGGACCTTAAAAGTTACAATATCCGGTTGTTAAAAGCTGAAATTTTAGGCGCCAGTTTTTCGCCCTATTTTTTCACGACCCTCTACCAATCATCCCCACCCCAGCACTCCCTTTTAGTGTCTCTACCATCTGAGGTAACCTTCCCACACGATTTGGATTCCTTCTCAGTTATTTTCCCTTTTCGATCTTGATTTAAGGTTTGGGGTTCACTCCTTTGTTGATTTAACCACCTGTTGTTGCTGTTTCTCAAAATCGACTTCTAATTAATTCATCAGGTAGAGTATTTGAGGTTGATTTGTTAAAATTTTGGGTTTTTCTTTTGTTAATTGTATCCCTGGGAATTTATGTATTGTGGACTTTTATGTGATTCTCGAATTTGATTTTCATTTTATCGCTTCCCGAAGTTGGAGGTTGCGATTGTGGTTGATGACTTAAGGGTTTCAATTAACTGATTTTTTTTTAACATCGTAATTAGATACTTATTCATGTTTGCTTTTCATGTCTTATTGGTTGTATGTATTTCGTGTCCTGATGTGTTATAGAATCTGGATTAAATTATGTGTTCTCTGAAAATCATGACTATAGAAGTTAGTAGTTGCTCTATTTCACTTGCTAGATGGATGTGAATATGTTCCTATGTGGAATATGAACCATGATTTGGTTATCTTTTGAATTTTAGGATTCATGATTTAGAAAGTATGCTTGATAGGGATTTATATACTTTCTGGATGACATGCATTAGTTCAATTACTTTGCTCAATACATGCAAATCTGTTTAGTCCTCTTGTAACCAAAACATGGACCATAATCTAGGCCTTTCGCTTCTGTATCTAACAATGTCAATTTAGATCTCATAAAGAAGGAGAAATTGTGTCCTTAAAATAATCATTTTGTACTTTATGAATATGGGTATTGAAGAAGGAACTTATATATATATACATATCATGAAAATTATGGTTTATGGGGCTTCCATTTGGCTAAGACGTGAGGTTGCCTCCTTTTTGTATAAATGTTTTCACTTTGGTTTGTTGCTTAGTTAATGCTGAAATAATTTGAAACGTCAATTGCAAGTTCTATTGTTAGTGACTAATATCCTTCTCCTCTCTTTTATTTGCATACACAAGCTGACACACACAATGGAGTAAAAAATGGAGTTTCAAAGCAAGACTCATTGCTTCACGGAGACCACCACTTCACTGTCAGCCTGTGTTACCTTTACTTCCCCGTTATCTATCCATTGCTGCTTGTTGTGTTGGAATTTTAAGGTTGCAGTACCCCCTCTTCTCGAAGGTTTGGCCTCGTTCCAATGGTGGCATATGAGGACATTTTTCTAAAGGTTGCAGTACACTTCTCTCTTCTTCTTTTCCTCTTGGCTACTTATTATGGTTTGAGTTATTTTTCTGTTTGTCGGTATTTTTCTTAAGTTCGCAATGCTAAGGTGGATTTCATAACTGAAAAGTGATGAGATATCATCGTTTTCTTTGAGTCTAAAAGGTCAGATTTTTAACTTCTCCTTTGATCTTTATAGAGAACACATAATATTGGTTTGTGTTGTGGCGCGATGCTTGAGTAACTATGTTTTAGGACTTAATTACTGACTTATTGAATATGGCATGACAGAAATATAGATTCTTCGGAGTTTAGAATCTCTGTTAAAGGTATTAATAAAGGTATGCATTATGCCTTAGAATACATGTCTATAGGTGTTGATCGTGTTCGTTTCCTTTGAACTTGAATGCCGATAAAGATGGCTGAATACAGTCTATGAATTACTTCGATTGAGTCTTTGTATATGTAAAACCATTATTCTAAGAAGTTACGTGATAGAACTTTTCTGTATCTCTATAGGATAAATTTGCATTGGATGTTGCCTGATTGGAATTAAAGGTAATTGTTTAGTCTCATACTTATAAAACTCATTAGCTTAAGACTAATTATTTTTTTTTATAATCCCAGCTAGACTTTTATTAGCAAATAGAAATCTTGGCTGTTATGTTACAGAATTATGTTTAATAGAAAGCATGTTACTTAGGAGTCATTCAGAGTTCTTTTATTTATAACATGCTCATGGTACCTTTCTTTTATATGAATAGCAAACTATGAATCATTAAATAGTGCATTCATTTTATGCTTAGCTTCCTGATCAGTAATTAATTGATATGTAATCCAAACTTTATCATTTTTTTTTATCTTACAATAGAATCAGAGTCTTGGGTTTTCTTAAAGTTGTTAGTATGTAAATATCCTGATTGTAATCAGCTTCGTTATGAATGTATTGCCAAGTCCTGTCTTAAATAGGCAAACATGAATTTGTTGCCAAGTGAGATCTTTTTTAAATAAAGTGAGATAAAGTGGTATCTTCTAAATTGATAAATATGGAGTTCCATGAGTACTTGTGAATGACCTTTTCTCCTTTATAGTATTTTTTAAAAAGAAACGTCAAGCATAATTTATATATCTTGTCTAATTGTTTTTATCTCCAAATATGTAGCTTGCAAGTTTTATTGATAAAAAACATCAGTTGAATCAAGAGTATCCCAGGTACTGTATATTTATATACACGATTTTTTTTTTTATATATATATATATATATATATATACACGATTCATTAAGTTTCTTGACATTCAACTGGAAGATACTTGCTATTCTATGGAGGGATAAAACACTTCAATCTAGATTTTTCATTAAGACTCCTAGGATAGAATCCAAGTAGATATTTGAAACAACTGTGGGTTTTTGGAAGTTCAACTGCTATTTTGAAGTCAATATGATTCATCTTTTATTTATTTTATGATACCTTCTGTCTCTACAAATTTGCAAAGTTAAGTATGAATATTTGTTGCTTCTAGTCATTCTTTGTACTTACCAAAACAATAATAATATATTTTTTGTACTATATTAGACTATTAACATTGTATCCTTCAATTTCAGAACGAATTTCAGCAACACTCTGAGGAGTTTCGAGCCACTCAGCCAAGTAGCACGCCGATGACCGACGAGGTAATACAGCAATAGTGGATTGAGAAGGTTGCTCCCCCCACAAGGAATGGGACAGTTTATGGGATGCCTAATGGAGCCTTTCGTCGATACCCGTCGGCCCTTGAAGTCGTAGGTGCTGATGATGATGGGGCAGTTGATCCTAAGGAGTATGAAGCTATGAAGCATTAAGTTGACCTACTAACAAGAACACTTAATTCCTCGGAGGCAGGATGTTGGGTATGCAAGCTCAAATTAACACCGAACGTTGACCTTTTTGATTAGTGTGCTTTCGGATTCTAATTCGGCTATGTTTAAATGGATATGTATATTATGTTTAAGAGTTTGAATGTAGTTTTAATTCGAATTAGAAGTACTTTTAATTTTAAGATGTTTAAGTGTTTGAATGGACAATGTTTAAGTGTTCAAGTGTTTGAACATTGTTTATGGTTGTTGTGTTGCATTGTTGATGAATGGGATGACTGTTTTGGTTGATGAATTTGGTTATTTGACAATTGCCAGGTGGGATGTCAAAAACAGGCAAATGCTAAAAAAATATTCCAGATTTTCGACCCCAGGTGGTCGAAAGTTAGCCCAGATATTTCACAATTTCGACCACATGTGGTCAAAATTGTACCCAGAAAAATACAATGTCGACCACGTGTGGTCGAAATTGTGAAAATATTTTTTTTATATTTAAATATAAATAGTGTTTTCGACCACACGTAGTCGAAAAAGTTAAATATATAATTTAATATAAAAATAATTTTTCGACCACATGTGGTCGAAAATAATTTTCCCTTAATTTCGGTAGAATGTGATTGCGACCACGTGTGGTCGAAAAAAAAATTTCGACCTACCTATTAGCGACCTACACGTGTGGTCGAAAAATTGGTCGAAATAAAGGCCTTTTCGACCTCGTGTGGTCGAAATGTTTGGTCGAAAATCCCGGTTTTTTTAGTAGTGGTAGTTAGAGTTAGTTAGCCTTTTCCAAAGTAAGGTAGTCGAGAATCAAGATTATTCAATTAGTAGGATTAGACTTCATTATATAAACCGAGAGACTTATATCATTGTATTTAGATTCTTAATGTAATGAATAAGATCTAATCTCTCCCACTCTCATCTTCTACATTCTTTCTCTGTCTTCTTTCTTCTTCTATGGTTCATAGAATTGAACCTATTTACCCCAAATTACGGGTAACAATTAGATTTGTATGTGGTGAAATAAGATATGTGGATGAACTTTAATCTTTGAAGTTGGTATGAAACGTCTATGGATGTGTATATGATTTTATTTATATGTATGTGTATAAATATTATATTAGTAGATGATATGAGCCAAATATGCCTAAACAATAAAGATGGATTAGACCAGTTGTTGATGAACAATACGAATCCGGACCAAAGTACTTTGAAGAGAGATTTTATACTTCAGATGGTTACAATGATATGTTATGAGAAAAAAAAAAACTAACCTAAGAAAGGGGAGGGTTGCCCTCTATTTATAGGTTTTCCTTATGGGCCCTTAGTACAATACAAAAAGCCTTTATGAATAAATCCTAAAAAAGATAAGGCTGATCTGTACGGTCTGACACCTGTACGGTTGTCAGCGCAAATGGCGGAACGGTTTTATGACGCGTGGTAACCTCCCACCTAGTTATCCGGACCAACGAACACGCTCATCTAGGCTAAGACAATCCGGACCAACGGACACACTGATTTTGGTTCGGGTCACCTGTGTCCAGTACAACATCCCAGGTGTGGAGCAAAGATTGAACGTGCTCGTACCCATTTGGACCTATCTTTGGCTCCGGCCTCATCGGTCATGCGTTGACCCGGTTTTTATAGTATACAGATAGTCCCTACACTTTCCGGAGTAGAGTTTCACCGGAGTGACAGGAAGTGGAAGAGTCTCAAACCGGTGGTCTCATAAGTTCATTATTATCTTCAAAATAGGCGGGAACTGTAACGTCACGTCCTTCTGACTTCGGCCACGTGTCACATTCCGAATGGCCAACCTCGGAAACCGCCTCAACCCACGTCGTTTCAATTCACGTCTCATTAATTCTCGAACACGTGTCGCCTTTCGATTGGTCGACTTCGGTAACCGCCTCAGTGAACTGTCTATATAAGAGTTACGGTTGCATTTTTACCTTTCACTTTTCACTTTTGACTTCTCTAAATCTTCGACTCCTTGGTTAAAATTCAGCTTGCTTGTTCTTCAAATCTTCATATTTTTCTGAACCGTAACCTTGATGTCTTCAACCCGAAGTTTCAATCCTTCAAACCTTTAAGCTCATTCCTTCATCTTCGCCTTCAAATCTTCATACCAACTTCTTCATAAATTCATAATTGACTAAAAATGTTAGCCAACACCAGCTCTGCTTCCCAGGAAGTACCCTCGGTTTCATCTTCGGGTGCCAGGCCTATTTCTAAACCCAAAGGTAAAACCCTTGTGGAGCCAACTGCCATGGATATAATCCCGGCAAAACCCAAATATAACCATGAATTTGCCGTTAAGAAGGCAGTACAAATTGCGAATAGGGGTTTTGACGTGAGACGGTACCCCTCGTCAATTACAGAGGATTTTTTCCTCGGGTTCGAGCCGACTACAGATGGGACAAACGTCCGGTTCAAGTATTTGCCCCCAGCGCTGACGAATCTATCATTAATTACAAGGAAGGGTTTCTGTACGTTTATACATACCCGTTTACACTTAAGCTCGAACCCTCAATCGATCCGGTTATTCTCGAAATGTGTCGGACCAACAATGTGTGCTTAGTCCAAATTGGGTTGATTATCTGGAGGATCGTAGCCTGCCTCCGTCTACTACAAATAATGCCAAAAAGGAGTTCACGCTGGCACACTTTATCCAGTCCGAGGATTTTCTGGGGAGGCATGATAAAGGTCGCAAAACGAGGCCGAAACCCGATCCTCTCCAACCTCAACGAGGATAGAGATGGAGGGTGGTTGGAACGTTATGTCCGGATAAGGACCGCAGACATCATTCCGGCCGAGTACATGCCCTTTTCCGGAAAAATGGAATAATAGACGTAAGTTCCTTAAACGTGTTTCCTCCGCATGCGTTCAAGCTTACATCTTTTGTTTTTTTACTTTGTACAATATTTTAGCCGAGGCATGGATTCCTACCGCTGTTCGGAACTTCCCCGAGTGGGTTGAGGCAATCATTAGCCAACACCTTCATGATGATCGGACATGGGCAGACCTGTCTTGTGGCCGGTAGGTTGCACAGAACCATGGTAATCTTCCCCTTGATTGAAACTCATCGCGTCCCCCTGTTTTTATTTTTCTTTTTATAACTCTTTTGATATTCAGGCTTGCCCAAGGGATTTGTGGAGCCACGAACCACACCAACGGCTGAGCCTGCCACACCGGGTTCTGACTTTGATACGGCAGGATCATCTCGACTTATTGTCGCAGCTGAAAAGAGGCAAAGAAAACCCTCGACCAAGGGGCAGAAGCAAAAGAAAAGGTCGAGGAGTGATATTCGGACCCTGAGGGATGAATCCGAGCCCGACATTATTCTTCGAAGAGTTGGTACGGCTCGCTTCGTCACCTCTGTTCCCGAGGAAGAAACTACTATTCCACCCTCGACTACAGGTGTGGAGGATGAAGTTCTTTTTCCACCGGTTACCGAGTATGTCTAAGCTGTGATTCCTCTAAGGTCAATTGAGTTTATTGACATTTCAGGTGATGTCTCACCCGAGGCGGCACCTTCGGTGAAGAGGCCTAGAAGGTCCAGAAAAACCTTGGAAACTGAGCCTTCCAGAAGGGTTGAAACGATCCTAGAAGTTGAAGTTACCATGGCAACCGACCCGTCGTCTAGTGCCGACCCAGCCACTACGACCGAGGTACTTCCAACTGCTGACACTGCTAAAGTTATTTCGGTTTCTCCTCCTGATAACCTCGATAATATGCTTGTTGGTAGTCCTCCTGCCACGGCTGAAGCCTCGGGCTTTAGTCATCTTCATATTCCATGAGCTACGAGGGTTGTCAACCGGTCCACTGAAACAGGTGCGCGGTCAAAACTTGTTGACCTTTTCCCAGCCCCGAGCGTAGAACCGAGGAGGACTAGGTCGGCTGTGGTCACCGTCCCTGAGGACTGCAGCTTTTTATCGCATCCTGTGGGGGTCACAAGTTACCTAAGACCTCTTATTTCAGATTCAGACAAGGAAAATATGGAGGGACTCCCATGGCAATGTCTTATAAATGAGGGCATGCATGCGGGTAATCGGGTAAGTGTTCTTATGCATTTCTACAGCATTGATGTGTGATTCTCCATTTTCGCTAATCAATTTTATAACTTCACTCCTTTTTCTTTTGCAGAGTGTTGTGCTTGTAAATGAGGGCTTCATCCAAGCCCAACGCGAAGTAAAGGACTTGAAGGGTCAACTCGATGCTCAGAGCCGGGAAACAGAGAAGTTTAAGCTGCTTTTACAGGAAAAGGAGGACCAGCTGAGCCGGGCAGTCCCTCCTTTGAACCTTCAATCCGAGCTTGAGGCAGCTAAAGCTGATAACCTCCGTTTGAAGGCTGAACTTGATGATGCGGTTGAAAAGAACCGATTCCTGGAACAGGATAACATAAACCTTGGCCGAGATAATGCCAATTTTGCTACGAGGCTAGGCGAATTTGAGGCTACTATCACTCAGCTTCGTGGTGAGCTTAACTCGATCAAGGCTGATGCTGAGAAGTCGGTAGAAAAATTTCACCAGCTCGAAACCGAGAGATCCACCGAGAGATAGAAGCTGAGGGCATTAGAGAAGAAAGCCGAGACTTGGGCTCAGGCAGTTGATGAACTTAAGGGCAAGGTCGAGAAGGTTATTATGGCCAATGATCTTCTTTAGATCGAGCTTGAATCCATCAACCAGGTTCGAATCACTATACTTGAGGCGAAGTTCGAATTGGAAGAGAACCTGAAAAAATCTGAGGCCGATCTGGAAGAATCCCTCAAAGATATGGAGGCTGCCGAGGCTCACACTACACTTTCGATCGAGTATGAACGTTGGAAATTTTGGCGAGTTACCCTCGAGCAAGTAGAAATAGGTTTAGGGGACATCTGAGACTGGATACTTGAAGCCAAAGCTATCGAGGATAAGGCCAAGAAAGCCCTCGATGCCAACTCCGACGATGACTCCGAGAAAACCGTCTCTGAGGATTTCGGCTCCAATCATACTGGATAGACTGGGGCCTGTACGGCCCTTCATTTTGTTTTTTTTTTTTATTTTGATTATGTAAAAATCTAAGTGTAAAGCTTTGGTTTATATATGAAATGCCTATTTCCTTTTTGGCCATTGTTTTCTTCATCCGAGTATATGTTTCGATACTTGGTTTTGTCTTAACTCGTTGGTTATTTGGCTTTATTTCGTTTGGTTTGTTTTTAATCGAGGATTTTATCGAATGATTCGCCTGCAGGGCTTATTTATGCATTGTGAATTCAGACGTCTCTGAATCACCTTGGGCATTTTGGGTCGAGATCTTTCAATTATTTGAACCTTTTTCGACCGTTTGTAGATTAGGTTCAGACACTTGAATCCCTGCCCTTTTGTCAATCTTATGACAGCAATCCCCATTCGAGGGTGTTAAAAAATTTGGGTTCAGTTCAATGTGACCTCTTTGCCTATGCTGAATTTAGACAATAGTCCCCGGTATAGGGTAGCTAATGAAAAGACATATTCAAGACGTATTTTTTCATAACGTTTCTTCATTTTGCAAGTGTCTATACACAATTTAAGGATTTCATCCGACTCCTTCTGTTCTTTCCATAGCAAATACTAGCCGGACACGATTCGTTTGATCGCTTGGTCCTTATATTGAAGCCTAATACAGAAGGTTCGGGTTTACACAGAAATAGGAAGCACAAATTTCAAAGACCGTTTCGAAGTACACTTTGTTTCTTCATTTCTTCATTTTCTTGGGTGAGCTGAACTCTTTTTCTAGCCTCGATGTGGGTATGATAGTCCCCTAGTGTTTATCCGTGAAGTATGAACAGGAAAACACTATCTAGTCCCCAGTGAATGATAGGCCTTCAGATTTCGGACACTCTGCCCTGTTTTCATAAAGTAACACGTTGTACTTGTTGCCTCGTTAAAAACCTTGTCGGAAATCACTTTGGGACAAAATCGAACTAAGGAAAAGAGTGCAACACGTGTCTTCAGAACTAAATCTAATCCCTCGGGATCTGTCCCGATATTAATTCTTAGCAGTAGTACTTCTTCAAATGAGCCACGTTACAGTTATTGCGTAGATGTTGCCCGTCTATGGTTTCCAGTTGGTACGACCCTTTACCCGTTACTCCGGTTATCTTGTATGGTCCTTCCCAATTCGTACCCAATTTCCCATCATCGGGGTTCTTGGTATTCAAGGTAACTTTTCAAAGTACCAAGTCCTCAACTTGAAAATGTCGAAGATTGGCTCTCCGGTTGTAGTATCTTTCCATTCGTTGTTTTTGAGCCGCTAAACAGACTAGCGCATTTTTGCGTAGTTCGTCCGTTAGGTCAAGTTTTACGGCCATAGCTTCCCCGTTTGAGCCATCGGTGGCGAATTGGAACCATAGGCTCGGCTCGCCAACTTCTACGGGGACTAAAGCTTCGGCACCGTAGAGTAACGAAAATGGTGTCTCCCCGGTACTAGATTTTGATGTTGTTCTGTAAGCCCATAATACCTCCGGCAGCAAGTCCCTCCATTTGTGTTTTGACGTTTCAAGTCGTTTCCTCAGATTTTGAATTATGGTTTTGTTCGTGGATTCTGCCTGTCCATTTGCACTTGGGTGATACGGAGTAGACAGAATCTTCTTGATCTTTAACCCCTCGAGGAAGTTATTGACCGTGTTGTCAATGAACTGAGGGCCATTATCATAGGTTATTTCGGCAGGGATGCCGAAACAGCAAATGATATAGTCCCATATGAATTCAATAACCTCCATTTCTCTAATCTTTTCAAAATCCTGCGCTTCAAACCATTTCGAGGAGTAGTCAGTCATAAACAAAATGAAACGAGCCTTATCTGGGGCCTATGGCATGGGACCGACTATATCCATTCCCCATTTCATAAACGGCCACGGAGATAGCACCGGGTGCAGCAACTCTCCGGGTTGATGAATTATTGGTGCGTGCCTTTGAAAACCATCGCATTTCTGGATGAATATTTCTACATCTTCCTCGATTCGGTTCCAGTAGTAGCCTGCTGTGATGATTTTCTGAACCAAGGCTTCCGCTCCAGAGTAATTGCCGCAGGTACCCTCGTGGATTTCTCTCATCAGATAATCTGTTTCTCCGAGACCCAAACATTTAGCCAGAGGTCCGAAGAAAGACCGGCGATACAATTGGCCGTCCACCAAGCAGAACCGAGCTGCTTTGGTCCGGAGTGATCGTGATTCTTTAGGGTCGCTTTGGAGCTTCCCATCTTGCAAGTAATCGATGTATCGGTTGAGCCAATCCCAAGTTAGACCCATTGTGTTTATCTCGGCCTGCCCGTTTTCTACCGCCGAGTTCATCAATATGACTAAGGTACCAGGGTTGAATTCCTCTGCTTCGACCGAAGAGCCCAAATTGGCCAATGCATCGGCTTCGTTGTTCTGCTCCCTGGGTACATGTTGCATGGTCTATTCTTTGAACCAGTGTAATATCACCTGAGTTTTCTCTAAGTATCTTTACATTCACTCATCCTTGACCTCGAAGACGCCAGTCACCTAGTTGAAGACCAAGAGAGAGTCGCATTTTGCTTCGATTACTTCGGCTCCCAGACTTCGAGCCAATTCCAAACCTGCAATAATAGCCTCATACTTGGCTTCATTGTTAGTCAATTCTATAGTTCTGATCGATTGTCTAATGACGTCACCGGTGGGGGCCTTAAGAATAATGCCTAACCCGGAACCTTTCAGGTTCGATACCCCGTTTGTATGTAGAGACCAAATACCCGAAGCCTTTTCCAAGGTTAACAAAAGCTCTTTCTCTACCTCGGGAATCATGGCGGGGGTAAAGTCTTCTACAAAATTGGTTAAGATTTGAGATTTAATAGTTGTTCTAGCCTTATAGTCGATATCATACCCCCTAATCTCTACGGCCCATTTGGTCAGTCTACCTGATAGCTCCGGCTTATGCATGACATTTTTTAGCGGGTAAGTAGTTACTACACATATGGGATGGCATTGAAAGTAAGGTTTAAGCTTTCTCAAAGCACTTACTAATGCCAAAGCTAACTTTTAGAGGTGTGGATAACGGGTCTCCGCATCTCCTAACGTCCTACTCACATAATAGATTGGAAATTACGTACCTGCTTCTTCTCGGACCAAAACACCGCTTATCGCTACCTCGGATACGGCAAGGTATAGAAAGAGCTATTCGTGGGCCTTCGGTGTGTGCAATAGGGGCGGGCTTGATAAGTACCTCTTCAATTCCTGCAAATCCCTTTGGCATTCTGGTGTCCAGACGAAGTCATTTTTCTTTCTCAGTAATGAGAAGAAACAGTGACTTTTATTCAAAGATCGCAAAATGAAACGGTTCAGAGCTACTATCCTTCCGGTGAGCCTCTATACGGCCTTGACATTGTTCACCACTTCAATATCCTCAATGGCTTTGATCTTGTCCGGGTTGATTTCAATTCTCCTGTTCGACACCATGAAGCCCAAGAATTTTCCCGATCAGACACCGAAGGCACACTTCTCCGGGTTCAGCTTCATATTGTATTTGCGAAGTACATCAAAGGTATCCTGCAAATGTTTTAAATGGTCCTCTGTTTCCAGGGACTTTACTAGCATGTCATCAATACAAACTTCCATTATTTTTCCTATCTGTTGTTTGAACATTCCATTAACTAGGCATTGGTAAGTTGCTCCGGCATTTTTCAACCCAAATGGCATGACATTGTAACAATAGATCCCATACCGTGTAATAAAAGAAGTTTTCTCTTGATCCTCCGGGTTCATCCGGATCTGGTTGTACTCGGAATAGGCATCGAGGAAACTCAACATCTCATGCCCGGCCTTCGCATCAATCGTTCAATCAATGTGAGGCATGGGAAATGAATCCTTCGGGCATGCTTTGTTTAGGTCTTTATAATCAACACACATTCTAAATTCATTACCTTTCTTTGGCACCACAACTATGTTAGCTAGCCAATCTGGGTATTTTACCTCCCAGATAGAGCCTATTTTTAAAAGCTTTGTTTCCTCTTCTTTTACGAAGGCCTGTTTTGACTCGGCCATTGGTCTCCTTTTCTGCTTCACCGGGGTGAATTTCCTCTCCAGGATGAGCTTATGAGATGTTACTTCTGGTGGTACACCTTTCATGTCTATATGGGACCACACAAAACAATCGGAATTAGCTTGAAGAAATTTAATTAACTTGTTCCTGAGCTCCGAGGTTAACCCCGTGCCCAGGTATACCTTTCTATCCGGTAGATGTACTAACAAAATGACTTGTTCCAGCTTCTCCACTGTAGATTTGGTTGCATCCGAGTCATCCGGTAATACAAACGATCTAAGCACGCCGAAATCGTACTCTTCACCAGTTGGGTCCGTTTCCTTCTGCTCCACTTTCGAACCCGTATTCTTTAATTGCTATTTGGTGTCCTTTCCTTTGATTGATTCTTCGTCTCTTTGATCCGGTTTCTTTGGAAAGAGGGGTGCTTCCTCGAACGCGAACATTTCCCTTGTTGCGGGCTGTTCGCCTCAGATAGTTTTTATCCCTTCCGGGGTTGGGAACTTCAGCAACTGGTGTAGTGTCGATGGTACTGCTCTCATGCTATGAATCCATGGTCTGCTGAGTAAAGCATTATACTTCATATCTCCCTCGATGACGTAGAACACCGTCTACTGTATGGTGCCGTCAATGTTGACCGGCAAAGAAATTTCTCCCTTCGTAGTTTCACTTGCCATATTGAACCCGCTAAGTACCCGGGCTACCGGGATAATCTGATCCAGTAACTTCAATTGCTCCACCACTCTCCATCGGATAATATTGGCTGAACTACTTGGGTCAATCAAAATATGTTTAACCTGTGATTTAAAAATAAGGATAAAAATTACCAATGCATCATTGTGCGGTTGAATAATGCCTTCTGCATCCTCGTTACTGAAGGAGATGGAGCCCTCAGGTACGTAGTCCTGGGTCCGCTTTTCTTGTATAATTGAGACCTTTGTTCTTTTCATCACCGATCCTCGTGGTGCATCTGTTCCCCCTATTATCATATTGATCATATGTTGAGGTTTCACCGGCTCGGCTCGTTTGTGACTCTCCCTTTCTTTGTAATGGCTTTTGGCTCGTTCACTAAGAAATTCTCGAAGGTGGCCATTTTTCAATAAACGAGCCACCTCCTCCCTTAATTGACGACAATCTTCAGTTCTGTGCCCATAGGTCTCATGATACTCACACATCACGTTCAGGTCCCGTTGACCCGGGTCAGATCTTAATGGCCTTGGCCACCTAGCCTCCGTGATACGGCCGATAGCCGAGATGAGGTCCGAGGTATTGATGTTGAAGTTGTACTCCAATATCCTCGGTATGTCTTTATTGCTAGCCGAATTGTCGGCGTCACTTCTGAATGACAGGCCTCGACTGTTTGACGAGCGCTCAGCTCGTTTATCGCCCCTACTAGAGAAGTGATTGGGGCCGCTCCTCGATTTATCCGACTTGAAACAAGGCTTTTCTGATTGAGAATATGGTCGGTACCTTTCCCTCGATGCTCTTGTCTCCGGTTCATAATTGTTTCTCGATCTCTCAGAGTTTTTGCTCATATTTATAGGTCCCGAGGGAAGTTCGAGCTAATCATCCTCTACCCGAATCTTAGATTCGTACCTGTTATGGACATCTGCCCTGGTTATAGCCTCGTACTCCAACAAGTTCTCCTTCAATTTAAATGAGGCAGTCGAGCTTCGCGGATTGAGTCCCTTAGTGAAAGCTTGTGCTGCCCATTCCTCCGGAACCGGGGGAAGTTCCATTCATTCCCTTTGGAAGCGGTCTACGAACTCACGTATTAGTTCATCATCTCTTTGAGCGATTCTAAAGATATCTGCCTTTCTGGCCTGCACCATTTTCACTCCGGCATGGGTTTTGATAAACGCATTTGCGAGCATTTCAAAAGAGGTGATAGAATGCTCGAGCAGGTGGTCATACCAAGTTAACGCCCTTTTCGAGAGTGTTTCTCCAAACTTTTTCAATAACACCGACTTAATCTCATCTTCTTCGACATCGTTGCCTTTTATGGCATAAGTGTAAGAAGTCACGTGTTCCTGCGGGTCCATCGTACCATCGTATTTCGGAATATCCGACATCTTGAACCTCTTCGGGATTAGCTTTGGTGACGCTCTCGGGGGGAAAGGCCTTTGAATATATCTCTTTGAATCTGGCCCTTTCAAAATCGGTGGAGCCCTCGGGATATGTTCCACCCGAGAGTTATATGTTTCCACTCTCTTCTCCATTGAATCCACCCATTTTGCCAAAGTCTCGAGCATCTTCAAAAGCTCAATAGATGAACCGACTCCGGATCCGTTGCTCTCGACTATACGTGCTTCCTCTCGCCTTAGTTCGGTAACCCTTTTTGGCCTTGTTAGTGCTACCTTATCGCCTTTGCTCTAAAGCTGAGCTACGACAATCCCCTGTTCGGCTATGGCGGTCTGTTGTTCCTACAACATTTCAAATATTAAACGTAAGTTAATCTCATCCAGAGTATCCGGTGTTTTCTGGCCTTGAGCCCGAGACAAAGTAATTGAGTTATGAGTATTCAAAGTATCGGTGGCCAGAAGGGCAGCATTCTCCTGATTGATGGTATTCTGCCGGTTGAGGCCTTCTCTCGAGTCGACAGCATTTGGGTCGGCTGGATTCATAGGTGGGTTTCGTAACCCGCTGTTGTTTTTGTTTTCAGCTACTATCTCATTGTTGTTCACATGACCGGAGTGACTGGTGCTTGTTATTTCGTACGTTTTTTTGTGTAAATCCGCAAATTCTTCGATCAACAGGTGAAAAAAGAAGTAGCAAAGATTAAACCACCACCAGTATCTTAAGCCCCACGGTGGGCGCCAAACCATTTACCCTGAATTACGGGTAACAATTAGATTTGTATGTGGTGAAATAGGATACGGAAAAGGGCCAAAATTATCCCTGAACTTTGAAAAATAGTTCATTCATACCCTTCGTTATACTATAGGGCCAATTATACCCTTACCTTTATACTATGGGATCAATTATACCCTTATGTGTAACGGTTGCCGCGTGGAAGGAATCATCCCAACCCTTCAAAAAAAAAATTCCCATCAAAATATTATTTACCCATTAAAATAACTCAACCCAACCCGACCCGAAATTATTTTTGTCCACCTAAACTAATACGGACCAACCCATTCCCTAAAAACTATTCCCCCCCCCCCCCCCCTAAACGCACAATCTCTGTTCATACACTGCAAAGGTGTTTTCAAACTACATACACTGCAAAGCTTCAACTCCGGTTCTCAAGTCAATTTTCTAATTTCTCTTCTTCAAATTCCAAGTGTGACTTAAAATTTGTTTTTATTTTGTCTTTAAACGTTCAATATTTACTTCTAAGGTTTGATGGTGATGAAATTTTGTGTAGTTTGCTGGTTATGGAGGGGTTGAGGAATTTAGTATTAGTTATGCTATTATTGTAGCAAATGAGTTTTGTAACTGGATTCAGTTAAAGCTATGTGAGGTTCTTTTAGTGGAATTTGTTGCAAGAATGAAACTTGCTGTAATTCTCCACTTCAATATGTTGTTGTTGTGGTAATTAACTATTTTCTCTGGTCAGTTTATGTTTTTGTTGTTTGAACTGAAAGTCTTCACCTTTCAGAAATTGTATCTATTTCTATTTCAGCCTGGTCTATCAAGAGGAATATAAGAAAGAATAATGAGTCATAATGCATGTGAATGTAATTCACAGACACAAGTGTGTTAATGATACTCCTTCTAATAACCCCAAGGGGCTGGGAGAGAGCAAGTTAGCTTCAGATCTCTGTATGAGTTAGATGGCTCACGGGCAACACTTTTAGAGTCAGATCTCTGTGGTTTGAAAACATCTTTGCAGTGTATGAAGAGATTGTGCGTTTGTGGGGGGGGGGGGGGGGGGGGGGGATAGTTTTTAGGGAATGGGTTGGTCCGTATTAGTTTGGGTGGAAAAAATAATTTCGGGTCGGGTTGGGTTGAGTTATTTTAATGGGTAAAAATATTTTGATGGGAATTTTTTTTTTGAAGGGTTAGGATGATGCCACGTGGCAACCGTTACACATAAGGGTATAATTGATCCCATAGTATAACGGTAAGGGTATAATTGGCCCTATAGTATAACGAAGGGTATGGATGAACTATTTTTCAAAGTTCAGGGGTGATTTTGGCCCTTTTCCGAATAGGATATGTGGATGAACTTTAATCTTTGAAGTTAGTATGAAATGTATATAGATGTGTATATGATTATATTTATATATATGTGTATAAATAATATATTAGTAGATGATATGAGCCAAATATGCCTAATCAATGAAGATGGGATAGACCAGTTGTTGATGAACCAAAGTACTTTGAAGAGAGCTTTTATACTTCAGATGGTTACAATGATATGTTATGAGAAAAAAAAAAAAGCTAACCTAAGAAGGGGAAGGTTGCCCTCTATTTATAGGTTTTCCTTATGGGCCCTTAGTACAATACAAAAAGTCTTTACGAATAAACCCTAAAAAAGATAAGGCTGATCCGTAAGGTCTGATACCCGTACGGTTGTTAGCGCAAATGGCGGAACGGTTTTATGATGCATGGTAACCTCACAACTGGTTATCCAGACCAACGGACACGCTTATCTGGGCTAAGACAATCCGGACCAACGGACACGCTGATTTTGGTTCAGGTCAGCTGTGTCTGGTACAACATCCCGGGTGAGGAGCAAAGATTGAATGTGCTCGTACCCATTTGGACCTGTCTTTGGCTCCAGCCTGTTATACCCCAAAAAATTTAGCGTTACTAAGGCTGCAGACGGCTTAATGTGGGCTCAAGTAGGAGCATATATTACAAGTATAAAGGATGAAATTCTACTGTATTAGCATGAGGATAGCATGAGTATGATATTTGGAATTCGTACAATATGATTGGAATGATACGTTAAAAGATATATAACCCTCGTAACCGTAAGCTGAGGTGGGACCCACATGATGAGGTTTTTATAAAGGACATATGACAAGTTATATGGACAATATATGTGAAGTTAAACACAACTCAAGAAGGACCCTTGAGCCAAATCCAAGTGTAAGCCCTCCAAAAAGATGTTTTTCAGTTACGTTTTCCGGTGATCTGACTTTGGGAGGCCATAACCCCATCATTATTTGCGAATGTGGGAAAACTCTAAAAATTAAAGTTGTATATAATTTAAATACCTTTCGAACCATAGGTTGTGTGCCTTCACACGATATAGAGGTAAAACGTTATAGATGTTTTAAGGCAGAAAGGTCAGGCTATGCAGGGGGCTCGGCGCAACCCGACTCAAGGTCAGTGGGAACCGACCCAAGACCCATATATAAGGGCTAAAATCATAAAAATTCATTAATTTACACATAAATCAGTCCACAACCTTTTAGAGAGAGAGAGAGAGAGAGAGAGAGAGAGAGAGAGAGAGAGAGGAGAGTTAGAGAGAGGAAGTGGAGAATTGAGCAAGTTCGAGGTCTAGAATCTCCCGAGGCTCGTGAAAGGTAAAGTATAGAGCGAGTTTTTACCGTCGTTTTAAGCCAAAAGGTGGACTTTTAAGTTGTTATTTCATGGTTTTTGACCATTAAAGGTATGTTTCAGTTGTTTATCACGTTATTAACTTGATTCTCGATTGATCTGACGGATTAAAGTGCTGAAAACATTATTATAATTACCGTATAAATTGTATTAAGGCGTTGGGGTTTAGGAGTTGTTTTGGATGGAATATTATGATGGATTTAGATATATTATTGATGGAATGTCGTTGGGTTTGTTGTTGCTGATGTCATATTGGTATATTAGCTGAATTTAAAATTGTTGGGTTGGTAGGATTATAGAGGAGATGCTGTCCAAATCCTGTTAGGCGAAAGAATAAATGATTAGTTAGAATAATCTTGTTGGCCTAGTCTTAATCCCTATATTGTTGATTGTGTTCTAGTTGACTAAGCTCAGGAGGGGACTCGAGGATTAGCTTGAGGCATAAATAAGGTATGTAAGGCAAACCTTTCTTCCTTCGGCATGATTCTTGTTGTTATTCATTCTATATATACTCCATATGATTCCATTCTTAGACGAGTAAGGTCTAAATGTTTCTTGTGATGGCTTATTGATATTCTACTCCTATTCTGTTCTGAGGAAATGAGTTTTATACTAAAGGAAACATAAAGTTTGATTTTCAAAAACCACTCCGAAGGGGGTGCGAGATTTTACTTCTTCATTTTATTTACGATTTCTGTTTACATTCCATAGTATCATCCCTTTGTATTGATATGATCATTTATTCTTTGGGTAGGGCAATAAGATGAAATTGAGTAGAATATAAGTAGTAAGAATTTCATAACAATTCTACCCTCAAACCTGGAAGTATGTCCTCCTAAGTCTAGTGAGATACAAATTTGATAACTTCTTATGAAAGACTAAGGCTAATAACTGGATTGTGTTGAATTGATTAGTGACTTATGATATGAATTGAAATTGATATTTGTGGATTGAGTTTGTGTTGATATGTTGGTGATATTATGTCGGAAGCGGCTACCCAAAGGAGCCATCATTATTATGTCGGAAGCGGCCGTCCAAAGGGACTATTGTGATAATAGTCTGAAGCGGCTGTCTGAAAGGACCATTCTGTTAACATGTTGGAAGTGGCATGTGTGTTGGATTGCATTATTTACTTAAAGATTGTTTTGAGACTTCGTGTGCACATTTATGTTTCTTCCAGCGAAGGCTGCATGTATTGAGTTAGATTGTGATTTCTTCTCTCCTAAGTCAAAATATGATTATTATTTGTTACCACCTTACATACTCAGTACATTGTCCGTACTGACCTCCTTTTGCCTGGGGACGTTGCGTTCATGCCCGCAGCCCCAGATTGTTTGGCAGGTTAAGAGTATAGCTAGGATGCTTGGACATCAGCTGGGATTGGCAAGTTCCACCTCATTCTGGAGTTGTGCTGAGTCATGTATAGATATGTATGATTATGGATATGACAGGGCCATGTCCAGACTCATAATGTTCAGTTTACTTCTTAGAGACTTCTGCAGACAGTGCCTTGTGGATATTTGTCGAGATGTCGACAAAGTGATGTCAGCTGAGTCATTTGTGGATTTTAAAAGAGTATGTATTTTAGATGATTTCAATTGGTTTAAAGTACTTATTTGATTGAAAGTTTTCATAATCGTTATAAAGATAATGATTTCTATTTGGAAAAGTTTTATGTTCTTAAAAGGTTTTGAAATGACAGGTTTTGATAGAGCGAATGTCTAAGGGTTCGCTGGACTCTGATGAGAGTCGAGTGCCCGTCATGCCCTACCACTGTTAGGGTGTGACCCGGCCTTATCGGTCATGCGTTGACCCAGTTTTTACCGTATACAGAACCCTCAATTAGTTCATGGTATCTGAACATGCAAGCCTATTGACCTTGCGTTTAATTCAATTTCGTTTCCACTCAAATCAATTTCTGAATTATTCTTAAAAACCTGAAAGAAAAAATGGTTTCAACTGGTGAACAATCTAATGTTGATGTTCTTACTGCAATTCTTGGAAACAATCAGGCTTCACCAGGGATTGATTACAATCATCCGTTGTTTCTTTATCCTTCAGATGTTAGTGGTGTAAAAATAATTTTATTTCAACTCACAAGTACTGAAAACTACTCTATTTTGGTTTAATCTATTAGAATGTCACTAATATGAAGAAACAAATTAGGTCTGGTCGATTATTCTTGTAAAAAGAAGAAATTTCCTGATGAAATGGAAAATCATTGGGAAAGAATTAATGCGCTAGTCCTTTCTTGGATTATGAGATCTGTAGTGAAGGGGATTCTTGGGCTATAATGTAAGCATCTAGTGCACAAGTTGTTTGTGAAGACTTGTATGAACGATTCAATAAGGTAGATGGGTCAAATGCTACTTTATCTCATAGAACAACCTTTGTATCAAGCTATTACTACAAACTGAAAGATTTGTGGAAGGAGTTTGAGCTTTGGTTCCAGCCCCAGGCTGCAATTGTGAGATATCCAAGAATTTTATACCCCACTTGCAACACTGAAGCTTTTACAGTTCCTGATGCGGCTTAATGACTACATGCCCAGGCCAGGAGTCAAATTATGCTTGTAAGCCCCATTCTATCTATAAATCAAGCATATTCTATGGCTGTAAGTGATGAAATCCAAATGTCTATTAAAACTACAACTGGAATATTAGGTGCTAATCCTGTAGTGGTGTCAGGAAACTATGAAGCCGCTATGTTCACCAGAAATGGTAGTGGTAATCAAAACCAAAGATTCTAGAAGAATTAAAACTTGCAATGTGAGGTGTGTAAGTTCAAAGGACACACAAAAGAAAATTTCTATGGAGCAGTTGGATACCCTCCTGACTTCAAGAAAAAAAAAAGTTTGGGCAAACTGCTGCTTATAATATTCAAGTTGAGAATCTGCTATGACCCAAAATTTAAGGTGGCCGTGTGGGCACCTACCCTAAACCGTGCGCGAACCCAAGTGAAATCTTAAGTCTTTAAATCAATTATTAAGCGAAAATAAAATTATTAAGCGAAAATAAAGTAAGAATAAAACATAAGTCAATTAAAGCGTCTGAGAACTCAATAAATACGGAAAAGCAAGTCATGCACCACTCAAAACCTGGAGTCATAAGTACAAGAGCTACTATACGGAGTACAAATCTGAAAGCCTACAAAAAAACTATCCGAAAAGTGAAGACAAGAAGTAAGATAGAGATGGAGTCTGGTGCTGCAGAACAGCCAACAGTTCACCTCGATGACTCCAACAACTATTCCTCAAAGATCGGTGAAATCTCGTCCACTACTAGTGCTCGGAATAGAACCTTCACACAAAAGGTGTAGCAAGTATAAAGTGAGTATGGGAAACACGTGTATTCAGTAGCATCATCGACTGAACCTAGATTGAAGTGATTGCGAGGGTTGGTATTTCTAATGCTTACCTACACACTTTATTAGTAACTAATTCAAAAAGTTATAAGTCACTTAAAGAAAGTAAGGAATAGAAAATCCACAAATCAAGTAAACAATTGAAACCAACATTTAAGATAAGAAATGCTTCCACAACCACGTGCAGTTCCATGAAATACCAAGTAAGCAACTTAAATAGGTTCTTCCCAAGAACCCATGTACAAGTCAAATAAGAATGGAATAAGATAATAATGAGATGTAATGCAAATGCAATGACCAATATGCATCAGTATACACACACTCCTACAGTCACGTGATCCATAGAGAATTCACGAGGTCCATATACTCATCCGGAATACTAGATCTCCCAGATCACATCGTACATCTAGCCAATGTTGGTTATATCATCATCACTCCGTCCAGTACCATATCCAATCAGGCAACCCAGATCATTCCATATGATTCATCAAAATAAAGTACGCCAGTGATATAATATGAAATATGAAGTGAATGTGTGTACAACGGATAACTACACAGTACCAAAGAAATGCTATGAATAGCTCATTTTTATTATTTAGACGAGAATTAGAGTGATGAATGCAAACACAATCAATAACATAAAGAGTCATCAAGTTTAGCAGTAATAAACCCAATTCACCGAAACAATCAAGTCGATTAAGTAAAATTACAAGCCACCAGCTAATGCCCACATGTTTTGGCATTCTCGAATACACAACATATAAATGGCACCGATACCCGCACAAGTGCTCGTTACCTCATAAGTATGGGATACCCGTTCCCCATTACTCCCCTTAATTAATTAATACAACACAAACACATCATAAATAGTCTAGTAAGCCTTAGCTTGCCTTCATTCCGAATCCTGAACAATCACTCTGTGGAATTTTCCTTCTTTTAAGCCTTTGAACGAGCCCAATCTATTCAAATATGGAATCTACATAGTATACAAGTCCATAGACACCCATATTGTTATACTAATATTTTGGGCCCAAAAATCTATCCCGAGTCCTGAAGGTCAAAACTGTAATTTAAATCCAAAATCAGCTTACCCATACCTTAAAAGTCAGGAATCCCGAAAATCATCAAAATGCGATCACGATTCGACCTCCAATTCAACATTTTACACAAAATCCCAATTATATGGAAAACTCCAATTTTTAAGACCAAATCATGGATGCCATCTCTAATTAAAAGATGGAATCATGAGAAATACTAAGTCTAAGGTTAGAAAATTACCCCCGAGCTGAAACTTGAAGATTGCCCTTGAAATGACCCAAAATCGAGCTCTCAAGCTTTAAAAATCTTTTTATGAACAATGAAATTCAAATTGGGGATTTTAATTTATCCAGGTGTGAAATACCTTTTGATTATGACCCATACCCCCGAATGCGACAAACTACCTGGCCCCACCCAATCACTCCATGCGACTCGCTCCACGTAATCGCAAAGCATGAACATACCCAGCCCCATTTTCCTTTCTACAAGATCGCAAACCACCCAGCATGAACACGACCCTTACATCGTCTGTTCATCGCGAACACGACACTTTCCTCGTGATTGCGATGAATGATGCCTGGAACCAGAAAACCATCAATGACCTAAATTTTATTTTAACATCCAAAAATCATCTAGATGCTCTCGGACACAAATCAAATATGCATTTCAGTTGTAAAACAAGATACGTAACTACTTGCGTACTCGATACACTGACACCGGGTCGTCCTGAACCAATGCTTATCGTGGTCAACTCCAAATCCTTGACTTAACTAGTTTCTCAACCAATAGTCCAAATCATACCCGAGCCCCTCAGGATCCGAACAGTTACTCGACTAAGTCATAAATAATATTCGAACCACATGGAATCGATGAAACTCCGATTCGACTTCGTTAACCCCCAATGTTGACACTGGTCAAACTGTCCCAATTCTTTAACTTAAAAATTTCCAATTTTACTATTTTTTTCTCCCATACTCAATCGATTACCTCGGGAACCCGCCGCCTATCCCCGCAAGTCATAAATGCTATAATAAAGCTACAAAAAGGATATTTTGGGGAAAACAAGTCCAAAATCTCACAATGACCTGGCGGCTCATTACAGAATTCATCTCATATTAGCCAGTCAAGCTACTAAAAAGAGTATAATCACTCAGGGATTCGGTAGAACACAGAAAAGTTTTTTGGCCACTTCTGATGTGAAAAACCATGCAGGACCTCAAAATGATTAGACTGGGCATACTGCTCCAAGCCTGTTCACAAAGCACCTGTATAATTTAATTCTTTAGATGTTAAACAAAGAAGAAATTCCAACTTACTCATCAAACACAGCAGGTAATAACAATGATTTTTTGTATTTTAAAGTCAGTCAAGAGTGGATTATAGACACTGGTACAACAAATCATATGATGTCTAATTTCAAATTTCTTGATAGTGATACAATAACAAAGTCTGAAGTTCCAAAAGGGTATTCCTTCCTAATGGTGATGTGTCCATAGTCACTCATGTGGGGACAACTAATCTATTAACAATAGCACATCACAAACGTGTTTCATCTTCTCCAGTTTAAGAACAATCCTGTATCTATCTCCAAATAGACTAAGGAGTTGAATTTTCTAGTTGCTTTCTACTCTAAATTCTGTATACTTCGGGATTTCTTGAGTGGGAAGGTGAAGGAAACTGGTAGAGAAAATGATGGACTTTTCCTCCTTGTGAATGATTCAAGGGAAGACATTAAGGAAGCAAAGCTGAATATTCAAACCTCAAAGTTCAGAAAAACAATAAAGAGCTTGATGTAGAGTTGTTACACCTCAAATTTTTCATGTCGTTCGTATCGTAAGTAAACCAATATGAGACCAAAGGAGTCATGAAACCCCTACAAGGCTAAAAAAAGTATTGAACTAGTGTTAATCATATACCATAAGGTTTCGAGGTCAAATGAATCGAAGGAATGAAGTCATCGAAAGTCGAAAGGTGGTATAATGTTTCACGAACCTTAGAAGTGATCTACGACCCATCAAATGGTGGAGGTCCCACAGTCAAATGGGAGGCAGAAAGTTAGGGCTGAAGTGGGAAACCCAAGGACTCAATCGTACGGATATGTAAAATACAGGATTTCTAATCCTAGCAGGAAAGGGAGGGAAACGGATACTCAATTTAAAGTGAGTAAACAGAATTCATACTCGATCTCATAGATACATATAGAATTATGCGGAAAGTTATATTCGATGAAAGGCAATAAAGAACAAAATAAGGATTTGGTATAATAATACAATTTTTTTGATATTTCTATTCAGAAAATGAAAAAGTTTAGTTATCTATTCAAACAAGATATACAAATTACTAATAGAATTAATGAAATCTCAAAGAATCCCACGTTCAAGGTATTACTCAGTAAATACATATATATCTTAACTTAAGATTGACTATTCTAGCTTAATTCAAATTCAAATTTTTGGAATCCTTTTATTCGCGAGGAGCTGGATGAGAAGAAACTCTCACGTCCGATTCTGTAGTAGAGATGGAATTCAGAAACAACCATCAACTATAACCCCAAAAGAACCAGATTCCATAAACAACATAGAGGAAGAATGAAGGGAATATCTTATCGAGGTAATCATATTTCTTTCGGTAAATATGCTCTTCAGGCACTTGAACCTGCTTGGATTACATCTAGACAAATAGAAGCAGGCCGACGAGCAATGACACGAAATGCACGTCATGGTGGGAAAATATGGGTACGTATATTTCCAGACAAACTAGTTACACTAAGACCCGCAGAAACACGTATGGGTTCAGGAAAAGGATCCCCTGAATATTGGGCAGCTGTTGTTAAACCGGGTCGAATACTTTACGAAATGGGTGGAGTAACAGAAAATATAGCTAGAAGGGCTATTTCAATAGCAGCATCCAAAATTCCTATACGAACTCAATTCATTATTTCCTAATGTAATAGAAAAAATTCTAGAAAGGGATCTTAGATATGAAACAAAACCGCATGTTTCTTTTTTTGGACAAAAATATTTCTTTTTTTTTTCTTCGCCCTTTGCATTCAAAGACTGGATTAAAAAAATGATTCAACCTCAGACCCATTTAAATGTAGCGGATAACAACGGGGCTCGAGAATTGATGTGTATTCGAATCATAGGAGCTAGCAATCGTCGATATGCTCATATTGGTGACGTTATTGTTGTTGTGATCAAAGAAGCAGTACCAAATATGCCCCTAGAAAGATCAGAAATAGTTAGAGCTGTAATTGTGCGTACCTGTAAAGAACTCAAACGTGACAACGGGATGATAATACGATATGATGACAATGCTGCAGTTGTTATTGATCAAGAAGGAAATCCAAAAGGAACTCAAATTTTTGGTGCAATCGCCGGGGAATTCAGAGAATTAAATTTTACTAAAATAGTTTCATTAGCTCCCAAGGTATTATAAAATGAAATTGTGATCTGTTTCTAGTGGGGTATTTGAAAGAAATAGATTAATTAGTAGATTGTGTCTCACGCATATATCTTTAATAATTCATATCATATTAAAAAATAAACAAGTAAAAAACACATTAATTATATCAAATTTGGGGAAGAAGGCCAATATGCGTTTTTCTTTTTCCAGTTTTTCTATTCCATAAAACATTCAGAATCGTAAAAAAGAAAAGGTTCTCTACTTACATCTTTATTTCACAATTTCACATTCTTTTCTTTTTGATTCAGAAAATCTATACCTATAGAATTTGCTAATTGGCTGTTATGTAGCAATGAAGAAATGAAATTAGTTGAACTTAATAAAAAATAAAATAAAGAATCCAAAAAATACTCGATTTCTATTTATGGTTCCACATTACATTTACATGCAATAAAATACCTCGTGAGGTTTAAAGATAAGAACCCTATTTTTACTTCAGGAAATGAAAAATCGGAATCCCCGTTCAATTTACTGGTAAAACCTTGGGGGAAATGGGGCTATTTCAAAGGAGACCAGTAATTAACCCCTTTCATATCATTTGACCCATTGTAACTTCTTGATTTCAATAGTTGAAGTATTTAGCAAAGACTCAGAATAAGTAAGAATAGAAAATTCGATTTAAGTTTTAAATTAGTTTAAGTTAGTCCATATTTTTACTTTTTATTGACGCCTTTCAAAAGAGGTAAGATCCGGTGAATCGGAAACAATTAATTAAGAATTCAAAACTTTTTTATGGGTCAGACATATGAATATGCGTGGATCATACCTTTCATTCCACTTCTAGTCCCTATGTTAATAGGAGCGGGACTTATTCTTTTTCCAACGGCAACAAAAAGTTTTTGCCGTATTTGGGCTTTTCAGAGTGTTTTATTGTTAAGCATAGTCATGATTTTTTCAATCTACCTGTCTATTCAACAAATAAATAGCAGTTCTTTTTATCAATATGTATGGTCTTGGATCATCAATAATGATTTTTCTTTAGACTTCGGATACTTGATCGACCCACTTACTTCTATTATGTCAATATTAATCACTATTGTTGGAATTATGGTTCTTATTTATAGTGATAATTGTATGGCTCATGATCAAGGCTATTTGAGATTTTTTGCTTATATGAGTTTTTTCAGTACTTCCATGTTGGTATTAGTTACTAGTTCGAATTTGATAACCAGAGTCATTCTTTGATAAATGACCACTATGAGTCAGACTCAATAGAATTTGATCAATCCTATTTTCTATCGTTAAGGTGGAGAACTTAACCAAGAATTATCTTTCTTCATCATCAATTGAATCACTGTTCGCAACCCAGGATTCTATTTTATGATCAATCCAATCCCCGTTCACGTTTTTTCTTTTTCTTATCTATGAATAGATCACTTTACTTGTATGACTTAGATGTCTCGTATTTCTCGAAAAAGTGATTCGATTGATGGGATTTGGTATGAGATCGATGATCTCGATGAGATTGATATTCCAATCTTTCTTCTTAGAACGTATTGATTTGACCCCATAAGCGGAACCAAGCATGTTGCCGCCAGAAGCAGAATCTCGTATTTCTTCTAGAGAATCTCCTAATTGTTCCAGAGCAACTAGAAAGAGATTCTTTAACCAGAAAGAATTCGGTTACGATATAGGATACCTATCCAGAAGTTTTCGTAACTCAATCATAGATGATGGAATCATCAAAGATTTGACCTTTTCGAACTCTATCTGTAACTCACTAGAGGCCCGGGAAACAAGAAAAGATGTGTACGAACGAGATATCCAGCAACAAGAAGAAGGAAAAGGATTAAATAGAGGAACTCTCGAGCATTTGGCGATCTCAGATGTGTCGATATCAATGGTGACTCATTATTTCGATGAATCATTTCTTCGGATAGAAGAAGATTATGTAAACACTTACTCGAGATCTCACTTATCAGATTCCATTGTGGAAGACACATTTTTTTCTGAAGAATTCGCCATGATATACCTGATCCATGCATAATATCAGGAAAAATGGATACAAATTTTTGACTGCTATTTAGTATTGGCAATAGGTCTGAAAAAGTATCTAAAAATATCAAATTTAGAAGTTTGTACCCTGTCGAAGTAAGGAACCATGGCATATATGTTTGGAATAGATTCCATTTTGAGAGAGTTGAAAAAGCATTATCTCGTTGAAAGGTTCTATACATCTGCCCTTTCTCAACGCATTTCTTTAGACAAAGACTCCGTTTTTTCCTCTTTTCGGATGATAAATCTTTCTCAGAACATGGAGTGTGAATCAAATCCATGTTTCAATTGAAATTGAGATACAGATGCAAGTTCTTCCCTTCTGAATCAGATAGATTCATATCTGAAAGAGGTTGACAACAAGTTCTTTCAAAATTGACTATTTGCCCCTCTGTTAGAGGTGTTCCAGAAATGTCTGCGATTGAGTAAATAGCTCTACGAACGAATGGATCGGATTGACTTGGAAAATGGAAAGATTTGTATAAGTTATACGTTTCGTCACCACTTTGTGGAAAATCATTAGGTATGAATATGTTAGAAAACTGTGACTCGATTGGTGAAATAGTATCTCTCCCCCAAAAAACATGTTTTTTGTTACCGACACACAAAGAAAATATTTTGTTGCGAATGAACAAGATATTGAGGAATTATCCATACGT